>NW_018744813.1:1622030-3036705 GCF_001683475.1 Chenopodium quinoa | reverse complement strand
GGAATACAGAGGGGCGGGGTGATCAGGATGCACATAGGGGTAAGCAGGGTCCCCTCTAAAGTCACACCCGCCGGGCACACGATAATCGTACTGCCCGTCCTCTGGGAAGCTGCGGAGCTCCCTACTAGGCTCGGAAGGACCTTGCCAGTAGGGGTAAGTGGGGAGATTGTTCCCCCCCCAAGAAGGAACAGGGCCGTGCTGAGGCGGCCAATTGGGGTAGTTCACGGGGGGAGCAATCTCTCCTCGATCCACAGCTGAGTCATAGAGGGCCCTGCTTGCTGCAGATGGTGGCCTTGCTGTGACTCATAAATTGCTTGCAACTGACTAGCTATATCAGATAGCTGAAAATGTACCTGTACCTGCGGGTTGCTGGGTAACCGCGCTGCTGCTGCTGCTCCTCCTGAACCTCCTCCTCATTACCTATCCCTACCTCATCGTCCCCATCAACATCGGGCACTCGCCCGCTATCTCTCAAAAACTCTCCACACATTAGAGGACTGACGCGTGAGGGAGGTGAAGTGAGGCTTAGGGAGGAAACAATGGTGGGCTCCTCTAACTAGCCACCGAAAAGCATTGGGGTTTGCCGTGGGGGTAATAAAATCAGAGCGGCGAAGCTGGTCCAAGTCAAGGTAAATATCCCCACTACTACCTACGGCCGTGCATAGAGGTAGAAGGTCAGTGTAACCTAATTTGGTGGCGCAACCTAGTGACCATCGCCCGCAATGTATCTCCCCTGGCTTTTTCCCTTTTGCTATGGCTTGCAAGTTTGCATGAAGAGGAAACCCAAATTCAACCTCCGTGCAATGCTCTTCCTTTGTGGCTATCCATAGGCAAAGGACCTCTTCCTTAGTCAGTTTTCCTAGGTCCTGTTTAGAAATGATAGAATACCCTAGTAAACGGTGTAGGATCCTAAGGGCAGGGTGCCAAATCTCACTGGCTATGGAAGTCCGGGTGTAAAACTCATTTTTACCTGAAATGGAACGCCACCAAGCGTACTTCACTATACTCCCTAAAGCTCTCAATAAAGAGGGTAGTGAATGTCGGCATCAGGGTGAAAGTCGAGGGCTCGGTTGAACTCTGCAATGACATGGTGTGGGGGTTGTTGAAGAGTTGGAAAGAAATTCGAAAGTCGTTATTTTCTAGACTATCCACTTGAAAAGACGAGAAAAACTCTAATGTGGGTTCTTGGTAGGTCATGAATGAGGAGTTTATAAATGACCTAGTCGAAGGTTGTCAAAAAGAATCCACAGATCATCATTTATACCGAGTTTTATCATGTCTCCACGATGGTAAGTGCCTAGAAGGTCGCAACTTACTTTTTTTCATTTCGGAGTATATGGAGGAGTGGCTTTTGTTTAAGAATTTTAGGGTGGGTAAGGCATTGGGTTGGTCTGACTCTGGGTTTTGGGACGATTGTCCCGATTTTGCAGTTTTTCTCTTCTTACCAATCCTTAGACTCATGACTGCCCGCCTCTCTTTTTTTCTGTTTTCACTCCTTTTCAAAGCCAACTCCGGCTATTTCCACCCTTAACCTCCACAAAACTACAATGTACCTGTTCACAAGCAATAATAATCCAACCAACGCAACGAATATAGCCTAAGATAATAACCAACACAACAATTTCAACAAAATCCAGCAGTAATTTCAACAATAATCAACCAAATTTTCGCTAATAACCTAAGATAATCAAAATCCTTGCTTAAAAATTAATCAAAAGAGAATAATTAACGAAGGAAATTGAATACCTTTACCCTTATGCGAAAAATTGCTGTTTTGGTGTCGATTTGGTGAGGGTTTTGAGTAGTAAGGAGTTCGATGCGGTTGGTGTTGAGGATGACTAATTGCTTTCTTTGATGATGAACAAACGGAGAAGATGAATGATTGAAGCTTGAGGATGATTGATTTATGAGAATGATTGATTTAAGAGGATGGAAGAAGATGATCTTGAGTATGGTGGTGAGGAGCGGCCGCGAAGGGAGAGAAAGGCAATGAGGGGTTTGAGTTATGTTTGTGAGGGTTTAAGGGAAATTGCGGGAACAAAAGACGAAACCGTATTTTTTTTTTTTGATACCCAGAAAGGCGCGCCCGCGCCCTACGGAGGCGCGCCCGCGCCTCAGTGAAAACGCGGCCCGCTCCTAAATCGCGATAAAATCGCTCCAACTCCCTGGAAATCAGACCAAGCTATTGTCGCGCCCGCGCTCTTCATAAGCGCGCCGCGCCACTTTGGTATCGCGGGCCGCTCACAAATCGCGACAAAATCGCTCCTATTCTCTGGAATTGGATGAGTATTAAGACCAAAGAGCTGGCGCGCCCGCCTCTAAAACAGGCGCGGCCGCGCCTACTTTATGACGCGAGCCGCTCCTCAATCGCGCCTAAATCGCTCCTACTTTCTGGAATGGGAGCAATTTACATTCATGTAAAAGGCGCGCCCGCGCCTTGCTGCTCTTGCCGATCGCGCTTCAGCCGCGTCCAAATCGCGCTGAGGTTCTGTCTCTTTAGTATTCATTCGAGCACAATTTCTCAAAATTCCTCATTTTTTGCTT
Organism: Chenopodium quinoa; assembly: GCF_001683475.1. NCBI lineage: Eukaryota > Viridiplantae > Streptophyta > Magnoliopsida > Caryophyllales > Amaranthaceae > Chenopodium > Chenopodium quinoa. The sequence continues at coordinate 3,034,161 of NW_018744813.1, read as the reverse complement.
TACTCTTGTCTCTCTTTCCTCGTGGACACACACAATCACACCTACATCAAAATTGATTGGGAAAAATGTTAGATGGATTAGTTCAAGCGATTTGAAAGAAAATAAAATCAAAGAGGTTAGAAACCGGGTTGCCTCCCGCAAGCGCTTCTTTAACGTCACTAGCTTGACGTACTTCACACGGAATCATGGTGACTTGAAAACATCAATGAGAGATAAATTTTCTGGCTTCTCAATTAGTTGACCCTCATAGTATGGCTTGAGACGGTGCCCATTCACTTTGAATGGAGGGTACTTGTCATTGAATATCTCAACCGAGCCATAAGGAAAGGCTTTGGATACTTGAAATGGACCGCTCCATCTAGACCTCAATTTCCCGGGGAAGAGCTTGAGTCTTGAATTGTAGAGTAGGACCTTTTGTCCTTCCACAAATTCCTTCTTGGAAATTTGAGCGTCGTGCCATGCCTTGGTTCTTGCTTTGTAGAGGCTTGCACTGTCATATGCGTTCATTCTCAACTCTTCCAACTCATGAAGCTCTAGAAGCCTTTGCTCACCCGCATTGTGGAGATCAAAGTTGATTTGCTTGATTGCCCAATGCGTTCGGTGCTCCATCTCTACGGGTAAATGGCAATTCTTCCCATAAACAAGCTTATAGGGGGTAGTCCCTATAGGAGTCTTGAAGGCGGTCCTATATGCCCACAATGAATCAATGAGCTTACTAGACCAATCCTTCCTTGTTCTAGCAACGGTCTTCTCCAAGATGACTTTCAACTCCCTATTTGTGACCTCCGCTTGACCACTTGTTTGGGGGTGGTAAGCAAGGCCTCGCTTGTGCGATACACCATACTTTGAAAGAAGCTTGTTGAATGCATGGTGCTTGAAGTGTGAGCCTCCATCACTTATGATTGCCTTAGGAACACCGAATCTTGGGAAGATGACTTTCTTGAACAAATTGATGACCACCTTTGAGTCGTTGGTGGGAGATGCCACGGCTTCCGCCCACTTGGAGACATAATCAACGGCAACTAGAATGTGCCGGTTTCCTTGGGATGAGATGAAAGGGCCCATGAAGTCAATTGCCCAAACATCAAAAATTTCTAGTTCAAGAATCGGATTTTGGGGCATCTCATCACGCCTTGATATGTTCCCCGTCCTTTGGCACCTATCACAAGTCTTAACAAATTGCCAAGCATCTTTGAATAGAGACGGCCAAAAGAGCATGCATTGCAAAACCTTGGAAGCGGTCTTTTGAGCACTCATATGACCACCACAAGGGGATGAGTGGCACATTGAGAGCACATCTTGGAATTCTTCATTAGGAACACATCTTCTCAAAAGTCCATCCACCCCTCTCTTCAACAACATGGGGTCATCCCATATATACTTCTTTGCTTCATACTTGAGCCTTCGATGTTGTTGAGGAGTGAAATCCGGAGGTATGGCACTACAAGCCAAGTAGTTCACAATATCCGCATACCAAGGCTCCGATTTTGCCTCAAGAGCATATAAGACATCATCCATAAGGGCATCTTCAATTGGCAAATCGTCTTCATGTATTCTTGCACCTCCCAACCTAGAGAGGTGGTCCGCCACCACGTTCTCGGCTCCCTTCTTATCTCTCATTTCGTAATCAAAATCTTGAAGGACCAACACCCATCTCAACAACCTCGGTTTGGCCTCCTTCTTACTTATCAAATATTTGAGAGCCGAGTGATCGGTATACACTATTGTCCTAGAACCAATGAGGTAGGTTCTAAACTTCTCAAATGAGTGGATAACCGCCAAAAACTCTTTTTCGGTAGTTGTATAATTCCGTTGAGCATCATTGAGAGTCTTGGACAAATAGTATATAACGTGAAGTTTCCCATCCTTTCTTTGTCCTAGAACTGATCCAATGGCCTCGTCGCTTGCATCGCACATTAGCTCGAATGGTAGAGACCAATCCGGTCCTTGGACTACGGGGGCGGTGCAAAGAGCCTTTTTCAACCTGCAAAATGACTCATGACAAGCTTCATCAAATACAAATTCTTTATCCTGTTGCAAGAGAGATGTGAGAGGCTTAGCAATCAAAGAGAAATCTTTGATGAAGCGGCGGTAAAAGCCGGCATGACCAAGGAAGGACCTCACTTCTCTCACATTTGTGGGAGGAGGAAGCTTCTCAATCACATCAACCTTCGCACCATCAACTTCGATGCCCGCTTGGGAGATTTTATGGCCAAGAACAATGCCATTTTCCACCATGAAGTGGCATTTCTCCCAATTGAGCACCAAGTTGGCACTCTCACACCTTTCTAAACAACGAGATAAATTCATTAGGCATTTCTCATACGTGCCTCCACCAACGGAAAAGTCGTCCATAAAAACTTCCATTTCTTCCTCGATCATTTCACTAAAAATTGACATCATGCATCTTTGGAAGGTAGCCGGGGCATTACAAAGACCAAAAGGCATCCTACGGTAAGCAAAAGTTCCGTAGGGACAAGTGAAAGTGGTCTTTTCTTGATCTTTTGGGTCAATTGGGATTTGGAAGAATCCCGAATAACCATCAAGAAAGCAATAAAAGGCATGCTTTGTAAGCCTCTCAAGCATTTGATCGATGAACGGTAATGGAAAATGGTCTTTGGAAGTGTTGGCATTTAATTGGCGGTAATCAATACACATACGCCAACCCGTAACAAGCCGAGTTGGGACCAATTGTTGCTTATCATTGACCATTACCGTCATACCTCCCTTTTTCGGCACTACTTGAACCGGGGACACCCAATCACTATGAGCGATTGGATAGATAATCCCCGCTTCAAGTAGCTTGGAAACTTCCTTTCTCACAACCTCTTGCATGGAAGGATTAAGTTTCCTTTGCCGTTGCCTACACGGCTTAGCACCCTCCTCTAAATCGATTTTATGCATGCATAGGGAGGGGCTTATACCCTTGAGATCATCAAGAGTATAACCCAAAGCCTTCCTATGCTTTTTCAAAACATTAAGCAATGAGGAGGTTTGTTCTTCCGTGAGGTTAGCATTGACAATGACCGGAAAAGTATCATTAGCATCCAAAAAGACATACCTCAAGCCCGAAGGTAGAGGTTTCAATTCTACCTTCGGAGCTACCTTACCATTGGAGATTTCCTCCTCTTCTACTTGGAAGACTTCATATGGTTGGAGCATCTCTTGGTCGGGGGTTGTCTCCTCTTTCTCATCAAGCATTTCCTCATATAATTGCATCTCCTTTTGATCACCTACCTCATTCTCATTCAACAAAACATTCTCAAGTAGATCATTAGAAGCATGCATATGAGGGTACCTAAACTCATTCATCAAGTTTTCAATTGTATCTATTCTAAAGCATTCATTGCTAGAGGAAGGTTGTCTCATCACCTTATTCAAATCAAATTCGATAGAATCATTGTCAACCTTCAAGGTCATCTTGCCTTCTTTGACATCAATAATTGCTTTAGAAGTAGCTAGGAATGGCCTACCCAAGATTATAGGAATTCTTTCATCTTCATCCATCTCAAGAATATAAAAGTCCACCGGAAAAGTGAACTTACCAACTCTAAGGGGTATGTCCTCTACTTTCCCTATAGGCAATTTTGTGGACCTATCCGCTAGTTGGAGGGTGATGTTTGTAGGTGAAAGGTTTCCCACATTAAGCTTTTGGTAGACCGAGAAAGGCATTAAACTCACACTAGCACCTAGGTCACACAAAGCTTTCCCCAAATGAACCTCATTGATAGAACAAGGGATGGAAAAACTACCGGGATCTTGCAATTTAGTTGGTAGCTTACTAGAGAGAATAGAACTACAATTTGCGGTTAAGCTAACGGTTTCAACTTCTCTCCTTCCATTCAAGAGGTCTTTTAGGAATTTAGAGTAGTGTGGCATCTCTTTCATAGCATCCACAAAGGGTATAGAAACATGCAAGCTCTTTACTACATCTAAAAATTTTCCGAATTGGACATCAAGCCTAGACCTAGCAAATCTTTGGGGAAAAGGTAACCTCTCATTCCTAGGTTGGAGATTAAGGGATAAAGATGTTTGATCTTTGGTGCTCTCCTTTTCGGGTTCCTTCTCTTTCTCTTTCTCACCCCTCTCATTCTTTCCGACACTTCCCTCTAGAATCTCATTCTCTCTTGATGACTCATCTTCAACCTCAAGTCCTATCCTCACATCGGGACTCTTCTCAACATTTAGATCACTCTCAAGGATCTTCCCACTTCTAGTAGTAATGGCATACATAGACTTGGGGTTGACACCTTGGCTAGGTAAAGAAGAAGATGAAGAAGGGGAGGATGAAGAACTTGGTTGGGCAATTTGAGAGATTTGGGTCTCAAGCATTTTCATGTGTGCCTTGATTTGTTTCTTTTCTTCCTCTTGACTCTTATTATGGTTTTCTTGATTTTTAATGAAATTTTGAAGCATAGTCATCATAGGATCCGGAGGGGCTTCTATTTGGAGGGGTTGAGTAGGGGGAATTTGAGAATGGGGCCTTACTTGGTCAAAACCGGGGGGTCTACTATTTTGTGAGAAAGTAGAAGCATTTTGAGGTCTATTACCCCCGGAACCCTGATTGGAATTAAAACGTTGTTGGTTGTTGGAATAGTGTTGTTGGTTTTGATTCCAATTGGGTCTTTGGTTTGGGTAGCTTCTTCCATTGTAATTGGAAGAGTTTCCCCTACCTTGGCCTTGGTTATCATAACCACCACCACTTTGATTCCATTGACTTTGATTCCAACCTTGGTTTTGATTCCAACCACGGTTTAGGTTTTGATTCCAATTGGGCCGCATTCCATTATTTCCCTCACGGGGCACAAAATTCATGGCATTAACGTCTTCAACATTATCATCATTTTCATGGGGAGGGGGACCTTCACTTATGGACATACATTGCTGAGAATTATGATCATAGCCTCCACATATATCACAAAACATACAACCGGGAGGCATGGCATTGTAATTAGAGGGAGAAGAAGTAGAAGGACTCATACCATGGCCTCCCTTGGGAGAAGGGGAGGAAGTATTTTGAGAACTTGATTTCATGAACTCCTCCATTTGTTTCGCCATCTTTGCCATTTGGTTGGAAAGATTTGTGATGGCATTGGTTTGTTCGACGGATTGTATCGTTCCTTTGCTAGAAGTGGCTTCCCTCTCACCTTCGTACCAATCCTCATAATTGCGCACAACATCTTCTTTGATACTCTCCACTTCATCTTCCCTTTTGTTCATGATTGGGCCTCCGGCTCCGGCATCAAGGCTAGTCTTGCTTTGAGGGGAGAGTCCTCCGTAGAATGTTTGGAGAACTTGCCAATTAGGAATCCCATGGTGTGGGCACTGCCTTTGTAACTCTTTGAATCTCTCCCATGCCTCACAAAGAGACTCTCCACCTCTTTGGCGGAAACTTTGAATCTTTGAGCGAGCCTCGGCGGTTTTCTTGTGATTGTAAAACCTTCCTAGGAACGCCGTAGTTACCTCATTCCAAGTCGTGAGGGAGCCGGGGGGGACATCCTTGTTCAACCAATGTTCCGCCGCTCCCATGAGTGAGAACGGGAACATCTTCAATCTTATGTACTCTTGGGAGACTCCGTTGATCTTGATAGTGTCACAATACTTGAGAAACTCTTTGAGATGCTCATGGGGATTCTCAAATTTCCCACCGGTAAATTGCCTCTTCTCTATCATTGAAATGAAATTAGGCTTTATCTCGAAATTGTTTGCTTGAGTGGTGGGGGCTAGGATCCCACTTTGAGAGGCATAAGGTTCGGGTGCTCCAAGTTGCTTTAGTGACCTTTGATCACCCATGTTTCCTGATCCAGCCATGCTTTGTTGATTATGGTATTGGGCAAATGGGTTGGGAATTGAGCCTGTGGATGGTTCGCTCTCCTCACTTGAAGTGGGTGAAGATGGGGCAGGGGAACTTCTCACTTCCTCTTGAAGTGGGTCTTCACCTCTCTCCCTTGCTTGTCTCCTCAATTGGGCTAGAGTACGCTCTAGCTCGAGGTCTATGGACACCAAAGGCCTAGAGCAATTAAGCCTCCTGTGCATATACAAAGCTAAGCAGAAAGTGAGCACTGACAAGATACGGAAAAACAAAAGAATAGAAAAGAACTAGTCTCAACAAGAAAATAAACACACAATGGAAACCGTCTCCCCGGCAACGGCGCCAATTTGACAGGCGGTATTTTAGGTCGTTACTAAGACACCTCTATCAAATGATATTTGTAGTCCTAAACATGCAACTAAAAGAGTATAGAGGCAAGTCAAGGGTCGAACACAGGGAAACGATTAAGCACCGCTATTTATCTCCTAATGTTAATCTAATTCGATCAAGAAGTATGGTGGGTAAAGTAATGACTAAGAGGGATAGAATAACAATTAAAACAAGCACTAGGGGAAGGATCAAACATGCTATGAATTCAACGAAGGTAGGCATCGGAAAATAGGTTTACATGTAACCCAAGCAACTCATACAAGGCAATATCAAGAATACTCTCTAATCACCTATCGGGATTAAGAGCTTTCCTAGCTAGCATACACTCACACTATCGTCGTAAGGCATACAAGCTAAGGTCATGCAATAATCAATCACCTAATGACTATTCCTAAGTCGCACTATCGTCACGATTTAGTTTACGTCATTCAACCACAACATGCGTATGGCCATAAACATGGAGTGGCTAATAAGTATAAGCACAAGGAAGATTTAATCACAAATATTCCAAATTAACCTAGCCTAGCATACATCAAACTCAAAGCATATCTTCACCAAACCCCTAGCAACAAGAAACTACTCACTAGTCATAACTACAACTACAATCATACTAAGCAACATTATAACCAATGAAATAGTAAGAAAGACAAAGTTTTTATCAACTAAACTAACAAAGGTAGAAACTTTAATCATAAAAACAAGAGAAAAGAGAGAAATATATCAAAACCTTCATTGAAATCCAAATAAAGAGCCATACATCATTCAATCTCCAAGCTTGACCATACATCAATGTTGCAAAACTACTTCTTCAAAAACTAAGAGTAAAACTAATGTTGATAGACAATGAAAATTACACTAAAAACTATCAAGATTGTTCAATACAAAAGTGGCTAAAACAAAACCCTAGAAAAATTCCTTCCCAAAAACTCTCCTCTAAGGTTCTATGCTGAAATAAATAATATCCCTATGATAGAATGTTATCCCCCCCCGTTAGCCGTTTTGCCTCCCTCTTTTAACTTGGGCTGAAATCGGGATTTGAATCAGCAGCAGACAGGCGCGCCCGCGCCCAACAATGGCGCGACCGCGCCCAACAATGGCGCGACCGCGCGTTAAATGATTGCGCGGCCGCTCCTCGAAATGCGCGCCCGCTCCAAAGTGGGTATTTAATGGTTGGTCCAGCTCATCAACGCGCCCGCGCTCAAGGGATGCGCGCCCGCGCTTACAGGTGGCGCGCCCGCTCCTCTGGTGGCGCGCCCGCGCCATTTGTCTGGTCTGGATTTCTTCCCGTTTAGCCCTTGTTCCTTCCATCTCCGAATCAACGGCATACACCTGCAATCATGGAACAGGAAGGCAAGGCGTAATACAACGAAAGAGGAGGGGAGTATAAACTACCTAAACCACATGAATACACATTACGCGCCACAAAGGTAGAATACTCGAAATGGGCGGATCATAGCAAAAACATATTGAAATGGACCGAATTATTACTAAAACTACTAGAAAAGACTATCCTAAGAGCGACATAAATGTCACTCATCACCTAGAAATTCCTTTCTTTAAAAATACTTGTTTTGCCCTGTTTAATACTTTAAATAGGAATATTTAAGATATTACCGCCACCGTGAAAACGGCTAAGACAATTATCAAAGACACACAGCGGAAGTCTATCTTTAAAAACATTCAAAACTAGTCAACTTAAAAAGTCAACTAAACAAAATTAAAGTAAAGTCAAACCCAAGGCAAACGAAGTAAAATAAAATCAACCTACAACTTGGAACCATTGTAGGCCCTTATTAAAACCAATTAAATATGTAAAACCTTTGCGTTAGTCTCATGAGTATCCATAATATAAAATAATCAAAACATTACACACATCATAAACTAATAGAAACTAGCATGATATTACTTGTAATTAATCAACACATTTAGCATGCTACTACATCAACATAATTATGCTAAGTACACGAATGTACCTCAAATAAGCCCTTAAAGTAGCCGATTACACTACAACAATTCCCGAACCAAGTCTCCTACATAAAAGGACAATAATACTAAATTAATTAACCTTTTATACACAATTTTCAGCAACTTAAACTCACTTTAAATAACTTATAATAATATGAAAATTATTTAAAAACCCCTAATTAAACTTAATGGGTAATCACACCCTTTTATTAAAATCACAATTATACTACTTAAAATAAAATTCCAGCATTTTAAACTAATCAAAAACCCTTTAAAACTTCATCAAAATACATCGTTATACTTAAATTATCCATAGAAACATTAAATTATCTCTTACCCTTTAAACTCAAGGAAAAAATTTAAAGCATAAAAAAAATTTCGTTAAAAATCAAAAACTGCCCGAAAATCATATTTAGAGGCTGAATTTGGCCACGAGAGGGTGGTGATCACTACCAAAGGTAGTATGGATTTCTTAAAACGTTGTTTCCACATGGAAAACACTAATTTTTTTTAATCAAAATCGGATGAGTTCAGAACCTGATCGCGATTAAAACGGGATTAATATTAACGAACGAAAATCTTAAAATTAAAACACGAATTTACATGTTCAAAATAATATGGAATTAAGTTAAACTAATTAGTAGTTATAATCACCAAAATTCAAAACATCATTACTATAAAAGCCCTAAATAAATTGTTCATAAAAACCCTAAAATCATGATTTTCAATAATTAAAAACCGCAGGTTATAAAATTTACAACATCTGAAAATTATGACATTTATAAAATCTAAAATTATAAAGTTTAATCATCGAAATACATTTGATACTAATTAAATTAATTTCAAACAATAAAATCAAAACCCATAAATCAATAATTATAATTACACAAATTAATAAAACAAAGGAGAAAGAAAATAAGACTAACCTTTTTGTGTGGGAAATATTTGGGGATTCATGGGGTATTTATAGAGTAGAGAGTGTAGGGTTAAATTTGGGCTTATAAAAATGTGGGCTTAAGTTATGGGATAGAGCTTAAGTTATGGGTTTCGGAATGGGTTATTCCAATAAGAGTATGTAGGATCGGAATAATTTACATTGCTCAATAATTAATAAACCCCAATAATTAATAAACGTTTGGCCCAAAATATATTTTACTTTTATAAAACCTTATATTTAAAATACTTTAACGCTTTAAAATATTTAATTAAAATACTTGAGCCCTTAACAATACATTTTATTAATACTTAATAAAAATACACAAAAATACGGGGTATTACAAAAGTTTTCAAAGTTTAACCCAATAAATAGCAAATGGGCAAAAATAAAGTGATAATTAGAGTATGTTATATGTGGTTATACTTAGACCTAGCAATACTGACAAGACCCGAATGACCAGACCTGAAAAACTGGACCCACGACCCGAAAATGACTCAAACTCAAACTTACATGAAGACATCTAATTGTGTCTCCGTAATCCAAACTTGGTGATGAATGACCTATTACCGCCTGTTGGTCAAGTTACGCATAAGAATTAAGAATTGCTTGAAGTCCTAGCCCATTTTTATTTCAATCCACCTAATCCAATTTATTCCTAGCCCAAACATCCATTCAAACCATTTTTTCCTATCCAAGGTCACAAATCTTAGCCCACAATTTTCCCTTTTCGGGATCACTACCCAACATCGAGCAAAACTAAATTTTGATTCTCATAATTTTGATCCAAATCTAATTTGTTTAATAAGCCCTTGAAATAAGCTTTCCAATGATATATCATAAGCTCAATTTCGATTAAAAACGAATTAAATAACATATGAGCAAAACACTAAAAATCGGCCTCCTAAAACCAACATCCTTGCACTAAACCGCCATAACTAAAAATCAGCTTAAAATCGACATCCTTGCACTAAACTTCCGACACCTAACCGTTTCCACTTTTCCAGCACTCCAGTCGTCACTGCCTCACCGGATGTCGTCTTTTTCTAGCCGCCTTCAGCCTTCATGTGTTGTCTTCTTGTTTTTTTTTTTTTTTTAATTTAACTTTTTTTTTTCGTTTTTGTATTGACTGTACTTATCTAGTACTATGTATAAATTGTATGATGTATGAATGTAGTGTTAGAATTAAAATTTTGTTTTCATATAAATCGGATTAGTTTTTTTTTCCTATTGATTTGTTTATTTTATATGTCAAGAATCATTGATTTGTTATTTTCAGACTATTAAATTAGAACTTTGTTTACTGTAGACACCTAAAAAAGTTTACCCAAAACCAAACACCGTGATGAACAACCTTTCAAAGCCGTTATTGGTCGATTTGAGTATTTAATCTTTAGAGTGCTTAAATCCATATTCAATCCGACACATTTCATAAATCAACCCAATTCTTAGCCCATTTCTCCAAACCATTATAACTTATTTTCCCCTCTTCGTGTCCATATCACAAAACCGAGCTAAACTGATTTCGTGGCCATCTAAATTTGATCCAAATTTTATTTAGAAGGATAGGCCTTGACATAAGCTTTCTAACGATATTTCATAAGCCAAATTCCGATTTAAAACAAATAAGATATGAGTAAAACACTAAAACTTGGCCCAAAATCGACACCCTTGCACTATAAAGGCCATATCTCAAAATTTACAAAAGATTTTAACCTGATTCTAATTGGGATGGAAATTAGGGGTTAAGATCCGATGAGTGATGAGTGTCATTTATGGAGCTCATAGGGTAGTCTTTTAGGATGATTTCATCTTCCTTTTTATGCTTTCTTATCTTATTTTTGGTCCGTTTTCCTTAAATTCCTTTCTTTCTTTCTTTCCTTGTGTTTTTCGTGTTTTCCTTTTATTTGGTTCTTTTTCCCTTTTATTCCTTTTCGTTGTTTGTTTTTGTAGGTACATATGATTTTTCTCTACAAGGGAATCAAGATGGGCTATATTGACTAAGCAAGGAGGAAATAATCGGCTTGGAGAGGGCTCAGAGAGGGCATCAAGCCTTGCCAGTCTGCCGGGGGCGCGGGCTCTTATGCACAAAAGTGGCAGATTTCGACCAGGAACTCTTCGCGGTCTGGCCGCGGGCTTGCCGCGGGCGCGGATAGATGGGAGAGCCCGCTCGTACCAGAGAGACCGCGACCCTCTGATCATCCTTTGGGAGCAGGGGATTCGCCGCGCTTTTGCCGCGGGCGCGGGCTATAAGACCCGCGGGCGCCGGTGTTGCCCAGGAAGCCCGTGGAATTTTTAATGGGTTCCGTAACCATTTTTCCGCGGGCGCGAGGTTTATTGGAGAGGGCGCGGGAATCCCGTTTTTCTTCTTTGCCTATAAATACACTTGTAATTCTTTTTTTTGAAGATAACTTTTAGATAATTCTCATTAGCTTAATTTTAGAGAGAGAAGTTCTTGGTATTGAATTGGTATTTCAACATTGGATCAATTGAGCTTGGATTTCTTCATTTTCAATCATTAATGTTAGTGAGATTTTCTTCTTCTAGTTCATCTCTTACTTGATTGATTTAGTTTCATCTTTGATTGTTAGTATTGCTTGGATTTGAATTGGATATTGTAGTTGATATTGCTTTCTCTTGATTTTTATTTAGAATGATGATCAATGCTAATTCTAGTGATTTGTTCTTGAGTTACACCGTGATTAGTGAGTAGATTAGTTGCTAGGGAGAAGGGAAAGCATGCTTGATTGATAATTTGTGCTAGTTGATGATCTTTGATTGATTGAATTGTTGCAATTAAATTGGTTGACATAGTTTTGCATGTGATTAATTAGATTAGGAATGATCAACCTATAAGATTAATCTAGATTGCATTGCATTTCTTAATTACATGACCAATCAATTTGAGAATTGCTTTAATTGATTGAGTTTGATTGTGAATTTCCTTGATTAGGCATTCATAGTGACCCCTAGTTTTGCCTCTAGGAGATAGCTCTTGAACTCTCTTGATTGCTACTATTGTTTGTCCTTTGCAATACTTGAACCAAACGAAGAAATTTTCGATTAGCACGATTATTGAATTAGCATGTGGAACCAATATCCCTAGCATTTAGCTTATTGAATTACTTGATTAGTCTAATTTTGCTATCATAACACCAACCATTTTTCTCACTTCAATCTCCGAAATAGCTTGATTTAGGCTAAAGATAACACCAACTAACTCCTTTGGGTTCGACCCTATACTTACCTATACTTGTTTTAGGTTGGTTTAGGATTTTATAAATAGTGTTTGATTTTGGGATAGGCAATTAACGACTAGTTTATTCCTCTATCAAAATGGCGCCGTTGCTGGGGAGTGAAACTGGTGTTTAGCTTTAGTTGCTGAGTCTATTTCATTTTAATTGAAAAAAAATACAAAAAGATTTTGTTTCTTAAGGCTACATTTGTAGCCGTGCTAATAATATTTTCGTTGAAGTTTTGCATGCATAGAGCTCGTGATCGATCCATTGTGCCTTTTGACCCGGAAATCGAAAGGACTCTTTCAAGGAGAAGAATTGCTAGTTGATCCTTTGAATTTAGTTCTTCAAGAGAAGAAGGATTTGAAGAGGAACTAGGCATGGGAGATCAACCAAGAGTTGCTTTGAAAGAATTGGGAATTCCCGGTGCGTACAAGTTTGAGAGTGGAATTGCTCCACCTACAACACCGGCGAATGACTTCGAAATTAGGCCGGCTATGATCGCTTTGATCGAAAGGAGACAATATAGCAGAGCTAAGAATGAGAGTCCGTTGAACCATCTCAAGGAGTTCGAAAAGTATTGCAACACTATCAAAGTGAACGGAGTTTCTCAAGAATTCATCCAGCTTATGTTGTTACCATTTTCTCTCATAGGCCGAGCCTTGGAGTGGTTGGATAAGGAGGTAAAGCCAAATTCCCTTCGAACATGGGACGAAGTCACCAAGGAATTCTTGTCCCGATTCTACCCACAAAAGAAAACGGAGGAGGCTAGAGCTTTGATTCAAGGGTTCAAGTAAAGACCTAATGAAAGCCTCTACGAAGCATGGGAGAGGTATAAAGAGTATCAAAGGGAATGTCCCCACCACGGAATTCCAACTTATCAAGTCATTCAAATTTTCTATGGTGGCCTAAGTCCTCAAGGAAAATCATGCCTCGATGGGGGTGCCAGAGGTCCCATAATGAATCGGACGGAAGAGGAAGTGGTGGACATTATAGAGGATGTGGTTAAGTACTATAGAGATTGGCAAGATGGTGAGAGGGATTTAACTACCAAGAGTGGTTCTTCGGTGTACTCTATAGACCATCTAAACACTAGGTGAAAAAAGGAGTTTGGCAGCGGTTCAAACCCGGTCTAAGGCACCGGTTTGAACCGCTGCCTAAGTGGGGGGTGCCAAAAACCCAATTTTTGGCACCGGTTCAAAACCGGTGCCATAGGGTCAAATAGGCACCGGTTAACCGGTGCTATATGCCCAATTAGACACCGGTGAACCGGTGCCTTTAACTGCTCTCCCGCCAATTTTGTTTTTGGTGGTAGCTATTTTAGGCACCGGTTGGTGCCTAACCGGTGCCTATTCACCATTTTTTTTTGTTTTTTTGTTTTCCAATTTTCGTGCAATAATATTTTTTAAAAAAACCTGTTTCCAGCAATAATAATAACCTGTAATTCCAGCAATTGTATTAAATATAATAATTAATAATATTATTATTATAATAACTAATAATAATAATAATATTATTAATTATTACAATAAGATACAAAAATAATATTAAAAAGAAGAATTCAATTATATATATAGTTATAAATATTCCCAAACGCAATACAAAAAAAAAGTTGCTTACATATACAAATAATAGTAAGTAATATATAATGAATAATAAGTTATATAGTTCAAAAGTTAACATAAATAATTTACAATTACAACGCCATTTACATGTTGAAGGTGATAAAAGACGCCAAAATGTCACGAACTTCATTAAGCTCCTTGATTGTCAATGGATCATCCTTTTGGACCTTGCAAAACTTGAAATACAAAACATTATGTTAAAATTAATTAATTAGGCAAAACAATATGTATTTTATCAAATATTACCTATATGACTTCTATGTAACCCATTTCCTATATTAATTATCAAATGAACTATTTCTTTGTCATAACATGTCAATGTTGGGTACTTGTATGTGTGTAAGCCCTAAAATTATATAGGAGAGCATTTTATTAAGGTTTATGACGCTTTTTACTCAAAATGGCCCGAATATGGCTTATATGACTTTACTTTGCCCATTTCCTACATTTATTATTAAATGAACTTTATTTATATCATAACATGTCAATATTATCTAGTTATAGGTGTATAAGGAAAGAAATCACATCAAAAGAGCATATTAACACAAAATGGCCCTAATATGGCCCATATGACTTCTATTCAGCCCATTTTCTACCTTTCTTGTGAAATGGCCTTTTTGTTTCTCATAACATGTCATATTGGGTAATATTAGGTGTCTAAGGCTAGAAATCACATCAATATATCATTTCAATAAGTTTAACAACGCATTTTACTCAACATGGCCCAAATAGGGCCTATATGACTTCTATGTAGCCCATTTTCTACATTACTTATCAAATGAACTATTTCTTTCTCATAACATGTCAATGTTGGGTAGTTGTATGTGTGTAAGCCCTAAAATTGTATAGGAGAGCATTTTATTAAGGTTTATGACGCTTTTTTACTCAAAATGGCCCGAATATGGCCTATATGACTTTACTTTGCCCATTTCCTACATTTATTATTAAATAAACTTTATTTATCTCAAAACATGTCAATATTATCTAGTTATAGGTGTATAAGGAAAGACATCACATCAAAAGAGCACATTAACACAAAATGGCCCTAAAATGGCCCATATGACTTTTATTCAGCCCATTTTCTACCTTTCTTGTGAAATGACCTTTTTTTCTCATAACATGCCATTGTTGGGTAATATTAGGTGTGTAAGGCTAGAAATCACATCAATATAGCATTTCAATAAGTTTTAGGACTTACCTCATCAAGCTGTTGAGTGTCCGTACAATGAGTCACAATGTCAAGCATGAATCTCATCACATACAAAGCACAATCAAGTCCATTCTCTTGTTGTGCGCACTAGCATATGACAAACAAATCACATCAGTGAAACATGCAAAGGAAATGAGAAAATATTTACTAACATAGATTTTCAGGATAATCACAATATCATGTAAATTACCAACGGTGACTTCCATGTTGGACCCTTTGGAGCACGACAATGTAGCTTCTTCATAACACTGTAGTAAAAAAAAGTACATTCAAATTTGATTAGTCGTATGATTACTAAATTAGTTATTATTAGCAATAATCATCACTAGGCTGCTATATATATTTACTTTTGCAATATAGACTTCACGAGCCACTTCTCCGATGATCGAGCTGAATCAAGGTGATAAATTGTGTTAGTGGAATTACAAATCACCATGAGGCTCCAATGCTCCCTACATAAGTTCACAATAGACAAGCAAATTAATATTTAGGATTCAACATATAATGAGGCCAAATCGATTGAATTTGACATGGTTAGACTTACTCTCTATAACATGGGGCGAATATGAACTTGTCTCCCGCACGCGCTGATTCCTTGATACTTTGTTCAACATAGTACAACATGTCATGGGGGTTGCCTATGATTCTAGTAGTGGATAACTGCTCGGGGCATAACCACCCAACTTTACAAGGAGAATTAGTGTCAGTTAAGTGCTCCTGTAGTGCTCTGCGTGCATGAACATTGAATAATTAATCAGATGTAGGATAATCACCATCAATTTGAATAACTTGAAAAAAGTATAGATTATGGGGGCATTGAAGTACCTCATGAATGTTTGAATGAGGGAAATGTTAAGCTATGCACTACGTAGAAATTCCTTCACATCTTCTTTGCATATCCATGCAACTGCATCCTCATCATAGTGGAACATTGCCTTTGGAAGTGCAAATTCCATGGGATCGACCAAATGACAAACACGGTTGTGAAGAAAGGTCATGTCAACAGAGAGCGATTAAAGAACAATGTCTTCAACAAGTGGAGTAGGTGGCATGGGTGAACCTTTCGAAGAGTGCAACTTCGACGCTTGTTCACTCTTGGACCGTTGTTTACTTAGCTTCTTCTTAGGTTGATCAATTCTTTTAGGCTTCTCCACCCTCTTTCTCTTTGAAGTTTTGCTTCCATTCAAAATCTGAAATAGTTTGAGAAAGAATAAGTTTATAAGTTGAGAAATGAAGAAAATGGCTTTATTTTGATGAAATAGGCCCAAAAAAATTAGAACTTTGCTTCTTTTATGCAATTTCAACTCACAGTTACTTATACATATGTAATTATGATATGGTTTGAGAATGTATAAGTTTATTAGTTGAGAAATGAAGAAAATAGGCAAGTGAGTAGCCATTTCGGCTCAAAATGGCTTTATTTTGATGAATTGGACCCAAAACCTTAGAACTTGGTGATTTTTATGTAATTTCAAATGACAAACACTTATAAATATGTGATTATGAGTTTTTTTGAGATGCAAGGATTTTATAAGTTGAAAAATGAAGAAAATAGACAAGTGAGTAGCCATTTCGGCTCGAAGTGGCTTTATTTTGATGAAATGCGCCAAAAAAATTAGACTTTGCTTCTTTTATGCAATTTCAACTCACAATCACTTATACATATGTAATTATGATATGGTTTGAGAATGTATAAGTTTATTAGTTGAGAAATGAAGAAAATAGGCAGTGAGTAGCCATTTCGGCTCAAATGGCTTTATATATTTAAAATTGATTAAATTTTTTTTTTAAAATATGCAACTTTCGCCTCCCCGGGACACCCGAGGGAGCCGCCCCTGCTACCGGAATAGCGAAGGCAGCCCGTGCCGAGGCCACAGCAGCCCCGACAGGTGGCTTCCAGTCTGCTGCAGCCTCGGCAGCAGCCTGCCTGGGCTGCTGCTGCCTCGACAAGTGGCTGCCATGGCTGTAGCAGCACAGGCAGGTGCTGCCGAGGCTGCAGCAGCCATGGCAGCCGCCTGTCGAGGCTGTAGCAGCCCAGGCAGGCTGCTGCTGAGGCTGCAGTAGACTGGAAGCCACCTGCCGTGGATGCTACAGCCTTGGCAGCCACCTGCCGGGGCTGCTGTGGCCTCGGCGCAGGCTGCCTTCGCTGTTCCGGCAGCGGGGGCGGCTCTCTCAGGTGTCCAGGGGCGGCGGAACTTGCATATTTTTTTTTAAAAAAAAATTTGAGCAATTGTAAATCAACTTGGCAGACCTTGCATATTGTAAACAAAAAATATTTAGCGGTTTTATTTTAAGAGTGCCTAACGGTTTAACACTTACAAAAATTGAGAACTAAATAATTTACCTCCTTATTAATCAACTTCACCCTTGCACGTGGCCAATCAATGAAGCTACCTACAGCTTGCCAAAGCGTTGTTATCTCAACCTCCTCTATCGGTACGGTGTAGTGGGATGTCTTCGAACCCCGCAACCACTGAATCGATCCCAACCGAGTAACGATGTGGCCCCGCCGTAGCACCTGTCGTCGGTTGGGCACTACCATACGCCACCCAACTCAACGCCGTACTATTTGTGTGCCCCGGGGCTAGAAGTGCACACCGGGTGTCTTCCTACACAAGTATATATATAAAAAGAAGATAGCTAAATAGGACTTTTACAACAACATAGATATTATAACAAAATTCATTAAGGTAGAGGGTTACAAATCACCTGTAACTCTGGAAATTCATGCGGTGTTGGATTTTCAAGCTCCCTCGAGTCCGCATGTGTAGGAGTAGGAACCTGCAACAGTACATCAATCATTTCACCTCAAATCTCAATTAACTCAGTATTTTAAAACTTTTAATAACCCAATTGATTTTACCTCAGGTGGCACATCTTCACCACGTATCTCATCTCCTCCATGTCTATTAGCTTCTCCTTGTCCTTTTGGTTCAGAACATGAGTCGACCGGGGTACTCGTGAGGAACGGCAAAGTCGGTAAGTTCATCAGCTTCGCCCAAGCATTCAATTCACCAACTAACTCGTTGCGTACTTGTTCCTTAATTGATACCACCTTGGCATCCAACTCCCCCGGTGAGTTAACACTGGCTCGAGATCTACCCGATTTTGTGTATTCGGGACCCATCGCCTTATTCCATCCAAGCAATGACCCTCCCGAACCTACTACTCGTCCTGGATGGTATGGCCTTCCCAAAGCCATGGTGAAAGGGTCATTCTCCACACTTGGTTCAAATTTGCCCTCCACCATCTCTTGAGTGTGCTCAAGCTATAGCATAAGGAAAAATAAGGTCAGTAAAACAGTTAATGGTTTGTACAGTGATTTAGATGCAAAAGTGACTTAATTTTAATAATTCATAGGTAACTTACAAGCTTATCCGCCAGTTTTTTTAGCTTCCGGACCCTTGATGACCCATTTTCCGGTTTCCTTATCAAACGTATGGAGATAACAAAAGAAATCACCGGCACGACTCACCAATGTAGTGATCGTGGAACTAGAGGGTTCCTTCGATGCCACTGGAAGCGCTTTAGGGTATAAACCCGAAACGACCCACTCAGGTCTCTTTTCACCAAAAGTCTTAGGACCCATACGATGGACGTATTCCTTCTTTTCTGCATTCGTTTTATTTTGCTCTCGAAGTTCCTACAAAACAAAAAATGTTAATCTCATTGCTACAAAAAGTGTCAAGCTATTATTCAATTGAGATCAGATTATTTACACAAACTTACAATGGCTTTCTTTTGAGTCTTCATTATAACGAACTCTTCCCAATCATCTTTTGAGACGGTCGGCCATATTTGCCACGGGAGACGGTCATCCTCATCAGCATTCTTCTTCTTTGTTTTCTTCTTCTTCTTGTAGATCCACCGATTAGTCAACTTGGTCTTAAAGCCTCTGAATCTTTCCGCTAATAAAGATTCAAACACCCTTCTCTTCTCGGGATCATTAGGAATAGAAAACAGCCTCTGCAAGCACAAATTAAAACCGATTATTAGTTTCTATTTAGTAAAAACCATAAGGTTAAGGTATCTTAAATTGTCTAAATGTTCCAAAAACACACTTACCCTTGTATCATCCCAAAATGTTTGAATCAAACCCGGAGGTACTTTCCGCATTACAAGTGTAATGGGGATTTTCCGCGAACATATGCCAACTTGATTAGCATATTGACGACGCCATTTGGGCCCGGGTTGGCCTTTGTTGTCATACTCCAAGACCATGGGACCGTCCGATTTCTTAAAGCTTCTCGTCGGACCCCTTCTTTTTCTTTGAGCCGATGCCTTTTCCCCCCCTCCACCACCTGTGCTGTTTTCATCTTGTCCTTGGCCTTGACTTTCAGGAGTCGGGTTCTCACCAACAATCTCACGTGCTGTATTTACAATAGGCGGTGCACGTTCAACTGAAATTTCAAAATCGTCAAGCCTACGCTCGAACTCATCTTGAGCCTGATCCTCTGGCTCACCCAAGTCATTCTCCTTATTCACATCATAAGGCACATCATCATCGTCCTCGTCCTCATCCTCGTACTCGTCCTCATACTCATCATCGTCAATGTCCTCTCCCAAATGAGGATCATGATCGTCCGCCATGAGATATAAGCACCTGTCAAAGAAATCATAAAACAATATTAGTGTATAGTAAAGTATATGCATGATAGTTATTATGGTTAAGTAGAAGCTATTTAAGCCATTTTCACCTACTTATTATGGTCCTATAACCTTGTATATGCATGATAATGAGTACAAAATGGAAATTTCAATCTACATATCACTTATACATATGGAAAATAGGTTGTTATAATGAATAAATGTTAGTCCATACACAAAAAAAGGAGTTGGGTTAAGTAGAAGCTATTTAAGCCATTTTCACCTACTTATGGTCCTATAACCTTGTATATGCATGATAATGAGTACACTTAGGCAATTTCAAACTATAAACATGTTAAATATATTGAATATAGGTTGTTAGAATGAATAAATGTTAGTTCATACACAAAACAAAAGAATTGGGTTAAGTAGAAGCTATTTAAGCCAATTTCACCTACTTATGGTACAATAACCTTGTATATGCATGATAATGAGTACACTTAGACAATTTCAAACTAAAAATATGTCATTCTCGCCTACTTATGCTCCTATATACATGATAACTAAACTATATTTGCAATGAAACCATTACTAACTTTTAATCAAACTACCTCATTATGAAATTCCTTCGTTGTGGTCTGATCGCATATAACCTGCTTCGTTGTCTATGTCATTTAGTACAACAGGTCTAGGAACAATGAAAGGTGCTGAATCATCAAACGCATCATATTCTTCCTCATCCTCAACATCTCCAATGCCTAGGATTCTTCTTTTGCCAGCTAGCACTATAGACCATTTTGAATCCATTGGGTCAGTAACGTAGAACACTTGCTTAGCTTGAGATGCAATGATAAATGGTTCCGCACTATCATTCAAGTGGCCAAGATCTACAAGAGTAAAGTCCTCATGTTTGACTTTACGCCTGATATTATCAACCCACTTACACTTGAAAAGAGCAACCGTGAAGTCACAATAATCAAGCTCCCATATTTCTTGAATTCGACCATAGTATGACAACTCTGCATCGACAGGTGATTTATCCTTAGAACTTGCAAACTCCCTTGATGATGCCACAAGAGTTACACCACTGTTTTGGGTGGAGGAAGATTTTGAATCACGACCCTCGGTCCAAAAAGTGTACCCATTGATGTCATATCCCTCAAATGAACAGACATCATCCCTAGGACCGTACGCAAGCCACCGTACTGTATCGGTCACATTAGTATCATTCAATCCACTCATTACTCGATCACGAAACCAATCAACATACCTCTTATTATGCAACTGCATAAGTTCCCTTTCATCTTTGGATGGAAATTCGTCACGCAAACTAGCCATGTGCTCGTCTAAATATGGGTGCACATTTGAAACATGGTGCGACACATAAAGGTGTGCTTGTAAGAACTGATCTCGGTCTGGTGACATTCGTTTCGACCCAATTGTGCCATGACCATTAAGTCTACCTTCATGTCGAGAAGTAGGAAGACAAATAGGTTGAGCAAGGGCTATGTAGTCCGCCACAAAGTTACCTATCTCCTCACCCACTGTCCCTTGCATCATACTTCCTTCAGGGTGAGCTCGGTTCCGTACTTTATCTTGTAATGTACCCATGTGTCTTTCAAAAGGGTAGCAGCACCTCATGAACACTGGACCACACAACTTAATCTCACGCACTAAATGAAGAACCAGATGAACCATTATGTCAAAAAATGAGGGTGGGAAATACATCTCAAATTTGCACAAAGTCACAACCACATCTGCTTGCAAAGCATCTAGTGTACAAGGATCAAGAACTTTGCTACAAATTTTATTGAAAAACGAACAAAGGCTTGTAATCGCTTCCCTCACGTGTTTCGGTAGAATACCACGGATTGCAATCGGTAGGAAAACTTGCATCATAATGTGACAATCATGGGATTTCATACTTGTCAGCTTTAGTTCTCTATTTAAGGTTACAAATCTTTTCATGTTAGATGAGTACCCTGATGGAACCTTAATGTCGTACAGACATGCACAAAACATATGTTTCTCTACCCTTGACAATGAATAGCAAGCCGGGGGTAAATAATTCTTTTCATCCTTCCCTTTACCCTTAACTTTCTTCTTTGACGCATCTTTGGCCTTTCCCTTTCCCTTGCTCTTCTCCTTCCCTTTTTTTGAAACACTTTCATCTTCTATTCTCGGCTCCTTCCCTTTTCTAACCTTTTCTTGAGGCCACAATTCTGGACGAATCCCCATCTCTTTCAAATCTAACCGTGCACCCTTTCCGTCCTTTGTTTTGCCTGGGATATTCATAAGCGTCCCCAAAAGAGCATCACAGACATTCTTCTCTATATGCATCACATCAAGACAATTCCTAACGTCATGTTCTCTCCAGTACGGAAGCTTCCAAAAGATTGATTCTTTCTTAAACAGAGCAGCTGAGACCACAGTTTTTTCTGATTTTCCAAACACCGTTCGTATTCCTTTCACCCGAGCACTAATCTCAGCACCAGTCAATGGTCTAGGCGCAGTATCCTCTTCCACGGTTCCATCGAAAGCCTTTTTCTGCCTACGATACGGGTGATCACGCCTAAGGAAACTTCGAGTCCGTAGGTAGACATCTTTGTGAGAATGAGTCAGGTATACGCTTGATGTGTCATCAATACATATGGGGCATGCTTTTTTCCCTTTGACCTTGTACCCACACAAGTTTCCATATGCAGGGAAGTCATTCATGGTCCACATAAGGGCTGCACGCAATGTGAACATCTCGTTCTGATGAGCATCCAAAACGGAAACCCCTTCGTCTCACATCTTTCTCAAGTCGTCAATAAGCGGCGCAAGGTAAACATCTATGTCGTTTCCAGGTTGCTTAGGACCAGTTATTAGCAATGAAAGCATTACATACTTACGTTTCATGCGCAGCCAAGGAGGCAAATTATAAATCACTAAAAGTACCAGCCATGTGCTGTGTTGGGTACTAAGAGTGCCAAATGGATTTATCCCGTCCGTGCACAACCCAAGCCTTAAATTTCTGACTTCATTACCAAATTCCTCAAACTTCAAATCAATGTTCTTCTATTGTGGAGAGTCAGCTGGATGCTTCAGCATTCTGTTTTTCTTTCTTCCCTCTACATGCCACCTCAAGTTTTTAGCGTCTTTTGGTATTGAGAACAGACGCTTAAACCTTGGAATAATGGGAAGATACCACAACACCTTAGCAGGAGGTCCCTCCGTGCCAGGATTGCAACTCATGCGCTTGTACCGCGACCGCTTGCATCGTGGACACTCCTGCAGTTGTTCATACTCATTTCGATACAAAATACAGTCATTAGGACATGCATGTATCTTCTTATACTCCAAACCAAAGGGACACATGAGCTTCTTTGCGTAATAGTAAGACTAAGGAATTTCATTCCCATCAGGAAACATATCACTTAATGTGGTCAACAAAAGAAGTAAAACTGATGTCCGTCCACCCATGCTTCGACTTAATGTTGAAAAGTGTTAGCACGGCCGATAGTTTGAAGTATTTTTTTGCACCCAGGATACAAAGGCTTTTTGAAAGCCTCCGATAATAACTCATACACTTCACCTTCAACACCATGCAACATCTCATCCACTTGTTCATCCTCGACCTCATCCGCCTGATCATCATCGGCTCCATCCTCACCATTATCAACAATATAGTCATCATTCTCGTATTCCCCGTCCACATGAATCTCATTGCTTCTAACACGCACATCATTCCAATCAAGATCCCCACTGTACTCTCCATTTTCTCCGTGCCAAATCCACACATGGTATAGTTTCCTAAACCCACGACATAATACATGATCTCTAATGATTTCAACACTATCGACCACATTCACATTTTTACAATCAACACAAGGACAATAAAGGCCTTTGCCACCCAGTTTGCGTTGATAAGCTAAAGCCCTCTCGCAAAACTCTTGAACCCCATTCCAAAATTCCAATGTATCGCGTCTACCATACATCCAACCACGATCCTTCTCCATTTAGTAAATTGTCTCTAAACATATATAGCACCATATAATTTATAATGTGTAAGTGCTACATATTTTATGTAAATCAAATTCAAGTACAAAACGTGAATATACCATTCATATAGGGAAAAAATGCATGTTTCCAAAGGGTCCTTATCACTCCAACCTAACCCATCCTTGAATGTCTACTCTCACTAGTGAATGTATGTCAACTTTCCAATTTTAAGGAAAATCCGGCAGCATTTCCCCCTAGTTCTCCAAGTACACGATGTAGATAAATAATTACCCACATATGTACCCAGAGAACATAGCGAGGAAATGGTAAGCCAAGATGTTCCTTAAAATCGAAAAGAAAACATACATTCACCACCTAAGTGAGAGTACACATTCAAGAACAGTCCCAACCGGGGACTATTCAAGACTTTCTCCTAATGAGAAAGCCTTGAACGGGTATCTAGGCATATGATGATGCAAGTATTCTATATATTGTTGTATTTATTTGCAATTAAACAATACACAAGTTGCAATTTCATGAATAAACTTTTATTAAATGGATAAATAGAAAGAAATATAGCTAAGTAAAGTTTATAAGTCATACCAATATAGCAACTACCCACTTGAGCTCAATATGCAATGTAGTCCTTAAGCTAATTAACTAGTGCTTCAATTCACAAATCTATTAAAAAAAACATTAAACATAAATTAGGTTAAATATTAGGTATATATGTACTATTTCTTTCTCATAACATGTCAATTCACTAATTTATTTATAAGGTAAAACACATCATTCATCGAACTAACAATTGCAAAACAATGTATTCACTACTTTAATTCATCTAATTTATTCAAAATTTACTAACAAGATTACTAATCTCTAATTTTTTCAAAATTACCCATCAAAACAACTTAAAAGTAACCATTCACCCATTCCAAAATTCATCTACTTTTGTAACAAGCAAGGTTACTAATCTCAAATTTATTCAAATATACCCATCAAAACAACTTAATATTAACCATTTAAACATTCCAAAATTCAACTAATTTAATAACAAAGTTCACTAATCTCTAACTTATTCAAAATAATCCATCAAAACAACTTCAAATTAACCATTAAAAGTAACATACCAAATTTCACCTATTTAAGTACCAAGGTTAATATATATTCTATAATTATTTCAAAATTATCCACCAAAACACATTAAATTAACTATTAAAACATAATAAAATCCAACTAATTGAGTTTCAAACTTGACTAATTTGTAATAATTTCACAATTTCCCAATAAAAAAACCAAAAATTGCTAAAAATTGAAGTAAAATTATATTTAAGCCTAAATTTTAATTTGCTTAACAATTCTTCAACAAGGAAAAGAAATTAATAAAAGTACATAATTGATAAAATAATTGTGAATAAAGAAAAAAAATTAAACCTAGAACACTCAAATTGTGGTTTAATGTACCTTGAAGGGAAGGAGAGATGGAGGAGCAGCCGTGGAAGGTGGTGCGGTGGCGCGGCGGCGACGTTTAGGGGGGCGGCGGCGCAGCGTCTTCGAACAGCCCCAGAGGACACGAGAAAAGAAGAGAAGAGGAGAAGAGAAGAGGAGAACAGTAGAGGAGGCGCGACTTCTTCGAACAGCATAGATGAAGGAGCAGCCGTTGAAGGTGGTGCGGTGGCGCGGCGGCGCGACGTTTTCGAACAGCAGAGGACACGAGCAAAAAAGAGAAGAGGGGAAGAGAAGAGGAGAACAACAGAGGAGGCGCGGCTTCTTCGAACAGCAGAGAAGAGGAGCCAAGGTGGTGTTCAAGGTGGGAGCAGTGGTGGAGGGAAAAGGAGGGGACGAAGGCTAGGTTCGGGTTTCTGGGTTTGAGTTGAATGAAACAGTGGTCGTGGAGGGAATGGGGGTTTGATTCGAATGAAACAGTGGTTGAATGAAATAATGTTAAGGAAAGGAGGAAGAAAGGAAGGGGGAAGAAAGGAGAGAAAAGGGCCGCTTTTTTTTTAAAAAAAAACCACCGGTTCACAAGTTATTTTTTTTTTAATTTTTGGCACCGGTTTGAGTTGAACCGGTGCCTTTTATCAATGTATAAATCCCGCCCTATTTTGGGCCGGTTTTTGGCACCGGTTTGGCTTGAACCGGTGCCATTAGGGGGTTGCCTTTTTGTATTTTTCTACTAGTGAAATGTGATCAACAACTTATCCTCACAAATGACAAACTTGGGGAAAGAAATGACCGCAATCAAGGCCAAGTTGGAAGGTCCCTTTTCTTCTCAAGATTTGAATTATCACTCCCAATTTAAGGGGAGAGGTACCTTTTCTAACTCTCAACCCCCTCCTTCTTCAAATAATATGCCCAGTGGTTGCTTGTTTTGTGACCGCAATCATGACTATTGTAATTGCCCTCATGCTTCTCTGGAATGTGGTGATGATTTTGATAATAGTGAGAGTGAGCATGTGAATTATGTGTCAAATAATAATGTGCAAAGGTTTGATAATCAAAGAGGTCAATGGAATAGGAATTACCAAAACCAAGGTAATTTTGACAACTATAACCAAGGTGGTGGATATAGGAACCAAGGGAACCAAAGTTCTCGTGGCAACTATAACAATCAAGGTTATAGTAGTCAAAATCAAAACCAAAATTATGGTAATCAAAACCAAAGTTATGGAAATCATAACCAAGGTAGTGGAAACCATAATCAAGGTTATGGTCAAAATCAAAATAGGGGTAATTGGAACAATCAAGGTAGGGGCAATTTTCAAAATAATTCTCAAAGAGGTCCCCCACCCGGATTTGTTCCAAAGACTCAAGGTGAAAATTCCTATTCACAATCTTCTTCTTCTAGGACCAATTTGGAGGAAATAATTGAAAATCAAACCAAGTTGTTGAACACATATATGGCCGTTAGTGACAAGAAGTTCAATGAAATGATGACCCACAACAAAATGCTCGAAAACCAAATTTCTCAACTTGCTAGTGCTTTGAAAAACCAAGCAAGCCCTTCTTCTTTACCTTCCCAAGGCCTAGATCCCAAGAAACCCGTGAATGATATTGTTACAAGGAGTGGTAAGGTTCTTGAGGAGAGATTGCCTAGGAAGAGTGATAACAAGGAGGTCCCCAAGGAAGTTTTGGTTGAGAATGAGGGAAGTAGAGCATCTTTAGATGAGGTTGTGGTTGAGACATCAAGAGAGGTGAGAGTAGAGAAAGAGATTGTGAAACCCAAGCTCCCTTATCCACAAAAATTCATGAGACACAAATTGGATGAGCAATTTGGGAGATATATTGATATGCTCAAACAACTTCACCTTTCTCTACCTTTCACCGACGTGATCAACCAAATGCCTAATTATGCCAAATTCCTCAAAGACATTTTGAGCGGAAAGAGGACTTGTGGTGTTGTGGAGACAATCAATTTGACTGAAAATTGCAGTGCGATCATCATGAACAAAATGCCACCCAAGTTGAAAGACCCCGAAAACTTTTCCATCCCTTGTGCTATTAATAAGATGTAATTTGATAATGCCTTATGTGACTTAGGAGCTAGTGTAAGCTTAATTCCATATTCGGTTTATCAAAGACTCGATCTAGGGGAACTCTCACCTTCTAACATTACCTTGCAACTAGCCGATAGGTCAATCAAGTTTCCAAAAGGTAAAGTGGAAGATGTTCCATTGAGGGTTGGGAATTTTGTGTTCCCGGTGGATTTTGTTGTTTTAGAAATGGATGAAGATGCTACCATTCCAATTATTTTAGGTAGACCCTTTCTTCCTACCTCGGGTGCTATGATAGATGTAAAGTGTGCAAAGATTTCCCTTAAGGTAGGAGATGAGGTCATAGAATTCGATTTGAATGAAAGCATGAAATATCCAAGTTCTTCTCTTGAAAATTGCATGATGATTGACTCTCTTGATCATGTTGTGTCTTCCATGCATGAGCACTTGCTCACCTCTAACGATGCTCTTCAGAATGTTTTGTTGAACAAAGACAAGCTAGGTGTAACATGCAAGGAGGTAGCATTGTATGAGGAATTTCTTAATGGAAGCATGGAGGAAGTGGATGAACAAGTGTGCTTGAAGATCTCAAGCCATGAAGCTTTGCAAGCGGCCGCAACAAAAGAAGGTAAAGGTGTGCCTATGGTAGAGCTCAAACCTCTACCATCACACCTTAGGTATGAATTCTTAGGCCCAAATTCCACTTACCCCGTAATTGTTAGTGCATCCTTGAGCAAGAGCCAAGCTCAAGCGTTATGTTGTGTCTTGAGAAAGCACCAAGGTGCTTTGGGCTATACTATCGATGATCTTAAAGGTATAAGCCCCGCTTTGTGTATGCACCACATAACTCTTGAGGAAGGCACCCTTCCTTCTATTGAACGACAAAGAAAGCTACACCCTCAAACGGGAGAAGTAGTGAAAAAAGAGATCATCAAGCTCTTGGATGCGGGAATCATATTCCCCATCTCAAGCTCTAGGTGGGTTTCTCCCGTTCATGTCGTTCCTAAGAAGGGGGTATGACCGTAGTCAAGAATGAGAGTGGTGAGCTCATTCCAACTAGGACGGTCACCGGTTGGAGGATGTGTATAGACTATAGACGTCTAAATACATCCACCAAAAAATATCACTTTCCCCTTCCATTCATTGATCAATTGTTAGAGAGACTAACAAGGCACAAGTTCTATTGCTTCCTTGATGGCTATTCAGGATTTTTCCAAATTCCAATCCACCCCGATGATCAAGAGAAGACAACATTTACATGCCCCTATGGGACCTTTGCCTATAGGAGAATGCCCTTTGGCCTTTGTAATGCCCCCGCAACTTTCTAAAGGTGCATGATGAGCATTTTTGGAGACATGTTGGAGGAAGAAATGGAGGTATTTATGGATGATTTCTCCATAGGTGGGGTTTCATTTGAAGAGTGCCTAGTTAATCATGAGAAATGTTTGGCTCGGTGTGTAAAGGTTAATCTTGTCTTGAATTGGGAGAAATGCCATTTCATGGTGGAGGAAGGGATAGTGCTTGGGCATAAGATCTCTCATAAAGGAATAGAGGTGGATAAGGCCAAAATTGAGGTTATTGAGAAGCTTCCACCTCTAGTGAATGTCAAGGGAGTGAGATCATTTTTGCATCATGCGGGTTTCTATAGAAGATTCATCAAGGATTTCTCACTCATTGCTAAGCCCCTTAATGATCTTCTTCAAAAATATGTTGAGTTTGTTTTTGATGATAAATTCTTGGAAGCATTTGATAGATTGAAGAAGGCCCTAATCTCTACCCCATTGTTTAAGCCCCAAGATGGGATCTACCCTTTGAATTGATGTGTGATGCTAGTGATTGGGCAATTGGAGGTGTTTTGGGACAACGTGCGGACAAGAAGCTTTATGTAATTTACTATATGTCCAAGACACTAAATGGGGCTCAAAAGAATTACACAACAACGGAAAAAGAATTCTTGGCCATTGTTCACTCTTTTGAGAAATTCCGGTGTTATTTGTTGGGTTCCAAGACCATTGTCTTCACGGATCATGCGGCTCTCAAATATCTCTTTTCCAAGAAAGAGTCCAAGCTAAGGTTGATTCGTTGGGTTCTTGAATTACAAACTTTTGAAACAGAGATTAAGGATAAGAAGGGTGTGGAAAATGTTGTGGCGGACCATCTTTCTCGCCTTGAGGGTGATCAAATTCATGATGATGGTCTACCAATTGAAGATGGAATGCTTGATGATGTCTTGTATGCCATTAAGGTTAAGGATATCCCATGATATGCCGACTTGGTGAAATTTCTAGCATGTGGGGAGTTTCCACCTTCTTTCTCCAAGAACCAAAAGAAGAAGCTCAAGAGGGAGGCGAGACATTACTTGTGGGATGAATTAATCTTGTATAAACGCGGGGTGGATGGCTTACTTCGGCGTTGTGTCCTGAATGAAGAGGTGCCAAGTGTTCTAAAGATGTGCCATTCGGATCCAAGTGGCGGTCATATGGGCGTTTCAAAAACCGCCACTAAGGTTCTTCAATGTGGTTTGTGGTGACCACATCTCTTTAAAGATTCGTGGGGCTCTTTAAAGTCATGCGACCGATGTCAAAGGGTTGGGAATATCTCCAAGAGGAATGAGATGCCTCAACAGCCCATTCTTGAGTTAGAGGTGTTCGATGATTGGGGGATTGACTTCATGGGACCATTCCCATCTTCATTTGGTAATCAATTCATACTTGTGGCTGTGGACTATGTTTCTAAATGGGTTGAGGCCATTGCCTCTCCTACCAATGACCACAAAGTAGTGTTGAAGTTGTTCAACAAAATCATCTTCCCAAGGTTTGGCGTACCTAAGGCTGTGATAAGCGATAACGGATCTCATTTTGTTCACAACGCCTTCCAAAAGATGTTGAGGAAACATGGAGTGCATAAACGGTTCAGCCTTCCATACCATCCTCAATCGAGTGGCCAAGTCGAGGTCTCCAATCGTTAAATAAAGCTCATTCTTGAGAAGACGGTTGCAAGGAATAGAAAGGATTGGTCGGACAAGTTATATGATGCTCTTTGGGCTTATAGGATGGCTTTCAAGACGCCTATTGGTACCACTCCATATCGCCTTGTCTATGGCAAGTCTTGCCATCTCCCGGTGGAGCTTGAACACCATGCTTTATGGGCTATCAAAAAGATAAAATTTGATTTAGAAAGTGCGGGGGAGAAAAGGTGGTTGGATCTTCATGAGATAGAGGAGCTTAGACTTGATGCTTATGACTGTGCTAGCACCTACAAAGCTCGTTCCAAAGAAGCTCATGATAAGCTTATTGAGAAGAAGGAGTTTTGTGTGGGTGATAAAGTCCTCCTCTACCACTCGAGAATGAAGTTATTTCCCGGAAAGCTCATGTCAAAATGGAGTGGTCCTTTCTTGGTGAAAGATGTTTTTGCTAATGGCACCGTGGAGATTTCTCCTTTGGATTCCTCATCTTCTTTCAAGGTTAACGGTCATCGGCTTAAGAAATATTTTGATGGAGTGTTTGTTGGTCTTATTCATAAAATGATTCTTTTCAAACCACCTTGAGTGGGGTGGTAACGTCGAGCTAACGATATTAAACAAAAGCGCTTACGGGAGGCAACCCGGATTCTCACCTTTACTCTCTTTTCCTTTCTTTCTTTTATTTTTGGTTTTTTGTTGATTTTTCCTCTTACCCTTCCTTGTGTTTTTGGTTTGTTTTGTAGGGTGCCTTCATTCATCATATATGGACTAATTATATTTGTTGAGGGTGATAAGAGGTTTTAGAGTGCATGGGAGAGGGCACCCCGCGGGCTTGGAGAGGCCTCGGGTGCCCTTGCTTTCAATTGTGGGAAACGGATCAGTAGCTCTCTGCGGTCTCTCCGCAGGCTCTCCGCGGGCGCTGGTGCCTTAGAGAGAGCGCGAGGAAAATTTAGAGAGGGCGCGGCTCAATTTCTAAAATTGGATCAGGAACTCTCCGCGGCCTCTCCGCGGTCTCTCCGCGGGCGCGACAATTTTGGAGCGGGCGCGGGCGAATTAGAGAGGGCGCGGCACATGGTCAGGTATGATATTTCCGGATTTTTCCAGAAAGTCTCCGCGGTTGCCGCGCGGAAGTTTTGGAGCGGGCACGGCTTTGTCGAGAGAGGGCGCGGGGATTTGGGTTTTAATTAACCCGGTTCCTCTCTCTTTCTCTCTCCTCTCTTATTTTCCCTTTCACTCTTAATTTTCCCCATTCTCTCTCTTCCTCCTCTCAAACCCTAACCCCCAAATCATCTCTTTCACTCAATTTTACTCAAATTCGCCCTTATTTTCCCTTAAATTACCATCCAAACTTCATTTATACTCCATTTTCATCAAGTTTGCTCTTCTTTCTCGTGGTTTTCTTCGGGAATTTCGAGTCTACTCGGTTTTGTGCTTGCTTTGAGTCTTCAATCTTGGTATACTTCTCACCTTTGTTTTATTTTTGTCAATTTCAATTGATTTTTATGCATTGGTTGTGAGTGGCCTTGATTAAGCTTGAGTATGTTTTTTTTTGGTTGTTTGTGTGGTGGTTTTGGAATTATTTTGGATGTTTTTGTGCTTCTTTTTGTGATATATTGTTGATATTGTTGGTTGTTGTTGGATTTTTGGTTGTTTGTTGCTTGTAACATGTACTTTATACTTTGTGGTGGTTTTGGGTGGTCTTGTGAACGGAGGTTTGTTCACGTTGGTGGTAGTGTTGAATATTGTGTTGGTTGGTCTTGTGAACTATGGATTTGTTGAGGAGAGTTAAGAGTAGCAAGAGAAGTTCAAACCAATCTCCCGGCCAATCCTCTCGTGGCCAACCTTCAAACACCGAACCCCCTCAAACCCAAACTACTCAAGATAATGCCCCACCTCCTCCTTTACCCGCTCTCAAATTTAATAACTGGGCTAAACACACCCCTATCTATAATAAAATGAAATCCCGAAAATTTAGACCATCCCGCAACTATTTTCCTGAGGATATGGAAAAATTGGGTGTTGATGCCGACCTTCACATTTTGCTCCGTAATCTTGGTTTGGTTGAGTTTGTAAAGTCATCCCCCCGAACTTATTTGGAACCATGAATTGAATTTTTCTCCACCTTTGAGTTTAATATGACGGGGGATACCGACTATATCATATCTTTTAAACTTTTCAATTCCAAGCATACAATGAACCTTGCGGAATTCAACAAAGCCCTTGGTTTCAACCCAAATACCGACATCTTTGAGCCCTTGGTTGCCCTTCACAAGACAGAATACAATGAGGTTGCTTGGTGGAGAGCCATATCTAGGAAGAAGTTCTTTGACTCTAAGGAATCGCTTGCTAGCGAGATCATTCACCCGGCTCTTCGTATTCTCCACCGGATTCTTGGGTATATAATGTTTAGTAAGCAAGATCTTGGGAAGCTTTTGAGGGAGGACATCTTGGTGCTTTGGATGGCTACAAGGCCGGATTTGGGGCCAAGGTTGAATTTTGGGTATCTTTTCATGAATTGTTGTAAGTTGATCGCCATTGGGAAGAAGACGGGTGAGATTCATTGTGGGGTATGATTACTAGATTGGTGAATTATTTCAAGCAAGAGCGTTTCTTGAGGTCTTGCACTCTGATAGGAAAGAGTGAATACATGTATTTGGATATGAAGCAACTTAACACCTTGCGCTTCATTTTTAAGACTAAGGGAAACGGTGGGTACTCTTGGCTAATGCAAAATGTGCACCATTGTATGCTCCCAAACCCAGCTTCCACCTCAATCACTCGAGAGGCTAGGATTGTTTGGAGGATTCCCGAGGATGACGGGAGGGTTGAGAATGTTTTGGAGGAGGATGATGGTGATGAGTACAATGATGATGATGATGAGCATGATGGTGAAGATGGAGAAGGAGAAGGTGGTGAAGATGAAGAAGATGAAGAAGAGCAACAACAACAACAACTGCAACAAAGAGGAAGAAGAAGACAACAACATCACCAACAAGACTACCAAGGAGATGCATATCTCCGTGAGATGGAGGCTATGCGTGAGCATATGGAGCGCATGCAATTGAGCATGCAAGGTATGTATTCGAACCATCAAACTTTGTCTTTTCAAACTAGCGCCCTACATGACGCTAGTGTGCGTAGGGGGGAGGTCACTCCTCTGGTGAACTACCCTTATTTGTCGCCCCAATAAGGGCCGGTGCCATCTTGGGGTGGTGACAACCTCCCCACGTACCCATATTGGCCCGGGGTTACGAACCCCGATGAGCCAAGGCGTGACTTCCCAGATGAGTCCGGTCATTATGACTACCGGGTCTCGGGGGGGAGTGATTATCGGGGTGACCCCGACTATTACTATGTTCACCCCACTCACCCCGAGCTCTGTATGCAACCAGAGCCTTTTGACCAATTATCCACATCTCACCTTGACCTTTTTAAGGGTCGCTATGGGTTCCCTCCCGGTTATACTGGAGGTTGGGATGTGGATGATGGTGGTGCCGGCCCTAGTGGCCACTAGTTTTCCACTTGGTTGTTTGATTCCCTTTTTGTTTCCTCCCTTTTAGCTTTGCATGTTTTTAGGCATCGCGGTCGATGCCCTTATTTTGTACGGGGGGAATCAAATAGGATGTTTTAGGGTAGGTTTTTAGGGAGGCACCTTGGACTCTTGGGGATGTGTTTGAAAGGGCTTTGATGGATTTCTTTTGCTTCACTCTTGGTGGTCTCGTTGGTATGTTGTCTATCTTGTTGTTTTAGTTTTTGATGATGATGCTTTGTGGTCCCTTCTATTGATGATGATGATGGTTTCTCTGGTTCTTTGTACATAATTTTCGTGTAAGTTTACTTTTGTTTGCTTTTGTTTGGAAGTTACTAACAATTTCATTTTGTATATAGTCCTTTTTCCTTTCTTTTTCTCACCTTTCTCATAGCCACTGCTTTGGTCTTCGAAGCTTCTTAGAGGAGGTCGTTCTTGCTCCTTTATTATTGCAGCATAGCTTGGACGCTTGGTGAGGCCTTTCTTGTTTTATCTATTTACTTTTCTTCTTTTACTTTTCTTGGTTGCTTATATTAGGATTAGTTTTAGGAGAGTTGAACGGTTCGAGGATGTATGATTATAACACCTAGTGTGTTTGGGGTCTTTGGCGATGTGGCCATTTGACCGCTTGTTTGTCGATTGGGAAATACGTGTTTTGATTGCATCTTTGTCCTTTTCTTTGTTCTCCTACTTTTCCTTTATCTTGGTTTTCCATATTTTATTTTCTTTTCTTTTCTTTCATCTTCTTTTTGTTCTTGGTTTTGTACATAGCTTTTTGAGGCTTTATTTTTCACTCTTTCATTCTTTTTTTTTGACTTGGACTTGTAAACATTGGACTCTTGCTTTTGAATAATAACCTTACTAGGTGGTCATGGTATGCACGGTTTGAGATTACGTTTGGTTGATTCTAGGATAAAGCATGCTAAGGTAGTTGTCTAGAACTAGGGGGATCATGAAGCCGGATTGTACTTGTTTGTGGCATGTTGGTAGTTGCTCCCTATCTTCGATTTGACAACCTTAGTGAGTTTTTGCTACAACCATGTGAGATTCATACTCTTTCAAGCATTGATCATATTCTTGCATGAGCGGCATGGATCCTTGACTTTCGCAAACTTAATCTTGAATCTTAACGTATGATTTCTAAGACCGAGACCGAACTACCTAGGGAGGACAAAGGCATCTTTTCGGGGAGGTATTTTTCCTTTTTTTAGGATAGTTTCCTTATTTTTACTTTTGGGTATAGGGATACATTTGCCTACTTGCTAACCCTTTGAGCCTTTTTCCCTTCTTTTCAAGCCACATCTCTAGATCTTGAGCCTTTTGTTTCATTTTCGTTTCCATTCTTGGTTTTTATGAAGCTATTGTTCATTATTGTTGGAGTTTGTGGTGGAGGAATTTGGATATTTGGTTCTCTTGAAAGCAAGTTTGTGTTGTGTATATTTTTTGAATAATGGCAAGTGAATAAATGAAAAAGCCGTCCAAAGTTAAAAGAGGCGAGGACAAAGCACTAATAATGAAATATGAAAAAAAAGTGAAAAATGCAAAAATATTTTTATGTGAGTATTCTTCCTTTTTGAGCATTGAGGACAACGCTCCATTTAAGCTTGGGGGGGAAGCGTTCTCACGCTTTTTGTGTATATGTTTGTGATCTTAGCTTTGAATAAGCTTGGGGGTGTTGGTATTTTTGTTCGGTGATTACTTGGTTATGGTGTAAAGAAATGCGCAATCTTTGCTTCACAATTTATGTTAAACACCAAATTTTAAATTTAGCCTACCTTAACCCTTTTTGCCTTATGTTACAACCTTTGGGAAGACCTGTTGACCTAGGGGTTGATTCATTCATCGGTGGAGGGAATCATGGGTTATAGCCTAAGGAAAGAGGATGCGAAGTCAAGATGTCAAGTAAGCCAAAAATTCGATATTTTTCCGGTTCCTTCGTGGAATCTATGAGACGCTCACTAAGGGGAGATATGAGATTAGTAGGGGGAACGCGGTAAGATCGTTTGGGATGAAAGTGGAGTGTGACAACTAGTTCCTATGCTTAGCATATTTATGTTTCAATCAACCTTAGGTATCTTATAACGTGCATACCATTACTTACTTTAGAATGGTTGTTATTCATTTGAACTATAGTCACTTTGTAAAGTCCATTTCACAAAGATTTTTATTTTTATTTTGTTTTTCTTTATTTTCTCTTTATTCTTGTATTTTGCCTCATTTTTCCTTCTTTTGTTTGTTTAATAATAGTTATAGGTTATCTCTAGGAAACCTTTACGAGAGCATCACTCGTCCTCTAGAGCGATCTAGAGGTTTAAATGGCTTGTCTTTTGTTGCTAAAATTGACCGTGATTCCTACGAAAGCGAGTTATTGTATATTCTCACCTCTTTCTTTTTCTTTTCTTATTTTAAATAAGCCCTTCTTTTTCCTTTTTAGCCTTTGTTTTGCTCGGGACGAGCAAAAGTCTAGCTTGGGGGAATTTGATGAGTGTCATTTATGGCGCTCATAGGGTAGTCTTTTAGGATGATTTCATCTTCCTTTTTATGCTTTCTTATCTTATTTTTGGTCCTTTTTCCTTTAATTCCTTTCTTTCTTTCTTTCTTTCTTTCTTTCCTTGTGTTTTTCGTGTTTTCTTCATGTTTTCCTTTTATTTGGTTCTTTTTCCCTTTTATTCCTTTTCGTTGTTTGTTTTTGTAGGTACATAGGATTTGTCTCTACAAGGGAATCAAGATGGGCTATATTGACTAAGCAAGGAGGAAATAATCGGCTTGGAGAGGTATCAGAGAGGGCATCAAGCCCTGCCAGTCTGCTGCGGGCGCGGGCTCTTATGCACAAAAGTGGCAGATTTCGACCAGGAACTCTCCGCGGTCTGGCAGCGGGCTTGCCGAGGGCGCGGGTAGATGGGAGAGCCCGCTCGTACCAGAGAGACCGCGACCCTCTGATCATCCTTTGGGAGCAAGGGATTCGCCGCGCTTTTGTCGCGGGCGCGGGTGCTTTTGTCGCGGGCACGGGCTATAAGACCCACGGGCGCCGGTGTTGCCCAGGAAGCCCGTGGAATTTTTAATGGGTTCCGTACCCATTTTGCCGCGGGCGCGGGGTTTATTGGAGAGGGCGCGGGAATCCCGTTTTTCTTCTTTGCCTATAAATACACTTGTAATTCTTTTTTTTGAAGATAACTTTTAGATAATTCCCATTAGCTTAATTTTATAGAGAGAAGTTAGAGAGAAGTTCTTGGTATTGGATTTGTATTTCAACATTGGATCAATTGAGCTTGGATTTCTTCATTTTCAATCATTAATGTTAGTAAGATTTTCTTCTTCTAGTTCATCTCTTACTTGATTGATTTAGTTTCATCTTTGATTGTTAGTATTGCTTGGATTTGAATTGGATATTGTAGTTGATATTGCTTTCTTTTGATTGTGAATTTCCTTGATTAGCCATTCATAGTGACCCCTAGTTTGGGCTCTAGGAGATAGTTCTTGAACTCTCTTGATTGCTACTATTGTTTGTCCTTTGCAATACTTGAATCAAACGAAGAAATTGTCGATTAGCAAGATTATTGAATTAGCATGTGGAACCAATATCCCTAGCATTTAGCTTATTGAATTACTTGATTAGTCTAATTTTGCTATCATAACACCAACCATTTTTATCACTTCAATCTCCGAAATAGCTTGATTTAGGCTAAAGATAACACCAACTAAATCCTTTGGGTTCGACCCTATACTTACCTATACTTGTTTTAGGTTGGTTTAGGATTTTATAAATAGTGTTTGATTTTGGGATAGGCAATTAACGACTAGTTTATTCCTCTATCAATGAGAAGCATAGATAAGGTGAGAAGTGTGAGAAGCTCATGTACATTGTAAATACATTGGAGATACATTGATGGCATGTTGTAGATACATTAGAAAAACATTAGAAATACAACAATTTCCTTTCCTTTTAAAAATGCATATGGGCAAGTTTGTTACTAAATCAAAGGGTGCACAATTTTTTTTATTCTATCAAATCAAACCTCCATTACCGCACTCGAGCACACTACCTCAACTCTACAATTACCAAAACATTGAGAAACCATGATAGATACATCAACTTAATACATTTAAATACATCATGTTCTAATTATATACTACCTCCATTTTTATTTATATGACACCTTTCTCTTTTCACGCTTGCCAACACATTGTTTTAATGATTAATATCTCTATTTCTCAACATTGTAAAATTATAAAAAGTGGATATTAACAAAATATACATTGAGACGATTCAAACAAGATCGCACTTGACTATGTTTGTTATAGCTATAAATCACAAATATTAGTCAAATCATAAAATTCTAAACTCGGCCAGGCACACCCTCTCACGAGCATGCACACCCGCGACGATCTGGGTACAGAGCAGGAAACCGGGTGGCGCTCCCGCGTAGAAGACATGTGTGCCATTAGAGCATGAAATCTTATAAGGTGCTCTCGTGATGTAGGTGGTGATAGGAATGGTTTCCTTCGAACAAGTGTATTATTCTGGTAGAGGGTTTGGAGCTGTTGAAAAGCTATTTATTCAGTATGTTTAAGAGATCGGAATGCCTAGGTGGAGGCCGCTTCCGATCAGTTATATTAGTGCATAATTAACATTATAGCTTAATCTTGACTGAACCCTTCGGGTCACACCCAAGCAACTAACTGTAAGGAGGGTGATCCCATTGTAAGGGGTACTCTCCTTAAATGCCCTTAGCCACTTAAAAGCCTAGGAATTTACACTTGTTAGGGTGTAGTAGGATCTGAATTCCTGATTGTTTGGGGGACCTTGAATTAGAATTGATTCTATCATCACGCTTTTTTTATAAGAAACAAGTAGGAGTCGCCAATGAGTTTAGGGAAAACTCATAAACCTCGTTCATGCCTTTCTTCCATGTGGAGTTCATGGAATAATTAACACGAATCATAAGTTTACCCATGCCCAAATTGGTCTATAAACCAGAAATGAGTTCGGGAGCGAGGGTACTAAGATAACGTTCCTTTCAGAGGGGAATCGTCATTCTAGCCCTAGTACGACCTCTACTAGCTCTTTCTTTTTTACAATTTCATCACCAAACATTATATGCAACGCGATACCTAAAACTATGTTAGTTGATTTTATTTACAAACATTAATTCACGTAGGAATTACATCGTAATGTCGTTATTCTTATTTAATTAAATTCGTGAAAAGGGCAAGAAAATAAACAAGGTTTACCTTGGCTTAAGTGATCAACCAACAATTATTTTATACAATTCTAATCTTTATTTAACGCAAGATATTGTGTGGAATTGATTAATTAATTATTTTAAAGGTGATCAAACAACATTAATTAATTAATTAAAGTCCTTTAAAACAAGAAAAGGAAGGTGATTTAACTAAGTGCTCGGGAATTTACCACTTCTCTTTGCTAGATCTCCGTTTAGAACACTTATGGACTCCTTCTTGTTGGGAAACCTCCACCGTAGTAACAAAGTATCGAAAGGGTGAGTGTTTAGGACAAGAGGGCTAGGTTGCACAAGTTCACAAGTTATTTCACCAGAGTTTTAGGTTAATTTATGTCTGTTTAAGCCTCGTTTTAAGCTCGTAGTTATAGGGAAAGATTAGGTTTAGGGTTTGGAGCATTCTGCCGCAGCAGGTGTCGGACGCAACAAAGAGAGTTGCGCGCGGCAACCCAGCGCAAGTTATAGAGTTGCGCTGATATGTGCAGCGCAACTAAATGTCTTGCGCGCAGGTTTATGGTAAGATTCGATTTTATATTTTTCGTATGATTTCGAATAATTCTGAATCTTTCGCAGCACAACTTTGAAAGTTGCGCTGGGTGTCGCGCACAACTAAATTAGTTGCGCGCGGCAGCCCAGCGCGACTTTGTGTGATGCGCGCGGCTTTTTCAGCGGCAACACTAAGTTTTAACCTAGGCGCTCCTAAATCCGTCATTATTAGGGTTTAAGCACGGGCTTAAGCCTAATTGTGATCGGGTTTAGTTAATTGGACCTTTGTTTTGGCTTTTTCTTTAATTTGGGCTAGTCTTTTGTGTTTTTGTGGCTTAACACGAGGATGGTTTTATTTATCGTCATTGCACTTCCTGTTGGGACAGGATGCCAAAAGTAGATGTCTACAGTTAGCCCCCACTTTGATCTAGTCTAGAATAGACGATGATCAAAGTAGCCAAGGAAATAAATCCGAGACTCATTCTGCTAAGAATAGAGAATCTTTCAGTAATGTTTAAGGATGTCAAAACAATCCTTGGTTTGCTAAGTGTTTGAAACAAGTAGCTATTAAGGCTAGAAAAAGTCCTTCCTAGTCTTAACGCGCTAAAGAATCTACATTGATCATTTGCAATTGTAGAACGCTCTTACAAGTAAAAGTATTCTGGGTGATGTCAGATCATGAGAAGAGATCGGTTTTATAAGGATAAAAGGGGAGTATTTCCTCTCAATCGTGTCATAGCTGGTCTAAAGTCCCTCGATATGTCATTGAAACTTTAGCCTGACTTTAACAAAGTAAAAGATGAAAAAGGGGTTTTCGGTATTCGAGCCGTCCGGTATTTGAGCCGGAAGTCCACAAGATAGAAATACATGTCTCTGGAGGCATATATCCAAATTCAGTGAGAGGGAAGAAAGTCAGCAACTCTCTCATCAGTTTTGTCCACAAGATGAGTACACATGTCTTGGGGAACGTGACTACATGGGCGCGACATCGTCTCGTCGCTTCTTTATACATGGGATGAATTCGATACTCTAACTGTCCGGTAAGTTAGTAAGCGCACTAACTACCGTATCCATTCAAAATTGAAGTCGACTGGCGCGCCGAACCTTCAGGAACAACGCCTACAGTAATTCTCTGCCTTTTAGTCCCGAGAGGTAGATCCCGCAAAGCTTGGGCTGAGTGAAATTTTACGCAACACCTATGAAGTATAATTTTGCGCCGTATGATACGCCATTTGCATTTTAACGCTACATGAAAACGCCTTCCTTTTTGCTTCGGACATGAAAAAAAGAAGAAAACCCAGACATTTGTAACGTCAGTACAGTAAAATGACAAACCCCTCTATGGGTGCTTTTACGTAAAGCACCACCACGGAACGTCTTAAGGCACTCTTATGAAAAACGTTCAAAACGTATGATTGGGGAAGGCGCAATGCACGGTGTGCATGCAATATGATGCAAAAAACTAACAAAAAAGAAAATAAACTACAATATGCAAAGCAACTAAAAAGATTTTGATAATTTGCGCGCCATTACGTTTAATAACGAGCAAAAACCGTTCAAAAAATGATCAAACGGATCAAAATCAAAATCTCGGTCTTTTAGTGACCAATATCCGCGCGCAGCTCAGAAGGTCGCGCTGGCCAGGCGCGCGCATCTTTCTAAGTTGCGCTGGTATGTCACGCGCAACATCTTAAGTTGCGCGCGACATTTATGTCAGTAAAGTGAAAATCGCATACGCGATTTTTCACTTCACCATTTCTCCTTCCTTCGCCATTTTCAACTCTCTCTCTCTCTCTCTCTCTCTAGGAAGCTTAGTTTTTCGTGATTTTTGAAGCTAAAGGAAGCAAATTTTGTCCTCAATTCATATTTGTCGTAATCCAATGTAAGTTTTTTTGCTAAAATTTTCTCTTTTTCGACTGAATTTTAACGATTTTCGAATCGTTAAACCCCAAATTTTGAATTTGGGGGTTTGGATTTGGTTTATTTTTCTTGAAATTGTTTTCCCCATGTTGTTGTGTTATGTTTAAGGAGTGTTTTGCAAGAAATTTCATGAAAAATGGTTAAGTATTGAACCTTGTATGAGCATTTCTTTGTTCAAGTTCGTTCTTTGCAATTCTACTCGAATTTGGCTTGATTTTCTGTTAGTTTGTTTGCCCATTTTGGTTATACTTGTTAATTAACATTTTGAAAATTTTGAATCCAAAAAAATTGGCGCGAAGTGTATACTTAGCCTATTTTCGCCATATTTGAACTTCAAAATTGTTTGGTAGACGATAATTATGTTTATATTATTGTTATTTGTCTAGAATTAGTTTATTCTTTGAGATTTTGGAATATAATCCCTTAAATTTTTAGTTGAAACTGGTATAGGATGGCTTTTGTGGGTGTTAAAAGCCCCTATTTACTGAGTTTAACTGCTGGTATCGTAGCCCCCAAGTATGGGT
Source organism: Chenopodium quinoa (assembly GCF_001683475.1). Classification (NCBI taxonomy): domain Eukaryota; kingdom Viridiplantae; phylum Streptophyta; class Magnoliopsida; order Caryophyllales; family Amaranthaceae; genus Chenopodium; species Chenopodium quinoa. Next base: position 2,992,263 of record NW_018744813.1, on the reverse strand, counting down.
GGCGTTCGATTTTTGTGTTTTGCCCTATCGGTAGCCGTTACGCTGCCGAAATGGGTCTAGAATACATATACTAGTTTAGTTTAGGAAACAAAATAAACTAATTAAAGAAATTTTATCCGTCATAGCATGGAATCGCCTCCGTTTGTCGATGCTGAGGAGATTCTTGTTGGTCCGGATGAGGCGGTTCGCCCTCGAAAGAGGGTGACCCGTCCTCGAGAGGAGGTTCGAGAGCGACACGTCACGGCCAATCGACGTCGCTAGGAGGAGGTGGTTTGGGAGGCTCCTCCCAACTGGGACCCTAGGGTCCTTAAGTGGGACCCAGACCACCACGTTTCGATCCGAGGGTGGCGCGGCATCGTGAGTTTTCCGCGCTTTCATTTCTTTCTCTTTTCTTTTGTTTCTTCTCCTTTTTAAACCATAACCGTTTTTTTATTTTTATTCTTTTATTTTGAGTGAGCCTAGTATACGTTTGTACGGCTCTGGTGACCTGCGAGCCCGTTTCGAGAGTTTCCCCGAGGTGGCAAAGGAGATTGTAGCACTTTTTGGGATTGACTCCCAGCTGGCGGCTCTTCGGGATTTATCGAGTTAGTCTACATCGTCAGCTTTCTTCCGTGGATTGCTAGAGTTTTGGTGGGATTCCACCAACACTTTCCACTTTCCATGGGGAGAGATGACGGTTACCCCTTTCGATTTCTCTATGATTACAGGTTTTCCTTTCGGAGGCGAGCATGTAGTTATAGAGCTCGTTAAGGGGTCAGACGAGAGATTGCACGACCTTGTTGGGGACCGCCTTGTGTCGGCCCTTCACATGTACGCGTAATCTTGTCCGTACTCGGTTCTTGCCGATGAGTTATCGGCTGACGAGCTTGACCGGCAGTGTACACTTGAGCAGCTGGCTCGGATATACATTGCCCACGTTCTTTCCGTCACCATCTTGAGTCATCAAGGAGAGCGTTTCGCCATTGGATTACTTATTTGCCTCAGCAATTTGGGGCAAGTAGGTGACCTGAGTTGGGCGGAGGTGTCGTATGTCCGTATGCTTACGGCTATGGGAAAGGCGACCCGGGTCATGGATTCCGTGGCAGCTACTGAGGTGCCTCGGATCTCGCTTACATGGCATGGTCGTATCCTTGAGGTACGTGTTTTAAGCTTTTTTCGGTTATTACTTTCGTTTTTTCCTTTAGGCATATCTTTTCTCGATTTCAGGCTTGGGGATACTCGTACTTGCCTTTCTTAGCCCCTAGGGTGCTTGGGGCTACTCGTTTTCCTATCGTCCATCGATTGGTCACGATTAAGAGGAGACGAGCTACTTTTGCCGGCGACTTTCGCCAGAGGATTCTTTCGGCGACTCGTGCGTCGGTGAGTATTCCACCTACATGTTCTCTTTTTCGTTTTTTATTTTATTCATTTTCTAACGATTTTTCATGTGGTTGTGTTTTATAGATCGATCTCCGTCCTTGGAGTTTGATCGTCGAAGTCCCTGAGGGTATCCGGTCTAGCATGGTTTGCACCGTTTTCGGGCCCTCTATATGGGACTCTCGGTGTTCCATAGGACCGACGCTTGGTTTTTAGGCGAGTGTGTTCTCTGGCAGCTTTCGATCGAGGAGCCTTTGGTTCCTGCGGTTCCCCCGATCCGGATGCTGCGTCCGGACCTGCTGTCTACCGAGGATCGAGCTCAGGCGATCCTTGGTTATCCAGCGGAGCAGCTGGTGCTGCCGAATGCTTCTTATCCGGCTTTTACAGCATCCAGGCTGACTCCTTTTCCGGCTTTTGTTCCGGTTAGTACTCTAACTCTTTTTTTTTTTTCGTGTTTCTATTTATTTTTCGGAACTTTGACCCTTTTATTGTTTTTTGTCACATGTATTTTTAGCGGGTCGAGCTAGGTTGTTGGGTGCCTCCTATAGCGGAGATCACGTATACCGGTGCTGTCGGATCGGTAATTCGTGAGACCCTTTCAGCAGCCGAGGATGACGAGGGGATACCGTTCGTACTTGAGACGGTTCAGTCGGTATGCCTTTTATGTATATGTACTTAAATATTTTTTTATTTATTTATTTATTTTTGTTTCATATACATTTGTTTACTAACAGTCCTTGTATTCTTGGAACAGGTTCCGCGGGAGACCGTGAACGGCATGGTGAGGACTTTACGCGCTTTCCGAGCTGCTTATCGGAGAGCCCTCGTGACTTTATCAAGCCGTGATCATTGGATGGTCGCGGTAAGTTTTATTATATATTATTTTTTTCTTTGCAACGAAGTTATTACATTTTATGTATTAATCTTCGTTTTGGATTTTTTTTTTTGGGTAAATAGGGGATTTTATTACCAAAAGAGAGAAAGTTACAACTTACAAAAGCTAAGTTATAACTAACACCAAACACTAAACACCACAAGACCAGAATAAACTGGCCAACCACCCACCAACCAGTTCCAGAACCTTCTCTAGCCACCTTCTAAGAAGGGTTCTAAAGAAAGGAACAGGAACAAACTGGACTCAAACTTCCAGCCACTTTCTAGGAAGGGTTTTGGAAGCCAGGACTAGAAAAACAGGAACAAACAAAGAAGCAAGACACAACCTGCAACATGTATACAAACAACCTAGACTGCAAATTGCAGAAAACAACACATCCTCCACCTAGACTCAGCTGCAGAAAGCAGCAGGACTAGATAAGAGAGGCAATACAGTAAAACACAAAAAAAGACCAAAATAACAACATGGACTCAAAACTGGTAATACCAAACTAAGGACCAGAACACTATAAAACTGCCAAAGAAACACAGAAAAATTACTAAATTAGCAATTTCCTGTCAGGAACAGGACATCTGCAGGAAACAACAAAAAGAATATCTCTAAGAACAGCTTCACCTGGCTTGCAACTTCCTGTAAAGATCAAAGAATTCCTTTTGCAACCAAATATGGTAAACAGCTTCAGCAAAACACTTCCCCAACAGTCTGTTTTTAGCTCTGTTTTTACTGCAGATTTTAGAAACCCACATGACTTCAGCATTAAAGGCCAAAATAGACCTGTTGTAACAAAAAATAGCCAAAATCCTTCCCCAAATGTCCTTAGCAAATCTGCAATAAAAAAATAAATGCTGAATAGACTCAAGATGTAGATTACAAAGAAAACATGTAGGATCACATTGCATATTCCATAGAGTCAATCTGTCTTTTGTAAGCAATCTATTCCTAACAGCAAGCCAGAGAATAAATAAGCTCTTAAGGGTAGCAAAATTGTTACAGAACAGTCTTCTCCAAAGAACTTTGGGAGCTTGAGCCATAATCTTCAGATAGATTTTTTTTAATCTTGATTTTGTCACCCTGTTTAACAGCATCCCAACCACCAATATCATCAATAACAGTTCTACATTTCAAAATTCTACTCAGCACCCAAGAGCACTTCCTGGGAGCAGGTTTGTCCCACCAAGGTTTGTCCTTGAAATTGTAGATATGAACCCATTTCACCCATAAGTTGTCATCTTTGTGAGCAAGATCCCAAAGTAACCTAGAGATAGCAGCAGCATTCCACTCAGTGAGAGAAAGAAGGTTCCAACCACCACTGAATTTGGGAAGACAAACTTGAGACCAAGAAACAAGGGATTTCTTGGATGGGTTAGCTTTCCCAGTCCATAAAAAGGTTCTAAACCTTGCTTCAATTTCTTTCAAGATCTTTTTAGGAAGAATGAAAATTTGAGCCCAATATGTTTGTATTCCAAAAAGAACACTCTTCACTAACTGGAGTCTGCCAGCATAGGAGAGATGACTAGCAGACCAACCATTAATCCTGGCAGTCACTTTATCAACAAGGGGCTTGCATTGAGCAATGGTCAGCTTTTTAGAAGAAAGAGGAACCCCCAAATACTTAAAAGGAATAGTACCAGGAGCAACCCTAATCACATTTCTCAGCTCATCTTTCTTAGAATCACCAAGACCACCAAAGTACACCTCACTTTTATTCAAGTTTGTAGCTAAACTAGAAGCTTCAGAAAACTTAGAAAAAGCTTGGAAAATCAAGAAGACAGCCTGAGTATCAGCCCTAGAAAAGAGAAATAAATCATCAGCAAACATAAGATGGGTCAAACCCATTTTTTCACATCTAGGGTGATAATTGAAATCAGGACTCAACTGTAGCTCAGAAAGACACCTAGAAAGATATTCCATTCCAATAGAAAACAAGAAAGGGCACATTGGATCTCCCTGCCTAAGACCCTTTTTTGCAGGGAAGGGTTTAGAAGGGATACCATTAACCAAGATAGAGAAGGAGACAGAAGACAAACAAGCCATGATCCAGGCAATAAACTAGTTAGGAAAACCAATCTCAGACATAACAGCCTTCAGGAAACTCCATTCAACAGAGTCATAAGCCTTTTTTAAATCAATCTTCAACATACACCTAGGGGAAAGGAACTTATGCCCATAGCCTTGAATAAGCTCAATAGCTAACAAGATATTATCACCAATGTGTTTCCCTGGGATGAAACCTGCTTGAGAGCCATCAATCACCTCATAAATCACTTTTGCAAGTCTTGAAATAATAATTTTAGAAATGAGCTTGTAAAGCACATAACAACAAGCAATTGGTCTGAAATCTTTAGCTAGGGAAGGATTTTAGACCTTAGGGACTAAGGTTACAGTAGTACAATTCCAATGCTTCAGCATAGCACCAGTATTGAAAAACTCCATAACACCAGCATAAACATCATTCTTCACAACATCCCAAGATTTCTTAAAGAAGTGAGAATTGAACCCATCAATCGCAGGAGCCTTAAAGCTATCAATATCTTTCAAAGCTAAATTAATTTCTTCAGTGGAAATAGGAGCTATAAGAAACTGCTGAGAATCTCTAGACAGCTGAGCACCTCTTCTCACAGTACTAAGATCACTTCCAGGAAGGGAAGCAACACTAGTACCAAGAAGAGTCTTGTAAAAACCTGTAATTTCATCTTCAATGGCAGCAGGAGTTTTCAGTAAGGTGCCATCACTAGTAAAGAGAGTGTCAATTCTATTCCTGCCTTGTCTTTGTTTCATAACAACAAAGAAATATTTGTTGTTACTATCACCAAGCTGAAGCCAATCAACTCTGGATTTTTGCTTGTAGATACTTTCTTGAACATTAATCTAGTATTTGACATTCTGAATAGCTGCCAACTCCTGAGTGTGCAACTCAGCATTATCAACATCATTGATAATCTGATGTTGAATGTCAGTAAGGGTACTTTGAGCAGCTTCAAGCTTCTCAATAACATTACCAAATTTCTCAATGTTTAAGGATTTAAGAGCAGCCTTAACTTGTTTAATTTTATACCAAACCCTATTCATTGCATTACCAGGAACAGAACATTGCCAAGCAGAGTCCACAGTAGACAGAAAGTTTTCATGATCAGCCAAGCAATTAAGAAACCTAAAAGGTCTCCCTTTACCAGGTTGAGAATGAAAAATATCAATAAGAATAGGATTTTGATCTAAAAGAGAGGGGGGAAAATAAACAGCTTCTACGTGCCCATAAACATCAATCTAATCCTGGTTTACAACACCTCTATCAATCCTAGAATAAGTCATAGGACCATTATGAGCCTTGTTACACCAGGAGAAAAAAGAACCCTTACTCTTAATTTTAGTCAAAGTCAAATCATCAATAAGATTATGAAAGTCTCTAGTTTCATAATCAGTAACCATAGCCCCATTGATTCTATCATTACAAGATAAAATAGAGTTAAAGTCACCAGTACACAACCAAGCTCCAGAAATACCAGTTAACTGCCTAAGGCTAGTCCACAAAGGTAGTCTGTCCTACACAGTATATAAGCCATACAAAAAAAGTGATGAAAATCCAAGTTTGCAAATCTTTTGTAGTGAGCAAACAATGAATTAACTGTTCTTGAGAAGACATAATAGTTAGATTGAGAAGATCAGCTTTCCAACCTATCCAAATTATACCTTTTGGGGAGTTAGCATAGTTAGCAAACCAAGACCAAGCATACCCAAATTTCCTTTAAATCTTGACAAAATTTTGCTGTTTCACTTTAGTTTCAATAAGACACAACACATCACACTTATGATCAGAAAAGCGGCTTTTAACAGCTTCCACTTTCCCAGGGTCATTAAGACCCCTAATGTTCCATGAAAGAACTATCATGAACCCAGAGGGGGATTCCCATAACCCCCATTAGGTTCATGAGTCTCATCTGCAATTTCAACACCATCAGAATCTAAAGTCAAAGGTTGATATGTATTAGAGCTGGATACATGAAAATTGATCTGCCTGTTGGTCTTTTTCTTGGATTTCTTGCTAGGAACTTGCCACTCATTATTGTTCTGAACTTGAGGAGGTGGAGTAATCTCTTTCATAGGGTCAGTAACCTTATCAGCATTAGCAGACTCCTTGCTAGTTTTCTTAGGAACCCATACTTTCTTAGCCTGAGTTTGAGTGGTCTTTGGATCACTTGTTTCCTTCTTTTTTATAAGCTGAGGCTTGGAGCAATCATGTCCAACCTTATCACATTTCTTACAAAAAGGAGGAGTCCACTAATATTGAACTTTGATCTCAATCATTTCAGCAGCAAGGCTTTCAACCCATAAAGTTGCAGGCAAAGGTTTAGTAAAATCAATCTCAATAAGAAGCCTAGCAAAAGAGACTCCGAGCTGTCTTAATGTACATTCATCAGCACATACTAGAACACCAAGCAAGCTACCAATTCTACTCAATGTATCAGCCCTCCAACAATTCTGAGGTAAATTTGGCAGTTTAACCTATAAAGGGATGGTTCTAAGGATTTCATCATAAAAATCAAATTTATCAGACCATGCCTTAACAATTGCGGGCTTACCAAAAAACATATGAGGTCCATAACATAAAATAGCTTTCTTATCTGCATCAGATTTCAGATTGATTATAAAATAAACCCCATCATGGCAAAATATATCTGGTTTAGCAAGATTACTCCAGTTATCAGCAATATACTTATGAACAACAGAAATAGTTGGGGAATAACCAACAACATAAAAAATAAGAGCATTACCCCATTTTTTATTGCCTTCAAGAATATCAGCAGAACTAAGCTTAGCAACTGCTTTACCATCTCTTACTTCAGGAGCAATGAAAGACAGAGAAACCCCTTTTAAATTCAACTTCCCTTTGAATAAATTCTTCCACTCTTCAACAGGAACTTCAGGAACTTAATTTGACGCATCAGGGGCCTTAGGAGCCTCAGGATTATCAACAACAAGAACCATCGAGCTCTGATTTTTCCCAGAAATCAATGGAACAGTAACCGCTGAAACCCTAGTTATTGTTCCATTGGATTTAGCTTGAGATTGAGCAATCGATCTCTGAAGGAGTTTTCCAGCATCCTCAAATCACCCCTGGATATCATTCCACCAGATGGATGCACCAGATGTGGTGGGGGAGTGTCCAGTTCATCTTCTTCAGCAATTGGTTCAGATGAAGAGAGCCCAGATTGTCTTAGATTGCCTAATACCTTGTCAAAAGGAGCAAGAGTAGAGTTTTGCGGGAGTGGGGTTGATGATTTCTTCTTGCGTGGCATGATGATGAAGAAGGTAGATGAAGATCCCGACCTAGCAAGCTCAAATCGCTATGGAATCACCTAGAAAGAAAGTCAACAAAAAGTCAACGCTTGCAAAACTTGATTCAATTTCGTTCGTTTTGGATTTTGCAGGATGTGCAGCAACCGTCTAGTAGTTGCCGAGCACCCTGATTCCTTTTGTACACATTTATTATATATATATATAGGAAACTTATGTATATATTATTTTTTTTGTATATATTACACATTTGTATATATATGTCATTATTATTTTATTTTTTTTTATTTCCATGTGTACATTAATGCGAAAAACTTTTGAGGGAAGGAAAGGGTTCCCGACTTACCCCCCTCGAAAAAATAAACAAACTCAAAAAAAGAAGGCAAAAAGAAGGAAAAAGAAAATAAGAAAATAAAGAAAATAAAGAAGTAGGAATATAATAATAAAGAAATTAAAAAGAAAAAGAAAGTAGGAAAATAATGAGGAAATAAGAATATAATAAAAGAAAATAAAAAGAAAAATAAGAAAGTAGGCAAGAAAAGGGACACAAAGTGTTAGAAGGCAAGCGTATGTTTCGTCTTAAGATCTCGTGAAGATTCCGTAATTATATGTGCCAAAATACAAAAATTAACCCAACTTACATGCCGCGTCAGGGGAGTCACGCGCAACTGCGTGAGTTGCGCGCGGCTGTCGCGCGAATATAATTATGTTGATCATCTCGCAAATTTGCCGAAAATTTTCCCCACTTGGGTCTATTTAAACGTGATTTTGTGTAGGCCTTTGATAATCTCGCATTCATTCGCTTAGTAACATAAGAAATTAAAAAGAATTAATCTCTCTAAACTCTTATTCTCTCTCTCTTTTTTTTGTACAATGGTGAAGACCTTTGAACAACGTTTGAAGCAATGGATCACTTCCCTTTTGTAGGGAATATTTCAAGCATTACCCCAAACTTGAACCCCATTGTGATCATACACTAAAGTACGGTGGCGTCCAAAGGGAAAGAAGATAGAGCAAAAGAGTCGCCAACAAGTTTTCGGAACTTGTAAACCGTTCACGAGGTGAAGGTTACACCCCTTAACGATCCAGGAGATCGTTAACTCCAATAGGTCTGAAACCATGACTGGTAATTCGGGGATGAAGTTACAAATCCAACCTAAAAGTGATTGAACCTGCCCTAGTAATAGGCCTCTACTTTATTCTGATCGTATTCATGTGCGCTTTCTGACTAACATGCAATCAATAGGATTAACCCTAAACCTGTTTATCTATGTTGGTTGAATATTAATGAACAAATAAATCTATTATTGGCAATCAGTTGAATTATAATCAAATTAACCCTAAACAAGATTACTAATTATCTTATTAAGCGTGATTACAAGTACCAATTCCCTTTAAACATGCATAAAAGGTGTGCTCAAGCAATAACAATAAAAATCAAACAACATAATAATAATCATAATAAAAATCATAATCATGTTAAATCATAATAACAAGATCCTAGGCATGATACTAACAAGATTAATATCAAACCCTAGCATGTCACTAAACAATAAAAATCAAAGCTTTAATCCTAACATGATACTAACATGAATATTAGGAAAGAATATAGGAAGCATCATACTTTTAATCATACTTGATATTAGGAATTTTTAGTTGTTACCCTAAACATGATACTAGGAAGATCAAAACACCCTAACATGACAATAGGAATCATAATAACAACCTAGACTTGATTTCTATATCATAATATCAATAAAACCATTAAAGCACTTACTTGGATGCCTCGTACCTCTTTCTAATAACAAAATACACGCGTTAGTAACTTCTAGGAAAATAATAAAACAAACAATTAAATTAAATAATTGAAAGAAATATTAAACTAGATTTGGTACCAAACCCTCAAAAATTAAAACCTTTCACGTATAGGGCGAAGGCAACTTCGAACAATGCTAGGTGTTTCTTGGTCTTGTGAATGCGGAATTTTGTTTGAGAGAAGGCTAGTTTAGAAAAGAGAGAGAGAGAAAGAGAATAAGCTTTAGCTTAGAGAGAGAAGAGAATTAGAGAGTTGTTGATGAAAAATGGAGGTTTTAGAAGACTATTTATAGAGAAAATTAACCAAACGGATAGAAAAACAAATAAGAGTTTCGATGAGGATAAAAGAGATTAGCGCCAGGCGCTGACCTTTAGCGCCAGGCGCTAAGGCTAGCGCCAGGCGCTTATGAATGTCGTCAGGCGCTAATTATTATTTCCACGCGTTTTCTTAATTCAGATAAAATTTAGCCGTACAGAAGGGCAAAATTGTATTTTTCTTAAAAACATTCTTTTATTCTGATTAAAACTCTAAAAAGTCAACAAAAGTCAATTTATCAATGCTAATTGAATTAGGAATGATAAGAACCTTATAGAAGAATCTAGAAGACTAAAATCAATTCAAATTGCATTAGGAATGATAAATCCATATAAGGCCCTCCTCCAGATCATTAGGCCGCATATAAGGATCAAACCGGGCCCAGTTTAGTAATTTGGCCATAACTTCCTCATTATTCATCAGAATTGGGCTTATAATATATCGTTGGAAAGCTCTCTTCAAGCCCCATCCAAATACACAATTATTGGACCCTTGTAATGGAAAAAACCAAACTGGATTGGCTGTTTTCTTAAAATAGGTTTTCAAAAACAGAGAGAAAAGAAAAGAAATTAAAACTATCTGCAACACTAGACTTTCCACACTTTCACTTCATTCGATTATGATTCGACGCGAAAGGTACTAATCATCGGGTTTGGTTTTGGGGAGACACAAATGGGTGTCTACAGAAGCCCCCACTTTGACTGAGTTTGGAGAAACGCAAGTTTCGAAAAACAAAAGTCAAGGTATCAATAGGGACGGAGAATGATTCAGAACGTTCTGCGATCCTAAATCACTCTTGTAACGCCGATACCTGCAAACTAGAGAATGCCGCCTGAAGACCGCTACGCTTGTAACTGCCTCCAATTCTGCCATGATAGACTTCTGCAAGCTAGAGAACCCCATCGAAGATTGCTTCGCTTGAAGCGACCTTCTAGCACTTTGTGACCATCTTCCGTAAGCCAGGGAATACGATCAAAGACAACTTCACTTGAAATCACCTCCAGTTGTTTGTGACAACTCTCCGCAAGCTAGGGAACGCTGCCAAAGATATCCTCACCTGAAGCTATCCTCATTTGTTGCGATAATACTCTAAGGAAAATTATCGAAGACCCACGCTTGTTGATCTTTAAAAGCTCGCTTGAACTTTGCTTCCGCTATGCCAGTACGTCGGCGCTTTTGCTGCTTTTGAACCTGTATGTCGGTGCATTCTGCTGAATTTTTGAACCAGTATATCGGTGCCTTCGGCTGAATTTTTTGAACTAGTATGTCGGTGCCTTGCGATGAGCCAATGTTTAGGCGCTTTAATCTAAGTGAGACGATCTTTCGTCAGGTCGATCACTTATTGCGATTGTAATCAAGCCGATTACTAAATCATGTAAAATTTCTTAAAGGGGCTAACAGTAATACCCCGTATTTTTATACGTATTTTATTATAAATATGTATTTTATAAAGTATTTGAATAATTTTAATATCTTAATTTTGGTATTTTAACTAATATTTTATAAGGAAAGTTTATTTAGTTTCTTTATTTATAAATGTTGGGGTTTTATTTTAAGAAAGTTTAATTTTAACAAGTTTTATTAGGGAAGGAATTAGGAAAAACTAAAAGAGCGAAGTTTAGGGAAAAAGGGATTGGTAGAGAAGGGGTATAAATATCCCACTTATGAGGCAAATCAACTTTGCCCAGAGTGGAGAAAAACCCAAGGTAAACTTCTCTCTCTCTTCTCCCTATTTTCTTTCTTTTTCTTTCCCCCTCCCCCTTTCTTTTTTTCGGCTTCTCTGTTTTCGGCCCCCCTCCACCTCTGCCAGCCACCAGCAGTAGGTGGCCGCCGCTACCAGCAGCCGGCAGCAGGTGGCTGTCGTGCCTCCTCTTCCCCTTTTTCGAGTGTAAAAAAAAAACTTAACTTTATTGTTCTAATTTAATCTATGTTCAAATCTAATTGTAAATTATGAGTTTTGGGATTTGATTTGATGTTTGATTATAATAATTATGTTGATTAATTTTCAGACTTGATTTTTAATTAAAAGCCCCAATTTTTGAAACCCTAGGTTCATGATTTATGAGTTATTGAAGGATTATGATGTATATTGGTTTAGATCTTTGTTTCAAGTGTTTTAAGGCTTAATTACAGCAAGTTTTAATTAAAATAAATTGCTGGAATTATATGTAGAACACTTTATTATGTTTCTTGAAGGAATTTTAATTACCCATTAATTGGGCCTTAATTATGGTGTTTTAAAAATAATTTTAGCTTACTTTAATTAAATTATGAGGGGTTTTAAAATAGTAAATATTGCTGGAAATTTGTTTAGAGTGGATTTTAATACACTATTATGATTTTAATGTGTAGAAGACTTCGAAGTAAACAATTTCTATTAGTTGTGGCGATTTTAAGATCGTACTCAAGGTACGTTCGCGTACTTAGCATATTTTGATGATGTAGAATCATGCTAGGCTTTATTTCAATCAATTACAAGTAGTATCATGCTAAGGTTTATGTATGGAAATGTGAAGTATTGGTGTTGGCGATTGAATTGTGAAACATGAATTATTTGTGATGGTTTATGGATTTGAAAATTTGATTTTGGCATGATTATATGGACTATAATTTTAATTATGGCATGTTAGAGTGCATGTTTAATTAAACTAGATGTTTAATTTGGCTTGGAATATTGTAAAGGAATTTTATTATGGTTCATATAATTTTTATTGATGCTTTAAGCATGAAGAAGAAGCTATATAAGTGTCTATGTACACGAGGAATAAATTGTATGTTGGTGCCTTTGTGCACTTAAGGTGTTTTTGACACCAAGGGATAGGATTTTTGGCGCTTTATGCGTTTAAGGTGTCTTTGACACTGAGGTAGAATTGAAAGGGGTTCAACATTAAATAATATGTGGTCAATAATTATTCAAGAATTAAATTGGTATGTTTTGGTTGATTGAATAATTATTTTTGGTTGATTTATTATGCTTTGAGAGTCATCACCAAGTCCAATAACATGTAAATAACGTAAAGTGAAAGAGATTACGCACCAAAACTCTTGGAACGTATATACCTTGAGTATGAACAATGGGGGAGTTATGGAGTTTTATATTTAACCATAACTTCTAATGGAGTACAGGACGCTGTACATTCATTTTTATTTATTATTATCACAGGAATTCCCCCACCTTTTAGTGGTTTTGTTGCTGGCACAGTTAGCTCCCCTGTCAGTTAACCTCAATTTATTTAGGGGAGGTATAGTTGGAAACCCGTTCGATGCGTAATCAACGCTAAATGAATTATGTAGCGTCTAGTTAATGTGTCTTGTTGATTGTTGTGTGTGCTTGTAAACAGGTGCAATGAGGTAGGTGTGTGTTGATAGGTGAAAGCATGTTAGTGTGTTTAATTACGCTTATGTACTCAGCTTTGCTGATTGTGTGTGTTTGTGTGTTTGGCCATGTCTTTATCTTGGCCCTATGATGACTCATTTTTAATGGAGAGTAGTGGGGACAAGTAGAGATAAACTTTTCAGGTATTGAAGCATATTCATGATGGGGCATGAGAGAAGAGTGAATCATGCTAGCTTCCATTAGTTTACAATGTGTTTTATGCTTTATTTATTTATGATACTTTTAATGTGGACTAACGCAAAGGTTTGATTTTGGAACGGTTTTGAATAAGGGCCTTTAATGGTTCCAAGTTGTAGTTTGATTTTATTTGACTTCTTTTGTTTTGGTTTTAAACTTTACTTTCGTTTGGTTGACTATTGAGTTGACTTGTTTTAACGATTTTTAATTTTAAGTCTTCCGCTGTGTATCTTTGATAATTGCCTTATCCATTTTCACGGTGGCGGTAATGTCTTAGATATTCCTAAATTCGTATTTTAAAGAGTAGAATGGGTATTTAAAGGAAAGGAATTTCTAGGGTGTTACAAAGTGCTATCTGGGAGCTTAGGTTGAGATTTTACTAACACTAAAGCCAAAAACGTGTTTTAAAGTATTTTAATTTTAAACTTGGCCAAGTACTTATTTATTGGTAAAATTTTTAGAGAATTAATTTTCATTTTATTTTATTCTAATTATTTTATTTTGGGAAGATTAAATATTTATTGATTTAATTTAAAACCAAATTTTTTTTTATTTTTTTTCTGGTTCGATTTTTTTTTTTAAAAAAAGGGGTCGAAAATTTTTTTTTTTAGAGGGAAGGTTCGAAAATTATTTTTTTAGGGAGGCCTGAAATTTTGCCTTCTTTCTTATGTATATATATATATATATTAATTTGTTCATTTTGTAGGAAAGCAAGGATTAAGGTAAGTATTATGTGTTGGTGAGATTGGGTAGGAAAGAAATTGGGCATATAAGTTAGAAATAATCATGTTCTTGTATGCATTAATATTTAGATTGTGATGTTTAATCATGTTTATGGACCACTTGTGAGCATGTATTTATGTGATTAGAAATAAGAAAATTGTTTAGATTGAACATTGAACATATTTCATGCAAGAACTGTATTATTTTGTTTTGTTTAGGAAGGGAATTCTTTTCTAAGCCTTTTCTTCTACAGGATGCCAATCTTTCCTAGCAAATTTACTCAAATGGGATCACTTGTTAAGAAACCTAATGAACACCCTTACGACTTTGTAGAAAAGATCAGATACTTTTGTTCCTACATGAGCAATGTCTTACGAGACAAAGTTTATGACACCCCTGATCGTATTGCGGCTATGATTGTCCATTGGCTTCTAGAGGAGCCTCCTTACATTGCTGTCAAACAGAGATTTTCTGATTTTTACCTTCCAGGAGACATCCCAAATTACCATAAATACAAAGACTATTATGGCCAGTGGTATCCAGATTATGCTTTCTTGACTAAATATCTCGTAAGAGTGGAAAAAGCTCATTGTCAACACTTAAATCTTCCCTACCCTGACTACTACTACGATGATCCAGTAGGGAACAATCCTCCTCCTAATCAACAACCAGAAAATTTTTCTTCTTCTTCTTCGTCAGGGGGTAGTCAGGCAGAAAATGGAGAACAACAAGAGGGAGATAGTTCACTTATGGAGATTTCTAATCCTTATCCACCTCCAACTCCAATAATAATAGACATTTCATCGGATGAGGAGGAAGAAGGGGAGTTTGTACAAGTAGAACCCGAATCTGAGTCACCTGAACCAATGGAGGAGTCAAATGATTCTGATTCCGATCTTTCAAGCTACAAACAATCCACTGACAAAAGGGAAAACGTTCGAAAGGATTAGATTTTAAAACTTTCCTCGTCATTGTAGGGAATAATTTCAAGAGTTAACCCCTAGCTTGAACCCCACTGTGATCATACACTAAAGTACGGTGGCGTCCAAAAGGGAAGAAGGTAGATCAAAAGAGTCGCCAACAAGTTTTAGGAACTTGTAAACCGTTCACAGGGTGAAGGTTACACCCCTTAACGATCCAAGAGATCGTCAACTCCATAAGGTCTAGAATCAAATAAGGGTTCAGGGATAAAGGTACAAATCCAACCTAAAAGAGATTGAACCTGCCCTAATAATAGGCCTCTACTTTATTCTGATCGTATTCATGTGCGCTTTTCAATTAACATGCAATCAATAAGTTTAACCCTAAACCTGTTTATCTATATTGGTTGAATATTAATGCACAAATAAACTATTATTGGCGATCACTTGAAATTATAATCAAATTAACCCTAACAAGATTATTAATTATCTCATTAAGCGTGATTACAAGTATAGATTCCCTTTAAACATGCATAATAGGTGTGATCAAGCAATAACAATAAATATCATCAAGCAACATAATGATAATCATCATAACAATAATCGAAACAATTACAATTATAATATTCATAATCACGTTCATGTTAATATTAAAGCATAATAAAAATAGCAAGATCCTAGGCATGATACTAACAAGATTAATAACAAACCCCTAGCATGTCACTAAGTAATAAAAATCAAATCTTTAACCCTAACATGATACTAACAATCATAAATATTAGGAAGAACATAGGAAGCATCGTAACAATCATATTTAGTATTAAAATTACCCTAGACATGATACTAGGAATATCACAATAACAATTTAAACATGATGATAACATCAATTAAAAATCATTAAAGTACTTACTTTGATGCCTCGTACCTCTTTCTAATAACAAAATACACAAGTTAGTAACTTCAAGGAAAATAATAAAATCAAACAATTAAATTAAATAATTTAAAGAGAGATTTGGGACCAAACCCTCAGAAATTAAAACCTTTCACGTCTAGGGCGAAGGCAACTTCGAATATGGCTAGGTGTTTCTAGATCTTGTGAATGCGGAATTTTGTATATGAAAAGCAATTTTTAGAAGAGAGATGGTGAATGATTATAGAAGAGAATGAGAGAGAATTGATGAATGAAAACTCATTGTAGGTGAATCAAAACGGAGTTTTTACGCCGTTATTTATAGAGAAAATTAGCCAAAAAGATAAATTAACAGAACAGAGTCCTGGCGCAACTGAAACAGAGCTGGCGCCAACCCTGGCTAACTGGCGCCAGGCGCCAACACTGGCGCCAGGCGCCAATGCCTGGAGTCAGGCGCCAGGCCTGTTTTTGACGCGTTTTCGAAAATCAGATAAATTTGCCGTACTGGAGGATAAAATCGTATCTTTTCCTCGAAAATGCTTTTTGATTTTAATTAAAACTCTGAAAAGTCAACAAAAGTCAATTTATCAATGGTAATTGAATTAGGAAGGAAAAGAACCTTCTAGAAGAATCTAGAAGACTAAAACCATTCCTAATTGCATTAGGAATGATTAATCATATTAGGCCCTCCCTTAGATCATTGGGCCGTATATAAAGCTCAAAGCGGGCCAGTTTAGTAAATTGGCTATAACTTCCTCAATATTCATCGGAATTGGGCTTATAATATATCGTTGGAAAGCTCTTGTCAAGCCCCATCCAAATACACTACTATTGGACCCATATCATGGACCAACCAAACTTGATTGGCTTTTTTCTTAAAATAAGTTTTCAAAAACAGATAGAAGAGAAAGAAATTAAAACTATCCGCAACACTAAACTTTCCACACTTTCACTTCATTCGATTATGATTCGACGCAAAAGGTACTCATCACCGGGTTTGGTTTTGGGGAGACACAAATGGGTGTCTACAGAAGCCCCCACTTTGACCGAGTTTGGAGAAACGCAAGTTTCGAAAACAAAAGTCAAAGTATCGATAGGGACGGAGAATGATTAAGAACGTTCTGCGATCCTAAATCACTCTTGTAACGCCGATACCTGCACACTAGCGTTAGTTAAACAGAAAAAAGAGTTAAGAAACGCGTATCTTGCACCGTCGAGCACACGTCTCTGAAAGTAACTGATTTGCTGCCGCTTCTGTTGTTTTGATGACCTCCTGCAAGCTAGAGAATGCCATCCCGCTTGAAAACCGCTACGCCCGTAACTGCTTCCAAATTAGAAGATTGCTTCGCCTGAAACGATCCTCCTCCGCTTTGATAATATTCCACGTCCAAGGGAATACTATCGAAGATTATTTCTCTCGAAACAATCCTCATCCGCATTGATAATATTCCACGTCCAAGGGAATACTATCGAAGATTATTTCCCTTGAAAAAATCTTTAGTTGTTTGTGACAACTCTCCACAAGCTAGGGAATGCCGTCGAAGATATCCTCGCTTGACTTCATCCTCATTTGATGCGATAATTTTCCAAAGGAAATTACCGAAGATCTCCGCTTGTCGATCTTTAAAAGCTCGCCTGAACTTTGCTCTCGCTATGCCTGTACGTCGGCGCTTTTGTTGCTTTAAACCTGTACGTCGGTGCCTTTTGCTGATAAACCACTATGTCAGTGCCTTTTGCGAATGAACTAGTATGTCGGTGCCTTTTGTCAACGAGCCAATGCTTAGGCGCTTTAAGCTAAGTGAGACGATCTTTCATTAGGTCGATCACTTTACGTAATCAAGCCGATTACTAAAAATCATGTCAAACTGCTTTGGGGGGCTAAAAATCATGCATATTTACTGACTTATTTCTTTGATAGTTCCCGCGCGAGGTGGTTTTGGCGATGGCACGATGTACAGATGCCTTCCGGAGCCAGCTCGTCCGGATGAGGAATGAGGCCACCTGCCGTCGGGACGACGTCGTCGGAGAGGTAGTCTTTCTTTATATATTTTTGCATTACTGCTTTGATTTCTCCTTGATTCTGATTTAATTCTCTTTGCAGGGCCAGCCTATTGCTTCTCACACCCGCACGAGACCTGAGGTGCGGAGGGATCCGGCGAGGTCTAGCTCGAGACGTCGCCGTACTACATCAGGAGGTGGTCGCTGTGAGGTTGCTCGTGCTGATGTTGTGGAAGGCTCAGGATTTTCTTCTGAGGGCGCTTATGCTGCACCGGTAGGCCAGGGAGAAGCTACCTCGGCTTTCAAAGGTGGTGGGATGTACGAGGTAGGCTCGTTATCGCAGCAGCCTCCGCAGCCTCAGCCTCAGGTTGATCTTCGGTGGAGTGGACCTACATTGAGTTTTCCTCCTCCTGCGGAGACTGGAGCTGGAGTTGGAGCTGGGGGAGAGGTGACTCCACGTACGGCGCAATTTTACGATATGATGGGTATACGTCCTCCGGCGCCGTAGTTTGTTCCTGTGATTTGTTATTTTGACTTTATATAGAACTTTGCCTTAGACTCACTATTTTTAGACATATTTTGTATATAAATACTTATTATGAATTTATTTATGTTTACTATTATTAATTTTATGTGCATGTTTGTGTGTGTAAGAAAAGTGTGACAAACAATTTTGCGCAAAAAAATCCGTCATTTTTATTATTGATGGAGGGTATCCGACTCTCTCTCCTAAAAGAAAAAATGAAAAAGAAGGAAAAGGCAAATAAAATGCTGGGTTTATAAAAACTTGGAAATTAAGCTAAAAATTCAAAAAAGAATAATATAATTAATATAATAGTTATACTAATTAAAAAGAAGATGTTTTAGAAAAAAGATAAAAAAGAAGCCGTAAAGTCATTACAAGACTCGGATTAAGGTAAAAACGCAGTTTAAGAAAGCGCGGATGACGTGGCAAATTGGCGCTAGTTGGCGCCACGCAATTGGTTGTAGCGCCAGGCACTACACTTGGCGTGTGGCGCCAATTGCGGAGTCTGACGCCAATTGGCGTTGTCTCCGTATTTTATATTGATTAAAACTGCTCGTAAATCGTACATAAATAGCCCCCTGCCCAACCGATTCCTTTCTTTATTCCAGTGAATAACTTAATTCTTGGCCTTAGAAAAATAATATCATCTCTCTAGTCACCAAAACCTTCACCCAATATACTCATGAATGGTGTCGATCTCTTAATGCTAGGGACAGAAAAGAATTATATTTGTTTCACTTGGGGGGAATTTATGGCATCAAAGGGGTAGATCTTGACTTAGATTTCATTCATATCGCTCTAGAATATTAGAATGTTGATACTCATTGCTTTAGTATAGGGTATGATGAGATTAGCCCTTTGCCAGAAGAATTTGGTGCTATTTTAGGCTTCCCTGCAATAGACCTCATAGCAATCCCTAGAGTAGATGCACATTATTATAAGGATTTTGAGCGCTTCTTTAATATAAAAGAAAGGGATTTATCAAAAATAGTAGATGGCAATATAGTTAATTTGAAAGAATTTGCACGCCATTATTTTGATAAACCTCTTTCTGAATCTTTTCATATATATAGAAGAAGGGCTTTCTTATATTGCATGCTTAATCAATATTTTCTTAGTAGTGGTAAAAATAATGAAGGTCAATCAATTATAACCACCGTACTAGAACAAATTGAATCAGGGAGAAATCCAATGCCATTGATAGTTGGAGAGACTATGATTAGTCTTGATGAATTGAAAAGGAACCCAAAAGCACCTTTTCGCGGCTCTCCAATTTTATTACAGGTAGAAAAATAATAATTTTAATTACAGAAATAAAAAAAATATTATTTTATTGTAATAAAATTTATTTGCATTGCAATTTTTACAGATGTGGCTAATGGAAAGGCTAGAATTAATTAGCCCTCCGGACAATATTGAGAAGTATACTCCAAATTGCTTCGTGATGAGGAAGAAACGCTTCCCTAAAATTGGGCGCCATGGGTGGAGAAAGGTCTTCAAATCTCGCAATTTTGTTATCAAGTGGGTCGTCCCATGGTGGAAAATAGAAAGGATGGTTGGTGTCAACAAGCAACCTTTCTGCCGTCTTCCAAGTTTGTCTCGTATGACTTATTATTATCCTTGCAGGGTAAAAAGACAATACGGCTTGCTTCTGAATATTCCTTTCGGGGATCTTCGTCCTCCTTATGAGTACCCTATTTCCAAAAAAGTAGACAGATTTGATGCTTACTGGAGTGTTAGACCTTTATGGGAAGTGATTACCCAAAAGATTCGTCCTTTGCCCAATGATGTGAAGAAGTGGTTGCTGAAGAAACCTTCGAAGGATTCGAAGAAAGATCAGGGTAAAACTGATGTGAAGAGTCGTCTAGGTGACAGGGTGATTCCTGCCAAGGAACGCTTAGGTGCAAGAATTGAATTCAGAATACCTACAATGCCTAGGAAGAAAAGTACTACCAAAGATAAAGGGAAAAGAAAAGCTGACACCACAGAGAAAAAAGCTTAGGTAGAAAAGAAGCATGGATTCCTAGCTGAATGGGAAACCATCTACTCTAAGATTGAATGTAGGTCCTCTAAAGAATGCCTACTAGCTAAGGTTATGGATGACGAGGAAGAAGTAGACAAAAATTGGAAAAGGGCTAGGAAAGAAAAGAAAGATTAGGAGCATTGCTTAATTTCAAATTATTAGACTTAGTTTATATTTTTCATTTAAAGTTAATTTATTTCAGCTTTATTAAAATTCCACCAATAATGTAATTTTATTTTATTAATGAAATTTCAGCTTTTAATTAAATTATTTAATTTAAATTTATTTTATTAAAGCAATGAAAACCGAAAAAAAATTAATTTTCCGGAAATTCTTCGAGTACGGAAGTCGAAAATTTTCCGAAAAACACCAAAATTTGCCCAGAATTTATCTGCAAATTGGTGCCGCTTATTTGCTATTGGCGCCTGTCAGGGAAGTCTGGCGCCAGGCGCCAATTCCATCGGCTGGCGCTGATGGTTGTTGGCTGGCGCCAGATTCTTCTCTGCGACGCCGATATTTCGCCGATCTTTTGTCGAATTTTTAATTAACTTTGGGACGCGAGAAGGTCGAAAAATAAGGTGGCCGCACCCGTAAAGGGTTGCCTACGTATCCTTTCTTAAGGAATCATGCCAAACATAGCTCTCTTGAGTATCCTACTCAAGTAATTATGGGTAGTATTTCTTAAGTTGGTCAAGATTTGTCATGTTTGAGAACTCATTGCCATCCATGGCAGTTAGTTTTGCTGCACCTCCTAACAGGATTGTTTTGACAATGTAGGGTCCAGACCAATTAGGTCTAAATTTTCCTCTTGGATCTAAAACATTTTTCCTTAGTGCTTTTAACACCAAGTCTCCTACTTTGATGTTTCTTGTCTTGACCTTCTTATTAAAATTCCTAGCCATGCGAGTTTGATAACACTAAGTGTGATGCAGAGCTTCTAGTCGTTTCTCATCGAGTAGAATTAATTCTTCGTATCTTGCCCTAGTTCATTCGACTTCATCGAGTTTACTCTCTAACGCAATGCGTAGAGATGGTATTTCTAGTTTGACAGGTTGTACGACATCCATTCCGTATACCAAGGAAAATGGCGTATTGCCTGTTGATGTGCGAATCGACGTGCGGTAACCCCACAATGCGAAGTGAAGTTTGTCAGGCCAATCCTATAATTTTCCGTCATTTTCTCGATGATAGTCTTTAGGTTTTTGTTAGCTGGCTCGACTGCTTCATTTTCTTGAGGCCTATAAGGGGAATAATGATGATGTTGAATGCCGTATTTTTGTAGAAATTCTTCACATTCGGCTTGAAAGTGAGTTCCATTGTCACTTATCATTTCATGTGGGACTCCGTATCGACAAATAATATTTCTTTCGATAAAGAGTGCTACATGTTTTGCAGTGAGTTTAGCGTATGATTGCGCTTCGACCCACTTTGTGAAGTAATCAATCGCTACTAAGATATATTCGTGGCCTCCTGTTCCCGGGGGAGTGATTTTGCCGATGATGTCGATTCCCCATGTAGAGAATGGCCATGGCGATGTTTAGGTGTAGAGCAAGCATAAATTTGTCACTTAGGGCATCTTTTTACATACTGATGGCAATCCCTATTCATTGTAGTCCAATAATAACCTTCTTGCATTATTTTTTGGACTAGCATTTTACCGTTTATATGAGTGCCACATATTCCTTCGTGGACTATCCTCATTACTCTTTGTGCATCCTTTTTTCCTACACACAAGAGAGCTCGACCCTTAGGTACCCTTTTATGTAGCTCATTGTCTATGAGTACATATTGGGAAGCCAAAAGTATTAACGCTCGTTTTGCTCTTTTGTCAGCATGGGGAGGGTAGTCTCCTTTGGTGACATAATTGAGTATATCCGTGTACCACGGTTCTTCTTCCTCTTCTTCTTCGCCTTGGACTGCTTCGTCGTCTTCTATAGCCTGGATGTATGCCGGTTTGTGCCTTTTTTCTATGGTTAGAGGCATTTGTTCGATTTTCGTGGGAATCCTAACCATTGAGGCTAGTCTTTCCAAGGCATCAACAAATTGATTTTCTTCTCTAGGTAGATATGTGTATTCTTTGTTCTCTAATTGATCGGTAAGAGTTTCCAGATAGGTTTGGTAAGGGGCTAGGCTTTCCACCTTTTAGATATCTGATTGATGATCAAAGAAGAGTCTCCGAATATCCTTAACTTTTTTACTCCCAATGCCAAAGCTGTTTCAAGGCCTACCACGCATGCTTCATATTTAGCAGCATTGTTGGTAACGTCGAAATCAAGCTTTATGGAGATTGGGACATGCTCTTCTTTAGGTGATACTAGCAATACTCCAACGCCACATCCCTTTTGGTTTGAGGCTCCGTCGAAGTATAAGGTCCAAGTATCATCTTCAGTAACCATTAGGTCTTCGTCTGGAAATTCGTTGTCTTGTATTGGCGTCGAGTCTTCTATTGGAAAATCTACTAGAAAGTCTGACATCACGGATCCTTTGATAGCTTTTTGTGGCATGAACCTTACATCAAACTGGGCTAGATTGACTATCCATCTTGATATGCGTCCATTATGTGTAGATTTTTCGAATAGATACTTGAGTGGATCTAATCGGGAGACTACGAAGACGGTATGCACCAGCATGTAATGTCTTAATTTGGTTGTGGCCCACACCAAGGCGAGGCACAACTTCTCGAGTGGTGTATAGCGTGCTTTGTACTCGAGCATCTTCTTGCTTAGGTAGTAGATTGCATTCTCTTTGCCTTCTACTTCTTGTGCTAGCATAGATCCCATTGTCTCTTTGGTAACCGTCAAATATAACCTAAGAGGTATTCCGGGAAGTGCTGGTGCTAATACGGGAGAATTTGCGAGATAGGCTTTGATCTTTTCAAAGGCTTTTTGACACTCGTCATCCCATATTACTGGTACATTCCTCTTGAGCTTTTTGAAGATTGGTTCACATATTGTCGTCAATTTTGATATGAACCTACTTATGTATTGCAACCGGCCAATAAATCCTCGAATTTGTTTCTCAGTCTTGGGCGGTGGCATTTACATGATTGCTTTGATCTTGGTTGGGTCTACCTCTATTCCTCTAGAGCTTATGACGTAATCCAAAAGCTTGCCTGAGGTGACTCCAAAAGCGCACTTAGATGGATTCAACCTCATATTGTATTTCCTTAGCCTTTCGAAAAATTTCCTTAAGGCTACTTGATGGCCTGGACGGTCTTTTGATTTTACAATCATGTCGTCGACATATACCTCGACTTCTTTATGCATCATGTCATGGAGTAAGGCAGTCGTTGCACGTTGGTAAGTAGCACCCGCGTTTTTCAACCCGAATGGCATTACCGTGTAGCAGTAAGTGCCCCATGGTGTTATAAAAGTTGTTTTCTCCATGTCTTCTTCTGCCATGAGAATCTAGTTGTAACCTGCGTACCCATCCATGAACGAGAAGAGCGCGTGATTTGCCGTGTTATCTACCAGAATATCGATGTGCGGCAAAGGGAAGTCGTCCTTTGGACTTGCCTTATTTAGATCTCGATAGTCGACACACATTCTTACCCTTCCGTCTTTCTTCGGAACTGGGACGATGTTGGCGACCCATTCGGAGTATTTGGTTACCTTGATAAAACCTGCAGTTATTTGTTTTTGAACTTCTTCTTTTATTTAAAGAGCTACGTCGGGTTTCATTCGACGTAACTTTTGTTTTACAGGTTTCATTCTTGGAATTAGTGGTATAGTGTGTCGAGCTATTTCTCTATTAATGTTGGGGTTTGGTGAGTCCGACTCACTGCGGAAACAACCCCGACCCAAGGAACCACTCGTAATTAATAAAACCATAAAGCATAAACAAATAAACACAAGAAAAGGAAGAACGAATCATACCCTTGAAGCGAGCTTCGCCCTCTCAAAACGGGCTCTTACTTGAAAGCCTTGAGCACCGCAAATGTCGTGTTTCCAACGGTATCCACCCACAAAGGACGAACACGACTTTTTAGGTCCGCTACCTTGGAGTTAGCAAGGTCCGACCAAAACCCAAGTGTTAATGGAGTTTAAGAGTTTTTCCCAAAAAATGGAATGCTCTTTCTAACTCCCACTCAAGCACTTTACTCCAAATCCCAAGGTTGGTATTTATAGAGGAAAGTATGAGTGGGAATTTCTATCCCATCAATGTGGGATCATGAAATTCCACAAATTAATTTAAAGCTAAATTAAATTAAAATTGCAAACTAATAATAAATCTACAAGTGGCATTACCATGTGAAATGGGTTGATGAGGACCACATGGAGAGTAGGGGACCATACTTGCTCCCCACTCAATACTCTCCTTGTGCCACATGTCCTTACCCACTTGCTCCCATATTCCTCAAGCATCCCCATAGTGACCGGCCCTATGGCCCAGCCATGAGCCCAGCCACGAGCCCAGCCCTACACCAAGATGCGGGCTGCTGCTGTGCCTGCAAGCCACGCACTTGGTGCGGGCTTGCTGCTGAACGTGGCTGCTAGTGCGTGCGCTGCTAGCATGCCTAGCTTGCGGCAGCTAGCTGCTGCACGCACCACGTGCACGCGGCTGCTGTGCGTGGCTGCTAGCACGGTGCGCTAGCACGTACCTAGCCAGCCATGCTAGGCTCGGCTTGGTGCGCTTGCTAGCCACCTATGCTTGGACATTTTTACCCCTAGCATTCGGATGCTCGGGGCATTCCGATGCTAGGGGTATTTTGGGAATATGGTCGATTTATTATTATTTTGCGCGTCTCGTCTTTTTATTATTTTTGACTCGACTTCCGACGATCGGTTTCGACGCTCCAAGCTCGAATTACCGACGTCTAAATATTTAACACTCGGGCGACGAATTAATTTCTTCCGAATTAATTCGTCGAGTCGGTTTGAATATTTTTCTTGGGTGTGACCCAAAGGGTTAGTCAAGATTAAGCTGTAATATTAATTATATTAATATTATTGATCGGAAGCGGCCTCCACCCAGGCATTCCGATCACTTGACCTTACTGAATAAATTAGCTTTCCAATAATTCTGAACCCGTTATCAGAATAATACACTTGTTCAAATGACACCATTCCTTATAATCTCCAACTTGTCCTTCCGGACAAGTGTGCATTTAGTGTATAGCCCCTTTCCTATGTTTCTTCATGTCTCTTCATGAACTACAGAGTAAGATTACTCGTCATCTCTGTTACGTCCAGAAGTGTTTCTCGAAATCCGAGTTTGAATGTCAATAAGCAGATGATTTCTAAAATTCATCTAAGCACGACCATGCATTTTCACAGTCTCGCTCTTCGAGAGGCCTTGTAAACAACAAGACATGTTCCTTATTGTTAGTAGGGGGACATTTCCTGTCTTGTAATGTAGCTTCTCTTACTAAGAGGACCTAGCCACCCGATATCTGTCATTATAATCCCCAGTTACGGTAGACGTTTGGCGGATACCAAAGCGGACTAGTACTCAAACAAGAGACCTCCCACTACTCATGGTCAAGGAAAAGAGTTCCGATAGTAATAATGAGAAAAATACTTATGACGATTTTTAAATCTCTTAAAGTATTCTCATAGGTCGATCCAGTATGGTTCTAAACCAATACCTGTGCAAATGATTTATATCTTCATAGCACAAGAAACGGTGCTTTAAATCATACTACACACTAATCTTTATTGGTCATTAATCGTCCATAAAAATATGACCTTGATTAGGGGTAGTTTTCGATTAAAATATTCAATGTTCACTTAATAGGTGTTTCTTTATCCAAGCCATTGACTTGATACCCTATTTTGAATATTTATTAAAATCGAATGGACTCATTATTTAATTCTAAACCACAATTAAATAGAGACGGAGTGATTTAAATTGCATGAAAAATTTAATTACTCTAAAAACTGAATGGTTCATCATAGTATAATATGGAAATCAAAGCCAGTTCGTGACATGCTTGATTCCCATTGCCTCAATGTGTTTGTTGTGCTTCACTTGAGACAAGGGTTTAATAAGTGGATCGGCCACATTGTCATCCGTTCCCACTTTGCAAATTCTGATTTCACCCTCTGTCTTCCATTCTCGAATCATGTGAAATCGCCTCTTGACATGTTTGACCTTCTGATGTTCTCTTGGCTCTCTAGCCTAAGAAATAGCTCCATTATTGTCACAATGGAGGTCTATTGAACCCTTGATGGAGGGTACAACACCAAGTTCATCAATGAACTTGTGAATCCAAACTGCCTCCTTGGCTACCTCAGACGCTGCCAAGTACTCGGCTTCAGTTGTAGAATCAGCAGTTGTGCTTTGCTTTGCACTCTTCCAACTAAACGCTCCTTCATTGAGACAGAATATGTACCCGGATTGTGACTTGGAGTTGTCTCTGTCTGTCTGGAAGCTTGCGTCGGTATATCTCTCAACAACCAATTCATCTTTACCGCCATAGACCAGGAATTTATCCTTGTTCCTTTTCAGGTACTTCATAATATTCTTGGCCGCAGTCCAATGCGCCTCTCCTAGGTCTGATTGTCGGCTCGTATCACTCAAGGCATACGATACATCCGCCCTAGTACATATCATGGCATACATGATCGATCCAATAAGCGAAGCATATGGAATACGACTCATCCTTTCTCGCTCATCAGGTGTCTTTGGACACTGCTTCTTGCTTAAGGTTATGCCATGTGACATGGGTAGGTGCCCTCTCTTGGCTCCTTCCATTTGGAATCGAGCTAGTACCTTATCGATGTAAGTACTTTGACTCATTCTTATCATCCTCTTTGATCTATCCCTATAGATCTTGATGCCTAGTATGTACTGAGCCTCTCCTAAGTCTTTCATTGAAAAACATTTCCCGAGCCAAGCCTTTACAGAATCTAACAACGGAATGCTATTTCCAATGAGTTAAATGTCATTGACATATAAGACTAGGAAGGCGATGTCACTCCCACTGACCTTCTTGTAAACACAAGACTCATCTGGATTCTTGATAAAACCAAACTTACTGATGGCTTCATCAAATCGCAGATTCCAACTCCTGCTTGCTTGCTTTAATCCATAAATGGACTTCTTAAGCTTGCATACCTTCTTAGGATTGTTCTGGTCGACAAAACCTTCAGGTTGTGTCATGTACACAGTTTCTTCCAAAATTCCATTGAGGAAGGCGGTTTTGACGTCCATCTGCCATATTTCATAATTGTAATATGAAGCAATCGCTAGAAGAATTCGAACGGACTTAAGCATAGATATTGGAGAAAAGGTTTCATCATAATCAACGCCGTGAATTTGCATGTAACCTTTTGCTACCAGCCTTGCTTTGTAAATGAATACATTTCCATCTTTGTCGGTTTTCATCTTGAAAATCCATTTACATCCGATAGGTGTGTAACCTACGGGTAAATCAACCAAGTCCCATACTTGATTTTCAAACATGGAGTCCATTTCGGATTTCATGGCCTCTTACCATTTTTGCAGAGTCGGGGCTCGTCATAGCTTGCTTGTAGGTTACCGGATCATCTCCATCCACTACTAGGATGTCCTGATCTTCGGTTAATACAACACCGAGATATCTGTCAGGTTGAGATCTTTGCCGAGTTGACCTACGTAGGGTAATGGACTAAGCATTTGCATTGTCGGTTTAACTTTGCATATTTTGACTTTGACCAATGACAACCGATGCTTCGTGAGGACTTTGATTGTCAACTTGTCCTTGTTTCTCATCCTCTCGAACTTCGTCGAGTTCGATTTTCCTCCCACTTGTCATTTTGGAGAGATGCTCCTTCTCCAAAAAGACACCATCACGAGCAACAAACACTTTGTTCTCGGATTTGTTGTAGAAGTAATACCCTTTGGTTTCTTTTGGATAACCCACGAATTAAACCTTGTCAGATTTCGGATGAAGTTTGTCAAAAATGAGTTTCTTGACATATGCTTCGCATCCCCAAATCTTGAGAAAAGACAACCTTGGAGGTTTATTTGTCCATAATTCATATGGAGTCTTTTCCACTGCCTTTGACGGAGCACGATTAAGTGTAAGTGCCGCAGTTAAAAGTGCATGTCCCCAGAAAGAGATTGGAAGTTCACTAAGACCCATAGTCGATCGGACCATGTCTAATAGGGTTCGATTCCTCCTTTCAGATACTCCATTTCATTGAGGAGTTCCCGGAGGTGTCAACTCTGAAAGTATTCCATGTTCTTTCAGATGATCATCGAATTCTTGGGTCAAATATTCGCCACCTCGATCCGATCGAAGCGCTTTGATTTTCTTGCCGAGTTGGTTTTCAACTTCGTTCTGAAATTCCTTGAATTTATCAAACGATTCAGATTTGTGCGACATTAGATAGACATAACCATATCTACTATAGTCGTCCGTGAAGGTTATGAAATACCGATAACCACTCTTTGTGGGGTGTACTCATTGGCCCACATACATCGGTGTGTATTAGTCCCAACAAGTCACCGGCCCTTTCTCCTAACTTGGAGAATGGTTGCTTTATCATCTTGCCTAATAAACATCCTTTGCAATTCTCAAAGGATTCTAAATCAAATGAATCAAGAATACCTTCTTGAAGAAGCTTCTTGATGCGTTTGATGTTAATGTGGCCAAGACGACAATGCCACAAGTAAGTTTGACTAGACGGTGTAGTCTTAGCTTTCATTGGTATCAAACATTTTGTCTAAAAACACGTGAAAGTGTCATTCCATAAATATATTGAAGACATCAAAACAAAAGTCTTGGTTGATGAAAACTACGTCCAACGTCGGAAATACATCAAAAGTAAGGTGCATAAAACTAAATAAGTTCTACTTCTTTAGACAAAACATGAGATTACAAGTTTCCTTGGATAGATCACCTTCATCCTACTTGTGTACTCATTTCCACATGAAAAAGCACCGCTCACTTGGTTCCTGAAAAAGGAGTGTATTGTGAGTTAATTTTCCGGTATCTAATACCTTTTAAAATTGCCTATATTCAAGTGTTTAAGATGATACCTTAGGTTGAGGTTACTTTTCCTTTCGCCTCATCATCCAGATACTTGCTGCATTCTCTTTTGTAGTGTCCGGGGTTACCACAATAGAAGCAGCGCATCTTCCTCTTGTCTTTGAACTCCTTCTTCCTTGGTCTAAGGGCAAAGTTAGCCTTCTTGCAAGAATAGGTCTTTTGGAGCTCTTGGATGACTTATCTTAAAGACAGTGTATCCCTATTGGCGGTGAGACGCATTTTAAGCCTCACATATCCCGAGTGAAGAGAGCTAAAAAGCATGTGATCAGTTTGCTCGTCTTCCACTGGTTTGCCTATTAGCTCCAGATGGTTGAATAGCCTTGTCATGTTAATTACATGAGCTTGAAGTGGCATTCCGGGCCTAAGTCTTGCATTGTAGACTTTTTCCCACACCTCTTGTCTTTCTTTCGAGAGACAACCATCTTGAGGTGGCTTGATCCTCATTTTGGAGAGTGACCTAGTCACATCCTCCAAGTGACCATCATAATTGCCCCTAACACTTTTGGTGACCCTCAAATTGACTAGATCCTCAAGAGCTGTGAGCATCATGTCCGAAAAATAGCCGGAGAAAATCTCCTTCCATTGAACCGGGATGGAGTTTGCCATGAGTTTCGAAACTCTCTTGCAATCCATGCTCCATTCTTTATGAGCTTCATCACTCATGATCCCTTTCAAGTAGAAACTGGAGATCGGAGTGTCCAAGATATGCTCTAGGTAGCAATTTCTGAGTGTTTTTCGGATTCATCTTCCAATTCCTTTAAGTTCACCAAATTGAGCAAAAATGGTAACTTTTCGGGAAGTTCCGGGTACATAAGGTCGTTGTCATTAGTTGAAGACATGATTCTACAATTGAAAGAATTTTAATGAAAAACCATTCAAAATTACTTTAATAAGATTGAATTTTATTCATGCAAATTTTCAATACTTATTTAGCGTCTTATTTACACGTAAAATTGTCCCTATTTTGTGAAAATAAGGCGATTCCAAGATCCGAAGAAACAAAGAGTGGTTAAGCATGCTTTGGCTTGTCTTAACACTTAATCTTATAGGGTAAGCATTGCCTTGCTAATGGCTCTAAGCCACTCTTGGTTAGACAATCGTCGCATCTAATGCATCTTTGACGATGTATCTCTTTTCCCACGGTATGTGAGGACTCCTCACCCATACCGTTGAGTTAAACCAAAACCAACGGCACACCCAGTGTGCCTTATGAGCCTTGAAGAAGTGATGTCACCTCGATTTGGCGTAGCCTACCATCACCATCGTTCGGTTGGTAAGTGTTGTTTTGGAAAGGCAAGTTTGACTCAATATTATTAGGGACCTAGGATTTCTATGTTGGTTGATTTAAGTGAACTTAACAAATCATCGCAACATAAAGAAAACCTAAACATGCATCTAACGAATAATTCACATGTATATATTAGCATAAAATAGAAAGCGAAATTATAGATGCATATTGGCAACTAGCATGACCCCTTGAATTCTTCAAATCTTCAAAAGGTCTTCATTTGCAATTCAAGGTTTTGTCTTCCAAGATACGCCGTCTTCAAGACTTAACCAAACTATGCAAATACTAGTGTCGACGACTAGGAATAATCTAAATATTAAGGTACAAAAATACTTAACGGTGCGTAGACCGTATTTAGATTTACAAAAATACATAACCGCACATAGTCCGTATTTTCTATCCTAATCGGGTCCCACTAGTTGCCATTTCATAAAACTTGTGAGAGAGAATATATATTCCATTCATCCATTCACTATTTGTGAACGGGCCATGCAATTTACAATATCAAACAAGTAAAATGCATTTAAACAACGCGCGCACTAGTAACTAATCTAGGTGGTTAATCCGATTAACACGCCTAATTAAAACTAGTCAAAGTTGTTTCACCGATTATGTAATTTGACGTCATTAATTAATTGAAGCTCCCACTAAATTCCGTATTTCCCTTAATTAATCCAATTAATTAAGTCGGTAGCACCCAAACTTGTCAAAATAAAATTTTGCCAATGCCGCTCAAAACCGAGGCCTAGCCTCCCAAAGTTTTAATTAAAATAAACAAAATTAATTAAAATAAATAAAACGGCAAAATAAGCAATATTAAGCCAACCGCATTTCAAGTGGCTTTCGCTTTAAACGTTTTGTCAAGGAAACTCGAATAATCGCGGCTCATGCAAACCAAGCATACTACGGCTATTCACCTCACCGCACCAAGCATATGCACACACAAAAAACTCCGCACACACGGTCTGCGGCAAGCAGCCATGGGCTGCTGCCACTGCCGCACGCACGCGCACGCACAGCCATGGCTGCTGGTGCGTGGCTGTTGCGGCCGTGTGCTGTTGTCGCGCGTGTGGCCCCACGCAAGGCGGGGCAGCCACCTTGGCAGCCACATGCGGGCTGCTATGCAGCCCGGCTAGCCAAGGGTGGTTCTTTGCCTTGTTTTGCGTGCCATGGCCTCGAGATTTGATCCCATTACGCGAGACATAATTAATTAATTCTAAATTAATTTTAGAACTTACTTAATGAGCAAAAAATAAAAATTTTAAACAATTCTAACTTAATAAAATTTCAAAGTGCAAATAACCAAAATAATTCCAAGAACCATTCTTAATTAAACTAGTTTAGCTTGGTGCAATAACAAAGTTGAGGCAATTTCTCACTTTTAATTTAATCAATTTAAATTAAACTTGAGAATTTGACAAAGTAAGGGGAAGTTGGAAAAATATGAACTTTAATGTTCAAATGAAAATTCCAACATCTAAATTTTGTGAATCCTTGAAAATTATATCTTCCAAAATGAAGATAACCAAATTTCTATCACAAAAAATTAAAACTTTATGTTTCCAATCAACTCAAAATGATTAAAACAACAAAGTTTAACACAAAATAACATGGAATTTAGTAGTTTTTAAAGTTTCAATCACTTATCACAAATAAAGATTGAATCTTTAACACTTAGGAAGCCTCAAAACAAAAAATTTCACACTAAAAAGCAATTAGTTTAGAATTATGTGAAAATAAATCAACCTTTATGCATCAAATACAACCAAGTAAGTGTGCTTTAAGGGGACTTAAAAATGCACAAAAAAATGCAAATAAGCAACCACATAATCAACAAGTTATGCCATTAATTTCAAGGTTAGAAAAGACTTAAAACTTTTCGTCAAAAACGAAGAATCCCTCTAAAAAGGCATTTCTGGTCAGAATTTGGCTAAAATCACAGACCCTATGGGATAAAAACCTTTTCAGAGCACCTTTTCCACCCAAAATTCACTATTTTTGGGAAAAAATCTAGGTTCTGGGCCATATTCGACATTAAAAACGGGATTAAAATAAATAAAACCGAGCTACTAATCTAATTAGCAACTTAAACCAGAAAAATAAGCCAAAATAAACCTTGAAAAACATGATTATAAAAATAAACGAGCGGGGCTCCGATACCGCTGTTGGGGTTTGGTGAGTCTGACTCACCGCGGAAACAACCCCGACCCGAGGAACCACTCGTAATTAATAAAACCATAAAGCATAAATAAATAAACACAAGAAAACGAAGAATGAATCATACCCTTGAAGCGAGCTTCGCCCTCTCAAAACGGGCTCTTACTTGAAAGCCTTGAGCACCGCAAATGTCGTGCCTCCAACGGTATCCACCCACAAAGGACGAACACGACTTATTAGGTCCGCTACCTTGGAGTTAGAAAGGTCCGACCAAAACTCAAGTGTTAATGGAGTTTAAGAGTTTTTCCCAAAAAATGGAATGCTCTTTCTAACTCCCACTCAAGCACTTTACTCCAAATCCCAAGGTTGGTATTTATAGAGGAAAGTATGAGTGGGAATTTCTATCCCATCAATGTGGGATCATGAAATTCAACAAATTAATTAAAAGCTAAATTAAATTAAAATTGAAAACTAATAATAAATCTACCAGTGGCATTACCATGTGAAATGGATTGGTGAGGACCACATGGAGAGTAGGGGACCATACTTGCTCCCCACTCAATACTCTCCTTGTGCCACATGTCCTAACCCACTTGCTCCCATATTCCTCAAGCTTCCTCATAGTGACCGGCCCTATGGCCCAGCCACGAGCCCAACCCGAGCCCAGCCCCGCACCAACATGCGGGCTACTGCTGTGCGCGCAAGCCCGCACTTGGTGCGGGCTTGCTGCTGAGCGTGGCTGCTAGTGCATGCGCTGCTAGCACGCCTAGCTTGCGGCAGCTAGCTGCTGCACGCACCACGTGCACGCGGCTGCTAGCTGCTGCTGTGCGTGGCTGCTAGCACGGTACGCTAGCACGCACCTAGCCAGCCATGCCAGGCTCGGCTTGGTGCGCTTGCTAGCCACCTATGCTTGGACATTTTTGCCCCTAACATTCGGATGCTCTGGGCATTCCGATGCTAGGGGTATTTTGGGAATATGGTCGATTTATTATTATTTTGCGCATCTCGTCTTTTTATTATTTTTGACTCGACTTCCGACGATCGGTTTTGACGCTCCAAGCTCGAATTACCGACGTCTAAATATTTAACACTTGGGCGACGAATTAATTTCTTCTGAATTAATTCGTCGAGTCGGTTCGTATATTTCTGAGTGTCTTTCGGATTCATCTTCCAATTCCTTTAAGTTCACCAAATTGAGCAAAAATGGTAACTTTTCGGGAAGTTCCGGGTACATAAGGTCGTTGTCATTAGTTGAAGACATGATTCTACAATTGAAAGAATTTTAATGAAAAACCATTCAAAATTACTTTAATAAGATTGAATTTTATTCATGCAAATTTTCAATACTTATTTAGCGTCTTATTTACACGTAAAATTGTCCCTATTTTGTGAAAATAAGGCGATTCCAAGATCCGAAGAAACAAAGAGTGGTTAAGCATGCTTTGGCTTGTCTTAACACTTAATCTTATAGGGTAAGCATTGCCTTGCTAATGGCTCTAAGCCACTCTTGGTTAGACAATCGTCGCATCTAATGCATCTTTGACGATGTATCTCTTTTCCCACGGTATGTGAGGACTCCTCACCCATACCGTTGAGTTAAACCAAAACCAACGGCACACCCAGTGTGCCTTATGAGCCTTGAAGAAGTGATGTCACCTCGATTTGGCGTAGCCTACCATCACCATCGTTCGGTTGGTAAGTGTTGTTTTGGAAAGGCAAGTTTGACTCAATATTATTAGGGACCTAGGATTTCTATGTTGGTTGATTTAAGTGAACTTAACAAATCATCGCAACATAAAGAAAACCTAAACATGCATCTAACGAATAATTCACATGTATATATTAGCATAAAATAGAAAGCGAAATTATAGATGCATATTGGCAACTAGCATGACCCCTTGAATTCTTCAAATCTTCAAAAGGTCTTCATTTGCAATTCAAGGTTTTGTCTTCCAAGATACGCCGTCTTCAAGACTTAACCAAACTATTTAAATACTAGTGTCGACGACTAGGAATAATCTAAATATTAAGGTACAAAAATACTTAACGGTGCGTAGACCGTATTTAGATTTACAAAAATACATAACCGCACATAGTCCGTATTTTCTATCCTAATCGGGTCCCACTAGTTGCCATTTCATAAAACTTGTGAGAGAGAATATATATTCCATTCATCCATTCACTATTTGTGAACGGGCCATGCAATTTACAATATCAAACAAGTAAAATGCATTCAAACAACGCGCGCACTAGTAACTAATCTAGGTGGTTAATCCGATTAACACGCCTAATTAAAACTAGTCAAAGTTGTTTCACCGATTATGTAATTTGACGTCATTAATTAATTGAAGCTCCCACTAAATTCCGTATTTCCCTTAATTAATCCAATTAATTAAGTCGGTAGCACCCAAACTTGTCAAAATAAAATTTTGCCAATGCCGCTCAAAACCGAGGCCTAGCCTCCCAAAGTTTTAATTAAAATAAACAAAATTAATTAAAATAAATAAAACGGCAAAATAAGCAATATTAAGCCAACCACATTTCAAGTGGCTTTCGCTTTAAGCGTTTTGTCAAGGAAACTCGAATAATCACGGCTCATGCAAACCAAGCATACTACGGCTATTCACCTCACCGCACCAAGCATATGCACACACAAAAAACTCCGCACACACGGTCTGCGGCAAGCAGCCATGGGCTGCTGCCACTGCCGCACGCACGCGCACGCACAACCATGGCTGCTGGTGCGTGGCTGTTGCGGCCGTGTGCTGCTGTCGCGCGTGTGGCCCCACGCAAGGCGGGGCAGCCACCTTGGCAGCCACATGCGGGCTGCTATGCAGCCCGGCTAGCCAAGGGTGGTTCTTTGCCTTGTTTT
This sequence comes from Chenopodium quinoa, assembly GCF_001683475.1. Lineage (NCBI taxonomy): Eukaryota > Viridiplantae > Streptophyta > Magnoliopsida > Caryophyllales > Amaranthaceae > Chenopodium > Chenopodium quinoa. The sequence goes on along the minus strand of NW_018744813.1, from coordinate 2,956,621 downwards.
GCGTGCCATGGCCTCGAGATTTGATCCCATTACGCGAGACATAATTAATTAATTCTAAATTAATTTTAGAACTTACTTAATGAGCAAAAAATAAAAATTTTAAACAAGTCTAACTTAATAAAATTTCAAAGTGCAAATAACCAAAATAATTCCAAGAACCATTCTTAATTAAACTAGTTTAGCTTGGTGCAATAACAAAGTTGAGGCAATTTCTCACTTTTAATTTAATCAATTTAAATTAAACTTGAGAATTTGACAAAGTAAGGGGAAGTTGGAAAAATATGAACTTTAATGTTCAAATGAAAATTCCAACATCTAAATTTTGTGAATCCTTGAAAATTATATCTTCCAAAATGAAGATAACCAAATTTCTATCACAAAAAATTGAAACTTTATGTTTCCAATCAACTCAAAATGATTAAAACAACAAAGTTTAACACAAAATAACATGGAATTTAGTAGTTTTTAAAGTTTCAATCACTTATCACAAATAAAGATTGAATCTTTAACACTTAGGAAGCCTCAAAACAAAAATTTTCACACTAAAAAGCAATTAGTTTAGAATTATGTGAAAATAAATCAACCTTTATGCATCAAATACAACCAAGTAAGTGTGCTTTAAGGGGACTTTAAAATGCAGAAAAAAATGCAAATAATCAACCACATAATCAACAAGTTATGCCATTAATTTCAAGGTTAGAAAAGACTTAAAACTTTTCGTCAAAAACGAAAAATCCCTCTAAAAAGGCATTTCTGGTCAGAATTTAGCTAAAATCACATACCCTTTGGGATAAAAACCTTTTCAGAACACCTTTTCCACCCAAAATTCACTATTTTTGGGCAAAAATCTAGGTTCTGGGCCATATTCAACATTAAAAACGGGATTAAAATAAATAAAACCGAGCTACTAATCTAATTAGCAACTTAAACCAGAAAAATAAGCCAAAATAAACCTTGAAAAACATGATTATAAAAATAAACGAGCGGGGCTCCGATACCGCTGTTGGGGTTTGGTGAGTCCGACTCACCGCGGAAACAACCCCGACCCAAGGAACCACTCGTAATTAATAAAACCATAAAGCATAAACAAATAAACACAAGAAAACGAAGAACGAATCATACCCTTGAAGCGAGCTTCGCCCTCTCAAAACGGGCTCTTACTTGAAAGCCTTGAGCACCGCAAATGTCGTGTTTCCAACGGTATCCACCCACAAAGGACGAACACGACTTTTTAGGTCCGCTACCTTGGAGTTAGCAAGGTCCGACCAAAACCCAAGTGTTAATGGAGTTTAAGAGTTTTTCCCAAAAAATGGAATGCTCTTTCTAACTCCCACTCAAGCACTTTACTCCAAATCCCAAGGTTGGTATTTATAGAGGAAAGTATGAGTGGGAATTTCTATCCCATCAATGTGGGATCATGAAATTTCACAAATTAATTTAAAGCTAAATTAAATTAAAATTGCAAACTAATAATAAATCTACAAGTGGCATTACCATGTGAAATGGATTGGTGAGGACCACATGGAGAGTAGGGGACCATACTTGCTCCCCACTCAATACTCTCCTTGTGCCACATGTCCTAACCCACTTGCTCCCATATTCCTCAAGCTTCCTCATAGTGACCGGCCCTATGGCCCAGCCACGAGCCCAACCCGAGCCCAGCCCCGCACCAAGATGCGGGCTGTTGCTTTGCGCGCAAGCCCGCACTTGGTGCGGGCTTGCTGCTGAGCGTGGCTGCTAGTGCGTGCGCTGCTAGCACGCCTAGCTTGCGGCAGCTAGCTGCTGCACGCACCACGTGCACGCGGCTGCTAGCTGCTGCTGTGCGTGGCTGCTAGCACGCTCTAGCCAGCCATGCTAGGCTCGGCTTGGTGCGCTTGCTAGCCACCTATTCTTGGACATTTTTGCCCCTAACATTCGGATGCTCTGGGCATTCCGATGCTAGGGGTATTTTGGGAATATGGTTGATTTATTATTATTTTGCGCGTCTCGTCTTTTTATTATTTTTGACTCGACTTCCGACGATCGGTTTTGACGCTCCAAGCTCGAATTACCGACGTCTAAATATTTAACACTTGGGCGACGAATTAATTTCTTCTGAATTAATTCGTCCTAGTCAGTTCGTATATTTTTCTTGGGTGTGACCCGAAGGGTTCAGTCAAGATTAAGATGTAATATTAATTATATTAATATTACTGATCGGAAGCGGCCTCCATCCAGGCATCCGATCACTTGACCTTACTGAATATATTAGCTTTCTAATAATTCTGAACCTACTATCAGAATAATACACTTGTTCGAAGGACACCATTCCTTTCAATTAATGCCTGGCATATCTTCGTATGACCAAGCAAATACATCGATTAATTCTTTAAGTAAGTTAATTAAATCGGTTCTTTCTTGTTTATTAAGTGTTAATCCGATTTTAACTTCTCTTTTATGGGCTGAATCATTTGAGATATCAACCGTTTCAGTTTCTTCAATTACTGCTGTTTTCTTTTCGAGTGTTTCCATTGCTTTAATAATTTCTCTATCTTTTTCATTGTTAGTTAAGCTATGCTCGTCATCTTGGGTTAGAGAAGAACACGAGAAATAAGGAGAAGGAGAAATATTATTATATTCTAGGATCATTACATCAAAGAGTGATATGTCCTCAGGGACTTGATTACTAACTATTCTAGGAGAAGAAATAGGAGGGGGAGGTGATACTACTAAAGACTTAGAAGACTCTAGGAGGAAAGACTCTGACTCAGACTCTGACTCAGACGACTCTTTAAACATCGGCCCTTGCCCTGTCGTGATGGATATCTTCCTTCCACTTGGAGTAGTCACTTTGATAGTCTTGCGCCACCCTTGTAGTGATCCTTCGGCTAGAGTGATTAGCTTCGAGGGATTGAAGCTTTCGCTTTGTAGGACTGTTTGAATGAGCGAGGAGTTATCTTCTCTGTAAGTTGGCTCATTATTTTCTCGCCAAAATAGTAATCCCATGACGTTAAAATCAAAGCATGGGGGTACTTTCTCCTTGTGGACAGGAGTTGGGATTTCATCCGTGAAGTAGAAATCCAAGAAGATCTTAAAACCCGGTTGCCTTATGCCGTTTACGACAAATGGCTCGGGAAATCCATGGCATGGATAATGCTCTCCTTCTTTTATGAATCGACCATTAAGTGTAAGAGGATATTGATCCATTGGGATTGCTTTCTTCTGGATGCGAGCGTCTCTACGTGCCTTTGATTATTCCTGGGCTCGCTTGAGATCTTTCCGAGTCGGTTCAAAACCAAGTATGAAAGTGTCTAACTTAGGGAGGCCATGTGACTCCAGCGGTTTTGCCATTCCTTTCTTCTTTCCTAGGGTCATCCTAGGAAAATGGGCCATAGGGCCGTTCACTATGGGGAAGCTTGAGGAATATGGGAGCAAGTGGCTAAGGACATGTGGCACAAGGAGAGTATTTAGTGGGGAGCAAGTACAGTCCCCTGCTCTCCATATGGTCCTCACCAACCCATTTCACATGGTAATGCCACTTGTAGATTTATTATTAGTTTGCAATTTGAATTTGATTTAGCTTTAAATTAATTTATGGAATTTCTTGATCCCACATTGATAGGATATAAATTCCCACTCATACTTTCCTTCATAAATACCAACCTTGGGATTTGGAGTAAAGTGCTTGAGTGGGAGTTAGAAAGAGCATTTCATATTTTGGGAAAAACTCTTAAACTCCATTAACACTTGGGTTTTGGTTGGACCTTGCTAACTCCAAGGTAGTGGACCTAAAAAGTCGTGTTCTCCTTTGTGGGTGGATACCGTTGGAGGCACGGCATTTGCGGTGCTTAAGGCTTTCAAGTAAGAGCCCGTTTTGAGAGGGCGAAGATCGCTTCAAGGTTATGATTCGTTCTTCCTTTTCTTGTGTTTATTTATTTATGCTTTATGGTTTTATTAATTACGAGTGGTTTCTTGGGTCGGGGTTGTTTCCGCTGTGAGTCGGACTCACCAAACCCCAACAGGGTATCGGAGCCCCGCTCGTTTATTTTTATAATCATGTTTTTCAAGGTTTATTTTGGCTTATTTTTCTGGTTTAAGTTGCTAATTAGATTAGTAGCTCTGTTTTATTTATTTTAATCCTGTTTTTAATGTCGAATTTGGCCCAGAACCCAGATTTTCTCCCAAAAATAGTGAATTTTGGGTGGAAAAGGTGTTATAATGTGATTTTAGCAAAATTCTTACCAGAAATGCCTTTTTCGAGGGATTTTTCGTTTTTGACGAAAAACTTAAGTCTTTTCTAACCTTGAAATTAATGGCATAACTTGTTGATTATGTGGTTGATCATTTGCATTATTTTCTGCTTTTTTAAGTCCCTTTAAAGCACACTTACTTGGTAGTATTTGATGCTTAAAGGTTGATTTATTTTCACATAATTGCAAACTAATTGCTTTTTAGTGTGAAAATTTTTGTTTTGAGGCTTCCTAAGTGTTAAAGATTCAATCTTTATTTGTGATAAGTGATTGAAACTTTAAAAAACACTAAATTCCATGTTATTTTCTATTAAACTTTGTTGTTCTAATCATTTTGAGTTAATTGCAAACATAAAGTTTCAATTTTTGTGATAGAAATTTGGTTATCCTCATGTTGGAAGATATAATTTTCAAGGATTCACAAAATTTAGATGTTGGAATTTTCATTTGAACATTAAAGTTCATATTTTTCCAACTTCCCCTTACTGTGTCAAATTCTCAAGTTTAATTTAAAATGATTAAATTAAAAGTGAGAAATTTCCTGAACTTCGTTATTGCACCAAGCTAAACCAATTTAATTAAGAATGGTTCTTGGAATTATTTTGGTTATTTGCACTTTGAAATTTTATTAAGTTAGACTTGTTTAAATTTTTTATTTTTTTGCTCATTAAGTTAGCTTTAAAATTAATTTAGAATTAATTAATTATGTCTCGCGAAATGGGATCAAATCCCGAGGCCATGGCACCCAAAACGAGGCAAAGAACCACCCTTGGCTAGCCGGACTGCATAGCAGCCCGCATGTGGCTGCCAAGGTGGCTGCCCCGCCTTGCGTGGGGCCACACGCGCGGCAGCAGCACACGGCCGCAGCAGCCACGCACCAGCAGCCATGGTTGTGCGTGCGCGTGCGTGCGGCAGTGGTAGCAGCCCATGGCTGCTTGCCACGGGCCGTGTGTGCGGAGTTTTTTATTTTTTGTGTGTGCATATGCTTGGTGCGGTGAGGTGAATAGCCATAGTATGATTGGTTTGCATGAGCCGCGATTATTCGAGTTTCCTTGGCAAAACGCTTAAAGCGAAAGCCACTTGAAATGTGGTTGGCTTAATATTGCTTATTTTGCCGTTTTATTTATTTTAATTAATTTTGTTTATTTTAATTAAAATTTTGGGAGGCTAGGCCTCGGTTTTGAGTGGCATTGGAAAAATTTTATTTTGACAAGTTTGGGTGCTACCGACTTAATTAATTGGATTAATTAAGGGAAATGCGGAATTTAGTGGGAGCTTCAATTAATTAATGACGTCAATTACATAATCGGTTAAACAACTTTTGACTAGTTTTAATTAAGCGTGTTAATCGGATTAACACCTAGATTAGTTATCAGTGCGCGCGTTGTTTAAATGCATTTTACTTGTTTGATATTGTAAATTGCATGGGCCATTCACAAATAGTGAATGGATGAATGGAATATATATTCTCTCTCACAGATTTTATGAAATGGCAACTAGGAGGACCCGATTAGGATAGAAAATACGGACTACGTGCCGTTATGTATTTTTGTAAATCTAAATACGATCTACGCACCGTTAAGTATTTTTGTACCTTAATATTTAGATTATTCCTAGTCGTAGACACTAGTATTTAAATAGTTTGGTTAAGTCTTGAAAACGGCGTATCTTGGAAGACAAAGCCTTGAATTGCAAATGAAGACCTTTTGAAGATTTGAAGAATTCAAGGGGTCATGCTAGTTGCCAATATGCATCTATAATTTTGCTTTATATTTTATGCTTATATACATGTGAATTATTCGTTAGATGCATGTTTAGGTTTTCTTTATGTTGCGATGATTAGTTAAGTTCACTTAAATCAACCAACATAGAAATCCTAGGTCCCTAATAATATTGAGTCAAACTTGCCTTTCCAAAACAACACTTACCAACCGAACGAGGGTGGTGGTAGGCTACGCCAAAGCGAGGTGCCATCACTTCTCCAAGGCTCATAAGGCACACCGGGTGTGCACGTTGGTTTTGGTTTAACTCATCGGTATGAGTGAGGAGTCCTCACATACCGTGGCAAAAGAGATACATCGTCAAAGATGCATTAGATGCGACGATTGTCTAACCAAGAGTGGCTTAGAGCCAGCAAGGCAATACTTACCCTAGAAGATTGAGTGTTAAGACAAGCCAAAGCATGCTTAACCACTCTTTGTTTCTTCGGATCTTGAAATCGCCTTATTTTCACAAAATTGGGACAATTTTACGTGTAAATAAGACGCTAAATAAGTATTGAAAATTTGCATGAATAAAATTCAATCTTATTTAAGTAATTTTGAATGGTTTTTCATTAAAATTCTTTTAATTGTAGAATCATGTCTTTAACTAATGACAACGACCTTATGTACCCGGAACTTCCCGAAAAGTTACCATTTTTGTTCAATTTGGTGAACTTTAAGGAATGGGAAGATGAACTCCGAAAGACACTCATAAATTGCTATCTAGAGCATATCTTGGACACTCCGATCCTCAGTTTCTACTCGGAAGGGATCATGAGTAATGAAGCTCATGAAGAATGAAGCATGGATTGCAAGAGAGTTTCGAAACTCATGGCAAACTCCATCCCGGTTCAATGGAAGGTGATTTTCTCCGCCTATTGTTCGGACATGATGCTCAAAGCTCTTGAGGATGTAGTCAATTTGAGGATCACCAAAAGTGCTAGGGGCAATTATGATGGTCACGTGGAGGATGTGACTAGGTCACTCTCCAAAATGAGGATCAAGCCACCGCAAGATGGTTGTCTCTCGAAAGAAAGACAAGAGGTGTGGGGAAAAGTCTACAATGCGAGACTTAGGCCCAGAATGCCACTTCACGCTCATGTAATTAACATGACAAGGCTATTCAACCATCTGGAGCTAATTGGCAAACCAGTGGAAGACGAGCAAGCGGCTCACATGCTTCTTAACTCTCTTCACTCGGGATATGTGGGGCTTAAAATGCGTCTCACCGCCAATAGGGATACACTGTTCTTAAGGGAAGTCATCCAAGAGCTCCAAAAGACCTATTATTGCAAGAAGGCTAACTTTGCCCTTAGACCAAGGAAGAAGGAGTTCAAAGATAAGAGGAAGATGCGCTGCTTCTATTGTGGTAACCCCGGACACAACAAAAGAGAATGCAGCAAGTATCTGGATGATGAGGCGAGAGGAAAAGTAACCTCAACCTCAGGTATCATCTTAAACACTTGAATATAAGCAATTTTAAAAGGTATTAGATAACGGAAAATTGACTCACAATACACTCCTTTTTCAGGAACCAAGTGAGCAGTGCTTTTTTATGTGGAAACGAGTACACAAGTAGGATGAAGGTGATCTATCCAAGAAAACTTGTAATCTCATGTTTTGTCTAAAGATGTAGAACTTATTTAGTTTTACGCACCATACTTTTGATGTATTTCCGACGTTGGACGTCGTTTTCATCAACCAAGACTTTTGTTTTGATGTTTTGAATATATTTATGGAATGACACTTTCACGTGTTTTTAGACAAAATTTTTGATACCAATGCAAAGAAAGCTAAGACTACACCGTCTAGTAAAACTTACTTGTGGCAATGTCGTCTTGGCCACATTAACATCAAACACATCAAGAAGCTTCTTTAAGAAGGTATTCTTGACTCATTTGATTTAGAATCCTTTGAGAATTGCGAAGGATGTTTATTAGGCAAGATGATAAAACAACCATTCTCCAAGTTGGGAGAAAGGGCCGGTGACTTGTTAGGACTAATACACACCAATGTATGTGGGCCAATGAGTACACCCGCAAGGAGTGGTTATCGGTATTTCATAACCTTCACGGACGACTATAGTAGATATCGTTATGTCTATCTAATGTCGCACAAATCTGAATCGTTTGATAAATTCAAGGAATTACAGAACGAAGTTGAAAACCAACTCGGCAAGAAAATCAAAGCGCTTCGATCGGATCAAGGTGGCAAATATTTGAGCCAAGAATTCAATGACCATCTGAAAGAACATGGAATACTTTCAGATTTGACACCTCCGGGAACTCCTCAATGGAATGGAGTATCTGAAAGGAGGAATCGAACCCTGTTAGACATGGTTCGATTGACTATGGGTCTTAGTGAACTTCCAATCTCTTTATGGGGACATGCACTTTTAACTGCGGCACTTACACTGAATCGTGCTCCGTCAAAGGCAGTGGAAAAGACTCCATATGAATTATGGACAAATAAACCTCCAAGGTTGTCTTTTCTCAAGATTTGGGGATGCGAAGCATATGTCGAGAAACTCATTTCTGACAAACTTCATCCGAAATCTGACAAGGTTTACTTTGTGGGTTATCCAAAAGAAACCAAAGGGTATTACTTCTACAACAAATCCGAGAACAAAGCGTTTGTTGCTCGTGATGGTGTCTTTTTTGAGAGGAGCATCTCTCCAAAATGACAAGTGGGAGGAAAATCGAACTCGACGAAGTTCGAGAGGACGAGCAACAAGGACAAGTTGACAATCAAAGTGCTCACGAAGCATCTGTTGACATTGGTCAAAGTCAAAATATGCAAAGTCAACCGACAATGCAAATGCTCAGTCCATTACCCTACGTAGGTCAATTAGGCCAAGATCTTAACCTGACAGATATCTCGGTGTTGTATTAACCGAAGATCAGGACATCCTAGTAGTGGATGGAGATGAGCCAGCAACCTACAAGCAAGCTATGACGAGCCCCGACTCTGCAAAATGGCAAGAGGCCATGAAATCCGAAATGGACTCCATGTTTGAAAATCAAGTATGGGACTTGGTTGATTTACCCGTAGGTTACACACCTATCGGATGTAAATGGATTTTCAAGATGAAAACCGACAAAGATGGAAATGTATTCATTTACAAAGCAAGGCTGGTAGCAAAAGGTTACAGGAAAATTCATGGCATTGATTATGATGAAACCTTTTCTCCAGTTGCTATGCTTAAGTCCGTTCGAATTGTTCTAGCGATTGCTTCATATTACAATTATGAAATATGGCAGATGGACGTCAAAACCGCCTTCCTCAATCGAATTTTGGAAGAAATTGTGTACATGACACAGCCTGAAGGTTTTGTCGACCAGAACAATCCTAAGAAGGTATGCAAGCTTAAGAAGTATATTTATGGATTAAAGCAAGCAAGCAGAAGTTGGAATCTGCGATTTGATGAAGCCATCAGTAAGTTTGGTTTTATCAAGAATCCACATGAGTCTTGTATTTACAAGAAGGTTAGTGGGAGTGACATCGCCTTCCTAGTCTTATATGTCGATGGCATTTTGCTCATTTGAAATAGCATTCCGTTGTTAGAGTCTGTAAAGGCTTGGCTAGGGAAATGTTTTTCAATGAAAGACTTGGGAGATTCTCAGTACATACTAGGCATCAAGATCTATAGGGATATATCAAAGAGGATGATAGGAATGAGTCAAAGTACTTACATCGATAAGGTACTAGCTCAATTCCAAATGGAAGGAGCCAAGAGAGGGCACCTACCCATGTCACATGGCATAACCTTAAGCAAGAAGCGGTGTCCAAAGACACCTGATGAGCGAGAAAGGATAAATCGTATTCCATATGCTTCGCTTATTGGATCGATCATGTATGCCATGATATGTACTAGGCCGGATGTATCGTATGCCTTGAGTGCTACGAGCCGATACCAATCAGACCTAGGAGAGGCGCATTGGGCTGCGGCCAAGAATATTCTGAAGTACTTGAAAAGGAACAAGGATAAATTCCTGGTCTATGGCGGTAAAGATGAATTGGTTGTTGAGGGATATACCGACGCAAGCTTCCAGCCAGACATAAACGACTCCAAGTCACAATCCGGATACATATTCTGTCTCAATGGAGGAGCGTTTAGTTGGAAGAGTGCAAAGCAAAGCACAACCGCTGATTCTACAACTGAAGTCGAGTACTTGGCAGCGTCTGAGGCAGCCAAGGAGGCAGTTTGGATTCACAAGTTCATTGATGAACTTGGTGTTGTACCCTCCATCAAGGGTCCAATAGACCTCCATTGTTACAACAATGGAGCTATTGCTCAGGCTAGAGAGCCACAAGAACATCAGAAGGTCAAACATGTCAAGAGGAGATTTCACATGATTCGAGAATGGAAGACAGAGGGTGAAATCAGAATTTGCAAAGTGGGAATGGATGACAATGTAGCCGATCCACTTACTAAACCCTTGTCTCAAGTGAAGCACACCAAACACATTGAGGCAATGGGAATCAAGCATGTCGCGAACTGGCTTTGATTTCCATATTATAGTGTTTTAATTAAATTTTGGACAATGTTAATGTAAAGCACTATGAAGAACCATTTAGTTTTTGGAATAATTAAAATTTTTCATGCAATTTAATTAACTCCGTCTCTATTTAATTGTGTTTTAGAATTAAATAACAAGTCCATTCGATTTTAATAAATATTCAAAATAGGGTATCAAGTCAATGGCTTGGATAAAGAAACACCTATTAAGTGAACATTGAATATTTTAATCGAAAATTATCCCTAATCAAGGTCATATTTTTTGTGGACGATTAATGACCATTAGAGATTAGTGTGTAGTATGATTTATAGCACCGTTTCTTGTGCTATGAGGATATAAATCATTTGCACAGATATTGGTTTAGAACCATACTTGATCGACCTATGAGAATACTTTAAGAGATTTAAAATCGTCATAAGTATTTTTCTCATTATTACTATCGGAACTCTTTTCCTTGACAATGTGTAGTGGGAGGTCTCTTGTTTGAGTACTAGTCCGCTTAGGTATCCGCCAAACGTCTGTCGTAACTGGGGATTATAACGACAGATATCATGCGGCTAGGTCCTCTTAGTAAGAGAAGCTACATTAAAAGACTGGAAATGTCCCCCTACTAACAATAGGGAACATGTCTTGTTGTTTATAATGCCTCTCGAAGAGCGAGACTGTGAAAATGCATGGCCGTGCTAAGATGGATTTGAGAAATCATCTGCTTATTGACATTCAAACTCGGATTTTGAGAAACACTTCTGGACGTAACCGAGATGACGAGTAATCTTACTCTTTAGTTCATGAAGAGACATAAAGAGACATAGGAAAGGGGCTATACACTAAATACAGCTTAATCTGATTGAAAGGAATGGTGTCCTTCGAACAAGTGTATTATTCTGATAGCGGGTTCAAAATTAATATAATTAATATTACAGCTTAATCTTGACGGAACCCTTCGGGTCACACCCAAGAAAAATATACGAACCGACTCGACGAATTAATTCGGAAGAAATTAATTCGTCGCCCGAGTGTTAATTATTTAGACGTCGGTAATTCGAGCTTGGAGCGTCGAAACCGATCGTCGGAAGTCGATTCAAAAATAATAACAATACGAGACGCGCAAAATAATAATGAATCTACCATATTCGCAAAATACCCCTAGCATCTGAATGTTAGGGGCAAAAATGTCCAAGCATAGGTGGCTAGCAAGCGCACCAAGCCGAGCCTAGCATGGCTGGCTAGGTGCGTGCTAGCGCACCGTGCTAGCAACCACGCATAGTAGCAGCTAGCAGCCGCGTGCACGTGGTGCGTGCAGCAGCCAGCTGCCGCAAGCTAGGTGTGCTAGCAGCGCACGCACTAGTCGCCACGCATAGCAGCAAGCCCGCACCAAGTGTGTGGCTTGCGCGCACAGCAGCAGCCCGCATCTTGGTGCGGGGCGGGGCTCGGGATGGGCTCGTGGCTGAGCCATAGGGCCGGTCACTATGGGGAAGATTAAGGAATATGGGAGAAAGTGGGTAAGGACATGTGGCACAAAGAAAGTATTGAGTGGGGAGCAAGTATGGTCCCCTACTCTCCATGTGGTCCTCACCAACCCATTTCACATGGTAATGCCACTTGTAGATTTAGTATTACTTTCCAATTTTAATTTAATTTAGATTTAAATTAATTTGTGGAATTTCATGATCCCACAATGATGGGATAGAAATTCCCACTCATACTTTCCTCTATAAATACCAACCTTAGGATTTGGAGTAAAGTGCTTGAGTGGGAGTTAAAAAGAGAATTCCATATTTTGGGAAAAACTCTTAAACTCCATTAACACTTGGGTTTTGGTCGGACCTTGCTAACTCAAAGGTTGCGGACTTAAAAAGTCGTGTTCGTCCTTTGTGGGTCGATACCGTTGGAGGCACGACATTTGCGGTGCTCAAGGCTTTCAAGTAAGAGCCCGTTTTGAGAGGGCGAAGCTCGCTTCAAGGGTATGATTCGTTCTTTCTTTTCTTGTGTTTATTTATTTATGCTTTATGGTTTTATCAATTACGAGTGGTTCCTTGGGTCGGGGTTGTTTCCGCGGTGAGTCGGACTCACCAAACCCCAACACCTTTACCTATTTTTATCCAGATTTTTATTGTTTTTCCTTCACCATTTATCTTCTAATCTTGTTTTTCGAGAGTTTCATTCCTAATAAAATTCTCCATTTATTTTATTTTTTATTTTTATTCTTATTTTTCTTTTTTATTTTGGGGAAGTTGTAAAACTTGTCCCATTTTCATTTTTATTTTTTTATTTTTACTTTTCTTTGTATTTTGGGGAAGTTGTATGTAAAACTTGTCCCATTTTCATTTTTATTTCTTTTTCTTTTGGGGAAATTGCAAAATTTGTCCCATTTTTTTATTTAGGGAAGTTGTAAAACTTGTCCCATTTTCTTTTTTTTTTTCTTTTTCTTTTAGGGAATTTGCAAAATTTGTCCCATTTTTCATTTTCTTTTTCTTTTAGGGAAGGTCGGTACCCTCCACTTACATTTTTTTGCATCATTAATAAATACACAATCACACACAATGAGTCTCAAGCACATACTAATACACAGTAATAAATGCATAAACTGTGAATAAAATATACAAAGTTAATCATGATGCATAAACAGTGTCAAGTTTCTTCAATAAAAGTACATAATAAAAACCCTCGGTCAAAAATCTGCGGAACTAGAAGAGTTAGGATCAGTGTCATCTCCAGCCTGAGAATATGGGAACGGTGGACCAAAGAGTCCCTCCATCATCCGAGTACGAGGAGTAGTATCCCTACTAGTCCCTATAGCTCCAGTAGTAGACACACTCAAAGCATAACCTGTCCAACTGGCAAACGACATAGGTTGACTCCAAGAGGTAGGAAGCGTCGGTGGAGGCATCGTCCCAGACAATGGAACTGAAAATAAGCCCTGCACCGGTGGAGGAAGTGCCCCAGACAATGGAACTAAGTATAAACTATAGTCCACAGGAGTAATGGATGACCTGAACTTAGGCTGCGAAGGATGGGAAGATGAAGGCCGCTGCCACTGACCTTGAAAATGCTAGAATAGCTGAGAAGACTGAGGCTACCACTGCCATTGGTGGGGGGAAGAAGTTTCTCAATGACCTCTACCTTGGCTTTATCCACCTCAATGCCGGCATGGGAGATCTTGTGCCAAGAACAATTTCGCTTTCTACCATAAAATGGCATTACTCCCAATTCAACACAAGGTTTGCTCTCTCACATCTTTCTAGGCAACGAGATAAATTGAATAGACAATCTTTATAGGTGGCTCCTCAACAGAGAAGTCATCCATGAAGATTTCTATCTGATCTTCAATTATGTCACTGATGATTGACATCATGTAACGTTTAAATGTTGCGAGGGCGTTACAAAGTCCAAAAGGCATTCTACGATACAAATAAGTACCGTAAGGACATGTAAAAGTCGTCTTCTCTTGATCCTTGAGGTCAATCGGGATTTGGAAAAATCCCGAGTAACCGTCAAGGAAACAATAGAAAGAACGCTTTGTAATCCTCTCGAATAATTGATTAATGAACGATAGTGGAAAATGATCTCTGCATGTACCTGTATTGAGTTGGCGATAGTCAATGCACATGCGCCAACCGGTAACAAGCCTAGTAGGAACTAGTTGTTCATTATCATTTTTCACTACCATCATGCCACCATTCTTAGGCACAACTTGTACGGGAGATACTCAATCACTATGAGCAATTTGGTACATAATTCCCGCATTAAGGAGCTTAGCCACGTCCTTCCGCAAGGTGTTGAAACGAGCGTGTTGTTCTGCATCTTCACCATATAAGCTGCTCACGCACCGAGCCACAACCTCCCATCCACCATCATGGCGATCAGCCAATAACTCAGCAAAAGCAGGGGAGAGCGCAAAGGTCTTAAAAGCCTCCTTCTTAGTAGTCTCTAGCTCAGTAACATGCCTAACCCGCAAGTCAGCTATCTCTGTTTCCAACACCTGCACCCTGGCCTGAGAGGTCCCCAATTACTCCTCGCAGCTCTTCAATTTGGTTTGGGTGAGCTGAAATTCTCCCAACTAGGGCTACAAGGCGTCCGCCTTCTCCCTCAAAGGAGTCACCTCATTGGCCGTAGCATAGCATTCCTCTCAGCCTGAGCCTGCTGGACCTCCAAATTCTTCTGAGAAAGAATTGTGCCCTGATTCTGATACTCCTTCTCCACGGACTGCAAGGCATTGGATAAATCTCCAACAGACCTGACAAGCTGCTAGAAGAGCAGAGAAGGAAAGAAGTAAGCCAAGATAAGAATCAACACAAAATAAAATAAAACAAGGTGTTAACAATGGAATAAACAGAGAAGAGAAGAAAAGCCAAAACAAAAAAAGGAGACAATCAAAAGCAGAAACTAACCTTCTGCAAGTCATGGCAAGCCGTAGCAACAGGGAGGCTAACTGAGTTGCGCGTAAAATCAGATGGGAGACGAACTCCTTGAGTTAAGCGGTACCCCAAAGTACCACCTTTTTTAGGGTCGTCTAAAAAAAAGACTCGTCAGCCCTCACATTCATCTCAGGCCGAAACGGAGCATTCTCAGCTCCTGCAGGACAAAGTAAAGGGCGAAGATGGACATCGATGGGGACCTCTAAAAACTCAATATACCCAGTAGGACGAAAGTTGCCCCCAGCAGAAATCGAGGTCGCGTATAGCGGGTTCTCAAAAGCATCATTCAAGAACTAGTGAACGCAGCGGTTAAGTTCACTAGAATTCTGGGTATCCACCCCTTGTCAGCATTCCCACTAGGAAGCCTAGTATTAGAAGAGTTAGATGCAAATGGATCAAGGCCGAAGGAGGTGCGAGCCCTTTTTGCTTCAAGCTCATCTCCAGCAGGGGCAGAGGACACAGGATCATCCTCTAAGTCAATAACTGGATGATCCTGCTTGTGAGCACCCCCTGCATGGGAATGCCCACCTCTGGAGGCAATTCGGAGCCGTCCTCTCAGTCCAAAGGGACGCGGTGGAAACCTTGGAAGCTTCATGATAGTTTCATCAGGGAGCCGGAAGTCGGTAGCTGCAACAGAAGGATCAACAGTGTCCTCCGCAGCAGTAGCATTGTCAACATCGGAAGAAAAGAGCAGAACATGCTCAGCAAAAGAAGTGGACTTTACACCCACAATAGTAGTCCCAGCCCCCTCAGGGGGAAATTGGAGAACACTATCAGCAAAATCGTCAGCAGTAGTTTTTTGGATCATCAAAAGCTTGATCACGTTGCCTTTTAGCAGCAGAGGTCTTAGGTGCTACCCGGCCGAAAGCTGCAACAGACTGCTTCTCAGGAGAAGCACCATGTGCCACTAACGCCTCAGGCTCTAAAGCCGCTTTTCGAGGGGTAGGCCGAGTATCACGCCTACTCCCAACAGTAGAGGGCGAAGGCTCAACTTCAGCATGGCTGGACCCTGCGCGGTCAGCAAGAGTCACAATACCAAAAACAGCCCGCAGCTCAGCGGGAGCAAGACACACTTCATTCTTTAGAGAGCCGGCATACACCTCCAGCGTATCAAAGAGCTTAGGAGGACTTTCAGGTGTAGCAGTTAAAGGGTCCCTCCAGTTATCAGCCAACCCAAGGATACGCTTATCCAACTTGTCATAGCTTGGAAAGGAGGAAAGGCAAGAAAATTAAACAACGTAAAAGACTTAGACGAAAGAGAAAAAAGAAGAAGAAAACGAAAGAAAGCCAAGAAACTTACCAGGCTCATGTGTACGACACAAACGTATGGCAGAAAGCTGCTCGTTACCCAAAATGTATATGGAGTTGGGCAGCCAGATTTTGGGAAATTTGGAATCACTAGTCCCAACACCTTGTAGAACCTCAAAAGCCTCAGTCTCACAGGCAGACTCGTAGGGGGAGACAGTAACTCCAGCCATGTTAGTACGGATTTCCTTAAAGTTACACAGCGCAACAAAAGTGGAAGGCACATTCACCTATAAAAATTTACTAGACCAATCCCTGAAACGACCAAGTTTTGGGTAGGATAAGACCCTGCCCTCCTCAAGAGCAACATAGTACCACCCGGACTCGGACCCAGAAGCAGACCTTTTCAAGCTCATTAAAGACTTGAACAAGTGCAAGGACTCAGGGTACCTCCGAAATCGTAAGAACCACAGCAAGCAAATTAGGGTATGAAGAGAAACTGGATGCAGTAGGGAAATACAAATGTTGAAGGCACAAAACACCTTCTCCAGAGTAGGGTCAAGAGGAAACCGCAAACTCAAGTCCAGCTGAGACGCAAACACAGCAATGTGCCCATCAGGGGAGTAGAGAGCTTCGCACCATCATCGGGCAAGACTAGCTCGTAGCCTTCCCCAAAACCATAAATCTTCTGCCTAACAGAAGTGAGGTTCAACCTTTAGCATCCTTACGCCAGAGAGAGTCCAACACATAGTTCTTGGGCCCATAGCACTTGTCATCCAAGAAAAACTCAGTCTTGCCCTCCTCAACAGGCTCCACAACATAGGTGGGTTGACAATCGAAAAGACAACGATTTCCTGGGGACTCAATCATCTTGCTCATTCGAACAGTTGGAGAGGGAGAAGGTGATGGAGTATCAATAATGCCAGCCCGCACTACATAATTGTCAAACCGATTCACATCAGCCATGTCATCAAGCCAAGAAAATTGTTTAAAGGTTGAACTTGGGGAATGGGACTAACAAGAGACACGTCAGGGGGATTAGCCTTAACGGCATCAGCTAACATTTTATGACGCATTGCGCGCAGCCTTAAACGGGTAAGGTGGGACAAAGGAACCCCATCCTTAATAAGCACTCACTCGCGGTAGGGATCAAAGAAATCAGGGCGAGGCTCACGCTAGAAAGGGCGAAAGGCACTACCCTCAGCGGGACGACGACTACTGCCCGACCCAAACGCAGCAGTAGCTGTCGCAACAGTACCCGTCCCGCTCGCAGCGGGGGGGCATGAAGAAGGCATAACCATTTGTATAGGAGTGGGGGAAGAAGAAAGAGAAACAGGAGGAGTGTGCGTAGGGCGCTCACCTAAAGGAGATGATCGGGAAGTAGAATCCGATTCAGTGACCACTTGAGGCTCACTTATGTTTTTACTATCAGAAGCCTCGGACATTATGAAATCTACAAAGACAAAACGCCCACGAACAGAAGAAAAAAGCAATGGGCGCTGCAAATCGAAGATCAGTCTAAGGAAACAAGAACAATGAAGGAATAAAAGGAAAAGAACCAGGAATGTAGTTACAACAACGAAAAAGGGGAAAAATTTGGCAAATTCAATTTGGGCGAATCAAAAGATATAACCTTGGTTAGCAAAAATGCAAAAAGAGGCAAAATTGGGTAAATACATACAACAAAAAGGTACAAAGTAAGTACCTTTAGGAGAAAAGTTGCAGAAGCAACAAAGTAAAACAACAATGGAAGACGTAAAATCCTAAACAAAACAAAGTTTGAAACTGCAGTAAAAAAAGACAGAAGAAGAATCAAATTAGTAAAGAAGTAAGAGCGGAAAAATGAAAGAGAAAAGCGAATATGGCAGAAAGTTAAAGCAAAAACAAAGACGAAGAAAGTGGAAACTTTCCCCAACAATGGAGGAACACGAACACCTACAGAGGAGAAATAGAGAGGGAAGATTTTAAAGTGAAAAGTAATAAAGAGGGGAAGATGAAAATATAAGGGAAGTAAAATAAATGAGTAAAAAGTGGGGGACAATGAATTTAAATACGGAGTAAAGGGGCATTAGAAACAAAGTAAAGCCAAACCGCCATGTCACTTCAGTAAATTCAAACTGACGGCCAGGATGATCAACACGTGTCCCACTCATGCAAATATCGTTCCCACAAAAAAAAAGCACTTCAGCGGGAGTGATCGAAAGTCCTCTCAGCAAGCTCGTCATTTCTCAAACTTCAGCGGGAGTGATCGAAATTCCTCTCAACAAGCTCGTCATTTCTCAGACTTCAGCGGGAGTGATCGAAATTCCTCTCCGCCAGCTCGTCATTTCTCAGACTTTAGCGGGAGTTCTAAAAAACTCCTCCTGCAGTCCAAACAAGTCCCAACCGAATGTGCGTCCAGCAGGCAGAAACAGAGCCAACACAAAATTTAAACGACAGCAAAGGCATCTTCATAAAAAACAGTTACTACCTCCCATGTCTCCGGAATCGCATTAACAACCCAGAGACTTAAGGTGCTAGGAGTGTGCAGGATAATTCAGCTAGAAAACCCGTTGAGCCACAGCTGATAAGGCTACACGCTCAGAATAGCTGGCATGAATAAACCTCATTCCATCTCTTGGGGGGCTAGTTGTAGGGGATAGCTTCTGCTGAGCTATTCCTTCAAGCTGAGCTCTGTTAAGAAGACTACGCTGCATATAAAGAGTCTGCATGAGTGTGATCTCATACCACCTCTTGAGGGGCTAGTTGTATAGGATAGCTCTCGCTGAACTATCGCCCAGCCTCCAAGGTGCGCACTCACTGTCAAGAAAGTAGCTTCGAAGGGCTCTCCAACCTGATGGAGTCAGCCCGCAGGGCTGACCAGGCTAGACTCTTCACCAAGACAATAGTACGCCTATAAATAGAGGGTAAGGTACAGCGGAAAAAGGGGGAGACACTTAAGTTATTATACTTTCTATATCTCTCTAAGTACACTTTCTCTCTCTAAATACTCTCTAACTTAAGCTTCCGAGGGGGGTTCCTCGAACCACCCCCGAGGGAAGTTTACGTGTGCTGCCGTGTGTAGGTTGTTGATGGAACCCAGCTCACCCAAAAGAACCCTTGGATCCCCACTTGGAACATTATCTAAGAGATTAAACTAAGATAAAATCCATAATGAACTAAACATGCATGAATATTAATATAAAAAGTTTAACCTAGCCGCCTTCCAGAGTTAATTGGCTTCTCTTAGAATAGCCTCTATGCTTCCACATTAGAACCATATATTGGGAAGTAAAATCAAGTAACAATTGATAGAGATAAACTTAGCTAAATCAACTTTCGTTTCATGTAGCAAAGATTCACCTTTAATCAACTGACAACGTGCACTTTACAAGAAGATCAAAGAACAATCAAGCATGTAAAGACTTTAATCATAATCAACTTAAATCCCAACACTATAAGCATGAACAAACTCTAAATGAATCATCCCCATACCATTAGATAAGTCAATCATGATATTAACAAGCAAAAGCATGATTAATGAGTAATTAACAAAACTAAAGCAATTTAACACAAAATCAAATAGCAAAGTATAGAGAAAAGTGTAAGGAAATGCTCATTCATTGAAGTTGAAGTTCTACAAAGAGGTTGATTAAGCTTCTTCTTCAAATTCCAAGCTTAACAATAGAGTAATCCACACTTTCTCTCTCTAAAATGCCAAAACTAATGGTGTTTCTCTCTCTAGATTAAGCTAAAAATAAAAAGATTAAAACTAAACTAATCTAATTGCCTAATATGTTCTAAAAGGGGGCTCATATAGACCGTACAAAATTGGTTGAAATCGGGAAAAGGTTTGACCGAACTCTAGGTAGGTTCGGTCGGATATCTAGGTATGTTCGGCCGAACCAAGGGTAGCTTCATTCGAACCTCCCTGCTTTTGGTTCGGTCAAACTTCTAGGGTTCGACCTCTCCTACAAAAATGTTGAAAACTGATATGTCTTTGTCTTCAATGTTCGGTCGGACACTTGAATAGGTTCGGTCACACCTCAATTTGACAGAACCTTTGAAGGGTTCGACCACACCTCTTCTTGAATTTGCTTCCCTTGGCTCCCTTCAACCTAAAACCTTATCCTCTTTGAAAATCCCGGTTCCTACAAGACATGAGCAAGAAAGTTAAAGTGGAAAGTAGGCAAAAGAGGGAAAATCTTGGAAAGAAGAAAAATAAAAGATAGGAGAACTAAAGGTAAGAGAAAGAGGGGCAAACAAGATAAATGCCACTCATCACGGGGTAATTGGAATAATCAAAATCGAGGGAATTTTCAACATAACAACCAAAGGTGACCCCCACTAGGATTTGCTCAAAGACCCAAGGAAATGGTGAGACTTTCTAAGCTCAACCTTCAAATTCTAAGACTACCTTGGAAGAGATCATAGAGAACCAAACCATGATTCTGAACCCTTACATATTGGTGAGTGACAAAAATTTTAACGAGATGATGACACACAATAAGATGCTTGTAACACAAATCGCTAAATTGCCTAACACCTTGAAAGAGAGTGTGAATGCTAGCCCTTCTTCTTTACCCTCACAAGGAGTTGAACCTAAGAAACCCGTGTATTCAATCAGCATAAGGAGTGGAAAAGTTCTTGATGAGAGAGTTTCTAGGGAGAGTGAGGAAGATGAGAGGATGAGTGATTCATGTGAGGAAAAATAGAATAATGTGTCAAGAAGTGTGAGCAAGGAGGAAGTTCAAGAGAAAAAAAAATAGAGTGATGAGTCTAGCAAGGTGAGTGAGAATTCTAATGAGAAGAGTGTTGAGAAAGAGAGGAAGCAAGATGAGGATTTCAAACCAAGACTTCCATACCCCCAAAAGTTTAATACTTACAAGTTAGATGAACAATTCGGGAGATTTATCAAGATGCTTAGGAAGATCCATCTTTCTATTCCTTTCCCCGATGTTTTGGGGAAAATGGCTAACTATTCTAAGTTTCTTAAAGAAATCTTGAACGGTAAGAGAGATTGCAATGTGGTTGAACCGGTGAGTTTGGGAGAATGTTTTAGTGCTTTTATCCATAATTACTTACACCCAAAGATGAAAGATCCCGAAAATTTCTCATTCCTTGCAATATTAATGGGAAATTGTTTCAAAATGCCCTTTGTGATCTTGGTTCTAGTGTTAGAATCATGACTTACTCCCTTTTCAAGAAACTTAAGTTAGGTGAGCTTCTTCCAACCAACATGACCCTTCAATTGGTCGACCGTTCTATTATGTTCCCAAAGGGTAGAATCAAGGATGTGCCCCTCAAAATAAGAGATTTCACTATTTCCGTTGATTTCATTGTGCTAGATATTGAGGAATATGACAAAATTCCTATCATCCTAGGGAGGCTATTCTTAGAAACTTCGAGTGCTTTAATATATGTGAAAGGTGGCATGATTATTTTGTGTGTTGGTGATGGTAAGGAAAGTTTTAAGCTCAAGTCAATGCATGAGTCTCTGCCTTATGTGCAAGGGATTATGTGTATAAACTCATTGTCTTTGAATGCTAATGAATACATGTTTGTGTCTTTGACTAACAATATGCTTGTAGCTTTTGATGATGTTCCTAAAAGTGTTGAAAGCAAGGTTGTTAGTGAAGAATATAAGGATCCTTTGTAGCTTGAGGATGAGTTTTAGATGCCTCCTTGGTTTGATCTTTCTTTGAAGGAAGATGAAAATAGTTTTTCAAGCGGTGAAAATGAGGATCTCAAAGATCTAAGGAAGAAGAGATCAAGGAAGAAAAAGAGATTTTCCAAGAAATACAAGAGGAAGTTAAAGTCTAAAGAGTTTGATGTGATTCAAGATGACATGGTTCATGATGTGATTTTGCACAAGCTTTGTAATGATTTTACCCTCTTCACCACTTTGGATAAGGTGGTGTTTTTTTACCATCCGTGATTTGGAGGAAGGGTCGAGCTTAAAACCTTAAGCAAGCGCTTTCCGGGAGGCAACTCGGTTTTCTAACTTTTTCTTTTGATTCTATTTTTCTAAATTTCTTTTCAATATTTTTCTTTCTTTCACTCGTTTTGCTGTTTGAATTAATAGGGTGGATTCATCGGAGTTGGATTGCCCTGAGCGAGCATGAGCGTAGTGGGAACTTGTTTCGTGGTGTTTAGTGAGAATATGCTCGATATTGTTAAATTTTGAGATGAATAGGTAAGGTAATGTCGGAGGTAAGTAACAAAAAGATGTGCTCAAATTTGAAGCAAGTATGAACTTGGTGGGTTCATTATGGTGATATCATTAATTTGGAATGTCGAACCCATTGAAAATGAATTTAGTTACTGGTCATTTTAGTGGGTTCAATAATCCCGGAATGATAAATATCGTTGAGCCCATACATGAACGCACCAAGAGAAGAAGTTAAGCAAAGGAAGCCAAGCAGGTGGCGCAGGTGCGCAGCTGATTTGCACGGGCGCGCGAGCTGCGGGCGCAGGCGCGCTATCCTGCCGCGCGGTCAAGTTGCCGAGCCTATTTCTTTTCTTTTCTTCTTTCTTTCCCTCATTTCCCATCATCCTCACCCTCGAGCGCACTCCTCCTTTTCACTCTAAACAGCAACCACGAACCCTAACCCCCTTTATCAATCAAAAATCCTTCTCCAATCATCAAAATAATCAACCAAATCAACAAATTCCTTCTCCAAGTTTATCATACTCATAAAAAATCATACTAATTTACCTTATTTTTCAATCTCCAATCTCTTTCCTCCATTGAAGACCAATTTAGGGTTTTTCTACTTGGTGGGAATAGGTAGATTTTTCTTAATAAATCTTTCTTCAAGTGTGGTATAATCTCTTTCTTTGACTCTAATTTACATAATTGTATCATTTTATTTCAAGATTTTGATTGTTTATGATTGTGAATAGTAGTAGTATGTATATTGATGAACTTGTTGATTAATTGTGTAATTTGAGTTGGTTATTTATGTTCTTGTTGATTTATTTTGCTTGACATTGTGTTGTTGATTGTTTTTAAGCTAAATTGTGACAAATTGTTGTGAATTGTGGAAGGTGATTTTCGGTAGTGTTGGTTGTGAAGTGAAATTGGTTGGTTGAGCCAAGTGGTTCTTGTGTAGTGTTGGTGGTTGAAGTGTTTTGTGAAGTTCTTTTGTTATTGTGGTTGTGATTAATTGGTGAAGCTAATATGTCGAGAATTGTGAAAGCCATGAGCCCCTTCCTCTTCATAAACCTCATTTCTCTAATCAAGTGGCCAAACCTTTGTATTCAACTTTCAAAAAGAGAACCTAAAAGCTCTTACGGCATTACCACCAACATAGCATGATTAAATTGGGAATCAATGAGGATTTGTGGTCTCTCTTTGATAATCTTGGGTTGAGCACTTTTGTCACTCAAAGCTATAGGACTTACCTTGAGCCTAATTGGGAGTTTTTGGCTTCTTTGAGTACTACTCCGGAGGGTGACAAAGACTATGAGGTCTCTTTCTAGCTTTTCAACAAATTTCATATCATGTGTTTGGCCGAGTTTAATGAGGCCATGGATTTCAACCTGTATGCGGATATATTATTTTCGGACTAAGAGCATGAGCATTTGGAGGGTTTCTCTCAAAATGTCTTCTGGAAAGCTATATCGGGTTTAAATGAGTTCAGCGCTTGGTTCTCTCTTGCAAGAGAAGTTCATTAACCTTGTTTGAGATTACCCTATAAACTATAGGGATACTCGGTGTTCCCTAAGAAAGACTTGGGAAAGATGTCGCTTCCGGAGTTGTGTGCTTTAAGGATAGCAACTCGAGAAGATTATCAAGGTCGGTTGAACTTTGGGCGTATAATTTTAAGGAGTTGCATGGACATGAGGGGCAACCGATCAGGTGATATACCTTGTGGTAGTTTGGTCACAAGGTTAGCAAAGAAGCTTGGGTATGAGAGGTATCTTCTTTCTTGTACGCCGGTGGGAGATCATGACACCCTATATCTCGACACAGATTAACTTAAGCAAGTGCAATTCTTGGCTCATAATGATGAAGATGAGATGTTTGATTGGCTTCGTAGGGGCTCTCATTTGTTTTATCTTCCGAACCCCTCTCTTACCTCTATTCACCTGGTAGCCCCAAATGTTTGGTTTGTGCCCTCTAGTAACCGCATCCCCGGGGAGGATGAAGAGATGGAGGATGTTTTGAATGAAGAGCGGCAAATTCCTGAAAATCAACAATAACAACAACAACAACAACAAAATCTGCATCAACAACAACAACCACAACAACATCAATAACATCGTCAACAACAATAACAACAACATCAAGAACATCAAGAGTATGAGTTTGCTAATCCCGATATGGATGCCCTTAGTAGGCAAATGAAGGAGATGAAAATTCATTTGGAAGGCATATATGATCAAGATTTTACGGCAATGTATAATCAAATTAAAGGCATTTCGGAGATGCAACAAGGTATGTTTCTCCAACAACAACAATTGTATGATGCTAATGTTAACCGTGGGGATGTCTTCCCCGATGTTAAATATCCTTACTTTCCACCCTAACTTGGTCCTATTCCATCACGTGGGTATCCTTATTGGCAAGGATCCCCGGGGTCCAACACCGAGACTCGCTCATTCCCTGATGAGCACGGTAGTTACGATTATCGTGTTCTCTGTGGGAGCGATTATAGGGGTGATCCTAACTACCCCTATGTGCACCCCGATCATCCACTACCGCTCGCCTTGCCCGAGCAATATTCTCCCCTTGCCCCTTGGCAACAAGAAAACTTCAAGGGGCACTATGGTTGGCCATCCGGTTACACCGGGGGATGGGATACTTATGGTCCCCCACCCGGGTTTTCCTATGATGGGGATGTGTAGACACCCATTTGTGTCTCCCAAAACCAAACTCGGTAATGAGTACCTTTCGCGTCGAATCATAATCGAATGAAGTGAATGTGTGGAAAGTCTAGTGTTGCGGATAGTTTTTATTCTTTTCTTTCTCTCTGTTTTTGAAAACCTATTTTAAGAAAACAATCAATCCAGTTTTGTTTGGTTCATGGAAAGGGTCCAATAATAGTGTAGTTGCATGGGGCTTGAAAAGAGCTTTCCAACGATATATTATAAGCCCAATTACGATGAATAATGAGGAAGTTATGGCCAAATTACTAAACTGGGCCCGGTTTGATATTTATATATAGCCCAATTATCTAGAGGAGGGCCTAATATTGGTTTATCATTCCTAATGCAATTAGAATCGATTTTAGTCTTCTAGGTTCTTCTAGAAGGTTCTTTTCATTCCTAATTTAATTAACATTGATAAATTGACTTTGGTTGACTTTTTAGAGTTTTAATCAGAATAAAAGAAATGTTTTTAAGGAAAATACGATTTTTCCCTTCTATACGGCTAAATTTTATCAAAATTAAGAAAACACGTGAAATTATTTTCCAGCTCCTAACGACAGGATTAGCGCCTAGCGCTAATGCTTGGCGCCTGGCGCTAATGACTAACGTCTGGCGTCAATCGTGTTTTATTATTTTCGAAACTCTAATTTGTTTTTCTATCCATCCGGCTGATTTTCTCTATAAATAGCCTCCTAAAACCTCCGTTTTCCATCATCAAATATCTTCAACAACACTTAATTTTCTTATTCTCTTAAGTTTTCAAGATCTCTCTCTCTATTTTCTAAAGTAGTTTTTCTTATACAAAATTCCAGATTCATATGATCTAGAAACACCTAGCCAAATTCAAAGTTTCCTTCGCCCTAGACGTAAAAGGTTTTAATTTCTAAGGGTTTGGTCCCAAATCTCTCTTTCAATTACTTAATTTAATTGTTTGATTAATATTTTCCTTGAAGTTAATAACGCGTGTATTTTGTTATTAGAAAGAGATACGAGGCATCCAAGTAAGTGCTTTAATTGATTTTATTAATATTATGATATAGAAATCATGTCTAGGTTGTTATTATGATTCCTAGTATCATGTTAGGATACTTGATGTTTTGAATGACAACAATGCTTCCTAGTATAATGTTTAGGATAAAGAATAAGTATGATTGTTATGATGCTTCCTATTTTATTTCCTAATATTTTTGTTAGTATCATGTTAGGGTAAAAGCTTTGATCTTTATTTCTTAGTGACATGCTAGTGTTTGTCGTTAATCTTGTTAGTATCATGCATAGGATCTTGCTATTATCATGCTTTAACATGAACATGATTATGATTATTATGATTTTATGATGATTATTATAATTATTATTATTATTATCATTATGTTGCTTGATCACACATTTTATGCATGTTTAAAGGGAATTTGTACTTGTAATCACGCTTAATTAGATAATTAATAATCTTGTTTAGAGTTAATTTGATTATAATTCAAGTGATCGCCACTAATAGTTTTATTTGTGCATTAATATTCAACTAACATAGATTAAACAGGTTTAGGGTTAACCTATTGATTGCATGTTATTCAAAAAGCGCACATGAATACTATCAGAATAAAGTAGAAGCCTATTATTAGGGCAGGTTCAATCTCTTTTAGGTTGGATTTGTACCTTCATCCCCGAACTACCAGTCTTGGTTCCAGACCTATTGGAGTTGATGATCTACCGGATCGTTAAGGGGTGTAACCTTCACCTCGTGAACGGTTTACAAGTTCCTAAAACTTGTTGGCGACTCTTTTTCTCTAGCTTCCTTCCTTTTGGATGCCACCGTACTTTAGTGTATGATCACAGTGGTATTCTAGCTAGGGGTAATGCTTGAAATTTTCCCTACATGATGATTATGATAATGCCGGGCCGAGTGGTAGTTAGTTCCTGTAGACACCTACTTTTGGCCTCCTGTCCCGACAGGAAGTGTAATGACGATAAATAAAACCATCTTCGTGTTGGATCAAAGTGAAGAATGCTTATGGATAACTGGTTAAACTGGAAAACACAAAAGACTAGCCCAAACCTAGAAACAGAGCCAAACAACATCCAATTAATTAAATCTTATCATAATTAGGCTTAAGCCCGTTATTAAAACCCAATAATGACGGATTTAGGAGTGCGTAGGTTAAAATAAGCGCTGCCGCAGAAAATAACACGCGCATCTCAAGGAGTCGCGCTGGGCTGGCAAGTGCAACTAATTTAGTTACGCGTGACACTTTGCGCAATTGCCAGAGTTGTGCTCGAGAAAGATTAAGAATTTCAGAAAATTAGAAAATCGAATCTTACCATAAAGCCGCGCGCAAGACAATTAGTTGCGTCGCTTATAGCAGCGCAGCTCAATCACTTGCGCTGGGTGGCTGCGCGCAACCTCTGAAGTTGCTCGCGACACTTGCTGCGGCAGAATGTTCAAAACCTTAAACCTACTCATTCCCTATAAATAGAGGCTTAATCCGAGGCTTAAACACACAGAAAATAACCTAAAACTCTGGCGAAATATTTGTGAACTTGTGCTACCTAAACCCTCTTGTCCTAAACACTCACCCCTTGATCTTTGGTTACTATGGTGGAGGTTCCCCAACAAGAAGGTGTCCATAAGTGTTCTAAACGGAGATCTAGCAAAGAGAAGTGGTAAATTCCCGAGCACATAGATAAATCACATTTATTTTCTTGGTTAAAGGAACCTTAATTTATTAATTAGTGTTGTTTGATAATCTTTACAAGACTAATTAATTATTTTCACATAGTATCTTGCATTAAATAAAGATTAGAATTGGATAATTAATTGTTGGTCGATCACTTAAGCCAAGGCGAATATTGTTTATTTTCTTGTTCTTTTCACGAATTTGATTAAATAAAGAATAACGACGTTGCAATGTAATTCCTACATGAATTAATGTGTGTAAATAAAATCAACTAACTTAGTTTTAGGTATCGCGGTGCATATATTGTTTAGTGATGAAATTGTAAAAAAGGAAGAGTTAGTAGAGGCCGTACTAGGGCTAGAATAACGATTCCTCTGTAAAAGGAACGTTATTTTAGTACCCTCGCTCCCAAACTCATTTCAGGTTTATGTAGACCAATTTGGGCATGGGTAAAGTTACGATTCGTGCTAATTATTCCATGAACTCTTCATGGAAGAAAGGCATGAATGAGGTTTATGATTTTTCCCAAAACTAATTGGCGACTCCTACTTGTTTCTTACAAAAAAAGTGTAATGATAGAATCAATTCTAATTCAAGGTCCCCTAAACAGTTAGGAATTCAAATCCTACTACACCTTCAAAAGTGTAAAGTCCTAGGCTTTTAAATGGCCATGGGAATCTATGGAAGGACCCCTTTTGACGGGATCACCCTCCTTACAGTGGCGACTCCACTAGGGATTGATAGGTTACATGATTAGTTCTTAGTTATGGTTCATGGTTTCCAACACTAGGTTGCCTATGGGTTGTAATGGGAATTAACTTGGATAATCTCTAGTTAGAGAGCGAGACTTGAATGCATAATATCTTCCTTTTGCAAAAAAGTAAAAACCAAACAAGAAACATTGCATCATGCATAATCATAGCACACTTCATGTAAAAACCAACACTAGGCTTGTATCCCGAAATCAATAACAATCATCACACCCATATCGCGAACAAAATGTTGGGAGAGCGATGTCATGAGTCAACACGTTGAGTGATTGATTTGTGCGTCGTTTCTTAAGATATGGTACATTTGGACACCCAAGCCTTTTGACCTTAGAATAGCATTGCGTGAATCTTGGCTTATGACATGCTTTATGTGATTATGTGACTATGTGCAACATGTTAGGATAGTCTTCTTTTTTCTTTTTTAGTTAGGTCTAGGTTCCCTATTACAAAGTTGTCCCTTCGTAATTTTGAGACGTATTCTAAGGGTAACATTAAAAAAAAAAAAAAAAAAAAAAAAACAATGACAAAAAAAAAAGCGCTCGAATTATAAAAAGAAAATCTTACGAGCAAGTGGCGCGTAACTTAATGAGTTGCGCGACCCCTACCAGCACAAGAGATTCTGATGCGCGCGCCCATTGTTACGAGTCGATTTGATTTCTCAAAAAACAAATTGACTCGTTCAAATACTATTTTCATTGAAGAATTGTTTAAGTTTGATGTTATCCGTTGGAATATATCTTGCGTCATTTCTTTTTTTTTTTTAATTCTAAACAAGCGTATCGATTTACTTATCCTTTCATATTTCCTTTAAGGCTGGTTTTCAAGCTTGGGAACGAAGGCTCCCAGGCGCTCATATTCTATGTTTACCATCAAGAAATCCACCCCTTTCAAACCACCTTCCCTCCACAACTAGTCCTAGTCCAACAATAATGTCAACCATCGAGCAACTCTAAGAAGAGACTGCTCGCTTGAGAGAAGAAAAGGCTCAAGTGTCCGAGGAAATAAGAATTAAGAAACTTGAAAAGGCTAAAAAGAAAATTACCGAGAGTCTATCCTTGAAAAAAAAGATGGAACAATTATCTGTCAAAGAAAAGTTGTTGGAGAAGCTTGTTCTTCGTTCCACTATTGGGGACAAGTACTTCAACGCAGAAAAGTTTGCTCCTCTCCCAGGACTTGTTTTACTGGAAAAGTTCGTAGCTACGGACTTGCCAATATTTAAAGTGACCAATAACCCA
The DNA here is from genome assembly GCF_001683475.1 of Chenopodium quinoa. Lineage (NCBI taxonomy): Eukaryota > Viridiplantae > Streptophyta > Magnoliopsida > Caryophyllales > Amaranthaceae > Chenopodium > Chenopodium quinoa. The sequence continues at coordinate 2,926,913 of NW_018744813.1, read as the reverse complement.
CAAAACCACTTAATGTGTTTTACTGGAACCATGGCATCAAAGGGAGTTGATCCTAGATTTATGCTTTGACTTTCCCATTATCTCTATGATCGCGGGGTTAGATAGGTCGTTAAGCTACTACCCTCAACAAATTAATCATTTATAATACATAAACCTACACTAAACTAGTTAGTGGCAAGTAAAGGGTCAAACCATTAGGAAAGCACACTAATTCAACATCAAATATCACTAATGCAAGAGTGAAAAGGGATTGTTTTTGTTGGTTTTGTTGAGTAAGAACACTAAAACGACAAATAAGCAAGAAAATAGTGATTAAAATCAATAGAAAATGACGCTAGGGATACGGGGGTGTCCAATATGATTAGAAAGAGGAGAATAATGGTGATTATCATGAAACATATGCCAAAGAACACAAGATTCTACCTAAACAATTCATTCTCATGCAATAGTCTAGACAAATCAATGAAAGAGGTCTACACTAATAAGGATCATTCTCATGCATCCTATTAGTTACAATAAAATCAAGAAAATAAAGAAGCACAATCCATAAAAACTCCACTTTAATAACTCATTCTCATGCAATCATTAAAATAGAGGTGATCCTAATCTAGTTGAAATCACTTTCATGCATTTAAACTAGAAAACATCAAATAGAGTGCAACAATATTCCCAAGCTAATAAAAATCATGTCTTTCATCAATATATGGCATAAGTTCAATCCAACCATCATCATTCATCCAATATCAAATCATATCTTCCACCCCCTTCCCCTAGCCAAAAGTTTAGCCTAGAGAAGGGAGATTAAACACAATATCAAAAATAGAAATAAACCCAAGAAACTCAAAACAAAACATAATTAAAATCAATGAAATCAATAACAACTAGATGAACTAATAAGATTAACAAGAATAAACAACAATAAAACAAATAAATAAAACTAAAGGAAAGGAGAAGAGATTAATTAAGAAAGGATTAATGAAAGATGAAAACTTGAATTCTTGCTTTATTGAAACTTAAACTTGAGCAAAATTGAATCTTGGAAGAAAATTGAGCCATAATCTATTTTCTCAAACTAAAAATTATCTAATATAACCCTACGAGAGAGAAGCTCTCCTAAACTAATTAAGAAAATGGAAATAATGGATTCCCTTTAATTACCCCCAAAAATGGGTATTTATACTAAGCTATAAAAAGAAACTAAATAAGTAAAGAGAAATAAAATAGAAAATAGAAAAAATAAGAAAGGAAAAATAAAAGAGATAAAGTAAAATTAAAAGGAAATTAAAAGAAAAAGAAAAAAAAAAAGAAAAACAAATCAGTCCACCAAAACCAAAGTCAGACCCCATCTCATTCCCCTTCTTCTTCGAATTGAAGCTGCTCTAAAAATGGGGAAAAATGATCCCAAGCTTCACATCCCATCAAACAATATCAGCAACAATTACCCTTCAATCAACACCGCTCATTATCATAAAAAATCGGCATCAATAAATCAACACCATTCGATCTTCATAAGTAATCACGTGAGAAGCTCGTTATTGAACCCACATTTGCGCGCCCGCAAAGACGTCGCGCAGAGGTTGCGCAAATGCTACTGTATCATTCTGTTTTTGGACTCCAATTGTGTGTGCCTTCTAACAGGGTTGTGCGCCCGCGTTTGAGACTTGTGGGTATAAGTTGCGAGGTTGCGGTTGATGTGAGTTGCGGCTGGGAAGCATGACTGGTTGGAGTTGTTGCTATTGCGGTGGTGGAATTAGGTTGGGAGTGGAGGTTGCTTGGTTTTGTTGTTGCTGAGATAAGGGTGGTGACTTGGTGGTCAGGTGCGGTTTATGTGGCTGCGTGGTGGTTGATTGGAGTTGTAGGGAGTTGGTGGTGATTTGGGTGGTTGTTGTTGTTGCGTGAAGTGAGGGAGCAGGGGAATTGGTTGTTGCGGTGGTGTTGGTGGTTCAAGTGGTTTGGGTGCGCTGAATTGAGGTGGTGCGAGTAGGGTAAGGTGGCTGGTGGAGTCGAATTGATTGGTGGTTGATGGTGGAGGCTTGCAGGTGGTAGCGTGAGGTGGATTGAGTTGTTGTTGTTGTTGTTATTGACGGATTGGTGGCTGGAGGTGGCTGTGGGCTGGTGTGCGTAGTGTTTTGGTGAATTGAGGGAGCAGCTAAGCTACTCTGGTGGTTTTTTGGTGTATAGAAGAGGAGGAGCAGCGGTGTGGCTGGGTTGTTGTTGCGGCTGCTGTGGTTGATTGTGGTGGCTGTTGAGCAGGGGATTGTGATGGTGGCTGTTATGGGGTTGGAAATTGAAAAGCTTTGACTTGGACTTTGAACTCGAGCCTACACACAAACAAACCCGAGGATAAATGTGTGAAACCGAGACAAATAAAATAAAATAAATAAAAAGGAAATAAATAAAATAAAATAGAAAAAGAGAAGTAACACTAAACTAATAAAAATAAATAAATAAATTTAAAATAGAAATAAGAGAAATAAAACAAAACTATCAAAGACATAAAACTATACAAGTAAATAAAATAAACTTAAAACTAATTAAAACTATGAAAGTAACAAAGAAAAGAAACGAAATAAAATAAATCGAAAGCAAATAAAATATGAAAATAAACTAGAAAATAATTAAATAAAGAAATTAAATTAAAACACACTAAAACTAAGAAATAAACTAGAAACTCTATCTAAAAGAAAATAAGAAAATAAAAGGAAAAATAAGGGAAAATAAACACGAAAATGACTCTAAGACTACTCCCTAGGAGTGACATAAATGTCACTCGTCAAATTAAAATAAAATAGAACTAAGTAACCCAAACACACCTACAACAAAAAACCGACACGAGGATAGAACAAAATATGATAAAATAAAGCGAAGTAAAAATAAACTAAAATTATTAAAACAAAATAAATAACTAAATTAAAACAAATAAGAAAATGTGAAAAACTAGGAACTTATTATATAACAAGAACTAAAAACTTAAAATATAAACATAGAAAATAAGAGAAACTAAATAAATTAAGAAAATAAGCTAAAAACTATTAAAAACTACTAAAATACATAAAATAAAGATAAAAGATGAGATTAAGCTAATAATAAAAATAAAGAACAGAAAGAGCTAAATTATTGGAAAATAAGCCGGAAAATGACTTAATAAACACCCTAAAAGTGACATAAAAGTTACTTATCAAACTCCCCCAAGCTAACCTTTTGCTCGTCCTCGAGCAAATTAACATGAAATACGAGAGAAGGAGAGTGAATTATTCACGCAAAGCTAAGACACTAAAGGAGATAAGAATGTACACTAACTCACTTTCGTAAGAATCACGGTCAATTTTAGCAACTAAAGACAAGCCCTTTAAACCCCTAGATCGCCCTAGAGGACGAGTGTGCTCTCGTGAGGGTGTCCTAAGAGTTTAACCCACAACTCTAGACAAAAACCAAGGAAAAACAAAAAGAAAAAGAAAAGCAAACACAAAAAACAAATACAACCATGACCAACATAACATAGCAAGGTTTAGGAAAACCAATCAAGCTCAAAGGAGAAAAATACTCCATTTGGACTCAAAAAGAAGAGACATGCACCAAAGAATACTCATCTTTCTCAATACAATGAGGGAAAACACGTTCTAAGATGATCATGGTTGAGAGAGACAAACCTAAGCTAAGCATAGAGAACTAGAGAATTCATTCTCCGCCCTAGCCCCATCTAAGACGGTCCACTTTCTCTCCACTAGCTTCAAATCACCCCCTAGTTAGCTCCTCATGATTCAACGAAGGAACCGGAAAAAGATTCAATTTGTGGAATTAGTGGGTCATCCCGACATCTCAACTATGCATACTCTCTCCATAGGGTTGAAATCTATCTCCCTCCACGGGAATTTGACCTCACCCCTCTAAAGTCTAAGGGTCATAACCAGGGTTGTAAAGTAAGTCAAAGGGTTAAGGCGGGGTAAAAATTTTAAAAATCTGAAAATTTTGGTGACAATTCCTAAGTGAAGCAAAAGGGTGATCAAACCTCAAAAACAAACTCAAGAAATCACCAAACATCAAACAAAAATACCAATAATGCCATCTCCCCCAAGCTTACTCAACACCAACATTCCATAAAAAAGAAAATGAAGTAACGCTCCTCCCCCCCAAGCTTGAACGAAGCATTGTCTTCAATGCTAACTTAGGAAAGAAAATGAAACCTACTTTCTTTTTTTTATATATATATATATCCTTGCCTTTTTTTAACTAAGGACGGCTTTTTTCTGGGATGCATTTGCTTTATTACACACAATATATACAATTTACTTTCTTGCTTGGTACAAAGAGCATAATACTTTCTCATTTTCATTACAACACAAAACAAACTCTCAAACCGAAATGCTTCACAAACTAAGGGTTAGGGAAACAAAAGGTCATAAGGCTTTTATTATGGCTCATAATCAAGAAAGGGAATAGGCTCAAAGGGTTGGCTAGAGGAGAAAATGCAAAATAAAAACAAAATATGTAACAAAACAAAAAGAAGATAAAGAAAAATAAGAAAAGGGTGCCCTTTTCCTCCCCTAGAGATGCTTGGTCACGATCTTGGGAGTTAGAAGACAACACAAGGATTAAGATATGCATAGTCAAGGATCCTGAGCGCCGCTCAGCAAAATTGATGGAGGCTTGAACAATTTAAATCTCACAAGGGTTGGGAAGTAAGCAAATACTAACTAAAGAGCTTCATATCCACTATAGAGAGCAACACCATCTTACCATATCCCGTGAACTAAGGGTTCAAACGTCCTCAATAGCTCTTAACCTTGCTACCTTAGCTTAAAATTTTTCTATCTCAACCTCAAGCACTCTCAAACCGTGTAGGCCATCATCAATTAGGAAGAAAAACATTCTTTGGCACATTATCAAAGCAATCAATTCCAATTGCATGAGCGAATCCCAAAATCAATTCATTTTATATTGCCAAAGTAATATTTGCCACACATAAAAAAACAAAAACAAAACAAAAGAATGAGGAAGAAATCAAAAAGGCTCACAAACGAGGCATATAATCCAAATAAGTCCCAATCGTCAAACAATTGATCGTTCGATAACAACATCAACGATCTCAGGTTCCATAGAACCAATGAAAACAACCTCGAACCATTCAACTTCTTCCTAAACTAGTCCTAAACTAATCACTCAAAGAAAGATTTTGATCTTGAGAGTTCTCTACTTGGTTGGAAAGGTAGGAAAAGTTTTGGGTTGGTGGATTGAAGAGAGGTCCATATTGAGGGTAGGAGTTTTCTTGCCTTGGAGGTTGTTGAAGTTGTTGGGATTGAGCTTTGGTTACAAACTCTTTTTCCCTCAAAGTCAAAACTTCACTATGCTTGAGATTGAACTCTCTACAATAAGATGCTTCATGATCCGTCCCACCACGACGAGCACATGAAAAATCAATGATTTGTGAAGGTTTTGAACACAAACAAACACTTGAGTTCAACTTGGAAAGACCTTCATTCAAGATCTCAACTATGTGCTTAAGTTTGCCGACTTTCTCCAACTCATAAAGATATCCTTGCTTCCATTGGGACCTTCTTCGGCCTCCCCAAGAATAACTAGTAGCCACTTCTTCAATTGTAGCTTCAATTTGGCTTTAAGGGAATTTAATCAATTGGCCATCGGCACCCACATCTAGATTGGTCCTAGATATTGACTCCAAGCCATCATAAAAGAATCTCATGAGTAAATTACGGTTGAATTCATGATGAGGACAAGCTCTAATCAAATCCTTAAACCTTTCCCATGCTTCCCCAAGATTTTCATCCGGATCTTGCTCAAAGGAAGCTATCTTCCTCCTCATTTTTGCGGTTTGCTTATCGAAAATGAACCTCTTGAGAAAGGCCTTTGCAACTTCCTTCCATGTGGTGAGAGAGTGGGGCTTCAAAACCTTGAGCCAATTCTTTGCTCTTTCGGTGAGAGATTGCATCATTTCATTTGTTTGCATCATTGCACGCAACTCAAGGAATCGGTCCAAATGCTTAATAGGGTCTTCACTAACGCCTCCGGAAAATTTCTCAATTTGCACCATCCTAGCATATTGTGGATGGATTATGAAATTAGTCTCAGTGTTCGGGAGAAGTATACCACTCGTGAGCTCATAGATTTCTGGGTTTCCAAACTCCCTAAAAAGAAGGTCATCCTCTTGTCTTGCCATATCTCTCTTTGAATACAACCAAGCTAAGCACACGATTAGCAATGACAAGTAGGATTAATCAAGCAAAATTAAAGAAAGGAAAGCAAATAAAATGACTCTAACAATAGCAAAAATAAATGTTAAACAAGCCGCTTTCCCCGGCAACGGTGCCAAAATTTGATCGCGGGTTAGATAGGTCGTTAAGCTACTACCCTAACCAAATTAATCATTTATAATACCTAAACCTACACTAAACTAGTTAGTGGCAATTAAAGGGTCGAACCACTAGGGAAGCACGCTAATTCAACATCAAATATCACTAATGGAAGAGTGAAAAGGGGATTGTTTTTGTTGGTTTTGTTGAGTAAGAACAATAAAACTACAAATAAGCAAGAAACTAGTGATTAAAATTAATAGAAAATGACGCTAGGGATACGAGGGTGTCCAATATGATTAGAAAGAGGAGAATAATGGTGAATATCATGAAACATTTGCCAAAGAACACAAGATTCTACCCAAACAATTCATTCTCATGCAATAGTCTAGGAAAATCAATGAAAGAGGTCTACACTAATAAGGATCATTCTCATGAATCCTATTATTTACAAACAAATCAAGAGAATAAATAAGCATAATCATAAAAAAATCCACTTTAATAACTCATTCTCATGCAATCATTAAAATAGAGGTGATCCTAATTAAGTTCAAATCACTTTTATGCATTTAAACTAAAAAACATCAAATAGAGTGCGACAATAATCCTAAGCTAATAAAAATCATGTCTTTCATCAATATATGTCATAAGTTCAATTCAACCATCATCATTCATCCAATATCAAATCAAATCTTCCACCCCCTTCCCCTAGCCAAAATTTTAGCCTAGAGAAGGGTGATTAAACACAATATCAAAACTAGAAATACACTCAAGAAACTCAATACAAAACATAATTAAAATCAATGAAATTAATAACAACAAGATGAATAAACAACAATAAAACAAATAAATAAAACTAAAGGAAAGGAGAAGAGATTACTAAAGAAAGGATTAATGAAACATGAAAACTTGAATTCTTGCTTGATTGAAACTTAAACTTGAGCAAAATTGAATCTTGGAAGAAAATTTAGCCATAATCTATTTTCTCTAACTAAAAATTATCTAATCTAACCCTAAGAGAGAGAAGCTCTCCTAAACTAATTAAGAAAATGGAAAAATGGATTCCCTTTAATTACCCCCAAAAATGGGTATTTATACTAAGCTATAAAAAGAAACTAAATAAGTAAAGAGAAATAAAATAGAAAATAGAAAAAAAAAGAAAGGAAAAATAAAATAGATAAAGTAAAAGGAAAAGGAAATTAAAAGAAAAAGAAAAAAAAAAAGAAAAACATATCAGCCCACCAAAACCTAAGTCAGACCCCATCTCATTCCCCTTCTTCTTCGAATTGAAGCTGCTCTAAAAATGGGGAAAAATGATTCCAAGCTTCACATCCCATCAAACAATATCAGCAACAATTACCCTTCAATCAACACCGCTCATTATCATAAAAAATCGGCATCAATAAATCAACACCATTCGATCTTCATAAGTAATCACGTGAGAAGCTCGTTATTGAACCCACATTTGTGCGCCCGCGAAGACGTCTCGCAGAGGTCGAGCAAATGCTACTGTATCATTCTGTTTTTGGACTCTAATTGTATGCGCCTTCTGACAGGGCTGTGCGCTCGCGTTTGAAGCTTGTGGGTATAAGTTGCAGGCTGCTCTATTGCTGCAATTCGTAAGGCTTTTTACTTCTGCGAATTGGTGGTTGTGTAGTGGTGGTGAATGGAAAGGGGTTACTACTTGGCTGCTGGTTTTGGTGGCAAAAAGGGAGGCGCAGCCGGTGCTGCGTTCTGATGTGCGAGGTTGCGGTTGATGTGAGTTGCGGCTGGGAAGCATGGATGGTTGGAGTTTTTGCTGTTGCGGTGTTGGAATTTGGTTGGGAGTGGAGGTTGCTTGATTTTGCTGTTGCTGAGATGTGGGTGGTGAGTTGGAGGTCAGGTGCGGTTTATGTGGCTGCGTGGTGGTTGATTGGAGTTACGGAGTGTTGGTGGTGATTTGGGTGGTTGTTGTTGTTGCGTGAAGTGAGGGAGCAGGGGAATTGGTTGTTGCAATGGTGTTGGTGGTTCAGGTGGTATGGGTGCGCTGGGTTGAGGTGGTGCGAGTAGGGTAAGGTGGCTGGTGGAGTCGAATTGATGGGTGGTTGATGGTGGAGGCTCGCAGGTGGTAGCGTGAGGTGGATTGACTTGCTGTTGTTGTTATTGACGGATTGGTGGCTGGAGGTGGCTGTGGGCTAGTGTGCGTAGTGTTTTGGTGAATTGAGGGAGCAGCTAAGCTACTCTGGTGGTTTTTTGGTGTATAGAAGAGGAGGAGCAGCGGTGTGGCTGGGTTGTTGTTGCGGCTGCTGTGGTTGATTGTGGTGGCTGTTGAGCAGGGGATTGTGATGGTGGCTGTTATGGGGTTGGAAATTGAAAAGCTTTGACTTGGACCTTGAACTCGAGCCTACACACAAACAAACCCGAGGATAAATGTGTGAAACCGAGACAAATAAAATAAAATAAATAAAAAGGAAATAAATAAAATAAAATAGAAAAAGAGAAGTAACACTAAACTAATAAAAATAAATAAATAAATTTAAAATAGAAATAAGAGAAATAAAACAAAACTATCAAAGACATAAAACTATACAAGTAAATAAAATAAACTTAAAACTAATTAAAACTATGAAAGTAACAAAGAAAAGAAACGAAATAAAATAAATCGAAAGCAAATAAAATATGAAAATAAACTAGAAAATAATTAAATAAAGAAATTAAATTAAAACACACTAAAACTAAGAAATAAACTAGAAACTCTATCTAAAAGAAAATAAGAAAATAAAAGGAAAAATAAGGGAAAATAAACACGAAAATGACTCTAAGACTACTCCCTAGGAGTGACATAAATGTCACTCATCAAATTAAAATAAAATAGAACTAAGTAACCCAAACACACCTACAACCAAAAACCGACACGAGGATAGAACAAAATATGATAAAATAAAGCGAAGTAAAAATAAACTAAAATTATTAAAACAAAATAAATAACTAAATTAAAACAAATAAGAAAATGTGAAAAACTAGGAACTTATTATATAACAAGAACTAAAAACTTAAAATATAAACATAGAAAATAAGAGAAACTAAATAAATTAAGAAAATAAGCTAAAAACTATTAAAAACTACTATACATAAAATAAAGATAAAAGATGAGATTAAGCTAATAATAAAAATAAAGAACAGAAAGAGCTAAATTATTGGAAAATAAGCCGGAAAATGACTTAATAAACACCCTAAAAGTGACATAAAAGTTACTTATCAAACTCCCCCAAGCTAACGTTTTGCTCGTCCTCAAGCAAATTAACATGAAACACGAGAGAAGGAGAGTGAATTATTCCAACATCTCAACTATGCATACTCTCTCCATATGGTTGAAATCTATCTCCCTCCACCGGAATTTGATCTTACCCCTCTAAATTCTAAGAGTCTTAACCAGGATTGTAAAGTAAGTCAAAGGGTTAAGGCGGGGTAAAAATTTTAAAAATATGAAAATTTTGGTGACAATTCCTAAGTGAAGCAAAAGGGTGATCAAACCTCAAAAACAAACTCAAGAAATCACCAAACATCAAACAAAAATACCAATAATGCCATCTCCCCCAAGCTTACTCAACACCAACATTCCATAAAAAAGAAAACGAAGTAACGCTCCTCCCCCCCCCCAAGCTTGAACGAAGCATTGTCCTCAATGCTAACTTAGGGAAGAAAATGAAACCTACTTTCTTTTTTATATATATATATATATATCCTTGCCTTTTTTTAACTAAGGACGGTTTTTTTCTGGGATGCATTTGCTTTATTACACACAATATATACAATTTACTTTCTTGCTTGGTACAAAGAGCATAATACTTTCTCATTTTCATTACAACACAAAACAAACTCTCAAACCGAAATGCTTCACAAACTAAGGGTTAGGGAAACAAAAGGTCATAAGGCTTTTATTATGGCTCATAATCAAGAAAGGGAATAGGCTCAAAGGGTTGGCAAGAGGAGCAAATGCAAAATAAAAACAAAATATGTAACAAAACAAAAAGAAGATAAAGAAAAATAAGAAAAGGGTGCCCTTTTCCTCCCCTAGAGCTGCTTGGTCACGATCTTGGGAGTTAGAGGACAACACAAGGATTAATATATGCTAGTCAAGGATCCTAAGCGCCTCTCAGCAAAATTGATGGAGGCTTGAACAATTTAAATCTCACAAGGGTTGGGAAGTAAGCAAATACTAACTAAAGAGCTTCATATCCACTATAGAGAGCAACACCATCTTACCACTATCCCGTGAACTAAGGGTTCAAACGTCCTCAATAGCTATTAACCTTGCTACCTTAGCTTTAAATTTGTCTATCTCAACCACAAGCACTCTCAAACCATGTAGGCCATCATCAATTAGGAAGAAAAACATTCTTTGGCACATTATCAAAGCAATCAATTCCAAATGCATGAGCGAATCCCAAAACAAATTCATTTTATCTTGCCAAATTCATGTTTGCCACCCATAAAAAAAAGGAAAACAAAACAAAAGAAGGAGGAAGAAATCAAAAAGGCTCACAAACGAGGCATATAATCCAAATAAGTCCCAATCGTCAAACAATTGATCGTTCGATAACAATATCAACGATCCTAGGTTCCATAGAACCAATGCAAACAACCTCGAACCATTCAACTTCTTCCTAAACTAGTCCTAAAATAAGCACTCAAAGAAAGAGTAAAAATAAGAAAGGTATCACCGGGCGGTTGGCTTAGAAGGATTAAGGAGCATAAAATAGAGCTCACCAAATGTCACTCCACTCCAAACTTCCAAAAAGCAACCTACAAGGCAATACAAGACACAAAAGAAAACATTTAAAGAGAACAAAGAAATAAAACAAAAATAAAAAGAAAGGAGGAGGAGAAAAAGGGTTAAAAATCCTCCGAATTGCATCCCGAGAAGCGCTTGTTTATGGTCTCTGGCTTGACCCCTTCACCTCATTCAAGGTGGATTAAAGAACATCACCCTCGTCAACTTGAGGATTGAATCATAGATGCCCCCAAGCTTTAGAACTAGAACTCCTGGAGGTCTCGCATCACCACAAGGAAAAGGACGGAATGAATCAAGAGCCAATGGTGGCTCATCTTTTCTCTTTCCCTTCTTCTTGTTGAATCTTCTTCTTTTTTCACTCTTCTTTCTTTTCCTTCTAAAAGGAGGATCGAGCTTGGAATCCTTAATATTAGGAAGGGCAACCTCACCTTCCTCAAGAGAGTCTTCAAACCAAGCGGGAACTTCAAGGAAGTCATCATACCTCATTGTCACCTTATCATCACGTGGAGGTAAGCTCTCATTAGCCATCACATCATCGACCACATCAACTCTACATACGCTCACCGCCATAGGGCTCTTCAAAATGACATTCTCGACTAGCCTACAAGGAAAGGGGACCGGGCCTTCAAAATTGTTTGGTTGACTAAAATCAAATGGCTCCTCATTTTGTTCTTGAACCTTCTTCTCAACCTCATCATCTACAATCTTGTCCTCCTTGCAAGTTTCGAGTTGATAAGTATGTGAAGGGTTAGTAGATGATTGTAAGGAGAGTTTTGTGGTTAAATGGAGAGAAGAATTTTTGGCTAGTTGGGAATCAACAACTTCATTGTAAGATTTAATTTCTTGGAATTGTGGAGTGATAGTTTCACGTTGTTGAAGAATTTGGGTTTGTGTGTGGTCGGGTGGGGATTTTTCTTCATGTGCTTGAGGACATAGGTCATGATTTTGATATTGAGAGTTATCTACTTGGTTGGAAAGGTAGGAAAAGTTTTTGGTTGGTGGATTGAAGAGAGGTCCATCTTGGGGGTAGGAGTTTTCTTGCCTTGGAGGTTGTTGAAGTTGTTGGGATTGAGCTTTGGTTACAAACTCTTTTTCCCTCAAAGTCAAAACTTCACCATCCGTCCCACCACAACGAGCACATGAGAAATCAATGATTTGTGAAGGTTTTGAACACAAACCAACACTTGAGTTCAACTTGGAAAGACCTTCATTCAAGAGCACAACTATGTGCTTAAGGTGGCCGACTTTCTCCAACTCATAAAGGTCTCCTTGCTTCCCTTGGGACCTTCTTCGGCCTCCCCAAGAATAGTTAGTAGCCACTTCTTCAATTGTAGCTTCAACTTGGCTTTGAGGGATCTTAATCAATTGGCCACCGGCACCCACATCTAGATTGGTCCTAGATATTGGCTCCAAGCCATCATAAAAGAATCTCATGAGTAAATTACGGTTTAATTCATGATGAGGACATGCTCTAATTAAATCCTTAAACCTTTCCCATGCTTCCCCAAGAGTTTCATCCAGTTCTTACTCAAAAGAAGCTATCTTTCTCCACATTTTTGCAGTTTGCTCATCGGAAATGAACCTCTTGAAAAAGGCCTTTGCAACTTCCTTCCATGTGGTGAGAGAGTTGGGCTTCAAAAGCTTTAGCCATTTCTTTGCTCTTCCGATGAGAGATTGCCAAAAGAGATGCATACGAATGAAATCTTGGCTCACTTCATTTGTTTGCATCATTGCACACAACTCAAAGAATCGGTCCAAATGCTCAATGGGGTCTTCACTTACGCCTCCGGAAAATTGCTCCATTTGCACCATCCTAGCATATTGTGGATGGATTGTGAAATTAGTCTCGGTGGTCGGGTGAAGTATACCACTCGCGAGCTCATAGATTTCCGGGTTTCCAAACTCCCTAAAAAGAAGGTCATCCTCTTGTCTTGCCATATCTCTCTGTGAATACAACAAAGCTAAGCACACGATTAGGAATGACAAGTAGGATTAAGCAAGCAAAATGAAAGAAAGGAAAGCAAATAAAATGACTCTAACAATAGCAAAAATAAATGTTAAACAAGCCACCTTCCCCGGCAACGGCGCCAAAATTTGATCGCGGGTTAGATAGGTCGTTAAGCTACTACCCTAACCAAATTAATTATTTATAATACCTAAACCTACACTAAAGTAGTTAGTGGCAAGTAAAGGGTCGAACCACTAGGGAAGCACGCTAATTCAACATCAAATATCACTAATGCAAGAGTGAAAAGGGCATTGTTTATGTTGGTTTTGTTGAGTAAGAACACTAAAACCACAAATAAGCAAGAAAATAGTGATTAAAATTAATAGAAAATGACGCTAGGGATACGGGGGTGTCCAATATGATTAGAAAGAGGAGAATAATGGTGATTATCATGAAACATATGCCAAAGAACACAAGATTCTACCTAAACAATTCATTCTCATGCAATAGTCTAGGAAAATCAATGAAAGAGGTCTACACTAATAAGGATCATTCTCATGCATCCTATTAGTTACAATCAAATCAAGAGAATAAAGAAGCACAATCCTTAAAAACTCCACTTTAATAACTCATTCTCATGCCATCATTAAAATAGAGGTGATCCTAATCTAGTTCAAATCACTTTCATGCATTTAAACTAGAAAACATCAAATAGAGTGCAACGATAATCCCAAGATAATAAAAATCATGTCTTTCATCAATATATGGCATAAGTTCAATCCAACCATCATCATTTATCCAATATCAAATCATCTCTTCCACCCCCTTCCCCTATCCAAAAGTTTATCCTAGAGAAGGGAGATTAAACACAATATCAAAACTAGAAATAAACCCAATAAACTCAGAACAAAACATAATTAAAATCTATGAAATCAATAACAACTAGATGAACTAATAAGATTAACAAAAATAAACAACAATAAAACAAATAAATAAAACTAAAGGAAAGGAGAAGAGATTACTAATGAAAGGATTAATGAAAGATGAAAACTTGAATTCTTGCTTGATTAAAACTTAAACTTGAGCAAAATTGAATCTTGGAAGAAAATTGAGCAATAATCTATTTTCTCTTACTAAAAATTATCTAATCTAATCCTAAGAGAGAGAAACTCTCCTAAACTAATCATTAAAACGGAAATAATGGATTCCCTTTAATTACCCCCAAAAATGGGTATTTATACTAAGCTATAAAAAGAAACTAAATAAGTAAAGAGAAATAAAATAGAAAATAGAAAAAATAAGAAAGGAAAAGTAAAAGAGATAAAGTAAAAGGAAAAGGAAATTAAAAGAAAAAGAAAAAAAAAAAGAAAAAAGAAAACCAAATCAGTCCACCAAAACCAAAGTCAGACCCCATCTCATTCCCCTTCTTCTTCGAATTGAAGCTGCTCTAAAAATGGGGAAAAATGATCCCAAGCTTCACACCCCATCAAACAATATCAGCAACAATTACCCTTCAATCAACACCGCTCGTTATCATAAATAATCGGCATGAATAAATCAATACCATTCGATCTTCATAAGTAATCACGTGAGAAGCTCGTGATTGAACCCACATTTGCGCGCCCGCGAAGACGTCGCGCAGAGGTCGCCCAAATGCTACTGTATCATTCTATTTTTGGACTCCAATTGTTTGTGCCTTCTGACAAGGCTGTGCGCCCGCGTTTGAGGCTTGTGGGTATAATTTGCGGGCTGCTCTGTTGCTGCAATTCGTAGGGCTTTTTTCATGTGCGAATTGGTGGTTGTGTAGCGCTGGTGAATGGAGATGTGTTACTGCTTGGCTGCTGGTTTTGGTGGCGAAAAGGGAGGCGCAGCAGGTGCTGCGGGCTGATGTGCGAGGTTGTCGTTGATGTGAGTTGTGGTTGGGAAGCATGGCTCGTTGGAGTTGTTGCTGTTGCGGTGGTGGAATTTGGTTGGGAGTGGAGGTTGCTTGGTTTTGTTGTTGCTGAGATGTGGGTGGTGAGTTGGTGGTCAGGTGCGGTTTATGTGGCTGCCTGGTGGTTGATTGGAGTTGCGGGGTGTTGGTGGTGATTTGGGTTGTTGTTGTTGTTGCGTGAAGTGAGGGAGCAGGGAAATTGGTTGTTGCGGTAGTATTGGTGGTTTGGGTGCGCTGAGTTGAGGTGGTGCGAGTAGGGTAAGGTGGCTGGTGGAGTCCAATTGATGGGTTGTTGATGGTGGAGGCTCGTAGGTGGTAGCGTGAGGTGGATTGAGTTGTTGTTGTTGTTATTGACGGATTGGTGGCTGGAGACGGCTGTGGGCTGGTGTGCGCAGTGTTTTGGTGAATTGAGGGAGCAACTAAGCTACTCTGGTGGTTGTTTGGTGTGTGGAAGAGGTGGAGCAGCGGTGTGGCTGAGTTGTTGTTGCGGCTGCTGTGGTTGATTGTGGTGGCAGTTGAGCAGGGGATTGTGATGGTGGTTGTTATGGGGTTGCAATTGAAAAGCTTTGACTTGGACCTTGAACTCGAGCCTACACACAAACAAACCCGAGGATAAAAGTGTGTAACCGAGACAAATAAAATAAAATAAATAAAATAGAAAAAGAGAAGTAACACTAAACTAATAAAAATAAATAAATAAATAAATGTTAAATAGAAATAAGAGAAATAAAACAAAACTAACAAATACATAAAACTATACAAGTAAACAAAATAAACTTAAAATTAATTAAAACTATAAAAGTAACAAAGAAAAGGAACGAAATAAAAAAAATCGAAAGCAAATAAAATATGAGAATAAACTAGAAACTAATTAAATTAAGAAATTAAATTTAAACATACTAAAACTAAGAAATAAACTAGAAACTTTATTAAAAAGAAAATAAGAGAATAAAAGGAAAAATAAGGGAAAATAAACACGAAAATGACTCTAAGACTACTCCCTAAGAGTGACATAAATTTCACTCATCAAATTAAAATAAAATAGAACTAAGTAACCCGAACACACCTACAACCAAAAACCGACACGAGGATAAAACAAAATATAATAAAATAAAGCGAAGTAAAAATAAAATTAAATTAGTAAAACAAAATAAATGATTAAATTTAAACAAATAAGAAAATGTGAGAAACTAGGAACTTATTAAATAACAAGAACTAAAAACTTAAAATATAAACATAGAAAATAAGAGAAATTAAATAAATTAAGAAAATAAGCTAAAAACTATTAAAAACTACTAAAATACATAAAATAAAGATAAAAGATGAGATTAAGCAAATAATAGAAATAAAGAACTGAAAGAGCTAAATTATTTGAAAATAAGCCGGAAAATGACTTAATAAACACCCTAGAAGTGACATAAAAGTCACTTTTCACTCTAGACCCAACCGCGAGAGAGTGGTACTATGGGTTGGATCCGAAATTCAAAACAACATGGGAAGATGTAGTTTCGACTTTCATTACCCAATGTGAGAGTAACGTAGATTTCAAATCGACTCTACGTGAACTTAAAATGCTTAAGCAAGGTGACGATGAAGGTTTCCTAGCTTTCTATGGTAGATGGCGAGAAAAGGCGACTGACCTTGCCCAAAGGCCAGCTGAACTCGAGTTAGTATAAAAGTTCATTGACAATCGTCATGAAAAGTACAACAAGCATCTACGTTACCTTGGTTTAGACACTTTTCAAAAGGTTTATTCTACGGCTACTAGGATTGAAGATGATCTAGCTAAAGAAAAAGCAAACAAACCTTATCATCATCAACCTAGGAATAACTACAAAAAGGGGAATGATAATACTTCATCCTCTATTGATTTGCGACTTCCACTTAATACAATAACAGTAATGATCCACGGAAAAGATGGACAAAAGAAAGAAAATTTACACCATTTCCTGTAAGCTATAAAAAATTATTAGAAAAATTGAGCGAAAAAGGCTTACTTGCACCAACAGCGCAAACACCACCCACTACACCAGAAAAAAGATTTGTTAATTGGGATGGTAATGCTTATTGTGCTTATCAGAGAGACATTGGGCACGATACTAAGCATTGCTACGTCACAAAACACAAAATACAAGGTTTAGTAGACGATGGGAGAATTCCCACGTCTAAACCTAACAATAATGCATCCCCATTATGGGTGTTTTATATCGATGAGGACCATATGGGAAGTGATACGTTCAATCATTTGGACTATATCACACCTATAGGAGAACCTATAGCCACAATAATCATAGGGGAAACTAATGAAGTATGTTGACTATAGGGCGACGACTTTCAAGATTTATATGTCTCTAAGTATGCCGCCGTCCCACCTGCATCTTCTTTACAAAATGAGACAAATGGAGCGCTTGATTGGGATCATTTCTTGGGGAAGTCATAAGACTTATCAAATCTCTCCTTTGATAAATAATAGCACTAAGCACAACTCATGGAACATCTTGAAATGGCGGCACCTTCAAAGCCTCTAGAAGAAAGTTGGTTCATGAGTCCTATAACTAACCCAAAAGAGATAGATCATCTAACTCGTTCTGCACGAGTTTACCAAGCACCGCCAAATGGATCTTCCACCACACAAAATCAAACTCAAGGTCAAGTACAAAATCCAACACCACCTCCACTTGAGTGGAAAGATCCATTAGTTAAACAACTTCGCCAATCCAAGGAAAATGTTAGCATTTCGTAACTCCTAAGTACTTCTAAAGAACATAGAAATTCTCTTATGAACGCTCTAACGACTTTGTCTGTAAGCACAGACACAACCCCTCAGGATATCGTTAGCTTGCTTACTAGCGAGAAATGATAAATCAATCATTTTCACTAATGATGATTTGCCTTCAAAAGACACTACCCACAACAATGCATGATACCTAACTGTAGGGTGTAAGGGATACAATATCCCTCTTACTTTGGTAGACAATGGGTCGGCTGTAAATGTGTGCCCAATACGAACAACAAAATATCTAGGCCTTAATCCAGAAAAAGATTTTCAATCAACAACACAAAGCATTAGGGCCTACAATAACTCGAGGAGATCGGTGTATGGAACTGTTAAGCTACCAGTCACCACAGGCCCAATTCAAAAGACGGTTGAATTCCATGTCAAATTAAACCCACATTCAACCTTCTACTTGGACGTCCTTGGTTACATGAGCTTGGTGAAATACCTTCCCCATTTCATCAAATGATTAGGTTGAACTATCAAGGGCTTCCTATGACTATACATACTTCTCTTTTCAAAATAGCTATAAATGAGCAATCACTTCTAGAAATAAACCATGATAAGGATGAAGAGGACATGTGGGGATTTGCTGCTAAGCCAATCTACACAATCAAAATGGAAGAGAGCCTTGAAGAATAATTCAAGTTTGATCCATACTCCATCCGGATAGTAAACAACATCATTTTTAAGAGAAGTTACTTTTCTGGGTTGCCTTTGAGAATAGGAATGAAGAAATCACTTTTACTCCCTATCCCAAAGAAAGAAAAGTCTCTCCTTTGGATTGGGATACAAACCAACCAAGGAAGAACTAGAGTCTTACGATGCTAAAAAAAGCACGTAGAGATAACAATAAAAAGGAGATAATCACTTTGCTCCCACCTTACCAACAAACCCTTAATGGACATTTCATTAGGGAGGGAGAAGATTACCCTTGCTATGACTTTCCACAACCACTAGTTCTGGAAGGAATCAAAAAGACTTGATTCAAAATATTTCATGAGTGCTACTTCTTGAATGACGATCTTAAAATCATTGAATAAAAACACCCAACTCCAGGGTGCTATGATGGGCAAGCATTTTACTTGCTATTTGGACTAGAGCAAAATCATGTCGCTACAATGACTAATCAAAATGTCATTCAAGATGAAGCTTTCGACCCAACCTCTTTTATTACCCCTTTTAAAGAAACCATTAAGCATTGATGGAATAAGTCTTTCAAATGGACCAATCACAAAGGCGATAAGCTTGAAATCAACACAGGCGAAAGGAAGATGTTTAAAGAATCGGACAACAAAACTAGTATAGACTCTAGGAAAGCTGAAAATTTAGGCCTTGTGGCCATTATTGAATCTTTATTTTCTAGTTCTAAGGTCGAAGCTCCCAAAAAGGATTATTCTCTTTATTTACTCTCTTTTGAATTTAATTATATGAGCTCTGTTTCCAAGTATATGCCTTTTATTGAGTCCCTTTTGAATTCTATAACAATCAATCTAATCAAGATGATAGTGTTAATATATTGATTGAACTAATGAATGAACGAGAACAAAAGAACCCTATAATTGAAGAAATCGAAACAGTCAATATAGGAACTAATGAAAACATAAGAGAAGTCAAAATTGGCTTATCTTTAAATCCGGAAGAGCAATCGACCCTCATATCGACGCTCAAAGAATTTGAAGACATGTTCGCTTGGTCATACAAGGACATGCCTGGAATAGATAGGGAAATTGCGGAACATACCATTCCCTTGAACCCTACCTCCAAACCAGTAAAACAAAAACTTTGACGAATGAAACCTGATGTCGCTCTGAAAATAAAAGAAGTACAAAAGCACTTAGACACAGGTTTCATTCGCGTATGTAATTACCCATAATGGGTAGCAAACATCGTCCCAGTCCCTAAAAAGGATGGAAGAGTTCGCATGTGTGTCGACTTTAGGGACGTTAATAAGGATAGCCCTAAAGACGATTTTCCTCTACCACATATTGATATATTGGTAGATAACACGACTGAACATGAAATGTTATCCTTTATAGATGAATATGTAGGTTACAACCAAATTTTAATGGCAAAAGAAGATGAAGAAAATACATTCTTTATCACCCCTTGGGGTACATATTACTACACAGTCATGCCATTTGATTTTAAAACTGCAGGAGCTACATACCGAAGAACGACTACGACTCTCTTGCATGATATGATGCATAAACAAATAGAAGTATATGTGGATGATATGATCTTAAGGTCTAAAGATAGAATGGGACATATAAAAGCTTTATGCAAATTTTTCACTCGCATAAAAGAACATAAGATGCGATTGAATCCACAAATATGCGCCTTCGGAGTAACTTCACGCAAGTTACTCCGATACGTAGTAAGCACACGTGGTATTGAGATCAATCCCTTTAAAATAAAGGCAGTCATTGATATGCCTCCCCCTCAAACAAAAAAAGAAATTAGGGGGTTCCTTGGCAAACTACAGTACATTAGTCGGTTTATAAAGAAATTGACTATGACTTGTGAGCCAATATTTAAAAAGATGAAAAAAGAAGAAAAACATGAATGGGACGATCAATGCCAAAATGCTTTTGAGAAAATCAAACACTATCTCAAAAGTCCACCAATTTTAGCACCACCAGTACCCAAACAACCTCTTAGGCTATACATCACAGTTACAAACATGGCCACATGCGCCATATTAGCACATGAGGTAAAAATAATCGAGCGTGCAATATATTACATAAGCAAAATATTCATTCAATATGAACCAATATACAACACCTTGGAAAAAAAAAGTTTAGCATTAGTGTGGGAAACTAAAAAACTACGCCATTATATGCTACCACACAATAATCATGTGATTTCTCAACAAAATACGATAAAGTATTTGTTTTAACAAACACCTATACAAGGAAGAATATCCAAGTGGTTGGTAATGTTGGTCGAATTTGAGCTACAATATATTCATGGAAAATCAATAAAAGGGAAAGTAATTTCCGACTTTTTGGCTCAACATCCATTTCAAACAAGTCATACAGAAACTACTCATTGTAAGGAGGGCGATCCCATCGTAAGGGGTACTCTCCTTAAATACCCTTAGCCACTTAAAAGCCTAGGACTTTACACTTGTTAGGGTGTAGTAGGATTTGAATTCCTGACTGTTTGGGGGACCTTGAATTAGAATTGATTCTATCATTATGCTTTTTTGTAAGAAACAAGTAGGAGTCGCCAATGAGTTTTATAATAATCATAACTTTTGATCTGTAACTCTGAATAAGTCATATAATATATCATTGGAAATCTTATAAAGTCTAATTTCCAACCCAGTTAGAATCAGGTCAAAATGATTTGAATATTTTAATATATGTCCATTTTAGTGGAAGGGTGTCGGTTTTAGACCGAGTTTAGTGTTTTGCTCATATCAATTTTGATATAGCTCGCAATTGGGCTTATGATATATAGTTGGAAAGATTATTTAAAGGCCTATCCAACAAAATAGTAATTGGATCAAAATTGTATAGCCATAAAATTAGTTTCTCTCAGTTGTGCAATGTGGACACGAAAAGTGGAAAATAGGTTATGGTTTAGGGAAATGAGCTAGAAATTGGATTGGTTCATGAAATATTTGGATAGAACATGTATTTAAGCACTCCAAAGATTAAATACTCAACCTGAAAAATAATGGCGGTTAAAGGTGTTCATCAACAAGTTTGGTTTTGGGGAGACATTTTTAGGTATCTACAGTCATTCCATAAACCAAGGAAAATGGCGTATTTCCTGTTGACGTGCGAATTGACGTGCGATAACCCCACAATGCGAAGTGGAGTTTTTTCAAGCCAATCCTTGTAATTTTCTATCATTTTCTCGATGATAGTCTTTAAATTTTTATTGGCCGCTTCGACTGCTCCATTTGCCTGAGGTCTATAAGGAGAAGAATGATGATGTTGAATGCCATATTTTTGTAGCAAATCTTCACACTCGGCCTGAAAGTGAGTTCCATTGTCACTTATCATTTCATGTGGGACTCCATATCGACAAATAATATTTCGTCCGATAAAGAGTGTTACATGTTTTGTAGTGAGTTTAGCGTATGATTGTGCTTCGACCCACTTTGTGAAGTAATCAATTGCCACTAAAATGTATTCATGACCTCCTGTTCTTGGGGGAGTGATTTTGCCAATGATGTCAATTCCCCATGTAGAGAATGTCCATGGCGAAGTGTAGATGTAGAGTAGAGATGGAGGAACATGTTGTAAATTAGCGTAGATTTGGCACTTAGGGCATCTTTTTACGTATCGATGACAATCCCTATTCATGGTAGTCCAATAGTATCCTTCTCGCATTATCTTTTGGACTAGCATTTTGCCATTTACTTGAGTTGCACAAATTCCTTCGTGGACTATCCTCATTCCTCTTTGAGCATCCTTTTTTCCTACACATAAGAGAGCTCAACCCTTAGGTACCCTATTGTGTAACTCGTTGTTTATGAGTACGTATTGGGAAGCCAAGAGTCTTAATGCTCGTTTCGCTCTTTTGTCAACATGGGAAGGGTATTCTCCTTTGGTGACATAGTTGAGTATATCCATATACCACGGTTCTTCTTCTTCTTTTTCTTCTTGGATCACCTCATCATCTTCTATAGCTTGAATATAAGAAGGTTTATGCCTTTTTTTTCTATTGTTAGAGGCATTAGCTCGATTTCCGTAGGAATCCTAACCATTGAGGCTAGTCTTGCCAAGGCATCAGCAAATTAATTTTCTTCTCTAGGTAGATATGTGTATTCCACCTTCTCTAACTAATTATGAGAGTTTCTAGATAAGTTTGGTAAGGGGCTAGGCTTTTGCTCCTTACTTTCCATCTTTTAGAGATTTGATTGATGATCAATGAAGAGTCTCCGAATATCCGTAATTTTTTCACTCGAAATGCCAAAGCTTTTTCAAGGCCTACCACGCATGCTTCATAGTCAGCAGCGTTGTTGGTAACATCGAAATCAAGCTTTATGGAGATTGGAACATGCTCTTCTTTGGGTGATACTAGTAATACTCCAACGCCACATCCCTTTTGGTTTGAGGCTCCGTCGAAGTACAAGGTCCAAGTATCC
Source organism: Chenopodium quinoa (assembly GCF_001683475.1). Lineage (NCBI taxonomy): Eukaryota > Viridiplantae > Streptophyta > Magnoliopsida > Caryophyllales > Amaranthaceae > Chenopodium > Chenopodium quinoa. The sequence continues at coordinate 2,904,070 of NW_018744813.1, read as the reverse complement.
TCTTCGGTGACCATCAAGTCTTCGTCTGGAAATTCATTATCGTGTATTGGCGTCGAGTCTTCTATTGGAAAGTCTTCTAGAAAATCCGAAACCACGGATCCTTTGATAGCTTTTTGGGGCATGAACCTTACATCGAACTGGGCTAAGTTGACTATCCATCTTGATATGCGCCCATTGAGTGTAGATTTCTCGAATAAATACATGAGTGGATCTAATAAGGAAACTACAAAGACTGTATGCACGAGCATGTAATGTCTTAATTTGGTTGTGGCCCACACCAATGCGAGGCACAATTTCTCAATTGGTGTATAGCGTGCTTCATATTCGAGCATCTTTTTGCTTAGGTAGTAGATCGCATTTCCTTTGCCTCCTACTTCTTGTGCTAGCATGGCTCCCATTGTCTCTTTAGTGACTGTTGAGTACAACCTAAGAGGTATTCCCGGAAGTGCTGGTGCTAATACGTAAGGATTTGCGAGATAGGCTTTGATATTTTCAAAGGATTTTTGACACTCGCCATCCCATATTACTGGTACATTCTTTTTAAGCTTTTTGAAAATTGGTTCACATATTGTTGTCAATTTTGATATGAACCTGCTTATGTATTGAAACCGGCTAATAAATCCTCGAACTTGCTTCTCGGTTTTGGGCGGTGGCATTGACATGATCGCCTTGATTTTGGTTGGGTTTATCTCTATTTCTTTAGAGCTTATGACATAACCCAAAAGCTTGCCTGAGGTGACTCCAAAAGCACACTTGGATGGATTCAACCTCATGTTATATTTTCTCAGCCTTTCGAAGAATTTTCTCAAGGCTATTTGCTGGCCTAGGAGATCTTTTCATTTCACAATCATATCGTCCACATATACTTCAACTTCTTTATGCATCATGTCATGGAGCAAGGCAATCGCTGCTCGTTGGTATGTAGCACCAGCATTTTTAACCCGAATGGCATTACCGTGTAGCAGTAAGTACCTATAGGGAATATTTCAAGCATTAACCCCTAGCTTGAACCCCACTGTGATCATACACTAAAGTACAGTGGCTTCCAAAGGGAAAGAAGATAGAGAAAAAGAGTCGCCAACAAGTTTTTTAGGAACTTGTAAACCGTTCACGAGGTGAAGGTTACACCCCTTAACGATCAAAGAGATCGTCAACTCCTTAAGGTCTTGAACCAAATAGGATTCGGGGATGAAGGTACAAATTCAACCTAAAAGAGATTGAACCTGCCCTAATAATAGGCATCTACTTTATTCTGATCGTATTCATGTGCGCTTTCTGACTAACATGCAATCAATAGGTTTAACCCTAAACCTGTTTATCTATGTTGGTTGAATATTATGCACAAACAAATCTATTATTAGCGATCACTTGAATTGTAATCATAATTAACCCTAAACAAGATTATTAATTATCTTTTTAAGCGTGATTAAAAGTACAAATTCCCTTTAAACATGCATAAAAAGGTGTGATCAAGCAATAACAATAAATACATCAAGCAACATAATAATCATAATCAAAATAATAATAATCATAATAATCATGTTAAAGCATAATAATAATAGCAAGATCCTAGGCATGATACAAACGAGATTAATAACAAACCCTAGCATGTCACTAAACAATAAAAATCATATATTTAACCCTAACATGATACTAACATGAATAAATATTAGGAAGAACATAAAAGGCATCATACTTTTAATCATACTTGATATTAAAGTTACCCTAGACATGATACTAGGAATTATTATAACAATCTAAGCTTGATTTCTACATCATAACATCAATAAAAACCATCAAAATACTTACTTGGATGCCTCGTATATCTTTCTAATAACAAAATACACACGTTAGTAACTTCAAGAAAAATAATAATTAAATCGAATTAAATTAAATAATTGAAAGAGAGATTAAGGACCAAACCCTCAGAAATTAAACCTTTCACGTCTAGGGCGAAGGCAACTTCGAATATGGCTAGGTTTATCTAGATATAATGAATGCGGAATTTTTATATTTGAGAGAAGCTAGTTTAGAAAATAGAGAGAGAGAAAGAGTAATAAAGAAAACTTTATTAGAATGGGAGATTGTAGGTGATTGTGGATAATGAAAACGAAGTTTTTACGACGTTATTTATAAAGAAAATCATCCAAAAAGATAAAATATCAAAACACAGAGTTCTTGCGCAGATAAAATTGAATTAGCGCCAACGCTGGCTATTGGCGCCAGACGCCAACATTAGTGCCAGGCGCCAAGCGTAGCGACAGGCGCCACAGCAGGCGTTTGGCGCTGATTCAGAAATTCACGCATTTTCTTAAAATCAGATAAAAATTGTCGTACAGGAGGATAAAATCGTATTTCCCTCAAAAATGTTCTTTGATTTTAATTAAAACTCTGAAAAGTCAACAAAAGTCAATTTATCAATGTTAATTAAATTAGGAATGAAAAGAACCTTCTAGAAGAATATAGAAGATTAAAACCATTCATAATTGCATTAGGAATGATAAATCTATATTACGCCCTCCTCTAGATCTTTGGACCGCATGTAAGGCTCAAACCGGGCCCAGTTTAGTTATTTGGCCATAACTTCCTTAATATTCATCGGAATTGGGCTTATAATATATCGTTGGAAAGCTCTTGTCAAGCCCCATCCAACTACGCTACTATTGGACCCATATCATGGATCAACCAAACTGGATTGGCTGTTTTCTTAAAATATGTTTTTAAAAATAGAGAGAAGAGAAAAGAAATTAAAATTATCCGCAACACTAAACATTCCACACTTTCACTTCATTCAATTATCATTCGACGTGAAAGTTACTCATCACCGGGTTTGGTTTTGGGGAGACACAAATGGGTGTCTACATTACCCCATGGTGTTATGAAAGTTGTTTTCTCCATGTCTTCTTCCGCCATGAGAATCTTATTATAGCCCGCGTATCCATCCATGAACGAGAGAAGTGAATGATTTGCTTTGTTATCCACCAGAATACCGATGTGTGGTAAAGGGAAGTCGTCCTTTGGACTTGCCTTATTTAGATCTCGATAGTCGATACACATTCTTACCCTTCCATCCTTTTTCGGAACCGGGACGACGTTGGCCACCCAGTCAGGATATTTGGATACCTTGATGAAACCTGCAGTTATATTTTTTTGAACTTCTTCTTTTATTTTAAGAGCTACGTCGGGTTTCATTCGACGTAACTTATGTTTTACATGTTTCATTCCTGAAATTAGCGGTATGGTGTGTTGAGCTATTTCTCTATTAATGCCTAGCATATCTTTATATGACCAAGCGAATACATCGATGAATTCTTTAAGTAAATTAATTAAATTGGTTCTTTCTTGTTCATTAAGTGTTAATCCGATTTTAACTTCTCTTTTATTGGTTGAATCATTTGAGATATCAACCGTCTCAGTTTCCTCAATTATCGGTGTTTTCTTTTCAAGTGTTTCCATTGCTTTAATAAGTTCTTTGTCATTTTCATTGTTAGTTAAGCAATGCTCGTCATCTTGGGTTAAAGAAGAACACTATGAGTAAGGAGAAGAAGCCATATTATTAAATTCTGAGATCATTACATCAAAGTGGGATATGTCCTCAGGGACTTGATCGCTAACTATCCTAGGGGAAGAGATAGAAGGATTGGGCGCTACAACTAAAGACTTAGATGACTCTATAGGGAGAGACTCTGACTCTGACTCTAACTTAGACGACTCTTTAAAAATCGGTCCTTGCCCCGTTGTGATGGAGATTTTCCTTCTGCTTGGAGTAGTCACCTTGACGGTCTTGCGCTACCCTTATAGTGATCCTTCCGCTGGAGTGATGAGATTTGAGGGATCAAAGCTTTCGTTATGTAGGACCGTTTGGATGAGCGAGGAGTTATCCTCTTGGTATGTCGGCTCATCTTTTTCTTGCCCAAATAGTAATCCCATGACATTAAAGTCAAAGCATGGGGGTGCTTTCTCCTTGTGGACAAGAGTTGGGATTTCGTCTATGAAGTAGCAATGTAGCTAAATCTCGAATCCCGGTTGACTTATGCCATTTACGACAAACGGTTTGGGAAATTCATAGCACGGATAGTCCTCTCCTTCTTTTATGAATTGTCCATTGAGGGTAAGAGGATACTGATCCATTGGGATTGCTTTCTTGTGGATGCGAGCGTCCCTACGTGCTTTTGACTTTTCCTGGGCTCGCTTGAGATCTTTCCAAGTCGGTTCAAAACCAAGTCTGAAAGTGTCTAATTGAGGGAGGCCAGGTGATTCCGGCGGTTTTGCTATTCCTTTTTTCTTTCCTAGGGTCATCCCAGGAAAATGTCCTTGCTTCTTCAGAATAGCGTTCACTACCATATTGGAGTGGGGATCGTGGCAGAGAGGGGTCCTTTCATCCTCCTCGATTAAGGAGACCTCTTCATTAAAGCCCCACAAATCTTCATCATCTTCATCGTGCTCCACATTAATTATTTGATTTTCTATGCCTTTAATCCTCATGGGTGAAGCATCGATTGTAATGGGAATTCCTCCAACTATGGCCTTTACCTGTTGGTGGAGAGATTAAGGGACGGCCTTTAGGTCATGAAACCAATGGCGTCCCAACAATAGATTGAACGAAGCCTTAATGTCTACTACTTGGAATGTAGTAGCGTGTTCTATTGCTTCCGCCATTATATTCATAGTAATTTTACCAAGAGCTTGACAACGAATGTTGTCATAAGCTCTTATTCCTTGCGTTGACGGGGTTAGGTCTTCATCCCTTACGCTTATCATTCTCGCAGTTCTAAGTGGACAGACATTAATGGCCGATCCATTGTCTACAAGAGTCATAAGGACGTTCATTCTCTTACAAACCACTGTGAGGTTTAACGCCTTATAATGCTTATCACCTTTTAGAGGTAAGTCCTTGTCGGAAAAGGTGATCAAGTTGATAGGACTAGGGAGATCACTCGTAAGGAAGTTAGCCAACCCCTTAGGAGTGGTGTCAGAATCTATCCCTATCTTATCCAAGGCATTCACTACTGCCAACCTTTGCTCTCGAGATGTTGCTAGAAGCTTTCATACGTTCATTTCAACTTTGGTTTTCTTGAACTATTTGACAATGTCATTGTCTTCTATGATAGGTATGGGAACTTGTTGCGTGGTTGGCATAGGTTGTGTCAAAACAGGAGGTTGCATTCTCCCGGATCTTGTGAGGACGTCTATGGATGAATCTTCTTCAACCCAAAAGTCATCCATGGCATATGACACCGAAGGTGGAGGTCCTACCATGTCTTTCAAGTAAACGTCTTCTTCATCGCTGTCCTAAACTCCATTAATATTTACGTCTTCTTATTGTGGAACTTGGACTAGTCTTTTGTCATCAATCATTTTCTGAATTAAATCCTTAAATTTAAAACAGTTTTCAATAGTGTGACCCCCTGATTGATGATATTGACAATAAAATTTGTCTGTTCTTTTTAACGATTCAAATGGTCTCGGTTCTAGAGGTTTGACCTCGCCACTCTCGGAGAGCAATTTTAACATTTGAGCATATGGAATCCCAATTGGACTATAGATTCTATTAATCCTCTTGGGTTTATCAATTACCTGCAAAGAAAAGTGTTTCTTTGTTTTCTCGCTAGCTAGAGGCAATGGGATCATGTTCGCTTCCATGAGAACGTGAATGAGGTTTCGAAACCTGTAACATTCATTTGTGGTATGACCGTTCCCTCGATGGTACTTGTAGTAGGACTTGGGATCCCATCTTGAAGATAGCTTTTTTGGTGTTGGATCCTCAGTGGGGCCTATAGGATTGATTAGTCCTTGATCATAGAGACGATCAAAAGTAGCATCATAGGTCATTCCCATGGGTGTGAACTCTCTCCTGGTTAATTTTTCGAGGGTGGAACCTCGTCACACTTTTTCTGAAGTTTCTTTACAACTTCGAGAGCTTCACGTAGCAAGTTTGATCCCTCTAACATGGATAATGTAAGCAACCGTACATCCTCTTTTCTTGCTAGTTCTAGAAGGTTATCCATGGCATCGAAAAAGATCTCCTCCTCTTCTTCGATAGCATGGATTTCTTCGACAAGTTTGATGAGAGATGAGGAATCAACCTCATTTTCGTCATCAGAGATGGCCAAGGAGTGAGCAAGAGGCGCATTATCAATACTTGGCTTCTTAATGGCAGGAGCCAATGGTAGCTTGTTATTGTCAATTAAGTCTTTGATAGCTTCCTTAAGCTTCCAACAATTCTCGGTAAGATGGCCCCTTCCTTGGTGGTACTTGCAATGTGCATTGGGGTTCCAATTAGCTGTCCTCTTCTCGATTGGTGGGTCCCCAAATGGTCCAATAGGAGTTATAAGACCTTTTGCATTTAATCGGTCAAATGCGGTGTCATAACTCATACCAATAGGAGTAAAGTTCCTCCTAAATGGTTTCTTTTGTCCTTCATTATTCATAGCAAGAACTTCACTTAAGTTAAAGGTGCCAACATTATTTGAGTAGGTGGTTTTGGAAGAAGAAGAATTGTCGTTCTTCTTGCCTTTCCAGCCACTATTGGAGTTATTGTTAGCAGCTTTCAGCTTAGCCAGGTCGTCTTCTATATTGATTCCAATGTCATGGACGACCTTGAATGTATGGAGATTATTCTGGTATTTAAGATGCTTGGAATACTTCTCTTGTAGGTTCTTGATGAATAACCTCACGGATTCTTTTTCACTTGGCACCTCAATCATCTTAGCTGAGGTTTTCCTCAATTTGTTGAAGAAAGAGGTAAAACCTTCATTCTCCTTCTGTTTGAGGATTTCAAGTTCCCTATAGTCAATCTCAACTTGAATATTGCACTTGTATCTATCAATGAAAGAGTTTACTATGGACTCCCAAGTAGAGGTTCTTTCTTTCTCAAGAGAAAAGAACCATTGTTGGCAAACAGTTTCGAGAGATAGTGAGAACAAGGAGGAAAACACTTTTTTGTCAATACCCTTAATACTCATTATTGTTTCGAAGGCTCTTAAATGAAAGTAAGGGTTGTCAGTTGCTTTGAATTTCGGGATGTCGTTGGCATTAAGCTTCTGCGGAAGAAGATCCTTGTCCACTGAGACCCCTTGTGAGTTAATGCCTTGAAACTTATAGTCACTAGATTGTTTGCTCAGACTCTCTTGCATGAGGTCCATCTGTTGTTGTTTCACAGGATCATCAATATTGAGGGTTAGGACCTTTAACGCCTCAGTCACAGTAATCAATTGGTTCATGAGCTCATTAACTTCCTCTTGAGTTGCCATTATTGTTGTAGCTTTCCTTTTACGAGCAATGGGTTTGTCGAAAAGTTGGACTTGAATAAAAAGGTTGTCTTTGATCAAACGCCCTTCCTTTCTTGACCACGCGCTGTAAATTTAACCATTTTTGTTTTAATTACTTGACTCAAATTGACCTTGACTTTACGGTTTGAAAAAGAAAATGCAAAAACAGGTGCATATTTTTTGGCAAAAATAAGGTATATATTTTTGGGAGAATGGTATAGGGTTCAAACAAGTTGATTTAATTGGAGGATTAATATCCGACTTACCCCCCTAAAAAAATGACGAAAAATACGCGCATACAAGACTCCCTTAGACATGGTCAAAGTGTACATTAGTGTGTGCTTTATATGGTGAGTGTAAGTGACATGCTTTGACTCTTGTGTAAGACAATGGGACTTAGTGCTTAGACTCGATTAATAACTTGACAAGGTATTATTAACTGAATCAACTTGAAAACTGTTCAATTAGACATAAGGTGATGACTCGAGCAATAAACCGAACTGTCGCCAAAACGACAGGACTAGCGCCTCTCTTTGCAGTGTAGCGCCAGACGACAGGGCTGTCGCCAGGCACTACACTCCACATAGTGGCGCTGCAGTTTAAAGCTTGGCGCCATTGCTGGAACATCGATCTAGAACTGCTTTCGGTATTATTACTCTACAGGGTATGCCTAAAGTTGTACTAAGTCAACTCCGATTAAATTATTAAACTTTATTTACTCAAATTAATTAATTAATTAGGCAAAGTTCTTTTAGTCATGAATCAATTTATTTAATCTTAGCACAAGTCAAACAAACGGTTAGGAAAAAACACATAAAGTATGCACAACCAATAATGTAAAATTAGTCAAGTAGGCACAACATGATGCAATGAGTTTGAAACCTAACCATGGCTCTAGTTCTCTAAAGTTCGGGATATGGGTTAGTCAATGGAGGGTCCATGTTTAATTGTCCGGATGCATCGCGCGGAAGCCTAACTGTGAAGGGTTGGCGCGAGTGGATGGGACACCGCGAGTTTAGAAAAACTCGCTTCCATGGTGTGGTAAATTCAACATTCTTGGATGTACCCTTTATTGCTCAGAGCGTTCAATCAGGTAGATGGAGCATGAATACCCAAGGGGGTTATGTCCATATGTAGAACACATATTGGTTTCAAAAAAAGTGAGAAAAACTCAAAAAGGAAGTAGGATCGAGCAAACAGTGCTAAAAACTGGCCGAAATTAGAACACATATTTCAGGCTCGGTATTCGAAGAACTGGGCGCCAGCAAACAGAGTCCAGCGCCACCTTTTGGCTTTAGCGCCTGACGACAGAAGTTGTCGCCTGGCGCTAACGTCAAATTGTTGGCGCTGGTCTTTGTTTGCTGACGCTAGTTCCTACATGCAGCAGCTTTCTGTGCTCGATAAAATTTTCCAGTTTTGCGCATCATTATTTTGATCCTAGTTGTGAAAGATATTCCTAAAATTTCCTACGTGTAAAAATCTTATGTTTTAAATCATTACGGATGGTCTTTCCAATGAGATCTTTTTTTATGCATATGACAATAATGTTAATCAAAATTACGCTCATGAAATACTTAGAATTTTTTGAGTCTCATCCACTCATTCTAAATAATCGCCAGAATAAATTTTAGGAATTGAAATAGAAATCGTCCCCAGCGGAGTCGCCAAAAAAACTGTAGGGAATATTTCAAGCATATCCCTACCTTGAACCCCACTGTGATCATACACTAAAGTACGGTGGCATCCAAAGGGAAAGAAGATAGAGCAAAAGAGTTGCCAACAAGTTTTAGGAACTTGTAAACCGTTCACAGGATTAAGGTTACATCCCTTAACGATCCAGGAGATCGTCAACTCCAATAGGTCTAGAACCATGACTGGTATTTCGGGGATGAAGGTACAAATCCAGCCTAAATGAGATTGAACCTGCCCTAATAATAGGCCTCTACTTTATTCTAATCATATTCATGTGCGCTTTCTGACTAACATGCAATCAATAGGATTAACCCTAAACATGTTTAATCTATGTTGGTATAATATTAATGCACAAATAAATCTATTATTGGCGATCACTTGAATTATAATCATATTAACCCTAAACAAGATTATCAATTATCTTATTAAGCGTGGTTACAAGTACTAATTCCCTTTAAACATATATAAAAGGTTTGATCAAGCAATAACAATATAATCAAGCAACATAATAATAATCAAAATAATAATCATAAAAATAATCATAATAATAAACATGTTCATGTTAAAGCATAATAATAGCAAGATCCTAGGCATGATACTAACAAGATTAATAACAAACCCTAGCATGTCACTAAAACAATAAAAATGAAAGCTTTAGCCATAACATGAAACTAACAATCATAAATATTAGGAAGAATATAAAAGGCATCATACTTTTAAGCATACTTGATATTAGCATTTTTTAGTTGTTACCCTAAACATGATACTAGGAATATCAAAGCACCCTAACATGACGCTAGGAATCATAATAACAACCTAAGTATGATTTCTACATCATAATATCAATAAATCATTAAAGTACTTATTTGGATGCCTCGTACCTCTTTCTAATAACAAAATACACGCGTTAGTAACTTCAAGGAAAATAACAAACCAAACAATTAAATTAAATAATAATTGAAAGAGAGATTTGGGACCAAACCCTTATAAATTAAAACCTTTCACGTCTAGGGTTAATGCAACTTCGAACAATGCTAGGTGTTTCTTGGTCTTGTGAATGCGGAATTTTGCATGAAGGTTGGTTTAGAAAAGAGAGAGAAAGAGAGCAAGCTTCGAGAGAGAAGAGAATTAGAGAATTCTTGAGAATTGATGATTGTAGATGATTGAAAACCGGAGTTTTTAGGAGGCTATTTATAGAGAAAATCAGCCAAAAAGATAATAATAATAAATAAAAAAAAAAAAAAAACAAATCAGAGTATCGACATGAAAAAACGAAGTTAGCGCCAGGGGCTAATGCTAGCGACAGGCGCTAATGTCTGGCGTTAGGCGCTAATCAATTTTTTTACGCGTATTCTAAATTCAGATAAAATTTAGCCGTACAGAAGGAGAAAATCGTATTTTTTCTTAAAAACACTCTTTTATTCTAATTAAAACTCTAAAAAGTTAACAAAAGTCAATTTATCAATCCTAATTGAATTAGGAACGAAAAGAACCTTATAGAAAAATCTAGAAGACTAAAACAATTCCTAATTGCATTGGGAATGATAAATCCATATTAGGCCCTCCTCTAGATCATTGGGCCGCATATAAGGCTCAAACCGGACCTAGTTTAGTAATTTGGCCATAACTTCCTCATTATTCATCGGAATTGGGCTTATAATATATCGTTGGAAAACTCTTTTCAAGCCCCATCCAACTACACCATTATTGTACCCTTTCCATGGACCAGCTAAACTGTATTGGCTGTTTTCTTAAAATAGGTTTTCAAAAATAGAGAGAAAAGAAAAGAAATTAAAACTATCCACAACACTAGACTTTCCACACTTTCACTTCATTCGATTATGATTCGACGTGAAATGTACTCATCACCGGGTTTGGTTTTGGGGAGATAAAATGGGTGTCTACACAAGTGAACTTTGAATTGGACTAAGTTTGGTAGTAACTGATATGGTTTTGGTTTGTTGGTAATAACTAGGCAAGAAGAAGGTAGGCAAAACCCTCAATCCTTGGTGTCAAAAAGAAATCGGTATGTTGCTAAACAACCTGACTTGTATGTAGATAGTTGTACGGGTTTGTTGTTAAGAGGAACCCTCAAGTCCATTCATCAGTTTGTAACATGTATATGCACATTTGCAGAGTTCAAACACCATGTACGCCTTCTGTATGTGATACTGGAACAGTTAGAGTTCCCAGAGGTAATGACTAGCGGATGCAATCATGAATAGACCTATACTGTATACATAGTTCACATGGTTGACAATGGTTCTGTTAATTTTGCTCCATATTTTGGGTGTACTCAGTGATCATGTTGTAGTTACTAAGCTTCCTCGTGCACGCAAACATAAGGTAAAACGTTGTATTGGTGATACGAATCATATACAAGCAAAGAGGTACATGGTGTGTTATTTATAGTTTATAAGTAATAATTTTTGTGTTTGTATATACAACATTGCAAAGCATAAGAGGAGAAAGACTCACACATGACCTAAGCCATTGTGTAAGCTTCTAGGTTTCTCTTGTTAGTTTAAGAAATAGGTTTTCATTGTTATTGTGGCCAACAGTTGTTCCTAATTTGTGTGTATGCAACCTATACAATTGCCAGTTATTCCTGCTGGTATGATAGGATAACCATTGCCTACAGAGTCTCTGGAATTACTTGCCCTTTCATATTGTGTCAAATGTGATGCTAAGAAGTTTGCATTTGAAACATTGAAGTTCTGTTGTGGTGATGGCGAGATACGGATAGCCACGACATGATTACCCTCCTGAGCTTCAGCGTTTGTTTACATCAAAGGATGAATGCAGTACATTTCCGGAGTTATGCTAGATTATACAACCTTTTCGCTTTTAATTCTATAGGAGGGAATTTTAATGCAGGAACATATAAAGGTATATATGTTTGTTAGATGCACGGGCAAATGTACCACTTTGTTCCAGATTTACTGCCTAAAGATGGTAGCCCAAAGTATTTGCAGCTGTATTTTTATGATGGACAGCATGAGGCTCGTAATAGAGTAGGATGTTTCCCAGATATCAGGCATGATATTGTCGATATACTTATCCAGGTATCTTATCAAAACCCATGCGCAGTGTTCTTCCAGTCTCTGAGGGAAAGAGAAGTGTCTGTAGACACGAAGATTGTTTTGAACCAAAATACCATGATAGACCAACATGTTTACAATGCCCCTTCTGTAGATGATGTCGATGTTATATGGCCAGAGAATGCTTCATCCAGTCAGAGTTTAAGTCCCCACATCGTAGTGTTTGGAAGATCAGCTAAATCGCATAGAATTTATCACAACTATGGTTGTTATGACCCACTACAATACCCTTTGCTAATCCCACATGGGGAGTGTGGATGGACTCAAGGATTAAAGAAGCAGTCCCATGGTAGAGAAACACAATCTGTTTCATTGGCGGACCCTATTGCTTCTTGTGTTGTGCATGTGCTGAAGATTTGTTGGCCGAAGAAGATAGACGTATGTTTGCCAAAAACCTTTTACATTATGACAACTGAATTACTTTGTTGTTTGCTTTTGTTATGACGCTTTGTACACAATTGTGGTTGGTGTTCATATGCAAGGGCGCGTAAGAAAAACACCTGGGCAGATAAGTTTATTTCTCCTAGGGAATATTATGCTTACAAGCTACAAATCCAACCTGAAAATTGGCTGCTATGAGCTGGCAGGTGTTTTTAACAATACATCGTCGACATGTATGTTAAAATTGAGAACACAGGCCTTGATTACTTTCGGAACAATCAAGACGGTATACGGGCTGAGCTTTATCAAGGTATCCTGGATTCTTTACATTCTGGTGAAACCTCTGCTTGTAACGTAGGGCATAGAGTTATCTTACCTCCAACCTTTATTGGAGGGCCTCGAGATGTGAAGAAACGTTATCTAAATGCTATGACTTTCGTTCAAAGGTACGGGAAACCTGATTTGTTTATAACTATGACTTGCAATGCTAACTGGCCTGAGATAAAATCTGAGCTAGCCCCTGGTGAAACAGCACGGGAACACCCTGATTTAGTAGCAAGGATTTTTAAAGCCAAGCTACTTTTGTTGAAGAAAGAGATAATGGACCAAAAAAATCTTTGGTGAAGTCGCTGCAATGGTGTATGTTGTAGAGTTTTAGAAGAGAGGATTGTCTTATACTCATTTCTTAATAATCTTGAAATCAGAATGGAAGATGAAATGCCCTTCTGATTATGACAAATTTATGTATGCTGAAATACCACCTGTTAGTAATACTAAGTTGCGTAAGACTGTTCTTGCGCATATGATGCATGGTCCTTGTGGTGAATTGAATCCAGAATGCTCATGTATGTATAGATAATATGGTGTAGACACCTGTAAAAATAAATGCCCACAGCAATTTATAGATGACACAACTAATAATAAAGAGGGTTACCCCATCTATTGGAGGCGTGAACTGGAGAAAGGGTGAAAATACGTAATACATATCTTGAAAATCAATGGGTTATTCCTTATAACCCTTATCTCTCATCATTTTTTTATTGTCATTTGAATGTTGAAGTGTGATCTACAATTAAGGCAATGAAGTATCTGTATTAGTATGTGTACAAGGGTCATGATAGAGTTTCATTTAATATAGTGCCCGGTGATAAAAATCCTTTGGATGAAATAACACGACTCCAATCGGGTACATGGGTGTCTCCTTGTGAAGCTGCATAGAGAATTTTCAATTTTGACTTATTCGAAATGTACCCCCGAGTACTTCCTTTGCAGGTTCACCTGCCTAATGCACAGACTATTCATTTATATTCTCATGAAAGATTGTGTGATGTTATTGCTAATTCTAAGCGTTTCCGCACTCAACTGACTCAATTTTTTGCAGTTAATGTAGCAACTGAAGGTGGGATGGGCTACCTATACCGTGAATTTTGTGAGTATTACACGTGGGATGCGAGTAAAAAGAATGGAAAGAAAGAGTGCAGGATAAATTCTTTGTTGGGTGATTGTCATTTGTATATCGTGCGGAAGGAGAATGTTTTTATCTCAGGTTATTATTGCTCCATATCAGAATTCCAACTTCATTTGAGGACCTTCGAACTGTAAACGAGCATATATGTATCCGACTTTCATGATGCAGCCTTGAAGCTAGGATTAATAGAAGATGATGATATTGCAGACTTAACATTGCCTGAGGCTTCTGAAGTCCAGATGCCTGGCGCATTACGACGTCTGTTTGCAACAGTATTAATGTTTTGTCAGACAACAGATCCGTATGCTCTATGGTTTAAACACTATCATTCTTTGTCTGAAGATTTCGGCCATAAATATGGTGCTAATGTCCATTGAGTCCACCAACTTATTTTGAGGTCTATTGAGGGGTATCTTGAAGCTATGGGAAAGTCACTGTCATCGTTTGGTCTAGAAAATTTAAATCTGCATGTCGACCTTCAGCTCTGAAAAACAAAAGATATCATGGATGATCTTGATGCTTCTATACCAGATGAATGTCTTACGTGTCGTTCTAGGCTTAAATATGAGCAAAACGAAGCCTTCTCGTTCATTATGCAGTATGTCTTGGAAGGAAGCCAAGTGTCTTGTTTGTAGATGGCCCAGGAGGAACTGGGAAAATATTTTTATACAACGCTTTGTATGCATAGATTTAACTCATGAACAAGATTGTGTTGCTTACAGCAACACTAGGTATTACCGCAACAAATATACCCTCAGGACTCACAGCCCACTCAAGATATAAAATTCCACTTGACAGTGATGCTTCTTTAGCTTGTGATGTTCCGAAGCAAGGTAGTTTAGCAGCTCTACTTAGGGAGACTACATTAATAATATGGGATGAAGCTTCAATTGTAAGAAAATAAAACATTGAATCATTAGATTTATTAATTCAAGATGTGTGGGAAACAAAATTATGTTTGGAGGGAAAATAGTTGTGTTCGGAGGTGATTTCAAGCAGGTTCTTCTAGTTGTTCATCAAAAATCGATGAGAGAAGAAGTGGACACCAGTATAGTTACTTCATATTTATGGCCTAAATTCATAAATTTCAGACTAACAGAGAATATTAGGGCCCGTGATGATTTACCATACTCTAAGTTCTTACTTGCTCTGGGCAATGGAGAGCTACAAGAATCAAAATATGCTTATGTCCAATTGCCAAATCATATTGCTCAGATTTGTCAAAATGAAGAAGACTTAGTAAGTGATTTGATGGCAACAACTTTCCCTGAAATGATTCACGGCAATCTTTGTGCTGACACTTTTGTGAATCAGGCAATTTTGACACCATTAAATGATGAGGTGGATTTTATTAATGCATTCATGATTGAACAATTTGAGGGACGATCTGTTACATACAAAAATTTTGATGTAATTTTGAACGATTCATGTAATATATACCCTACAGAATTTATGAACAGTTTATGTCCAGGTGCGATGAGTCCTCACGAGCTTGTACTCAAAGAAAACTTTCCAGTCATATTGCTAAGGAATTTGTTACCATTTTCTAGTTTATGTAATGGAACCCACCTCACTTGTAAACGTTTCTTCCCAAATGTCATTCAATGTGTCATTGCTACAGGGCAATATAAAGGCGATCATGTATTCATACATAGGATCAACTTACGTCCATCTGGATCTGTGAACTACCCTTTCCAATTTGAACGTAAACAATTCCCTAACAAATTAAGCTTTTCTATGACAATCAATAAATCTCAAGGACAGACTCTTAATCAAGTGTCCATTCATCTCCCGCGCCCATGTTTTTCTCATGGACAATTATATGTTGCTTTATCCCGAGCCAAAAGATCAAAAGATGACGCTGTTTTTTATGCTAAACTTCCGGACCAATACTCACCCAAATCTGTGACGAATGTAGTGGCGTATGAAGTGCTTACATTAGCTGGAATTCTAAAGACCAACATGAAGCAAAACAACTGAATATTCGATGAAAACACAGCAAGGCCATGAAGTATGTTTCCTCTTTTTGAAAACTAATATATAT
The DNA here is from genome assembly GCF_001683475.1 of Chenopodium quinoa. Lineage (NCBI taxonomy): Eukaryota > Viridiplantae > Streptophyta > Magnoliopsida > Caryophyllales > Amaranthaceae > Chenopodium > Chenopodium quinoa. The sequence goes on along the minus strand of NW_018744813.1, from coordinate 2,888,113 downwards.
TGCATGTTGCATTGCAATGGACATCCTGAAATCATGCCTCCTTATTACTTATGGTGATACCGTATCTTTTCATATTCAATAGGATATACAAATGCATAATGTGCTTTTATTATAGAAATTTCAAGCCATATAGTTAATTTTTTGTTTGTTACATTGCTTAATGATCTATACTGTTATTAGTGTGCGATATGAATATGTTGTGAGCTTATACTATTCCTGATTTAGACATTGTAATGTCTTCCAAAGTACACAGGGGGCATGAACTTTTATACAGGAGCGATACCAGTAGATATTTATAGTTTGATTATGTACTTGTATTTGTGCACGTTACATAATTTAAAGCGCGATATAAATATTCTGTGCTCTAAATTGATGTATGTGATGTATTAATTACATAACAGAATTTGATCTTGTTAGATGCTATTTGAATTTATTGCTAAGATTATATTCTGTTATAGCAATGGTTTGTGACATATTGGCGTATATGTCTTACTATTTTGCTATGCTTGAAATATCAGTATGTGCTCCACTTTCCTTTCTACCTTCATGATTATCTCCCTATGCTCTAAATTGATGTTTGTGACCTATTAATTACATAACATAATTTCATTCTGTTAGATTCTATATGAATTTGTTGCTTGGATTAAATTCTGTTATAGCAAATGATACTGACATACTAGTCAATATGTCCTACTATTTTGCTATGTGAAATATTAGTATGTGTTCTTCTTTCTGATATTATGATTATCCCCCACCTTTCCCTTCTTCTTCAAAGATTATATATAGCTCTAAATTCAAATAGCATACCTGATTGGACTCATTTACATACCATAGACCAAATTGATTCCCCCCACCAGATTGTTGCTAATGATGATCCTGAACACATAATACGCACAGGACTAATGCTTATAGTTGTCTTACTTTATCCATGAATTCAAGTTTCCAGCTAATTTCCATGTTAATATCTTTTAAATTAACCAATTGTCAAAAAATTCAGCAATTGATAGCAAATCGTTAGAATATTCTAATTACATAGATAGCCAGCTGGTGATAATACTGGGGTTTACAAGTACATGAAGCAGGGTCAGGGCTGCTAATTTTTTAAAAAAACACATCCTGATTTGTTAGCCTAGACAGAATATTGTGCACAACTAGAACTCAAACAGAGTAGTTCATCCATTACATTATTCATATAGCTAATTCATTTTACATTACTCATGATGACTGGACTCTTAACTGTGAAGTTCATCACCCGCTGCAGACAGCACTTGGATGGATAATGTCCCACGACCTATGTATCGTACACTTAAAATATCGCCTTTTTGACTTGATTATAGGCTACAAATGTCTCCCATCCAGCATACAAGAACACACGGTATGACTCATTGATGTTAGCACCAAGGAGCTCAACATTCCATACTGGCCCTCCGGTATTACGCTGTACAGACACAGGCCCTGTGAATGTAGACAGGAGAGTTTTCCAGCTACCTTGGAGAGGCTACATGCAGCACTCAAAAAGAGTTACATATCAGTATAAGGAAGGCACATATATCTTCATAGAGAATAAACTGGAGATAGATAATTACATGAATACTGCTACGAAAAAATGTTATACGTATAAAAACATTCTAATGGAATGAATAATCAAGAATAAATGTTTATTCTAACATTGAAATATTTTGAAACTGATTGAATATACTAGAGCATTCCTATGGCAGTTATGATATTGAATAATGTAGCTTAGAAGATTGTTGCTCATTTTTTTGCACTTTCTGATGGAAGAGTATATACCAACGGTAGAACTTAGACTTTATTATCTGCTTTTGAAGCACTCGGTTGGTTATGAAAATTGTATCACTACCAACTCCTAATTTTTATATAAATCATGGAAACCGACACTCTATGCCTATTTTCTTTATAGGGAATCTTGCAATAGTAATATATCTATGTGTACTTCCTGCATAGATTGTTTTGACACTTACGCATGCGCGAATTATTCTGGTATGCAAGTACAAGATCTCTTGTTGTATCAACATTCCCACAGAATATGCATCAAAAAAGACATATGGTGCACTTATCTAACAGATAAGCTACTTATTAAATTTTGACTGAAGCTGTGTGCAACCTGCAAGCCCTCAGATGTTATGAAAGATTCGTTTGTTATTGTCAAGATTCCATATAATTTTGGACATCTAAACCACAGAAGCAATAAAAAAAGCCTCGGTTCCTACTATTTAGAGTATTGTACCAAGTATGTAAAAAAAGCAGACACAATGTAACTATTACAAATTCTTCACACAGTCGTTGTACCTAACAGAGCAAATTGTTTTAATTATTGCATAATTAGGCCTTCTGCTCGCCTTCAATGCAATTAATGCACTTACTAACCTATTACAATTGCCATAATACTTATAGTAGTCATTCATGAACTTTAAATATAATAGTAGTAAATTTTGTTCACAACTGATACAAATTTAGTCCCAGATTGCATCTACAATACCTGACCTATTTACGGTAGTTTCATTAATAATTTGATTAGGTATTTCTACTGTTCTTATTATCCTAAAGGAAACTTATTTTATGTTTGTGCAGGGATTTCTACTGTTCTTATTAGTTTCACCAACGATTCAAAGTAGAACTTATTTCTACTGTGCAGGGAGTTGCTTCTTGGAAATGCATCCTAGCAAATGATACAGGTACAGTCTAAAGAAAAAAAACACAACAAAATCATGAAAATAGTTTCTAAATCCTTGCAGATAGATTATTAAGTCAAACACTTACAATAATTCCTTAGTGAATACAACGAAGATCAAATATATAAGTAAACGACGGCTCAGGACGTTGTACTTGCATTTGCCTTAAGTGATTTTCCAGCTCTACAACATTTAATGGAAACCTTCTTTGAGTAACTATGGTCTGAGTTACTGGAATGTTTACATGAGTTTTATCATGACCATGATAAGAAAATATCCCTGCGTGGAATATCTCCCCACCTTTGTAGTACAATATCAGAGAATCTTCGACCTCAACATCATTGTCGAAAATAAATTCTTTCCAACCTCCTTCGACGTACATTCCACTAATCATATCTCCTGTTTTAGTTCTCTTAATAACAATATCCCATGCTGGTCCATCGTAACATCGGAAAATCTGTCCTACTCCACACTGAGTTAATAAAATATGATGAAATACAGTAGGAATCTCCTGAATCAGACCAAACAAGAAAGGTATCAGTAGTAGGATTATACAAACAGAAACTCAAATTCCCAAACATATGTACTAAAACATACTGCAATATCTTTATGCTCCTCTTCTATTGTTAGTATCCACTTCATTAAACTATTGTTATCAACCTATGAACACACAAAGTAAGATAGTAAGCTAAAAAACAGTAGTAATGCTTATATACACGGAACCAGAAGTATAACTTAACAAAGAAACTCTAAATTATGCATACCATCTTCACCAGTATAGGGTATTTAACAAGAATATTACACTATATGCTTGCTCAAGAGGGTTGCTACTGGCTTATATAATACATGACAGTCCTTGAGCCCTTTGAGATCAGGACCAATTTACATGCTACAGAGAATCTCCCTATTAACTATAGCCACGTGAAACATAAGGAAACATTAATAGACTGATCACGTTGTCTAATAGACTAAACCAAAACAAAGAGCGTGCTCACAAGAAGATCACTTTTGCATTGTATTTATTATATAAGACAATGACAATAATCAATCATGAACATGTTACTTAATAATATTACATTTGTCCATAATACATAACCTATAATTAATTAATTTATAAATAGCAAGAGGTGGTGCAAACATCTGTATATATAAGCAGATTATGAGCAATGAATCAATAAAAAAATATATAATCACCTAAATAAATACAGAGCAATTAGACTTGGACATCTATATTAAGATCCATTCCATTCCTATATTTTTCCGCACTCTAAGGCTGCTTAGAATCATTAGTATTAAGATTTCTATATACAACTACATTTCCTCCCTTAAATGCAAGACATCAAACTTACTTAATTGAATTACCAATTAGTAAGATTCTATAGAGATACTTTCTTTTATTTTCATAGGCACAAGCTTTAGATTTCCAAGCCACATTGATTTAAGTTAATCCAATGTGCAACATACTTTATAACCTCCAATTGGTATGAGATCACTTGTCTAGAAAATTCAAGTTACTGTATCTCCCTAATGACAATTCTAAATCTTCTCCAAAATCATTTGCCATGGACCTATGATCTATGTATTGTAAGATGAGTAAAACGTTTCTGAAACTAATGATGTTATGTCATATAGATATTGCAAAGAGATTTATGGCTTATGTTAGAGCCTACGACTAAGGAAAGGAATTTTGTTACCCACATCCTAATTCAAACCAAGGTGTTGTAATCAATGTGATCACTTTAAGTACCTTGCTTTTTGGATACTTAAAATATGTTTTCATTAATACTAATATTGTATAACTTCAAAATTTCCGGTATACAAAAGCAAATGATACATCACTAAAATAAAAGTGTTGTGCAACAATACTTCTAACAATGGTTGTACAAATGCATATCCATGTATAACATATCCCGGGCTATTTTCCTTGTGGTAATTATTTTAATTGTATAACATTGTACACATCAAAATTTATATAGTATGTCTATAATCTATTGGGCTAGACTTTCCTACCATATAATTGTTTATAGTAATCACTAATAGCCCAGTCCATGGACTAAGAATGCTCAACTTAAATTATATACCTTCTACACTATTTCCATTCACCACAAAACATAGTTCCCTTTCTTTACAAGAAAATAGTACAATTTGTCAAGCATACTATTGTGGTAGATAATGACAAGGAAAGGCCAAATTGTACTTGCTTAAACAAGGTCCACACAAAAAAAATAAAAAAAATAAAGAAAGAAAAGAAAATAAAACCAAAAAATAAAAAAAAAAATATAAAACAGATTTACTTTTTAACATGAAAAAAAGAAAAAAAAAAAACAAAATCACAATCTATTTAAAAGCAGAATTATGTTTTACGAAAATCACAAGCAACAATTGATTTAATTATAATTCCACTACCAAACATAGAAATCAACCCACAAAAACTTCAAGCATATATATATATATATATATATATATATATATGTATGTATGTGTGTGTGTGTATATATATATATATATATATATATATATATATATATATATATATATATATGTGTGTATATATATATATATGTATATATATATGTGTATATATATGTGTATGTATATATGTGTGTATATATATATATGTATATATATATGTATATATGTATATATATATGTATGTATATATATATATATATGTGTATATATATATATATATAAAGTAATAAATATATATGTATAATTACTACTTATGTATCATTTTTTCTTTCTTTACTTTTTGTTTCTACCTAAAATTCATTGTACAAAATTGATGAGTGTCATTTATGGCACTCATAGGGTAGTCTTTTAGGGTTATTTCTTTTCCTTTTTCATGCTTTCTTCTATTATTTTTGGTCCTTTTTCCTTTAGTTTCTCTTTCTCCTCTTTTCTTTATGGTTCTCGTGTTTTTCTCGTGTTTTCCTTTTATTTGGCTCTTTTTCCCTTTTATTTCCTTTCTTTGTTTGCTTGTGTAGGTACTTGGAGAATCACCTTTGCAAAGGAATCAAGTTGGGACCTTAATGACCAAGCACGGAAGAAGCATTTGGCTAGAGAGGCCTTGGAGATGCCTCGGAGAGGTCTCCAAGGTATTGCCAGCAGGCCGCGAGCGCGGGTCAGTGAAGCCGCGGGCGCGGGCTCAAGAAGCACAATTGGCCATATTTTGGCAAAAACTTCCCGCGATTGCCCTGCGGGCTCTCCGCGGGCGCGGGAAACTAGGAGAGGGCGCTCCGTCTCAGAGAGACCGCGGTCCCCTGATTGAGCTTTGGGAGCAGGGGATTAGCCGCGGGCGCGGCATCTTTGGCCGCGGGCGCGGGTTTATACTTCCGCGGGCACGGGTGTTGCCCAGATAGCCCGCGGAGGGTTCCGTACCCATTTCTCCGCGGCAGCGAGTTCATCGGGAGAGGGCGCGGGATTTGCTGGTTTCTTCTTTGCTTATAAATAGAATTGTAATTTCTATTTCAAATGAACTTTTGATAATATTTCATTAGCTTAGTTTTAGAGAGAGAATTTAGAGAGAATTTAGAGAGAAGTTCTTGGTTTTGGATTTGTAACTCAACATTTGATCAATCAAGTTTGGATTTCTTCATTTTCAATCATCAATATTAGTGAGAATCTCTTCCTTCTTTCATCTCTTACTTACTTGCTATTTGATTTATGCTTGTTGCTTGTTTTTCTTTGGATTTGAGTTTGATATTGTTGAATATTTTGATTTCTCTTAGATTTTGATATAGAATGATGATCAATGCAATTTCTAGTTATTTGTTCTTGAATTTCACCATGATTATTGAGTAGATTAGTTGGTAGGGAAAGGGGGAAGCATGTTTGATTAATGAAATTGCTAGTTGATGCTCTTTGATTGATTGATTGATTTGTTGCAATTAAATTAGTTGACATAGTTTTGCATGTGATTGATTAGACTAGGAGTGATCAACCTATAAGATTAATCTAGATTGCATTGCAACTCTTAATGACATGAACAATTGATTTGAAAGTTGCTCTAATTGATTGGGTTTGCTTGTGATTCTTCTTGATTTGCCTTTCATAGTGACTCCTAGATTGGCCTATAGGAGATAGCATTTGAACTCTCTTGATTTCTACTATTGTTTGTCCATTGCAATACTTGAATTAATTGATTGAGCTCTAAACTAGCATTATCATTGAACTTGCATGTGGAACCCATATCCCTAGTATTTAGACCTTTGATTTACTTGATTAGACTTGTTTTAGTTTACCATAGTGCCAACCATAATCTCAACTCCATCTTCGGGGTAGCTTGACTTAGACTCTAGTTTTCATCATTGCATTCCCTAGGGATCGACCCTTAACTTGCCCTATATTCATATAAGGTTGGTTAGGTGTTTACAAATTTAGTTTGACTTGGGGGAAGGGTAGATAACGACATACATTTTCCTCTTGTCAAAATGGCGCCGTTGCCGGGGAAATTTTATTGGTGCTTAGCTTTTGTTGTTGAGTCTACTTCATTTTAACAGAAAAATACAAAATGATTTTGTTTCTTTAGGCTACACTTGTAGCCGTGCTACTAATATTTTCTTTGAGTTTTGCATGCATAGAGCTCGTGATCGATCCATTGTGCCTTTTGACCCGGAAATCGGGAAGTTTCTCTCAAGGAGAAGAATAGCTAATCGATTCTTGGGGTATAGTTCTTCAAGTGAAGAAGGGATTGAAGAAGAGCAAGGCATGGGAGAAAATTCGAGAAGGGCCTTGAAGGAGCTAGGAATACCCGGTGCATATAGGTTTGAGAGCGGTATAGCTCCGCCTACAACACCGGCAAATGATTTCGAAATTTGGCCGGCCATGATCACCTTAATTGAGAGGAGGCAATATAGTGTGGCTAAGAATGAGAGCTCGTTGAACCATCTTAAAGAATTTGAGAAATATTGCAACACCATCAAAGTCAACGGAGTTTCTCTAGAGTTCATCCGCCTCAAGTTGTTCCCCTTCTCTCTCATAGGAAGATCCTTAGAATGGCTAGATAAAGAGGTGAAGCCCAACTCCTTGAGAACATGGGATGATGTTACAAAGGCCTTCTTGTCCCGCTTCTACCCTCAAAAGAAGACGGCGGAGGCAAGAGCCTTTATTCAAGGGTTCAAGAAAAAACCAAATGAAAGCCTTTACGAAGCATGGGAGAGATACAAAGAGTATCAAAGGGAGTGCCCTCACCACGGAATCCCAACATACCAAGTGGTCCAAATCTTCTATGGCGATTTAAGTCCCCAATGCAAGTCATGCCTTGATGGGGGGGCCGGGGGTCCTATCATGAACAAGACCGAAGAAGAAGTGGTGGACATTATTGAGGACGTGGTGACGTACTATAGAGGTTGGCAAGATGGGGAGAGGGACTCTTCAAGCAAGCAATCTTCACTGTACTCGGTGGACCATCTAAATGCGATCAACAACCTTTCCTCCCAAATGACAAACTTGGGAAAGGAGGTGACCGAAATCAAAGCCAAATTGGAGAGCGCTTCTTCTTCTTCTCAAGCTTCGAATCTTCCCTCCCAATTTAAGGGGAGAGTTACTCTTTCTAACTTTCAACCCCCTCCCTCTTCACATAATATGCCTATGGGTTGTTTGTTTTGTGATGCATGTGGATCGTATGATCATGACTCTAGTAATTGTCCTAATGAATGTGTTGATGAGTTTGATAACAATGAGAGTGAGCATGTGAATTATGTGTCAAATAATAATGTTCAAAGGTTTGATAATCAAAGAGGTCAATGGAATAGGAATTACCAAAACCAAGGCAATTTTGACAACTATAACCAAGGTGGTGGTTATAGAAACCAAGGGGACCAAGGTTCTCGTGGTAGCCATAATAACCAAGGTTATAGTGGCCAAAATCAAATCCAAAATTATGCCAATCAAAACCAAGGTTATGGAAATCATAACCAAGGTAGTGGTAATCATAATCAAGGTGGTGGTAACCATAATCAAGGTTATGGTCAAAATCAAAATAGGGGTACTTGGAACAATCAAGGGAGGGGCAATTTTCAAAATAATGCTCAAAGAGGTCCCCCACCCGGATTTGTTCCAAAGACTTAAGGTGAAAATTCCTATTCACAACCTTCTTCACCTAGGACCAATTTGGAAGAAATAATTGAGAATCAAACCAAGTTGTTGAACACATACATGGCCGTTAGTGATAAAAAGTTCAATGAAATGATGACCCACAATAAAATGCTTGAAAACCAAATTTCTCAACTTGCTAATGCATATAGCACCAGTTAATCGGTGCCTATTTTACCCTATGGCATCGGTTTTGAACCGGTGCCAAAAAGTTAGTATTTGGCACCCCTCACATAGGCAGAGGTTCAAACCGGTGCCTTAGACCGGGTTTGAACCGCTGCCAAAGGCCTTTTTTCACCAAGAATTCTTTACCTTCCCAAGGTCTTGATCCCAAGAAACCCGTGAATGCTATTATTACAAGGAGTAGTAAGGTTCTTGAGGAGAGATTGCCTAGGAAGAATGAAGATAAGGAGATTCCTAAGGAAGCCTAGGTTGAGAATGAGGGGGATAGGGCATCATTGGATGAGGTTGTGGTTGAGACACCTAGAGAGGTGAGAGTAGAGAAAGAAATTGCGAAACCCAAGCTCCCTTACCCACAAAAATTCGTGAGTCAGAAATTGGATGAACAATTTGGGAGATTCATTGATATGCTAAAACAACTTCATCTTTCTCTATCTTTTACCGATGTGATCAACCAAATGCCAAGTTATGCCAAATTCCTCAAGGACATTTTGAGTGGGAAAAGAACTTGTGAGGTTGTGGAGACTATCAACTTGACCGAAAATTGTAGTGCTAACATCATGAACAAAATGCCACCCAAATTGAAAGACCCTGGAAACTTCTCCATCCCTTGTGCCATTAACAAGATGCAAATTGATAATGCCTTATGTGACTTGGGAGCTAGTGTGAGCCTAATGCCATATTCGGTTTATCAAAGACTTGAACTAGGGGAACTCTTACCTTCTAACATTACCTTGCATTTAGTCGATAGGTCAATCAAGTTTCCAAAAGGTAAGGTAGAAGATGTTCCATTGAGGGTTGGGAAGTTTGTGTTCCCGGTGGATTTTGTTATGCTTGAAATGGATGAAGATGCTACCATTCCAATCATTTTAAGTAGACCCTTTCTTGCTACCTGGGGTGCTATGATTGATGTGAGGAGTGCAAAGATTTCCCATAAGGTAGGAGATGAGGTCATTGAATTTGATTTGAATGAAAGCATAAAGTATCCATGTTCTTCTTTAGAAAATTGCATGATGATTGATTCACTTGATCATGTTGTGTCTTCCATGCATGAGCACTTGATCACCTCTAACGATGCTCTTGAGAATGTTTTGTTGAACAAGGAAAAAGTAGGTACACCATGCAAGGAAATGGCATTCTATGAGGAATTGCTTAATGGAAGCATGGAGGAAGTGGATGAGAAAATGTGCTTGAAAATCTCAAGCCAAGAAGCTTTGCAAGCGGCCACATCAAAGGAAGGTAATGGTGTGCCTATGGTAGAGCTCAAACCTCTACCATCACACCTTAGGTATGAGTTCTTAGGCCCTCATTCCACTTACCCCGTGATAGTTAGTGAATCCTTGAGCGTGAGCCAAGCTCAAGCGTTATGTGGTGTTTTGAGAAAGCACCAAGGTGCTTTGGGGTACACAATTTATGATCTTAAAGGTATAAGCCCCGCCTTGTGCCAACACCACATAACACTTGAGGAAGGCGCCCTTCCTTCTATCGAACGACAAAGAAAACTACATCCCCAAATGGGAGAGGTAGTTAAGAAGGAGATCACCAAGCTATTGGATGCGGGAATCATATTCCCCATCTTTAGCTCAAGGTGGGTCTCCCCCATGCATGTCGTTCTAAAGAAGGGGGGCATGACCGTGGTTGAGAATGAGAAGGGTGAGCTCATTCCAACTAGGACGGTCACGGGTTGGCGGATGTGTATAGACTATAGACGTCTATACAAGGCACAAGTTTTATTGTTTCCTCGATGGATATTCGGGATTCTTCCAAATCCCCATCCACCCCGATGATCAAGAGAAAACTACCTTCACATGTCCTTATGAGACCTTTTCCTATAGAAGAATGCCCTTTGGGTTATGCAATGCACCCGCTACATTCCAAAGGTGCATAATGAGTATTTTCGGGGATATGTTGGAGGAGGAAATGGATGACTTTTCGGTTAGGGGTATTTAATTTGAGGAGTGCCTTGTGAACCTTGAGAAGTGTTTGGAAAGATGTGTGAAGGTCAATCTTGTTTTGAATTGGGAGAAATGCCACTTCATAAAGGAGGAAGGTATAGTGCTTGGGCACAAGATTTCAAATAGAGGCATTGAGGTGGATAAGGCAAAAATAGAAGTGATTGAGAAACTTCCACCTCCGGTGAATGTCAAGGGAGTGAGATCGTTCCTTGGTCATGCGGGTTTTTATAGGAGATTCATCAAGGATTTTTCACTTATTTCTAAGCCCCTAAATGACCTTCTTCAAAAGGATGTTGAGTTCATTTTTGATGACAAATTCTTGAAGGCATTTGATAGATTGAAGAAAGCCCTAATCTCCACTCCTATTGTTCAAGCCCCAAGGTGACCTTCTTCAAAAGGATGTTGAGTGATTGGGTGATTGGAGGTGTTTTGGGACAACGTGTAGACAAGAAGCTTCATGTGATTTACTATATGTCCAAGACACTCAATGGGGCTCAAAAGAACTACACAACAACGGAAAAGGAATTTTTAGCAATTGTGCACTCTTTTGAGGAATTCCGTTGTTACTTGTTGGGTTCCAAGACCATAGTTTTCACGGATCACGCGGCCCTCAAGTATCTCTTTGCCAAGAAAGAGTCCAAGTCAGGTTGATTCGATGGGTGCTTGAATTGTAAACTTTTGAGATTGAGATTAGGGACAAGAAGGGTGCGGAGAATGTTGTGGCGGACCATCTTTCTCGCCTTGAGGGTGATCAAATTCATGATGATGGTTCACCAATTGAGGATAGAATGCTTGATGACTTCTTATATGCCATAGAGGTGAAGGAACTCCCATGGTATGCCGACTTGGTGAATTTTCTAGCATGTGGGGAGTTTCCACCCTCTTTCTCAAAGAACCAAAGGAAGAAAATCAAAAGGGAGGCAATACATTACTTGTGGGATGATCCCATCTTATACAAACGAGGGGTTGATGGCTTACTTAGGCGTTGTGTTCCAAATGAAGAGGTGCCTAGTGTTTTAAGGATGTGCCACTCGGACCCTAGTGGTGGGCATATGGGTGTTTCCAAGACCGCTACCAAGGTTCTTCAAAGTGGTTCATGGTGGCCACATCTCTTCAAGGACTCATGGGGCTTTGTTAATTCATGTGATCGATGTCAAAGAGTTGGGAACATTTCCAAGCAGAATGAGATGCCTCAACAACCTATTCTTGAATTGGAGGTGTTCGATGTATAGGGAATTGACTTCATGGGACCATTCCCTTCTTCATACGGGAATCAATATATCCTTGTGGCGGTGGACTAAGTTTCTAAGTGGGTTGAGGCTATTGCTTCTCCAACAAATGATCACAAGGTTGTATTGAAATTGTTTAATAAAATCATCTTTCTAAGGTTTGGTGTCCCAAAAGCGGTGATAAGTGATAATGGTTCCCGTTTTGTCCATAATACTTTTCAAAAGATTTTGAGGAAACATGGTGTGCATTAACGATTTGGCCTTCCTTATCATCCTCAAATGAGTGGCCAAGTTGAAGTTTTAAATCGTCAAATCAAGCTTATTCTTGAGAAGACGGTTGCTCGCAATAGAAAGGATTGGTCGGACAAATTGGATGATGCTCTTTGGGCTTATAGGACGGCTTTTAAGACACCTATTGGTACCACTCCATATCGCTTTGTCTATGGAAAATCATGCCATCTCCCGGTAGAGCTTGAACATCATGCCTTGTGGGCTATCAAGAAGATAAATTTTGACTTAGCTAGTGCGGGGGGGAAGAGGTGGTTGGATCTTCATGAGCTAGAGAAACTTCGACTTGATGCTTACGATTGTGCTAGCACCTACAAAGCTCGCTCCAAGGAGGTTCATGACAAGTTGATTGAGAAAAAGGAGTTTTGTGTAGGTGACAAAGTCCTCCTCTACAATTCAAGGATGAAGTTGTTCCCCGGAAAGCTCATGTCAAGATGGAGTGGACCATTCTTGGTGAAAGATGTTTTTGATAATGGTACCGTGGAGATTTCTCCTTTGAACTCCTCATCTTCATTTAAGGTTTATGGTCATCGGCTCAAGAAGTACTATGATGGAGTGTTTGTTGGACATGTTCACAAAATGATTCTTTTTAAGCCACCTTGAGATGATGGTGCACGTCGAGCCAACGACGTTAACCAAAAGCGCTTACGGGAGGCAATCCGGATTCTCATCTCATTTCTCTTTCCTTTCTTTTCTTTTATTTTTCCTTGATTGGTTTTTGATCTTATTTTGAGTTGGTTTTGTGTTTGTTTTGTAGGTCGCCTATTATCATCACTTGTTGGAAAGAAGGGGTTTGATGAAGAGTTTAGAGTGCAGGGGAGAGGGCTCCCCGAGGGCTTGGAGAGACCTCGGGGGCCTCTTCACCTTTTTGAGGAATTTCCGATTAGGAACTCCCCGCGATTGCCCCGCGGTCTCTCCGCGGGCGCGAGAGAGATTGGAGAGGCATCGGGAGATAAGGAGAGGGCGCGACCCTCATTTCAAGAAAAATTGGAACTTTCAATCAGGAACTACCCGTGGTTGCCCCGCGGTCTCTCCGCGGGCGCGGGAAGTTGGAAAGGCCGTGGCATTTCTGGAGAGGGCTCGGCCCCCCGTCAGGTAAAAAAGTTCAAAAGGTAACAGGAACTCCCCGCGGTTGCCCCGCGGTCTCTCCGCGGGCGCAGGAGGGTTGCCGCGGGCGCGGCAGAGTCGGGAGAGGGCGCGGCGAACTGGGTTTTTTATACCCGGGCGCACCCCCCTCCTTTCTCTCTCCTCTCTTATTTTCTCTTCTTCTCCTTATTTTTCCCCTTTCTCTCTCTACCTCCTCTCAAACCCTAACCCCAAAACATCAATTTCTCACTTATTTCTTCAAATTTTACCTAAAAGTTTCAAAAATTCTTCCATATTCCTCCATTTTCATCACTCCTACTCTACTTTCTCGTGGTTTTTCGGGAAACTTCGTGTCTTTGAAGTGCTTTGAGCTTAATTTGAGTCTCCAATCTTGGTATACTTCTAACCTTTGTATTATTTTTGTCAATTTCAATTGATATCTTTACATTGGTTTGTTTACCTTGATTTTGAGCATGATTTTTGTGTTTTATGGTTGATTTATGGGAAATTTGGTATATTTGGGTGATTGTTACTTTTTCTTGTTGATTCATGAATATATTGATGATTGATTGTTGATATTGTTGTTTGTTGTTGGAATTTTGGTTGTTGTGTTGATTGGAACAGGTACCTTGTAGTTTGTTGTGGTTTGGTTGGATTTGTAAGGAGGGTTGTGAGTAATTTTGGTGGTAGTTGTTTTGTTTGAGGGGTTTGTGTAGTTCTTGTGAATTGTGTGAATTTTGTCAAAATGGCTTCGTTAAGAAGAGTGAAAAGTAGCAAGAAACGCTCAAACCAATCCCCCGGCCAATCCTCAAACCCTCAACCCCAACCGCATTCCACAACACAAGATGATACTCCTCCTCCTCCTCTACCCCCTCTCAAGTTTTGGAACCAGTCTAAACAAACACCCATCTATAACAAAATGAAAGACCGGAAGTTTAGACCTTCCCGCCATTATTTTTGTGAGGACATGGCCAAGCTAGGAATTGAGAATGACCTTGACATCCTTCTAAACAACCTAAGCTTGGGTGAGTTTATAAAGTCTTCCCCTAGAACCTATTTGGAGCCTTCCATTGAGTTTTTCTCCACATTTGAGTTAAAAAAGGTGGGGGAAACCGACTTTATTATTTCCTTCCAACTCTTCAATGTCAAACACACCATGAACCTAGCCGAGTTCAACGTAGCCCTTGGTTTCAACCCCAATGGTGATATCTTCGAGCCCCTTATCTCCCTAGCCCAAACTGAGTATAATGAGGTTTCATGGTGGAGAACCATAGCCCACAAGAGGGAGTTTGATTCGAAGAAGTCTCTTGTTAGTGAGATTATCCATCCGGCCCTTAGGATCCTTCATAGAATTCTTGGGTATTCGGTCTTTAATAAGCAAGATTTGGGGAAGTTATCTCGTGAGGATATTATGGTGTTATGGATGGCTACCAAGTCGGAGTTAGGGTCAAGGATTAATTTTGGCTATATCTTCATGGATTGTTGTAAGGAGATAATACATTGGACCAAAACGGGGGAAATTCATTGTGGGGGCATGGTGACATGTCTTGTGTCGTATTTTAAGCAAGAGGGGTTCTTGAAGTCTTGCACTCCAGTTGGAAGGAGTGAAGATGTGTGGATTAGTTTGAAACAAGTTAACACTTTGCGTTTCATAACTAGCACTAGGAGAACCGGTACTTACTCTTGGCTAGTGAGAAATACCCACCATTGCCTACTCCCTAACCCGGCCGCCACCTCCATCCTTCGTGAGGCTAGAAACATTTGGATGGTCCCTAGGGACAATGGGAGGATTGAAGATGAGATGGAGGAGGATGATGAGATTGATGAGGGTGATGAGAATGATGAGGAAGAGGAGGAGAAGAATATGATGAAGAACAACAACAACCGCCACTACAACAACAACATGAGCATTTTCATGATGATACTCAAAGAAGAAGAAAATAAAGAAGAAAACAAAGACAACAACAACAACAAGATTTCCAAGGAGATGCTTATCTCCGAGAGATAGAGGCCATGAGAGCCAACATGGAGCGCATGCAATTGAGCATGCAAGGTATGTACTCAGACCACCAAACTTTGTCTTATCAAACTAGCGCTTTGTATGACGCTAGTGTGCGTAGGGGGGAGGTCACACCTCCGGTCAACTACCCTAATGTGCCGCCCCAACAAGGGCCGGTACCTTCCCGGGGTGGTGACAACCTCCCTACGTACCCATATTAGCCTGGGGTTGAGGACCCCGATGTGCCAAGGTGCAACTTCCCGCCGTATGATTATAGGGTCTCGGGGGGGAGTGATTATCGGGGTGATCCCGCATACTACTATGTTCACCCCCGTCACCCTGAGCTCCTTGTTCAGCGTGAGCCCTACGACCAGTTGACCCAATCCCAACTTGACCTATTCAAGGGTCACTATGGATTTCCTCCCGGTTACACCGGAGGTTGGGATACGGGTGATGATGGTGCCGGCCCTAGTGGCCAATAGTCCCCTTATGCATGTTTGTTTCCCTTTTTGTTCTCCCCTTCCCTATTTTGCATGTTTGAAGGCATCGCGATCGATGCCTTCATTTTGTGAGGGGGGAGGGTCAAAAAGGATGTTTTATGGTTGGTTTGGGGGAGGCATTTGGGGCTCGGTGGGAAGTCTTTGATAAGGTTTTTGGTGGATTTTTTCTAATGGTCTTGTTGGTTTGTTTCTTGTTGTTGTTTTGTTTCATTTCATGATGTTTTTGGGAGTTTCTTGAAAAAAAAAATTTGATGATGATGGGTTTCTCTAGGTTTTTGTATATAGCTTGTGTCTAAGTGTTTTATCGTTTGCTTTGGTTTGGAAGTTACTAACAATTTCATTTTGTATATATAGCCTTTTTCTTTAACTCACCTTGCTCGTAGCCTATGCTTTGGATTGCGGAGCCTTTTGGAGAAGCACGTTCCTAATCCTTGGGTACATTAGTTTAGCACGGACGCTTGGTGAGGCCTTTCTTATTTTACCTCTTTATTTTCACTTCTTTATTTTCTTGGTTTCTTAGATTAGGATTAGATTTATGGGAAGTTGAACGGTTCGAGGATGTATGAATTTAACACCTAGTGTGTTTGGGGTCTTTGGCGATGTGGCCATTAGACCGCTTGTATGTCGATTGGGATAAACGTGTTATGATTGCATCTTTTCCCTTTTCCTCTTTCCCTTTCTTGTCCTTATCTAAGTTTTCCATCTTCTCTTTACTTTTATTTCCCTTTCTTTTATTCTTGTTTGTGTGCATAAATTTTTGAGGCTTTACTTTCACTCTTTCTCTTTTTGAAAATTGGACTTGTATGCAATGGACTTTTGCTTTTGAGTAATAGTCTTCCTAGGTAATAATGGTATGCATGGTTTGAGATTATGTTTGGTTGATTCTAGGATAAAGCATGCTAAGATAGTTGTCTAGAACTAGGGGGATCATGAAACCGGATTCTACTCGTTTGTGGCATGTTGGTAGTTGCTCCCTATCTTTGATTTGACAACCTTAGTGAGTTTTTGCTACAACCATGTGAGATGTATATTTGTTCAAGCTTTCATCAAATTCTCGTGTGAGCGGCATGGATCCTTGATTTTCGCAAACCTAATCTAGAATCTTAGCGTATGATTCCTAAGACCGTGACCGAACTACCTAGGGAGGACAAAGGCAACTTTTCGGGGAGGTATTTTCTTTTTCTAGGATAGTCCCTTTATGTTTACTTTTTTTGGTTTGGGATACATTTGCCTACTTGTTACCCCTTTGAACCTCTTTCCCTCTTTTCAAGCCGCATAATTAGATATATTGAGCCTTTTGTTTCGTTCTCCTTCTTTATGGTTTTTGTGAAGCAAGGGTCAATGTTTGGTGATTGTGGTCTATGAAGTTGGAGTTTGGTTCGAATTGGTACACATAATTGAGTTGTTTATATTTGGTAAATAATGGCAAATGCTTATGTAAAAGCCGTCCTTAGTAAAATAGGCAAGGATGTTAATAAATGCATATTTGAAAAAGCCGTCCGAATTGAAAAAAGGCAAGGACTAATGCTTTTAAGGAGTACGAGAAAATACAAACAAATTTATAAATGAGAAAATTCAAAAAAGAAAAAAAAAAAAAAAAAAAAAAAAAAAACAACCATAAAAATTCAAGTGTCTTTCTCCTCTCTATGCATTGAGGACAATGTTTCTTTTAGCTTGGGGGGGAAAGTGTTTGCGCTTTTTGTTCTTATGTTTGTATATTGTTGCTTTGAATAAGCTTAGGGGTGTTAATACATTTTTGTTTGGTGATTACTTAAGTTTGGTGTTGAGATTTGGCCGGTCTTTGCTTCACACTTTAAGATAACCACCAAATTTTAAATTTTAGCCTACCTTAACCCTTCTTGCCTTACGTTACAACCTTTGGGAAGACCTTTGGACCTAGGAGTTGAGTCTTTCATCGGTGGAGGGAATCATGGGTTGTAGACTAAGGAAAGGGGATGCGAAATCAAGATGTCGAGTAGCCCAAAATATTGATCTTTTTCCGGTTCCTTCGCGGAATCTATGAGATGCTCACTAAGGGGAGATATGAGATTAGTAGGGGGAACGCGGTAAGACCGTTTGGGATGAAAGTGGAGTGTGATAACTAGTTCCTATGCTTAGCATATTTACGTTCCAATCAACCTTAGGTATCTTATAACGTGCATACCATAATTCACTTTAGAAAGGTTGTTATTCATTTGAATTATAGTCTCTTTGTAAAGTCCATTTCGTAAAGATTTTGTTTCCTTTTTCCTCTTTCTTTTCCTTTTATGGTTTGCCTCTTGGAGGTTTGGTGGAGAGTTATGGGTAAACTCTTAGGATACCCTTACGAGAGCATCACTCGTCCTCTAGGGCGATCTAGGGGTTTAAATGGCTTGTTGTAGCTAAAAACAATCGTGATTCCTACGACAGTGAGTCTTAGTGTAAATTCTCGCCCCTCTTTTTCTTTTTGCTTCGAATAAGCCCTTCGTTTTTCCTTTTTAGCCTTGTTTTGCTCAGGACGAGCAAAAGTCTAGCTTTGGGGAATTTGATGAGTGTCATTTATGGCACTCATAGGGTAGTCTTTTAGGGTTATTTCTTTCCCTTTTTCATGCTTTCTTCTCTTATTTTTTGTCCTTTTTCCTTTAGTTTCTCTTTCTCCTCTTTTCTTTATGGTTCTCGTGTTTTTCTCGTGTTTTCCTTTTATTTGGCTCTTTTTCCCTTTTATTTCCTTTCTTTGTTTGCTTGTGTAGGTACTTGGAGAATCACCTTTGCAAAGGAATCAAGTTGGGACCTTATTGACTAAGCAAGGAAGAAGCATTTGGCTAGAGAGGGCTTAGAGAGGCCTTGGAGAGGCCTCGGAGAGGTCTCCAAGGTATTGCCAGCAGGCCGCGGGCGCAGGTCAGTGAAGCACAAATGGCCAGATTTTGGCAGGAACTTCCCGCGGTTGCCCCAAGGGCTCTCCGCGAGCGCGGGAAACTTGGAGAGGGTGCTCCGTCTCAGAGAGACCGCGGCCCCTTGATTGAGCTTTGGTAGGAGAAGATTAGCCGCGGGCGCGGCATCTTTGGCTGCGGGCGCGGGTTTATACTGCCGCAGGCGCGGGTGTTGCCCAGATAGCCCGCGGAGGGTTCCGTACCCATTTCTCCGCGGCCGCGGGTTCATCGGGAGAGGGCGCGGGATTTGCCAGTTTCTTCTTTGCTTATAGATAGAATTGTAATTTCTTTTTGAAACGAACTTTTTGATAATATTTCATTAGCTTAGTTTTAGAGAGATAATTTAGATAGAAGTTAGAGAGAAGTTCTTGGTTTTGGATTTGTAACTCAACATTTGATCAATCAAGTTTGGATTTCTTCATTTTCAATCATCAATATTAGTGAGAATCTCTTCCTTCTTTCATCTCTTACTTACTTGCTATTTGATTTATGCTTGTTGCTTGTTTTTCTTTGGATTTGAGTTTGATATTGTTGAATATTTTGATTTCTCTTAGATTTGATATAGAATGATGATCAATGCAATTTCTAGTTATTTGTTCTTGAATTTCACCATGATTATTGAGTAGATTAGTTGCTAGGGAAAGGGGGAAGCATGTTTGATTAATGAAATTGCTAGTTGATGCTCTTTGATTGATTGATTTGTTGCCATTAAATTAGTTGACATAGTTTTGCATGTGATTGATTGGACTAGGAGTGATCAACCTATAAGATTAATCTAGATTGCATTGCAACTCTTAATGACATGAACAATTGATTTGAAAGTTGCTCTAATTGATTGGGTTTGCTTGTGATTCTTCTTGATTTGCCTTTCATAGTGACTCCTAGATTGGCCTATAGGAGATAGAATTTGAACTCTCTTGATTTCTACTATTGTTTGTCCATTGCAATACTTGAATTAATTGATTGAGCTCTAAACTAGCATTATCATTGAACTTGCATGTGGAACCCATATCCCTAGTGTTTAGACCTTTGATTTACTTGATTAGACTTGTTTTAGTTTACCATAGTGCTAACCATAATCTCAACTCCATCTTCGGGGTAGCTTGACTTAGACTCTAGTTTTCATCATTGCATTCCCTAGGGATCGACCCTTAACTTGCCCTATATTCATATAAGGTTGGTTAGGTGTTTACAAATTTAGTTTGACTTGGGGGAAGGGTAGATAACGACATACATTTTCCTCTTGTCAAAAATCTTTCCCCAACATACATAACTGATTGATTGACATCTAACAGAGAGAGGAAAGCAATCTTTTGTCTATTTTTTCCCCTTCTACTTTTCTTAATAGAGGGTATGTTCAGTAGTGGTACTACACAACTGTACCAACCATTGCTCGGTATGGCCTGGTCACTATTTGGAATAGTGCTCTGCTTAGTCCCCTCATATTCTCCTTATATTACTGCTTCCTCTCTTTACCTATAAATAGGCCACACGCAAGAAACAAAACTCCATCATTCTCAGCTCTGCAATTTTACATTATAGCTAAGGTACTCCTAAGTTTTAATTTTTCCATTTGTGATGCCTTTCTATTTAAAGGAATGCTACTTTCCTGCACAATCAAGTGTAATATGTACATCTTAATGAATTTCTTGCTAAACATACAATTCAATATACTTGCAAACTTAAAGAAGTATTAAAAATGCTAGCATTTACTAAGGTAGTTGTGAAACAATCTCACAGCACTTATCTCAATGTTTTCTGCTTTTGGAATATGTCAACAATAACTTCATACACAGAAATATTATGTGCTCTAAATTGATGTATGTGATCTATGGAATACATAATAGAATTTGATCTTGTTAGATGTTATATGAATTTATTGCTAAGATTGGATTCTATTATAGCAGTTGTTTGTGACATCATGGTGTACATGTCTTACTATTTTGCTATGCTTGAAATATCGGTATGTGCTCCACTTCCTTTCTACCATCATGATTATCTCCATATGCTCTAAATTGATTTATGTAACTTATTAATTACATAACATAATTTCATTCTTTTAGATTCTATATGAATTTGTTGCTTGGGTTAAATTCTGTTACAGCAAATGTTTCTGACATACTGGTCTATATGTCCTACTATTTTGCTATGTTTAAAATATTAGTATGTGTTCTTCATTCTTATATTATGATTATCCCCCACCTTTCCCTTTTTCTTCGAAGATTATATATATATTGTACCAATAATTATTCTAAAATATACTGTGTTTTTGGTAAACTGCAAGTGTTCTGCAAAATGAAGCTTGAACCAGTATACTTGAATGAGCTCAACACAGAAACTAAAGACTACAAGGTAAAGGTTACAGTTACTAAGAAAGGTTGTCCTTGAAAATCACCAAAGAAGCCTGAATTAGTCTATAAAACTCTCATTGTAGAAGATGAACGGGTAAGCATGGTTTTCCTACATTCTTCTCTATGTTTAAATACTTTTTTAACAGTGACATATTGTGAAATGTTACATGTGTAAAGGGTTGGTCCTATAGCACCTTATGTTACTTATATATAATTAAACATATAACCAATAGAATTATATAGCCCATATTTGTTAAATAATAATTATTCCAAGTGAATTCTGTATAAGATATACATGATATAAATGTTCAGGTTGAAATTGATATGGTAAGCACTACATAGTTGTTACTATCAAAAGTAAATCATGGTCATGTCTCATTCTTTGACATACAGTATGTTGCTTCTAATATGTGTGCTTATGCATTGTTGTTCTATTTTGTGTAAACAGAGAAACAAAATGTAATGTGCTCTATTTGGGGAGCAGATACGAGCCTTTGAGGATATTCTAAAGCCCACTAGGAAATTTGAATCTCTAGAGCCCCCATAGGTGTGGTCGATGATCAATACAAATTCAATGTTGAGGAGCTTCCATACTAGATGACCGTAGGGCACCAGACTGTTGTACAGAGGCTAAACACAGAAGCAGGTCCAATTGTTCCCAACTATCAACCTCTATCAACAATCCCTAGAACAGCTAAACCAGATTACAGATTTGGTACCTGATCAATGGAAATTATTATATAGTGTATAGTGTAATATTGTTACTTATTTAATACTCTTATCCTTTGCTTTGTTTAAGATGTGGTTGTAGTGATCCTCTATGTTGAAGAACAGCCACACATGATTCCTAATTCACGTGGACGTGAAAGTCCGGTTTGTTAGATAGTTGTCACTGACACGAGGTGAGATTACTTTTAAAACATTCATCTGTTTATTCATTAGTGTTTAGATTCCTTTGTCATTTAGCAAATATTCTTACATATGGTTGCATTCATGTTTGCTAGCCATGAACAATCTGTCGCCGTTTTAGCATGGAATGATCTAGCTATCAATGACTGCAATGCATTCAGCAACTGGGCTGTTAGGTTCATTGTAGTAGGCCTCACTGCTTTGAAAGCTCAAAGTACTACAAGAGGTTAATTACCTCATAACTACATTTTACAGTGACAAATATACAACATAAGATCTAATATTAACAGAATTTTACATTGACAAGGTTCATACTGAGTATTACCATGTCTACTCGATTCATTTATGAATCTCGAGGAGATAGAGCAACTATGCTTCGTGAATGGTATACTCTCTTCCTTCCCAATTGTTAATATACAGTCATTTCTAAATTACAAAATAAGCATCATGATATTTATATTGCAGGGCAAGTGTATACCCGCAGGTTATGCTTGATAGATAAGAAAGATTGTTAACCTTCAGATTCCCTACTAAAGAAAAGAAAATCTATACAATTACAGAGCTAAGAAGCAAAAAGGTTTTTTTATGCATAACAATTACGAACCTGCTGTTTAGAATTACATATTTGTTTGTTTCATCTTACAAATGATACTAATAAATTCTTTCTGTTTAAATACAACCATCTAATACTATGCAAGAAGAGGTAGCATGAATACGAGTTACAATATCAAATGTTGAGTTAGACAAACTGTATGCATATGCTGGCTGTATTGGGTGCTCAAAACGCACTAAACTTCCTATGGGATCTCGCTTCATATGCACAACTTGTAATAAAGGGGACACTACTTCTGCCCACAAGTAATTTGCAGATACAATGTAACTGATAGTATAAGTACTTGACTGGAAAAAACTCTAACTTTATTGATTTCATGTTTCCCAGAGTTACATTCAAGTTTTAAGTAGCTGATGACACATTTGCTATGTCATTTATCACTTTCAATGATGACACAGAAAAACTTTTCAGGATACCATCATCTGAAATCAGTAGCATCAAGAATACTGTAAGTGATTCAACACTAAATACACCTCACACAAAAAACGGTTCTTATTACATACTACATCTTCTTATAGAATACACTTTTTTTGTACATTGACTCTTTGGTATAACAAACACATAACTATGTATCTGACCTCCACGTGATAAATTAGGTTTAGCATTCTACAAAATTTGATGATCATGTATGAATAACTTCGGACTTTAATGCTGCTTTTCAAATTTCCACCAAGTTCCCAACTGATTGCTGCTATTGCCTTCCTACTTAAACTAAACTCATATTACATACATGTTCCAGGAGAACCTAGAAGCATTTGCAGCTATACAAGAGATGCTTTCCACCAAGCCATTTCTAATCAAAGTGGGTCCCACTAAGGAGTTATCAAAGAATAATGTACTCATATGGACTCTGAAATCTGTTAAAATTGAAGATGAAGAACCATACACTACTGTTGTACCATTATCCTCTAAAATGGATACAGACCCTAAAAAAATTGTCTCGCCTGATAGCACATGGGAAGAAACCTTTGGTAATTTAGTTCAATACAGTCTCTGCTGCATCCCAGAATCCAGCAACAAAGAATGATGCAAAATTGGCTGAACTTGCTCAATTGCATGAAATTAATTTGGCTTCCCATGAATTTGACATAGACATGTACTTGTAGTCTGAGCCAAATTTGGAGCCACTCAAGCTTTCCCAAATCATTTCTCCCCCAAAGGAAGCACTGGCAAGTTGGTCTCAGCTTTCTCGCAAGCGAAGTCCCCCAAAGAACAATGAAGACACTGCTTCTGCCTATCAGCCAAGACTAATGAGGACACTCCTGTTAGAAAGAAGTTGAAGACAGTTCTTTTTCAAGACATCCATGAAAAGGAGACAAGTGATGAATTTGACTCCGATGTGAGTCAAGTCGACCAGCCATAAATCTGTTTAGGTCATATGATATATATTCACCATCTTTTGCTTCTTAATGGTGATCCCTAGACTGTTTATAATGTTACTCTACATATAGGACTTGCTTTTGTTGGTTTATAAGAAACCATGAATCTTTTGGAGGTTTAAAAGGAACAACTATAACAACAGTTTTTCCCTATAAACACCTGTAATGTAAATAGTTATGCTATGAGCTATCTAAGGATGCAATGATAGGCTTAATGCCCTCTTAGTATTCATAATAAAGTAGGCACTTAGCATACATTAATAAGTATGCATAGTGTAAAGTAGTATATGCATATTTTGCTTTATGATGCAATTATGTTGTAGTACAAAACTATGTACTGATGTCCTTAAATCAGGGCACTTATATTATATATAAAATTAGTAAGTTTTAGTATTCTTTTTGTATATTTTAGTGCAAAATTTATGAATTTTGTTCAATTGATATTATCTAAAGACCTATGAAATCAACTAACTTAGCTTACTTATGGAAGAGATTATATATTACAAAACAAGATTGAACAATACTTTCTCCTTTTCATACAAAGTAGTACTACTTAATCTCATGCTGAAAACACAACTATCAACCCTTCTGCGTAACTGTTTCACTATTACACTTATTTTATAGAGGCTTAGGAGTTCTTACTAAAGCATAAACAACTCCTTATAATTGTGTCTGTAAACACTTGTGATTATAACCACTTAAATGACATCCAAGCAAGGAAATACAACTGCAATTGAAACAAAATCCTTATTCTTTATAAACATATACATATTCATATCCCATAGTCTTCCTCATGGGAAAAGTACATATGGTATAAAGGAGCTTCATACTACTGCAATAAAACCTATTACAAATTCCCTACTTGACTACTTCTACCGAATATTAATAGCAAACAATAAAATCAATAAACTAGCCTACGCAATCAACACTTACACCAAAGGAAGCCTACCATAATCTCAATTATAAGTAACTTCTCTAAGGATCCAAACTATACCTTGTGAGTGTTATGGCCTCATCCAATTTCAGTAGTTCCTACTTTGATACCGCTCCTCATCAACATCAGTAATTGTGTCTATGGCCCCTCTTGACCGGAACTCCTGATCACGTTGTTGTCCAGCCCTCCTGGAAGCATCAACAGAAGCCTTTAACTCTTCCAATCTTCTACCTGTAATCAAAATGTCCTCTTCCACTTGAAGCATAGAAACCTGCATCCTAGCTAGTTCTACCCCCAATTCGTTCTTGCGAGATTGTAGGTTGTTAAGCCGTCGACGTAGCAGAGCTATCTGCATCCAATTAGCATGACCAGAAAAGGGGACATTTCTAGGATCCCTTGATGGGGAAGAAGAACTTGCGTCCTTGTTTTCTATCTTAGGGTCACATGGAAACTGAAATTAAAAATGAAGTGTAAAGAATCAACAAGAACCCAAAAAGTTATATAGAAGTTCAAAAGATCAGGACAATGAATTCCCAAACAGTGCAGCTTATGGTACTACTACGCATTCATTACTACACGGACTACGTAAATAGAGAAAAATCATATCTACATATGGGAAAAGTAAATCAACCTTTTTACATTCTTCTTAGATTGTATACTACAAAGCACCTTTTTACTATATTCCACTTACAATGAGATGATGTACATCTTCTCATACATTCATTAAAATGTTTCGATATTTCAAAAGCAATAAGCCACATATACCCTTGTAATGAGTCACAACGCATATCATGCTAACCAACTAACCACTTGAATTACAGAAACTGTGATGCAGGCCTATGGTCTACACTATATCTTGTAACGTACTCAACTTCGGTTTAAATTTGCCAACGGACTTTTTCACATAGCCAAGATTCACATGGGATTCGAGCTTGCCTCATACGGCACTTGAAATCAACTATGTAGTGTTTTAAAATACTCTATTTCCTTATCATACACAATGAACACGGTAATTTATTCAGAACACGTAAATGCTTTAAATTCATAAGTAGACAAATGTAATAGATTAAGTTCAGGGCTAAGCTCATTTGTTGCACTACATTAAAGCCAATGATCCCTTGATTACATCAAAAAACATCGTTAAAATAAATACTATTTCTAAAAAACATTAGTCACTTGCTAAACTGCTAACCACACTCAGACTAAATGAACATCAAATATTATAGGATGCCCTTGTCTATACTTAAACAAGCTAGCATCGTCCACCAAAACATTTTAATGCTGCATGATTTCTCTAACTCCATTCTTCAGTGCACATTGCATAATTGTATTCTTTTTTGTCACAATCTTCAGCTGGACAGGGAACTGTGAGTTAAAGTTCTGTAAGATTACATCAGTTATCGGGGGGAATACAACAAAGTGTTTTTTTTTGCAATTGACAAAGGAATATACTGCAACACATAAAAACAAGTCATTATGAAATCTACATAGACAGCAAATAAAGGATAATACGTCAACAAATACATGCATCTATAATGTCTTACACATCCTTATGCTAATGCAATGCTTACAACAACTGCATTGTTGAAATACTTCTCCGTAAAAAGAGACTTGAAACACTCCTCCCCACACACAGCTGCAAGTTCATTAATCAAAGCATTCTTTCTAATCAACTTTGCTGAACCACTTTCAAGGGCTGCCTTACGACCGCGCTTCTTACCAGCTTCTCCAGATCCACCCAGTTGCCCTACTCCAATCCCTTGTGGATTTCCAATTCGATAGATAATACTCACTGCAAAAGAATTATTACCTTTGTACCTAAACATCAACATATCGCCAATGTTCAATGCATTATCATCTACAAAATCCGACCACCCAACATCGAGATACATCTTCCATCCAACATCAGCCTCTTCATGCACCAAAGTGACAAACCATAAATCCTCACTACCTGAGAGTGAGGGATAGCTCAATGGTTAGAGCTTCCCTCCCGATTCCAAGAGATCTTGGTATCAATTCTCACCCCCGTCCTTGTGGCTCTGTAAACACCAAAAAAAGAATCCTCACTACCTTCTAATAACAACTCAACATTAAGAAAACCATCTTGTAGCACCTCTTCCAAGCCATCAACGATACGCTGTCATTTAGGAAGAATTACAAACCAGAGCTAATCCCAAAAAAATCAAATTACAAAACTACCACAACAGGGCAAAACAACAACCAGCATAAACTATTTACCATAGTGAATCAAATGCTGCACTTTAAGAATTTAATTGGACAACAAAAAAAAAAATGCTGCATTTAATCACCAGGTACCTCATATTTCTAAGCAGTCGACACTTTATGAAAACCACAAATTTTTATACAAACCACGATAAACAAAATAAAAAATTAGGGTTTTATTAGATACTGCAAATAAGAACCATTCAAGAGAAATCACGGTCCCCATTTTCAATGAAATGCATACTAGATTCATGCAAACAGAAAAAGGATTCACTTCATGCATCACATAATCATTAAACATACTCAGCAGTATGAATAATATAAAACTTGAACTCAACTCTGCTCCTACAATCAAACCTAGAGAAATAATATTTCTTATTCCTTATAGTCAGGATACTAGTAATTACCATTACATACACAAAACCCTATAAGTACATATAATATATAAAAAGTTAACAACTAAAAACAACAAAGACTATAGAAAACAAAACCAAAAATAGACATAATTCTAACAACGAGTTCACTTCGTCTCACCAGTTTTTCTTTTATTTCAGCTTCACACTTATCAGTAAACGTCGCCGTAGACATAGCCATATCAATTGATTCAAAACAGAATCCAACCGCCAGATACACGTTAATAGTTATGCAAGCTAATATCACTCGATTTTGATAAGAAAGTTATATACTCGTAAATAAATAGAAAGAGAGATAGAAAAGGATAGAAAGAGCCTTTAAACGTATAAAACATTTTAATTAAAACCTTTTCCCCTCCCCAGTAATTAATGTATGTCTCGATGCTTCTAAATGTAACGTCGGGCTCATAATTCAAAATCAATGCTAGATCAGATAATTTAATTCCAAAGTTCAACTTACATAAGCATCAATTATATTAGACAGTTTAGATAATAATATTTGTAATTACCATTCATACACGACATTTAACTATTAATATGTTGAATTATTACGCTCCATAAATGTAACATTATTTTACACTTTATCACTTCTCCCACATACTTCTTATACTTAAACGCTTCTCAAATACACGGAATTAACAGGAGCACCATTCACATAGCATGAAGTTGGGGGGGGGGGCGCATTGCGCACGCACCAACAACTAGTTCTATATTTACGAGTCTATATGTAATACCCCGTATTTTTATACGTATTTTATTTAAAATATGTATTTTATAAGGGTATTTAAATAATTTTAGTATTTTAATTATGATGTTTTAATTATTTATCCTATGTAAGTTTGGGAATATTTTTTACTAAAGGAAAGTTTGTTTAATTAATTATTTATAAAAGTTGGGGTTTTATTTTAGGAAATTATGATTTTAACAAGTTTTAGTAGGGAAGGGATTAGGAAAAACTAAAGGAGCAAAGTTTAGGGTAAAAAGGGTGATAGAGAAGGGGTATAAATATCCCTCTTATGAGGCAATTCAACTTTTCCCAGAGTAGAGAAAACCCAAGGTAAACTTCTCTCCCTTTTCTCCTTATTTTCTTCTTTCCTTTTCTTTTTCTTTCTCCTTCCCTTCCCCTTTTTGTTTTCGCACCACCACCACCGGCAACCACCACCACCGGTGGGCCATCGATCACTAGCCACCAGCCAGCAGCAGCGGCGACCACCAGCGCTGGCAGCAGCCGGTAGTGGTGGCGGCCTGCTGTCGGCAGTCGGAGCTTTCGAAAAAAAAAATTTAAAAATCAAATCTTTCTTACTCAAATTTAATCTAGGCTTTAATCTAATTGTAAATTATGAGTTTGGGGATTCAATTTTGAGATTTGATGATTATAATTATGTTAATTAATTTTCAGATTTGGTTTTTAATTAAAAATCCCCAATTTTTGAAACCCTAGGTTCTTGATTTATGAGTTATTGAAGGATTATGATGTATATTGGGGTAGACCTTAGTTTTAAGTGTTTTAAGGCTTAATTACAGCAAGTTTTAATTAAAATAAAGTGCTGGAATTTTATGTAGAACACTTAATATTATGTTTCTTGAAGAAATTTTAATTACCCATTAATTGGGACTTAACTATGGTGTTTTAAATATAATTTCAGCTTACTTTAATTAAATTATGAGGGGTTTTAAAATAGTATATATTGCTGAAAATTTGTTTAGAGTGGATTTTAATACTCTATTATGATTTTAATGTGTAGGAGACTTTGAAATAAGCAATTTCTACTAGTCGTGGCAATTTTAAATTCGTACTCAAGGTACGTACGCGTTAATAGCATAGTTTTGGTGATGTAGTATCATGCTAGACTTGATTCAATTAATCCTAAATAGTATCATGCTAAGATTTATGATTGGAAATTGTGGATTATCGATTTTGGTGATTAAATTAGAAAGTATGATTTATTTGAGATGGATTAATAGTTGGAAAATTAATGTTTAGCATGTTGTGTTTGAACCACACTTTTATTTATGGCATGTTAGAATGCATGATTAATTAAACTACATGTTTAATTATGTTAGAAATATTGAAAAGGAATTTTATTATGGTTCAAATAATTTTTATTGATGCTTTAAGAATGAGGAAGGAGCTATATAAGTGTCTATGTACACAAGGAATAAATTGTATGTTGGTGCCTTTGTGCACTTAAGGTGTTTTTAACACCGAGAGATAGGATTTTTGGCGCTTTATGCGTTTAAGGTGTTTTTGACACTGAGGTAGAATTAAAAAGGGTTCAACATTAAATAATATGTGGTCATAAATTATTCAAGAATTAAATTGGTATTCTTGGTTGATTGAAGAAATATTGTTGATTGATTTAGTATGCTTTGAGAGTCATCACCAAGTCCAATAACATGTAAATAACGTAAAGTGAAAGAGATTACGCACCAAAACTCTTGGAACGTATATACCTTGAGTATGAACAATGGGGGGAGTTATGGGGTTTATATTTAACCATAACTTCTAATGGAGTATAGGACGCTGTACATTCCTTTTTATTTATTATTCTGCGTAGGAATTTCGCCACCTTTGAGTGGTTTTGTCGCTGGCACAGTTAGCTCCCGTGTCAGTTAACCTTAATTTATTTTGGGGAGGATAGTGGGAAACCCGTTCGATGCGTAATCAATGCTAAATGAATTATTTAGTGTCTAGTTAATGTGTCTTGTTGATTGTTGTGTGTGCTTGTAAACAGGTGCAATAAGGTAGGTGTGTTGATAGGTGAAAGCATGTTAGTGTGTTTAATTACACTTATGTACTCAGCTTTCCTGATTGTGTGTGTTTGTGTGTTTGGCCATGTCTTTATCTTGGCCCTATGATGACCCATTTTTAATGGAGAGTAGTGGAGACAAGTACAGATAAACTTTTCAGGTATTGAAGCATATTCATGATGGGGCATGAGAGAAGAGTGAATCTTGCTAGCTTCCATTAGTTTACGATGTGTTTTATGCTTTATTTATTTATGACATATTTTATGTGGACTAAACACAAAGGTTTGGTTTTGGAACGGTTTTGAACAAGGGCCTTTAATGGTTCCAAGTTGTAGTTTTATTTTATTTGACGTTGTTTGTTTGGTTTTAAACTTTACTTTCGTTTAGTTGACTTTTGAGTTGACTTGTTTAAACGTTTTTTAATTTTAAGTCTTCCGCTGTGTATCTTTGATAATTTCCTTAGCCGTTTTCACGGTGACGGTAATGTCTTAGATATTCCTAAATCGTATTTTAAAAAAAGTAAATTGGGTATTTAAAAGAAAGGAATTTCTAGGGTGTTACAAAGTGGTATCTGGGAGCTTAGGTTGAGATTTTAAATTACCACTAACCCGAAAACGTTTTTGTTACTATGATTTAAACTTGGCCAAGTGTTAATTATATTATGCAATGTTAATTGTTCCGATTTTATTTAATTTTTTTTTAAGGGGCCGAATTTTTTTTTTATTCATTTATTTTATTTTGGTCCGATTTTTTTTATGGGGGACACTCGATTTTTTTTTTGAGTGTCGGAATTTATTTTTTTAGTAGAGCCGAAATTTTGGCCCTCTTCCCATTAATTTCGAATTTTTTTTTTAGAAAGGTAAAAATATTTTTTTTTAAAGTTTTGCAGGGAGCAAGGATTAAGGTAAGAATTATGTGTTAAAAGGTTTTATTAACATGTTGGTGAGCTTGGTAGGAAAAGAAAAGGGCGTATAGGCTAGAATTTAATTTATTCTCTGTGTGCATAATTTTATTTTGAGTGTTCAAGCATGTTGTTTGACTAGATGTTTGTTGATGAAAGCATGCAATATGTGTATTATTCTATGTGATCCTTCGAAATTGTATGATTGAACACCAAACTTAATTTCCTACAAGACTGTATAATTTGTTTTATTTCTTTTTGGGAAGGGAATTCTTTTCTAAGCTTTTTCTCTACAGGATGCCAATCTTTCCTAGCAAATTTATACAAATGGGATCTCTTGTGAAGAAACATAATGAACACCCCTACGACTTTGTAGAAAAGATCAGATACTTTTGTTCCTACATGAGCAATGTCTTACGAGACAGAGTTTATGACACCCCTGATCGTATTTCGGCTATGATTGTCCATTGTCTTCCAGAGGAGCCCCCTTACATTGCTGTCAAACAGAGATTTTCTGATTTTTACCTTCCAGGAGACATTCCAAATTACCATAGATACAAAGACTATTATGGCCAGTGGTATCCAGACTATATTTTCTTAACTAAATATCTCGTAAGAGTGAAGAAATCTCATTGTCAGCACTTAAATCTTCCCTACCCTGACCACTACTACGGTAATCCAGTAGGGAAGAATCCTCCTCCTAATCAACAACCAGGAAATTCTTCTTCTTCGTCAGGGGGTAGTCAGGCAGAAAATGGAGAACAACAAGAGGGAGATAGTTCACTTATGGAGATTTCTAATCCTAATCCACCTCCAACTCCAATAATAATAGACATTTCATCGGATGAGGAGGAATAAGGGGAGTTTGTACAAGTAGAACCTGAACCTGAGTCACCTGAACCTATGGAGGAGTCAAATGATTCTGATTTTGATCTTTCAAGCTACAAACAATCCACTAACAAAAGGGACAACATTCGAAAGGATTAGATTTTTTAACTTTCCTCGTCATGAATTCACAGTCTTTATTTTAGTTATTATTATTTTAGTTTTAAATTAATAAGTGGCATGACCACACAAGTCTCTAGAAAACAATTTTTATTTTAGTAATTTCAGTCTATTTTAATTAATAAGACCTTATTTATTTCCTTGTCAAAATTTTTTTTTTAATAAATAAATTCATTTATTTTCCAAATCTCCCATTTCACATCACTATTTCAATAACCAAAATTCCAAGCAACTTAATTCCAATAAATATTTCTAAGCTATGGGCATCTATGGGAATTTTTTTTTATTATTATCTATGTGATGCTTTATTAAATGTATGGTTGGTTAGCAATCAATAACTAATTGACAAAGCTACGAATTTAGGGAATTCTTAGCTTTCGCTATCCCAAATTGTTAGCTTCAAATTTTACTATGAATGTTTAAAGAGTGCTAAGTAATAGATGAGTGTATGTCTTGAGAACTAAACATAGCCATTTCTAATATAGACCCTTGTCCTCAATTCAGGAGAAGCAAAATGGCTGGGGGAAGAGGTTCTGGTAATGGTGAAAATGATTTGAATGAAGTAGTGAGGAAATTGGCAGCAGTTGCCCAACAATTGGCAAAAAACTCAACTGGTAATGGGGATGCTCAGGGGGAGCTCTTTAAGAAGGTGGCACAAAGTAAGCCACCAACATATCAAGGCGAGCCTGACCCTACCATATTGGGAAACTGGTTGAGGGAATTTGAGAAACTATATTTGGAGCTGTGGGATGCCCTGAGAACTCAAAAGTGAATTGTGATACTTACTATCTGATGGGTGAAGCTGACCTTTGGTGGCAACAAAATGAGACTACCATTAGAGCGCTACCTGGGTTCAATTGGACTAAATTCCAAGAGAAAGTGAGAGACAAGTTTTATCCTAGCTTTTTGCAGAAGTAAAAAGCTGAGGAATTCTCAAACCTTAAGATGGAAAGGATGTTAGTTACGGAATACTACACCAAGTTTATTGAGTTGTCCCGTTTTGCTAAAGAGTATGTCGCTACGGAGAAAGAAAAAGCTACGAAGTTGGAGAGTGGTTTAACTACTGATTTGCAGTTAAAGCTGTGCGGGCAAGTATTTGAGACCCTGGATGAAGTATATGGAAGGGCCGCACACCTTTATGCATTGGAGGAGAAGAAGAAGAAGGAGTTAGCTGAAATAGAAGGAAGAGAGAAGAGGAAAGAAGTGGGGCAGGTTTCTGGAAGCAGAAGTACCACCATAACAATAAATTTCACAACAATAATAACTTCCAGGGTAATAACCGTCAAGGAAATCGTAACAACAACGGAGGGGCTAGAAACAATAACCAGGGGAATAACAAGAATGGGAGGATTTATTTTTGCAAGAGGTGTAGGAATAACCACCCTGGAAAGGATTACGAGGGAAATTTGGTCGCTTGTCGTGTTTGTAATAAACTTGGGCATAGGGAGTATGAGTGTTTCTCCAAGAATAGCAACGGGAACAGGCAAAACAACAATAATTCAGGAGGAAACTAGAGAAATTTCCAGGGGAACAACAACAATTTTACTAGGAACAAGGGAGTGCAACAAAATGGGGCAAAGAACAGTAACACCACCAGTGTGAATAGCCAACAGAAGGGTGGAACTGCAGGGAAACTGAATGTTCTAAGTAGGCATGAGGCGGATGCCACGAAAGATGTTATCACTAATACTTTTTCTATTAACTCTATTCCTGTTAAAGTATTGTTTGATTTCTGGTGCAACTTTTTCTTTTGTTTCCAAGGGTATTGTTTCAAAACTTAAAGACTGTTTAAAGACAGTAGAAGTAGTAGATTTACCCATAACCATTCCGACAGGTGGGGTAGGGAAATATACCAAAACCTTTAGAAATGTGCCTTTAGAAATAGAAGGAAAGATATTCCCGTCTGACCTTATTGAGTTTGGGTTGAGTGACTTTGATCTTATTCTGGGAATGGGCTGGTTGAGTAAGTATAATGCTGAGATTAGTTGTAGATCACAGAAAGTGAAGATGGTCACAAGCGGAAATGAATCAGTGACTTACCAGATGAATGGTAAAACCAAGTGCCCAAGGGTAATATCAGTGCTAAAATTAGCAAAATACATGAAGAAGGGACATCCAGTATATTTCTGTAGTGTTAGGAATATGAACCATGAACAAGTGACAAATCCAGAAAATATAGAAGTAGTCAATGAATTCCTGGATGTATTTCCAGAGGAGATTACTGGAATGCCACCTAAGAGGGCAATCGACTTTACCATAGATTTAGTTCCCGGAACAGCCCCAATATCCAAGGCACCATATCGAATGGCACCTGCAGAAATAAGTGAATTAAAGGAGCAATTGCAAGATTTATTGGAAAAGGGATACATTAGACCAAGTGCTTCTCCTTGGGGAATGATCCGTGCCATTTATGGCACCTTTAGGCTATGTTTTCTTTATATTTCTATGCTCCTTTGCAGTCGTTTATGTCATGTTTTTAGAGAATAATGCTCGATTCGCGTGTTTTTGTGTTAGTTTGGAGAAATGCATGCTTTTAATGGCTTTCTTATCATTTTATTCATTTCTCGGCTATTTCTCTTGCTTCTTCGTTTCTTTGTCTTGTTTTGTAGGTACGTCGTGGGCTATATGCATGGGAATTGAAAATAGCACCCACTAGGATAAATATGCACTTTTCGGAATTGAATTTGAGTTTGAAACAAAGTAAAACGAAGGATTGCAAAGTATCAAATAGGACCTTTGTTCATTGTTTTAGCATATCTCAAGTTCTACAGATCGGATTAGGGTGATTCAAGTTGGGGTTGGAAACTAGACTTGAAGAGATTTCCAATGATAGGTCGCACGCCTTCATACAATTCTTAGATCGGAAGTTACAGCCTTTTGAAGTTGGCCCTGGAAAACCACCGCGGGCGCGGGGTTGCTGCAGCTCCAAAACTGCCATATTTGGACAGTAAGCACCCGCGGTTGTCCCAAGGGCTCCCCGAGGGCGCGGGCTTAGGCCGCGGGCGCGGCTATTAGGGTGTCCGTTCCCCTCCGCGGGCGCGGGTTTCTGGGTCTTTTACGATGTTAAGCTTCTTTTCTCCTTTTGTTTATATAGTTTTTGGTTTTCCTTTATTCTTTATTGATGTAATTCTTTAGTTTTAGAATAGTTTTCTCTATCTTAGGTTGAGAACTTCTCTCTCTAGATTAGGCTAGATTAGGCTAGATTAGGAGTAGTTTTAGAGAGAGAAAGTGAGGAATTTCAATGGTGATTGAGAGATTGAAGATGCAAGTGTGACAATTTTGTTGGAGATCTCCTTAATTATCAATGAGCATTTCTAAACTCTATCTCATTCAATTTCTTTGTTTAATTTGATGTTTGTTTGGTTTAATTTTGATGCTTGATGCTTGATTAGTGTAATTGTTCTTGGTATTTTGTTGATTCTTGATTTCCATAGTTGTTAGTTGATAGATGATGATTCTTGAATAGTTGTTTGGCTAGGAATTGGGTGAAACTTGTATGATTGATTAATTGTGATTAATTTGGGAATTGTGTTGATTGATTGTTGAGATTAAAGTGATTAGTGAAGGTTTGCATGTGTGTAATTCAATTTGGCCTTGAGAATTATGCTAGATTGCATTGTAATTGCTAATGACATGAACAATTGATTTAGGAATTGCAATTATCAATTGGTTTTGATTGTGATTCTCTTAGTTTTTTATTCATAGTGGACCCTAGCTTAACAATTAGGAGATAGCTCTTTGATTCCTATTGATTGCTCTTATCATTTAGTCCTCACAACCTTTTA
Source organism: Chenopodium quinoa (assembly GCF_001683475.1). NCBI lineage: Eukaryota > Viridiplantae > Streptophyta > Magnoliopsida > Caryophyllales > Amaranthaceae > Chenopodium > Chenopodium quinoa. Next base: position 2,851,914 of record NW_018744813.1, on the reverse strand, counting down.
TTGGCATGCTCTTCCCAAGTTGTTGCAATTGACATGATTACTTATTGATCCCCGTTCCTAGTGTTTTATTTCCTTGGTTACTTGTTTTGTTAGTTGTTAGTATTCTCTCTTACCTTCGTCTTCGACCTAGCTTAGGCGCATAATTGAAAGTGCTTGAACATTACCGTTCCTTTGGGTTCGACCCTTGACTTGCCTCTATACTCGTATTTAGGTTTGTTAAGTGTTTATAAATTTAGTTTGACCGAGGGAAGATTAGATAACGACCTAGTTTTCCCCTCGTCAGGGAGCGCCAAATCTATTCGTGAAAAAGAAGGATGAAAGTATGAGGTTGTGCATTGACTACAGGGAACTAAATAAAGTAACCATAAAGAATAAGTATCCTTCACAAAGAATTGATGATTTGTTTGACCAACTAAAGGGTGCCACAGTGTTTTCAAAGATCGACTTGAGATTTGGGTATCACCAATTGAGGATTGCTGACGAAGACATTCCTAAAACCGCATTTAGGACAAGGTATGGACACTACGAGTTTACAGTTATGCCTTTTGGATTGACAAATGCTCCAGCAATCTTTATGGATTTCATGAATAGGGTATTTCATCAATTTATGGATAAGTTTGTAGTAGTGTTCATAGATGATATATTGGTTTACTCAAAGAGCAAGGAAGAGCACGCAGAACACCTAAGGGCAATTTTGCAAACACTAAGAGAAAAACCACTTCTATGCAAAATTCTCTAAGTGTGAGTTTTGGTTGGAAAAGGTAGCCTTTTTGGGACATTTCGTGTCCAAGGACGGAGTAGAGGTAGACCCAGCCAAAATAGAAGCTGTTAAGAGTTGGCCTACACCCAAGACAGTATCTAATGTGCGAAGTTTCTTAGGTTTAGCAGGGTATTATAGGCGTTTTGTCAAGGATTTTTCCAAGATTGCCAAACCTATGACCACCTTGATGAAGAAGGACAAGATGTTTGAGTGGGATGATAAGTGTGAAGAGGCGTTCCAACTCTTGAAACACAAACTAATTACAGCACCAGTGCTTACACTTCCGGATGATAGTGAACTGTATGATGTGTATAGCGATGCATCAAAGAATGGTTTAGGGTGCGTGCTTATGCAAAATGGGAAGGTGATTGCATATGCATCGAGGCAGTTAAAGACCCACGAAGTAAACTATCCAACCCATGATTTGGAATTAGCTGCAATCATTTTTGCACTAAAAATTTGGCGCCATTATTTGTATGGAGTGAAATGTAGAATTTACACAGATCATAAAAGCTTAAAGTACATTTTCACCCAAAAGGACTTGAACTCTAGTCAAAGGAGATGGTTAGAGTATACGACAGATTATGATTTAGACATACAATACCACGAAGGGAAAGCGAATGTGGTTGCGGATGCTCTAAGTCGTAAAACTAGTCATGGAATAAACTCGTTAGTAGTAGCTAATGAATTATGTAGGGAAATTATGAAATTGAATCTAGAGGTTGTAGAATGGGGAGTACCAGCGGGTATTCTTGTGAGTCTGAGCATCCAACCAAAAATATTCGACGAGATTCGAGCCAACCAAGAGGGAGATGTAAAGTTGGATAGGATTCGCGAGAAAATTAAGCAGGGAAAGACTACAGACTTCAAGATTCACGAAGATGGGAGTTAGAGGTACAAAGATCGATGGTGCGTACCACAGAAATGTGAGGGAGTGAAGAGAAAGTTGATGGAAGAAGGCCACAATACACCTTACTCTGTATACCCGGGAGGAGACAAGCTATATAAGGATTTGAAGAAGATGTTTTGGTGGCCTAGAATGAAAAATGAGGTTGCTGAGTTTGTGGCAAAGTGTTTAACATGTCAAAAGGTGAAGATAGAGCACAAAAGGCCTCAAGGGACGGTGCAGTCATGAGAAATTCCAGGATGGAAGTGGAATTGCATTTCAATGGATTTTGTGACTTGCCTTCCTAAGTCAAAGAGTGGAAATGATACCATTTGGGTAGTGGTGGATAGACTTACGAAATCAGTAGTGTTTATACCAATGAAAGAAACTTGGAAAATGGAGAAAGTTGCAAAAGCTTACATCAAACATGTTGTGAGGTTACATGGGGTTCCAAAGGATATTGTATATGATAGAGATTCCAGGTTTATCTCAAAATTCTGGAAAAGTGTACAAGAAAATGTTAGTACAACACTTAAGATGAGTACGACATTTCACCCTGCCAGAGATGGGCAAACTGAGAGAACCATTCAAACCTTGGAACACATGTTGAGATCTTGTGTAATAGACTTCCAGGGAGGATGGGAAGATAGCTTGGATTTAATTGAATTTTCCTACAATAATAGTTACCATGCGAGCATAGGAATGGCACCATTTGAGGCTTTGTATGGGAGGAAATGTCGTAGTCCAATTTGTTGGAACAAAATTAGTGAAACTATGATCCTAGGGCCTCAAATGATTGAAGATACAGTTAAGCAAGTAAGGGAAATTCAAGCTAAAATTCAAGTAGCTCAAGATCGCCAAAAGAGTTATGCAGACTTAAAGCAAAGGGAAGAAGAGTTCGAAATTGGTGATAAAGTGTTGTTAAAGGTGTCACCAATGAAAGGAGTGATGAGATTTGGAAAGAAAGGAAAGCTCAGTCCAAAATACATTGGTTCATATGAAATACTACAAAGAATAGGCAAAGTAGCTTATAGGTTAGCCTTACCTATGGAGCTTAGTAAAGTACATGATGTATTTCATGTGTCCCAATTGAGAAGGTACATTCCTGATAAATCCCATGTGCTACAACCCGAATCCATTGAGTTAGATCAAAGCTTAACTTATGAGGAGAGACCTGTCAAGATTCTTGACAGTAAAGTGCGTAGTACACGCAATAAGAACGTTAACATTGTGAAAGTACTTTGGTCTAACCAAGAATATGAGGAAGCCACTTGGGAGGCAGAAGATGAAATGAAAAAGAAATACCCGGAGCTGTTTCAGGTATGTTGAGTTATTACGAGGGCGTAACTCGTTTTCATTAAGGGGGGTAGAATGCGATAGAATTTCGCGCTTTTTACCTATATTTTACATATTTTTGGTGCTTTTTGCACAAATTCTATTAAGTATTTTGAGTATTAGTGCTCTCAAAGAGACACAAAGGAGTAAAGGAATAACAAAAAGTACAACAATACTATACATAAAGAGGAAAAGTTTTGAATTTCGTTCGAAACTTTTTTTTTAAGGGGGGTAGATTGTAATACCCCGTATTTTTATACATATTTTATTTAAAATATGTATTTTATAAGGGTATTTAAATAATTTTAGTATTTTAATTATGATGTTTTAATTATTTATCCTATGTAAGTTTGGGAATATTTTTTACTAAAGGAAAGTTTAATTAATTAATTATTTTATAAAAGTTGGGGTTTTATTTTAGGAAATTATGATTTTAACAAGTTTAGTAGGGAAGGGATTAGGAAAAACTAAAGGAGGAAAGTTTAGAGTAAAAAGGGTGATAGAGAAGGGGTATAAATAACCCTCTTATGAGGAAATTCAACTTTGCCCAGAGTGGAGAAAACCCAAGGTAAACTTCTCTCCCTTTTCTCCTTATTTTCTTCTTTCCTTTTCTTTTTCTTTCTCCTTCCCTTCCCCTTTTTGTTTTCGCACCACCACCACCGGCAACCACCACCACCGGTGGGCTGCCGACCACCAGCCACGAGCCGGCAACAGCGGCGACCACCAGCGCTGGCAGCAGCCGGCAGTGGCGGCGGCCTGCTGTCGGCAGTCGGAGCTTTCGAAAAAAAAATTTAAAATCAAATCTTTCTTACTCAAATTTAATCTAGGCTTTAATCTAATTGTAAATTATAAGTTTGGGGATTTAATTTTGATGTTTGATGATTATAATTATGTTAATTAATTTTCAGATTTGGTTTTTAATTAAAAAGCCCCAATTTTTGAAACCCTAGGTTCTTGATTTATGAGTTATTGAAGGATTATGATGTATATTGGGGTAGACCTTTGTTTTAAGTGTTTTAAGGCTTAATTACAGCAAGTTTTAATTAAAATAAAGTGCTAGAATTTTATGTAGAACACTTAATATTATGTTTCTTGAAGAAATTTTAATTACCCATTAATTGGGACTTAACTATGGTGTTTTAAATATAATTTCAGCTTACTTTAATTAAATTATGAGGGGTTTTAAAATAGTATATATTGCTGAAAATTTGTTTAGAGTGGATTTTAATACTCTATTATGATTTTAATGTGTAGGAGACTTTGAAGTAAGCAATTTCTACTAGTCGTGGCAATTTTAAAATCGTACTCAAGGTACGTACGCGTACATAGCATAGTTTTAGTGATGTGGTATTATGCTAGACTTGATTCAATTAATCCTAAATAGTATCATGCTAAGGTTTATGATTGGAAATTGTGGATTATTGATTTTGGTGATTAAATTAGAAAGTATGATTTATTTGAGATGGATTAATAGTTGGAAAATTAATGTTTGGCATGTTGTGTTTGAACCACACTTTTATTTATGGCATGTTAGAATGCATGATTAATTAAACTACATGTTTAATTATGTTAGGAATATTGAAAAGGAATTTTATTATGGTTCAAATAATTTTTATTGATGCTTTAAGCATGAGGAAGGAGCTATATAAGTGTCTATGTACACAAGGAATAAATTGTATGTTGGTGCCTTTGTGCACTTAAGGTGTTTTTAACACTAAGGGATAGGATTTTTGGCGCTTTATGCGTTTAAGGTGTCTTTGACACTGAGGTAGAATTAAAAAGGGTTCAACATTAAATAATATGTGGTCACAAATTATTCAAGAATTAAATTGGTATGCTTGGTTGATTGAATAAATATTGTTGATTGATTTAGTATGCTTTGAGAGTCATCACCAAGTCCAATAACATGTAAATAACGTAAAGTGAAAGAGATTATGCACCAAAACTCTTGGAACGTATATACCTTGAGTATGAACAATGGGGGGGAGTTATGGGGTTTTATATTTAACCATAACTTCTAATGGAGTACAAGACGCTGTACATTCCTTTTTATTTATTATTATGCGCAGGAATTCCGCCACCTTTGAGTGATTTTGTCGCTGGCACGGTTAGCTCCCGTGTCAGTTAACCTCAATTTATTTGGGGGAGGATAGTGGGAAACCCGTTTGATGCGTAATCAACGCTAAATGAATTATTTAGTGTCTAGTTAATGTGTCTTGTTGATTGTTGTGTGTGCTTGTAAACAGGTGCAATAAGGTAGGTGTTTCGATAGGTGAAAGCATGTTAGTGTGTTTAATTACGCTTATGTACTCAGCTTTGCTGATTGTGTGTGTTTGTGTGTTTGACCATGTCTTTATCTTGGCCCTATGATGACCCATTTTTAATGGAGACTAGTGGAGACAAGTAGAGATAAACTTTTCAGGAATTGAAGCATATTCATGATGGGGCATGAGAGAAGAGTGAATCTTGCTAGCTTCCATTAGTTTACGATGTGTTTTATGCTTTATTTATTTATGACATATTTTATGTGGACTAACACAAAGGTTTGGTTTTGGAACGGTTGTGAATAAGGGTCTTTAATGGTTCCAAGTTGTAGTTTGATTTTATTTGACTTTGTTTGTTTGGTTTTAAACTTTACTTTCGTTTGGTTGACTTGTTTAAACGGTTTTTAAGTCTTCCGCTGTGTATCTTTGATAATTGACTTAGCCGTTTTCACGGTGGCAGTAATGTCTTAGATATTCCTAAATCATATTTTAAAAAAAAGTAAAGTGGGTATTTAAAAGAAAGGAATTTCTAGGGTGTTACAATATAACTTTCTTATCAAAACCGAGCACCAAAAACATTAACATTTATAGGACTTTATAATTTTTGTCACTTTCTCACTAAAACTCAATTAACTCTACTAAAGTTTTGAACAATATTGCACGGTTATACAACATCTAATACATTTATTGTCTACTAGTTTGGTGCCCCGTGCGATGCCCGGGTATTTATTGAATTTAAGATAATTTTTATTTACATTATGTAGTAGGTACGTAATAAAAACTAATAATAATATTTTGAATAAAATTATAATTCAATTTAATATTGGTATTTTATCGAAAATAAAACTATAAACTAACAATTTTATCCTAAAATTCTATCCAAATAAAATTCTAAACTTACTTTTTTTAATCTTATGAAGTCTATTTTAATCTATCGAACGTGGCGCGACACTTGGCGGAAAGTTGGAACGCCAAGTGTCGCTGTCTCGTGACCTGACTAAAAGTTTAGTTTTATATATTAGTTATATGATATGATATGCAAATCTAATATATATATATAAAGGGGAGTTTTTTCTTGAGTTTTTAGAGAGCCACATAGGATCTAATTTTCTTAGAGTGCCAGTAGGATTATAAATTTTAGTAGTAACCAATTAAATAGGAGATTATTAAAATCTTTTATAATTAAATAATTCAAATGCCACGTAAGCAAAATTGGCGAATAAGATTTTCCAATTTAAATTAATTAAATATAAAATATTATCTTTTGATATTAGGAATTTTATCTAAATATATAACAAATTTTAGCACATAAATATATGTATAAAAAAAATTATTTTAAAAAATTCAAACAAATCGTGCATCGCACGGGCTTCATCTAGTTGTTATAATTAAAGACCATGCAAACACATTAAGGCCAATTATAAAAACTTTTTTTAAAGACTAGTTGCTAAAGGTTAGTGGGGGAACGCTGCGTTATGTCGGGGTGTGGGTATAAGACCTTGAGTTGAAAACATGATCTATATTTTTCCAAATAATAATTTTTACAATCAAGACTTTTTTTATTTAATTGTTTTTTGGTTTTTTTTTTTTGTGATCACAAGGCCAAGCAAAAACTGGAGGAAATACTGTGTAAAAAAAAAAAAGAGGACATATTTAGCATAATTGCATAAACAAGTGTTTTATTAGTCCAAAACAAGTTGATAAATCATAAAAGCCAGGCTGCATTTATTGTTGGCAACAAACAACAATAATCCTGTCAAAAAAAACAACCATAATCAATCATCACCTCCTCTTCATTCTCTCTTTCTCTTTGCTCAACCAAAGATGGCGAAACGATCGAAGACTTCTCAATACATCACACCAGTAACCTCTCTACTACCCCCTCGAAGCGGCGACGCACTCTGGTACACTCTCGCACTTCTCTCTCTTCTCTCTCTCCTCCTTCACCACCTCTCTCTCCCCACCTACGCCTCTCTTCCTCCCCAATTCGAAGGTTTTGGCGATGAACTAGATGAAGTCGATGACCCACTTGACTCGCATATTCATCTCACTGATCTCCCGCCTTCGCCGATTTTAACCCAATCCGATTCGCAGACGCACCACGGCCCTCCTCCCCCTTCAGATCCTAAAACCAAAGAATCTCATTCTTATCCCAAATCTGAGTACTGGGATGAAGACGAGTTTGAGGGTCTTCCTGTGGAATCCCATCAAGAATATCCTGAAATTACGGAGGGTGAGGGTGAGGGTGCTGCTGTTGAGGAGGAAAAAGAGGAGGATGAGTTTGTAGCGAAAACCCAATTCGTTGCTGATCCTAAGTCGTTGATTTCCGTTTACAGTATTGAAATTGCTTGTGTTAGCTTCTTGATTGTGTTTGGGATTAATTATTTTAGTGGGAAGAAGGAGAATGAGAATTTGGCGTTAGCTTGGGCTGCCAAATTTGCAACTAAGGATACCATTTTCGAGAAGAATTTCTCCCTGCTTGGGGTCGGCGAAGGGGAGGATTCGCCATTGTTGTTGAAAGAAGGTCAAAATGTGTTTAAGTTTTATGCCAGTGGTCGGCGTTATTGCCAAGGGTTGTTGGCTACTTTGGAGTTGAAGAGTAGACATGATTTAATATCCAGGGTTTACTATGCTGTTGTGCCTACCAAAGATGAAATTACTTTCGAGGTTTATATGAACGACGAAGCCATGGATCAGGTTGTTTTTGCGGTTGCTAGGAAGAAGGCGGCGAAAACTATGCTTAAGGAGTTGCCAGATCTTCAGAGATTTGCTTCTTTGATGCCAACACCAAGTAATAAAAAGTGGCTCTCTGAGGACTTGAGTGTTGTCTCTGAGTCTAAGGAGGTTGCTAGTGATTTAATCACTGAAGTTGTGATTGATCAGGTATAATTCTCTATTTTTGGGTTCTTATTCGTCGTTAATACATTATGGTTTTAACTTTGTCATGGGTTTTTTGTGATTGTATTATTGAGAAATTTGTGTTTATTTGTTACCTTGTTTGAAAATTAGCTAGACTTATATATGATGGCTTGATATGTATGATTGTTTGTGGGTGTTTTTTAAAGCTATGATCTTGATATAATGTTTATAATGTATTACTTTGATGGTTTGATGTGATAAGTTAGTAGATCTCATCAAGAATTGAAAAGGCTGATTTTATATAAAGTTGACTTTTTTCTATGGAGTCATGTTAGAATTGCAATAGTGTTTTATAAAGTGCTCTTTCCTTGGTGGAAAAAAAATTAAAATAGTATTTATATACAAGCCCCTAAATTTAGGGATTGTTCATTCTATTTTGAGCCATAATTTTCTTCTCCCTCCACCCCCCCACCCCCCAATATATATATATATATATATGTATATATATATATATATACTGGATTGTTTTTTTTCGGATTAGAGAAGATGAAATTGTATATGGGTTTTCTACAGAAGAGCAATGGGTAGAAGGAGGCAAGGTTTAGTTTTATTGCTAAAGATTTTCATTGCGTTGAATCCATTCTATATATTGGAAGAAGATGGGTATGCTAGTTAACTTCATCTGTTAATTTTTATGATATATTTCCGGGAAGGTTCTGGTAGCTTAAAGTGTTGTGAGTGTTATTGATTGTTCTGTACTCCAACCCTCATTGACCACAAGTGGGAGGAAGTCAATTTCAAGGCATTGGCTTGAAATTTCATGATTTAACTGATCATCATTCATAATTATACAATTGTAGAACAAGCATCTTTTATGATACTAATGCATCAAATCCTAGAAGATATAGAGAGTTTTATGTTCAATGGGATTGAAATAATAATAGTAATATTCAACTTAATAGATATGAAGAGTGGCCCATTATCTTAAGATTTCTCAAAATTGTATGTGGCTGGTAATTGTGAGATTTAGAATTTGAGAGAGTACTTGACAAAGATTGAATGTATAACCTTTGCTCCAAGTTTCATCAATTGTGTGGTTCTTTTCTAGGAAATCAATCATCAACAGGAACATAAACCTCATGTCTTTTATTGCAAACTTCTTGGTTGCTTAAGCAACATTATTGAAAAAAAAAATGGTTATTGAGGAAGTTGGGTTATAGATCACTGTTCTCTTTTCTTCTTGAGTTACATATTACAGTGATGGCAATTACTTGTATACGTTTTCTTTCCTCAAACAATCTTAATACTCGTTTTAACTTTACGCATCAATTTTATAGACATAATAATGTCGTAATGTGTGTTGATTTATTCCTGGTACTGATGTTGAGCTAACCTAAATTAACGGTCAAATATAGTCATGCGGATTCTTATTAGATCTGTATCAATTCATCTTTCACAATGTCAAATTTTATACCCTCTCTGTTTCAATCTTTTTTTGTTGCTTTTTGCACAATTTCCAATGTTATATTATGATTAAACAATTTCAAACTGCATTGTACAAGAAAAATCTAAGTATTACATAGTATTACATATTTGGAAACCAAGAATTGTTTCGAAGTATTAGATTCCATCAGCATTGAAATCATTAAAGATTCCCCATAGGACAATTAAGTAGAAACAGAGGTAGTAGTTTTTCTTAATAGATAATTAAAGATTTTAGTTGTCTCAGATTTGCATCAATAATTGTAAAACTCTACATGATGCAATAGTAATGGTGGAAGTACAAGTTTGTGCTCAATCTTTCTCCTATCTATCTAGTTGCCACCATTATTTGCCCTTTTTATTATTTCATATGTTGCATCTTCTTTTCTTTTCCTTTTTTTTTTAACAAAAGATTTTTTTTTTTTTTGAATTATTTCTAAAATAAGTAATATTTTTTTTGTTCTCTCCCCCCCTCCCCTTCCCCTGTTTTCTATCTATTCTCTTTAATTTAAAGCTGTGTGAAATGTCATAACTTGTCTTCTGTGTCAAATGATTAATCAATTCAACTATGGGTATTTCGTTAATTTTGCTTGGTATTTTCTAAAAACTTTGTGGTGAAATAATTCACTAGGGGATAGTCAAGTAGAAGAGTTACTACACGCCCTACCCTCCTCATTTCCAATATAGGGAAATTAAGAGTTTAAAAGAAATTTCTGACAGTTTTATTAATGGTGCAATTTGTGAATATTTGAGATGGAAATTTCTGCTTGTTAGGGAAGATGAGCTATGATATATGTGATTGAAAATTTCATGTTGTTATGTGTTGAAATTATGTTCATTGTGTCACTGGCTCTATTTCTCTCTTTCGGTTTCTGCCCATCATTATACCTCACATCTGTTGTAGTATCACTTATAGAGTAATATCACATTTTTCTGCTGTAGAGTTATTGATAAGTTTATTATTATAAGAGCAAATATGTGTAAATTGTGAAGCAAATTTTCCTTTTTGAGTTGCTTTAGCAATCTGTGTAACAATTTGGCAGTGAAAGGGACTAGAGTGAGCTTACTTTGAAAATTTCTCAGGCCTCTTCCCTCTCTCTTCCAATCTTGGGTTCTTTTATCTTTTCAGATTTTGGAATTGGGAATCAATTGCTGAATTGTGCTCATGTTTTTATATTTATTTTGTACTCTACCATCCATGTTTTTTGTGCTGTGATAGTCTCTCCTCTGCAATCTGCATGCACGTTTGTAGCTTTTTTTACACGAGAATTCTAAATAAAATGTATTCTTCTTTGAAGGTCTTGGGAGAGAAGGCTTTTGAAAAGCTTGGGAAGTACTTTATCTCTATGCATTTCTCAGACCAACATTCTGGGGTCCATAAAAAGAAGTTAATGTTCAAATTTGCTCTTCCCAATCATAAGAACATGGCTGACATGACTAGGCTTGTGGCTCTAGTGCCATATTACATTGATTTAGTTGGACGATACAAACTGAGCTCACAGGTATTGGTTTTGCATATTATTGTTCATGTTTAAATCTGATTTCTCATTCATTATTAATGGGTATCTTTTCTGCAATTACAGGCACGTTCCAAAACTGATGCTGCCAGAGTCAAGGCTGCCCAAGAAGCATACAAAGAATTGCAGAATGCCAGGCAAGAGAATTTGCAAAGAAAGAAAGCCGATAGGAGAAAGATGATGGAGGAGGCTGAAGCAAAGCTTAGTGCTGAGGCCATTCGCAAGAAAGAAGCTAAAGAACGTACTCGTCAGATGAAAAAGGCTGGGCCAAAAATGAAAATGACCCGTGCACATTAAAGATTTGAAGCTCTATCTGGTCTGTTAATCCTATATGTCATGCTATCATATGTCACACATTGCTGCTTCTTTGTATACGCTTGCCTTCCGTTACTTGATCATTATCTGATAATTAATGTACTTGAGAATGTATGAGCAACAATTGGCATTACATATTTCATCTTTTTGATGTAGACAGGTTACACTCCCTAGTCATTTAGGGTGTATTTGGAACTAGAGCAATAGTTAAAACTGTAGCATTTTTTTGACCGAAGCAGCTATTTTATTATGTTATGATCCATATTCAAAGACGAGCATTAAAGCACAACTCCCTAGTCATTTAGGGTGTATTCGGTGCATAAGCATTGGCATGGTGGTTTTATGTCGAGTAATTTAGACGTTTGCAAACATTATGGCAAGACTATCAAACTTTAATAAACATCATCGCATATGGCGAGGTGAATTCCTTATTTTGTATTTAATGTGCTTTCTTGTTACTTGCCGGTAAGCCATTTCAAAATACTGGTATCTTTTGTAGCTCAAAATATTAAAGATTGAAGTGTGTAGTTGTGTTTGGACCAAGTTCTAACGGATACTTTGTATATGTAATTATGTATGCATGGACACATGCCTACTAGTAGGGGTGTAAAAAAAACCCGACCCGGTTGACCCGACCCGATGACCCGCAAAAATAAATCCGGGTAGTTTGAGAATTTTAGTCATCTTTTGAGGTCGGGTACCCGACCTGTTAAAAACATAAAAATTTAGGTCGGGGCATGGGCCGGCTTATAACTAAGTCGGGTACCCGATCAACCCGAAACCATTTTTTTTTTCTTCTAGGTTATCCTTCAATTTGAATAGGTTTTGACCAAAAAAAAGGGGTTGTATTCTCTCTCCTAAATCTCCTTCTTGTAGCCGCACCCAAATGTCCCTCCTCTCCACTTTCTATCTCCTCATTCACTCATCTCTCTCCTTCTCATTCTTCCTCTTTCATCTGATTCCTCTATAGAGATAAGTTTTTTATCGTTCTAATTATTCTATATTTATGTTCCCCTAGAAATCATCTTCTCTGAGATAACTAATACCATATTTATTTTAGATAATCCTTGGCTCCGACAACAACCTGAGTTGATTCAACCCATAGTATAAGAAAGGATCTAAGAAAATTAATGTAGTAGAGCAAACAATTTGGAAGAGAAAGAGATTGAAGAAAGGAAAAGAAAGAAAGGAGTTCAAATCCAGCCACCATCAAGAATTACTCCTATGTATTTAATAATTTTGAAGAGTTAATATGTGAATCATAGCCCGCATTTCGGTACCCGGTTTAACCGGGTCGGGACATGGGCCGAGCATTTAACTACCCGAAGCTTTGGGTACCCGCCTTTTTAGGTACCGAAAAAGCCGGGATCCGAATTTGAACACCCCTACCTACCAGGCTACCAAGCATTTAAGGGATTTAAAAGTAAGAAGGTGACAAGGATATCATGTATGTTGGTTCCACATATACATTGCATTAGATTGCGACACATTACATATTTTTTTTATTATTATTTTTTTCATATGAGCGCCAATATAGAAGATAAGGGCGGGATAATTTTTGTGCCTTTTCCCGCTGCCTTGTTTCTAAGCGGGATTTTGATGCAGCGGTCCTCGAAGAAGTGATGTTGGCTGGAAAATGAATAATTTCTACTAGTATTATTAAAAAATATAATTCGATCATTTGTAGATGGATATATTGTTGTTTATGCAGTGGTCATTGTATTTTTCCCAATCAGAAGAAAAAATCAAGCGAGTATAGCGAGCCTTGGCGAAATACACCACCGTTGAATGTCACTCTGGCAAAATCTATCTATAAAAGTAATAGTGAAGGTTAGCTCTATGCACTTTCTTTAGCTCCTCCATATGTTGTTCTTATTTGACGGCATAAATTAGTATCCCAAGGAGATAGATTCATAATCGCATGCATGACATCAATAAGAACAAAAGTTTAATATTGAAGGATTTTAAAAAGTCAAGAACAACAGTTTAAGAACGCAAAAGGTACTTTTTAATATAAATTATAATTACTTGAAGTAAAAAATAAAAAAAACCTTGAAGTCATCAATAAAAAGAACAGTTTAATTCAAGGGATTAGTCTAGCATAGTAGACTTAATCAAATAGTTCCACAAATTAATCAACTCTATTATCATATTAGCTCAGTATCTTTTCTTGTTAATGCTTAATAGATTCATAATAGTTATTTCTCCCCTATGTCAATTGTAATTTATGTTATTTATCTTCTTCATCGGGGTCAGGGTTAGCAGTAATTCTTATTCTACTGAAAAACTTTAGAAAATTAAAGAACTATACAGAGAGGGTAGAGAAAATATTGTGTTAATCTTAGGTAGAAGAGAGATTTGTGGTTATTATTCCTATGTATATATTAGTTTAAGAAGTTAGGGTGTACACTTATCAAGAGTTTAAATCATGACATTCATACTATGGAATTGAAAATGTAAATTTGTAACTTTAAAGCTAATATCAAACAAAATAATATTTTGCCTGACTGTAGTTGTTTTGGGTAATTTTACCCATGCCACGCGGGCCAATTAGCTTATGACACGTGTCATACCTCTATTAGTCCAAATTGGACCAATTGCCTTTTGATACGTGTCATTCACAAAATCTGGAGAAAAGGCGGCCCTCAGGGCCCAAATCTTGATAAAGCCGTAATTCAGCGCAGCTAAATAGAATTACGTCAGAGTGACCTAATCAGGGGCTTATTTGTTTAAAATAACTAAGTTTGACACTTGGTGTAAATTTAATGTTGTAACGATGATCCGATTAAAAACTAAGCACATAAACGCTTAGTGGCTATACAACCGGTCTCAAACAAGACCAAAGGCTAAAATGGCCGGATGGTTGCTCATTTTATAAAATCACCTCTCCCAACATGGACAAAGGAGTCCGGCGACACCCCTTCGGGTGCAATTATTGCAGAGAACAGACTATTTGTCGGTTCTACATACCTATGAAGACGGCAAAAATTGAACGACCGAATTGGTCAACTCATAGCCGTCTGACCAGAATGACCTGTGAGGAACAATCAAAATATTGAATACCGGATGCCCTAGGGCATCAGTCGGTCACCGGCTGAAGTTCTGACTTAGGTTATTTTTTCCAAAGTTGCACTTTCTACCCCAATTGGGGCAAAAGAATTGTGCAATGGCTATGCAATCTCTACCAAGACGGACAAACACCGTCTTGTTAGTGTCTGGATCGCCTATTGGTGTATGGCTGTGCACTTGGTTTGGGGAAATCACTACTGTGATTGATTGACTTACAAACGTATTATGCTCTTTGCAGCATCAGACGTTCCCAAGTCAATCAACCAACTCCATTTGAAACCAACCAGACAGTCGTCCAGGGGCAAGGACAACCGGCTTTTGATAAGCTAAGCTAGGTAAAAAATCGCCGCATTCTTTTGATAAGTTAGGCAAGCTTTTGATAAGCTAAGCTAGGTAAAAAAATAGCCGCATGCTTTTGATAAGTTAGGCAAAAATCAGGCATATACGCAAAAATGCAAAAACTGAAAAATTGAAATCCAATGATCAAAACCGACTCAGTCGGTACATTAATTAAGATTCCAACCAACCAAACATTAATTGAAATCCAATGATCAAATTTTAACCGGACCCCGTCCGGGAAAAGAGAAATTGTTAATTAACCCGGCTCCTCAGCTGGTAAAAACAAGAATACACGGCACGCAGGCCGGAAAAGCAAGTTTTGGCATACTGCCGCAGAATTAAAGAAAAAAAAAAGAGGGATAGGCATACTGCCGCTGAAAAATCACTTCTGGCCTGCAGGCGGCTCCTCCTGGTCCTCTTCCTCACCATCTGAGGGAATTTCTAGTGCTTCACCTGGACCAAGTAGCTCAAGCGTGGGGGGCTCATTGTTGGCGTTAACCCAGGTGTCGAAGGACTCATGCTCTGGCTCACCTTTCTCTCTCAAGTACACCACGTCTTCGGCGTACCTGTGAGCAAGTGCCTAGATGCCATAATCCTGGTCTGGGTACAAGGCAGCCCAGGCGATCTTCATGCGGGCGTCATTGTCCGCATCACTCTCAGCAACCAGGCGGTTTTGCTCCGCCTCCAGGGTTGCTGCAAAGTTCACCTGAGCCTGAGCAGCATCCTTCTCCAGCTTCTCGACCTTGGTCTTCAGGTTGGTGTTCTCTTCAGAAGCACCTTGCAATGTGCCAAGGTCTGCCTGGGCCTTTTTGAGCGCCTCCTCAGACTTCTTGAGGCTCTCCTCCGCCTTTTTCTTGGCTTCCTCCGCCCCCTTCTGAGACGTCCCAGCGTTGCCTGCCCGCTGGTTGGCCGTTTTAAGATCCGCCTCCCGCTGCTGGATTTTTGACACCTGTGCCATTATTATTGCTTTAGTTTCAAGTTCATTTACGATGGTGGAGTATAAAGCAACATTATCAGCGTTTGTGGAGGACTTCTTGGCCCTTTTTACCTCTTCCCATTTGCGGGAATAAGGACGCTTGAGCCCGTCTACCCGCAGCATCGCCTGGAAAAAAGCATATCAAGTTAGTACTACAGGCGGAGTAAAGCACTTGAAAAGGATTTGAAAAAATTGTTAAGTTTCTTACCTCAGCCAGAAGGGACAAGATTCGTTCCAGGTTGAACGTCTCTATCCCAGGGATATCATTCTTGTCCTTCTTGCTCACCGCTTCCAGCATGGCTTTAGCATGCTTCTGGACGTCTGGCCAGCGGGGAGATTGATCCGCACCATAATCAATAGTTGATGAGTGCGAAATTAAGGTAGAACCTATCTGTTGCCGATCGTCTGAGGATGACGTACGTTGGGAGTGGGATTTCACTCGCAAAGGCCACCCCAGCTCAGGCGAGGATTCAGAAGGGTTCTTACCTTCAGAGCCGGCCAAGCGTGGTGCACCCTCTGGTTGCTGATAAGGGGGTGACGAGGTCGAGGCACATACTGCCGCCTATCCTCTTGTTTCACCCCCTTCCCGCATCTGTTGGTTCCTGGCCGAGGCGCCAGGAGTTGAGGCGGAGGTGGATTTTTTGGTCTTATTAAGAATGAAGGTGGATTCCTCCCTAGCCCGTTTGAGATCTTTCTCAAACGTCTTTCCTACCTCTCCCCCCTGCAAAAATAACTAAGTAAAAGTTAGCATCCGGAGCAAATAATCTTTGAGACCAATCTAAGAAAGGGTCAAGTGTTTTTTACCTTGGCCTTGACTGCGACCGCCTTTTTTTCCGCAAGCCCCTTCCAGATGACTGTAGAGGACCGCTTGGGAGTCTTCTCCGTCTACAACATGTTTAAAGCTTCTTCTGCAAAAAGGAAAAATCAGTCAATATATCTTCAATCAATTCTGGTACAAACGCACTACAGGCGGATGTAAACTCAGGCGCATACGTTTGGTAAACATGTGTCCTAGCCCGCAGGCTGCCAAGAAACACTCGTCGCTGAACCAGGCGCTCTTGGGAATCCAGTTCTTGGGGACTTTTATTGTTTCCCCGGATGACAAGGTCGCGTCTGTGAGGCCGAAAAAGTGTTCCTCGATGATTTTATCAAAATCCTCATCCGGGATCCGGGGAAGAGCACACTTCCGGCCCATCAGGTTGGGTTTCTTATTGTACTAGCGGAATTCATAGTTCTCCCGCTTGTTGGGAGCTGACATTAGGTAAAACATGTGCTTCCAGCCGTCGAACTTTGACACCTTGTCCAAGTTCATCATGTATTGGGGATACGTGGTTAAAGTATACCACGCCCTCTAGCCGCCTGGGCTTCGGCTAAGATAATGCATCTTAGCAAAAGCTTCCCAGCTGGGATGGAGCCCCTGAAACTTGCAGGCGGCAACGTACCCCAAAATGTTTGCCCAAGAATTGGGGGTAAGTTGCCAGACTCCGAGGCCGTAGCCTCTCAAGATTGCCTTCACCACCTGGTGAAGAGGAAAGCGAAGACCGACCTTGAATGCCACCTCAAAACAGCTGAAGTAGCTGTTGGCGTTCTGTTGATCGTCTTCCCAGGCGATGGTGCCATCCTCAGGCGGCACTCTGATTCTATACCCGTCTCCTAACGGGTGCATCTGTGTAAATTTCTTCAAGTTCTCCTCCTTTTGAACTCTGTCCTTGGTGGAGACGTGAATTTTGAAGGGGTCGTCTTTCTCACTCCACCTCTTCCTCTCCTCCTCCTTGCTATCCTCAAGCGGGGGCAAGTCGTCGCTGCTCTCAGAGGTTGAGGCGGAGCTGTCGCTCTCCGTCTCCTCCTCATTTTGTGTCAAAGTCACTAAGACGGCTTCATCGCCGCCTTGGTCGCATTCTTCCAAAAAGGAATCTGCGGGAGTTGAAGGGGCGCGCGGAGGGGATCTCTCCAAAGCCGTCTGGTTTCTCTGACTAGACGTTTCTCCCTCAGGCGTTTGGCCGCCTGAGCCCTCGCTTCTGTAGTCCGGATCGGGGGTCGTCTGCATAGTCTGAGCCATTGTGTCCTGCACAGACACATAAATGGTCGAAATCCAAGCCAAAGGGTGGTCCCAACACCCCGAGACGGCACTCCCAGTCCTAGACTCAGCCGTCCCTGGTGACCGGCTAGACTCTAACCTAGGCTGTGCCGTGTGTGTTGGTGATGCATCCATTTATTGCAAGAAATATGTACAAGCGGTGAAACAAGAAAAAGAGATGAGAGAGGCAGAGATGGTACCTTTAGATTTGATATCTGAAGATAGACGAGTCCGACTCGGTTGACGAAGAACGAGCTTTCTTGCTTGCGCCTGACTCAAACGGATGACTTCTGCCTTCTCAAAGTTATTTCTCTAGAAAATTTTTGTAAACGTACAAAATTATGAGGAAAATTTTCTCTCAGAGGGCAAGTGCGGGGGCATTCTCGTAATTTACTCGGAAGGCGAACGGTTACTTTTTGGTGTTTAGATTACCACCAACCGGAGCGTGACGCGTGCCACAGATGCCACGTGACGTGCACTTCACATCTGTGAGGGGCAAATGTTTAGGGTAATTTTACCCCGCCACGTGTTCCAATCAGAGGATGACACGTGTCAGCCCCAGGATGGCCCAAAGTGGACCTATCCTTGCTGGACACGTGTCACTCCAGAAACCTGGGGGAAATGAAGGCCTTCAGGCCCAAATCCGGAGAAAGCCGTAATGCGGCGCAGCCCACCAATGATTAGGGTTCAGCGACCTAATCAGAGGCATAAATCCAGAGGACCCTATAAATAGGGAGATTCCCCTCTTTTGGAGGGCACGTTTTTACCATTTATTACAAACTGTCTCTGTGATAGAGACATCTGAGCTTGGAATCCGAGCAGAGACCCACCTAAATTTTCACACCTTTTTCTCTCCCTTCAAGTTACTAACTTGTTCGTCAGAGGCGGAGCACCACCCAACCGGTGTCTCCGTTTGTTTTGTAAGTATAGCTCACGTCGGATCAGTCTTCGTGCTGTAACTCTCCCGAGGGACAAAAACACCCAAAACACCTGGTGATAAGGCCGCCTAGACGGATGGGGGTAGTAGCAGTGTTATTAGCCGTAGCATGCCTAGCTAAGTGATAGATGATATACCTAGCTATTTTAGCTTCCAGAATCCGAACACATAATGACCAATAACAGCAAGTTTATTGGTCTGACAGTTATGGGGCTCGTTCCTACCTAAAAAGCTAACACCAGCAAATCGTTGCCAAACTTTAGGAACGAGGTGATGGATTGGTTTAGCACTAGCATGTTGGGCGTTAGGCGCCAGCAAACTAGTCAAGGCAGTATAAATGTCTTCCATTTTGTATTCAGCATGCCATTGGTGAGGTAAATCAGGTTCCAAATAAAACAATTTACAAAAATCAACAAAAGTTAAAGTAATATTTCTATTATTTAACCTAAAAATTAATTTTGGCCCATTTTTATGGCTATAAACATACAAAGAGGAAAGAAATTCACAGGTTAATTCACGATAAGTGGCATAATGCATATAAAAGAATTTCCTCATACCAATATCGTTCAAAAATCTCCTAACATAATCATATAAACCTAATGCTTCTAAAGTAGGGCGATGTAACCACCGTGAAGGAATTACCTCACGCCCGTAGAGTTGCTCAAGCTTTTCCTTTTGTTCCAGGGTTGCTATTTGTAGACACCTAAAAATGTCTCCCCAAAACCAAACCCGATGATAAATAACCTTTCACCGCCTCTATTGGTCGGGTTTAGTATTTAATCCCAAGAGTGCTTAAAAAATCGTATTTTATTAAATTCATACCTTTGAAAGGTCCATGGATTAGTCTTGATGTTTGGTAAAAGCATAGTTTTAATTTTAGCCCAAGCTTATTAATTAATTTTAAGCCCAAACCTTTTTATTTTATTATTTATTTTTGGCCCAAATATTTTATTTATTTTTATTTTATTATTTTCTTATTTTAGCCCGAATAATAAAAGTCAGAAAAAAGCCTGAAATTATCAATCGGCACTTAAAAAGCCGAAAGAAGTTAGGGTTAAAAATGAATTTAGACAGAAAAATGGACTGGAAGTGACCGTGTCACGGTACAGTCTGACCGTGTCACGGGAACCCTTCCCGTCTAACGGTGGGACTTCCCGTGACACGGGAGGTCTGCCGTGACACGGGACGTTCCGTGTCCTTTCCGCGTAAACCCTTAACGCGTTTTTCTTTCCGTTTTCGGAAAATTTCCCGCGTCACTCCAAAACTGTACCGTGTCACGGGAAAGTCTACCGTCTGACGGTAGAACGTACCATGTCACGACAGTCTGCACCGTGACACGGTGCCAGGAAAGTGTCCTGTCAGTCTTTTTCTCGATTTTGTGCGAATGCTGTGTCCAGTTTTGAGTCGTGTCTAGCTATACGGTCAAAACGCGCGTCTATAACCTCACTTAGTCACTCACATATCGTGTTCACACATTTTTTTTTTTAGTCGTGCACCATTTTTTGACCGTATTTTAGGGAAGTCTCGTTTTTGTGTCGTTTTTTTTTTTCGGAGTAAGTCGGATGGTATCCTCCCATGTTCTTTTTTTTAAAAAAAAATAAGTAGAGTTTCAAAATTATAGTTTTTTTTTTTTTTTTTTTTTTTTTTTTAAATAAAAATTTCTTTTTTTTAATCCGGATAGGTTAAGGTTAAGTTTGGTCATTGAAGGTGTGTTTGTTTCAGTGTCACAACGCTTGGACAAGAAGCAGGGGTAGATTGTTACGGTTCGAGTCCATACCTCAACAAGCTCTTATAACAAAGAGGCGCACAAGGAAACCACCTCAATCATCTCCACAAGATCCGTCTCCGGTCTACTTTCAACCAATGGCTAATAAGGAAGACATTGAGAACCTGAACAGGACAATCGAAAGATTGTCTGACATGATGCAGACACTCACCACCAGAGTCAGCACTGTAGAGCGAGATAATCAAAACAATGTCACTACTGCTGCAATGGACAAGATCAACGAACAGATGAGCAAGATTTCTGAAGAGTTCACTTATGTGGAACAGCCTGTCACCTCTTCGTCCATAAGAGAGAAGCTTCCTGAGAAGTTTTCCACTGCTGACATCCCCAAATTTAAGCCTACTGATAATCCGCTTTTCCATTTGAAGGCTTTTTCTGCAACTATGGCTCTTAAGGGAGTAGATGTGACACTCTTCCCTACGGTGTTTCCTCTTTCCTTAGAGCATGCCTGTCAACAGTGGTTCTATTCTTTGGAATCCAAGCATGTTGCGACTTGGGAGGATGTTGCTGAAAGCTTTATGAATCGTTACAAGTGTAACATCCAGGCCAAGACTTCTGAACATGAACTCTCCATTCTCAAACAGAAAGAGAATGAAGGCTTCACCACTTACTTAAGCAGGTGGAGAGAAACAGCTGTGCTCCTGGTAGATCCTCCCAAGGAGAAAAAAATGGTTCGCTTGTTCATTGCCAATCTGACTCATCAATACAAGCAAAACTTGAAGTTTCTGCCTTTAAGTACCTTTGAAGCTGTATATGATATTGGAATCAATATCGAAGATGAATTGATGAAGTCTGTTGGTAGCAACAATAACAACAGTACTTGGAAAAACAAGAAGAACGACACTCCTTCTTCTTCGTCTTCTAAGCCCAATAATGCTACCAACAATATCAACATCAATGATGTGCTGACCCTTAATTCTCCTCCTCAAAGATTCCAAAGGCAAAGGAGGGTTTATACACCTTTGGGAATGACTTATGATTCTGCTTATGACCGTCTTCATGGTCAGGGACTGATTATGCCAATCGGACCATTTCCAGAACCTCGACCTGAGAATAGGACCGCTAGCTATGACCCCAATGCTTATTGCAAGTATCATCAAGGCAAGGGTCATAACACTGAGAAGTGTTGGAGGCTGAAAGATGCAATCCAAGATCTGATTGATGCTAACCAACTTCCTGTCCCTCAAGGGGGCAAGAAGCCTAATATTCAAACAGGTCCTCTTTTTGATGCTTTGGCTATCATGGGAGATGAAGTCTCCTTTGATTCGTCAATACTTATTCAACCAGTGAATGAACCTCTGCCGGAAGTTTTATTTATCTCAAGCACTGAAGAAGTGAACGGGATCTGGGATAGTGATGATGAAGACGTCTATCTCAAAGACATTGCCTGTTCATCTCTCGGCACTAGTGAAGATGTTTGGGGGGACCTTGAGGTCAAGGTTCTCACCAGAAGTGGACGGGTGCAACAACCAAACCCACGTCCACCTCCACCACAATCACATCCGATAGTTGATCCCATCGACCCTGTGAATAGCGATGTGGTCAAACAATTGTAAAAGACCAAGGTGGAAATGAATGTATGGTAGCTTTTGGCCACTTCCCACGAGCATCGAAAGGCTGTGATGAATGCTCTGGTGAAAATAGGAGTTGATAATGACATAACTCCTCAAGGATTGGTCAACTTTCTCACTACTGAGCTGCCGAGTACCAGCAATCTGATTTCTTTTTCTGATAAGGATCTACCCCCGGAAGGGGACTAACATAATAAGGCCTTACACCTCACTGTAGTGTGTAGGCAGATGAATGTTCCTATGAGCCTGGTTGATAGTGGCTCTGCAATCAATGTATGCCCACTCCGTACTGCAAAGAAGTTGGGTATAAAGAATGAAGAATTGACTCCCTCCACTCAAGGGATTCGAGCTTACGATAATACTCGCCGTCAAGCTGTGGGTACTATCATATTGAATATAACTATTGGGGCCATTGAACGTCGCACCAAGTTTCAGGTGGTGGACATTAAGGCCTCTTTCAATCTGTTATTAGGACGCCCTTGGCTTCATGAGCTAAAGACGATTCCGTCATCGCTCCACCAGAAAGTGAAAGCCATAGTTGGAGGGGTTCCGATTACTATCGATGCTTCTCCTATGCGCATTCAAGTTATTGATACTCCTGTCGTCCATGTTGAACATGACGAAGAAGACAAAGATATTTGGGGGTTTTCACTAGATGATGTTCTTGTGATCGAAGAAGAGCAAATGTGCCATCTCGACTTCGATCCCTACTCAAATACCAATATCAACGCCATTCTGAAGAAGAAAGGTCACTTCCCTGGAATGACCCTTGGGCTCAAGAAGAAAATGGCTAAATCTTGGGGCCATCCTGGTGCGCTCAAGAAGGATACTTTCGGCTTAGGATTCGAGCCAACAAAGGAAGATCTGAAACAAGCTGCATTGAAAATGAAGGCTCGCAACAACGCTCGAATCACGAAGACGGAAATGGCCATGGATCCATATCCGTTCACCCTCAACGACCAGTACATCAAAGAAGGGGAAAACTTCCCATGCTATGAATTCCCTGAACCATTTGTCCATAATGGGATCCGTGAACCGGGATTTGAGGTGTTCCTCGATTGTGAGTTCATCGATGAAGAGCTCTCCACATCCGACAAGTCAAATAGCCTGAACTCTGATGATCTGGGAATCAACCTTCTTTTTGGAATGGAGAAGAATGAATCCAAGCTGGTCTGAAATGATAACTCCGAGCTCGTTCAAGCCGTCATAGTGAATAAGGATTTCGACCCCTCCGATTTAATCGTCCAAGCTGACAACATTTCAAGGGGATGGCGTAAGACATTGAGGATCACTATGCCAAGTGGAGAGAAGTTGGAAATAACCGCTGGCGAGGGTCCTATGTTTGATGAGTCTGAATCGTCTGGTTCCGAGTCCGAGTCTGAGTCTATGTCTGTAGATGAGTCCTTAGAGTTTGAGGCCATCTCTTTCTGCTATAGAGTTCAACCATGAGTCTCTTGTTGAGTCCTCTCTTCCTAGTCCTAATAATTCTGGTGAGGTCGCAACCGACCTTGCCTCTCTTGATGTATTAGCCAATGAATTCAATGAAATGAGTACCTTTGCTTAAGATGTGTGTCATTCCCCTAGCCCTGATCAATATTGCTTTGCTAATGATAAAAATGACAAAGAAATAATAAAAGTAATGGAAGAACACGAAAATAAAACATCAGTTATTGAAGATACAGAAACAGTTAACATTTCCAATGATACGACTATTAAAGAAGTAAAAATTGGATTAACACTAAGTCAAGATGAACGCAAAGTGCTAATTTACTTGCTTAGTGAATTTGTTGATGTATTTGCTTGGTCATACCAAGATATGCTAGGAATTGACAGGGATATAGCTCAGCATACGATACCACTCATTCCAGGTATGAAGCCCATCAAACAAAAGCTGCGCCGAATGAAACCAGATGTGGCTCTCAAAATCAAGGAAGAAATCAGGAAGCAATTAGCCGCAGGTTTCATCAGCGTATCCAAGTATCCGGAATGGATAGCAAATGTGGTTCCAGTTCCAAAGAAGGATGGAAGGATCAGAATGTGTGTTGATTACAGGGATCTCAATAAAGCAAGCCCAAAAGATGGGTTCCCTCTACCTCACATTGACATTCTGGTCGATAATACAACAAACCATGCACTCCTGTCATTCATGGATGGTTACGCCGGATATAATCAGGTATTGATGGCCGAAGAAGACATGGAGAAAACCAAATTCATCACACAGTGGGGTACATATTGCTATACGGTAATGCCATTCGGGTTGAAAAACGCAGGTGCCACCTACCAAAGAGCAGCTACAGCATTGTTACATGACATGATGCACAAAGAGGTGGAGGTCTATGTGGATGATATGATTGTCAATTCTAAAGATCGCCCAGGCCATATCGTCGCACTTCGCAAATTTTTTGAAAGACTCCGTAAGTACAACATGAGATTAAATCCAGCAAAATGTGCATTCGGAGTCACGTCAGGCAAATTACTTGGATATGTGATCAGTTCTCGAGGGATTGAAATAGATCCTTTGAAAGTAAAAGCAATCATGGCCATGCCACCACCCAAAAATGAGAAGGAGATTCGAGGCTTCATTGGAAGATTGCAGTATATAAGTAGGTTCATATCAAAGCTCACAGCGATTTGTGAACCTATATTCAAGAAGCTTAAGAAGAATGTCCCAGTCACATGGGATGATGATTGCCAAAAGGCTTTCGACAAAATCAAAGAGTATTTGGCAAATCCACCCGTACTAGCGCCAGCAATACCTGACTTTCCTCTTTGACTCTACCTTACGGTCACAAGAGAAACGATGGGGGAAATGCTAGCACAAGAGATCGAAAGCAAGGAGAATGTAATCTATTACTTGAGAAAGAAACTCCAAGGATATGAGACGCGATACACGCCACTCGAGAAGTTGTGTCTCGCACTTGTATGGGCCGCACAAAAACTAAGACATTAGTTGCTCACTCATACAGTGCATGTCGTGTCCAAGATGGATCCTGTCAAATACTTGTTCGAGAAAGCAACACTCAACAACAGATTATCAAGGTGGATAGTCAATCTGGCTTAGTTTCACTTGAGATTTGTGCCACAAAAAGCCATCAAAGGTGCTGCAGTTTCTGACTTTTTAGCAGACTTTCCGCTAGAAGAAGCTGAAAAAGAAGAAGAAGAGTACGATTTCCCTGATGAAGATTTACTCATGACCGAAGACGATAGTTGGACGCTCTATTTCGATGGAGCTTCAAACCAAAAAGGATGTGGTGTAAGAGTCTTACTTGTATCACCCAATGAAGAACACATCCCAATTTCCATGAAGCTCGATTTTGATGTCACCAACAATGCCGCAGAATATGAAGCATGCATTTTAGGGTTAGAAATAGCTGTCGCCTTGGGAATTAAGAAACTCATAATCTATGGTGAATCTTCACTAATCATTAACCAAATCTCTAAGAGATGGAAAGTGAGAAGTGAAAGTCTCGCTACGTATCAAGCTCATCTAGAAACTCTCACGGAGCAACTAGATGAAGTGGAATATACGTACTTGCCAAGAGAAGAAAACCAGTTCGCTGATGCGCTAGCTAAATTAGCATCAATGGTGCGAATTCCAGTTGACACAATCAGAATGCCACTGACCATAGAGAGAAGATATGAACCAGCTTATGTTCACGCACTTGACGATGAACAAGAACCACAGGAAGAAGATGAAGAGCCATGGTATACAGACATCCTTAATTATGTGACAAGAGCAGAATATCCTCCTAATACTGATAAAAGGTCACGCCGTGCTTTGAGGCTCCTGGTCTCACAGTATGTGCTCATCAGGGGAGAACTCCACAAGAGAACTGCAACAGGAAGGAATCTCTTATGTATAGCCAAGAAAGAAGCACATAAAACCATGGAAAACCTTCATGCTGGTATATGTGGAACTCACATGAATGCAAAGATGTTAGTCCAAAAGATTCAACGTCAAGGTTACTATTGGACTACTATGGAGAGAGATTGTCACGAGTACGTCAAGAAATGTATGAAGTGTCAAATCTACGCAAACTTACAGCATGTTCCACCTTCGCTCCTCTACACGTATACTTCTCCATGGCCTTTCTCCACTTAGAGCATTGTCATCATTGGAAAAATAACACCACCAGGACAAGGGGGGAATGAATTCATCCTCGTAGCAATCGACTACTTCACCAAATGGGTCGAAGCTGCCTCATATGCCAAGCTGACGGCAAAACACGTAGCTCAATTCATTGAGAAAAATATCATATGTTGCTATGGGGTACCACATGAGATGATCAGTGATAATGGAACACATTTCCAAGCCGAATGCGCGGAATTATTACAGAAATATCACATCAAACATCACCGATCATCACCCTATAAACCACAAACAAACGGAGCAGTCGAATCGGCCAACAAAAATTTGAAAACCATCATCGAAAAGATGACGGAAAATTATAAGGATTGGCTAAGTGAGCTACATTTCGCCCTTTGGGGTTATCGAACCTCTGTTCGTACATCGACAGGGGCTACCCCTTTTTCTTTTGTCTATGGCGTTGAAGCTGTACAACCAATCGAGCTCGAGATACCTTCTCTTCGAATCGCATTTGAAAGCCAACTACACGAAGTCGACTGGATTAGAGCAAGATACGACGAACTAGTCTTGCTTAATGAAAAACGCTTGGCAGCTTTGCATCATGTCCAAACCTACCAACAGCGTATGGCACGACATTTTAATAAAAAAGTCAAGACCAGAAATATCAAAGAGGGTGACCTAGTGCTTAAGGCACTTCGTAAAAATGTGTTAGATCCAAGAGGCAAATTAAGACCAAACTGGTCAGGCCCGTACATTGTTAAAGCCATCCTGTCTGGCGGAGCAACACAATTAGTAGACATGGACGGTAACGGCTTCCATAATTTAACCAACTTGGATCAACTCAAGAAATTCTATGCCTAGTCGCATGGGTTCATGACCCAATACAGCTACGTTTGGGCTTATTCCTTTTTAGGATACGTAGGCAACCCCTCAAGGGGGCCCGGCCACTTTAAAATAAAAAAATCCTCCCTCTGTTGATCAAATATCCGCGTCAGTTCAGCATTGCGTCACGGCAAAAAAAAAAAAAAAGGAGAAAATGCCGCGACGAGGGAATTTATCCCGTCTGACGGGAACAGTATCCCGTGCCACGTCAGCCCCTGAACGGAAAAAAGGAAAAGGGAACGTCCCGTGACACGGGAATTTATCCCTTCTGACGGGAACAGTGTCCCGTGCCATGTCACCCCCCTGTCAGCCAAAAAGAAAAAAAAATAAAAAATAAAAAAAATAAAAATTTGTCGTGATGCGGGAATTTGTACCGTGTCACGGGACCCTTCCACCATGACACGGTGGACTTCCAGTTTTCTCGTTTTATTTTTGGAATATTGGCGCACTTGTTGCGAATTCATTGTTCGAGTTTTTATTTTCGTTCTTCCATTGCGTCCGACTCCTTGACTCGGATAAATAAATAATAAATATAAGTCATTGTAATTTTTATTTTAAGGCTGAAATAAATGTTCTATTATTAAAATAAATACGACTACAAGTATTGGCATCTTATGCCTTATTTTAAATAAAAATTATAAATCATAAAACGCAAAGCACTATTGATCTAATCTCTCTTCTCTTTAGGAACATCCTTCTCTTGCTCAATTAGGTCGGCCTTCACCATTAGTGTGTCTTTTGTAGCCCAAACCGTCACACCCCTAGTCGAACTTTCACCCCTTTCACTTTTCTTGAACTTTTTCGGTTGTTTCTCCCTATACACCATCTTTTCTTTACCCTTTCCATTCACATAGGTCTTCTTTCTTGGCATCTTAAGAGTCTTAAACTCAATTCCTTGTGTACTCGGACCTAGACGATCTTTAAGGGGAGCTTTCTTATCTCCAAGACGACTCTTTACATAAGACTTGCGTGATCCAAATCGTTCCCTCCTACTTCTAGGATTCAACCATGCCTTGTATGCACTAGATAAAGGAGGAGGAGCTTGGTCACTTGCAGAAACGGTCCACAAAGGTCTTCCAATCCAATAAGCCTCGTACTTGTGAACGTTATTTTCATGCAACGATACTTCACGAGGACTATCGTTATAGCGTGGAATTACTTGTTCAAGTCCATACTGCCGCATCAGTCGAGAGGGACAGTAAAAGGTCAATTTTGAGATACTAGGAACACGACAATATGGAGTTTCATTCGTGCCAACCATCCTAGTAAGCCTCCACCAAGGCACCACTCAACGAATGGAAAATTCCCTCTTTGCAAAGAAATTTTTCCAATCTTCATACGACATGTTCGCAGAGTAATTCTTTTTCCTACGGACTAAGTCGTTAGGGCCATATTTTTCAATATCGTCGGGAGCTTCAAATAATTCCAAACGCTCCATCAACCAAATCTGCAAAAAAAAAAAGGAAATTAATCGTAAAAAAAAAAAAAGTATGCAGATTCCCGTTTCACGGCAATTTTAACCATGTCACGGCAGACACCCACCGTGACACGGTGGCTGTTTTATGTCACGGGGGCTATTCGGAGCGTGTTTTTACCTACAGTAGTACCAGAGAGCCCTTCCTGATGGCTTTTCAGTCACCTTTTGCCTCGTCAAGTCCACGAAATGTTTCTCCAAGGCACGTCGGCATAGGAGATCTTCCGGATTCAACATGCTCAAGCACAGACGCTAGACAAGCATGTCCTACCCTACCGTTTGCAAATAGTAGCTTGCTAAACATGCAAAATATATATGCCCTTCTATGATATACATGATAAGACTCAGAGATAGGGCGATAAAAATATAAATTAGCAAGTTTTTCTAAGTCTACTTCATTACCACAAACAATTCTATTTAAATCTGGATCTGAAACAGTGTGTTTCTGGACTCCAATAATCTATTGCTGCCCTTAGAAAATCATGTTCAATAGCTACGTGTCGCAGGGCTAGCAAACCCCTGACATGAAATAATTCTAACTCTCTTTTTTCAGTATTGGTCAACGAATAAGACCTGTCGCGCAATGTATTATCAAAATTCTGAGACATGATTATTGAAATATGAAATTCTAAATTATTTTGTGTTTCGTAATTATGCATATCGTGAATAATCTGGTCTTATTTTATAGCAAAGGCGCTCGAAACTGTCCAGAATTTATCTTTTCATATGCGTAAAACAAACCGCTGGCTTATACGCATCCCGTGACACGAGAAATTCCACCGTATCACAGGAACTTTTGCCGTGACACGACAGGTTTTGCCGTGACACGGTGAACAGTGCCGTGTCACGACACTTTACGTGCTTTCTTTTCTCATCTTTTCCCATATATATCCGGATTTTTTTATAATTTTTTATCCTTAACGTTTATTTTTCAGGTTTTTCTGAGAATTTTATTTCTAATAAAATTCTCACCTTTTTATTTTTATCTTTATTTTATTTTAAGATTTTATTTCTTTATATTTGTTTTGTTTTTTTTTATTTTATTTTTGTTTTGGGGAAGACAATTTTTATCTCTTTATCATTTTGTTTTTATTTTTAGTTTTATTTCTTTTCTTTTCTTTTCTTTTGGGGAAAGTAATTTTTATTTCTTTTTCTTTTGGGGAAGGTCGGTACCCTCCATTACTCCACTTATGTCTTTTCGTCGTGTCGTTAATAAATACACGATCACACACAAGGAGTCTCAAACATACACTAACGCACATAATAATAAATATATAAACTGTAAATAATGTACATAGAGTCATAATACAAAAATATGTCAAGTGTCATCATAGTATGTACAAAAACCCCTCGGTCAAAAGTCCATAGAGCCAGAATCAGTCTCATCTCCACCCTGTGCATGTGGTCCACCCTGTGTATATGGGAACGACGAACCGAAGAGTCCCTCGACCATCTGAGTACGGGGAGTAGCGTCCCTACTAGTCCCCGTAGGCCCAACAGTAGCCAAACTCAAGGCAGGACCCGTCCAGCCAGAAAACGGAGTAGACTGGCCCAAAGATACTGGAATCGTCGGTGAAGGCATCGTCCCATACATCGGAACCGAGAACAAGCCCGAAAGCGGTGGAGGAATCCCGGATAATGGAGCTGAAAATGAACCAGGATCCAAAGGAGACCCAAACTCGGGAACTGGAGGCTGTGAAAATGACTGACGCTGCCCCTAACTCTGGACCGGAAAATGTTGAGAAGACTTACCCTGCTGCCACTGAGACTCCTGAAATGGCTGATTAGTCTGAGGCTCTCGCTGAGAACGCCGGTGAGCCTCAGGAGATCGTCTACCACGACCAAGCTCCTCCTCGTCCGAGCCTCTGGGCCTCGAGCGCGAGCGGGACCTCTGTCGCTCCTGAAAGATACAAAATCAAAAGGTGTCAATAATGCAAAATAAAACAAATGGTAGAAATGAAAAAAATAAGTGGTACCTCAAGAACGTCGCTAGAGCTCCGACAACTCGCACCACGCCGAAGCTTGATGATGCAATACTTTAGCGCGTCCACCAGCTTCATGATTCCCATCATCTCTGGGCGGTTAGGCTGAGGATAAAACAAAGAAAAATCAGTAATAAGCAGCAGTAAAAGGGCGGATAATGCGTCGAAGAAAACTCACCGGCTCAAAGACCTCGGGCAGAGACTCCTGTGCCTGTCTATAACCCTCCGGCGCGTCAGCAATATGGTCCTCCGTGGTACCGATCGGCCCGGGGTAGCGGACAGACTGAGGAGGAATCTGAATCTTCCCCACAGGGTGGATAGTCGTTTGAAAATATGATCGAATAATCAAGTTATTCGACTATTTAAAACAGAGATTAACAAAGAAGATTCTCAAAAGAAATCATACCTCGGGAAGACGGGGTGGAGGAGCCAGAGAGGGAAGCAAATCCCGCGCATAGTCGCTCTCCATGTGAACGAGCTCCTACCATGGAAGAGTGTAGCGCTCTCCCCTGTTGATCAACTCTCTGATCAAGCGAGAGTCCTGTATCGAATCTGGCGGAGATGAAGGCACCACAAAGCGATCGCCGCTATGATGACGGACGACTGGCTCCCCCAAATACCAAACGAAGCGTCCGGTACCAACCAAAATGGTACGGTACACTGAAAGACGCAGGGCCTCGGGTAGATCAGTCATCCCGGCCCAAGGACAGTACTGGACATCGATGGGAACCTGGAAATCATAAAAAGTTAGGCGTGAAACAACAAAACAACATCATAAGGAAAGAACGCAACAAAACTAATCCTTACACCAACGGAAGTGGTGCCTCGGCGTAGTAGCCTACGAAGCGCCGGAACAGACTCCATCCGCGACTCTCCTCGGTCACGCCAGCTAGCCCCGACGGAGAAGTCATGGACCGCTCCCCGACGCCGACGAGGAGCCAAGCCTGGGAAGTACTCGTAGAACCATAGCTGCAACAAAAATAATATTTAGCACACGAGTCGAACAAGCTAAAATGAAACAAAAAGGGAAAAGATCATCACCTCTACGACTCTCCATAGGCCATAAACGGTGATAGGGGACTCGTCATTCAGCTGCCGGCAGCCATGACGGAGAGACAAAGAAGATCCGCGTACCCAAGACTGGCCCAGCTATAGGATCCTATCTCGGGGATCCTGGCCAAAGAGGGAAGGTAGCACAGGAGGACGTGTGAACTCCTGTCAGGAGAGAGGGTCATAGAGATCAGGATCAAGATGAAGATCCGCACCCGCTACTCGGCCGTCGTATCCTCTATCTTGAAGCCGTGACCTGACCTGCATCAATAACCTTTAGATTCATAAATCTCCCACTAGCTACAAAATCTAAAATTATCCTAGAAGAATTTCCAATGCCATTGTAAAAGTCTTGGATTAACCGCCATTGTTCTAAATTATGGTGGGGGCATTCTCTTTGTAAGTCCTTGAACCTCTCCCAAGCCTCATATAAGCATTCATCGGCTTCTTGGGCAAAGTTCTGAATCGCACTCCGTAGTACGGATGTTCTCTCTGCAGGATAATACTTATTAAAAAAAATTCAAAACAAGAGTTTCCCAGTCAGTTATACCAAGTGCAGTTCTATTTAAGCCATTAAACCATAATTTAGCTTTTCCAGTTAAAGAGAAGGGAAAGAGAATCTCCCTGATTTGGTCTTGAGTAACCCCGGCTTGCCTGATGGTATTACAATATTGACAATTGTCAGCAATGTGAAGATTCGGGTCTTCACCCTTGGCTCCACTAAATTGCTTCCTCTCTATCATCATTATAAATTGAGGTTTAATTTCAAATTGCACCCCATCAAGAGCCGGAGTGGGAGTGAGATGTGGAAAATCTGAAAGCTTTTGTTGTGAGTAATCACTAAGCTTCTTTGGAACCGCCATCTCTGATTCTGAGTCTGATGATACCTCTAAGTCGTTAGAACCAGTTGGAGGATCGCGGTGATTATTATTATCACCAGAATCCGCCAGGATTTGCTTGTAGAGATTTTTCTGTCTATGGAAGGAACGTTCGATCTCGGGATCGAATGGGATGTACGCTGATCTGGAACACCTGGGCATAAACAAAAAAAAACTAAAAGCAAATATGAGATTTCCCTCAAAGAACTAACGTTCTGTGAGACAAAAAGGAAAATAACCTAGACTACAAAAATAATTAGAAATAAAAATAAAACCGTTTCCCCGACAACGGCGCTAAATTTTGACAGGGTAAAGTCGTATCCCCTAATTGAAAGTAAATACCTAAGTCCTCTAACTAAAGTAGATAGAGAAGAAGGGTCGAACTCCACAGGGAAACAAGTCTTTTTACTCCTAATTAATTATTATAATCTAAATTATCTAAGTAACCAATATTTTTGGGAATAAATTCTATACTACGAAGAATAAGTTTAGGGAGAAAAACAATAATAAGAAGGCCTAGAGTCACAGGTTCACCAATAATTAATATTCCGGGATAAAACATAATAATTAATAATTAACATTGCACAAATAACATGATTAACAGGCTCTCGCAATTTATTAATCAACATAGATCTAACAAGCTCTCGCAATTTACTAGATATAAGTTCCTATTAAAAATAGCCTTTAATATTAAATTAACATATGCTCGATTCATCAATTAAACATTCACAATCAAATTACATCTGCTCGATTCATAATCTAATTGCAAAGAATTAAAACAATTCAATAAGAAATTATCATGCAATACCAATAATCAATAATAACAAATTATCCCTTCATATTAATTATGGATCCCCATAAACCCTAGAATTAAACTACTCAGACATAATCTTAACTAAACTAATCAAATAAATAAAAAAAAACATAATCAAAGAAGTAAATGAAATAGCTGAAATTAAAAGAGAAGAAATTGTTACCAAAAGAAATATGGATTAATGAAAGTAATTAAGAACAAAAGTTGAGAGAGAATTTAAGAGAGAGAAATATCCTAAGTAGAGAGAGAAAATCTAAAAAAGAAGGTAGTCCAAAATTACGTACATAATTCATACTTAAACATTCCTCAAAACTAAAATTAAAACTAATCTAATCAGCTCAGAGAAAAACACGCGCCCGATCGGGCCCGCCTTTTTTGCCTTGCCCACTGCTGGTGTGCTGCGCCCGATCAAGCTTACGCTCACCCGATCGGGCGCGCCTCTTCCTTGAGGGTCTTTATGCGCGCAGCCGCCCGATCGGGCGTATGCTTGCCCGATCGGGCCCGGTCTTCTTCTTCGAGGCTTGGGTTTAGATTGGGCTTTATTCCTCGGCCCAATCTAAGTTTCCTCATCGGGTCTTGATTAATCGATCAAATAGCCCCGGTATCTCATACCGAGCCCTTAATCATCGGCTGTCACCGATCGTGGGCTTCAAGAGTGGCCGTGTCTTTCTAGCTTCCGTAGTTGATCCATAAAAACCCGGGAAAATACTCCAACAGTGCAATTTCCTGTAAAATACAACTAAAACTACGAAAACACTGGAAAATATAAATTAGTAATAAAAGTGGCTTTAAGGAGCCAAAAACACTACTAATTATGACAGCGGGACGGGGGTAAAACACTATATAAATTGGATATATCAGACACCTAGTATGATAGGTAAGCAATGCACGAAATCTGAAACTAATATGACAAGTTAGAAGCTTGTTACACTTACACAATTATAGCATTGTGATTTCTCCACGCATAAACTCACAAAAACCTAAAACCATTTTGCTCTCTACTATTTATACAAGTATCACTAGTATAGAAAGTAGGTTTTCTAATAGAAAAATAAGTTAACTTAACTTATCTTTAAACACGGTTTTATGTAAATCAAGTGGAATAAAATCTTTTCCGGAAAATAAGATTAAAAAGATATTTGTTAATAAGATTTATCTTTTTAACAAACCAATTTAAAGGAAATAAATTTTTTTAGAAAATCTTTTCCTTAAATCTATCTTTTATAACTTTCCATATTTATTTTATTTACCAAGCCAACTTGTCACACTTCTAATAAATTTCGTGCAATAAGCTACTTATCATATTAACAATAATCTAGAAGATAAAAACCTTAACTAAATATAATTGCTGCGCCGTGCTTTTGTTGAGGTAGGTTACTTGGGCTCCAAGCATATTAAGTTCCACCAAAGAAATTAAGCTTGCTGTCTTCAAGTTCCTGTTAGGGAACTCAGTTCTTGTTAGAGAACTCTTCTTCTGATTTGTTTAACTCCTTCAATAAATATCTTTTCATGTCTTCTTAGTTCCAGCTACTTCTTCCATCACCACGATCAACTTCACCTAAACTAATCAAACACTTGAAAACCTTTATCTGTTGAGTTTACTTTAGTTTAAGTTCCTCATCATCAAAACATTTATGCATCAACAAGGCATGTATGAGACTGGCTTTGATTTTCTTGTCTAATGTTTTAGTTAAATTTTGAACATTTAACATAAGACACTAAGAAAAACCATTCAAGTTTTGGAGTAATATAAATTTCTTGCAATATTTTATCACTTCGTTTGCTATTTAATTGTGGTTTAGGATTAAATAATGAGTCCATTCAATTCTTGGAATATTCAAAATAGGGTATCAAGACAAGTCTTGGTAAGGAAACACCTATTAAGTGAACATTGAATATTATAATCGAAAATTATCCCTAATCAAGGTCATTTAAACAATGGACAATTAATGACCAATTGAGATTAGTGTGTAGTCTGAATTATAGCACCGTTTCTTGTGCTACGAGGACATGATTGTCATAAATCATTTGCACAGGTATTGGTTTAGAACCATACTGGATCGACCTATGAGAATAATTTAAGAGATTAAAAATTGTCATGAGTATACTTCTCATTATGGCTATCGGAACCTATTTCCTCGACCATGAGTATTGTGAGTTCACTTGTTTGAGTACTACTCCTCTTTGATGTTGTCAAACGTCTGCCGTAGTAGGGGATTATAATGGCAACACTCTGGTGGCTAGGTCCTCTCAGTAAGAGGAGCGACATTACAATACTGGGAATGTCCCCCTATTAAAATAGGGAAGATGTCTTTGTTGTATAAAAGGCCTCTCGTAGAGCGAGACTATAAAAATGCATGGCCGTGCTCGGATGGATTTTAGAAATCATTTGTTTATTGACATTCGGACTCGAAATCGAGAAACACTTCTGGAAGTAATAAGGATGACAAAATAATCTTACCTTATAGTTCATGAAGAGACATTAAGTGACATAGGAAAAAGGTTGTACACGAAATGGACACTTGTCCGGAAGGACAAGTGGCAGATTGAAAGGAATGGTGTCCTTCGAACAAGTGTACTATTCCGTTAGTGGGTTCAGAATTATTAGAAAGCTAATATATTTAGTAAGGTCAAGTGATCGGAATGCCTGGGTCGAGGCCGCTTCCGATCATTAATATTAATGCATAATTTATATTACAGCTTAATTTTGACTGAACCCTTTGGGTCTTACCCAAGCAACAAACGAAATGAAGCGAAGAATTAATACGGAAGGAATTAATAAGTCAACCGAGTAATTAATATTTAGACGTCGGGGATTCGAGCTTAGAGCGTCGGAAGTTGAGTCGAAAAAATGGTAAAAGATGAGACATGAAAATAATAATAAATCAACAAAGACCAAAATACCCCTAGCATCGGTATTTTGGTGGCTAGCATGCGCACCAAGCTAGGGGCATATGACCTAGCATGGTGGCTAGCATGCGCACCAAGCTGAGCCTAGGCTGGCTGGTGCGTGCTAGCGCAACAATGCTAGCATCGCAAGGCTAGCCGAGCAAACCGCAACAATGCTGGGCCAAGGCGCAAGGCCAGCAACAGCCCGCATCTTTGGTGTGTGGCTCGCTGGCTGAAAGCACGAGCAGCCCGCATAAGCTGCTTGGCTTGCTGGCTGGCAGAACTAGCAGCCCACACGCTTGTGCTGGGCCTACTGGGCAGCCGCGACAAGGCAGCCCACTTTGGGTGCCTTGGTGCCCAAGTGTGGGTGCCATGTGGCATGAATTGAGAGGAGGTTGAAGGGGTGTGTTGGCCGGTTTTTGGAGAGGGAGTGGGGAGCAAGTTTGGTCCCCCCTCTTCCAAATGGTCCTCACCTAACCTGTCACATGAGCTTTCCACTTGTTGATTTATTACTAGTTTGGTTATTAATTTTATTTTAGCTTTAAAATAAAAAGGAAAAAAATCAAATTCTCCCACATTGATGGGAGAGCTTTTCACTCTCTTATTTTCCCTATAAATACCCAAGTTGGGGTATATAGAAAATCACTTGAGTGAGAGTTGAAAAAGGTATTACCATTGTGAAAACCTTTGAACTCAATTACTCACTCGGATTTTTGGTCGGGCCTTGCTAACTCCAAGGCATTCGACCATTTTTGGTGGTCGGATTGTCGGTGGACTATCGCAGGAGGCCGTTGTATTTTCGAGGCTTGCTTTCGAAGAAAGAGCCTGTTCCATTTGGGCGAAGCACACTCCAAAGGTAATTATCTTGTCTTAATCTTGTGAATAATTTATTTATGCTTGTGGTTTTATTTATTGCGAGTGTGGTCTTGGGTTGGGGTTGTTTCCGCGGTGAGTTGAACTTATCAAACCCCAACAATGACAACCCTAGACTCATCCGTCAGAATGCTCAAATGGGCTATTGAAATGCAATGTCTTGAAATCACCTACGAACCGAGAAAGGCAGTGAAGGGTCAGGCGTTTGCCAACTTAATTGTTAAAATGACAAGGCCGATTGCTCCGGACAACCATGATCAGGTTTGGAAGGTGATTTACGGTATTTAATACCCCCAAGTGGACCAATGAGAGAGCGACATGTGTCCCTCTAGGAGGAGTCCAAATGGACTCTCCGGATGCGTGACACATATTACGTAGATATTCCCCCTTGGAAATAGCGCCCTTCAAGGACAAAACTTCAAGGGCGCCGTAAAACAGTGTTGCCTTAATCCCTAGGTAATCAAACCCTAGGTAGGGCACGTTCTCCTAGGACCCTATAAATAAGGAGATTCCCCAATAATTGGGACAATGTTTTTTGACACCTCGAACTTTACGTCATAATCATTAAGGAATTTATTGCTCTCTAAAATAGAGAACACTTGAGCTTGGAATCCGAGAAGATAACTTACTTCCCACACATTTTACTCCACTTCCATAGTAACTTAATCTTCGGAGGTGGAGCTCCGACCATTCAAAGCCCCATTTGTTTTGCAGGTAAAAGCGTCCTTGTCGAATCCAGACTTGAGCTGTAACTCTCCCAAGGGACAAAAAAAACCCCAATACATTTAACGCCGTCTGTGGGGAGAGTACCTCTAAGCTGGCATCACAAGAACAACCTGTGCCACCTCCAGAGACCAACCAGCCTCTTGAAGACATAGAGGTTTAGACGAACCATGATTCAGGTGATGATGGAGACATCAAAACCTTTGTGGCTCCAGACGGGCCACTCATCTCTAAGCGCCCCCGTCACAAAGGCAGGCGGGAGCGCAATGCTAGCCAGGTGGGTCCGAGGAGATCCCTTGAACAATCAAGTAAGCCCTCAGGGCAGCTGGCTGATCCCTCCCACACGGCAAGATCAGCCCCAGTCACCCGAGATGAGCTCATGAAATGCATTAGCAGCCTCAAAGGTGAAATTAAGGATCAAATCAATGAGCGGTCGGCTGCTCCTAGAAAGGAATAGTCGGCCACAAAGCCAGCTCAAGTTGAAAAGCAAAAGCCGGTCTAAGACCATCAGCCGACTCCTCATCCTGCTCCAAAGGAGAAGGCTCGGCCCCAATTCAACCTTTCAAGACTCCGTTTCCCTAAAACGGTGATAAGAAAAGCCATCCGACATCTACAGCCAGATGGTAGCAAAAAATCCTTTCTTGATGCTTGTTAGTACATCGAGCAGAAAAGAACCCAGCCGCTGTTAGAGTCGACTTCTACGTTGACTTATCATGATAGCTTCAAGAATACCTTTGTGAGAAATTCTCCTTCAGTACAAGGGACCCATCAAGCGGCCCCCTTGTATAGTCTGATCCCCATGTAATCAACTCGGTGCAGCATATGGCATAGCCATTATACCGGCCTCTTGCTTTGCCTTACATCCAGCCCGCCTTCTTCGGAGGACAGGAGACATATAACTACCAGCCTATGGATTGGCAGCTTTGGCTATGAAACCTCGGGGAACAACCCTCTGCATTCTCCTGGGAAATAGCCGAGGCCGAATAGCCGGCAAAGGTTAAAAATGTAATGGTTGGAACCTATGATGGTACCTCAAACCCAGAGGACCACCTCTTGGCATACACCCACCTCATGTACCTACAGGGGTTGGATGATGCCGCCTGGTGTCGATGCTTCCCAGCCACCCTGAAGGGCATAGCCCAGCAGTGGTTTGGCAATTTGCCGGCTGGTTGCATTAACAACTTTATGACGCTTGCATTCTTGTTAGCTTCTAACTTCTCTATGAACATCCCTGCAAAGAAAACGAGCCTTGATCTAGGTCATGTACAGCAGGGAGATAGAGAGGGGATGCGATCATAGGTCAGGCGGTTTAATCTGGTGAGAATCCAGATCCAAGGACTGTCTGATGAAGTGGCTTATACAGACTTTTTCAAAGGTTTGAAGGACGGGCCAGATTTCAAGTTCGAACTCGTCCACAATAAAATCTTCATCCTCTAAGGATCTTTGATGGAGGTGGACGCCTACATACAGGCGATCGAGTTCTGCTCCTTTAATAAGCAGTCGGACTCTAAGAAGTGTGACCGACAGAAGGAGAGTCGGCCTGCTCAACCGTCTCTAAAACAGGAAGAGAGCAAGAGGAAAAAACAGATTAAGGCGGTTGATAACTCTGATCAGCCGGCCCAGAAGAAAAAGAAAGAGTGGAAGCCGTGCGTTCCAAGGTACGAGTTCCACAAGGACAACTACTCCATCCTCATGGAGATAAAGGATCGACAGACTCTAGAGAAGCTGACTCCTACGAAAGGTTCCGCTAAAAATCGGAACACGAACAAACACTGTCATTATCATGAGGATCTCGGCCATGACACGAACGACTACTTCAGCCTCAAGCGGACGCTTGATTGTCTGGCCGAAAAAGGAGCGGTGAAATCTTATCTGAAGTCCAAAGGGACTTCAAAGGCGAATCCGAGGCAGTCTAGCAAAAATGCTCCCCTACTTGCTATCAACTCTGAAACGGATGAGGATCTAGTCTATACGATAGCAGGCGAATTCACCGGAGGTGGGCCAACCATCCGGGGCACCAAGGACCATGTGAGAAAGAAGGTCCATTCAGTTGATGAGGGACATGCGACCAGCACATTCGCCTTCCCCGAAGTCATCATTAGCGAAAAGGACAGAGGCAAAGTCCGTCGGCCGCATGATGACCCTGTTGTCATAGAATTCAAAGTGGCCAACCAGCTGGTTGGTCGCATCTTGATAGACACAAGAAGTTTCTCAGACATTATCAGCCGCAAATGTCTATCCAACCTCAAGTACAAGCCGGATAGCATGATGGATGTCTCTTATCCCCTTGTGGGATTTAGGGGAGGAGTTGTGCATCCAGTCAGTGATAGGCCAACGGCGCCAAAATTTGATAGGCCGTCGTCGAGCATACCAAAGATAAAAACCTAACTTGGTCTCTCTAATGGGTAGAAAGGGCAAGTAAGGGTCGATCCCATAAAGACTAAGGGGAGCACTAACAAATATTGATTTGTGATAAGCTAAGCCAAGTCTTTTTGGGTTTAGAGTTATATAAAAAAACTACAAACAATAATAAAAAGGATCTTGGGAAGGTATCCACCAATTAAGTCATTCACAAAATACAATTTAACATACAAAACATAGCAATTTGGGGATAAATTAGGGGAAGTCATCTAAGGCACTCAACTACTCTCTCAACCTAGAGGGATTACTTGAGTCATGAATACAACCTCTTTTCGTGGTTACAAAGCACAAAACAAGTGTTAAAGCATAATCACGATGACATAAACATTCCCTTGACTGAAAATTCCTATTCTCATGGCATTACACGTCAATTAAGCATAATGGATCTAACTTAAGTTCATCTCTCGATCCTTCGTTGAGAAAGCTTAGATAAATAGTTCTAGCAATGGCCACTTACAAGAATTAACAATGAAACCACTTAAGCTCAACTAATTAACATCCCACATTAGCTAAATCAACACATGCAAACAAGTATTTGTGAATTCATCAATGGTTTTAACCATCCCAAGTAAAAGAACTACTCACAAATCATTATAAATTGCAAAATTAAAGTAGTTAACTACTAAGAATATGAATCCAAACACTAATTTAACATAAACAAGTAAGTAATTAAAGAAATAAAATAAGAGAGAGAGAGTAAGAAATTCTCATTGATATTGCAAGAAATAATCAAATGTTCAAGTCTTCCTCCTTCAATTCTTCATATTCCAAACTTTCAACAAGTTTTTTACATTTTCTCTCTCTAAGAAAATGAGAGTTTCTCTCTCTAAAAATCCTAACCTAAGCTAAAAATACACTAATTAGATCTCCCCCCTTTAAAAATGAAGCCAAAGGGGTATTATATAACCCCCAAGTAAAAGGACGGAGAACAAGAGGAAACGACTCGTCTACAGGTCGGCATGGACATGCCAAAGGTTGCACGGACGTGCTGACCTGTTAAAATACAAGCAGAAGCTACTGCCTGACCTTGCACGGACGTTCTTCATTTTGCACGGGCGTGCAGGGACTTGCACGGACGTGCCACTTATTGGCACAGACGTGCATCCCTTTTTTTGGCAAAACAGCTTATTTTCGGAAGGTCATAACTTCTTTGTTACTCATCGGAATAAGGCATATGCCAAGTCGTTGGAACGCTCTTGAGATAAAATTTAATATCCAAATTTAATCACTTCAAAATGTCAAGTGGAACAAAAGTTATGGTTAGTTGAAGTTGACCTTAGTGCAAAAATCCTTCCAAAACTTTCTAAAAGAATTTCAGTTCTCTTTAAGGCACTCATCCTTCTTCCTCCATTGCTCTATCAACCAAGCTTTCCCTTCTCCTTGTTCACTCATGCTTGATCACGTCCATATATAGTGCAAAAAATAGCTAAATTACATCAAAAACACAAACAACCCGTGAAGCATGGATGGTACAAAATTTGTATAAAAATAGGATAAATAATGAACTTTGATGTCGAATAATCACGAAAACAAGGTTCAAAAGTACCCTAAAATCATTCCAAATAACAAGTTATCAAATCCCCCCAAGCTAAGATTTTGCTAGTCCTCGAGCAAAACAAACATATCTAATCAAGAAGGAAGATAACTTGCTATTGATCAAACAAAGGAGAGGTAATAAAGAGGAAACATTAAAACACAAATCCGCATGGTAACAACCATAAACACTTTTAGCACAAGTGAAAAGAAATTTAAACCCCTAAGTCACCTAAGAGGACGAGTTTTTATCTCGTGACGGTTTCCATTGAGCTTAACCCACAACTCACACAAACCATAACACATAATCAAAAATCATGCATACAATTTCATTGTTTTTTTTCTCCCAAGTCAACTCAACAAGATATGAGACACAAGCAAGACAAGTGAGCAACTTTCAAGAATTACCAATCATACAAATGTACACATGAGTTGGGGGTAAAGTGTAAAACTAAGCAAGGTTGCACTAGGATACTTCTTTAGACCTTTTACTAGTTCATTAGAGCACATCTAGATATTCCAAAGTTGCAACAATCCCACTTTTAGTTATAAAATCTCAAAGTGCAAGTGCACCTCCCAAAATGCACTCTCAAGCCCCTTTAACTACACTCCAACTCGGGAATTTACATAAGAAACTTCAAAATAGACAATGTGTGGGAGGCGTCCACAAGTTGACCTCTAAATAAGAAAAAGTAAAAATTTGTAGAATGTTGGAGGGGTTTTTTTTTATCTCCCTTTCTTTTTCTATATATTTTTTTCTTTTGGTTTCTCTTTTTTTTTTTCCTTTTTTTTTTCCTTCAACATTCATTGCCCTTGCCTCTTTTAATTGTGAGCGACTCTTTCTTTTATTCAAGACATGTGGCTTATTATGCCACTTATTACACATGATAGAAGTAGAACCAATTCCCTAATAGAGTTTTATTTTGAGGAGAAGGGGAGGAACATCAAGGGCACAAGGGACCGCAATTCGATTCAAACATATCCTACTTTGGGAAAATTTGACAATATCTATGCTAGACGTGCGATTGAGAATTCATCGGCTTTCATTTCATATACTCTAATGCAATCAAAATTAATGGACCTCTAAATGACCCCAACCCTAGCATACACCCTTATAAGGAACTAGTACTCATCACTCAAGAGTCAAGCAAGCAAAACATATAAGCATCGTCATTTGAGTCTCATCCTTGGGCATTTTTTTTCAATTGTTTTTTAAGTTGTTATAAGGAAATAAGAAAATAAAAATAAAAGGCACGAATATCCAAATGTACAACTAAGAACAAATTCAAGCATCAAACTAACAATCAACCCCCCTTCTGTAGGCTTCGTTCGAAGTGCGCCTACGTTAAAGCTTGTTGTGAATATGCTTGGCACTCATAGGAAGTTGGAATTCACAAAATACAATTAGTGACAAGGAAAGTAGGGAGCCGCCAACAAGTTTTTAAGGAACTTGTAAACCGTTCACATATCATTTAAGGCAACCACGATAAGAGACAACGATAGGAAACAACGATTGACCCGTGAAGGTAACACCCCATTCATAATCATCAATATTGGAAGCAATTTAACAATAATAACGTTAGTAAAATAAAATATAAAATAACCTAATCATGATGCTAGCAATATATCAATAAAATAAGTAATTAAATTAATTAATTACTCACATTCTGCGCGTTCCTTATAATTGCTACATCATGAATAAATTGTTGTAACTTCAATAAAAAATTTAAATCAAACAAAAATTAAATTAAATTAAATAAAAAGTAGAGTTGATTTGGTCCAAACCCTCAGTTATGTGTACCTTTCATGCCTTGGTTTAAGGACGGAACCTCGGGTTAAGTATGGACTCCTCTGAGTGCTTAAGGGAAGAATGGTGTAATTAGGAATATAGGTTTAAAGCTTAGAATATGGGAGAGAGAGAATATAATGATTTTTTGGTGTAAAAGAGATAAAGAGAGATGGATTTGATGCCCCGAACTGCAGAAAGGAGGGGGGTATTTATAGGCAAAACGAGCAGAGGGAACACATGGAACCCTAAAAAGATAAAAACCCTAAAAAATAACACCGCGACACGGCAGAGAACACCGTGACACGGTGCCAGGAACCGTCAAACAGGGGAAGGCGCCGTCTGATAGGGGAAAATCCCGTGACGCGATGGACAACTTGAGTGACGCGGGAAATATTTCACCTACGGGAAGTGAAAACGCGTGAAGGGTTTACGCGGAAAAGACAAGAGAAAATTCTGTGACAAGGCAGACGTACTGTGACACGATAGTTTCCACCATGGCACGGTATAGTACACCATTTCACGGTATGGGAAAACGCATAAATTACACGGAAAAAGCACCGTGACACGGGGTTCAGTATCGTGTCACGACACTAGGTACCGTGTCAGGGCAACCGGTACCGTGCCACGGTGGAATTTGACGTGAAAAAACTTTGAAAATAGCACTGTGACACGATGTTCAGTATTGTGACACGGTGCCAGGCACCGTCAAACGGGGCACACTCCCATGACACGGTGCTTTTGCAATGTGCGCGGTGATTCTAGTTTTTTACCCGTTTTTAAAATCATCATAACTTTTGATTTGTAACTCAGAATAAGGCATATAATATATAATTGGAAAGATTATCAAGTCTATTTTCCAAACCAATTAAAATAAATTCAAAATGATTTGTAGACTTTAAGATATAGCCGTTTTAGTAGAAGGGTGTCATTTTTGGGCCGAGTTTAGTGTTTGGCGCATGTCATCTTCGATATAGCTCGGAATTGGGCTTATGATATATGGTTGGAAAGGTTATATTAAGGCCTATCCAACAAAATAACAATCAGATCAAAATTATAAGACCAAAAAATCAGTTTCTCTCGGTTTTGCGATGTGGACACGAAAAGTGGATAACAAGTTATGGTTTAGGGAAATGACCTAGGAAATGGATTAGTTTATGAAATGTATTGGATAGAACATGGATTTAACCACTAAAAAGATTAAATACTCAACCCGATCAATAATGACGGTGAAAGGTGTTCATCATCGGGTTTGGTTTTGGGGAGACATTTTTTGGTTTCTACACCTTCATGAAAGCGTTAAGCTT
This sequence comes from Chenopodium quinoa, assembly GCF_001683475.1. Classification (NCBI taxonomy): domain Eukaryota; kingdom Viridiplantae; phylum Streptophyta; class Magnoliopsida; order Caryophyllales; family Amaranthaceae; genus Chenopodium; species Chenopodium quinoa. The sequence goes on along the minus strand of NW_018744813.1, from coordinate 2,807,042 downwards.
CCCCCCAAGCTTAGACGAAGCATTGTCCTTAATGCTTTGAACAGTTAATCAAGGGGGTGGTAGGGAAGTGAAAAAAATCAATCTCAATAAGTACATCTAATCCAACATATATAACTACAATGAAAAACCACAACATATTATAAAATCTAGCCCCAAGACAAACACTTTAACAAGCAACAAATGAATGGCAAAAATAATTATAAAATCAAAAGTTTGAGAAGAGATGAAGAGGGAAAGAGATATTACACAATTTTATGTAAATTTCTTCATAAATTCTTTAAAACTTGGTAGAGTATGTTGTGTCTTTTCAATGTAGCAAAAACTCTAAAATTCTTGTGAATTTGAGAGTATGAGATATAATTTGGAGTGGATTGATCATAGAGAGTACCTAATTGAGAATCATTTCATAAAAATCATTAGTTCCAATCATCATACAATTAAATTCCATGCACATCATTAATTCAAAATAAACAAATAAAAAAAAGGGTAGAAAATTTGCCTTTCTTTTCGGTCTTTGGCTAGACCTTAGCTAGTAAGTAACTTGACAAACTCCTAAGGAGCTTATCATATGCACTTGAGCACATTTAACAAATTAAAACCATGAAAATAAAAAGGAAATTTAATGAGAAGAAGAAAAGGATATACATTAATCTACAAAGTTTCCTAAAATAAAAATGAAAAGATCTAAAAAAGGTCCTAGATTGAAAAGAAGAAAGAAAAATAAAATTATACCTACAACAAAACACTTTGGAGATTCATTTGGTAAATCAAAAACTATATTTACATCAAATTCACCAAATTGAGCATCATTGGTTGGAAAATGGCCATGCAAGTCATAAAATGAAGTACAAAGAGGATCATGTAGTGAAGTGAACTTGGGAAGAGGAGGGGGGCAAAGGTTTGGAAATGAGACAATAATATCAAGAGTTTTTGAGAAAGGGATATGAGGATCAAAAAATGAATGTTCAATTGGTAAAGACTCCACAAATATCTCACTCTCAATTCTATGGTCCTCAAAAGAGGGATTTTCCTCCACTTCATACCTTTTATCCTTTCCCAAAATTCATCATGAATATCTAGGTTACTCTTTCCAAATTGATAGTTATCCTCAACATCTCTTGAATAATCATCAATATAATCAAATTGAAGAAAACCATCAACATTATATTTGGACTTTAGTAGACCTATATCATCAGTGGAATTCAATAAACAATCATCAACTTTGTCATCATTTATAATTAATGGTACATTAGGCTCATTATGCAAATTGATGATATTTGGAAAAATAGGGTCATCAACCAAAGGTTTTTCAACGAGAGGCTTCTCAAAATTTTCATTTTCATTCATTTGAACCCTAGAAGATTCACTATAATGATTCATGGATGTACAAGTGTTGTTTATGTCCATTAGATTCCTAATCTCTTCACACCCCTTCAAAAACCGTTCTAGAGCAAGCTCTAAAGAAAACATGGGTTCTTGAGGATGGGAGAAATTCTGAAAAAATCATTGGGAAGAGGTGTCAACATTATGCACATTAGTCACATCATAAGGAGTACATGACATAAAATTGGAATCCAAGAAAACATTTGGAGAATTTTGACAATTTGCATCACCAATACTCGAAACATTAGAATCCAAAACATTATCATCACATTCTTCAAATGAGTTTTCATCATTAAAATGGTCATATGTCTCGTAATTAGCCATCTCCCAATCATAGGTATCTTTAGCTAGCCATTCAAACATACTCCAATTCTCATTAATGGTATTAGACATAAATTGACCTTCAGACATAGATTCAACAACAACTCGCATTTCATAATTTAAACATTCAAAAATTACTTCACAAATATCCACCTTTAAAAGTCTATGACCATAGTTATAAGCAATATAATCATTAACCCTATAGAAATATCTCCAAAATGGTTCATTCTCATATTGGGGAAGGGAAAAAAATTTCCATTTATTTCAATGGAAGAAAACCCAAAATAAAATTAAATAAAAAGAGAGAAAAAGTAATATGTATAAATACCTAGACTCATCTAATCAATACTTAACCAATGTCAACCGAAGTCCCCAGCAATGGCGCCAAAATTTGATACGCCGTTGTCGAGCCTACCAAAGATAAAAACCTAACTTGGTCTTTCTAAGGGGTAGAAAGGGAAAGTAAGGGTCGATCCCACCAGTACTAAGGGGAGCACTAACAAATATTGATTTGTGATAAGTTAACCCAAGTCTTTTTGGGTTTAGAGTTATATAGAAAAACTACAAACAATAATAAAAACGATATTGGAAAGGTATCCACCAATTAAGTCATTCAAAAAATACAATTTAACATACAAAACATAGCAATTTGGGGATAAATTAGAGGAAGTCATCTAAACCACCCAACTACTCTCTCAAGCTTACTTACTTGAGTCATGAATACAACCTACTCTCGTGGTTACACGCATAAAACAAGTGTTAAAGCATAATCACGATGACATAAACATTCCCTTGACTTCATATTCCTATTTTCATGGCATTTCAAGTCAATTAAACATAAGGGAACTAACTCAAGTTCATCTTTTGATCCTTCGTTGAGAAAGCTTAGATAAATAATTCTAGCAATGGCCACTTACGCGAACTAACAATGAAACCATTTAAGCTCAACTAATTAACATCCCCCATTAGCTAAATCAACACATGAAAACAAGTATTTGTGAATTCATCAATGGTTTCAACCATCCCAAGTAAAAGAACTACTAACAAATCATTATAAATCGCAAAACTAAAGTAGTTAACTACTAAGAAAATGAATCCATACACTAATTTAACATAAACAAGTTATAAAACTAGAAAAGATACAAAAATAAGTAATTAAAGAAATAAAATAAGAGATAGATTAAGAAATTCTCATTGATATTGCAAGAAATAATCAAATCTTCAAGTCTCCTTCCATTAATTCTTCATATTCTAAGCTTTCAACAAGTTTTTCACACTTTCTCTCTCTAGAAAATGAGAGTTTCTCTCTCTAAAAATCTTAACCAAAGCTAAAACTACACTAATAAGATCTCCCTCCCTTTAAAAATGAAGCCAAAGGGGTATTATATAACCCCCAAGTAAAAGGACGGGGAACACTAGGAAACGACCTGTCTACAGGTCGGCATGGACATGCCAAAGGTTGCACGGACGTGCAGACCTGTTAAATATACGAGCAGTAGCTACAACCTGACCTTTCACGGATGTGCTTTATTTGGCACAGACGTGCAGGGACTTGCACGGACGTGCCACTTATTGGCACGGACGTGCAGCCCTTTTCTAGCGAAATAACTTGTTTTTGGTAGGTCATAACTTCTTCGTTACTTTGGAATAAGGCATGTGACCAGTCTTTGGAAAGCTCTTGAAATGAAATTTAATCTCCAATTTGAATCACTTCAAAATGTTGAGTGGAACAGTAGGGAATATTTCAAGCATTATCCCTAGCTTGAACCCCATTGTGATTATTAATTATCTTATTAAGCGTGATTACAAGTACCAATTCCCTTTAAACTTGCATACAAGGTGTGATCAAGAAATAACAAATAAATATCATATCAAGCAACATAATAATAATCATAACAATTATAAATCATAGAAATAATCATAATTAAAATAATCATGTTAAATCATAATAATAGCTCCTAAGCATGATACTAACAAGATTAATAACAAACCCTAGCATGTCACTAAACAATAAAAATCAACGCTTTTGCACTAACATGATACTAACATGCTAATAGGAAGAGAAATAGGAAGCATCATAGGAATCACAAATGTCATATTTGATATTAGAAATTATAGTTATTACCCTAAACATTATACTAGGAATCATTGTTGTCATTCAAAACATTAAGTATCCTAACATGATACTAGAAATCATAATAACAACCTAGACATGATTTCTATATCATAATGTCAATAAATTAATTAAAGCACTTACTTGAATGCCTCATATCTCTTTTTAATAACAAAATACACACATTAGTAACTTCAAGGAAAATAATAAAATCAAACTATTAAATTAAATAATTGAAATAGAGATTTGGGACCAAACCCTCAGAAATTAAAACCTTTCAAGTCTAGGGTGAAGACAACTTCGAATTATGCTAGGTGTGTCTAGTGCTAATGTATGAGGAATAGTGTTTGTAAAAGGGTTGGTTTAGAAAGAGGGAGAGAGAATCAAGATATTTTTTATGAGAGTTGATGATTATTGATGATTTTTCATGATTGAAAACGGAGGTTATAGGAGGCTATTTATAGAGAAAATCAGTCGGAAGGATAAAAAAACAAATTAGAGTTTCGAAGAGAGTAAAACGACTTAGCGCCAGACGCCAAATATTAGTGCCAAGCGCTAAGGCTAGCGCCAGACGCCAAGCATTAGCACCAGATGCTAATCCTATGGTCAGGCTCTAGAAACTAGTTTCACGCATTTTCTTAATTTTGATAAATTAAGCCATACAGAAGGGAAAAATCGTATTTTCCTTTAAACACTTCGTTTATTCTGATTAAAACTCTAAAAAGTCAACTAAAGTCAATTTATCAATGCTAATTAAATTAGGAATGAAAAGAACCTTCTAGAAGAATCTAGAAGAATAAAATAAATTCTAATTGCATTAGGAATGATAAATCAATATTAAGCTCTCCTCTAGATCATTGGCTGCACATAAATATCGAACCGGGCCCAATTTAGTAATTTGACCATAACTTCCTCATTATTCATCGGAATTAGGCTTATAAAATATCGTTGGAAAGCTTTTTTCAAACTTAACCTAACTATACTATTATTGGACCCTTAATATAGAGCAAACCAAACACTATTGGCTGTTTTCTTAATATAGGTTTTCAAAAATAGAGAGAAAGAAAAGAATTAAAAACTAACCGCAACACTAGACTTTCCACACTTTCACTTCATTCGATTATGATTCGACGTGAAAGGTACTCATAACTAGGTTTTTTTTTTGGGGAGACACAAATGGGTGTCAACAGAAGCCCCCACTTTGACTGAGTTTGGAGAAACGCAAGTTTTGAAAAAAAAAAATCAAAGTAGCGATAGAGACGGAGAATGATTTAGAATGTTCTGCGATTCTAAATCATTCTTGTAACGTCGATACCTGAAAACTAGCATTAGTTAAACAGATTAAAGAGTTATGAAACGCGTATCTTGCACCGTCGAGCACACGCCTCTGAAAGTAACCGATTTGTTGTTGTATTGATGTATTTGTTGTTGTGATAGCCTACCACAAACTAGGGAATGCAATCTTGCTGTTTAGCCGTTCACTCGTCTTTGAACAATAGAGCTTTTTTGGATATGTTCACGTGTCTCTCAACAAAGAGCTTCTGAATGATATGTCCACGCGTCTCTAAACAAAAGAGCTTTGATATAATATGCCCACACGTCTCCGAGCAAAAGAGCTTTGATGATATGTCCACGCGTCTCTGAACAAAGAGCTTTGATGATATGCCCACGCATCTTTGAGAAAAAGAGCTTTGATGCACATGTCCACGTGTCTCTGAACAAAAGAGCTTTTTGATGTGTCCACGCGTCTCTGAACAAAAGAGCTTTGAATGGATTGTCCACGCGTCTCTGAACAATAGAGCTTTGATACTTAAATGTTTGTTGCGATCGTTCGATTGGCTGCGAATAGGAGCTTTGCTGAATAGTTGTATCCTGTAAAAATCAAAAGATTGCCAAATAGCTTTGCTTGTGCTTTTCTTAGGGTTGACCTAACGCTTGATGTTTTTTCTTAGGGTTGACCTAAGGTGATCGACTGACTTGAGGTTGACTTAATGTGACTAACTGACTTGAGGTTGACCTAAGGTGAATTGACATGTGTGACTCATGACTCGTGTGTGCATTGTATTGTGATTGTGCAACTCGAAAATGCAAAAAAGCAAAAAAATTTCGTCATTTTTGTGAAGGGTACTGACTTTCTCCCGAAAAATAAAGACGCGAAAAAGAATCGAAGTTTTTGAAGGTGCATGTTGAATGAGCTTAATCTGTCACAGTACAAGGATTGTAACATCTTAGACTATCTTAGTTGACTAGACAATGAAAGTATTTAGGTGACTTAGGCACGGAGGCTAAGTACTTTATACTTTATGATGCAATGATGATTAATGTTGGTATGACAAGGCATGCTTCAGCACTTTGTTAAGATTTCATGACAAAGGGTTCCTAAGGGAAGTATATTTGGTCAAGTATTTGTGCGGTGTGTGAAAGTGATACAAAAGTACCAACACTGTTACTAGAGTAGGTGTTTTCGGAAGAAGAATAATAGTCATTCTTCTTTCCTTGACAACCACTGTTGTTATTGTTACTAATCCTGGCCTTTTTGTTGCTTGGAGGAATATGGAGGAGACATGAATCAATGAGGTCTTGAACACGATCTTTGAGAGCGAGACATACTTCGGTGGTGTGACCACGACTTCTATGGTATCGGCAATAAGATTTTGGGTCCCAATTGGGATACCGTTTTTCAAGCGGAGGGTCTTGACTGGGACTAATGGGGTGAATGAGACCTTGATCGTGAAGACAGTCAAAACCTTCATTGTAAGTCATTCCTATTGGTGTGTATTCTTCAATGGTCCGTTTTGCCTGTGGCTTAAGAGCATTGAGTTCTTCATTAAATCTTTGGTGAGAATTTTGTTCAATAACCATCACCCGATTTGCTATTCCTTCTACCATATTCAAGAGCATGGCAATGAGATCTTGCAGTTTTCAAACGTCTTCTTTTATATTTGACAAGTTTTTCCTAGTATTATCTAAGAAAAGACTTTCATCCTCCACAATCATGGCCACTTCATCAAGAGAGGTTATATAAGCTACCTCGATCATGGGCTCACCTACATGTGTGATAAGGAGTGAAGGATCGAAGGACGTTTGATCTTCTGCGATGGCTAGAATCTCGAAAGTTTTATTGTCATCAATTAGATCTTGAATTGCTTCTTTGAGTTTCCAACACTCCTCAGTATCGTGACCCTTTCCTTGGTGATATTTGCAGTGTTTATTAGGATCCCACTTAGGTGGCCTGGCTTCTGGAAGCGGGTCCTTGATAGGTCCTATGGGCATGACTAGTCCTTTGTGGTGTAGCTTTTCAAAACCTGTTTCATAACTTATACCAAGTGGAGTGAACACCCTTTTCGACCTTTGGATTCGTGATTTAGAGGCGTTCGCAGCATGTACTTCATTAATGGGAGAGGAAGAAGAAGGATGGTCGTTTTTCTTTCCTCTCGCACTATTATCTTTCATAAGGTCATCTTCAATGTCAATGCCTATATTATACACAGCCTTGAAAGTATTCAAGTTGTGTTGGTATTTTAAGTGCTTTGAATACTTCCCTTGGAGATTCTTGATAAACATCCTCACAGATTCTTTTTTGGTAGGAACCTTGACCATATTAGCAGAAGTTTTCCTCCATTTGTTGAAGAAAGAAGTGAACCCTTCTTTTTCTTTTTGTTTTAACATCTCAAGTTGTCTGTGTTCTGTTTCGTCTTGGATGTTGCACTTATAACAATCTATGAAATCATTTGTTATTGTAGGGAATATTTCAAGGATTACCCCTAGATTGAACCCCACTGTGATCATACACTAAAGTACGGTGGCGTCCAAAGGGAAAAAACATAGAGCAAAAGAGTCGCCAACAAGTTTTAGGAACTTGTAAACCGTTCACAAGGTGAAGGTTACACTCCTTAACGATCCAGGAGATCGTCAACTCCAATAGGTCTGGAACCATGACTGGAAGTTCGAGGATGAAGGTACAAATCCAATCTAAAAGAGATTGAACCTGCCCTAATAATAGGCCTCTACTTTATTCTGATCGTATTCATGTGCGCTTTCTGACTAACATGCAATCAATAGGATTAACCCTAAACCTGTTTATCTATGTTGGTTGAATATTAATGCACAAATAAATATATTATTAGCGGTCACTTGAATTATAATCAAATTAACCCTAAACAAGATCATTAATTATCTTATTAAGCGTGATAACAAGTACAAATTCCCTTTAAACATGCATAAAAGGCGGGATCAAGCAATAACAATAACTATCAAGCAACATAATAACAATAAAATATAATTATAATCATAATTATAATTATAATAATCATGTTAAAGCACAATAATAGCAAGACCCTAGGCATGATACTAACAAGATTAATAACAAACCCTAGCATGTCACTAAACATTAAAAAATCAAAGCTTTAACCCTAACATGATACTAACATGAATATTAGGAAGAACATACGAAGCATCGCAGGAAACACAATTGTCATATTTGATAATAGAAATTATAGTTGTTACCCTAAAAATGATACTAAGAAGAACAAAACTCCCTAACATGACACTAGGAATCATAATAACAACCTAGACATGATTTCTATATCATAATAACAATGAAACCAATTAAAACACTTACTTGGATGCCTCGTACCGCTTTCTAATAACAAAATACACACGTTAGTAACTTCAAGGCAAATAATAAAATAAACAATTAAATAAAATAATTGAAATAGAGATTTGGGACCAAACCCTCAGAAATTAAAACCTTTCACATCTAGAGCGAAGGAAACTTCAAATTTGGCTAGGTGTTTCTAGTGCTAATGTATGAGGAATTGTGTTTGTAATAGAGTTGGCTAGAAAGAAAGAGAGAGAATCTAGAAATTCTTGATGAGTGTTGATGAGAATTGGAGAATGAAAACGGAGTTTTTAGAACGCTATTTATAGAGAAAATCAACCAAAAAGATAAAAAATCAAAACAGAGTTCTGACGCGTAAAACGGGGATTAGCGCCAGACTCTGACATTAGCGTCAGGCGCTAACGCTAGCGCAAGGCGCCAAACGTAGCGTCAGGCGCTAATGCTGACATTTGGCGCTGACTAAGAATTTGACGCGTTTTCTTAAAGTTAGATAGAAATTTCCGTACAGGAGGATAAAATCGTATTTTCCTCAAAAACGTTCTTTTATTATGATTAAAACTCTAAAAGGCAACAAAAGTTAATTTATCAATACTAATTGAATTAGGAATGAAAAGAACCTTCTAGAAGAATCTAGAAGACTAAAACCATTCCTAATTGCATTAGGAATGATAAATCCATATTAGGCCCTCCTCTAGATCATTGGGCCGCATATAAGGCTCAAACCGGGCCCAGTTCGGTAAATTGGCCATAACTTCCTCAATATTCATTGGAATTGGGCTTATAATATAGCGTTGGAAAGGTCTTTTCAAGCCCCATCCAACTACACTACTATTGGACTCATATCATGGACCAACCAAACTGGATTGGCTGTTTTCTTAAAATAGGTTTTCAAAAACAAAGAGAAGATTAAAGAAATTAAAACTATCCGCAACACTAAACTTTCCACACTTTCACTTCATTCGATTATGATTCGACATGAAAGGTACGCATCACTGCGTTTGGTTTTGGGGAGACACAAATGGCTGTCTACAGAAGCCCCCACTTTGACTGAGTTTGGTGAAACGCAAGTTTCGAAAACAAAAGTCAAAGTAGCGATAGGGACGGAGAATGATTTATAACGTTCTGCGATCCTAAATCATTCTTGTATTGCCGATACCTGCAAACTAGCGTTAGTTAAACAGATAAAAAAGTTAAGAAACCCGTATCTTGCACCGTCGAGCACACGTCTCTGAAGGTAACCGATTTGTTGCTGTATCCTTGTTGTTTTGATGACCTCCTGCAAGAGAATGCCATCCCGCTTGAAAACTGCTATGCTTGTAACCGCCTCCAATATCGAAGATTGGTTCGCTTGAAAGGATCCTCTTCCGCTTTGTGACCATCTTCCACACCTTAGGGAACACGATCGAAGACAACTTCGCTTGAAATCACCTTCAGTTGTTTGTGACAACTCTCCGCAATCTAGGGAATGCTGCTGAAGATATCCTCACTTGAAGCTATCCTCATTTGTTGCGATAATTTTCCAAAGAAGATTACCGAAGATCTCCGCTTGTCGATCTTTAAAAGTTCGCTTGAACTTTGCTTCTGCTATGCCTTTACGTCGGCGCTTTTGCAGCTTGTGAACCTGTATGTTGGTGCTTTTGCTGTGATGACAATCTTCTTTTCTTTGGGAATAGTTGCCAACACAACTCTTGTGTGATTTATGAAAATCCGATTTAGGGAAAGTTGTCAATTCTACGTAACAATCCATCCTTGGAAAAGTTGCCACCATGAAGCGACAACCCGTATCTCGGAAAATTTGCCAAAATCAATTTTTAGGGAAAAGTTGCCAATGCTTCGTAACAATCTGTCATAAGAATTTTTCTACGATCGACAATCCACATCTTGGAATATAACTCTTGAAAGTAATGCACCTTGGAAATTTTCCAACGCTATGCGACAATCCTTTTAGGAAAATATTGCCACAATTGACAAGCCGCATCTTAGAACATTTGCAAAAAGAGTCGACCGACAATCCACTTCGGGAAAATTTTCCACTTAATGAAATGAATGACAATCCACGGTGAGGAACCTTAGCCGAAGTTTATGATGAATAGAGTCCTACAACAATCCTTTGGGAAATTTTGCCATAGGGAAATGGGTGTATGACAATCCAAATCGGAAAACTTGCCAGCGATCGACAATCCGAACTTGGAAAAAAATTGCCAAACAGAGAAGGAGCACGACAATACACGCTTGGAAACTTTGCCAGAGATGACAATCCAATCTTGGAAAAATTGTCGTTGAAGAAGATGCGCGACAATCCGTATTTGGAAATATTGTTAGTTGGGGATGACAATTCATTTTTTGGAAAAATTGTTGTTAAGAAGAATGCGCAACAATCCATATATGGAAATATTGTCGTTTAAGAAGAATGCGCGACAATCCATATCTGGAAATATTGTCTTTTAAGTGCTTGTTTTTAAACCAATACGTTGGTGCTTGTAATGCGCCGATGTTTTAGGCGCTTAAGCTAAGTGAGACGATTTTTTGTCAGGTCAATCACTTACTACGATTGTAATCGAGCCGACTACTAATCATGTAAATTTGTTTATAGGGGCTAACTAGCGTACCAAGGAACCCGAAATTGTTGTATGAAGTCGAAATAACCGTTCTGAGAGGCTTCGAGCTCTGTCGCTGCTGAAATATCGCTGGCGCCAAGAATTGGCTCTGTCACCAGATGTTGAGATCTAGAGCCAGGCGCTGAAATCTGTTGCTAAACGCCAGATGTTGTTGTCTGGCGCTGGAAACGGGTCTTCCCTATTCTGCTCTTGCTGCCGCTGTTGCTCGGTTTTGCTCCGAACTTTGAACTTGGTCGTTTCCTTTCAACCAAATCTGCTCAAATCTTTTGCAAATTAAAGCTCTTCATCTCTAATTTACTGATCCATATAACTCCTCTTATCTTGGAGGAACCTCCTGTATCATATTCGCGGTTTTTTCGAAAAAAATCTGGGAATCTCCTCACTTGTTGGGATGCACCTGCATTTATATCTTTAACCATAGGACTTTGATTATCTTTCTTTTGGGTTGACCTAAGACTTAGTGTTGCTTGACTCATTGACTTTTCGTGACTCAAGGTATGAACTTGACTCGCCGTGATTGACTGGCTCGAGGTTGACTCGACTCAAAGTGTTTGACACATGTGTTAGACTCAAATCAAGGTGATATCACGACATGACTCAATGTGTACGTGACTCGTGTGTGCATTGTATTGTGATCGTGGGACTCAAAAATGCAAAAAAGCAAAAAATTTCCGTCATTTTTGTGGAGGGTACCGACTTTATCCCGAAAAAGAAAAGACACGAAAAAGAATCGAAGTGAAGTTTTTTTTGAAGATGCATGTTGAATGAGCTTAATCCGTTAACGTTGTCTCTCACAGTACAAGGATTGTAACATCTTTAAACTATCCTAGTTGACTTGATAACGAAAGTATTTAGGTAACTTAGGCGCGGAGGCTAAGTACTTCGTACTTTGTGATGCAATGATGATTATGATTGATGGTGATATTTGGTCATGTATTTGTGATGTGTGTGAAAGTGACACTAAAGTTAGGCCGCAAGGGCTAAGTGTGTGGAAAGATATTATTTTTAGAAGAGTCAAATGATGGTGACTCTTAGGCTAGGTAGGCTAATGATGTAGGGATCAAGCCCCCAAGTCTAGCTCTAAGTAGATAAGGATGAGCATAGGAGATCTCTTGATATGATCATGGTGTGAGTGTGTGAATGTGAATATGAATGCATGTTTATTACGGCCGCACCTCGATGTGAGGTTGCCAACGTATCCGTTAGGAATCAGGCCGAACGTAGCTCTAGCCAAACCTCGCACAAGTATGTGTATACCTCAAAAAGGGCTTTTTAAGGGTTGTAACGTGGTAAGGCTAAAGGTTGAAGAAGAAAGGGATAAAGGCTCAAGACCCTAGATAAGCCCCCAAGGTGTGAAACTTTGCTTTTGAATATTTATATTTTTATGCTTGAGTTTCTACTCTTTTTTAGCTCTCTTTTCTTTTCTTTTTTTTTTTTTACTTTTCTTTAGCATTTATTTTATTTTTATAAGTGTGGGCAATCCCGATCATGCGATCTATCACTCACTTGGCATTTATGTTTCTCAGGCACGGTACCGAGCACTCGATAATAGACGCAATCTGAGACGTGTTCTTATCAAAGATATTTTCATATCAAAGACGTTGGAACACTTACCATTTTGTACACTTTATTTATTTATTTTTCTATTATTGCTATTTTAATCTTTTGAAGTCACTCAAGATTTTTTTTTATTTTTTTATTGAAAATTAAATAAGTTGCACACAATCCCATCCCAAAGTTAGGTAGATATAGGTTGAAAAATGACAGGTCTTTCGTTAGACGAGGCTCAAAGTGGTTTATGAAGAAAGAATTGTATAATTGAAGGGTGAAAGGTAATATGATGTGGCTACAAGGGGTGCCTCAAATCATTGGTAAACCTTATGCTTAGTTTGACATGAATTTATTCACTCTCTTTTTTTTCCCCCAATAAGTCTAGCATAGGCATCCTTCTCTCCCCTTCGATTAATTTTGTAGATTCTTTCTTTTCTCTTAGATTTAATTTTGTAGGATCATTATTTATTTTCCTTTAAATAAAATGAGCATTTATTTTCTTGCATATCAAAAAACTGTAGGGAATATTTGAAGCATTACTCCTAGCTTGAACCACACTATGATCATACACTAAAGTACGGTGGCATCCAAAGGGAAAGAAGATAGAGCAAAAGAGTCGCCAACAAGTTTTAGGAACTTGTAAACCGTTCACAGGGTGAAGGTTACACCCCTTAACAATCCAGGAGATCGTCAACTCCAATAGGTCAGGAACCATGACTGGTAGTTCCGGGATGAAGGTACAAATCCAACCTAAAAGAGATTGAACCTACCCTAATAATAGGCCTCTACTTTATTCTGATCGTATTCATGTGCGCTTTCTAAATAACATGCAATCAATATGATTAACCCAAAAAGAAAGAAAAACTAGTCTAAAAAGCATTAAAATACGGGTTGCCTCCCGCAAAGCGCTGGTTTATCTAGGTCCCGCACGACCTTTTTACTTAGTACAAGAACAAGGACCCTTGACCTAACGCTTGGTCGGGTGGTTTCTCACCCGGTCGAGCGGTGTTTAGGCCACGACGCGGCTTCCTGACATACCTTGTAGGACGCCAATTCACCTTATCTTGTGGATCCTCCTTGATTTGGACTGGAGGCTCTACAATGCTACGCACTAAAGATCCCACTTCGATCGATGGTTTCTTCAAATTGTCATTACATTTAGCACTTGCAACTCGATCTGGCAAAACACTTATTATAGGCTCAATTTCCATAGCTTGCTTGTTTAATTCCACATTCTCATCCTCATAGCCAAGACCGAAAGTGTAGAGGGCTCTTTCTATTACATCAACTTCCTTCTTCCATTTGTCTATCTCTTCTGTAAATGATGCAACACAAGATACCGCCTCCAAGGGATCTTTTACAAGAGCTTGGGGCTTGTTAGAATAATTTTGAACCACATCAACACTAAAACACTTCTCCTCTATCATGGGGCTTTTAGGGGTATTATTAAGGTTAAAAATAATTTTATCATCCCCTACTGATATTGTCAATTTGCCACTTCTCACATCAATAATTGCCCCTGCCGTGTTAAGGAATGGTTTACCCAAAATAATTGGGGTTTGCATATCCTCAGCAATATCAAGAACAACAAAATCAACAGGTATATAAAATTTACCTACTCTAACAGGAACATCCTCTAAAACACCTAAGGGGTATTTAAAAGAACGGTTGGCAATTTGTAGAGTAATATACGTAGCTTTTAATTTACCCATATTTAACTTGGAACAAACAGATAATGGCATAACACTAACGATAGCACCCAAATCACACAATGCATTATCAATCATTAGATTTCCAATATGACAAGGGATAGAAAAACTACCCGGATCTTTTAATTTAGGTGGAGATTTATTTTGAAGTACAACACTACACTATACAGTTAAAGCTACTATCTCTACCTCACTAATAGATCTTTTTCTTGTCAATATTTCCTTCATGAATTTTGCATATGTAGGAATTTGTGTAATTAATTCAGTGAAGGGAACTGTTACCTGCAAATCTTTAACCATCTCTAGAAACTTACCAAACTGCTTATCCAAATTTGTTTTCAAGTGACGATTGGGGAATGGAAGTTTGATTACTGTCTTTGGAGCATTATTGCTCTTGTCTTGCCACCTTCCCTGGAGTCGTACCCTGCAATGTAAAATCAGATATATTAGTACTACTCTTTAGCCCTGCAGGGCTATTAGCTAAATTGTCAGGTTTAACGGAATAAATATTAGCATTATTTATTAAAACAGGTTCATCATCTCTGGGCATAGGGGGCCCTTCATAGTTTGAACCACTCCTTAGAGTAATTTCATAGGCTTGATCCCTTGCCTGGTCGGTTGTGCTGGCAGGGCTCCTGTTGACGGGCTTGCAGAGTAGTAGAAATTTGCGCAATTTGATTATCTACAATTTTATTGTGTGCTAGGATCGAATCAATTTGGGCATCTCTACTCTCCATGTGCTTCTTCATATTATCCAGCATCGCTCTAATTTCTACCAAAGGAAGGTCGGAAGATGAGGAGGGTTGTTGTGGTTGGTTCTTCTGGCCAGCATTGGGGTGGTAATATTTCTACTGTAGTTGTTGTGGCGCGTGTGATTCTTGTTGTGGTGGTGGATTTTGAACATTGGTGCTCCCGTAGGAAAGGTACGGATGATTCCGGTACCCAGGATTGTACGTGTTGGAGTATGGGTTATTCTGCTTTTAAGCTTGAAAGGTATTGACTTGGTCCACGGAACTCCTACAATCTTGTTTCCAATGACCTAGAATTCCACAATTTTAACAAAAGCCTCATTAGCATTATTATTAATTGTAGAAACATTAGCGACATTTGCAGTACTAAGATTATCTAAATTCTGGCAGATAGAAGTTAATTGAGCTTGTAAAAAGGATACAGAGTCGACAATATGTTTCCCTTTATTAGTAAAACCTCTAGGATTCCCATATTGGGAATTATGTATCGCCATATCTTCGATAACTTGACCTGCATCATCAGCATTAAGGTTCATAACCTCCCACTAGTTGCAGAATCCAATATTATTCTAGATGAATTTCCAATCCCATTGTAAAAGGCTTGGACCAACTGCCATTGTGCCAAATTATGGTGGGGGCATTCTCTTTGTAGATCCTTGAACCTCTCCCAAGCCTCATATAAAGTTTCATCGGCTTCTTAGGCGAAGTTCTTAATTGCACTCCGTAGTACAGCTGTTCTCTTTGCAGGATAATATTTGTTATAAAAATTCAAAACAAGAGTTTACCAGTCAGTTATACCAAGTGCAGTTCTATTTAAACCATTAAACCATAATTCGGCTTTTCCACTTAAAGATAAAGGAAAGAGAATCTCCCTTATTTGGTCTTGTGTGACCCCAACTTGCCTAATGGTATTACAGTACTGTCAGTAGTCTGCAATGTGAAGATTTGGGTCTTCACCATTAGCTCCACTAAATTACTTCCTTTCTATCATCGTTATAAATTGGGGTTTAATCTCAAACTGTACCCCATCAAGAGCTGGAGTGGGAGTAAGGTGTGGAAAATCTGTAAGCTTTTGTTGTGAGTAATCACTAAGCTTCTTAGGAACCGCCATCTCTGATTCAGGATCTAAAGATACCTGTAAATCGCTAGAATTAGTTGGAAGGTCTCGGTGATTATTATTATCACCAGAACCCGACAGAATTTGCTTGTAAAAAATTTTTCTATCTGTGAAAGGATCGTTCGATCTCAGGATTGAATGGGATGTAACCTGATCTGGAACACCTGGGCATAAACAAAGAACTAAAAGCAAATATGAGACTTGCCTCAAAGAACTAACGTTCTTTGAGACAAAAAAGAAATAACCTAGATTACAAAAATAATTAGAAATAAAAATAAAAATAAAACTGTTTCCCCGGCAACGGCGCCAAATTTTTGACAAGCTCAAGTCTTATCACCTAATCAAAAGTAATTCCTAAAACCACTAACTAATAATAGATAGGGAAGTAAGGTTGAATCCATAGGGAAACTAGTCTTTCTATTCCTAAATAATTCAAGCAATCCAAATTATAAGGTAACCAATATATTATAATAAAAGGAAACTAAACTGCGGAGATTAAGAGTAAAGAGAAATCAATGAATAAAGGCCTAGGGCATAGGTTCACCAATAAATATTATTCCAGGGTAAAACATAATAGTCAATCATCAATGCATAAATTAATCAGATCATAAAGGGCTTTCGCTACGTATTACAATCACACAATTAATTTACCGGTATTAAATCTCATCTCTCGAATCTCGACTTAACCATTTATAAGTTAACTTGCCTATTAAAACTAGACCTAAACATCAATTCTCATCTCTCGAATATCAAATCAATATTTTCAAACTCATGCATAAAAGATCAGGCCTAATCTAGTCATAGAGCATTAAACCAATCAATAGGAAATTAATCTAGAATTGATAATTAACAACAATAAATTACCCCTACATATTATTTATGGATCCCCATAAACCGTAGAAATAAAACTACTCACACATAATTAAATGTAAACTAATCAAAGCAATAAAATAAGACATGATGAAAGAATTAAAATAAATAACTTAGATTAAAGTAGGAGAAATCGTTACCAAAGTAATTTGGAATTAAGAGTAGAGTTAAAAACAAAATATTAGAGAGAATAACTAATCTTAAAGCTAATTAGAGAGAGAAAATCTAAGAGAAGAATTAAGAAAGAGTAAAAGAGGATCCTAAACTCGCTTAACGGAAAATTATTTATATTAAGCAAGAATCCTAAACTAAAACAAACTTAAACGACGCTAATCGACTCCTAAAAATAATACGTGCCCGATCGGGCGAGGTACCGCCCGATCGGGCGCGCCTTTTTCTCATCAGGTATGATTCTCGCGCCCGAACGGGCGCAAGTTCGGGCGCCGACTTTACTTCCCCCGTCCGGCCGGGCACGCATTCGGGCGGTAGCTCCTTTGGCCGAGCGGCACTCTTGGGCCACTCTTTATACTTCGATTGGGCTCCAATTCTTCGAGCCAATCCGGATTTCCTCTTCGGGTCTTGAATACTCAGTCAAAATGCCCCGGTATCACATACACCGAACCCTTAATCACCGGTTCGATGGCTCTAACTGGCCCTGGGCTATAGAAACTGGTCGTGCTTCTCCAATGCTCGTAGTTGTTCCATAATATCTCGGGAAAAAGCTCCAAAAGTGCAAATCCCTACAAAAGTCAACCAAATCTACGGAAACACTAGAAAACACCAATTAGTAAAAAAGCGGCTCTAAACAGCCAAAAACACTACTAATTATGACCAAGGGATGGGGTTAAAATACTATATAAAATAGACATATCACCATTGAATGTTGAATAGAGTTTGAGTCAAATAATTAACAGTCGATATCCCTAATTTTCCTATCCACAGTACTTGGTCAAGGAGAGAAGGGTGATTAATCAAAGACAACCTTTTTGTTCAAGTCTTACTTTTTGATAAACCGATTCGTCAAAAGGGGAAAGCTAAGAAGATAATGGCAAGTCAAGAAGAAGTCAATGAACTTAGGAATTAGTTGACTAATGTAACTGAGAAATTTAAGGCTCTAACCCTCAAAATCAATTACCCTGTGAAGCAACAACAAATGGAGTTCATGCAAGAGAGTTTGAGCAAGATGTCTAGTGATTACAAGTTTCAGGGCATTAGTTCACAAGGGCTTTCGGTGGACAAGGAACTTCTTCCGCAGAAGTTCAATGCCAACCACATCCCAAAATTCAAGGCAATAGATAACCCTCACTTTCATCTAAGAGCTTTTGAAACTATAATGAACATTAAGGGGAATAATGGGAAATTCTTTCATTCCTTGTTTTCTTTATCTCTTGAAACTGTTTGTCAACAATGGTTCTTTTCCCTTGACAAAGAAAAAACCTCTACCTGGGATTCCATAATTGTAGACACACATTTGTGTCTCCCCAAAACCAAACCCAGTGATGTGTACCTTTCACGTCGAATCATAATCGAATGAAGTGAAAGTGTGGAAAGTTTAGTGTTGCGGATAGTTTTGGAAAACCTATTTTAAGAAAAAAGCCAATCCAGTTTGGTTGGTCCATGATATGGGTCCAATAGTAGTGTAGTTGGATGGGGCTTGAAAATACCTTTCCAATTCCAATGAATATTGAGGAAGTTATGGCCAATTTACAGAACTAGGCCCTGCTTGAGCCTTATATGCGGCCTAATGATCTAGAGGAGGGCCTAATATGGATTTATCATTCCTAATGCAATTAGAAATGGTTTTAGTCTTCTAGATTCTTCTAGAAGGTTCTTTTCATTCCTAATTCAATTAGCATTTATAAATTGACTTTTGTTAACTTTAAGAGTTTTAATCAGAATAAAAGAACGTTTTTTAGGAAAATACGATTTTATACTCCTGTACGGCAATTTCAATCTGATTTTAAGAAAACGCGTCAAATTCTTAGTCAGCGCCAAACGCCAGCATTAGCGCTTGACGCTACGCTTTGCACCTAGCACTAGCGTTAGCGCCTG
This sequence comes from Chenopodium quinoa, assembly GCF_001683475.1. Classification (NCBI taxonomy): domain Eukaryota; kingdom Viridiplantae; phylum Streptophyta; class Magnoliopsida; order Caryophyllales; family Amaranthaceae; genus Chenopodium; species Chenopodium quinoa. The sequence goes on along the minus strand of NW_018744813.1, from coordinate 2,787,938 downwards.
GCGCTAGCGTTAGCCCCTAACGCTAATGTCAGCGTCTGGCGCTAATCCCCGTTTTACGCGTCAGAACTCTGTTCTGATTTTTTATCTTTTTGGTAGATTTTCTCTATAAATAGCGTTCTAAAAACTCCATTTTCATTCACCAATTCTCATCATCTCTCATCAAGAATTTCTTGATTCTCTCTCTCTTTCTAGCCAACTCTTTTACAAACACAATTCCTCATACATTAGCACTAGAAATACCTAGCCAAATTTGAAGTTGCCTTCGCCCTACACGTGAAAGGTTTTAATTTCTGAGGATTTGGTCCCAAATCTCTCTTTCAATTATTTAATTTAATTGTTTGTTTTATTATTTTCCTTGAAGTTACTAACGTGTGTATTTTGTTATTGAGGTACGAGGCATCCAAGTAAGTGTTTTAATTGGTTTCATTGTTATTATGATATAGAAATCATGTCTAGGTTGTTATTATGATTTCTAGTGTCATGTTAGGGCGTTTTGATCTTCCTAGTATCATTTTTAGGGTAACATCTATAATTTCTATTATCAAATATGACAGTTGTGTTTCCTGCGATGCTTCCTATGTTCTTCCTAATATTCATGTTAGTATCGTGTTAGGGTTAAAGCTTTGATTTTTTAATGTTTAGTGACATGATATGGTTTGTTATTAATCTTGTTAGTATCATGCCTAGGGTCTTGCTATTATTGTTCTTTAACTTGATTATTATAATTATAATTATGATTATGATTATAATTATAATTTATTGTTATTATGTTTCTTGATATTTATTTTTATTTCTTGATCACGCCTTTTATGCATGTTTAAAGGGAATTTGTACTTGTAATCACGCTTAATAAGATAATTAATAATCTTGTTTAGTCAAAGCATAGTTTATTAAAATACGGGTTGCCTCCCGCAAAGCGCTGGTTTATCTAGGTCCCGCACGACCTTCTTAAAGCATAGTTTATTTTTAATTTTGGCCCAAACCTTTATCATTTATTTTATTTATTATTTTGGCCCAAACCTTTTTTTTTTTTGTTATTTAGCCCAATTAATAAATAATAAATCAGAAATGTCCCAAAATTATCAATCGGTACTTAAAAAGGCTGAACGAAATTAGGGCAAAAATGTATTTAGACAAAAAAACGGACCCAGAGTTTCCTGCGTTACGGCAAAAAGCAGCGCGTTACGAGGCTCAATGCCGAGCCGCGATGTGCATTCCTGTGACACGGTGCCAATGCTGTGACACGGGACGGTGCTATGACACGGGACAACTCCGTGTCCTTTCCGCGTAAACCCTTCACGCGTTTTATCTCCTGTAACCTAATTATTTCCCGCGTCACGCTATATTCCCTTGTATCACGGGATTTTCCCTCGTCTGGGTATCTGACACCGTGTCGCGACATGCTCTACAGTGTCACGGTGTTATTTTGTAGGTTTTATATCTTTTTAGGGTTTCGTGTGTTCCCTCTACTCATTCTCCCTATAGATACCCACTCATTTCTGATGTACGGGGCATCAATTAACTCTCTTTTTCTCTCCTCTATGCTCTAGCCTAAATACTAGCCTACCCTTCTTATTTCAAAATTTCCTCTTCAAGCACTCCAAGGAGTCCATACTTTACTCGAGGTTATGTCCTTACACAAAGGCGTGAAAGTTTCAAGCAAACAGAATCAATATAAGAATTATGTTCCTTTTATTTCTAATATTTTTCTAACTACTTTACATTGTTGGATTATTGTTAAATTGTTTCCAATATTTATTAATTTAATTATATTTATTGATCACCATATTTCATGTTTAAAGGGAATATGTAATTTAAAATCACGCCTAATAAGATAAGTTGGACGACTGGTTTAGGTTACTTTTTGATATTATTGCTTAATCAAGTGATCACAATATTTAAGAATTATGTGTTGCATTAATATTCAACCAATTTAGCTTAATAATAGTTTTGAGCAAATGGAATATTTTTTTTGTATGCCTTTAAGATCGCTGGAATGCTTTTCACTATAAGAATCGAGAAGAGCCCAATACGGGAGAATGTGACTCCATGACTCACTTTTGTGGTTCCGAACAATATGGAGTTAGTAATCTCATGGATTATGAATGGGGTGTAACCTTCACAGGTGAATAGTTGTTGCCTTCGTTGTCCCTTAATCGTGGTTGCCTTAAATGATCCGTGAACGGTTTACAAGTTCCTTAAAAACTTGTTAGCGGCTCCCTACTTTATTTGTCCCTAATCGTATACGTCAATTCCCACTTCCTATGAGTGCCAAGTATATTCACCACATGTTTTAACGTAGGCGCACTTCGAGCGACGCCTACAATTTTGCAACTCCACTAGGGAGGATTCTTGGTTATTTATCGATTTCAGTGATCGGTATTTAATTAAGATGAGTGGATGAGACTTGAAAGATTCTTGAAAAATATTCTTGTGATTAATTTGGCATTTTTGCATCAGCCTAGACGTTTATATCGCATTTAGGTCTGTCCCGTAGGAAAAATTGAATAACAGGATTACGAACGAAGGGAAATAGGGCACCAGTCATATTTTTTAACTGCCGCACCACGACAGATTCTGCTGTGTCACGACAGTCCGTAATTCCGTCCAGTGGCTTATTTTCTCTTCTCACAGTCAACTTCCTTCGGTTTTTCTGAAAAAACGTGTGTGTTCTACATACATCGTAGCCCCGGGGGATTTAAGCTCTATCAACCCAAAAACGCTCATGGCATTAAGGGGTCATCCGAGTTATTAAATCCACCCAAACCATGGAGTCGAGTTCGATTTCATCAGGAACTTGCGGAGCTGCCTGTTGGTATAGACCCTCAAGGGAGGCTGTCTTGCTAACGCGTCCAAACTCTTAACCATGGTACCCTTTTCACACCCTAAGCTTTACCAATAGTTGAACGTAGATCTTGACCTTACGTTGCAAACTCTTTTTACATCATCGTGACTAAATGCTACGTGGTTTTTTTGGTGCTAACCCACATGTGTTTGCTCATTTTGTTTAACCTATTACCGAGGGTTTTTATTTTCACATATTAATTATTACGGACTTAAAATTTGTTAAAATCTGGAAATTACGCACATTTAGGCCTGGAATTGTGCACCGTGTCACGACAGGTATGGCGCGCCACGCTGTGCAATGCCGTTACACGGTGCAGTGTCTCGTCTGACGATGCACTGTACCATGTCACGACAACCAGCACCGTGCACCGTTGCCCAGGATTTTTTCCGGTCAATTTTTTTTTTGTCTTTGTGCGTTCTTATGTGGTTCGTATGTCTGGTTTGATGTCATGTCAAGTTGTACGGTCATAACACGTGTCCATAACCTACATTAATCACTCACATGTCGTGTCAAGTTCACACACTTTTTATTTAGTTGTGCACCACTTTATGACCGTACTTTAGGATGGTCTTGTGTCGTTTTTTGTTTCTTTTTTTTAAGTAAGACGGATGGTATCCTCCCATACATATTATTTTTAGAAAAAAGAGAAAATTTCAAAAATAAAAAAAAATTACTTTTTCTTTTCTGGGTGGGTCAAGGTTAAGTCTAGTCATTAAAGGTGTGTTTGTTTCGATGTCACAGCATTTGGTCAAGAAGCAGGGGTAGATTGTTACGGTTCGAGTCAATACCTCAACAACCTCTTATACTAAAGAGGCGTATAAGGAAACCACCACAATCAGCTCCACAAAGTTCGTCTGCAGTCTACTTTCAACCATTAACAGGACCATTGAGATGTTGTCTAACATGGTGAAAACGCTCACCACCAGGGTCAACAATGTAGTGCAAGACAATCAAAACAATGTTACTGCCGCTGCAATGGACAAGATCAAAGAATAGATGAGTAAGATCTCTGAAGAGTTCACCTATGTGGAGCAACCTGTCACCTCTTCGTCCATACGGGATAAGCTTCTAGAAAAGTTTTCCACTGCTGACATTACCATGTTCAAGCCTATCGATAATCAGCTATTCCACTTGAAGGCTTTTTCTGCAACCATGGCTCTTAAGGGATTAGATGTGAAACTTTTCCCTACTATGTTCCCTCTTTCCTTAGAGCATGCCTGTCAACAGTGGTTTTACTCTCTGGAATCCAAACATGTTGCGACTTTGGAGGATGTTACTGAAAGCTTTATGAAACGTTACAAGTGTAACATCCAAGTCAAGACTTCTGAACGTGAACTCTCCATTCTCAAGAAGAAGGAGAATGAAGGCTTCACTACTTATCTAAGCAGGTGGAGAAAAACAGTTGCACTCTTGGTGGATCCTCCCAAGGAGAAAGAGATGGTTCACTTATTTATTGAAAATCTGACTCATAAGTACAAGCATCACTTGAAATTTCTGCCTTTGAATACCTTCGAATCTGTGTACGATATTGGGATCAATATTGATGATGAACGGATGAAGACTGCTAGTAGCAACAACAACAACAACACTTGGAAAAACAAGAAGAACGACACTCCTTCTTCTTCGTCTTCGAAGACAAATAATTTTACCAACAATGTCAATGTCAATGATGTGTTAGCTCTTAATGCTCCCCCTCAGAGATTCCAAAGGAAAAGGAGGGTTTACTCGCTTTTGGGAATGAGCTACGGTGCTGCTTTTGATTGCTTGCATAGTCAAGGACTGATTATGCCAATTATACCCTTTCAAGAACCTCGACCAGAGAACAGAACTGCTAGCTATGACCCCAGTGCTCATTGTAAGTTTCATCAAGGCAAAGGTCATACTATTGAAAAGTTTAGGTGGTGGAAAGATGAAATCCAAGACCTGATTGATGCTAATCAGCTTCCTGTCCCTCCAGGGGGCAAGAAGCCTAATATTCAAACATGTCCTCTTTCTGATGCTTTGGCTATCATGGGAGATTAAGTCTCCTTCGATCCATCGACACTCATTGATCTAAGGCGAGACTAGGTCGTTGAAAACTAATCTACCCTCGGTCAAAACACAATTTGTAATCTCTAACCACACCCCTATACCAAGCTTAGAGTAAGTCGAGGGTAGAACCACTAGGAATGGGAGGTAAATGCTAATGTAAAAGCTAAGATATTTCGAAGCAATGAGGTGAGGTGTGTCTATTCTACTAATCAAACAATCAAAACGAAAATCAAATTTATCAAGCACTAGGGTATGTATACATATAAACTCGTAATTAATTCAACTAATTGGGATTGGAGATGACTAAGTCAAGTGTTGCGAGGGAAAATTGATTAAGCAATCAAGAGAATATGGTAGGCTAATCTCCAAGAGGTCAAACTAGCGCCAACTACTAGAGATTCTAGCTAGGAAACTTGCAAAACTACTCAATCGACAAATGTAATCCACAAATCAATTTTCCGTATCAATGTGAAACCTACAATGCAACCTAGTATGACAAACTTAGGTTGATCAATCCTAAATTAAAAACACACATGCACATAATCAATTAATCAATTTAATCAAAGCATTAACTCCATCAATTTCCCCTAATTAGCATAAATCCATTACTCATATATGCTTCACCATTTCCCTAGCAAGAAAACTACTCACTACTCAAGGAAATCAATATCAAAACTAAACTAAACAACAAATTCATCATCATCATATTAATTAAATATTAACCAATTCAAAAAATCAATCAACTTGAACAATTAACAAAAAAAATTGAGATCAAAACTAAAATTTCATTAAAGTAAAGAAATCCTTACAAACTTGCTTCAATTCAATGGAGAAAAACACTTAAAATCATCAATCAAGAACTTTTCTCTCTACAAACTGGAGTATCTCTCTCTAAAAATCTAACCTAATTCTATTCTAATTTCTGAAAAATTGAATTCTCTAAAATTAGAAAGAAAATCTATATATAGTAAAACTAACTAAGAGAAATTAGTTAGATCATCCCCAAATAAACCCGTATAGGCGCGGCCAACTATAAGAGAGAGCGTGGCCGCACAAATCTGGTTACGGAACAGAGACCTGTATAGGCGCGTCTGCGCCATCGCCGTGCACGCCCGCGCCTTGGAACAGGGAAGCCTTCTTCTCTATCATGTCGATGCTCCTCGTGCGTTCCACTTAATGCTCTTGATAAACACGAGACCTTGCAATTTCTAAACTCCATGTTTGCGGGTTCAACACTAGAAATCTTGCCCCCACGGCTTGTATGCACAGCTTAAGGACTTAAGTGGCAACAAATTGAGCTTGAACTGTTTGGTGGTTGGTTGGCCTGTGTTTCAGTTCTTGTGGGGTTTAGTGTTTGTTACTTCTTAGCTCTTGTAAGTTGTAACTTCTTCTTTTGGTAATAAAATTCTTCATATTTACCAAAAAAAAAAGACTTAGGAACTTGCATTCTCCATGCTTGAGCTTCAAATGTTGAACATTAGACATCCTAATCAATGCCAAACTTCGGAAGAGGCCTCGGGAAACTTGGATAACGACCTTAACATGAAAAAAAGGAAAACAAACAAATAAAAGAGAAAATAACAAAATAAACCAAGAAATTCATAAAGAAAGAAATCCAACTAAGAAAATGAAAACTAAAAGAAATAAAGAGTAAAAATAAGGAAAATCTAAGTAAAAGAGCTATAGAATAACATGAAATTCACCCAAAAAGAACCAAATGAGTGCCATAAATACACTCATCAAATTCCCCCAAGCTAAACTTTTGCTCGTCCTCGAGCAAAACAAAGCAAGAAAGAATAAGGATGAAAGACTTATTCAAAAAGAAAAAGAAAGACATAAGACGGGAATATACACGAAGACTCACTAACGTAGGAATCACAGTTGTTTTTAGATACAACAAGCCCTTTAAACCTCAAAGTCGCCTATGAGGACGAGTGAGGTCTCGTAAAGGTTTGCTAAGAGCTTAACCTATAACTCTCCTCGAACATACATGAGGAAAGTTACAAAAAGGAAAGTGAAAGAAAGAAAAACCAAATTGAAACCTTTACGAATTGGACTTTATAAAATGACCACATTTCAAATGAATAAATATCTTTCTTAAGCAAATAGGGGTATGCACGTTTCAAGATATCCGAGATTGATTGAAACATATAGTATACTAAGAATAGAGAACTAGTTATCACAATTCACCTTCATCCCGTTTGATCTTATCGCGTTCTTCTTATAATCTCAAATCTCCCTCTAATGAGCATCTCAATAGCTCCTCGAAACAGCCGGAAAAGAACACATTTTTTCGGCTACACGACATCTTGACTAAGCATCCCCTCTCTTTAGGCTTTAACTCATAATGCCCTCCCTCGAAATTTGACTCAACCTCTAGGTCGAAAGGTCTTTCCCCATGGTTGTAACGTAAAGGAAAAAGGTTAGGGGTAGGCTAAAATTTTTAAATTTGGTGGTACACCTAGGTGATGAAGCAAAGATTGGCCAAATCTCAACACCAAAACAGAGAAGTCACCAAACCAAAACAAACTAACACCCCCAAGCTTATTCAAAGCTATATCCAATAACATATATACAAAAAGCGTAAACGTTTCTCCTCAAAGCTAAAAGGAAGCATTGTCCTCAATGCTTGAAGAGGAAAAGAGTCAAATCAAAATATTTTTAGAATTTTCTCATTTTCAAATTTTTTTTTTCATTCCTTATTTTCAAATTTTTCAAAGCAAATGTCCATGCTTCTTTGACTTAGGACGGCTTATACAAATTTTGCATTTATTAAGTCCTTGCCTTTTTTACATTTAGGACAGCTTTTTCCATCAATTATTTGCCATTATTCACGAATTATTCACAAAACACAAGCTTTCTTACAAAAGGAACCAATATCCATACTTATAAACAACAAACTCCAAAAACATGACCATCTGCTTCACAAAAACCAAAAATGGAACAAAAAGAAACAAAAGGCTTAAAATTCTAAAGATATGGCTTGAAAAGAAGGGAAAAGGCTCAAATGGTTAACAAGAAAGCAAATGTAAACCCAAAGAACTAAAAGAAGAAAATTAAACCTAGAAAAAGAAAAATTACCACCCCAAAAAGATGTGTTGTCTTCCCTTGATGGTTCGGTCTAGTGTTTGATTATTATGAGTCAAGATTCAAGATTAGGTCCGCAATAGTCAAGGATCCATGCCACTCATGAAAAATATGTAGAAGGCTTGAAAAAATATGAACCTCACATGGATGTAGCAAAAATTCACTATAGGTGTCAAATCGACCATAGGAAGGAACTACCAACATGCCACAAACAAGTAGATACCGGTTTCATGATCCTCCTAGTTCTAGAACATGCTACCTTAGCATACACCTATCCTAGAGTCAACCAAGCATATTCTCAAACTGTGCATTCCCATACCATTTCAGAAGATATTCATTCAAAAGCAAAAATCGGTTGTATATAGACCAATTCAAAAGAAACACAAAAAGATGACAAATAAAGCCTCAAAACATATCAAAATCCAAAAACAAAAAGAAAGAAAAATAAATAGATAAGAAAGGAGAAAATAAAAACATAAATAAAGGAAAAGAAGGAAAAATAAAGAATTGAACGAATATGCAAGTAAAACATATAATTCCTAATCGACAAACAACTGATCAAATGACAACATCGCCAATGATCCTTAACACTCAAGATGTTGAAAGCATCCATCCTCAAACCATTCAACTTTTCCTAAAACTAATCCTAAACTATGCATCTAAGAAAATAAAAGAGAAATAAAGAAAAATAAGAAAGATCTCACCGGGTATTCCAAGCAATGCGAAAGAGTAAGAAAGAAAGCAAACGCAAACCGTCAGGATACTCCAAGAGCAATTGCAAGGATAACAAACCAAGAGTGAAAAATAAAAAGATATATACATAAAAAAAATTGTTAGTAACTTCCATACAAAGTCAAACAACATCATAGGTGACAGAATTGATCAGAGTAGCAGAGACAGAGAATCATAGAGTAGAGAGAAAAATCAGCAGGAAGATAGAAATCAAGAACTAGATCATCAATATATCATCAGCAACAGAAATTAACAGACAGATAACAATACCAAAAAGCATAAGTAGAATACTATCGCAGGGAAAAGACAGCAGCATAAATTATCCGCAGAGAAAAACTCTAGGTGTGGGATAAAGGCACAGTGAACCATAGAAGCAAGGGGGAGACAAAGGAAGCGCAGTAGACAAAAGAATATTCCCCCAAGCTAAAAATGAGCTCCCCTCCCCAAGCTAAAACCAAGCTACAAGCTGGAAAAGAAACAAAAGAAAAACACACAAGCATAAAAGGGAGAGTAGCTTATACGGTATCACTCGGCACTATGGTAAGGGGTAGAATGAGCACTCCCCTCACCAACATCACCAGAAACCTGGCTAGAAACATCATCCATGAGCATAGGGCCCTTACCCTTCAACCTCCTCGCCTTCTCGGCTCTATCCCTAGCCAAAAGTTGGGACCAATCATCAAGGATCGGCTCTCCCGATAACACCTAATGGCCAAAAGTCTCAGGGGAAGGAAAAGGGTTAGGGTTTGTCGGATCATAAGTAAAATCACACCCTCCAGGCCTCTTATAATCGTAAGAGGTCAGGGAGGTCCCCCAAATAGCATTAGGAGGTGCATTAGGCCCCTCCAAATAAGGATAACACAACCTAGGGCCGACACTCTCATCAAATGGCTCCTACTAAGGTATGGGTCTCTGTTGGACCGGTAGGTACAGGTAGTTAAGATATGATTGGATATCCCCCCTCATGACATGAAAATTGTAGACTTGCCTAGCATGAAAGTCATAGCCTAATACAAAATCATACCCAAAGGTGAACAATTTAGAACATTCGCTATGGAATCAATTTTATCATGCAAAACAGACAAGTCAATATTAGAAATAGTAGAAGAATAGGGAGGAGTCGAGGATGTACCTCCCTGGGGGGATTTACCTCCCCGGGATGAAAAGGGAGCAAGAAGAAGATAAGGATATTGACGGAGGTTAGGCAACAGAGCTATCTTGAGGGCTTGATCAATCTGCACCTTGTTAGGTCTCCATGGAAGAGGTGTGTCCACACATCTAACCATAGCCTCGGGGTGAGGGATGGGGTACCAATCCGTAGTCTTTGTAACCTTTCAAATATACGAGTTTGATTTGGTGGTGCGGTTCGAAAAACGTTGATTTATCATGGCATAGATGCTTAAGAAATGGTAAGGAGCTTTCTCCGTTTTATCATGGATTGGGACAAGCGACTCGAGCATTGCTTCATACTTCTTGTTGAGAGAAAGAATCAAAATGGTAATCATACCCTTTAATTGGATACTTTCGGAGAGATGGACACCATCTCTTATATCAATGAAACGGTCAAGAAAATGCAAAGCGCAGTCAATGACTGCTACCCCCTATTCAAAGGGCTTGTCCGCTAGCCATAACCAACTCAACTCTTCTCGACAAATAGCACAAAGGGATTCCTTGGAGAAGAAATCATATGTAAGGAGTTGGTTAAAATACCTCAAGGCCGCATGAATAATTGACGCCGCTTGAGAATATTGAGGACTATATGAGTCCTTGACAAAAATATGCCACCACCACTTGAACTCACAATAATTGTTATCACGTTTCAAAACATCAAATGCTGAATACACAAGTGGGACATCCTCACTGGGAGTTGGAAACTTGAAAACCTCATTAAAATAGGAAAGAGGCACCGAATGATCATTGTTGAAAACTTGAAAATAAATTATTCGAGAAGTTTCACCTTCCAAATCCTCCTCAAGGACCTCAAGTGAAGAGAGGAATTCAAAAGTAATCCGAGAATAGGTGGGAGCATGGTGGCTTAAGAATTCCTCTAACCCCAAGTTTCGAGCCAAAAATCTCACATCATCGTCGATACCCAACGAAGTAGTTACTAACGAATCATAGAATCTAGTAGAAAAAAGTGTCCGAGTTGAAAGCTTGGCAAATCTTTCCCAATGCTCTTCCTTTGTGAACTCAATTCCATAAGTCTCTGAGATGTGGGAAGGAGGAGGAATCACCTCCCTATAGGTAGAGCATCTAGCCCTCTTAGCTCGACGGAGAAGAACCATTCTACACACATAATTGAAAAAGGCTCTAGTGAGTAAGGACCATGAGCCACAAATATGCATCATGAGCAACAACACTCCAAACCATCATCAAAAACAAACTATGCACATTAACATTTCCATATCAATATGATCAAACTATAATTCCAACAAAGGTGGTTCCAAAATTATAGTATGATCAAGCAAAATCATCAAACACAAGTTCTTAGAATCATCTAAATTTCATCATTAACACGACAAATAAAGGAGATAGTAGGCAATATGGATACAATAATGAGGCTATAACCAAATTAATCTAAAAACTCATGAACAACCAAGGTAGAAAATTTATCATAAGTATCAATAGAAATGAAGAAATCATACCTTAGATTGATGAGAGTTTACAAAGAAATGGAACACAAAGCACTAATAAACACAATTATGCCAAATTGCAAGCAAAAAACCCCAAACTAAAGGCGTACCCAAAAATCCCAACTTTAGGAAAGAGAAAATCACAATGAAAGTGTTAAAGTAGGTATTAAGAGCAATAAGAAATAAGATGAAGTGAAAAATGGTGAAATTTCAGTAGTAAAATAATAAAGGAAAATGGTGATGATGCTTGAAAAAAAACAAAGTTAAAATGAAATGAAAAGAAGAGAGAGAAAAAGAGAGAAGGTCGGTGCATTTAAGGAGCAACAGCAGGGGGGTGCGCGACCGCGCCCTTTTGGGAATGCGATCTTCTGAATCCCTTCTCATGAGCACATCGGTGAGTACAAGGGAAATGATCATTGTGAAGCTTGAGGCAAGTAGTTTCTAAACCCCAAGAATGTGGGTTCAACATTAGATTTTCATGAACCCACCATTTGAACCCACCAAACTTCAATTTTTTAAGCATACTTCCAATTCAACAACTTGAGCACTCTCTCTTCAAAATAGGCACCAAAATTGTTGGAAATCTAATCAAAACCACCTAAAAACACAATCAAGAACAGAAATCAAATAAGAATAGAAACAACAAAAAGAAAACAAAAATCAAGGAAAGTAGAGAAAATGGTTAGAAACTCGGGTTGCTCCCGAAAAGCGCTTGTTTAAAGTCATTAGCTTGACGTTCTCCACCCTTCAAGGTTGATAAAAAAGAGTCATATCATGAACAACCCCCACAAAAACTCCATCATAGTAGCGCTTGAGCCTATGACCATTGACTTTGAAAGTTATTGAAAAGTCCAAAGGAGATATTTCAACCGCACCGTTAGGAAAAACCTCTAGAACAACAAAAGGACAACTCCAATGAGACATTAGCTTCCCGGGAAATAATCTTATCCTAGAATTGTAAAGGAGGACCTTGTCACCAATATTGAACTCCTTCTTCACAATTAGTTTATCATGCACTTCCTTAGTGCGAGTCTTGTACATGCTTGCACAATCATAAGCATCCAATCGAAATTCATCCAACTCATGGAGATCAAGCCAACATTGCTCACTCGCACTTGCCAAATTGAAATTGATTTTCTTGATCGCCCAATGAGTACGATGCTTCAGTTCGACCGGAAGATGACAACAGTTCCCATAAACCAAGCGGTAAGGAGTAGTGCCAAAAGGAGTTTTAAAAGCCGTTATATATGCCCACAAGGCATCATCTAGCTTATTCGGCCAATCCTTCCTATTTCTTGCTACCGTCTTCTCAAGAATCAATTTGATTTGACGGTTAGACACTTTGACTTGCCCACTAGTTTGAGGGTGATAGGGAAGCCCGAAGCGTTGATTAACACCATGTTTCTTCAACATCTTGCAGAAGGGGCTATGCACAAAATGAGATCCATTATCACTAATAATTTCCTTTGGTATGCCAAACCGTGGGAAAATTATCTTCTTAAACATCTTCATTGCTACCTTATGGTCATTTGTAGGTGAGGCAATAGCTTCCACCTAATTTGACACATAATCGACGACAACAAGGATATATTGATTCCCATATGAAGTAGGAAAATGACCCATGAAGTCTATTCCCCATACATCAAAAATTTCCAACTCTAGAATGGGTTGTTGGGGAATTTCGTTTCTCTTTCAAATATTACCGGTCCTTTGGCATCGGTCACAACTCTTGACAAACTCCCAAACATACTTGAAGAGATTTGGCCACCATAATCCTCATTGGATCACCTTCGAAGCCGTTTTTGACACACCCATGTGACCCCCACTCGGATTCGAGTGACACATCTTCAATACACTAGGCAACTCCTCATTTGGAACACATCTCCTCAACAACCTATCAACACCCTTTTATACAAAATCGGTTCATCCCAAACATATTGCCTAGCGTCCCTTTTGAGCTTCTTTATTCGATTCTTGGAAATTGAAGGAGGAAATTCCCCACAAGAAAGATAGTTCACCAATTCGTCAAACCACGGGAGTTCCTTCACATCTATAGCATAAAAAGAATCATCCAACATTCTATCTTCAATAGGAGACCCATCATCTTGAACTTGGAAATCCTCAAGCCTAGATAGATGATCCTCTACTACATTCTCTGCTCCTTTCTTATCTCTAATCTCAAGGTCAAAAGTTTGAAGTTCTAGCACCCAACAAATTAGTCTTGGCTTAGATTCCTCCTTCCCAAAATGGTATTTTAGGGTCGCATGATCGGTGAACACAATTGTTTTGGACCCTAACAAATAGCAACAAAATTTTTCAAAGGAATGAACAATAGCCAAGAACTCCTTCTCCGTTGTAGTGTAATTCTGTTGAGCTCCATTTAGAGTCTTGGACATATAATAAATCACATGAAGCTTGAACAATTGGAGTGGATATCAGAGCTTTCTTCAACTTATTGAATGCCTCCAAACACTTGTCATGAAATACAAACTCGACATCCTTTTGAAGAACATCATTAAGGGGCTTTGCAATGAGTGTAAAATATTTAATGAATATTCTATAGAACCTGGCATGGCCCAAAAATGATCTCACCCCTTTCACATTGACCGGAGGTGGCAACTTTTAGATAACCTCAATCTTCGCCTTGTCAACCTCTATGTCCTTGTGGGAAATTTTGTGCCCAAGGACTATTCCTTCTTCAACCATGAAATGACATTTTTCCCAATTTAACACAAGTTCACCTTCTTACATCTTGCCAAACACTTTTCAATATTTTCGAGGCATGCTTTAAAGGAAACTCCACCTATAGAAAAATCATCCATAAACACCTCCATCTCCTCCTCCAACATATCTCCGAAGATACTCATCATACACCGTTGGAAAATGGCGGGAGTATTGAAAAGGCCGAATGGAATTCTCCTATAGGCAAAGGTACCATAGGGACAAGTAAAAGTAGTTTTCTCTTGGTCATCGGGCTGAATAGGAATTTGGAAATATCCCAAGTAACCATCAAGGAAACAATAGTACTTGTACCTCGTTAGTCTTTCAAGCATTTGATCAATGAAAGGAAGGGGGATGTGATCTTTCTTAGTGGATGTGTTTAGATGTCTATAGTCTACACATATCCGCCAACCGGTGACCGTCCTTTTTGGAATAAGCTCACCTTTTTCATTCTTGACGACGATCATGCCTCCCTTCTTTGGAACGACATGAACGGGTGAGACCCATCTAGAGCTTGAGATGGGGAATATGATTCCCGCATCTAAAAGCTTAGTAATCTTTGTCTTCACTACCTCCCCCATTTGGGGATGTAATTTCCGTTGTCGTTCAATAGAAGGAAGGGCACCCTCCTCAAGGGTTATGTGTTGCGTACATAAAGCGGGTCTTATACCTTTGATGTCATCAATGTTATAACACGAAGCACTTTGGTGCTTTCTCAAAACACCGCATTACGCTTGAGCTTGGCTTTCACTCAAAGATGCGCTAACAATCACGGGGTAAGTAGAATTTGGGCCTAGGAATTCATACCTTATGAGTGATGATAAAGGTTTGATCTCTACCATAGGAACACCTTTACCTTCCTTAGTCGAAGCCGCTTGAAAAGCCTCTTGGCTTGAGATTTTCATGCAAATTTGCTCATCACTTCCCTCAACGCTTCCATCTAACAAGTTCTCATACAATGCCATGTCCTTACTAGGAGCACCTATCTTTTCCTTGTTCAACAAAACACACCTAAGGGGATCATTAGTTGAAATCAAGTGCTCATGCATCGAATGTACAAGATTATCTAAAATTTCAACTCTCATGCAATTCTTAAGAGATGAAGGATATTTCCTACTTTCATTCAAATCAAATTCAACTTCTTATCTCCAATTTAAAGTGAAATCTTAGCACTTTTGACATCAATCAAAGCACCCGAAGTAGCAAGAAATGCTCTACCAAGAATAATATGAATTGTAGAATCCTCATCTATGTCACGGACCACAAAATCTACCGGAATGATGAACTTTCCTACCCTGAAGGAAACATCCTCTATCTTACCCCTTGGGATCCTAATTGATCTATCGGCTAATTGCAAGGTAATGTTGGTAGGTAAAAGTTCTCCCTTCTCTAGTCTTTGATATACCGACTGTGGCATAATGCTAACACTAGCTCCTAAATCACACAAGGCATTATCAATTTGCATTCTATAAATAGCACAAGGGATGGAAAAGTTTCCGAATCCTTCAACTTGGGTGAGATTTTGCTCATTATGATTGCACTAAAATTCTCGATCAAGTTAACAATTTTCACCACATCACATGTTTTTTTCCACTCAAAATCTCATTTAGGAACTTTGCATAATTTGGCATTTGTTCTATCACATCGGTAAAAGGAAGAGTATGATGAAGTTTTCTAAGCATCTCTATAAATTTCCCAAATTACTCGTCTAACTTGTGCCTATTAAACTTGGGGTAAGGGAGCTTAGGTTTGTAAACTTCTATTTCTCTCTCTTTCACCTTCTCAACTTGTTGCTTATTGATTTCCTCAACTAAAGTATTCTCATCTCCCTCATTCTCAATTTGGCCATTGCTATGACTATCTTTAACATTACTCTTCTTAGAGATTTCACTCTTAAGGACCCTACCACTTCTAGTCACAATAGCATTCATAGGGCTCTTAAGATCTAAGCTTTGTGAACTCAAAGAAGAAAGATTTGTAAATTCCTTAAACTCATTATCCAATTGAGAAATTTGGGTCTCCAACCCCTTATGGCAAGTTAACATGTCATTGAATTTCTCATTGCTTAGGGTAATGTAGGTGTCCAAAAATTTGGCTTGCTTCTCTATGACACCTTCCAAGAAACTCCTAGAGGAAAATAATTGATCATATAAATTATCACTATGCTCTTGGGTAGTCGAAATAAATCCAAGTGGGGCATCTCTTTGAACATTCAATTGGAAATTTCCCCTACTTTGATTGTTCCAATTACCTCTACATTGATTTTGGCCACTATTGTGATTATAGTTACCATGACCTTGGTTATAGTCCCCATATCCTTGTCCATGACTTTGACCATTATAACTATGGTTGTTATAGCTACAACAATTCCCTTGGATTCCATGGTTTCTATAACCGTCATTTTGGTTATAATTATCATAGTTCATTTGGTTGTGATAATTCCTACTTCCAATATTCCTTTGAGAATCAAATCTAGGTCGAACATTGTTATTAGCAATTAAGTTTACATGTTAATTCTCACTCCCAACATATTCATTACAAGGAACATTAGGGCAAATAGAAGCATCATTGTCAATCATTCGACACAAATCGCAAAACCAACATTCTCTAATCATGCAACAAGAAGAAGGAAGAGAGTTAGAGGAAGAATTACATCTCCCCTTAATTTTGGAAGGAAGAATTAGTTCTTGTGAGATTGCGCTCTTGAGCTTATACTTGATAGAAACTACCTCCTTTCCTAAATCCGAAATTTGAGACGACAAATTGTTGATAGCATTGAGTTGTTCCATTGAGAATCCCCATTGTAACACTCTTCTTTATCGACTCCTTCTCTCCATCTTGCCATTCCATGTAGTTTCTAAATACATCCTAAAATATACCTATAACCTCTTCCTCGGACTTATTCGTTATTGGGCCTCCGGCTCCGGCACCTAGACTTTCTCTCCCTTGGAGACTCCAACCGCCATAAAAAATTTGAATGATTAGGTAAGTGGGGATCCCATGGTGTGGACACTCACGTTGATACTCTTTGTATCTCTCCCATGCTTCATAAAGGCTTTCATTAGACTTTTGCTTGAAACCTTTAATCAAAGCTCTTGCCTCCGCCGTTTTCTTTTGAGGGAAGAAACGGGAAAGGAATTTCTTGGTTACTTCATCCCAAGTTCTCAAAAAATTAGGCTTCACTTCCTTATCTAGCCACTCTTGAGCTCTTCCGATTAGAGAAAAAGGAAATAGCTTAAACCTTATGAATTCTTGAGCTACCCCACTCACCTTAATAGTGTTGCAATATTTCTCGAATTCCTTAAGATGATTTAGGGGGCTATCATTCACTCCTCCACTATATTTCCGCCTTTCAATCAAAGTTATCATTGTCGGCTTGATTTCAAAGTCACTATTCGGGATCAATAATGGAGCAATCCCGCTCTCATACTTGTATGCACCCGGAGTACCCAATTCCTTCAATGTAACCCTAGGGATATCTCTCATGTTAACTTGCACACACAAACTTAAAGGAAAATATTAGTAACGTAACACGGCTACAAATGTAGCCAAATGACAAAAAATCTTTTTGTATTATCAAATTTTAGTGAAATAGACTCAACAACAATAGCAAACATCTACGCCATTCCCCGGCAACGACGCCATTTTTTATCTAACGTGAGACTAGGTCGTTGAAAACTAATCTACCCTTGGCCTAAACACAATTTGTAATCTTTTAACACACCCCTATACAAATCATAGAGTAAGTCGAGGGTCAAACAACTAGGAACGTGAGGTTAATGCTAATGTCAAAGCTAAGCTATTTCGAAGCAATGAGGTGAGGTGTGTCTATTCTACCAATCAAACAATCGAAACGAAAATAAAATTTATCAAGCATTAGGGTATGGATCCACATAAACTCGTAATTAATTCAATAATTGGGATTGGAGATGACTAAGTAAAGTGCTGCGAGCGATATTCGATTAAGCAATCAAGAGAATATGGTAGGCTAATCACCTAGAGGTCAAACTAGCGCCAACTACGAGAGACTCTAGCTTAGAAACTTGCAAACCTACTCAATCGACAAATGTAAGCCACAAATCAATTTTTCGTATCAATGTGAACCTACATTGCAATCTAGTATGAGAAACTAAGGTTGATCATTCCTAAATTAAACACATATAAGCATATAATCAATCAACAAATTTAATCACAACATCAACTCCATCAAATTCCCCTAATTAGCATAATTCCATTACTCATATATGCTTCACCATTTCCCTAGCAAGAAAACTACTCACTACTCATGGAAATCAATATCAAAACTAAACTAAAAAACAAATTCATCATCATCATATTAATAAAAAATAAACTAATTCAAAAAATCATTCAACTTGAACCATTGACAAATAAATTGAGATCAAAACTAAGATTGCATTAAAGTTAAGAAATCCTTAAAAACTTGCTTCAATTAAATGGAGAAAAGCACTTGGAATAATTAATCTTCAATCATTAATCAAGAACTTCTCTCTCTACAAACTAGATTTTCTCTCTCTAAAAATCTAACCTAATTCTATTCTAATTTCTGAAAAATTTAACTTTCTCTAAAAATAGAAAGAAAATCTATATATAGTAAATCTAAATAGGAGAAATTAATTATATCGTCCCCAAATAAACCCGTATAGGCGCGGGCAACAATAGAACAGAGAACGGTAAAGGCGCGCCCGCGCCCGAGAGAGTAAAAATATTAAAAGTTAAAATTAAATTGGGATTATTATTATGATGAACCCTAATTTTAAGATTGAATGTTGATTTAATTTTATTTTTTGGACTGATTTGATTTAATATTAATAAATGTTATTTTAATTAAATTGAAAAAAAATAAAAAATAAATAAATAAATAGTTTTAAGGCCGGCAGCCGCGGCTGGGTGGCGCAGCCATGGCGGCTGCCGATCTGGTGGCAGTCTAAGAGGGAGGGAGGGGAGGGCGGCGGTCCAAGGTGGCTGTGGGCAGCAGCGTGCAAGCGTTGCACAGCTGCTGCTAGTGTTGCTGCCACGCTGTTGCCCTTGCGATAGTGGCTGCTATTGGCAGCCAGCCACCAAGGCTAGCTTCGGCTAGCTAACCACGGTGGCTGGTGTGGGGGTACACGTTTTAAAAAAAAATAATAAAACATTATTATTTTATTTTAAAAATATTTCAAGATAAATATGATTTATTTTGGATGAGATAAAATATTTTGAAAATATGATCTTTTAATTTGAAAGATAAAATCGGTTTTATTTAGATAAAATCTTTTACTTGGGATAAAATCAAATCTTTCAAAAGTATTTATATTTGATATTATCCATATTTAAAGTTGTTAAATTGGTAATTATTTATAATTAAAGTGGTTAATTTTGGATAAGATTTGTTAGGATATTCAGAGCATATTCCAAAAGGATAATAATTGATTTAAATAATTTGATTATTCCATAATTATTTTTTGATATAATTGATTTAAAATTTTGTGATTGGTTAGTAATTTGAATAGAATTTCCTAACTTTGTTAGGATAATCTTTGAGGATAAATATGATTTATCTTGTAAGATTAAAATAAGATTTGATTCTATCTCATGACTAATTTAAAATATATGATATTTTATTGATGGTCATGAATAATATATGATATTATCTAATTGCATTAATTAAAATATGAGATATTTTGGTGCCATGTTTCCTTAATTATGATAATTCGATGTAGTAGTTTAGGAAATCATGATGAGTGATTTATTATGTGGCACTTTATAATATATGATGTTATTTTTGCTATATAATGACTAGTATGGCCCAGTAGATTACTAAATACGATCTGCACATCGTGATGTATTTTGTAATCTTAGTACGGTCTACGTACCGGTAAAAATATTTTTGGAATTTTATTTGATTTTGTTTAAGTAGTAGATAGAATAGAGTAAAATTACAGGTTGCAGTTAATCCAAGAAACCCGTGAAGTGAAGGCCCAAAGGAGCAAGGTGGATGAGATCCATGATGATTCAAGTGGGAGCATTTACTTCATTAATTTTCTTAAGATTAGGGGCCATGTTATGTCTTGTTTATGCATTTAATATTTTATGCATATTAGATTTTATTGATGTTTTGTGATGATGCGCTAGAGTTCACTAAATAAGCACAACATAATGAATCTAGGTCCCAGTAATATTGAGGTTCCTTTTCCAATTAGATACCCAACAATCCTTTAATCGTGGGTGATGGGTCGGCCTTAGCAGAGCGTCACTTGTTACTTTAGGTATTGTGGGGTAGATTACATTCTACATATTTTATTGGTTATACTCAACAGGGTTACCTAAAGAGTTTAGAACCTTGAAGCTAAGGGTAACAATTACACATGTGATGGGTAATTATTCAACACAGAATTACAAAGAGTTGTAATCAGTAAAGAGTTTACTCATCTTGAAAATGTAATGCTTGATGGTAGGGCCTCAGTCCGGTCAATTATTGCACAAATAAAGGATCTTAGAATAATTTATTTAATAGGGATCAATTAAAATTGAATAAATGTTTTGAAGTTGCCAATTTAATTTGCTTATGGCACTTTAAATTTTTTATTAAACATAATTGAATTCTGCGTTTACTTATAAGTAACATGTCGTTCTAATTTTATTATTATATATTATCTCCTCGATTGAAAATAAAGTTGATAAGCGTTATCCAAAGTTTAAAAGATAATCCATAAACATATATTCCAATTTTGCTAAAATGGTTCTAAAAGGCAAGTTTTAGAAACCCATGTCACAGGTCTAGGTTGGTTTTATTCAAAATGTTTGAGTAAAATTCCAACACATCTTCATTTTGAAAAGTGTTTTAAGGGATATAATGAGATGGGAGGTACAAACCCTCTAAAAGACAAGTATAGAAGTCCAATAAATTCTCTTATATTCAATATGATTGAATATAAGAAAGTGATTGGAAATCTCTATGATCAAAAGTTGATCAAATGACATTATTCTTCATCCATTTCATATAGAGTTAAATGGTTGATTAAAATCTAATATGAATAATGATTGAATAAGACTTAGTAAAATCATGAAAAGTGCTTAAAGCAGTTAAGCAAAGCATCATTTTGAACCTAGGAGACGTGTTCTAAGTGGCTCAAATGAAAAGGTTTAGGAATATATGAGGATTGCATTAAGACGTTATAGGCCAAGAAATGCAAACAAGTTGCTACTTCTCAAACCTAAGACTTCTTACATGCTAATAAAAGTTGTTATGAACAACAAATGTTTTGAATTAAATGGACCAATTCCAATTGATTAGAAACTACCTCATATAGTTAGAAGGTAAAAGAATGGAAATGCTCCAATTTAAGAAGTAAATTATAGAAATTTAATTAGCATATTTTTACTTCTTGGACATATGATGTTTTGTTTAGGTCACTCATTGAACAATGTGTTGAACTAAAAGAAGAAGTATGGCTAAAGGAAAAATAAATCTACAAGTTTAGAAACAGATGTTGCTACTTCACAAGTAGAATCTACACATCTGGAAGCAAAAGTTGCAACTTTACAAGTAGAACCTATATTTCACCTTACTTTGTTATTGTCTAGAATTAAGTAAATGTTATTCATTCTTGCCATTATCAAAACACCCTTCAATGTTAGTAGTGACTAAGCATCGAAGATTCAAAAACGTGGAATAAATGTTATTTTATGCTTCATTGAGTCATAATGTGTTTTGAATTGCTAAATAGGCTTAAAGATTTATATGATAGAAATAATTAAACCATTTCTATATATATAAGTTGTCACTAATATGTCAATTAATTCGAATGAAAATGAATATTGCATGCGGAGGATCCAAAGGGATGGACTTTCAATATCATTGGATTATGAATCCATTGATATATGTAATTATCATTCTAATTTGAAATTTTGACTCAGTCACCATTTAGAGAAATGATGATTAGAACTCATGGTCGAATACATATCAATGTACGAAAACCAAAGGTTCAAAGGCTAGAGACGGACAATGAAACTTCATTTGTGATACGATCACTACTTGTGCTTAGTTGAAGCATAAGAGTGAAAATTTTGAAAAGTTCAAAATGTTAAGTATGAAGTTCAATATCAACTTGACAAGATAATGATTACATTACAATATGATTGTAATTGTGAAAATTTAAGTCAAGACATATACTTGGCAACACATTCAAAGTATTGCGATATGATCGTAATAATGAAAATTTAAGTCAAGACCTTGATGAACATCCAAGAGTTGTGAAATCGTTTTATGGCAAACTCCGAAAGAAAACCTTATGAAGTGTTTATGAAGGGAGCTATCAATCTATATAAGATATTGATCCGTGCCATTTATGGAACCTTTAGGCTACGTATTCTTTATATTTCTATGCTCGTTTTTAGTCGTTGATGTCTTGTTTTTGGGGAATAGTGCATGATTTGTGTGTTTGTGTGTTAGTTTAGAGAAATGCGTGCTTTTAATGGTTTTCTTATTATTTTATTCATTTCTCGGCTATTTCCCTCGCTTCTCCGTTTGTTTGACTTGTTTTGTGGGTGTGTCGAGCTTCGTGGGATTTAATATCATCAAGGAGGGAGCTCAAGTGCATTCCAGGAATTTAACGGAGCCAAGTTAGGGAAGCCAAGCATGCAAGTCAAACCAATCAAAGATACAAAGGAAAATGAAGGCTTACAAAGTATTAAAAAGGACCTTTGTGAATTGCTTTGGCCATATCTCGAGTTCTACAGATCGGATTGAAATGATTCAAGTTGGGTTGGAAACTAGACTTGAAGATCTTTCCAATGGTAGGTCGCACGCCTTCATACAATTCTTAGATCTTGAGTTACATCCTTCCAAAGTTTACCCTGCAAATCTGCCGCAACCTATTTCTGCCGATTTTGGGCAGTAACTCTCCGCGGGCTGGCCGCAGGCTCCCCGCGAGCGCGGGCTTTGGCCGTGGGCGCGGCTTCTGGGGTGTCAACGAGCGCGGCCGATTTCTCGGAGGGCACGGGCTTCTGGGTCTTTTTACGATTTTAAGTTTCTTTATTCCTTTTGTTTATAGATTGTTTTTGGGGGTTTTTTATTATCATTCATTCACATAATTCTTAGTCTTAGAATAGTTTTGTCTCTTAGGTTGAGAGCTTCTCTCTCTAGATTAGGCTAGATTAGGAGTAGTTTTAGAGAGAGAGTGAAGGATTTCAATGGTGATTGAGAGATTGAAGATACAAGGGTGACAATGGTGTTCAAGATCTTCTCTATTATCAAAGAGCATTCTTAACTCTATCTCTCCTTAATGCTTTGTTTAATTTCATGTTTCTTTGGTTTAATTTTGATGTTTTATTCTTGATTAGTGTAATTGTTCTTGATATTTTTTTGATTCTTGATTTCCATAGTTGTTAGTTGATAGATGATGATTCTTGAATAGTTCTTTGGCTAGAAATTGGGTGAAACTTGTATGATTGATTAATTGTGATTAATTTGGGAATTGTGTTGATTGATTGTTGAGAATAAAGTGATTTGTGAAGGTTTGCATGTGTGTAATTAAATTACACCTTAAGAATTATGCTAGATTGCATTGTAATTGCTAATGACATGAACAATTGATTTAGGAATTGCAATTATCGATTGGTTTTGATTGTGATTCTCTTTGTTTGTTTTTCATAGTGAACCCTAGATTAACAATTAGGAGATAGATCTTTGATTCCTATTGACTGCTCGTATCATTAGTCCTCAGAACCTTTGATTGGCATGCTCTTGCAAAGTTGTTGCAATTGACATGATTACTTGTTGATCCCCGTTCCTAGTGTTTTATTTCCTTGGTTGTTTTTTTAGTTGTTAGTATTCTCTCTTACCTTCGTCTTCGACCTAGCTTAGGCGCATAATTGAAAGTGCTTGAACATTACCGTTCCTTTGGGTTCGACCCTTGACTTGCCTCTATACTCGTATTAGGGTTTGTTAAGTGTTATAAATTTAGTTTGACCGAGGGAAGATTAGATAACGACCTAGTTTTCCCCTCGTCAAAATGGCGCCGTTGCCGTAGAACTATGTCTATGTTTGAGTGTTTTTGATTGCTTCAGTCTAGGTCTTTGTGTATATTTTTACTTTTATTTGATTTTTGTTTGTTTTGTGAAAAAAAAATGGTATGTCTATCATTTCCTCAATATAGTAATGAGCCTTTTGTGAATATTACATTAGACTTGAGGGAATTTTGGACTATAATTATTGTAATATTTGGGAGGCTTGTGAGATTTGTTATTTTGGTTTGAATGGGCAAACTAGGGATGAAGTTGAATGTATGCGTAATGGTGAATTTAAATCATTGTCAATTGATGATGTTGGGATTTTTATGTTTGGTTTGCTAGGGATGTTTATGATAGGGGTAATCATGAGTCTAATATTGATATGCAATGTCTTGATTCTTCTAATATTAGCATGAATTTCCATGATTTGTCACATGATCCCTTAAGTGAACCTAGAACACATGATTTCAACTTCATTTCTCCTTTTGTTCATGATGATGAAGTGCATACTCAAGTGGATGCTAATGGCGTTTTTCAATTTTCTTTATTATTTGTCATGTCTTCTTGTGATGTAGTTCAGTCCCTTAATAACGAATCTCATATGCTTAATTGTTTCCCCTCTCCCCTATTTAGCGAAAATGCTCATGATTTTATTGTGCATGGTCCTACCCTTGATTGTGACTCTTCTTATACTATTGATCAACCCTCTTTGTCTTTTCATTGTCCAAACTCTTGTGATGAGTCTCTAGTCCCCTATAGCCAAATTGATGAATCTTTGAGGGAGTTAGAGATGAATCCTAATCTTAGGCCTTTAGAGAGACAAATGATGGAAACTATAAGGATCCAATTGGAGATGATTAGAGAGGGTGAGGATCTTTTTAATAAAGAATTGAAAAGAAAAGAAGAGTTGGAAAATGAATTGTTATCCTTGATGCTTGTATGCGAAAAATACCTATCCAATGTGTGTGTTGAGGATGATGATGATGATTTTGAACAACCAAGAAAGGGTGAGGATCCTTTTAGTGAGCATGTTAGTGATGGCGAAGGAGTTGAAAACCAAGAGAGTGTTGAATTTGATTATCCTAACCCTCCTTCCCATCTTGATGAGTCTCTTGTGCATGATTGTGATTCTTCTATCCATGAGTATTCAGACTTGTTTGAGGTTATGTCCAATGCGTTCTTTGTAAGTTAAAAGAAAACCCATAGCCTTTTTAATGAGTTCATTGAGGATGCTTCATGGGAGAGAGATGAGTTTGAAATGAATTTGCATCCATTCATGCATGGTTTTGAGACCTTAGGATTTAAAGTTGTTGAGAGAGTTGTTGTTCATAGTTGTGACGGAGGGGATTATGTTGTTCCTCTTCGAGGTTGGATGTTTGACGGAGATGGATATCATGATTGTTCTTCTTTTGAGGACTCTATGATTAATTTCCATGCTCTTATTGGTGATTTGAGGCATGGTGGTGAGAAAAAGTTCATTTGTGAGACCATAACCCCTTTTCTCTTTTCTCATACCCCTTTTTCAATAAGATTCAACCATATCCCTTACACTCCTATTTTCCTCCCTTCTTTTGTCAATGAGCCTATTGGGGACCCTTTTGTCTATGATGATTTGTATGAAGCTCATTTGTCCCCAATTGAGGAAAAGGGTGATGTTGCCACCCAAAAATATTTTGAGGAGAGTTTGCCTTCTTTTTCTTCTTGTTCTTCTTTTTCTTTTTCTTCATATTTTGTTGAATTTTCTTTTGATTCTTCCTTTTCCATTTCTTGGCATCACTCCCCTCATTTGCGTGCACTATCCTTGTTGCACGTACTCTTCGCATCATTTGTCTATCTTCTCTCCTATGAAATGTGTAGTAGTGCATTTGACAAGCTCTTGCGCGCGTTGAATTATTATTTTCTAGAGCGGTCAAGCTTGGACCTTAAGCAAGCCTTTCTCGGGAAGTAACCCGTGATTTATTGCTTTCATTTTCTTTTTTTTTAGAATATATTGTATCTCATGGAAATGTTTGTGTTTCTTTTGCTAGGCACATGACTTAATATACTTTGGTGCTACTATTTGGATCAAGAATCAAGGAAGATTGGCACCACATTTGCTATCATACAGAAGGCAAGATTCAATATTAGAGGTTGTTAGCTTTAAAAGGTTAAAATTGGGTCATTTGCGGGTATTTTCACCCACCTAATATCCGGTAATATCCTTCCTTGCTCTTTCTCTAGTGGATGATGACTTGTTGGACATATGTTGGTTTGATTGGATTAATCTCCTTGTTTTTCCCCTCCCGTGGAATATTTGATTTATGTTTGAGCATGTTGTCTCATTCAAGCTTGGGGGAGGGTATTCTATCATGTTTGGTGGAATGTTGATTCATATATGTCATGCACCTTTGTATATGCTTTTCCATGTTCTCATATTTTGAAAAACTCCAAAAAGATTTTTGTTTCTATCAAGGCAAAATTGCATTGTGTTTTGTTTTGTTCTTGCTTTGGACATAATATCATTTGGACTTGTATACTTGAATGCTTTTCTTCCTAAATGTAGTGGTGTTCACGGTTTGAGATACGTTTGGTTGATTCTAGGATAAAGCATACTAAGGTAGTTGTCTAGAACTAGGGGGATCATGAAACCGGATTCTACTTGTTTGTGGCATGTTGGTAGTTGCACCCTATCTTCGATTTGACAACCTTAGTGAGTTTTTGCTACAACCATGTGAGATTCATACTTTTTCGAGCTTTCAACATTTTCTTGCATGAGTGTCGTGGTTCATTGACTTTCGCAAACCTAATCTTGAATCTTAACGTATGATTCCTAAGACCGAGACCGAACCATCTAGGGAGGACAAAGGCATCTTTTCGGGGTGGTACTTTTTCTTTTCTAGGATAGTTTTCATTTTCTTCAGTTTTTGTGTTTACATTTGCCTACTTGCTAACCCTTTGATCCTTTTCCCCTTATTTTCAAGCCACGTCTGTAGCTCTTGAGCCTGTTGTTTCATTTTCATTTTCATTTTTGGTTTTTGTGAAGCAATGGTCATTGTTGTTGAAGATTGTGGTCTATAAGTTTTGAACTTGGTTCAAGTTTATGAGCAAGTTTGTGTTGTATATACATTGTGAATATTGGCATATGTCTAGTAAAAAGCCGTCCAAAGTAAAAAACAAAGGCAAGGACAAAGCAAGTGAAAAGTTTAAAAAGCCGTTCAAAGTTAAAAGAGGCGAGGACAAAGCACTAATAAAGAATTATAAAAAAAAAGTGAAAAATGCAAAAATATTTTAATGTGAGTATTCTTCCTTTCTTAGCATTGAGGACAATGCTCCATTTAAGCTTGGGGGGAAGCGTTCTCACGCTTTTTGTGTAGATGTTTATGATCTTAGCTTTGAATAAGCTTGGGGGTGTTGGTATTTTTGTTTGGTGATTACTTGGTTATGGTGTAAAGAAATGCGCAATCTTTGCTTCACAATTTAGGTTAAGCACCAAATTTTAAATTTAGCCTACCTTAACCCTTTTTGCCTTACGTTACAACCTTTGGGAAGACCTTTTGACCTAGGGGTAGAGTCATTCATCGGTGGAGGGAATCATGGGTTATAGCCTAAGGAAAGGGGATGCGAAGTAAAGATGTGGAGTAAGCCAAAAATTTGATCTTTTTCCAGTTCCTTCGTGGAATCTATGAGACGCTCACTAAGGGGAGATACGAGATTAGTAGAGGGAACGCGGCAAGAACGTTTGGGATGAAAGTGGAGTGTGATAACTAGTTCCTATGCTTAGCATATTTATGTTTCAATCAACCTTAGGTATTTTGGAGCGTGCACTCCCTTACTTATTTAAAAAGATTTGCATTCATTTGTTCTTGTACATTTTAAAAAGTCCTTTCATGATCATGTGTTTGATCTTCTTTTCTTTTGATTTCCTTCTTTATGCTTTTCCTTGTTTGTATTATTATGAGAGTTATAGGTTAATCTCTTAGGAAACCTTTACGAGAGCATCACCCGTCCTCTAGGGCGATCTAGGGCTTTAAATGGCTTGTCTTTAGTTGCTAAATTGACTGTAATTCCTACGAAAGTGAGTTAGTGTATATTCTCATCCTCTAACTTTCTTGTTTCTTTATTTGCTTGAATAAATTCATCATTTTTCCCTTGGGTTGGATTTTATTTTGCTCGAGGACGAGCAAATGTTTAGCTTAGGGAATTTGATCCGTGCCATTTATGGCACCTTTAGGCTATGTTTTCTTTATATTTCTATGCTCATTTTTAGTTGTTTATGTCTTGTTTTTAGGGAATAATTCTTGATTTGCGTGTTTGTGTTTTAGTTTAGAGAAATGCGTGATTTTAGTGGTTTTCTTATAATTTTATTCATTTCTCGGCTTTTTCCCTCGCTTCTTTGTTTGTTTGACTTGTTTTGTAGGTGTGTCGAGCTTCCCGGGATTTAATCATCAAGGAGGGAGCTCAAGTGAATTCAAGGAATTTAATGGAGCCAAGTTAGGGAAGCCAAGCACGCAAGTCAAGCCAATCCAAGAAACAAAGGAAAATGAAGGCTTACAAAGTATCAAAAAGGACCTTTGTGCATTGTTTCAGCCATATCTCGAGTTCTACAGATGTGATTGAGGTCACTCAAGTTTGGTTGGAAACTAGACTTGAAGAGCTTTCCAATGATAGGTCGCACGCCTTCATATAATTCCTAGATCGTAAGTTACAGCCTTTCAAAGATGGCCCTGCAAATCTGCCGCAACCCATTTCTGCCGATTTAGGGCAGTAACTCTCCGCGGGCTGGCCGCGAGCTCCCTGCGGGCGCGGCTTACGGGATGTATGCGGGCGCAGCCGATTTCTCCGAGGGCGCGGGCTTCTGGGTCTTTTTACGATTTTAAGTTTCTCCGAGGGCGCGGGCTTCTGGGCTTCTGCGGGCGCGGGCTTCTGGCTTCTGGGTCAATTATCATTCATTCACATAATTCTTAGTCTTAGACTAGTTTTCTCTCTTAGGTTGAGAGATTCTCTCTCTAGATTAGGCTAGTTAAGAGTAGTTTTAGAGAGAGAAAATGAAGGATTTCAATAGTGATTGAGAGATTGAAGATACAAGGATGACAATGGTGTTCAAGATCTTCTCTATTATCAAAGAGCATTCTTAACTCTATCTCTCCTTAATGCTTTGTTTAATTTCATGTTTCTTTGGTTTTATTTTAATGTTTGATGCTTGTTTAGTGTAATTGTTCTTGATATTTTGTTGATTCTTGATTTCCATAGTTGTTAGTTGATAGATGATGATTCTTGAATAGTTCTTTGGCTAGGAATTGGGTGAAACTTGTATGATTGATTAATTGTGATTAATTTGGGAATTGTGTTGATTGATTGTTGAGAATAAAGTGATTTGTGAAGGTTTGCATGTGTGTAATTCAATTAGACCTTGAGAATTATGCTAGATTGCATTGTAATTGTTAATGACATGAACAATTGATTTAGGAATTGCAATTATCGATTGGTTTTGATTGTGATTCTCTTAGTTTGTTTTTCATAGTGAACCCTAGCTTAACAATTAGGAGATAGATCTTTGATTCCTATTGATTGCTCTTATCATTAGTCCTCACAACCTTTGATTGGCATGCCCTTGCCAAGTTGTTGCAATTGACATGATTACTTGTTGATCCCCGTTCCTAGTGTTTTATTTCCTTGGTTACTTGTTTTGTTAGTTGTTAGTATTCTCTCTTACCTTCGTCTTCGACCTAGCTTAGGCACATAATTGAAAGTGCTTGAACATTACCGTTCCTTTGGGTTCGACCCTTGACTTGCCTCTATACTCGTATTAGGGTTTGTTAAGTGTTATAAATTTAGTTTGACCGAGGGAAGATTAGATAACGACCTAGTTTTCCCCTCGTCAAAATGGCGCTGTTGCCGGAGAACGGTGTCTATGTTTGAGTGTTTTTGATTGATTGAGTCTAGGTCTTTGTGTATATTTTTACTTTTATTTGATTTTTGTTTTTTTTGTGAAAAACAAATGGCATGTCTATCATTTCCTCAATATAGCAATGAGCCTTTTTGTGAATATTTCATTAGACTTGAGGGATTTTTGGACTATAATTGTTGTAATATTTGGGAGGCTTGTGAGATTTGTTATTTTGGTTTGAATGAGAAAACTAGGGATGAAGTTGAATGTATGCATAATGGTGAATTTAGAGCATTGTCAATTGATGATGCTTGGGATTTTTATGTTTGGTTTGCTAGGGATGTTTATGATAGGGGTAATTATGAGTCTATTATTGATATGCAATGTTTTGATTCTTCTAATATTAGCATGAATTCCCATGATTTGTCACATGATCCCTTAATTGAACCTAGAACACATGATTTCAACTTTATTTCTCCTTTTGTTCATGATAATGAAGTGCAAGCTCAAGTTGATGCTAATGGTGTGTTTCAATATTCTTCATTATTTACCATGCCTTCTTGTGATGTGCTTCATTCCCTTAATGATGAATCTCATGTTATAAATTGTTCCCCCACTCCCCAATGTGATGTATATGCTCATGATCTTACTTTTGATTCTTCCAATCTTGGTTGTACTTCTTCTTCTCTTGTTGAGCCTCAACCTTCTACATCTTTTGAATCTCTTGTTGATACATTTGAGTCTCTTTAGGCGCATTGAGCTTGATAATGTGTTTTGGCCTAGTAAGGAGATGATTCTTAATTCTATGAGAGGTCAATTAGAGATAATAAAAAAGAATGAGGAGCGTATTGAGGAGGAAAAGAGAAGAAGAGAAGAGATAGAAAGCCAATTGTCATCCTTGATGCTTGTTTGTGATAAATCCCAATTTAATGTGTGTGTTGAGGATGATGATGATGATTTTGAGCAACCAAGAGAGTGTGAGGATCCCATTGGTGAGCATTTGAGTGATGATGAAGGAGTTGAGAATGAAGAGAGTGTTGATATTTAAATTTCTAACCCTCTTTCCCATCTTGATGAGTCTCATGTGCATGTTTGTGACTCTTCTATCCATGAGTATTTCGACTCGATTGAGATTATAACCAATGCATTCTTTGAGAGTCGAAAAGAAAACCCATAGCCTTTTAAATGAGTTCATTGAGGATGCTTCATGGGAGAGAGATGAGTTTGAAATAAATTTTCATCCATTCATGCATGGTTTTAAGACCTTAGGCTTTAAAGTTGTTGAGGGAGTTGTTGTTCATAGTTGTGATGGAGGGGATTATGTTGTTCCTCTTGGAGGTTGGATGTTTGAGGGAGATGGATATCATAAGTGTTCTTCTTTTGAGGACTCTATGATTGATTTCCATGCTCTTATTGGTGATTTGAGGCATGGTGATGAGAAAAAGTTCATTTGTAAGACCATAGCCCCTTTTCTCTTTTCTCATACCCCTTTTTCAAGAAGATTCAACCATATCCCTTACAATCCTATTTCCCTCCCTTCTTTTGTCAATGAGCCTATTGGTGACCCTCTTGTCTATGATGATTTGTATGTAGCTCATTTATCCCCAATTGAAGAAAAGGGTGATGTTGCCACCCAAAAATATTTTGAGCAGAATTTGCCTTCTTTTTCTTCTTTTTCTTCTTTTTCTTTTTTTTCATATTTTGTTGAATTTTCTTTTGATTCTTCCTCTTCCTTTTCTTGGCATCTCTCTCCTCATTTGCGTGCACTATCCTTGTTCTTGCGCGCATTGAATTATTATTTTCTAGAGCGGTCAAGCTTGGACCTTAAGCAAGCCTTTCACGGGAAGTAACCCGTGTTTTATTGCTTTCATTTTCTTTTCTTTTTAGAATAGATTTTATCTCATGGAAATGTTTGTGTTTCTTTTTCTAGGCAAATGACTTAATATACTTTGGTGCTTCTATTTGGATCAAGAATCAAGGAAGATTGGCACCACATTTGCTAGCATATAGAAGAAAAGATTCAATATTAGAGGTTGTTAGCTTTGAAAGGTTAAAATTGGGTCATTTGCGGGTATTTACACCCACCTAAAATCTGGTAATATCCTTCCTTGCTCTTTCTCTAATGGTTGATGCCATGTTGGACATATGTCGGTTGGTTGGATTGATCTCCTTGTTTTCCCCTCCCATGGATTATTTGATTTATGTTAGAGTGTATAGTTTCATTCAAGCTTGGGGGAGGTTATTCTATCATGTTTGATGGGATGTTGATTCATATATGCTATGCACCTTTGTATATGCTTTTCCATGTTCTTTTATTTTGAAAAACTCCAAAAAGATTTTTGTTTTTATCAAGGCAAATTTTCAATGTGTTTTGTTTTGTTCTTGCTTTGGACATAATAATAATTGGACTTGTATACTTGAATGCTTTTCTTCCTAAGTGGTAGTGGTGTGCACTGTTTGAGATTACGTTTGGTTGATTCTAAGATAAATCATGCTAAGTAGTTGTCTAGAACTAGAGGGATCGTGAAGCCGAATTCTACTTGTTTGTGGCATGTTGGTAGTTGCTCCTTATGTTCGATTTGAAAATCTTAGTGAGTTTTTGCTACAATCATGTGAGATTCATACTTTTTTAAGCTTTCAACATATTCTTGCATGAGCGGTATGGATCCTTGACTATTACGGACCTAATCTAGAATCTTGACGTATGATTCCAAAGACCGAGACCGAACCACCTAGGGAGGACAAAGGCATCATTTCAGGGAGGTATTTTCCTTTCACTAGGATAGTGTCCTTGTTTTTACTTTTGGTTTTTGGGATACATTTTCCTTCTTGCTAGCCCTTTGATCCCTTTTCCCTTCTTTTCAAGCCACATCTTTAGATCTTGAGCGTTTTGTTTCATTTTCGTTTTCATCTTTGGATTTTTGTGAAGCAAATGATCATATTTTGGAGATTGTGGTATATAAGTTTGGTTATTGGTTAAAAATGAAAGCTAGATCATGTTTTGTGTATATTTTGTAAATAATGGCAAGTGAATAAATAAAAAAAGTCGTCCAAAGTAAAAAAAAAGGCAAGGACAAAGCAAGTGCAAAGTTGTAAAAGCCGTCCAAAGTTAAAAGAGGCGAGGACAAAGCACTAATAAAGAATTATGAAAAAAAAAATGAAAAAAGTGAAAAATGCAAAAATATTTTGATGTGAGTATTCTTCTTTTTTGAGCATTCAGGACAATGCTCCATTTAAGCTTGGGAAGAAGCGTTCTCACGCTTTTTGTGTATATGTTTGTGATCTTAGCTTTGAATAAGCTTGGGGATGTTGGTATTTTTGTTTGGTGATTACTTGGTTATGGTGTAAAGAAATGCGCAATCTTTGCTTCACAATTTAGGTTAACCACCAAATTTTAAATTTAGCCTACCTTAACCCTTTTTGCCTTACGTTAAAAACTTTGGGAAGACCTTTTGACCAAGGGGTTGAGTCATTCATCGGTGGAGGGAATCATGGGTTATAGCCTAAGGAAAGGGGATCTGAGGTCAAGATGTCGAGTAAGCTAAAAATTTGATCTTTTTCCGGTTCCTTCGTGGAATCTATGAAACGCTCACTAAGGGGAGATATGAGATTAGTAGGGGGAATGCGGTAAGACTGTTTGGGATGAAAGTGGAGTGTGATAATTAGTTCCTATGCTTAGCATATTTATGTTTCAATCAACCATAGGTATCTTAGAGCGTGCACTACCTTACTTATTTAGAAAGATTTGCATTCATTTGTGCTTGTACATTTTAAAAAGTCCTTTCACGAACATGTGTTTTCTCTTCTTTTCTTTTGATTTCGTTCTTTATACTTTGCCTTGTTTGTATTAATATGACAGTTATGGGTTAATCTCTTAGGAAACCTTTACGAGAGCATCACTCGTTCTCTAGGCGATCTAAGGGTTTAAATGGCTTGTCTTTAATTGCTAAAATTGACCGTGATTCCTACGAAAGTGAGTTAGTGTATATTCTCATCCTCTATCTTTCTTGTTTCTTTATTTGCTTGAATAAATTTATCATTTTTCCCTTGGGATGGATTTAATTTTGCTCGAGGACGAACAAAAGTTTAGCTTGGGGGAATTTGATTCGTGCCATTTATGGAACCTTTAGGCTATGTTTTCTTTATATTCTATGCTCTTTTTTAGTCTCTTATGTCGTGTTTTTAGGGAATTATGCTTGATTTGTGTGTTTGTGTGTTAGTTTAGAGAAATGCGTTCTTTTAATGGTTTTCTTATTATTTTATTCATTTCTCGGCTATTTCCCTCGCTTCTCCGTTTGTTTGACTTGTTTTGTAGGTGTGTCGAGCTTCCCGGGATTTACCGTCATCAAGGAGGGAGCTCAAGTGCATTCAAGGAATTTAACGGAGCCAAGTTAGGGAAGCCAAGCACGCAAGTCTAGCCAATCCAAGAAACAAAGGAAAATGAAGGCTTACAAAGTATCAAAAAGGACCTTTGTGCATTGTTTTTGCCATATCTCGAGTTCTATAGACCGGATTGAGGTGATTTAACTTGGGTTGGAAAAAAAACTTAAAGAGCTTTCCAATGATAGGTTGCACGCCTTCATACAATTATTAGATCTTGAGTTACTGCCTTCCAAAATTTTCCCTACAAATCTGTCGCAACCTATTTCTGCCGATTTTGGGCAGTAACTCTCCGCGGGCGCGGGCTTGGGCCGCGGGCGGCTTCTAGGGTGCCCGCGGGCGCGGCCGATTTCTCCGAGGGCGCGGACTTCTGGGTCTTTTACGATTTTAATTTCTTTATTCCTTTTATTCATAGATTGTTT
Source organism: Chenopodium quinoa (assembly GCF_001683475.1). Lineage (NCBI taxonomy): Eukaryota > Viridiplantae > Streptophyta > Magnoliopsida > Caryophyllales > Amaranthaceae > Chenopodium > Chenopodium quinoa. Next base: position 2,753,207 of record NW_018744813.1, on the reverse strand, counting down.
TGGGGGCTTTTTATTATCATTTCTTCATATAATTCTTAGTCTTAGAATAGTTTTCTCTCTTAGGTTGAGAGCTTCTCTCTCTAGATTAGGCTAGTTAGGAGTAGTTTTAGAGAGAGAAAATGAAGGATTTCAATGGTGATTAAGAGATTGAAGATACAAGGGTGACAATTGTGTTCAACATCTTCTCTATTATCAAAGAGCATTCTTAACTCTATCTCTCCTCAATGCTTTGTTTAATTTCATGTTAGTTTGGTTTAATTTTGATTTTTGATGCTTGATTAATGTAATTGTTCTTGATATTTTGTTGATTCTTGATTTTTGTAGTTGTTAGTTGATAGATGATGATTCTTGAATAGTTGTTTGGCTATGCATTTGGTGAAACTTGTATGATTGATTAATTGTGATTAATTTTGGAATTGTGTTGATTGATTGTTGAGATTAAAGTGATTAGTGAAGGTTTTCATGTGTGTAATTCAATTAGGCCTTGAGAATTATGCTAGATTGCTTTGTAATTGCTAATGACATGAACAATTGATTTAGGAATTGCAATTATCGATTGGTTTTGATTGTGATTCTCTTAGTTTGTTATTCATAGTGAACCCTAGCTTAACAATTAGGAGATATCTCTTTGATTCCTATTGATTGCTCTTATCATTAGTCCTCACAACTTTTGATTGGCATGCTATTCCCAATTTGTTGCAATTGACATGATTACTTGTTGATCCCCGTTCCTAGTGTTTTATTTCCTTGGTTACTTGTTTTGTTAGTTGTTAGTATTCTCTCTTACCTTCGTCTTCGACCTAGCTTAGGCGCATAATTGTAAGTGCTTGAACATTACCGTTCCTTTGGGTTCGACCCTTGACTTGCCTCTATATTCGTATTATGGTTTGTTAAGTGTTTATAAATTTAGTTTAACTGAGGGAAGATTAGATAACGACCTAGTTTTCCCCTCGTCAGATATATCTTGATAATGGATAAAATTACCTATCTTCCAACCATTATTCAGGGGATATACTTTTAAGATAAGCTACAAAACTAAACAAACTACATAGGTCAAATCAAATTGTAGCAAAGGTTTCATATGTGATGTGGATAAGAAAATTTCTTATCAAGTCTTTCTACAAAGCAAGGAATGAAATTTGTATTAAATCATTTAATGCACGATCAATTCTTATACAGAGCACAGGATACTACTACATAAATCATACTTAGCACAAAATGTTTGTTGCTCAAGTAGGTGCCCTTATGGAAATTGTTCCAAAAGGTCAAGTGGGAGTAGTATAAATCTCAAAAGAGTTTGAGTAAAGCAACAAACAAACATGGCTCAAACCATGGTTGGTTCACCCTATGCTAAATATGTCTCCTCAAAAAAGGCAAGTGGGAGTATAAGAATATTAAAAAGGTTGAGAGGCTTGAAAGAGTTCAAGAAAAATGATTTTGAAAATCTTGAAGAAATTTGAGAAGTAATCGAATCAAAGCAACAATATGAGCATGACTCACCTCATGTTACGGATGACAATGCGTGGTCTCATTATGTGTAATGGGAATAATAACCATGTGTCGAAGGTATTACATTCCAAGTGCACATCCTCAAATGTCGTTTCTCATTGAAAACTAAACAAAGTTGTTGTATGAGTTTCAATTGTTATATCAAACCCACAATGATGACTAGCATATGTAAAATTTAGTCAAGGAAATATGATTTCATATTGACTAAGAGTTCTAAAATATAAATTTTGGAACATGATGATTATGCAAGTAATAAAATGATTTGACAAGTTATGATTCCAAGTGGTTTAAAACCAAGAAATCTAAAATAGATTCTATGTTTGTAAGCAAATGTATGACACTTAAATAATTTGCCTAATTGGGTGAGACCCATTATAAGCAAAACAGACAAGAAAGAAAAATATTCTCTAACTAAGCAAAGACTTGTTAAAGGATTCAACTAATTCATAGTATGACTATGACTACGATGACAACTTTACATTAGTCATGTTGCAAAGAACTATTAAAGATATTTTAGTGATTACTACCTTATGAGATTTGGTAGATGGATTTCAAAACGCTTTCTTGAAATTGTTCATGAAAGAAGATTTGTATATGATACAATCAAAAGTTTTAAGATCCAATAATCCTAGGGATGCATAGCATCATGAAGTTAGTGTTCTTAATTTTGTGAGTTAATCAAATCGTTTGATGTTCTCGTAAAATGAAGAAAAGGTCTTGCGTGTGCAAGATGTATAGTGGGAGCTATGAAGTCTTCTTGGTCTAGTATAATGAGCAAATTATTCATTGCTTAAAGAGTCAAGTTGTGGGTAGTGCATTTTTTGTATGAAAACCCTTGAAGAGGATGATGAGTACATTTGGGATTCAAGATCCATAGAGATAGTTCCCAAAGGATGTTTAAGTTTTGTTAAGAAGCTTATATTGATAAGATTCTTAAAAGGTTCAACATTATATTGAAAGGAGTTTCAATCCCGTGTAACATGGCATGTTGCTTAATGATTCAATGCTTTGAGAAAGGTTGATGAAATTAAGGTTTTGAGTGATGATCCTTATGCAATCGCAAAGGATGCATCATGCATGCCATGGACTATACTCGTCTATTTGATTCACATGTTTTTAGAAAAATGATGATAGATTTCAATCTAAATCCAATATAACGTTGGAATACAAGTTAGAAATTCCAGAGTTCCTTGTGAAAGGGCGAAGAAAAATTCTTAGTGTATGGAGATGAAAATGATTATAAGATTTAGAAATTGCAAAATTCATGTTTATGAGAATGTCTCATGAACTCTACTTAGTAAACCCCTTCCATTTCCAAAGCATGAGAAATATGGTGATGAAATTGGATTGAGTCAAATGATGTAATTAGAAGTTGTATTTGTTTTTGGAGAAAAACAAGTTACATGTGTAATACATTCATTTGCAAAATTATGTTTATCAATTGAAACAAAGTTTCAATCTTATTTAATCGTGGTTTCAAGATTAAATAAAATGTCCAAAATAATTATGGATTGATAGGCTCATCAGGTTAATTTATTTAAATAACCTGCTGAATGAAACCCCACAGGTGAACTAAATTCATACATTATTTAGTTCCTAGTTCGGAATCATTAAAGTGGACATAAATGATTTCATACATTGGAGTAGCATGTAAGATTGATTGGATAGCACAGTTTCATGGGCTATAGGAGCGTAGTGAAGCTCGGTCAATCACATGGGTATGCATGAATGATGCATGAACGAACTATAGACCTACTTTGAAGTTCAAGTATAGAACTTCCGGATATATTAGTGGATTCCTTTGACATGAGTGATCATTGATTTCATTCAATGATTGATGTAACTGTGTACATTCAAACGTCTTCCCGTAACTAAAGATTGTAAAGGGTGTTTCCTGGTTACCTCATGATTTGAGTGGGAGCCTTGGTTGCCACAAGATTGGATTGAGTTAACCTATTTAATTAGGAATGTTTCTTGGCCCCATGAAGAGGGAGAATTCAGAAAATGCATGGCCATGCTAAAATGAATTACATAGTAATCATTTGTCCTGTGAATCTACTTAGTTTTTCAAGAATAGATTTGTAGAGTAATAAGTTCACGACATGAGATGCAATCATATTATCAAATCGAAATACATTGACTTAAGGAATTTGAATATTGCGCACTTGTCTCAGGAAAGTGGGAAATTGAAGGAATTGTGTCTTCGATAAGTGCAATTACTAGATATATTAAAGATCACTATTATGGAAATAATAAGTTCGTTCTTTTGGGTCGTCATTATCTATTGATAGACTATGATCAATGATCTTTGGGCTAGTCAAATAGTTCAAAGCCTACTAGAATGGAACCTATGAGGTCACACTACAAGGGTATTGGGTTAAGCAAGTTAAAGGCCCATTGATGGGCCTCATGAGCATTTAACTAATTATGAAATGGATTAGGCTAGCATATTTAGATTGGAATTAGGTTTTGGTCTTTTGACATGGGCTCTTATATAGAGATGAGATCTATAAATAAGATCCATGCCTAGGGTTACAAGTAAGAGGTCATAATTCACACATAGTGTATTTTAACATCAAGGCAACCAATCCCAAAACTCTAATTCCTCTCTCTAACTCACGGCTTTCTCTCTCCTCCCCTCGTCCGTACAGCCAGCCACCTTTGGTGGCGCGTGTGGTGGTTTGTGTTGGTTCATGGTGGTTCGTTGCTCGCACTTCTCCGTTGAAGGTCAATTGAAGGGTTCAAGTGCAGCTAACTAGCATTAGTGGAGGTCTTAATCTGTGCTCGTGGACCAAGTACAGGAATCACACTTGAGGCTCTTTATCTCCCATTGTTCTTGCTCGATCGCACGTGGAATCACGCTTCAAAGGTACGATTATATGTTCTTTATGTGTTATGCATTAGATCTTGGTATTAGGTATTGTATGAATATGATTCATGTTTATTTCCACTTCGTAGTACCTATATAACCCTACATTCCCTAATGAAGAACTACTCATGACCGAATATGATAGCTGAACGCTCTATTTCGATGGAGCTTCAAACCAAAAGGGTTGTGGTGTGGGAGTCTTCCTCGTATCACCCAATGAAGAACACATTCCGATTTCCATGAAGGTTGACTTTGATGTCACCAACCATGCTGCAGAATATTAAGCCTGCATCTTGGGATTGGAAACAACTATGGCCCTTGGAATTAAGAAACTCCGAATATACAGCGACTCGTCACTAATGTGAACTCCTATCAGGAGAAAGAGTCCCAAAAATGAGAATCAACATAAAGATATGCACTCGTTGCTCAGGTGTCGTCTCATCCATGTCAAAGCCATGGGCAAGAATAGAAGCCAACTCTGATCGCCCGCTATAAACACCACCTTGAGGCACTGGCTGAGTCCTGATATGTTGAACGACCTGACCTAAAAAATCTCCTACCTCAGCCGCCCTCCAAGTGAGGTCAGGAATCTGTCGTACGACCCGCTCGGTGAAGCGTACGCCGCTGATCATGCTAAAATCCCGAGGGGTCACTATCATCTCCCCCCAAGCAAAGTGAAAAGTGTCGGTAGTACCCCAAAAATACTCCAATTAAACACGAACAACTGTTGAGCCACAACCTAGGGGGATGCAAACTCCTACGACTGCTTAATAGAAATCTCCTAAACCAGCAGACTCCATCAATGTGTTATTGACAAGATCCCTCGTGATAATTCCGTATAGCAAGGGAATCAAATCCCTAGCTCCGGATCCATGATGGCGAAGCGTGCCATCGACTATGCAAGCAAGTGGACGGCGAGAAATGCGGATCTCACGATAGAAAACCAACTCGTTTGGTGTCCACGGAGGTGGAATCCACCTACCCCTACTCAAAGAAGGGCGAGGCTCAGTCTCTAAGGCATCGTCGTCCATGCCCTCGGGAACTGTGGGTGTGTCCTCTCGAAATGCCTGACGCCGGCCACGAGTAGAAAGATCGCGATCCCGTTTTCTAGGCATGATATTACAAAATAAAAATCTAAATACTTAGTATCATTTCCTAAGTTATTTAATTATTTATTTAAAAGCGGCTTAACAGCTACCTCAAGTTGCAATTTCTATTATACGCAAAATTTTTACCTCGAGGCTAAAAATTAGCAAAATAATAGAATTATTTTTAGTATATATTTAGTTTCTCCATGAGGAACTAATATTACAGTTCTCCTAATTGCATGATACTATGTTCTCCATGACAATATAGTACATACACAAAACAGAGCATATTCCAAAATTGCACAATACATCGACACATCATGGCATATTTTACAAGACCTACAACCAGTATATTACCATTTCAAGTGCAAAAAATAACATGAACAACAAGAACACCATTTCAAACAAGTAGTACAAAAAAATGGTGATTTGCTCAATTCTTCACCATATCACACAAACTTGGTCTCAAATTGCTCACAAACAGACATACATTTGTATACAATTTAATTCATGGCAAGATTTTTGACATAGAAGGTTAAAATAAAAAAAAAAACCCAATTTGTTTTTTAAGGGTTTCAAGAAAATATGGAATTTACAACATGATTTGAGACATAAGACAAGGAAACTTACATAGATCCTTATAGAGTTCAAATTTGGGGAAGTTAGAAACAGATTTGAGCAAATTTGATGAAGATTTGAGCTCTAAAAGCTAAAAAAACCGTGAAGGCAGCATCGCAACAACCGCGGCACGGTGAACAACCGCCGTGACACAGTGAATTTGGTCCGTGTCGCGGTGTACCTTGGAAAGCAGCGGTGACTTCTGACAGTAGCAGCGGTAGAAAAACGGTAAAACAAATTGTCGTGCAGCGAGAACTGACGCCGTGACATGGTTAAGTTCTCCGCGTGCCGGTGCTGAAATCTGTGGCACCGTGACCGGAGAAATTAAAAATTAAAAAAAGAAAAGGAGAAGAGAGAATAGAAGGAGATTGAGAAGGAAAATGGTCAAGAAGAAGTAACAAAATGGGGACGCAGTAGCTCGAAATTAAAGCACAAAAAAATAGCCATTACACAGATCCGTTCCCGTGCCTCTTATCCCGTTATCGCATAACGACTTTTTTACACATGGCATGGCAGATTTTTCGAGGCTCGTTGAATATTTCAGCAAAAAAAATCTGGCATCACGAGATTCCCCACAATCTGATGATGTTAAACACCGTGTCGCGGGATATGTCCCCGTGACGCGGTGCTCACCTATGTGTCCTGCACGCTCTTTAAACCTCCCGGCGAATATTTTAGCATCTTTGACCAAGTTAGAATGATTTGTCGCAACTTTTGGACATTTATTTTCTCACCGGAATTATTCGGAAAATTCTAATTGGTATTTAAAGGGTTCCAAAATTACCGATTTACCCCTAACGAGCATTAAGGTTGCATTTTTGACACTTTAAACACCTAATATGGTCGGATGGTCGACTTGAAGGTAAATCATCTGCGGCCCACGTTCAGAGATAATCGAATCATCATACACTTGCAAGTTTCATTCGACAAGTTTTTTCCTCAAGCATTCAAAATTGTCGGTCGTTGTCACCTCTCAACTTAAAGAAGTCAGCGATTGTAACAGTTGTCGACTTTCCTCAAGCTTGGAAAGCATTATCGGTGGATTTTTTATTCAAGTATAGATAATCTCCAAGTCGGTTTTCCTCAAGCATGGAAAGGATTATCGGTGGATTTTTCTTCAAGTATAGAAAACTGCCAAGTCGGCTTTCCTCAAGCATGGATATCATTATCGGTGGATTTCTTCAAGCATAGAAAAACACTAAAATCATATGTCGACTTTCCTCAGGCATGGAAAGTATCATGCGGTAGATTTCTTTAAGCATACAAAGTTACCAAACTCATCAGTCGACTTTCCTCAAGCATGGAAAGTATCTCAACAAAACATCATCCGGTGGATTCCTTTAAGCATCGGAAGCTATCAAACTCATTTGTCACCGATACACTAGTGTCAGATAAGCATTCTACCCCTTTACTCTTTTATCTAAGGAACTAACATGTTTCTACATGTATTGACTTATATAGAGTGATTTAGGATCGCAGAACGTATTAAATCATTCTCCGTCCCTTTCGACTACTTTGACTATCGTTTTCGAAACTGACGTTTCTACACACATAGTCAAAGTGGGGGCTTCTATAGACACCTAAAAATGTCTTCCCGAAACCAAACCCAGTGATAAACAATCTTTCACCGCCATTTATTGTCAGGTTCAATATTTAATCCCGAGACTGCTTAAAAAATCGTATTTAATTATATTTAGTTTATAAATAGTTTATGGATCAGTATTGATGTTTAGTCAAAGCATGGTTTATTTTTAATTTTGCCCCAAACCTTTTTATGTTATTTCTTTTATTTTTTTGGCCCAATTAATAAATAATAAATAAGGAATGGCCCGAAATTATCAATCGGCACTTAAAAAGGCTGAACGAAATAAGGGCAAAAATGTATTTAGAAGGAAAAACGGACACAAAGTTTCTCGCGTCACAGAAAAAAGCACCGCGTCACAGGGCTCAATGTCGCGCCATGGTGTGCATTCCCATATACGGTGCCAGTGCTGTGAAACGGGACAGCTCTGTGTCCTTTCCGCGTAAATCCTTCTCACGTTTTATCTCCCGTAACCTAATTATTTCCCGCGTCATGCTATATTCCCAAGTGTCACGGGATTTTCCCCTGTCTGACGGTATTTGAAACCGTGTCGTGGCATGCTCTGCCTTGTGGCACTGTTATTTTTTAGGGTTTTTATCTTTTTAGGGTTTTGTGCGTTCCCTCTACTCATTTTCCCTATAAATACCCACTCATTTCTGATGTACGGGGCATCAATTAACTCTCTTCTATGCTCTAGCCTAAACATTAGCCTACCCTCCTCCTTTAAAAATACCCTCTTTAAGCACTCCAAGGATTCCATACTTTACTCAAGGTTCTGTCCTTAAACCAAGGCGTGAAAGTTGCAAGCAAGCAGAATCAAAGTAAGAATTATGTTCCTTTTATTTCTATTATTTTTCTAACGATTTTATATTTGTTGGATTTATTGTTAAATTTCTTTCAATAATAATGTTAATTTTATTATATTTATTGATCACCATATTTCATGTTTAATGGGAATATGTAATTGAAAATCGCGCCTAAAAAGATAATTTGGACGACCAGTTTAGGTTCCTTTTTAATCGTATTGCTTAATCAAGTTATCACAATATTTTAGAATTATGTGTTGCATTAATATTCAACCAATTTAGCTTAATAATAGTATGGAGCAAATTGAATATTTTCTTTGTATGCCTTTGAGATCGCAGAAATGCTTTTCACTATAAGAATCGAGTAGAGGCCAATACGGGCGACTATGACTCCATGACTCACTTCGTACCGTCATCCCCGATCCTCCTTTCGTGGTTCTGAACCATATGCAGTTTGTAATCTCATGAATTATGAATGGGATGTAACCTTCACGGGTCAATCGTTGTTGCCTTCGTTGTCTATTAATCGTGGTTGCCTTAAATGATCCGTGAACGGTTTACAAGTTTCTTAAAAACTTATTGGCGACTCCCTACTTTATTTGTCCCTAATCGTATACGTCAATTCACACTTTTATGAGTTTAGAGCATATTCACCACATGCTTTAACGCAGGCACACTTCGAGCGACGCCTACAATGGTTATTAGGCGTATTTGCTTTTCTTTATCAAGATCATCTTCAATCCTAGTAGCCACAGTATAGATCTTTTTAAAAGTATCTAAACCAAGGTAGTGTAGATGTTTGTTGCACTTTTCATGACAAATGTCAATGAACTTTTGTACTAACTCGAGTTAAGGTGGCGTTTGGGCAAGGTGAGCCGCCTTTTCTCACCATCTACCATAGAAAGCAAGGAAACGTTCATCGTCGCCTTGCTTAAATATCTTAAGTTCACGTAAAGTTAATTTGAACTCTACGTTACTTTCATATTGGGTGATGAAAGCCAATAGTACATCTTCCCATGTTATCTTGAACTTCGCATCTAGCCTATAATACCACTCTCTCGTGGCTGGGTCAAGACATAAAGGGAAAGTTAAAGCATAAATCATAGGACCAACTCCCTTTAATGCCATGGTGCCAGTAAAACTCAATAAATAATTTTTGGATTATTGGTCACCTTGAATATCGGCAAGTCCGTAGCTACGAATTTTTCTAGTAAAGCAAGTCATGTTGGAGGAGCGAACTTTTCTACGTTGAAGTACTTGTTCCCCATTGTGGAACGAAGAACAAGCTTCTCCAACGACTGCTCTTTGATGGATAATTCCTCCGTCGTTTGTTGAAAGGCCAAAGTTTCTGCATTTTTCTTTTCTGCTTTTTCAAGTTTCTTAATCCTTCTCTCCTCGGCCTCTTGAGCCTTTTCTTCTCTCAAATGAGCAATCTCTTCTTGGAGTTGCTTTATGGTTGACATCATTGTTGGACTAGAATTAGTTATTGAGGGAAGGTGGTTGGAAATGGATGAATTGTTTGATGGTAAACGTAGAAAGCGAGCGCCCGAGAATCTTCGTTCCAAAGCTTGGAAACTAGCCCTAAAATAAGTACGAAAGGATAAGTAAATCTATACGCTTGGGTTTAGGATACAAATGAATAAAGGAAGGAAGAAAGAAAAGACGCAAGATGCATTCGAATGGATAACATCACCTTTAAACAATTCTTTAATAAAGATATTGTTTGAACGAGTCAATTGTTTTGTGATTAATCAAAAGACTCGTTACTACAGGCGCGTGCAAGTCGCTAGGTTGCGCGCGGAAGGCGCGCACATCCTTGGATCTTGAGCTGGTAGTAATTGCGCAACATAATAATTTGCGCGCACCACCTGCACATGCGATTTTTTTTGTTCGAGCAGTTTTTTTTTTTTTTTGTATCTCATTTTTTTTTATGTTACCCATCGAATACGACTAAAAATTACAAAGAAACAACTTCGTAATCAGGTACCTAAACCAAAATAAAAACAAAAAAGAAAAGCTATCCTAAACACGTCACACATACTCATGTAATCTAATAAGCATACAATAAGCCAAGGTTCACACAATGCATTTCTAAGGTTATAAACTTGAGTGTCCAAAGGTACCATATCTTAAAGAACGATGCACAAATCAATCAATCAACGTTTTGACTCGTGACATAGCCCTCCCAACATTTTATTAGCGATATGGGTGGGATGATTGTTATTGATTTCGGGATAGAAGCCTAGTGTTGGCAACCCCTAGTCAATGAACCTATCCCCAAGGGTTATAGTGTGCTATGATTATGTGTGATGCAATGTTGCTTGTTTGGTTTTTACTTTTGTGAAAAATGGATATTATGCGTTCAAGTCTCGCTCTCTAACTAGAGATTATCTAAGTTAATTCCAATTACAACCCATAGGCAACTTAGTTTTGGAAACCTTGAACCATAACTAAAAACTAATCTTGTAATCTTTAAATTCCCAGTGGAGTTGCAACTATTAGAAGGGTGTTCCCATCGTAGGGGATCTTTCTCCTTAAATGCCCATGGCCCTTTAAAAGCCTAGGTCTTTACACATGTTATGGTGTATTAGGATTTGAATTCCTCACTGTATAGGGAACTTGAATTTAGAATGATCATATCATTACGCTTTTTAGTAAGAAACAAGTAGGATTCGCCAATGAGTTTTAGGAAAACTCATAAACCTCGTTCATGCCTTTCTTCCAAGTAGAGTTCAAGGGATATTTAGCACGAATCATAAGTTTACCCTTGCCTGGCCAAATTGGTCTACATGAACCAGAAATGAGTTCGTGAGCGAGGGTACCAGAATAACGTTCTCTTTAGAGGGGAATCGCTATCCTAGCCCTAGTACGACCTCTACTAGATCTTTGTTTTTCACAATTTCATCACAAACAATATATGCAACGTGATACCTAAAAAATAAGTTATTTGTTTTTATTTACAAAATACAATCATGTAGGAACTACATTGCAAAAGTCGTTATTGTTATTTAATCAATATTCGTGAAAAGAAAAAAAAAAGAAACAAGATTCCCCTTGGCTTAAGTTATTAATGAACAATTAATTATTTAACTCTATTCTTTATTTAACGCAAGATATTATGTGGAATTGATTAATTAAAAAGTTCGTTTAAAGTGATCAAACAACACTAATTATTAATTAAAGTTATTTTAAAAAAGAAAATAATGGTGATTGATCTAAGTGCTCGGGAATTTACCACTTCTCTTTGCTAGATCTTCGTTAAGAACACTTATGGAATCCTTCTTATTTAGGAACCTCCACCATAGTAACAAGTATTAAAGGGGGTGAGTGTTTAGGACAAGAGAGTTTGATAGTTCATAATTTCACAAAGTTTCTGTAAGAGTTTTAGGTTAATATCTATCTCTTTGAGCCTTGTATTCTGCCTCTATTTATAGGGAATGGGTGCGTTTAGGGTTTTGAGCATTCTGCTGTAGCAGGTGTCGAGCGCATTTGAATGGGTTGTGCGCGATAGCCTAGGGCAAGTAATTAAGATGCAATTTTATGGGCAGCCCAATTGATGATCTTGCGCGCGGTATTATGGTAAGATTCGATTTTATATTTTTATGAAATTCTGAATCTTCAGCAAGCGCATCACTAGAAGTTGCGATGAGTGTTGCGCGCAACTGAATCTATTGTGCGCGCCAACGCGACTCATTGAGATGCGCGCAGATTTCTCTATGGCAGCATTGATTTTTAACCTAGGGCTTAAGCCTAATAATGATCGGGATTAGTTTATTGAACCTTATTTTCATTTGTTTTTGTGTTAGGCTATTCATTTTTGCATTCTTGTGATTTAATCAATTATCCATAAGTGTTCTTCATGTTGATCCAACAAGAAGATGATTTTTTTTTTGTCTTAGCACTTCCTAGCGGGACAGGATGTCAAAAGTAAATGTCTACAACAACAGATTGTGTCTCCTCAAAACCAAACCCAGTGATGAGCATCTTTCATGTCATTGAATATCGAGCAAGGTGAAACGTTGAACAGTATCGTGAATTTTCATTTTTTATAACCTTCATTCTGTGCCTTTAGAACAAAAACAATCTTAAAATCATTTATTTCGTGATCTTTTTATAAAAACGTCCAAACCAGTTTACTTTGGTCCATAATCTGGGTTCAATGATTGTATTATAGGATGGGGATTGAAAAGAGCTTTCCAATGATAGATTATAAGCCCAACTCCGAGTTATAATGAGGAAGCTATGGGCAAAAATACTAAATGGGCCAAAGCCCACCTTACCTACAACCTAATGATCATGTGGAGGGGCCAAAGGCTTTAATCTCATTCTTATACCAATTGAAATTAATTAGAAGCATCTATAAATTTTTAAAATAACTTTATTATCCTTTGTCAAAGATAAGATTAAAGAATTTAAAATTATATAAAACTCCTCTTTTTAAAGATCTAATTCTACTCGAAATACTGTCAGATTTACTTTTGTGCCTCATAATATTTATACTAATATTTCATGGGTGAATAGCCCTTGAAATTATATTTCCAATGATATATTATAATATTAATTCCGAGCTATAACAAAAAAATTATGAAAGAAATATGAAACTCTCTCCAAAACTGACACCGTCCCACTATTTCGGCCATATCTTTTTATCTACAAAATATTTTAATTCCAATTGGGTTGGAATTTAGATTTCAAGGGCTTTCCAATGTCATACTGTTGTCCATCGAAGGAGTTCTATTTCTATTTGAATTTTCTTCTAATCTTTCGACCCCGTTTTTCCTTATAAATAGAGTTCATATCACATTTTTAAATAATCAACAAGCTTTATCACCAACAATCATCATCTCTTCTCCCCCTTTAAGCTAAAGCTTATTATTTCTCTTTATTCTTTTTCTAAGCCTAGCCTAAACACATTAAACACATCTTGCTTGATCACGCTCTCTCTTGCAGGTTTAAGAGGAATTTGTACTTGAAATCACGCTTAATATGATCATTTATAATTTAATTTAGGCTTAATATGATTTTAATTCAAGTCATCGCCAGTAATGGATTTATTTGTGCTTTAATGATCAACTAACATATATTAAACATGTTAAGGATTAATATATTAATTGTATGTTGATCGAAAAACGCACATGAATGTGAGAAGAAAAAAGTAGACGCCTATTTATGGCAGGTTTAATCTCTTTTATATTGGATTTGTACCTTCATCCTCGAATATACAGTCATGGTTCAGGACCACTATGGAGTTAGAGATCTTTGTGATTGTGAAGGGGTATAACTTTCACCTCGTGAAAGGTTTACAAGTTCCTAAAACTTTTTGGAAACTCTTTTGCTCTAGCTTCCTTCCCTTTGGACGCCAAAATGTTTAAATGAAGATCACAGTGGAGCTCAAAGTTGCGTGTTTGAAATATTCCCTACAATTTTTTAGCGACTCCGCTTAGGAGGATTTATATTTTAATTCCTAAAATTTATTTTGGCAATAATTTAGAATGAGTTAATGAGACTTGAAACGTTCTAAATATTGATGTGCGTAATGTTGATTAATATTGTTGAATAAGCATAAAAATGGCTGCATTGGAAAGACCATCTATAATGCGTCAGAAACATAGGATTTTTACACGTAGAAAATTTGGAAAATATATTTCACAACAAGAATTGAAAAAACGCTATGAAAATAAAAAAAATCCCAAGAAAACAGAAAGTTGCCGAGGCACGTAGGAACTATCGCAAGACAGTAGCCTCTATCGCTGTGCGATGGCTTTATCGCGACACGATGGTTTCATCGCGGTGCGATAAAGTCGTCGATGTGCAATGGACTCTGTTTTCTCGCGTCGAGTTGTTCCAATACCGAGCCAGAAATCTTACTTCTTATTTTAACCGATGATTTATTTTTTGCATTCTTTTCTAAAACTTATATGTGTGTCTACATATGGCTTTAGCCCTTTGGAATTAAGGCTCCATTACCCAATCAAACGCTCTGTGCAACAAAGGGTACATTCGAATTTGTGAATTCACCAAACCATAGAAGCAAGTTTAACTTGTGAGGTCCCATCCATATACGCCAACTCGTCCAAAGGTAAGGCTTCCGCGCGATGGATCTGGACTCATAAACATGGTTCCTCTTTGACTACCATACTTCTTGAACTTTAGAGAACTAGAGCCATGGTTAGGTTGCAAACTTATTGCATCATGTTGTGACTACTTGTGCATCTCTTGCTTGTGTACACTTATATGTTATTAAACTAACTGTTTGTTTACTTGTGTTCATAAATAAGTCTAAATAATCTAAACAATAAATAAAAAGGACTTTGTTCAATAAATTGATTAATTATTTTGAACTTATTAATATGTCTCAAATCGAGTCAAAATTCCTTTTTTATTTTGAGTCAACCCGGATTTTTATTTCCATATCCTACACAAGCATCGATCTACTTGTTTTGGTCATAACCAGAGTTCTACAAATAACTATGTGTGGTGAAAACTATGTATATTTTTTTTTTTTTATTTGGATTTGGTTTTGTCTAATTCAGAGTCACATGTCAAAAGTTATTATTAAAATACTACAGCTTGTCTAGTTAAGTATATATAAATGAAGTCTCAACTTAGTCTTTGTACAGGTCTAATCATATGTCTAGTCACATGGTCATAACACGAGTCTTGAACATATCACTTTCACTCACTAGTTAAAAGCACACACTGTGTATATGCATGAGTCGTCTTTTTTGTCTTTTGAGTTGATGGTCCATTCTATTTTCGAATTCTATCTACATCATCTTTCCATACATAACATACCTCAAACTTTTCTTCTATAACACTTTCCACTTTTATCTTACAAGTTTCCTCTATACATATCATTCCCCTCATCTCCATGATCTATCCCCATCTATGCATGTTGAATCGAGTTTGAGTCAAATAATTAATAATAAGTATCCATGACTTCCCTTTCTACAACACTTGGTTAAGAAGAGAAGGGCGCTTAATCAAGGACAACACTTTCGTACAAGTTTTACTCTTTGATAAACCAATTCAGCACAGAAATAGGTTAGTAGTATTGGCTACACAACAGGAAGTTGATGAGATGAAGCAAAACATCAATAGACTTACTGAGATGATCAAGACTCTCGCTCTTCAAGTTAATGACCGTAGCAGGCAATTACAACTTGAGCGCATGGAAGAGAGCCTTAACCAAGTGTCCAATGACTACAAGTTTCATGCGATTAGCTCAAAAAGGGATCTCATTGGACAGTGAACTTCTTTACCACAAGTTCAATGCCAATGACATCCTTAAGTTCAAGCCAATTTACAATCCTTACTTTCACTTAAGGGCTTTTGAAACAATCATGGACATTAAGGGAATTGATAGGAGTCTTCCCTACACTCTTCACGCTTTCACTTGAAACAGTATGTCAACAATGGTTTTTCTCTTTAGATTAAGAAAACATCGCTACTTGGGATGCTATTACACATGCTTTCATTAATTGATACAAATTTAGTATTCAAGTACAAACTAATCATAGGGAACTTGAAATGCTCAAACAGAAAGAAAACAAAGGATTTACTACCTTCTTCAATAAGTGGAAAGAAACTTCCGCTAGGATGGTTAAAGTTTCAAATGAGAAAGAGTCTGTAAAGATGTTCATCAAAAACCTCCAAGAAAAGTATTAAAAGCACTTAAAATACCAATACAACTTGGATACTTTCAAGGCCGTCTATAACATAGTAATTGACATTGAAGATGACCTTGAAAAACAGAAAGCTACTAACCATCGTAACAACAGTGGGTGGAAAGGAAAGAAGAACGACAATCCTTCTTTTTCCAAAAACAACTACCCTAGTAACAATGTTAGTACCTTTGATCTAAATGTTGTCTTAGCCATGGAATATCAAAGACCTAAAAAGCAACTAAGGAAAGAGCTCACCCGTATTGGGATGAACTAGGATACTACTTTCGATCGACTCCATGCCAAGGGACTCATCACTCCTATTGGACCTCTTCAAGATAAATTAAAAAACCCAAAAAAAAATGACCCAACTGGGATTCTAACGCTCATTGCTAGTAGTATCAAGATAGGGGGTCATACTATCGAGAAGCCATCCAATATTTCATCGATAATAACAAGCTTCTTATTCCTCCAACTAGCAAGAAGACTGAGTGATGAAAATCACAAAGCACGAGGCGGGCTTCAACGACAAGACTCATGATTTATTTTTCTTCTTATTTGATTCCTCTTCCCTATTAAGTCTAGCATAGGCACCCTTCGTTCGCATTGGATTTTTTAGTTGTTGATTTTATCCTTTTTCATTTTCAGGAGCATTTATTTCATTACATATGATCATTGCATTGCATTAAAAAAATTAATTAATTGTCGGACTAACAACTAGGTATTTGAGGTACCTCTTGTAGCTACAAAATATCATCTTCACCTTTTCAAATGTATAATTATTTACTTGATGAACCACTTTAAGCCTCATCTAATTATTGGCCTTTATTTTTTTTAAACCCACTTCTACTGCACCTTGGGATGGGATGATGTGTAACTTATGTAAATTCCAAAAAAAAAAGCTTGAATGATTTTACCTACATTTCAAAAGTTCAAAAGAAAAAAAAACAATAAAAGTATGGAAAAGGACAAGTGTTCCAATGTCTTTGATATGAACATGTCTTTGATATGAACACATCTCAGTTTGCGTCTCTTATCGAGTGCTCTGTACTGTGCTTGAGAAACATGAACACAAAGGGAGTGATAGATCGCATGGTCGACATTTCCCACACTTAAAAAAAAAGGACTCGGATATGAAAAAATGCAAAGAAAAAAAGAGAGAAATATAATAATAAACAAAAGATAGAGAAAAGGTGAGAAACCTCAAGCACAGAAATACCAAGATTCAAACGTAAGGTTGTGTAAGGAGGGTGTTCCCATCGTAGGGGATCTTTTCCTTAGATGCCCATGGCCATTAAAAAGCCTAGGACTTTACACTTTTTAGGGTGTATTAGGATTTTAATTCCTGACTGTTTGGGGAACCTTGAATTAGAATTGATCTTGTCATCACGGTTTTTTATAAAAACAAGTATGGAGTCACCAATGAGTTTTAGGAAAACTCATAAACCTCGTTCATGCCTTTCTTCCATGTGGAGTTCATGGATTAATTAGCATGAATCGTAAGTTTACCCATGCCCAAACTGGTCTAAATAAACCAGAAATGAGTTTGGGAGCGAGGGTACTAAAATAATGTTCCCTTTAGGGGGGGAATCGCTATCCTAGCCCTAGTGCGGCCTCTACTAGCTCTTCCTTTTTTACAATTACATCACCAAACAAAATATGCAGCACGATACCTAAAGCTAAGTTAGTTGATTTTATTTACACACGTTAATTCACGTAGGAAGTACACTGCAACGTCGTTATTCTTTATTTAATCAATTTTGTGAAAAGAACAAGAAAATAAACAATATTCTCCTTGGCTTAAGTGATCAACCAACAAGTAATTATCCAATTCTAATCTTTAATAAATGCATGATACTATGTGGAATTGATTAATTAGTCCTTTTAAGGTGATCAAGCAACACTTATTAATTAATTAAAGTTCTTTTAAAAAAGAAAATAAATATGATTTATCTAAGTGCTCGAGAATTTACCACTTCTGTTTGCTAGATCTCCGTTCCAAACACTTATGGACTCCTTATTTGGGAACCTCCACCGTAGTAACAAAATATCAAGGGGTGAGTGTTTAGGACAAGAGGGGTTAGATAGCACAGGTTCACAAGTATTCAGCCAGAATTTTAGGTTATTTTTTCTGTTTTTTAAGCCTCGGATTAAGCCTCTATTTATAGGGAATGGGTAGGATTAGGGTTTTTAGCATTCTACAGCAGCAGGTGTCGCGCGCAATAGGATGAATTGCGCGCGGCATGCCAACGCAAGTGATTTGGCAGCGCAACTGGATGTCTTGCGCCAGGCATTAAGGTAAGATTCGATTTTATATTTTCGTAAAATTCAGAATCTTCCGCGAGCACATCTCTAGAGGTTGCGTTGAGTGTCGTGCGCAAAGGAATTAGTTGCGCGAGCCTGCCCAGCGCGACTCATTGAGATGTGCGCGGCTTTTCTCTGTAGCATTAAAATTTAAACTAGGCGCTCCTAAATCCGTCATTATTGGGTTTTAAGCACGGGCTTAAGCCTAATTATGATCGGATTTAGTCAATTGGACCTTGTTTTGCTTTGTTCTTTAGTTTGGGCTAGTCTTTTGTGTTTTGTGGCTTAATCAGTTACCCATAAGCATTCTTCACTTCAATCCAACAGGAAGATGGTTTTATTTATCGTCATTGCACTTCCTGTCTGGACAGGAGGCCAATAGTAGATGTCTACAATTAGCCCCCACTTTGATCGAGTCTAGAATAGACGATGATCAAAGTAGTCAAGGAAATAAATCCGAAACTCATTCGGCGAAGTTCTCTAAAGATAAAGAATCTTTCAGAAATGTTAAGGATGTGGAAACGATTCTTGGTTCGCTAAGTTTATGAAAGAAGTAGCTATTAAGGCTAGAAAAAGTTTTTCCTAGTCTTAACGCGCTAAAGGATCTAGATTGATCCTTTGAAATTGTAGAACGCTTTTACAAGTAAAGGTTTTCTGGGTGATGCCAAGTCATGAGAAGAGATCTGTTTTAAAAATAAATAAAAAGGGATGATTTCCTCTCAATCGTGTCATCGTTGGTCTAAAGTCCCTCGATATGTCATTGAAACTTTAGCTTGACTTTAACAAAGTAAAAGGATGAAAAAGTTACAAAGCTCCCTGCTGCCGAGATTGTACGGTAGATGAAAGTTTTGCAATTTGATTATCCATGATTTTATTGTGGGCTAAGATAAAATAAATTTGCGCATCCCTACTCTCCATATGCTTTTGCATATTGGCAAGCATTTCTCTAATTTCTGTCATGTCAGGGACGGAAGATGATGAGGTTGATGCTTGGCTTTTCTGGCCGAAATTTGGGTGGTAAAATTTTTGCTGTGGTGGGGGTTGTTGTTGTGGTTGTTGTGGAGGTGGATGGTTTTGTACATTGGTACTCCGGTATGAAAGATATGGGTGGTTCCGATAACCGGCATTGTAAGAGTTGGAATATGTGTTATTCTGCCTATAGGTTTGAAAGGCATTAACTTGTTCCATGGAGCTCCTACAATATTGCTCCCAATGTCCTACAATTCCACAAATTTCACAAAAAGCTTCATTGTTAGCAACAACAGAAATATTAGCTACAGAATTAGGAGTAGCAATAAGATTATCTAATTTTTGACAAATAGACGTTAATTAAGCTTGCAAAAAGGATACGAAATCGACATTATGTTTTCTTTTATTTGCAAACCCTCTCGGATTCCCGTATTAGGAATTGTGTATTGACATGTCTTCGATAACCTCTCTTGCATCGTCCACATTTAAATTCATGAATCTCCCACTGGATGTAGAATCTAGAACTGATCTAGAAGAATTTCAAAGTCCATTGTAGAAAGCTTGGATCAATTACCATTGTGCTAGATTGTGGTGGGGGCATTCTCTCTGTAGATCCTTGAACCTCTCCCATGCCTCATATAGCGTTTCGTCGGCCTCTTGAGCGAAGTTCTGAATAGCACTCCTTAATACCGTTGTTCTCTCTGCAGGATAATATTTATTATAGAAATTCAAAGCAAGAGTTTCCCAGTCAGTAATACCAAATGCAGTACTATTCAGACCATGAAACCATAATTTAGCTTTGCCACATAATGAAAAGGGAAAAAGAATCTCCCTGATTTGGTCCTGCGTGACCCCGGCTTGTCTAATGGTGTTACAATACTGGCAGAAATCTGCGATGTGAAGATTAGGATCTTCGCCCTTAGCTCCACTAAATTACTTCCTCTCTATCATAGGGATAAATTGGGGCTGGATTTCAAACTGAACTCCATCTAGCGCCGGAGTGGGAGTAAGGTGCAGGAAATCTACGAGCTTCGGTTGCGAGTAGTCATTGAGTTTCTTTTGGGTCGTCATCTATGATTCTGAATCTGAACGAATTTTTGTGTCACTAGAATCAGAGGGAGGATCTCTTCGACTGGTGTCCTTCTCAGAACCCGCCAGAATTTGTCTATAGATTTTCCTTTGCCTATGAAACGAGCGCTCGATCTCTGGATCGAATGGGATGTAACCTGATCTGGGACACCTGGGCATAAACAAGGAACTAAAAAACAAATATGAGAATTGCCTCAAAGAATTAACGTTCTCTCAGACAAAAGGGGATAATCTAGACTACAAAAAATAATCAGAAAATAAAAATAAACCGTTTCCCCGGCAACGGCGCTAAATTTTGACAGGGTAAAGTCGTATCCCCTAATTAAAAGTAATTACCTAAGTCCTCTAACTAAAGTAGATAGGGAAGTAGGGTCGAATTCCACAGGGAAACAAGTCCTTCTATTCCTAATTAATTATTATAATCTAAATTAACAAGGTGTAGACACCCATTTGTGTCTCCCCAAAACCAAACCCAGTGACGAGTACCTTTCACGTCGAATCATAATCGAATGAAGCGAAAGTGTGGAAAGTTTAGTGTTGCGTATAGTTTTAATTTCTTTTCTCTTCTCTTTGTTTTTGAAAAATTATTTTAAGAAAACAGCCAATCCAGTTTGGTTGGTCCATGATATGGGTACAATAGTAGTGTAGTTGGATGGGGCTTGCAAAGACATTTCCAACGATATATTATAAGCCCCATTCCGATGAATATTGAGGAAGTTATGGCCAATTTACCAAACTGGGCCCGGTTTGAGCCTTATGTACGGCCCAATGATCTAGAAGAGGGCCTAATATGATTTATCATTCGTAATGCAATTAGGAATGGTTTTAGTCTTCTAGATTCTTCTAGAAGGTTCTTTTCATTCCTAATTCAATTAGCATTGATAAATTGACTTTTGTTGACTTTTCAGAGTTTTAATTAAAATAAAATAGGATTTTCGAGGAAAAAGATATGATTTTATCCTCCAGTACAACAAACATATCTGATTTTCGAAAACGCGTCAAAAACAGGACTAGCGCCTGACTCCTGGCATTAGCGCCTGGAGCTAGGCCTGGCCCTTGGCGCCAGCCATTGGCGCCTGGTGCTAGTGTTTGCGCTTGGCGCCAGCTCTGTTTTTCGTGCGCCAAAGCTCTGTTCTGTTAATTTTATCTTTTTGCCTGATTTTCTCTATAAATAACGTATTAATAACTCCGTTTTCATTCGTCAACAATCAGTTTTAATTAATATTGACCTATAACTAGTTTTCGATTCTCTTTCATTCTCTTTAATCATTCGCTAATTCTCCTTTAGATTTCCTTAATCAATTCATCTTTGTTTCTCTTTCTCTAAACTTGCTTTTACATACAAAATTCCGCATTCATTAGATCTAGAAACACCTAGCGATATTAGAAGTTGCCTTCGCCCTAGACGTGAAAGGTTTAATTTATGAGGGTTTGGTCCCAAATCTCTCTTTCAATTATATAATTTAATTGTTTTTTTTATTATTTTCCTTGAAGGTACTAACGTGTGTATTTTGTTATTAGAAAGAGGTACGAAGCATCAAAGTAAGTACTTTAATTGATTTATTGATATTATGATGTAGATATCATGTTTATATTGTTATCATGATATTCCTAGTATCATGTCTATGGTAATTTTTATATCAAATATGATTTCTGTGATGCCTTTTATGTTCTTCCTAATATTTGTGATTTTTAGTATCATGTTAGGGATAAAGATTTGATTTTTATTGCTTAGTGACATACTAGGGTTTGTTATTAATCTTGTTAGTATCATGCCTAGGATCTTGCTATTATTATGCATTAATATTAACATGAACATGATTATGATTATAATGATTGTGATTTATGATGATTATTATTTTAATATGACGATTATTATTATGATTATAATTGTTATTATGAATATTATTATTATTAATATGATTATAATTTTATTGTCATGATGATAATTATTAATATGTTGCTTGATATTATTCATTTTTATTGCTTGATCACACTTTTTATGCATGCTTAAAGGGAATTTGTACTTGTAATCATGCGTAATAAGATTATTAATAATCTTGTTAGGGTTAATATGATTATAATTCAAGTGATCGCCAATAATATATTTATTTGTGCATTAATATTCAACCAACATAGATAAACAAGTTTATGGTTAATCCTATTGATTGCATGTTAATTAAAAAGCGCACATGAATACGATCGGAATAAAGTAGAGGCCTATTATTAGGACAGGTTCAATCTCTTTTAGGTTGGATTTGTACCTTCATCCCCGAGCCCTTATTTGGTTCAAGACCTTATGGAGTTGACGATCTCTTGGATCGGTAAGGGGTGTAACCTTCACCCTGTGAACGGTTTACAAGTTCCTAAAAAACTTGTTGGCAACTCTTTTGCTCTATCTTCTTCCCTTTTGGACGCCGCCGTACTTTAGTGTATGATAACAGTGGGGTTCAAGCTAGGGGTTAATGCTTGAAATTATTCCCTACAGTTTTTGGCGACTCCACTAGGGAGGATTTCTATTTTAATTCCTGAATTTGTTTCGGCAATGATTTAGAATGAGTGGATGAGACTCGAAACGTTCTAAGTATTTCATGTGCGTAATTTTGATTAACATTATTGTCATATGCATAAAAAAGGATCTCATTGGAAAAAACATCCGTAATGAGTTAAAAACATAGGATTTTACACGTAGGAAATTTGAGAAATATCTTTCACAACTAGGACCGAAATAACACCGTGCGAAACTGGAAAATTTTATCGAGCATAGAAAGCTGCTGAGGCATGTGGGAAGTAGCGCCAGGGGCCAGGGCTTGGCGCCAGATTTTTAGACGTAACGCCAGACGCCTGCATTCAGGTTCTATAGCTAAAAGCAGGAGCCAGTCTCTGATTGCTGGCGCCAACCTCCCCCAATACCGAGCCAAAAATATGCGTTCTAATTTCGACCGGTTTTTCGTATTGTTTGCTCGATCCTACTTCCTGATTGAATTTTTTTCTCACTTTTCTAAAAGCCATATGTGTTCTACATATGGACATAACCCTCTGGGAATTCATGCTCCATCTACCTGATTGAACGCTCTGTGCAACAAAGGGTACATCCGAGAATGTTGAATTCACTAAACCATAGAAGCGAGTTTTTTCTAAAACTCGCGGTGTCCCATCCACTCGCGCCAACCCTTCACGGTTAGGCTTCCGCGCGATGCATCCGGACAATTAACCATGGACCCCCTATTGACTAAACCATATCCCGAACTTTAGAGAACTAGAGCCATGGTTAGGTTGCGAACTCATTGCATCATATCGTGCCTACTTGACTAATTGTGCATATATTCTATGTTTCTCTTAACCGTTTGTTTGAATTGTGTTGAGATTAAATAAATTAATGGCTTAAAAAACTTTGCCTAGTTAATTAATTTATTAAGCCATTAATTTATTTAATCGGAATTGACCTAGTACGACTTTAGGCATACGCAGTTAATTAATAACACCGAAAACAGTCCCAGATTGAAGCTCCAGCATTGGCGCCAAAATCAGAGCTGTAGCGCCACCCTGTGGAGTGTGGCGCCTGGCGACAGCTCTGTCGTCTGGCGCCAAAATACACACTGTGAAGCCAGTTCTGTCGTTTGGCCGACAGTTCGGATTATTGGTCGAGTCATCACCTAGGGACTAATTAACCAGTTTGCTAATTAATTCGGTTAAGTTTCGCTGTTAATAATACCTTGTTAAGTCTTTAATTGAGTCTAGTCACATAGTCTAGCCACATGGTCATGACACGAGTCTTAACATGTAACCTACACTCACTAGTCTTACCACACACTTTGAGTATATGTCGCCATGACCATATCTTAGGTTCATGCATGAGTCGGTATTTTCCGTCATTTGAGTTGGGGGGTACACCCTATTCCTAATTCTTCATATCCCTCCATCAACATCATTCTTCTTTCGCATTCTATTCCAATCTTTCTTCACGTCCTCCATCCATTTGCATGTTGAGTAAAGTTTGAGTCAAATAATTAACAATCAATATCCCCAAATCCCTTTTCCACAATACTTGGTCGAGTAGAGAGGGGTGATTAATCAAGGACAACCTCTTTATTCAAGTCTCACTTTTTGATAAACAAATTTGTCAAAAGAGGAAGGCTAAAGATATAATGGCAAGTCAAGAAGAGGTCAATGAAATTAGGAGTCAATTGAATGACGTGGCTGAGATGTTAAAGGCTTTAACCCTCAAAATTGAAGACCCTGTGAAGCAACAACAAATGAACCTTATGCAAGAAAGTTTGAGCAAGATATCTAGTGACTATAAATTTCAGGGCATGAGTTCACAAGGGGTCTCGCTGGACAAGGAAATTCTTCCGCATAAGTTCAACGCCACTGACATCCCTAAATTCAAGGCAACAAATAACCCTTACTTCCATCTAAGAGCTTTCGAAACTATAATGAACATTAAGGGTATCGATAAGAAGGTTTTCCCCTCTCTCTGTTCCCACTATCTCTCGAAACCGTTTCTTAACAATGGTTCTTTTCTCTCGAGAAAGAAAAAACCTCTTCTTGGGAGTCGATAACAAACGCTTTCATAGATAGATATAAGTGCAACATCCAAGACAAAACAGACCACAGACGACTTGAGATGTTAAAACAATAAGAAAACGAAGGGTTTACTTCTTTCTTCAACAAATGGAGGGAAACTTCTGCTAATATGGTCAAAACTCCCACTGAAAAGGAATCTGTGAGAATTTTTATCAAGAATCTCCAAGGGAAGTATTCAAAGCACTTAAAGTAACAACACAACTTGAATAATTTCCAGGCTGTCTATAATATATGCATTGACATTGAAGATGACCTTCTGAAAGATAATAGTGCGAGAGGAAAGAAGAACGACCATCCTTCTTCTTCCTCCCCCATTAATGAGGTACATGCTACGAACTCCTCTAAATCACGAATCCAAAGGTCAAAAAGAGTGTTTACTCCACTTGGTATGAGTTATGAAACGACTTTCGAGAAGCTACATCACAAAGGACTAGTCATGCACATAGGGCCTATCAAAGATCCGGTTCCAAAAGCCAGGCCACCTAAGTGGGACCCTAATAATCACTTCAAATATCATCAAGGAAAGGGTCATGAAACCGAGGAGTGTTGGAAACTCAAAGAAGCTATTCAAGATCTGATCGATAACAATGAAACTTCTGAGATTCTAGTCATCGAAGAAAGTCAAACATCCTTCGATCCATCACTTCTTATCACACCTGTAGGAGAGCCCATGATCGAGACAGCTTATATGACCTCTCTCGATGAAGTGGCCATGATTGGGGAGGATGAAAGTCATTTCTTAGATAATACCAGGGAGGACTCGTCAAGTCTAAAAGAGGACGTTCGAAAACTGCAAGATGTCATTGCCATGCTCTTTAATGTGGTAGAAGGACTAGCAAATCGGATGATGGTCATCGAGCAAAATTCTCGCCAAGAGTTTAATGAAGAACTAAATGCTCCTAAGCCACATGCAAAACGGACCATTGAAGAATACACACCAATAAGAATGACTTGCAATGAAGCTTTCGACTGTCTTCACGATCAAGGTCTTATCCACCCCATTTGTCCCAGTCAAGACCCTCCGCCTGAAAAACGTTTTCCCAATTGGGATCCAAATTCTTATTGTCGATACCATAGAGGTCGTGGTCACACCACCGAAGTATGTCTCACCCTCAAAGATCGTGTTCAAGATCTCATTGATTCAAATCTCCTTCATGTTCCTTCGCGCGACAAGAAGGCCAAGATCAGTAACAATAACAACAGTGGTTGTAAAGGAAAGAAGAACGAATAACCTTCTTCTTCCAAAAACACCTACTCTGGTAATAGTGTTAGTACTTTCGACCTTAGTGAGGTCCTAACCATGGGTAATCGGAAGAAACCGAAAAGAGAATTTATTCCTATTGGAATTAGCTACGATGAGGCTTTCGACCGACTCCATACCAAGGGAATCATTACTCCCATTGGACCGATTCAAGATCCTCCACTTAAGAAAAGATTGCCTAGTTGGAATCCAAACGAACACTACAAGTACCACCAAGGCAGGGGTCATGCAACTGAGAGCTGTGGAAGCTAAAAGAGGATATCCAACATTTGATTGATAACAACAAGCTTCCCATACCTCCAGTTTATAAGAAGAGCGAGTGATGATAAAGAAAACAACACAAGACAAGAGGCGAGCTTCAACGACAAGATTTCGTGACCTCATTTTTCTATTTCTTTTTTTATTTACCCTTTCCCCAATAAGTCCAGCATAGGCACCTTTTTTTATTCTCCTTAGATTTATTTTGTAGGATCATATTATATTTTCTTTTAATAAAAATGATCATTTATTCTCTTACATAGATCATCGCATTGCATTGCATCAAAAAAATAACAAAAAAATAAAAAAATAAAAAAAAATGTCGAACTAAGCACAAGGTATACAAATGATTTAAGGCACCCCTTGTAGACACATTCTATTACCTTTCATCCTTCAATTATACAATCCTTTCTTCATAAACCACTTTCAGCCTCGTCTAACGATAGACCTTTCTCTCTTTTCAACCTACATCTACCTAACCTTGGGATGGGATGGTGTGCAACTTATGGAATTCTAAAAAGCTTGAGCGACTTCAAAAGACCAAAATAAAAATAAAATAAAAGTGTACAAAAGGGTAAGTGTTCCAATGTCTTTGATATGAAAATATCTTTGATAAGAACACGTCTCAGATTGCGTCTCTTATCGAGTGCTCGGTACCGTGCCTGAGAAACACGAATTCCAAGTGAGTGATAGACCACATGATCCGGATTGCCCACACTTATAAAAATAAGATAAATGCTAAAGAAAAAAAGAGCTAAAAAAGAGTAGAAACTCAAGCATAAAAATATAAAGATTCAAAACCGAGGTTGCACACCTTGGGGGCTTATTTAGGGTCTAAAGCCTTTATCCCCTTCTTCTTTAACCTTTAGCCTAACCACGTTACAACCCTTAAAAGACCTTTTTGAGGTATACACACTTGTGCGAGGTTCGACTAGAGCTACGTTCGGCCTGATTCCTAACAGATACACAGGCAACCTCACATCGAGGTGCGGCCGTAATAAAAATGCATTCATATTCACATTCACACACTTACACCATGATCATATCAAGGGATCTCCAATGCTCATCCCTATTCACTTAGAGCTAGACTTGGGGGCTTGATCCCTACATCATTAGCTTACCTAGCCTAAGAGTCACCACCATTTGACTCTTTTCAATATATTTTCCCACACACTTAGCCCTTGCGTCCTAACTTTAGTGTCACTATCACACACATAACAGATACATGACCAAATATATTTCCCTTAGGAACCCTTTGTCATGAAATCTTAACGCTGAAGCATGCTTCGTCAAAATCAATCGTAATCGTCATTGCATCACGAAGTATGAAGTACTTAGCCTCCGTGCCTAAGTTACCCAAATACTTTCATCATGTAGTCAACATTTCAGATAGCCTAGGATGGGTTAATCCTTGAACCTTTAGAGATGGTATCAAACGACATTTGACTAAGCTCATTCAATATGCACCTTCAAACACTTCAATTCTTTCTTCACGTCTTTCTTTTTTCGGGAGAAAGTCGGTACCCTCCACAAAAATGACGGAAAATTTTTGCTTTTTTGCATTTTTGAGTTGCATGATCACATTACGATGCACACACGAGTCATGTACACATTGAGTCATGTCGTGTCATATCAATTTGATTTGAGTATAACACATGTGTCATTTCACTTTGAGTCGAGTTAACCTCAAGTCAATCACAGCGAGTCAAGTTTATACCTTGAGTCGTGTCAAGTCGATGAGTCAAGCGACATTAAACCTTAGGTCAACCCTAAGATAATTAAGCCTTAAGTCAACCCTAAGATAATTAAAGAGATTGGCAAAGTTCTATAGTAAAAAATAAATACAGGTGCAGCAGAATAGGGAAGACCCTATCACAACATTCGGCGACAGAGTTAATTCTTGGCGCCAGAGATATTTCAGCAGCGACAGAGCTCGAAGCCTCTTAGAAAGGTGATTTCGACTTCATACAACAATTTTGGGTTCCTTGGTACGCTAGTTAGCCCCTATAAGCAATTTGACATGATCAAGTAGTCAGTTTTATTACAATCACAATAAGTGGTTAACCTGATGAAAGATCATCTCACTTAGCTTAAAGCGCCTAATCACGGAGACACCGACATATTGGTTTTAGCGGAAACAAAGTTCAGGCGAGCTTTAGAGATCGACAAACGTTGGTCTTCGGAAATTTTTTCTTTAGAATATTATCGCAACAAACGTTCAAGTACCGAAGCTCTATTGTCCAGAGACGCGTGGGTATAACATCAAAGCTCTTTTGTTCAGAGACGCGTGGACATTTCTTTCAAGCTCTTTGCTGCGTGGGCATATTATTCAAGCTCTTTTTTTCAGAGACGCGTGAACATTTCCTTCAAGCTCTTTTACTCCAGAGACGCATGGGTATATCATTCAAAGGCTCTTTTGTTCAGAGACGCGTGGACATATCATCAAAGATCTCCTATTTTTAAGCTCTTTAGCTCAGAGACACGTGGGCATCCTATTATCAAGCTCTTCGTTCAGAGACGCGTAGACACATCATTAAGAAGAACATATAAAAAAGAAGCTCTTTGATTAGAGACGAGTGAACATCGAAACAGCAAGGTGGCATTCCTTAGATTGTGGAGAGTTATCACAAACAACTGAGGATTGTTTCAAGAGAAGCAATCTTCAATGGTATTCCCTTGGATGTGGAATATTATCAATGCGGAGGAGGATCATTTCA
The DNA here is from genome assembly GCF_001683475.1 of Chenopodium quinoa. Lineage (NCBI taxonomy): Eukaryota > Viridiplantae > Streptophyta > Magnoliopsida > Caryophyllales > Amaranthaceae > Chenopodium > Chenopodium quinoa. Next base: position 2,723,886 of record NW_018744813.1, on the reverse strand, counting down.
GGCGAAGCAATCTTCTATATTGGAAGCATTTAGGGGCGTAGAGGTTTTCAAGAGGGATGACATTCTCTAGCTTGCAGGAGGTCATCAAAACAATCGGTTACTTTCAAAGATGTGTGCTCGACGGTGCAAGATACGCGTTTATTAACTCTCTTATCTGTTTAACTAACGCTAGTTTTATAGGTATCGGCGTTACAAGAGTGATTTAGGATCGCAGAACGCTCTGAATCATTCTCCGTCCCTATCGCTACTTTGACTTTCGTTTTCGAAACTCGCGTTTCTCCAAACTCAGTCAAAGTGGGAGCTTCTGTAGACACCCATTTGTGTCTCCCTAAAACCAAACCCAGTGATGAGTACCTTTCACGTCAAATCATAATCAAATGAAGCGAAAATGTGGAAAGTATAGTGTTGCGGATAGTTTTAATTTCATTTCTCTTCTCTCTGTTTTTGGTCCATAAAATGGGTCTAATAGTAGTGTAGTTGGATGGGGCTTTCAAAGACCTTTCCAACGATATATTATAAGCCCAATTCCGATGAATATTGAGGAAGTTATGGCAAATTTACCAAACTGGGCCCGGTTTGAGCCTTATGTACGGCTCAATGATCTAGAGGAGGGCCTAATATGATTTATCATTCCTAATGCAATAAGTAATAGTTTTAGTCTTCTAGATTCTTCTAGAAGGTTCTTTTCATTCCTAATTCAATTAACATTGATAAATTGACTTTTGTTGAGTTTTCAGAGTTTTAATTAAAATCAAATAGCATTTTCGAGGAAAAGATACGATTTTATCCTCTAGTACGGCAAACTTATTTGATTTTCGAAAACGCGTCAAAAACAGGACTAGCACCTGACCTTAAGCATTGGCGCGTGGAGCTAGGCCTGGCGCCAGCCATTGGCGCCTGGTGCTAGTGTTGGCGCCTAGCGCCAATTAGCTGGTGCGGGCGCCAGCTCTATTTTTCGTGCGCCAAAGCTCTGTTCTGTTAATTTTATCTTTTTGGATAATTTTCTCTATAAATAACGTATTAAAAACTCCGTTTTCATTCATCAACAATCAGTTTTAATTAATATTGACCTACAACTAGTTTTCCATTCTATTCCATTCTCTTTAATCATTCGCTAATTCTCCTTAAGATTTCCTTAATAAATTCAACTTTCTTTCTCTTCCTCTAAACTTGCTTTTACATACAAAATTCCGCATTCATTAGATCTAGAATCACCTAGCCATATTCGTAGTTTCCTTCGCCCTAGACGTGAAAGATTTAATTTCTGAAGGTTTGGTCCAAATCTCTCTTTCAATTATTTAATTTAATTGTTTTGTTTATAATTTTCCTTGAAGTTACTAACGTGTGTATTTTGTAATTAGAAAGAGGTACGAAGCATCAAAGTAAGTACTTTAATTGATTTATTAATATTATGATGTAGATATCATGATTATATTGTTATTATGATATTCCTAGTATAATGTCTAGGGTAATTTTAATATCAAATATGATTCCTGTGATGCCTTTTATGTACTTCCTAATATTTGTGATTGTTAGTATCATGTTAGGGATAAGGATTTGATTTTTATTGCTCAGTGATATGCTAGGGTTTGTTATTAATCTTGTTAGTATCATGCCTAGGATCTTGCTATTATTATGCTTTAATATTAACATGAACATGATTATGATTATAATGATTATGAGTTATGATGATTATTATTTTATTATGATGATTATTATTATGATTATAATTGTTATTATGAATATTATTATTATTATGATAATTATAATTTTATTGTCATGATGATTATTATTAATATGTTGCTTGATATTATTTATTTTTATTGCTTGATCACATTTTTTATGCATGCTTAAAGGGAATTTGTACTTGTAATCACGCTTAATAAGATTATTAATAATCTTGTTAGGGTTAATATGATTATAATTCAAGTGATCGCCAATAATAGTTTTATTTGTGCTTTAATATTCAACCAAAATAGATAAACATGTTTAGGGTTAATCCTATTGATTGCATGTTAATTAAAAAGCGCACATGAATACGATCAGAATAAAGTAGAGGCCTATTATTAGGACAGGTTCAATCTCTTTTAGGTTGGATTTGTACCTTCATCCCCGAGCCCTTATTTGGTTCAAGACCTTATGGAGTTGACGATCTCTTGGATCGTTAAGGGGTGTAACCTTCACCCTGTGAACGGTTTACAAGTTCCTAAAAAACTTGTTGGTGAATCTTTTGCTCTACCTTCTTCCCTTTTGGACGCCACTGTACTTTAGTGTATGATCACAGTGGGGTTCAAGCTAGGGGTTAATGCTTGAAATTATTCCCTACACAAGGTAAACAATATTGTTGTAAATAAAGAGTATACTACGAAGAATAAGATCGGAGGAAAAAAGTAAGGATAAATTAAATATTAAAAGACCTAGGGAATAGGTTCACTAATAAACAATATTCCAGGGCAATTCATAATAAGCAATCATCAAGCATTGATTAATCAGATTATAAAGGGCTTTCTCTATGTATTATAATAACAGAGTTAATTTACCGGTATTAAATCTCATCTGTCGAATCTCGACTTAACCATTTATAAATTAGTCCGCCTATTGAAACTAAGCGTAAACATCAATTCTCATATTTCGAATCTCGTATTAATATTGCTAAACTCATACAATTAAATCTGGTCAAACCTTATTGCATAGCATTAAATTAATCAATAGGAAATTAACCAAGCATTGATAATCAACAATCACAAATTTACCCCTTCATATTATTTATTAGATCCCCATAAACCCTAGAAATACAAATACTCAAGCATCATCATAACTAAACTAATCAAATAAATAAAGCAAAACATAATCAAAGAAGTAAATAAAATAACTGAAATTAAAAGAGAAGAAATTGTTACCAAAAGAAATCTGGATTAATGAAAGTAATTAAGAACAAAGTTGAGAGAAAATTTAAGAGAGAGAAAATATCCTAAGTAGAGAGAGAAAATCTAAAAGAGAAGGTAATCCAAAATTACGTACATAATTCGTACTTAAAAACTCCTAAAAAAAAACTAAACCAAAACTAATCAGCTACTTAGAAAAACACGCGCCCGATCGGTCGAAGGGCCGCCCGATCGGGCCCGCCTTTTTACAACGCCCCTTGTTGGTATGCTGCGCCCGATCGAGCCTACGCTCACCCGACCGGGCGTGCTTCTTCCTTGAGGTTGCTTTTGCGCGCACCCACCCGATCGGGCGTATGCTTGCCCGATCGGGCCCGACTTCTTCTTCGAGTCTTGGATTTCGATTGGGCTTGATTCCTCGGCCCAATCTGGATTTCCTCATCGGGTCTTGATTAATTGATCCAATAGCCCCGGTATCACATACCAAGCCCTTAATCACCGGCTCTCACCGATCCTGGGCTTCAAGAATGGTCGTGTCCTTCTAGCTTCCGTAGTTGATCCATGAAAACCCGGGAAAATGCTCCTAAAGTGCAATTTCCTGTAAATCTCAACTAAAACTACGAAAACACTAGAAAATACAAATTAGTAATAAAAGTGGCCCTAAAGAGCGAAAAACACTACTAATTATGACCATGGGACGGGGGTAAAACACTATATAAATTGGACATATCAACTACCTCTATATTTTATTACTTTCTCCAATTTCTCCTAAAACTCCGCGCATAGAGAAAACGGAGGAAGTATTAAAAAACGGATGGAGTAATTATCAATCATAATCCCATTAGAATTTAAAGAACCTTCTAGATTATTCTAGAAGAGTAAAAACAATCCTAATAACTTTAGGAATAATAATTAATAGGCCCTCCTCTAGATCATTAGGCCGCATATATAATTCATTTCGGGACCAATTTTGTATTTTGGCCATAACTTCCTCATTACTCATTGGAATCGGACTTATAATATATCATTGGAAAGCTCTTTTTGAGCCCGATCTAACTACACTATTATTGGACCCTTATCATGGACCAAACTAAATTGGACTAGGTATTTTCATAAATAGAGTATAAAAATAAATATTTTAAAAAACAGAAAGAGAGATATTTTAATGAAAACAACCACATCATAGACTTTTCACACTTTCACTTCGTTCGATAATCAAATGATGTTAAAGTTATTCATCACAGGGTTTTGTTTTGGGGAGACACATTTGGGTGTCAACAGAAGCCCCCAATTTGATTAAGTTTGGAGAATGATTCAGTACATTTTGTAATCCTAAATCACCTTTGTAATGCAGATACCAACAAACTAGCATTAGTTAAACAGATAAAAAAAGTTAAGAAACGCGTATCTTGCATCGTCAAGCACACGTCTCTTGAGTAACTAACTTTTTGCTGCATTATTTGTTAGTGATGACCTCCATAGTGCCTCGTGAACGCCATCTGAAGGTAACAATGCCTCGCTATCTTCATTTGCTTGTGATAATCTTCCACACTGCCTCGGGAACATCGTCGAAGGTGACTATGCCTCGCCATCTTTAGGGTTGTGTCAGTGCCTTGCCACGATTGTCCCTCGCCGCTACAGACAATCTAATCCTTGTTTCACGAAATCGTTGAAGACCGCTGCTTGTAGCTATCTTCAATTTCATTGTGATAATCTTCCGAGGTAAATTATCGAAGACCACCGCTTGTTGATCCTAAGTGCTTTGCTTGAATATTTGTTGTGCAGATGTTTTGATGAAATTGTTGTTGTGCTACTACCTCGACGCATTTTGTGAATGAGCCAGTACCTTAGCGCTTGTGTTTCTTTGTGTACCATTACTTCGGTGCTTGTGATGAGCCAATACTTAGGCGCTTTAAGCTAAGTGGGACGATCATTTGTTAGGTCGATCACTTACTGCGATTGTAATCGAGCCGATTACTTAATCATATCAAATTTCTTATAGGGGCTAATAGGCATACCGAGGAACCCGAAATTGTTTTACAAGGTTTGCATAATCATTTATGGGGGCCATGCATCTTTTCACCGCACCAGCGCGCTCTGCTACGTTCTGTCGCCAGGATTTTTCTCTGTTGCCAGGCGAAAGGCATTAGCGCTGGAGACAACCTTGTCGTCTGGCGCCGGAGTCGGGTTTTCAATAAAACCCCTTTCTTCTCCATTTCGCTGATGTTGTTGTTCTTTGCTCAGTTTCGCTCAGTAAGTTCACCTTGCTCGTTCTCCTCCGTTTCTCAACCAAATTCGCTCAAACTTGTTGCAAATCATAGCTTATTTCATTTAATTTTCAGATCTATGTAAGTATTACCCAAACTCACTTTGGTTTGCCTGAATTTTGCATGTTTTGTTCACGAATTTTTGGGAAAATTCGAAACTCATATTGCTTAATTTTGCTTTATTTGTTGAATTTTATGCCATGAAATTGCTTGATTATGCTTGTATATTACTTAGAGAGTATTTTGAGACTTATTTGACTCAATTTGGTGAAGAAATGAGTGATTTGCCATTGTTGAGCCCTTTGAGTACGTGAGAACAATGTGGCTTGTTCTTCGTATTTTTGTTAGCTATTCTTGTCTAATTCGTCACAATATTTGTCAAAATATTGCAAGAAATTGTTTGATTTCCGAAAATATGTTATTTCTACATGCATTGAAATCATGCTCTGTTTTAGTACTACGTACTTTGTTTTTGGTGAACATAGTATCTTGCGGCTAGGCGAACCTTAGATAATATAGAACCCTTAATTTACAGTCACTTTTAATAACATATATAGCATGGCTAGACGAAGCAGCTATTGCTCTCGCTCTAGGGAGGCTCACCGGGAGGAAATCCCGTTGACGCCGGTGTGGGGACCTCATCTTCTCTAGGGGAGTTCCCGGGGTTTGACGAGCGTACTCTGTATTTTGAACCCGAGTTCCATATCTTGGAGCGTGTTCGACGCAAGATTAATAGCGGGAGAGTTCGTGGCCATGGTTCAGGCAACGATACCATTGGCTCCTTGTACGATGCTTACTTTTGCGACCACGATGGCTTATGCAGACTGTGGGAGTCTTGTGGCTTGACCCCTTTGTTCTGAGCCACTCAACCTCTATACTCTTTCAGGTCGAGCCGCTACGTGGTTCGATCTTTTATGGAATTCTTCTAGGACACCACCAACACCTTTCACTTCCCTTGGGGTGAGATGACCATTACCCCTGCCGACTTCACTCTCGTCTCGGGGTTGGAGTTTCGCTCGGTCGTGCTTTCGTTCGATAGCGAGATCACAATTTATTCCCCGACGGTACTGGAGCTATTGTGACCTAACGTTGTCCGGGCTCGTAATGAGGCCGAGCTGACACATCTTAGTTCTCGGTATATCCACTGGTCCACACTTGAGGCGACTTTCCAGGATGGTGCGACCACCCCAAAGAAGCGGGTGCACATCTTTGCTCTTATCTTGTTATGAGGGACCTTTTCTCCTGACAGACGTAGTCGAGTCTTACTCTACTACATGCCTGCTCTTCGCGACCTTCACATGGTCGGGTCTTATGATTGGGCCAGCTTGGCATTTGCGAATTTCCTAGTTGGATTGAGAATTTCTAGTCGTCATGGCTCATTTGAGGAAGTCATTGCACTATCCACCTTTTGGAGACTCGTAGAGGTATACTTTTTTTCTTTAACTAAAGCTAGCTCTAGATTTGCATTAGGATCTACGAGGGGTGGAACTAGGTCGTTGAAACTAATCCTCCCTTAGGCAAACTAAATTTATAAACACTTAACAAACCTAAATACTAGTAAAGAGGCAAGTTAAGGGTCAAACCCAAAAGAATGGTAATGTTCAAGCGCTCTCAATTATGCGCCTAAGCAAGGTCGAAGACAATGATAAAGAGAGAACACTAACCTACTACCAAACAAAGAAACAAAACAAATAAAGCACTAGGAACGGGGATCAACAAATAATCATGACAATTATAGCAACTCGTAAATACATGCAAGCCAATGGTTGTGAAGACTAATGGCAAGCTCAATCAAAAGAGTCAATAAGCTATCTCCTAGAGGTCAAACTAGCGCCATCTACGAGAGACTCTAAGTAGGAGCATCACTAATCAAGCTCAATCTACAATTGCATTTCCTAAATCAATGGTCCGTATCATTAGAAACTACAATGTAATCTAGCATAATTCTCAAGGCCTAATCGAATTATAAACATGCAAACTTCCATTAATAACTTTGATCTCAACAATTAATCAACACAATCCCCAAATTAAGTACAATCAATCAATCATGCAAGTTTCACCCAATCCCTAGCAAAGAAATACTCAAACATCATCATCAAATTACAAACAACTAACAAGAATTAACAATCTATGAAGAACAATTAAACTAATCAAAGATCAGACATCAAAATCATATCAAATCAAATCAAACAAACATGAATATTAAATAAACCAATAAAATGAGATAGAGTTAGAAATAATCATTGATAATAGAGATGATCTTCAACAAAATTGTCACCATTGAATCTTCAATCTCTCAATAACCATTAAAATTCCTCTTTTTTCTCTCTCTAATATCTACTCATAAACTAACCCTAAACTAGAATTAGAAGCTCTCAACTAAGCTAAAATTGTGACCTAAAATTGTGAATTCTCGTTCTTCCAAAATCGGGTTACAAAGAGGTATAAAATGGAGGCGCCAAGCGAAAACCGAGCAAGCATAAACCCAGGGGAGCGCGCTCGCGCTGGCTGGTGGCGTTCCCTCAACCGTGCCTTACGCGCCTGCGCATATCAGGGTTTCTTCATCTCTTCTCGCTGTTTTGTGCGTTCGCTAAGGTTTTCAAATGAACGCGCAATATGATGATGATGAACACTAAGAATGGCAGTCCCAAAAAGCACTTGATACTGGGTCCAACACCCCATCTTCATGAGAGCACGGCTTGAGAGCTCAAGAGCTAGAACTTGGAGAATCCACTTGCTTGCATCTTGTGCTTTCCAATTACCATGAGCTTGCACCAAAAGCATCTTCCACCTTAGTAAATAACCTATATCAAGACCCGGACCTCGTATAATACCTAAAACCATGAAAATAGAGCAAATAAAGGAGAAAAGAGTAGAAAAACCAATAAAATGCACAAAAGCTACAAAATAAGAGAGGAAAGGTAAAACAAAGGCCAAATTCATAAAACTAGGCATTTCTTGAGCATGAAAGCTATGAAAAGAGGAAGAAAACAACCTAAATGCTCATAAAATGGGTGCCATTTATGACACCCATTAAATACCCCCAAGCTTACCTTTTGCTCGTCCTCGAGCAAAACAAAACCAAGGGAGAAATGAAGAGCTTATTCAAACAAACAAAAGAAAATGAGATGAGACAAGAATATACACTAACTTACTTTCGTAGGAATCATGATCAATTTTAGCAACTAAAGACAAGCCATTTAAACCCCTAGATCGCCGGCCTAGAGGACGAGTGATGCTCTCGTAAAGGTTTCCTAAGAGATTAACCTATAACTCTTATAATAATACAAACAAGGCAAAGCATGAGAAGGAAATCAAAAGAATAGAAAAGCAAACACATGTTCGTGTAAGGAGTTTTCCAAATGTACAAGCACAAATGAATGCAAATCTTTTTAAACAATTAGGGAATACATGTTCCATGATACCTGAGGTTGATTGAAACATAAATATGCTAAGCATATGAACTATTTTTTGCAATCCACTTTCATCCCAAAAAGTCTTACCGCGCTCTTTCTACTAGTATCATATCTTCCCCTAGTGAGCATCTCCAAAGTTCCACGAAGGAACCGAAAAAAGAGATAATTTTGGGCTACTCGACGTCTTGACTATGAATTCCCTCTCCTTAGGCTATGAGACTCATAATTCCCTCCTCCGATAGGTTACTCAACCTCTAGGTCAAAAGTACTTTCCCAAAGGTAGTAACGTAAGGGCAAAAGGTTGATGGTTGCCCTAAAATTTAGAATTTGGTGGTACACCTAAGTTGTGAAGCAAATATTGGCCAAATCTCAACACCAAAACCAAGTAGTCACCAAATAAAAACAAAATAACACCCCCAGGCTTATTCAAAGCTATAACCAAAATCATACATGCAAAAAGTATAAGGTGCTTCCCCCCAAGCTTGAACAAAGCATTGTCTTCAATGCTTAAAATAGGGAGAAACATTTACATCAAAATGTTTGAATTTTTTTCATTTTTCGCTTTTTTTTCAATTTTTGCAAAAGCTTTTTGAATTAGGTTTGCTTTTTCTCATTTTTTCAATTTTTAGGATTTTTTCACTCTATTCATTGTCCTCGCCTCTTTTAACTATGGACGACTTTTTTCGATTTTGTATTTGAATGTCCTTGCCTTTTATAACTTTGGACGGCTTTTTTCATTTTATTTACTTGTCATTATTCACAAGATATACAACTCACAAGCTTGCTTACAAATGAGAACCAATATCAAAACTCATATACCACAATCTACAATAGCATGACCATTTGCTTCACAAAAATCAAAAATGGAACAAAAAAAAAAGGCTCAAAGTTAACTAAAAATGGTTAGCAAGAAGGCAAATGTAAACCCAAAAACTAAAAATAAAGAAGATTATCCTGGAAAAGAAAAATTACCACCCTGAAAAGATGCGTTTGTCCTCCCTAGATGGTTCGGTCTCGTATTTGAGAATTATGAGTCAAGATTCAATACTAGGTCCCAATAGTCAAGGATCCATGTTGCTCATGCAAGATATGTAGAAGGCTTGAAAATCATGAAAACTCACATGGTTGTAGCAAAAACTCACTATCAGCTTCAAATTCACCAAAAGGGAGCAATTGTAAATTTTCAAAAACAAAAGAATCCAGCTTCAAGGTCCGTAAAGTTCTAAACGACTACCTTAGTATACTCTACCCTATAACCAACCAAACATACTCTTAAACCGTGCACACCATTACCATTGAAGAAGAAAAGAATTCAACTATACAAGTCCAAAAGTATTATGTCCAAAGCAAGAACAAAACAAAGACACATTGCAAATTTTCCTTGATAGAAACAAAAATCCTTTTGGACTTTTTCAAAATATAGAACATGGAAATCCATGTATAAAGGTGCATAGCATATATTAATCAACATCCCATTAAACATGATCGAATACCCTCCCCCAAGCTTGAATGAGACAATACACTCAAACCTAAATCATAGAAACCATGAAAGGGGAAAACAAGAAGATCAATCCAACAAACCAACATATATCCAACAACTCATCATCCACTTGAGAAAGGGCAAGGAAGAATATTACCATATATTAGGTGGGTGTAAATACCCGCAAATGTCCCAATTAAACCTCTCAAAGCTAATTTCCTCAAGAATTGAACTTTGCCTTCCATATGCTAGAAAAAATAGGAGTCAAACTTCCTTGATTCTTGATCCAAATCGAAGCACCAAAGTATATCAAGTAATGTACCTAGAAAAAGTCACACAAACATTTCCATGATAGAAAATTTATTCTAAAAACAAAAGAAAATGAAAGCAATAAAACACGGGTTACTTCCTGAGAAAGGCTTACTTAAGGTCCAAGCTTGACCGCTCTAGAAAATAATAATTTAACACACGCAAGAGCTTGTCAAATGCACTACTAACATTTCGTAAGATAAGAAGTAGACAAATGATGGAAAAAGGATTTGCATCAAGCTTAGTGCACACCCACGAGGAGAGATATTCCAAGAAAAGAATGAAAAGAAAGAAGAAGAAGAAAAAGAAAAATAAGACAGACTTACCTCAAGATATTTTTGGGTGGCAACATCACCCTTTTCCTCAATTGGGGACAAATGAGCCACATACAAATTATCATAGACAAGGGGGTCCCCAATACGCTCATAGACAAAGGAAGGGAGGGAAATAGGAGTGTAGGGGATATGGTTGAAATTGCTTGAAAAAGGGACATGAAAGGAGGGAATAGGGGCTATGGTTTTGCAAATGAACTCTTCCTCACCACCATGCCTTAAATCACCAATAAGAGCATTGAGATCAATCATAGAAACCTAAAAAGAAGAACACTCATGATCACCTACCATCTCCCTCAAACATCCAACTCCTAAGAGGAACCACATAATCTCCTCCACTACATTCATGAACAACAACTCCCTCAACTTCCTTAAAGAATAAAGTCTTGAAACCATGCATGAATGGATGCAAATTCATTTCAAAATCATCTCTCTCCCATGAAGCATTCTCAATGAACTCACTCAAAAGGCTATGGGTTTCCTATTGACTCTTAAAGAACTTATTGGCAATAGCCACAAACAAGTCCAAATACTCATGGATAGAAGAATCACAATCATGCACAAGAGACTCATCAAGATGGGTGGGAGGGTTTGAGTTTTCAAATTCAACACTCTCTTCGTTCTCAACTCCTTCACCATCACACAAATACTCTTAAATGGTATCCTCACACTATCTTGGTTGCTTAAAATCATCATCATCATCCTTAAAACCTACATTGGATTTGAAATTTTCACACACAAGCATCAAAGATGACAATTGGCTATCAAGCTCTCCACCTCTCCTTCTTCTCTCCTTAAGATGCTCCTCACTCTTTTTAAGACACTCCTCACTCTTTTTCATCATCTCCAATTGACTTCTCATAAGATTAAGAATTGAATCCTTTTAAGGCCTAAGATCATTACTAAACTCAATATGCCTAATTTTAGTTTCCAAAGTAGCAAAAAGAGATTCAAAAGGTGTAGAAGATTGAGGCTCAACAAGAGAAGAAGAAGTACAACCAAGATTGGAAGAAGCAACATTAAAATCATGAGCATATACATCACACTGGGGAGTGGGGCACAAGTAGGCATGCAAGATTCATCATTCATGGAACATGGACCATCACAATCATCAATGGAAGCATTTGAATAACCATGACCACGATCACAAGTATCTCTAGCAAACCGTACATAAAAATCCCAAGCATCATCAATTGACTATGCTAAAAATCTATCATTAAACATGCTTTTAACTATGCCTGTAGTTTGCTCATTCTAACCAAAATAACAAATCTCATAAGCCTCCCAAAGACAACAACAATTATAGTCCAAAAAACCCTCAAGTCTATTAAAATATTCACAAAAGGCTTATTGTTATATTGAGGAAATGAGAGACATGCCATTTTTTTACAAGCAAGAAAAAATCAAATAAAATAAATGTATGAACAAAGACCTAGACTCAAGAAATCAAAAATACTCAAACATAGACAATGTTCCCTGGCAACGACGCCATTTTGACGAGGGATGGAACTAGGTCGTTGAAACTAATCCTCCCTTGGTCAAACTAAATTTATAAACACTTAACAAACCTAAATACTAGTAAATAGGCAAGTCAAGGGTCGAACCCAAAGGAACGGTAATGTTCAAGCGCTCTCAATTATGCGCCTAAGCTTGGTTGAAGACAAAGAGAGAACACTAACCAACTACAAACAAAGAAACAAAACAAATAAAGCACTAGGAACGGGGATCAACAAGTAATCATGACATTTGTAGCAACTCAGAAATACATGCAAGTAAATGGTTGTGAAGACTAATGGAAAGCTCAATAAAAAAAGTCAACAAGCTATCTCCTGTAGTTGTCGCCCGACGCTGATGTCTGTCGTCAGGCGACAGATTTTCTGGAATGTGTTGGTCTTGAAATTTTTCGCGACAATTGTTCTGAGTTGACTTCTCGATGTTGGGATGCGAATTTGTAAAAATTAAAGTGGTCGCACCCTATAAGGGTTGCCTACGTATTGTTTCCTAAGGAATAAGGCCACACGTAGCTCTCTTGATTGTCCTGCTCAAGTTATTATGGGTAGTAATTCTTAAGTTGGTCAAAATTTATCATATTCGAGAATCCATTGCCATCTACATCAGTTAGTTTTGCAGCACCTCCTAATAGGATAGTTTTGACGATATATGGTCCAGACCAATTAGGCCTAAATTTTCCTCTTGGATCCAAAACATTTTTCCTTAAGGCTTTTAATACCAAGTCTCCTACTTTGATGTTTCTTGTCTTGACTTTGTAGTTGAAGTGTCTGGCCATACGAGTTTGATAGCATTGAGTATGATGTAGAGCTTTTAGTCGCTTTGCATCGAGTAAAATTAGTTTTCATATATCTTGCCCTAGTCAATTCAGCTTCATCGAGTTTACTTTTTAACGCGATGCGTAGGGAAGGTATTTCTATCTCTACAGGTTGTACGACATCCATTCCATAGACTAAGGAAAATGGTGTATTTCCTGTTGACGAGCGAATAGACGTACAATAACCCCAAAGAGCAAAGTGGAGTTTGTCAGGCCAATCCTTATAATTTTCCGTCATCTTCTCAATGATAGTTTTTAAATTTTCATTGGCTGCCTCAACAACACCATTTGCTTGAGGTCTGTATGGGGAAGAGTGATGATGTTGAATTCCATACTTTTGTAGCAATTCTTCGCATTTTTCTTGAAAGTGAGTTCTATTGTCACTTATCATTTCATGTAGGACTCCATATTGACAAATAATGTTTCTTTAGATTAAGAAAGCTACATTTTTTACAGTGAGTTTGGCGTACGATTTTGCTTCAACCCATTTAGTGAAGTAATCAATTACTACTAGGATGTATTCATGACCTCCTGTTCCTGGAGGAGTAATTTTTCCAATGATATCTATTCCCCATGTTGAGAATGGCCATGGGGATGTGTAGGTGTAGAGGAGAGACGAAGGAACATGTTATAAGTTAACGTGTATTTTGAATTTAGGGTTGTTGGGGTTTGGTGAGTCCGACTCACCGCGAAAACAAACCCAAAACAAGACCGCACTCGTAATAAATAAAACCATAAAGTATAATTAACTTAATGACAAGATTAGGATAGTAATTTTACCTATGATGCGTACTTTGCCCGACCTCGAGGGGCTCTTACTTTGAAAGCAAGTCTCGAAAGTACGACGACCTCCAATGGAAGTCCACCCACAACTTGACCACCGACAAGGGTCCAATGCCTTGGAGTTAGCAAGGCCCGACCTAAACCTGAGTAATTAATGAGTTCAAAGGTTTTCACAATGGTGATGCCTTTTTCAATTCTTACTCAAGTGAACAATCCTAAGCCATGCCTTGGCTATTTATAAGGAAAGATTCCTTGTGAATTCCACTCATCTTTCAATGTGGGACTTTTTCACAAAAAGATCCCACATGGAAATATTGATGAATTCAACCCTTAGTTAAATAAACTAAGAAACAAGTAACAAGTGTCACATAGTTAGGTGAGACCACTTTCTCACTTGGTCACCAAGGCAATTCACATGCATTGTGAGCTAATCATGTGTCACCTAACCTTAAGCCCCAAGTTAGATTCGGTTGGACCACTTCCTTTTGGCCCGTGTCCATGACCCGTCACCTAGGTCCACGGTCCCCTTTTGCCACGTGGCGCGCTACCAACGTGGCACGCTGCCAATTGGTGGTTGCCAACGTGGCTGCTACCACGTGTACTGCCACATGGCGTGCTACCAAGTGTTCTTCCATGTGGCACGCTTCTATTTGGTGCGCTTCCCTAGCCTTTTGCGTTGCTAGGGTTTTACTTGTTACTTGAAGCATTTTTCCGTCTCGCTAAATCTTAAATTTTTTCTCGACTTCCGACACTCGATTTTGACGTTTCAAGCTTGAATTTCAGACATCTAAATATTAATTACATGGTCGACTTATTAGTTAATTCCTAGTTAATTCGTCGCTTCGGCTCATTAGTTGCTTGGGTGTATGTGACCCGAAGGGTTCAATCAAGATTAAGCTGTAATATTAATTATGCATTAATATTTTTCATCGGAAGCGGCCTTCGCCCAAGCATTCCGATCATTTGAACTCACTGAAAAATTAGCTTTATAATAATTCTGAACCCCCTATTGGAATAATAAACTTGTTCGAAGGACATCATTCCTTTCAATCTCCCACTTGTCCTTCCGGATAATTGAGATTTTTGTGTATAGCCCTTTTCCTATGTCATTTAATGCCTCTTCAAGAACCATAAGGTAAGATTTATTTGTCATCCTTATTACGTCTAGAAGTGTTTCTCAATTTCGAGTCCGACTGTCAATAAACAGATGATTTCTAAAATCCATCCGAGCACGGCCATGCATTTTACAGTCTCGCTATTCGAGATGCCTTGTAAACAACAAAGACATCTTCCCTATTTTTAATAAGGGGACATTTCAAGTCTTGTAATGTAGCTTCTCTTACTAAGAGGACCTAGCCGCCCGAGTATTGCCGTTATAATCTCCTATTACGGCAGACGTTTAACAATCGTCAAAGTGGACTAGTACTCAAACAAGAAAGCTCATAGTACTCATGGTCGAGGAAAAAGATTCTGATAGCAATAATGAGAAGTATACTTATGCGATTTTTAATCTCTTAAAGTATTCTCATAGGTCGATCCAGTATGGTTCCAAACCAATGTCTATGTAAATGATTTATGACGATCATGTCCTTGTAGCACAAGAAACGGTGCTATAAATCAAACTACACACTAATCTCAAATGGTCATTAATCGTCCATTGTTTAAATGACCTCGATTAGGATAATTTTTTTATTATAATATTCAATGTTCACTTAATAGGTGTTTTCTTACCAAGACTACTCTTGATACCCTATTTTGAATATTCAAGAATTGAATAGACTCATTGTTGAATTCTAAACCAAAATTAAATAGTCAACGGAGTGGTAAAATTGCATGAAATTTTAAATTACTCCAAAATTTGAATGGTTCATCTTATGATAAATGGTTTTTCCAAATGTTGTAAGAGTAACACTCTTTATAAAACATTTATAGAAATCACACCCATATCCAATATGCTTGATTTATTTTATGCAATTATGAATGTTGTCGTTCACTTATTGTATAGGTTTTTTTATAATTACATTTCTAATCGTAGCATCTTCAATACCGATCACTTTCATAATAAGATGATAAAATTTGAGAGTGTCATTGATTATATGTGACTTAGGATTTACTATCCAAGTGATGGATCCCACTCATTTTCATGATTGAGATATTCAACTTGACAATCTACAATCATTAACATTCAACAACGAACTTTCCATAGAACATCTTCTTTATTATTATCGCCTTTAAGGCAACAATATTCTCAACATATATTTTTATTAGACTTCGTGATGATGTTTTGCTTGGGTTTCACACCATACGACTCACAATGATTTGGTACACCCTAATCAGTTGTGATCATGGAAACTTACTTTAAATTCCCGCACATTACACATGGATGCACATCCATGATACCATTCCCAAGCCACGACTCATTGTTAGCTCGTGCTTATAAACGTCTTCCTTGTTAAGGATCTAATCCTTGTTAAGGTTTGTGCTTGCAACATCAATTCTTAAATTGTATTTGTTTCCACATGTCAAGAACTCATCCTGTTACTTATCCAAGTACTTTGAATGTTCTTGGCCATAATCTAACAATCTATTACATAGATTCAGGTTGATTGGTACTACATACATACTTCACATGCTCTAAGCAAGTAAGTCGTGCGATGATTCCATATCATAGCATACATGATGGATTAAGTTGCAGAGTAATTCTCAATCTTATTCCATCCATGTGACATTTTAGTTCATTTAGTTTCACTAAGTCTTGCTAAATTGTTATGTGATATGGTTGAAAGTCTCTACTAGAGTCTTTCTTGTTTGACTTAGTATTTATCCTAGCTTAAAATAGTTCAAACATTTACTTAGATTTATACATACAGGTCGAAAGGCTTTCAAAGACCTTTATGTTTAATATGGTAAATTCCTTTACTCGTTTAAACATTTAATTAAGTCTATACCGTATAACTTAATTCCCAATGTGTACTAAGTATCGCCTTTAGCTTGGTCCATTGTCAAAAATACTTGGGAAAAATTAGAAATAATAATCCCAACTTTGTCTAATTTATGCAGAATAATCCCAACTTTCGTTAATACTGGAATAATCCGAACTTTGGGGGGTCTTCTTTTTCTTCAATTCTAATTACCTGTTACCTGTTGAAAAGGTTTTTTTTTATTTTTATATATTAATGCCACGTGTCATGAGCTAATTAGCCAAAAAATAAAAATAAAAACAAAAAAAACCAGATTCCCAGCCCCGTTGCTCACCGAATCTCCAGCCACCACAATCCCACAACCCTTTTCCCGCCGTCCACAACCCACAACCCTTCTCCCGCCGTCAAGCCGCACTAATCCCAGTAAACCCCAGTCGTCCTTCCCCGTTGAACCACCCCCCTCAAACATCCCCGCAAACCCACGAATCTCCTTTACCGTTAACCTGCTCCAGCCACCACCACCACTCGAAACTTCCACAAAACCACCTCGCGAAAACCCTGAAACCACTCGAAAACCCTTAAAACCTCCTCCCTTAGTCCCGAAAACCCCAAAAAACTCCTCCCCCACCATTGAAAACCCTAGCCGCAAGGGTTTCGAGGTGGAGGAGGAGTTTTTTGGATTTTTTGAGAGTGAGAAAGGGGTTTTTTGGTGGTGGACTGGTGCTTGCATGGAGGAGTTGGAGGGTATTTCGGGGAAGGGGAAAAATGGGCGGTCAATGTAAGAAGATGGGCTATCGGGGATCGGCGGCTGACTCGGCAGTGGTGGTGGTCTGGTGGGGGTTAGGGTGGGACGGTGTGGAGGGGAGGTTGGTTGGGTTTCTGATTTTTTTTGTTTTTGTATTTGGTTTTTTTTTTTTATTTTTAAGACCAATCAGAACTTGACACATGTCAAGAAGAGCCCCCAAAGTTAGGATTATTCCACTATAAACGAAAGTTAAGATTATTATGCATAAATTAGACAAAGTTGGGATTATTATTTCTAATTTTTCCAAATACTTTCAAATCTAAGCATTTAGCATTTGATAGTAACCTACAACAGAGTTCGTATACTTCTTATTGGACTGTACAAGATTGACTCTTGCTCCCACTAAACTTCTTATTCATGAGAATTTCTATGTTTCGTCATAAGTAAATCTTTTTATTAACTTTATGAGAAAACACGTGGCAATTCCAATATGCAATGCTTCCCTTAATCTCATAATGGATTCCTTGAGCTTGCTTTAAAATCTAGCATTTATTTAAATTTTCAAAACCCTTAGACTATTTTATAGTCACTTCCAAAATACTATTTTAGGAAGGCGGTTTTGGTATCTATTTTGCCATATTTCATATGTGCAATTTTACAAGAAAAATCACGAAAAGACTTTAGCATTCCGATTGGCGAATAGGTTTTTATTAAAATCAAATCTGTGTATTTAATTGTATCCTTTTCAACCAATCTAGCTATGTATACATATACATTTCCACAATTGTTAGTTTCCTCCTTAAAAACTTATTTGCAATCGATGGGTCTTTCACCCTTCATGCAAATTAATCAAGTTTAAAACATGATTTTAAAACATGAAGTTTCTTTCGGATTTTTATGGCTGCTAACCATTATTCGGAATTTAGATTTGTCGTAGATATTTTACAAGACATTATTCCCTTACTAATAATAGTAAATAGTATGCTTGTAAGTCTTAGGTGAATTTCTAATTTAATAGAAATTTATATGATTCAATCCAAGCCTTTGGTGAATCAATATCTATAAGGGGTAATTGCATCAAACACTGAGTTTCAAGGTGCTTCCAAAGTCTTTTTATAGTTGATCTTACTCCAACATTTTGAATGTTTTGTGAGTAATAAATTCTCTTTTAAGGTACTCGTAAAGTCCTTTTGAGTATTCTTGATCAAGCATCCTCACGAAGCCCTTTTAAGGTCTTTCGAGATTCTCAGTTCTAGTTTATTGATAACCTCGATTGTCATCGAGTTCATTTTCCTTGATATGTATATTTTATATAGTATTTTACCCCCGTCCCTTGGTCATAATTGGTAGCATTTATGGCTCTTTAGAGCCACTTTTATTACTAATTGGTGTTTTAGTGTTTTCGTAGTTTTGGTTGCGTTTTGTAGCAAAATTGCACTTTTGGAGCATTTTCCAAGGATTTAATGGAGCGACTACGAGCATTGGAGGGCACTACCACTTTTCATAGCCTAGGGACGGTTAGAGTCATCGAGTCGGTGATTAAGGGATCAACATGTGAAATACTGAGCATTGGACACCGAGTGATAAAGCCCCAAAGTGGAAATTCAAATTGCGCTAGGAAGTTAAGCCCAATCCAACTACAACCAATAGTCGGGCCCGATCGAGCAACCCTTGGCTCGATCGAGCGGCTGCCTAGAACAAGAAGTCGAAGAAAAAGGCAGGCCCGATCGGACGCGTGTTTCTTAAGGGATGTGTTCGGCAATTTACTTAGTTTTAATAAGGATTATTAGGGAGTTTTGTATAAATACATTTTAGTGCTTTTAGTTTTAGTATCTCTTCTCTTAGACTTTCTCTCCCTACTTAGCTTTTTTTTCTTTCTCTACAATTCTACGCTTTGTTCTTGATTCAACTCTTTATTTCCATTAACTTTTGTAACGATTTCTTCTCTATTAATTTTAGTAATTTTATTTCTTTAATTCATCATGGCTTATTTAATTGCTTTTATTAGTTTAGATTCAATTATGCGTGAGTAGTTCTCTTTCAAGGGTTTGTAGGGATCTATAAATAATATGAAAGGGTAATTTTTTTATTGTTGATTGTCAATGCTTGAATAATTTCCTATTGATTGATTTAATGCTATGCAATTAGATAAGGCCTGGTTTAATTATATGAGTTATGCAATACTCATTCGAGATTCGAGAGATGAGAATTGATGTTTAACCTTACTTTCAATAGGCGGACTAATTTATAAATTGTTAAGTCGAGATTCGAAAGATGAGATTTATTACAGGTAAATTAACTATGTGATTGTAATACGTAGCGAAAGCCCTTTATGATTTGATTAATCGATCCATTGATGATTGATTGTCATGTTTTACCCTGAAATATTATTTATCGATGAAACTATGCCCCAGGTCTTTTATTCATTTATTTTCCTCCTACTTTTATTCCTTCCCACTTTTACTCTTAGTAGTTTAGTTCCCCTTTATAACAAATAATTAGTTACTTAATAATCTTGATTATATTGATTAATTAGATATAAATTGACTTGTTTCCCTGTGGTTCGACCCTTCTTCCCTATCTGCATAGTTAGTGGACTTAGGAATTATTTTTTATTAGGTGATACGACTTTAGCCTGTCAAAATTTGGTGTCGTTGCCTGGGAGCTAGGACCCCTATTTACTTTGGTGGGTTAGTCACCCACATTGCAGTTAAATTGATGGGTTTTACACCTAATGGCCATAGGAAAGTAAATGGCCTTACCCTCATGGACTTAGCATACTTTGGAAGCCATTACTGGATCCAACCTACCCCTAGTGAGATATGGTGGATAATTCATAGAGAGTCGGGTAGGAGGGATCAAGCCTTCACATTTGTTAACCCAAACTTGTCCAATTTCGAAAAGGGAAAGTCCACTTATACTTTTGAACTAGGAAAACAAGGAGAGGCTAGAGAGGCTCACCAATCACCACCTCAACAACAACCCCAATTCAAACCTCCTCCACAACCCCAACCTACATGTATGATATCCCTACTTCTTCCGGTGATTACAACATCGATCCCAATGCACCGTATAACTTCTCGGCTTTTAGGAGCAAACTTGATAGGATCGGGAGGGGCCAAGGAAGGGTGGAGGGTTTAGTTAAAAACCTTGACTCTAGAGTAGGCTCTATAGGTAGACGGGTGGGGCATGTGGAGAGAAACCCAAGGAGGGGTTTATACCCCATGTATGATTATTATTCCCGCCGAGGGGCTATTCCCCCCAAGGCTCTTGTTCCCGATTGGTTTCAATACCCCCAAGGAGGTCATTCGACCCCCGGTGCTTTTGATAGTTATGTGGATTATTCTTTAGTCCATGGTTATGGGGCTGATGTCCCTTTTGGTGGACTTGGGGGAATGTGGATCCAAACTATTTTGCAGATGGTTATGGTCATGGAGGTGTTGGTTCGAGTCATACAGGCGTTGGCTCTAGCCATGGTGGTGGTTAGCTAGGATGGAAGAGGATGAGGATGATGATGAGGAGGAGTAGCTAGTCCTAGCTACACATCCAAGTCAATGAGGGCATTGCTTGATTTGGCTTGGGGGGAGATGATCTTGTATATATGGTATTACTCTCTCTTTTCTTATTTTTATTGCTTTTGAAAAAAAAACAAAAATACAAAAAAATTGAAAAAAAAAAAAATACAAAAATACGTTCCAATGAAGAAAATGAATAATGCTTCCCTTTGCCCCTTGATAAAAATTATTTTGACTCTTGGTTATTCATGATGAAAATTGTGAATTAGTTGGTCATGATTTGATGTTTGATTGCCTTGGACACTTAACATGCGTCATTTTTGTCCAACTACTTGTGAATATAGTGCTTGACTAGTTGATTTGGTGAGGAATGTGTTTTAGTTCCTGGTATATCAATGAATCTGAGTATTTGTTTGTGACTACGAGTAATGTTTATATGATTTATTATTATGCACAATGTGGAGGACGAAGGTGTTCATACTTGTAGGTAGCCTTTAGATGATTTAGATACATTTGTTCCCTTTATGCTACCCATGTTGTTGCTCATGCCCTTTTCATTGTTTATTTAGCCACATTACAAGCTTAATTAAACCCCATTGGTTACTAGTCCCAAGCTTGGCTTAGGGGAGCTATTAGTTAGTGAGGTGAGGGAGTTATGGTGAGCACATAATTTTCACAATGTGGGAATATAAGAAGAGTGTTTGTTCTTTAATTTTGTGATTGGAAAAATGTTGATAATTTATGTTTCAAAGTTGAAAATTCTAATGTGAAATAAAAAGGAAAAAAGAGAAAAAGAAAAAAAAATTCAATGTTCAAATGTTCTATGTGAAGGTTGCTCAAAGAAAAAAAAAAGAGAGTAAAATTGGAAAAAAAAAAAAAAAAAAGTTCAGGTTTGAAAGAAGAAAAAAAAAAGAATGAGTTCAAAGTTTGTTTATTCATTCTAATTCTTTAATATCATATATTTGTGAGTGAATTTGTAAGTGATGGTGGTTATGTGAGATGCTAATTTGGTTGTTTGGTGAACTTTTGTGGAGTTAAGTTGTGATTTGAGATGATTTGGTCATTACTTGTTTTTGACCTTGGGTTTTATTAGGATATGGCTCTCTTAAGCATGGCTTTGCTCTCAAATTTTTCCAAATATTTCCTACCTTTTACCCTAGCCTTACATTACACGATTTAAAGACCTTCCAACATCAGTGCATATAATTTTTTAGATGTGAAAGTAGTTGTTTATCAATGCAAAGTATGACTTGATGTATTGCGAGTTGACTATCGAGGTTGAGTTCTATTCTCTTTAAACACACGAGTGTTGTGAGTTTGGGAGGGCATTGTTCACAACAAAGGGGTGAGTACTATAGACACCTAAAAATATCTCCCCGAAACCAAACTCGATGATGAAAAACCTTTCACCGTCTTTATTGGTCGGGTTCAGTATTTAATCCCGAGAGTGCTTAAAAAGTCATATTTAATTAAATTCAATTTTAAAAATGGTCAACAGATAAGTTTTAATGTTTAGTCGAAGCATAGTTCAATTTTTAATTTGGCCCAAATCTTTTTATTCATTTTTCATTCATTTTTTTTATTATTTTAGCACAATTAATAAATTAAAAATCAGAAATAACCCAAAACTATGAATAAGCACTTAAAAAGGCTGAATGTAATCAAGGAAAAAATGTATTTAGACTGAAAAAAGGACACAGGGTCCGCCGCGTCACGGCAAACTGTGCATATTATTTTATATTGTTATTGCTTGATCACCTTTTATTGCATGTTAAAGGGAATTGGTATTTGCAACAACGCTTGATAAGATAATTAATAATCTTGTTGGGTTAATTGTGATTATAATTCAAGTGATCGCCAATAATAGTTTATTTGAGCATTAAATTAAACCAACATAGATAAATAAGTTTAGGGCTAACCTATTGATTGCATGTTAGTCAGAAAGCGCACATGAATACGATCAGAATAAAGTAGAGGCCTATTATTAGGGCAGGTTCAATCTCTTTTAGGTTGTATTTGTACCATCATCCCCGAACCCTTATTTGGTTTATGACCTTATGGAGTTGACGATCTCTTGGATCGTTAAGGAGTGTAACCTTCATCTTATGAACGGTTTACAAGTTCCTTAAAAATTGTTGGCGACTCTTTTGCTCTATCTTCTTCCCTTTTGGACGCCACCGTACTTTAGTGTATGATCACAGTAGGGTTCAAGCTAGTGGGATTTTTAAAGGCTTGAAATTATTCCCTATAGTTTTTGGCGACTCTAGTGGGGAGGATTTCTATTTTAATTCCTGAATTTGTTTCGGCAATGATTTTGAATGAGTGGATGAGACTCGAAAAGTTCTAATTATTTCATGGGCGTAATTTTGATTAACATTATTGTTATATGCATAAAAAGGTTCTCATTGGAAAGACCATCCGTAATGAGTCAAAAACATAGGATTTTACACGTAGGAAATTTGAGAAATGTCTTTCACAACTAGGACTGAAATGACACCGCGCGAAACTGGATGAGTTTATTGAGCACAAAAAGCTGCTGAGGCATGTGGGAAGTAGCGTAGGGGCTAGAGCTTGGCGCCACACTTTTTGCCGTAGCGCCAGACGCCAGTATTGGCGCCAGGCGCTACAGTTAAAAGTTGGCGCCAGTCTCTGTTTGCTGGCGCCAATTTCCCCCAATACCGAGCCAGAAATATGTGTTCTAATTTCGACCGGTTTTTCGTATTGTTTGCTCGATCCTACTTCCTGATTGAATTTTTTCTCACTTTTCTAAAACCCATATGTGTTCCACATATGGACATAACCTTCTGGGAATTCATGCTCTATCTACCCAATTGAACGCTCCTGGCAACAAAGGGTACATCTGAGAGGTTGAATTCACCAAACCATGGAAGTGAGTTTTTTCTAAAAACTCGAAGTGTTCTATCCACACGCGTTAACCCTTCACGGTTAGGCTTCTACGCGGTGCATCTGGACAATTAACCATGGACCCTGTTTGACTAAACCATATCCCGAACTTTAGAGAACTAGAGCCATGGTTAGGTTGCGAACTCATTGCATCATATTGTGCTTACTTGCCTAATTGTGCATTATTTGTTGTGCATATATATTCCATGCTCCTCCTAACCGTTTGTTGATTTTTGTTAAGATTATAATGACTTAAAGAACTTTGCCTAATTAATTAATTAATTAATTAATTCGAGTCAATGAAGTTTTTTCTTCTTTTAATCTTAATTGACCTAGTACGACTTTAGGCATACCCCAGTTGACTAATAATATCGAAAATAGTCCCAGACCGAGGCTCCAGTATTGGTGCCAAAATCTGGGCTGTAGCGCCACTGTATGGTGTGTAGCGCCAGACATTTACTAAAAAGTCTAGCGCCAACCACCATATTGTGACGCCAGTCCTGTCGCTTGGCCGACAGTTCGGATTATTTGTCGAGTCATCACCTAATGTCTAATTAATCAGTTTCCTGTTTAATTCGGTTAATTTTACCGGCAATAATGCTTAATTGAATTAATATTTTAGTTTAGGCACTAAGTCCCATGGTCTTACACAAGAGTCCAAGCATGTCACTTACACTCAATACACACACTAATACACATGTCTTGACCATGATTAAGGGAGTCTTGTGTGCGCACGTTATTTTTCGTCATTTTTTTTAGGGGGGTAAGTCGGATATTAATCCTCCAATAAATAATAGTACTTAAGTTCCCTAAACACATGTACATTATTGCTCCCTAAAAATATGCATACTTTTTTTTAAAAAAAAAAAAATAAATAAAAGCCATAAAGTCAAACTGATTCGAGTTAAGTAATTAAAATGCAAACTGGCTTAATTTACAGCGTGTGGTCAAGAAAGGAAGGACGATTAATCAAAGATAACCTCTTCATACAAGTCCAACTTTTCGACAAACCTATAGCTGGAAAGAGGAAAGCAAGAGTTATAATGGCAACTCAGGAAGAAGTTAATGATCTCAAGAACCAACTGGCTACTGTAACTGAGACACTAAAGCTTCTCGCACTTAAGATCGAGGATCCTGCGAAGCAACAACAAATGGACCTCATGCAAGAAAGCCTAAGCAAGTTGTCCAGCGACTACAAGTTTCAAGAACTTACATCCCAAGGGGTCTCGGTGGATAAGGATCTTCTTCCGCAGAAGTTCAGTGCCAACGACATCCCAAAGTTTAGGGCAATCGACAACCCCTACTTCCATCTAAGGGCATTTGAAACAATAATGAGTATCAAGGGTATCGATAAGAAAGTTTTCCCTTCTCTATTCTCGCTATCTCTCGAGACCGTTTGCCAACAATGGTTCTTTTCTCTTGAAAAAGAAAAGACCTCTACCTGGGAATCCATAGCAAACGCTTTCGTCGATAGGTACAAGTGCAAAGTTCAAGTCGAAACTGACCATAGAGAACTTGAAATCCTCAAGTAGAAGGAGAATGAAGGCTTCACATCTTTCTTTAACAAGTGGAGAGAAACCTCAGCTAAAATGATTGAGGTACCAAGTGAAAAAGAGTCCGTGAGATTGTTCATTAAAAATCTCCAAGAAAAATATTCAAAACATCTTAAATATCAAAATAACCTTCATACCTTTAAGGTTGTTTATGATATTGGGATTAATATTGAAGATGACTTAGCTAAATCTAAAGCTGCCAACAATAACTCCAATAGTGGCTAGAAAGGAAAGAAGAACGACAACCCTTCTTCTTCCAAAACCGCCCACTCAAATAATGTTAGCGCCTTTAATCTGGGAGAAGTCCTCACCATGAACAACCAAGGACAAAAGAAACCGTTTAGGAGAAACTTCACTCCTATTGGCATGAGTTGTGACACCGCGTTTGATCGGCTAAATGCAAAAGGTCTTATAACTCCCATTGGACCATTTGGAGATCCACCAGTCAAGAAGAGGTCGCCTAATTGGAATCCTAATGCACATTGCAAATATCATCAAGGTAGGGGCCATTCTACTGAAAGTTGTTGGAAGCTTAAGGAAGCTATCCAAGACTTGATTGACAGTAACAAGCTGCCGTTGCCTCCTGCCAGTAAGAAACCGAGTATTGACAATGCACCTCTAGCTCACACATTGGCTATCTCTAATGAAGAATGCGAAGTTGACCCCTCATCTCTCATTAAGCCTGTCAAAGCAACCAATGTCGAAGAAGGAGAAGAAGAGATCTTTTTCGATGTCAAAGATAACCTTCCAGAACCAGCAAACGAGAAAGACATATGATTGCTCACACTATTTATGAGGGAGACATCGCAACTGTTACGTGAAACTCTCAAAATTATGAATGAGCTTCACAAGAAATATGATGAACTTCCTAAGAGAGAATTCACACCAGTAAAAACGACTTATGAGGCAAAACACTTTCCCTTACAAGTCACCGAAAGACCCAAGAAGAGCAATAAAGCTTATACTTCAATTGGGATCCCGTATGCACAAATGTTTAAAATACTCTCCGAGAGTGGCAAGGTCAAACCTCTCAAACCGAGACCATTTGAATCATTAAAAAGAACAGATAGATATTATTGTTAAAACCCTCAGTCAGGAGGACACACCATAGAAAACTGCTTCAAATTCAAGGATTTGGTGCAGAAAATGATTGATAGAAAGAAATTAGTCCAAGAAGAGGATATAAATGTTAATGGAGTATGGGAAAGTGATGAAGAAGATGTCTATCTAAAAGACATATTAGGACCTTCACCTTCTGTATCATACACCACGGACAACATTTGGGCTGAAGAAGATTTATCAATACACGTCCTCACAAGATCCGGGAGAATACAACCTCCTGTTTCAACACAACCCATGCCTACTGTACAACAAGTTCACATACCTATCATCGAAGACAATGACATCGTTAAACAATTCAAGAAGACAAAAGTTGAGATGAATGTATGGAAGCTTTTAGCAACATCTCGAGAACATAGGTTGGCTGTGATGAATGCTTTGGATAAAATCGGGATAGATTCTGACACCACTCCTGAGGGACTAGCTAACTTCCTCACGAGTGATCTCCCTAGTCCAATTAATCTAATCACCTTCTCTGACAAAGATTTACCCCCAGAAGGTGACAAGCACTACAAAGCGTTGAACCTCACGGTAGTCTGCAAAAGGATGAATGTTCCCATGACTCTTGTAGACAATGGATCGGCTATTAATGTATGTCCACTTAGGACTGCGAGGATGCTCGGCATAAAGGATGAGGATTTAACTCCGTCCACACAAGGAATAAGAGTTTACGATAACACTCGACGTCAAGCTCTTGGCAAAATAACCCTAAATGTGACGGCGGGAGCAATAGAACATGCTACTACTTTTCAAGTGGTATACATCAAAGCCTCATTCAATCTGTTGTTAGGACGCCCTTGTCTCCACGATCTAAAGGCCGTCCCTTCATCTCTACACCAACAAGTGAAAGCTATAGTTGGAGGAATCCCCATCACTATTGATGCTTCGCCAATGAGGATCAAGTCAATAGAGAATCCAATCATCAACGAGGAGCACGACGAAGATGATGAAGACCTATGGGGCTTTAACGAAGAAGTCTCCTTAATCCAAGAGGATGAAAGGACATCTCTTTGCCACGACCCCCATTCCAACATGATTATCAGCACTATGCTAAAGAAACAAGGACACTTCCCTGGGATGACCTTAGGAAAGAAGAAGGGGATAGCAAAATCGATAGAGTCACCTGGCCTCCCTAAACTAGATACTTTCGGACTTGGTTTCAAACCGACTCGGAAAGATCTCAAGCGAGCCTCGGACAAATTGAAAGCACGTAGGGACGCTCGCATTCAAAAGAAAGCAATTCCAATGGATCAGTACCCTCTTACGCTTAATGGTCAGTTTATAAAAGAAGGAGAGGACTATCCATGCCATGAATTTCCCGAACCATTTGTTGTAAATGGCATACGACAACCAGGATTCGAGCTTTTCTTGGATTGCTACTTCACTGACGAAATCCAAACTCCCATCCATAAGGAGAAAGCAACTCCATGCTTTGAGTTTAACGTCATGAGATTACTGTTTGGGCGAGAAAAGATTGAGCCAGTTTGTGAGGAAGATAACTCCTCACTCATTCAAACGGTCCTACAAAGCGAAAACTTCGACCCCTCAAAGCTAATTACTCCAGCTGAAGGATTATTACGAGGGTGGCGTAAGACTATCAAGGTGATTACATCGAGTGGTAAGAAGATATCAATCACGACAGGACAAGGGCCAATGTTTGAAGAATCTTCAGAGTCAGAGTATGAGTTTGAGTCAGAGTCTTTCCCCATAGAGTCTTCTAAGACTTTAGCTATAACGCCTTCCCTTCCTATTTCTTCTCCTAGGATAGTTAGTGATCCAGTCCCTGAGGACATATCACTCTTTGATGTAATGATCTCAGAGTATAATAATATCGCTCATTCTCCTTACTTCTCGTGTTCTTCCCTAACCCAAGATGACGTACATTGCTTAGCTAACGATGAAAAAGATAAAGAATTTATTAAAGAAATGGAAACACTTGAAAAGAAAACACCAGTAATTGAAGAGACTGAAACAAATGACATCTCAAATGATTCAACTCATAAAAGAGAAGTTAAAATCGGACTAACATTGAATAAACAAGAAAGAACCGATTTAATTAACTTGCTTAAAGAATTTATCGATGTATTTGCTTGGTCATATGAAGATATGCCAGGCATTAACAGAGAAATAGCTCAACACACTATACCATTAATCCCAGGAATGAAACCTGTAAAACAAAAGTTGCGTCGAATAAAACCCGACGTAGCACTTAAAATAAAAAAAGAAATTCAAAAACAAATAACTGCAGGTTTCATCAAGGTATCTAAATACCACGAATGGGTCGCCAACGTCGTCCCAGTTCCAAAGAAAGACGGAAGGGTAAGGATGTGTGTCGACTATTGAGATCTAAATAAGGCAAGTCCAAAGGACGACTTCCCTTTGCCACACATCGATATTCTGGTAGACAACACAGCAAATCACGCGCTTCTCTCATTCATGGACGGATACGCAGGGTACAATCAGATTCTCATGGCGGAAGAAGACATGGAGAAGACAACTTTTATCACACCATGGGGCACTTACTGTTATACGGTAATGCCATTTGGGTTGAAAAACGCAGGTGCTACTTACCAACGTGCAGCAACTGCCTTGCTCTATGACATGATGCACAAAGAAGTTGAAGTATATGTCGACGACATGATTGTGAAATCAAAGGACCGTCCAGGCCATCAAGTAGCCTTAAGGAAATTTTTCAAAAGGCTAAGAAAATACAATATGAGGTTAAATCCATCAAAATGTGATTTTAGAGTCACCTCAGGCAAGCTCTTGGGGTACTTAATAAGCTCTAGAGGAATAGAGAAAGATCCAACCAAGATTAAAGCAATCATGTCAATGCCACCGCCCAAAACCGAGAAACAGATTCGAGGATTCATTGGCCGGTTGCAATACATAAGTAGGTTCATATCAAAACTAACAACGATATGCGAACCAATCTTCAAAAAGCTCAAGAAGAATGTACCAGTAATATGGGATGACGAGTGTCAAAAAGCCTTTGACCGGATCAAAGCCTATCTCGCAAATCCTCCCGTATTAGCGCCAGCACTTCCTGGAATACCTCTTAGGTTATATTTGACGGTTACCAAAGAGGAAATGGGAGCCATGCTAGCACAAGAGGTAGAAAACAAAGATAATGCAATCTATTACTTAAGTAAGAAGATGCTCGAATACGAAACACGCTATACACCACTGGAGAAATTGTGCCTCGCTTTGGTGTGGAACACGACTAAGTTGAGACATTACATGTTGGTGCATACCGTTTTCGTAGTATCTCGGTTGGATCCACTCAAATACTTTTTCGAGAAATCAACATTCAATGGATGTATTTCAAGATGGATAGTCAACTTAGCCAAGTTCGATGTTCGGTTTATGCCACAAAAAGCTATTAAAGGATCCGTGGTGTCAGACTTTCTGGCAGATTTTCCAATAGAAGACTCGACACCAATACGGGACAATGAATTTCCAGATGAAGATTTGATGGTCATCGAAGATGATACTTGGACCTTGTATTTCGACGGATCCTCAAACCAAAAGGGATGTGGTGTCGGAGGGCTACTAGTATCACCTAAAGAAGAACATGTCCCAATCTCAATAAAGCTTGATTTCGACGTTACCAACAATGCTGCTGAATATGAAGCATGTGTGGTAGGCCTTGAAACAGCCCTGGCATTGGGAGTAAAGAAGTTAAGGATATTCGGAGATTCCTCTCTAATCATCAATCAAATATCTAAAAGGTAGAAAGTAAGGAGCGAAAGCCTAGCCCCTTACCAAACTTATTTGGAAACTCTTACCGATCAGTTAGAGAAGGTAGAATACACATATCTACCTAGAGAAGAAAATCAATTTGCTGATGCCTTGGCGAGATTAGCCTCAA
Organism: Chenopodium quinoa; assembly: GCF_001683475.1. Taxonomy (NCBI): domain Eukaryota; kingdom Viridiplantae; phylum Streptophyta; class Magnoliopsida; order Caryophyllales; family Amaranthaceae; genus Chenopodium; species Chenopodium quinoa. The sequence continues at coordinate 2,693,463 of NW_018744813.1, read as the reverse complement.
TGGTTAGGATTCCCACGGATATCGAGAAAATGCCTCTAACTATCGAAAAAAGGCACAAACCGGCATATATACAGGCTATAGAAGACGACGACCCAGCCTAAGACGAAGAACAAGAACCATGGTATACATACATTCTCAACTATGTCACCAAGGGAGAATACCCTCCTCATGTTGACAAAATAGAAAAATGAGCCTTGAGACTTTTGGCTTCTCAATATGTACTCATAGACAACGAGCTACATAAAAGGGTACCTAAAGGTCGAGCCCTCCTATGTGTAGGGAAGGTGGATGCACAAAGAATAATGAGAATGGTCCACGAAGTAATCTGTGGAACTCATATAAATGGCAAAATGTTAGTCCAGAAAATAATGCGAGAAGGGTATTATTGGACTACCATGAATAGGGACTGCCATCAATATGTGAAAAGATGCCCTAAGTGTCAAATTTATGCCAATTTACAACACGTTCCTCCATCTTTGCTCTACACCTACACATCACCATGGCCATTTTCTACATGGGGAATTGACATAATTGGCAAGATCGCTCCTCCAGGCATAGGAGGCCATGAATTTATTCTAGTAGCAATTGATTACTTTACGAAGTGGGTTGAAGCACAATCATATGCTAAACTCACCGCAAAACATGTAGCTCTCTTTATCGAGAGAAACATCATTTGTCGATATGGAGTCCCACATGAAATGATAAGTGACAATGGAACTCACTTTCAAGCCGAATGTGAAGAATTGCTACATAAATATAGGATACAACATCATCATTCGTCCCCTTATAGACCTAAAGAAAATGGAGTAGTCGAGGCAGCTAATAAGAATTTAAAGACTATCATCGAGAAAATGACAGAAAATTATAAGGATTGGCCTGACAAGCTTCACTTTGCATTGTGGGGTTATCGCACGTCAATCCGTACGTCAACAGGAAATACACCATTTTCTTTGATATACGGAATGGATGCCGTACAACCTGTCGAACTAGAAATACCATCTCTACGTATTGCGCTAGAGAGTAAACTCGATGAAGTCGAATGGATTAGGGCATGATATGAAGAATTGATCCTACTCGATGAAAAACGACTAGAAGCTCTACATCACACTCAGTGCTATCAAACTCGTATGGCTAGACATTTTAATAAGAAGGTCAAGACAAGAAATATCAAAGTAGGAGATTTGGTATTAAAAGCGCTAAGGAAAAATGTTTTAGATCCAAGATGAAAGTTTAGACCTAATTGGTCTGGCCCCTACATTGTCAAAACAATCTTGTCAGGTGGTGCAGCGAAATTAACTGACATGGATGGCAATGAATTCTCAAACATGACCAATCTTGACCAACTTAAAAAATACTACCCATAATTACTTGAGTAGGACACTCAAGAGAGCTACGTTCGGCCTGATTCCTTAGGAAAGGATACGTAGGCAACCCATTACGGGTGCGACCACTTTGTTTTTCGACATCTCCGCGTTCCAGAATCAACAAAAAGTCAACAAAAGTCAGAAAAGCAACTGGCGTCACAGAACAGAGTCTGGCGCCAGCCAAAAGCCATTAGCGCCAGACGGTGGAATTGGCGCCTGGCGCCAGACCTCGATAGCTGGCGCCAATCTGCAATTACTGACGCCAATCAGTCATAAAATCTGCGCGAATTTCGGTGTTTTTTGGAAAAATTTCGACTTCCGTACTCGAAAGGTTTCCGAAAATTAATTCATTTTTTTCGGTTTTTCATTGCTTTAATAAAATAAATTTAAAGTAACAATTTAATTGAAAGCTGAAATTTCATTAATGAAATAAAATCGCATTGTTAATGGAATTTAAATAAGGCTGAAATTAATTAACATTAAATAAAAATTAAGAATCTAATAAATCTAAAGCTAAGCAATGTTCTAGTCTTTCTTCTCCTTCTTTGCTCTTTGCCAATTCTTTTCTGTTTCCTCCTCTTCATCCATTACTTTAGCTAGTAGGCATCCTTTAGAGGACCTACATTCAATCTTAGAATAGATTGTTTCTCCTTCAGCTAGCACCCCATGCTTCTTTTCCACCCAAGCCTTCTTGTCTATAACTTTCCTTTTCCCCTTGTCTTTAGTAGTATTCTTCTTCTTAGGCATTATAGGTGTCTTGAACTCAATTCTTGCACCTTAGCGTTCCTTGGCCGGTGTCACCCTGTCACCTGGACGATTCTTCACATCGGTTCTACCCTGATCAATTGAAGACTTCTTCAGCAACCACTTCTTTACATCATTAGGTAAAGAAGGGGGAACCTTTTGGGTAATCACTTCCCATAAAGGTCTAGCGCTTCAGTAAGTGTCAAATTTATCTACTTCTTGAGATATGGGATACTCATAGGGAGGACGAAGATCCCCGGAAGGAATATTTTAAAGCAAGCCATATTGTCTCTTTACTCTGCAGAGTTAATAATATGTCATGCGAGACAAGCTTGGAAGACGGCAGAAAGGTTGCTTGTTAACACCAATCATCCTTTTCATTTTCCACCATGGGATGACCCACTTGATAGCGAAATCACGTGATTCAAAGACTTTCTTCCACCCATGGCACCCAATTTTAGGGATGCGCTTCTTTCTTCTCACAAAGCAAGTGGGCGTATAACTTGCAATGTCGTCCGGAGGGCTAATTAATCCTAGCCTTTCCATTAGCCAAATCTGTAAAAAAAATTCCAATGCAAATAAATTAATATTACAATAAAAAAATATATTTTTTGATTTCTGTAATTAAAAATATTATTTTTCTACCTGTAATAAAATTGGAGAACCGCGAAGAGGTGCTTTTGGGTCCCCTTTCAACTCATCTAGACTAATCATAGTCTCTCCAACTATCAATGGCATTGGATTTCTCCCTGATTCAATTTTTTCTAGCACAGTGGTTATAATTGATTGACCCTCATTAATTTTACCACTACTAAGACAATATTGATTAAGCATGCAGAATAAAAACGCCCTTCTTCTATATATGTGAAAAGATTCAGAAAGCGGTTTATCAAAATAATAGTGTGCGAATTCTTTTAAGTTCACCACATTGCCATCTACTATTTTTGATAGATCCCTTTCCTTTAAGTTAAAGAAGCTCTCAAAATCCTTATAGTAATATGCATCTACTCTAGGGATTACTACCAGGTCTATTGCAGGGAAGCCTAAAATAGCACCAAATTCCTCTGGCAAAGGGATAATTTCATCATACCCTATTCTAAAACAATGTGTATCAATGTTCCAATATTCTAAAGCGGTATGTATGAAGTTTATGTCTAGATCTACCCCTTTAATGCCATATATTCCCCCCAAGTGAAATAAATCCAATTCTTTTCTTTTTCTAGCATTAAGAGATCGACACCATTCATGAGAATATTGGGTGAAGGTTTTAGTGGCTAAAGACAAGATTATTATTTTTTGTTTCTAAAGAGAAAAATAATTTTTTCGCTGGAATTATGTGAAGAATCGGCTGAGCAGTGGGCTATTTATGCTCGAATTGCGAGGAATTTCAATCTGGATAAAATACGAAGTCAGCGTCGATTGGCGTCACCCACCCAGAATTGGCGTCACCCATCCGCTTTTGGCGCAACACGCTAGGTGTAGCGCCTGGCGCCACACGCCATAGGCTGGCGCCAGCTGGCGCCAAGTCAGCAGGACAGCCGCGCGTGCTCAGTTTGCGTTCTAATATTAAATTGGAGTCGGTTAATAACTTTATCGCCCCGTTTTTATTTTTCTAAAGATTTTTCTATTTATTAATTAAATATAACAGTTATTTTTTACTTCTTTTTTTGAATTAATTTTCAAAAATCAGCCTTTTTCTCCGTTTTTATTTTTCCTTTTTATTTTTTCTTTTTGGGGGAGAGAGTCGGATAATACCCTTCATCAATAATAAAAATGACGGAATTTTTGCGCAAAATTGTTATCACATTTGCACACACTAACATACACTAACATAATAATAGATAAATTCACAATAACATAAAGTATAAAGTGTCTAAATAACAAGTAAAAGGCAAAGTTCTATAAAAAGTCAAAATAAAATGCACTACGGCGCTGGAGGACGTAGGCCAATCATGTCATAAAATTGCGCCGTCCGAGGAGTCACCTCTCCACCAGCTCCAGCCTCAGCACCAGCTCCATTCTCCGTAGGAGGAGGGAAACTCAAGACAGGACCGCTCCAGCCAAGGCCAACCTGAGGCTGAGACTGCGGAGGCTGCTGCGATGACGAGCCAACCTCGTATATCCCACCACCTCTGAAAGCCGAGGTAGCCTCTCCCACCGGTGCAGCAGGAGCACCCTCAGAAGAAGACCTTGAGCCCTCAGCAACGTCAACTCGAGCAGCCTCGGAACGACCACCTCTACCTTCTGACGAAGTGCGACGACGTCTCAAGCTAGACCTCGCCGGATCTCTCCGCCCCTCAGGCCTCGTACGGGTGTGAGAAGCAATCGGTTGACCCTGCAAAAAGAATTAAATCAGAAACAAGGTGAAAACTGAAGCATAATGCAGATATAATAAGTAAAGAAAAGTTACCTCTCGGACAGCGTCGCCTCGACGACAGGTAACCGCGTTCCTCATCCGGACGAGTTGGCTCCGGAAGGAATCTATGCATCGTGCCATAGCCGAAACCACCTCGCGGGAGAACTGTCAAGGAAAGTTAAGTCAGTAAAAATGCATGATAACTGAATACAAGATTCTGAATTAGAACTAGACTTACCCTGGTCTGGTGATGTGGAATCGACCGCTCCACGAAGCGCTCGCCCTCAGGAGCCGGAGAAATCATCTCCTCGATCGGCCCGTACATCCCCTGGTAGTGGATGGACATACAGGGTGGCCCAAACTCAGTGGGACCATCCTGCTAAGACAGAAAGAAATCGGTAAGGTATTACTTGGGGGCTACTTAGCGAAAAATAAAAAGCTAAGGATCTTACCCTCACATCCTCGGCTGGCACAGGGGCTGGAGCTAACAAAGGAAGCAGCTCCTCAGCATAACTCCGCCCAAGGATCACATGGGACCGCCAAAGAGAACCAGGCTCCTCAGCCATGCTCGACAACTCTCTCTCGTCGAACATGTGACGTGGTGGAGGAGCAGGAACAACAAAAATATCGGAAGAGTGTTGTCTAGCAACTCTCTCTCCTAAATACACAACCGCTACATAGGTCCCCAGGAAGTAGCGGCGCTCAGCAGAGTACTGTGCGCCTAATCCAGGGATTGTCCAACCACCCCATGGTCGGTATACTACCTCAGGTCCCTATAAAAATACCAATCGTATAAGAACATGTCTAAAACGTCGCAGAAGGGCAAGATAAACACTAAAAATCGTACCAAGATTATCCTACTCCGGACACGTGCAGTAGACAGGTCCACATGGTGGCCGCCCCAAGAGGCGCTCACCGGATACCCCTCGACGATGGTCTCGCCGGCGCAATGGAAGGAAAGTACTCATAGAACCAGATCTACAAAAAAAGCTAAAGCGTGAGTAAATGCTAACTAACATATAGGGCTAAACTTTATAGGGAATAATGTTTACCTCTACGACTTTCCAGAAAGCAGACAAAGCAACGTTCATCCTAAAGGACCGGTGGTGACACGAGTCCCTCAGTGCGCGAACGAAGTCAGTATAGGCCAAGCTGGCCCAGTCGTAAGTCCCGATCCGCCGGAGATCGCGGACAGCAGGGAGGTAGTAAAGCAATGCCCTACTACCCCTGTCAGGGGAGAATGTCCCTGACAACAACATCAGCACAAAGATACGCACCCGCTGCTCTCGGGAGGTCGCATCATCGTCAAGAGCCGCTGCCAGCGTTGAGCGGCGAATCCCTCTGGCACTGAACTGAGTCTTCTCGACCTCAGCTCAGGCCCGAACGACAATCGGCCCCAACAGTTCCTCGACCTCTGGAGAAAAGACGTCGATACCGCCGTCAAATGGCAGCGGCATAGAAGAGAACTCCAGTCCTGTGATGAGACTGAAGTCTGTAGGAGTGACCATCATATCACCCCATGGAAAATGAAAGGTGTTGATGGTGTCCCAAAAGAACTCCACCAGAGCGCGTACTACGTGGTGACCCTCGCTAGAGGCGACCATAGCCTTGGAGTTCTCGAACAGAGCAACCATCTCGCAAGACTCCCATAGGAGTCTCATCTCTCGATCTCTGGCGATATGCATCCTATACAAATCGCCTAGACCATCGCAGCCAGAGCCGTGGTGTCGTGTCCTCCCGGGCTCGGTTCCCTGTCTCACCCTCTCAGAAATGTGGTGGACAGGGGCAAAGAACAAGCTCTGCTCATCCCACTCTGGGAGCTGACCAAGCGAAGTGGACGGTGTAGTGTCGTCCTCCAAGGGCTCATGCTCCCGTCTAGTGTTTCGGGACCATGAATTTGAGCCTCGTTGTCTAGCCATGCTACATTGCACAAAATCATCATAAATTAAAGTTCTATAGTATCTAAAGGTTTTCCTAGCTGCATGATACTATGTTCGCAAAAACAGAGTACGTAGTACTAAAACAGAGCACAAATTCAAATTGAGCATGACAACATTTTTTCAAGCAATCAAACAGTTTCTTGCAACACTATAGTGATTATTGTGACAAATTGAACAAGAATTGCTAGCAAAAACAACAAGAACGGGTCACATTGTTCTTCACGACCTTAGGAGGTCCAACAATGGTGGATTGCTCATTTCTTCACCAAATTGAGTCAAACAAGTCTCAAATTACTCCCAAGGCAATATACAAACATAAACAAGCAATTTCATGGCATAAAACTTGATAAACAAAGCAAATTGAGCATTATAAGTTTCGAATTTTCATGGAATTTGTGAATGAACATGCCAAAAAATCATAAAAACCGGTGTGAGTTGGAGGAAAACTTACATAGATCGCGAATATTGATGAGAAGAGCTTCGATTTGCAACAAATTTGAGCGAATTCGGTTGAGAAATGAGTGAGCAACAATCAATTGAAGTTTTCGGACTTCTCTCCGGCTGTTTCGCGACGAACAGAGCAAGAAATAAAACGGAAAACTGATTTTAAAGAAGAATTCGTCCTGGCACCAGTCCCTAGGCATTGGCGTCGCATTCTGTGCTTGGCGCCAGATGCCAATTTCAGTGCATGGAGCTAATGCCGTAAGGCTGGCGCTGATTGATTTTCAGCGACGCCAAAGCAGTTAGCCACCTGCTGGGGTTGTGCTAGCCTTCTGCGATATATTTTGGGTTCCTTGGTACGCCAGTTAGCCCCTCTAAGCAATTTGACATGATTAGGTAATCAGCTTGATTACATAAATTGATCGACCTGATGAAAAGATCGTCTCACTAAGCTTAAAGCGCCTAAGAATTGGCTCATTAGAAAAAGCACCGACATACAGGTTCATTAGCAAAAAGCACCGACATATAGGTTCAAGAGCAAAGAGCGCCGATGTACAGGCATAGCACATGCAAAGTTCAGGCGAACTTTTTAAGGATCGATAGGCGTGGATCTTCGGTATTTTCCTTTGGGAGATTATCGCATCAAATGAGGATGACTTCAAGAGAAGATGTCTTCAACATCATTCCCTAGCTTGCGGAAAGTTGTCACAAACAACTGAAGGTAATTTTTGGCGGAATTGTCTTCGATCATAGTTCCTGAGGCATGGAAGATGATCATAATGCGGATGAGAATTATTTCAAGAGAAATAATTTTCGATGATGTTCCCTTGGACGTGGAATATTATCACAGCGGAGAAGGTAGTTTCAGGCGAAGCAATCTTCTAATTTGGAAGCAGTTACAAGGCGTAGCAGTTTTCAAGCGGGATGGCATTCTCTAGCTTGCAGGAGGTCGTCAAAACAACAGCAACATCAACAATCAGTTACTTTCAGAGACGTGTGCTCGACAGTGCAAGATACGCGTTTCTTAACTCTTTTATCTGTTTAACTAATGCTAGTTTTGCAGGTATCGGCGTTACAAGATTAACTTAGGATCGCAGAACGTTCTGAATCATTCTCCGTCCCTATCGCTACTTTGACTTTCGTTTTCGAAACTTGCGTTTCTCCAAACTCAGTCAAAGTGGGGGCTTCTGTAGACACCCATTTGTGTCTCCCCAAAACCAAACCCAGTGATGAGTGCCTTTCACATCGAATTATAATCGAATGAAACGAAAGTGTGGAAAGGTCTAGTGTTGCGGAAAGTTTTATTTCTTCTCTTCTCTCTGTTTTTGAAAACTTTATTTTAAGAAAACAGCCAATCCAGTTTGGTTGGTCCATGATATGGGTCCGATAGTGGTATAGTTGGATGGGGCTTGCAAAGACTTTTCCAACGATATATTATAAGCCCAATTCCGATGAATATTGAGGAATTAATGGCCAATTTACTAAACTGGGCCCGGTTTGAGCTTTAAGTACGGCCCAATGATCTAGGGGAGGGCCTAATATGATTTATCATTCCTAATGTAATTAGGAATGGTTTTGGTCTTCTAGAATATTCTAGAAGGTCTTATCATTCTTAATTCAATTAGGACTCTTCAGAGTTTTAATTTGATCAAATAGCATTTTCGACTGAAATTATATTATTTTATCTTCCAGTACGGGAATTTTATCAGAATTTCGAAAACGCGTTGAAATCCGAATTGGCGTCCAACCCCAGACCTTGGCTACTGGAATCAGGATTGGCGCCAGACGCCAGCCATTGGCGCCTGGCGCTAGCCACTGGTCCTGGCGCCAAGTTAGTTTTGTGGTCTTCAGACTCTGTTTTGATAAATTATCTTTTTGGCTGATTTTCTCTATAAATATCGTATCAAAAACTTTGTTTTCATTCATCATCTACAATCAACAATCACTTTACCAATAATCAATTCTCTTCTTCATCATTCATTCATCAATTTTCAATAACATTAATTCTTTTAGCATTCTTTTCCAAACCTTACTTTTTCACACAAAATTCCGCATTCACAAGATCTAGAAACACCTAGCCATATTCGAAGTTGCCTTCGCCCTAGATGTGAAAGGTTTTAATTTCTGAGGGTTTGGTCCCAAATCTCTCTTTCAATTATTTAATTTAATTGTTTTGATTATTATTTTCCTTGAAGTTACTAACGCGTGTATTTTGTAATTAGAAAGAGGTACGAGGCATCCAAGTAAGTACTTTAAGGGATTTTATTGATTGGTTGATTTTATGATGTAGATATCATGCTTAGATTGTTATTTATGATTCCTAGTATCATGTCTAGGGTATCTTTAATATTAAGTATGATTAAAAGTATGATGCTTCCTATGTTCTTCCTAATATTTATGATTATGATTGATTATTATTATTATTTATTATGTTGCTTGATATGCATATTATTTTATATTGTTATTGCTTGATCACCTTTTATTGCATGTTAAAGGGAATTGGTATTTGCAACCACACTTAATAAGATATTTAATAATCTTGTTAGGTTAATTGTGATTATAATTCAAGTGATCGCCAATAATAGTTTATTTGTGCATTAAATTCAACCAACATAGATAAACAGGTTTAGGGCTAACCTATTGATTGCATGTTAGTCAGAAAGCGCACATGAATACGATCAGAATAAAGTAGAGGCCTATTATTAGGGCAGGTTCAATCTCTTTTAGGTTGGATTTGTACCATCATCCCCAAACCCTTATTTGGTTCATGACCTTATGTAGTTTACAATCTCTTGATCGTTAAGGGGTGTAACCTTCATCCTATGAACAGTTTACGAGTTCCTTAAAAACTTGTTGGCGACTCTTTTGCTCTATCTTCTTCCCTTTTGGACGCCACCGTACTTTAGTGTATGATCACAGTGGGGTTCAAGCAAGTAGGATTTTAAGGCTTGAAATTATTCCCTACAGGTTCCTTGGTACGCCAGTTATCCTCTATAAGCAATTTGACATGATTAAGTAGTCGGCTTGATTACAATCGCAATAAGTGATCAACCTGACAAAAGATCATCTCACTTAGCTTAAGCGCCTAAGCATTGGCTCATCGCAAGCACCGAAGTATTGGTTCACAAAGAATTCCTAGAATTTAAGATTTCCACAAATCAATTTGAAGCATTTAAGAATCATAGATATGGTTCTTGAGAAGCATTTTCCAAAGATGGAAGGGTCGATTTGAAGATTCAAGATGAAGAAGTCTTCAACAGGGGGACTTTAAAATTAAAGGGTCTCTCGCTTAGATTTGAGAAGATAGCACACGAAGGGCGGTCTTCAACAGCATTCGCTAAGATTGTGGAGGTTTTCACCAAGATTTGAGAAGATAACACGAGATGGGCGGTCTTCGACAGCATTCGCTAAGATTGTGGAGGTTTTCACCAAGATTTGAGAAGATAGCACGAGATGGGCGGTCTTCGATGGCTTTTGCTATGATTAGGAAGGTTGTCACTATGATTCAAGAAAAAAGATCGAGATGTAGCAGCAATGATCGATGACATTTCCTAGGATGTGGAGAATTGTCACAAAACTGAAGATGGCTACAAGCAGAATTATCTTCGATCGTGTTCCCTAGCTTGTGGAGGATGGTCACAAACGGCAGAGGATAACTACAAGAAGAGTTATCTTTGATGGTATTTCCAAGCTTGCAGAAGACTATCACAGCGGAAATCAGAGGCAGCTACAAGCAGAAAGGTCTTTAGCAAATACAACAAATCGAATACCCCCCAGAGACGTATGCTCGACGGTGCAAGATACACATTTTCTTAACACTTTTATCTATTTAACTAACACTAGTTTGAAGGTATCGGCGTTACAAGAATAATTTAGGATCGCAAGACGTTCTTAATCATTCTCCGTCCCTATCGCTGCTTTGACTTTTGTTTTCGAAACATAGGTTTCTCCAAACTCAGTCAATGTGGGGGCTTCTGTAGACACCCAATTGTGTCTCCCTAAAACCAAACCCAGTGATGAATACCATTCACGTCGAATCATAATCGAATGAAGTGAAAGTGTGAAAAGTCTAGTGTTGCGGTTAGTTTTTATTATAAATATTTCTTTCTGTTTTCGAAAACCAGCTCTATTTTATGAAAATAACAAGTACACTTTAGTTTGGTCCATTACAAGGGTCCGATAATGGTATAGTTGGTTAGGGCTCGAAAAGAGCTTTCCAATGATATATTATAAGTCAAATTCCGATGAATTATGAGGAAGTTATGGCCAAAATACTAAACTGGGCCCGGTTTTGTTCTTGTATACAGCCCAATGATCTAGAGGAGGGCCTATTATTAATTATCATTCCTAAAGATAGTAGGATTGATTATACTCTTCTAGAATACTCTTGAAGGTTCTCTTAAATCCTAATGGAGTTAGGATTTATAATTATGTTTCAAAGAGTTTGAAATTGAATAAAACATTCCTTTTTTAAATTCTAATTCTATTCGAATTTAAAAATAATCAAAGACAGTCAGACATTATTTTTATGCCTTTTAATCTTTATCCAAATCTTATATGGTTAGATAGATCTTGAAATTATCTTTCCAATGATATATTATAATGAGATATAACGAAAAAGATATGAATGGAATACGAAACTCTATCTTAAACTGACACCCTTTCACTATTTCGGCCAGATATTTTTATCTACAAAATATTTTAATCAGATTCTAATTGGATTGGAAAATAGAATTCAAGAGCTTTCCAAAGAAATATTATATGACTTATTTGGACTTTAGGATCAAAAGATATGATATAAACAAAATTAAAAAAAAAAAACTGTCTTAGAACCACCTAACGATAAGTTGTCGCCTGGCAATGCACCTTGTAGCCTGTCGACATGATGAATTTTATTCTGATTCGAATTCTAACTCTTTTCTATCAGTTTCCAGACTATTTTCTTATAAATAGGGTCCCTAGACCACCCTTTTAGAGGATTACCAACAACTAGAATTCTCTAATTCTTCTCTCTCTCTAAAGCTAAAGCTTTCTTTCTCTCTATTTCTTTCTAAACCAACCCTCTTACAAACACCATACCGTATTCATTATTTCTAGACACGCCTAGAAAAGTTCGAAGCTGCCTTTTCCTTAGACGTGAAAGGTTGATAATTTTGAAGGGTTTGGTCTCAAATCCAGTCTAAACTTTTTAACACTTTCTTTTTATTTAATATAATTCTTTGATTTATTATTTTATTTAAGTTTACTAACGCGTGTATTTTGTTATTAGAAAGAGGCACGAAGCAGCAAAGTATGTAGTTATTCTTGTAGAAAGCATGTTTATTATTTATTAATTCCTAGAATCATATTAGAATGTTATTATTGCTTTCTAGTATCATGTGTAGAGTGCTTTCTATGCTTTCTAATATCATATCAATATCATGTTAGTATCATGCTAGAGCTTAAGCATTGATATTTATTGCTTAGTGACACGCTAAGATTTGTTATTAATATTGTTAGTATCATGCCTAGGATCTTATTATTATTATGCTTTAGCGTTGATATGATTATTATTGTGATGATTATTATGTTGCTTGATGCTTATTATTGTTATTTATTGATCACGCCTTTTATACATGTCTAAAGTGAATTTGTACTTGTTATCACGCTTGATAAGATAATTAATAATCTTGTTTAAGGTTAATTTGATTATAATTCAAGTGATCGCTAATAATAGTTTTATTTGTGTATTAATATTCAACCAACATAGATTAAACAGGTTTAGGGTTAACCTAATGATTGCATGTTAGTCAGAAAGCGCACATGAATACGAGTACAATAAAGTAGAGGCCTATTTTATAAGGCGATTTCTTTCTCTTTTAGATTGGATTCGTACCCTCATCTCCGAACACCAGTCATGGTTCCAGACCTATTAAAAGTTCCTAAAACTTGAACCCCACTGTGATCATAACCATGCTTAAGTGTATGATCATAGTGGGGTTCAAGTTTCGGGTAATGCTTGAAATATTCGCTACAGTGCCCAGGAGTTTGGTCAAGTCATTGTTTTTTGGTCTTTGTGCGTGCTTATGTGGTTTGCATGTCTGGTTTGATGTCATGTCTAGCTGTACGGACATAACACGCGTCCATAACCTCACTTAATCACTCACATGTGTCAAGTTCACACACTTCTCCTAGGGTCGTGCACCATTTTATAACCGTACTTTATGAGGGTCTTGTGTCATTTTTTTATTTCGTTTTTTTTCGAAGTAAGTCAGGTGGTATCCTCCCATACATACTTTCTTCTAATAAAAAATTTCGAAAAAAATTCCTTGCCTTTTCTTTTCCGGATGGGTACGGTCAAGGTTAAGTCTAGTCATTAAAGGTTTTTTTGTTTCGATGTCACAACACTTGGTCAAGAAGCAGAGGTAGATTGTTACGGTTTGAGTCACTACCTCAACAACCTCTTTTACCTAAGAGGCGTTCAAGGAAACCACCACAATTATCTCCACAAAATCCATCTCCTGTTTACTTTCAACCAATGCCTTCTAAGGAGGATATTGAGAACATTAACAGGTCCATCGAGAGGTTGTCTACCATGATGCAAGTTCTCACTACCAGAGTCAATACAGTAGAACAAGACAATCAAAAAACTGTTACCGTGGCTTCAATGGACAAGATTAAAGAGCAAATAAGTAAGATATCTCAAGAGTACACCTATGTGGAGCAACCTGTCACTTCTTCGTCCATAAGGGACAAGCTTCCCGAGAATTTTTCCACTTCTGACATTCCCAAGTTCAAGCCTGCTGATAATCCGATGTTCCACTTGAAGGCTTTTTCTGCGACCAAGGCTCTCAAGGGGTTAGATGTGACACTTTTCCCTACTGTGTTCCCTCTTTCCTTGGAGCATGTCTGTCAATAATGGTTCTAATATTTAGAATCCAAGCATGTTGTGACTTGGGAGGATGTTACTAAAAGCTTCATGAACTGTTACAAATGTAACATCCAAGCTAAGACTTCTGAACATGAACTTTCGATTCTCAAACAAAAGGAGAATGAAGGCTTCACTACTTATCCAAGCAGGTGGAGAGAAACAGCTGCACTCTTGGTTGATCCTCCCAAGGAGAAGGAGATGGTTCGCCTATATATTGCGAATTTGACTCATAAGTACAAACATCACTTGAAGTTTCTGTCCTGAAACACCTCTGAAGTTATGTACGATATTGGGATCAATATCAAGGATGAATTGATGAAGACTGCTGGTAGCAACAACAACAAAAACACTTGGTAAAACAAGAAGAACGACACTCCTTATTCTTCGTCTCCGAAGCCCAATAATGCTACCAATATCATTAACGTCAATGATGTGTTAGCTCTTAATGCTCCCACTCAGAGATTCCAAAGGCACAGGAAGGTTTACACATCTTTGGGAATGAGCTATGATGCTACTTTTGATCGCTTCCATAGTCAAGGACTGACTATGCCAATTAGCCCCTTTCCAAAACCTCGACTAGAGAAAAGAATTGCTAGCTATTACCCAATGCTCATTTCCAGCTTCATCAAGGTAAAGGTCATACTACTGAGAAGTGTTAGTGGTTGAAGGATGCGATCCAAGACCTGATTAATGCTAATCAACTTCCTGTCCCTCCAGGGGGCAAGAAGCCCAATATTAATACAGGTCCCCTTTCTAATGATTTGGCTATCGTGGGAGATGAAGTCACCTTTGATTCGTCACTACTCATTCAACCTGTGAATGAACCTCTACCAGAAGTTGTCGTTGTTTCAAGTTGTGAAGAAGTGAATTGAATTTAGGATAGTGACGATGAAGACGTCTATCTCAAAGATATAGCCTATTTATCTCTTGGCACTACTGAAGATTATTGGGGAGACCTTAAGGTCAAGGTTTTCACCAGAAATGGACGGTTGCAATAGCCCAATATTCATACAGGTCTCCTTTCTAATGATTTGGCTATCGTGGGAGATGAAGTCACCTTTGATTCGTCACTACTCATTCAACCTGTGAATGAACCTCTACCAGAAGTTGTCGTTGTTTCAAGTTGTGAAGAAGTGAATTGAATTTAGGATAGTGACGATGAAGACGTCTATCTCAAAGATATAGCCTATTTATCTCTTGGCACTACTGAAGATTATTGGGGAGACCTTAAGGTCAAGGTTTTCACCAGAAATGGACGGTTGCAATAGCCTATTCCACCTCCACCTCCACCAGCAATCACAACCAATAGTTGATCTCATCAACCTTGTGAACAACGATGTGATCAAACAATTACAAAAGACTAAGTTGGAAATGAATGTATGGAAGCTTGTGGAAACCTCCCACGAGCATCGAACGACTGTGATGAATTCTCTGGTGAAAATAGGTTTTGATAGTGATATGACTCCTCAAGGACTTGTCACCTTCTCACTATTGAATTGCCAAGTACCAGTAATCTGATTTCCTTCTCTGATAAGGATCTGTCCTCGGAAGGGCACCATCGTAACAAGGCCTTCAACTCACTGTGGTGTGTAGGCAGATGAATTTTCCCATGAGCCTAGTTGATAATGGCTCAGCAATCAATGTATGCCCACTGCGCACTGCAAAGAAATTGGGCATAAAAAATGAATAATTGATTCCCTCTACTCAATGGATTCGTGCTTACAATAATGCTTGCCGTCAAGTTGTGCGTACTATAATGATTAATATAACTACTGGAGCCATTGAACGTCGCACTAAGTTTCAGGTGGTAGATATTAAGGCTTCTTTCAATTTGTTGTTAGGTCGTCCTTGGCTTCATGAGCTAAAGGCAATTCCGTTGTCGTTGCACCAAAAGGTGAAAGCTATAGTTGGAGGGATTCCAATTACCATTGATGCCTCCCCCATGCGCATTAAAGTTATTGATACTCCCATTGTCCATGTCAAACATGACGAGGAAGATGAAGATCTCTAGGGTTTTTCGCTAGATGATGTTCTCATGATCGAAGAAGAGGAGAAGTGTCACCTCGACTTTGATCCTTATTCAAATACCAAAATCAACTTAATTATGAAGAAGCAAGGACATTTCCCTGGAATGACCCTTTGGCTCAAGAAGAAAGTGGATGAACTTTGGGGCCATCCTGGTGCACCCAAGAAAGATACTTTTGGCTTAGGAGTCAAGCCAACAAAAGAAGACATGAAACAGCTTTCCTAAAGATGATGTCTTGCAACAATGCTCGAACCATGAAAACAGAAATAAACATGGATCCATATCCCTTCACTCTCAACGGCCAGTACATCAAAAAAGGGGAAGACTTCCCATGCTATGAATTCCCCGAGTCTTTCGTCCACGTTGGGAAGCGTGAGCCAAGTTTTGGGATGTTCCTTGATTGTGACTTTATCGACGAAGGCGATGAGTTCTTCACAGTTGAGAAACCAGCTAGTCCAAGCTCTGATGATATGAACATTAATCTTCTTTTTGGACTAGAAAATAATAAACCCAAGCCTGTCCGCAATGACGATTTTGAGCTCATTCGAGATGTTATATCAAGAAAAGAGTTTTACCCCTCTAAGGTTATTGTCCCCACTAATGGTGTTTTAAAGGGATGGCGCAAGACAGTGAAGATCACTACGCCAAGTGGAGGAAAGTTGAAAATGACCACTGGCGAAGTTCCTATGTTTGATGAATCCAAATCGTCTAGGTCTGAGTCCGAGTCTGAGTCTGTAGATGAGTCTTTAAGATCTGAGGTCGACCCCCTTTCTTCTATTGAGTCTAATGTAGTTCCCCTTAATGTTGAGTCTCTTGTCAAGTCTCCTCTCTCTATCCCAAATAATTCCGGCGAGGTCGCAACTGACCTTGCCCTCCTTGATGTAATGACCAATGAATTAAATGAAATGAGTGCCTTTGCTTAGGATGCCTGTCACTCATTTCTTTGCTAATGATAAATATGAAAATGAAATAATAAAAGCAATGGAAGAATAGGAAAATAAAACAACAATTATTGAAGATACAGAAAAAGTTAAAATTTCCAATGATACGACTATCAAAGAAGTTAATATTGGATTAACACTAAGTCAAGACGAACGCAAAGAGCTAATTAACTTGCTTAATTAATTTGTTGAAGTATTTGCTTGGTCATACCAAGATATGCCTGGGATTGACAGGGATATAGCTCAGCATACGATACCACTCATTCTAGGTATGAAGCCTATCAAACAAAAGTTGCATCGTATGAAACCAGATGTAGCTCTCAAAAATCAAGGAAGAAATTAGAAAGCAATTGGCTGCAGGTTTCATCAAATTATCCAAGTATCCGGAATGGATAGCTAATGCGGTTCCAGTTCCGAAGAAAGATGGAAGGGTCACAATGTGTGTTGATTACAGGGATCTCAACAAAGCAAGCCCTAAAGATGGGTTCCCTCTACCTCACATTGACATTCTGGTCGACAACACAGCAAACCACGCACTCCTATCATTCATGGAGGGCTATGCTGGATATAACCAAATATTGATGGCCGAGGAAGTCATGGAGAAAACCACATTAATCACACAATGAGGTACACATTGATAAATGGTAATGCTGTTTGGGTTGAAAAACGCGGGTGCTACCTACTAAAGAGCAGCCACAACATTATTACATGATATGATGCATAAAGAAATGGAGGTGTATGTTGATGATATGATCGTCAAGTCAAAAGATCGGCCAGGCCACATCATTGCACTTCGCAAATTCTTTTAAAGACTCCGCAAGTATAATACGAAGGGTAATCCAGCAAAATGTGCATTCGGAGTTACATCTGGCAAGCTACTTGGCTATGTGATCAATTCTCGAGGAATTAATTTTGATCCCACAAAAGTCAAGGCAATCATGGCCATGCCACCACCAAAGACTTAGAAGAAGATTCGGGGTTTTATCGGAAGATTGCAATATATAAGTAGGTTCCTATCCAAACTCACTACGATATGTGAACCTATATTCAACAAGCTCAAGAATAACGTTCCAATCACATGGGATAATGATTGCCAAAAAGCTTTCAACAAGATCAAGGAATACTTGGCAAACCCACCCGTGCTAGCGCCATCAATGCCTGACTTTTCCCTTTGAGTCTACCTTACGGTTACAAGAGAAACGATGGGGGAAATGCTAGCACAGGAGATCAAAAATAAGGAGAACACAGTCTACTGTTTGAGTGAAAAGCTTCAAGGTTATGAGACCAGGACACACCACTTGAAAAGTTGTCTCGCACTCGTGTGGGCTGCGCAGAAATTAAGACATTACATGCTCACTCGTATAGTGCATGTTGTATCCAAGATGGAGCCTCTCAAGTATTTTTTCGAAAAAGCAACACTCAATGGTAGATTACCAAGGTGGATAGTCAACCTTGCTCGGTTTGACTTAAAATTCGTACCGCAAAAGGCTATCAAAGGTTCTACGGTTTCCGACTTCCTAGCAGAATTCCCACTAGAAGAAGTTTAGAAAGAAGAAGAAGAGTATGATTTCCCTGAAGAACATCTTCTCATGACCAAAGATTCGAACCAAAAAGGTTGTGGTGTAGGAGTCTTTCTCGTATCACCCAACAAAGAACACATCCCGATTTTCATGAAGCTCGACTTTGATGTCACCAATAATGCTGCGGAATATGAAGCATGCATCTTGGGATTAGAAACAGCTGTGGCCCTTGGAATTAAGAAGCTCAGAATCTACGGTGACTCGTCACTAATCATCAACCAGATCTCCAATAGGTGGAAGGTGAGAAGTGAAAGTCTCGCTACGTATCAAGCTCATCTAGAAACTCTCACGGAGCAACTAGATGAAGTGGAATATACGTACTTTCCTAGAGATGAAAACAAGTTTGACGACGCACTGGCTAAATTAGCATTAATGGTGCGAATTCCAACAGACACAATCAGAATGCCATTGACCATTGAAAGAAGATATGAGCCGACTTATGTTCATGCACTTAATGATGAACACGAATCACAAGAAGAAGAGGAAGAGCCATGGTGTACAAATATCCTTAATTTTGTAACGAAGGGAGAATATCCTCCCAACACTGATAAAAGAGCACGTCGTGCTTTGAGGCTCCTAGCCTCATAGTATGTTCTCATCAGGGGACAACTCCATAAAAGGACCGCTCAAGGGAGAAATCTCTTATGCATAGCGAAGACCTAAGCGCACAGAACCATGGAAAACCTTCACATCGAAATGTGTGGAACGTATATGAATGCTAAAATGTTAGTCCAAAAGATTCAACGACAAGGTTCTTACTGGACTACCATGGAGAGAGACTGTCAAGAATATGTACAGAAATGTATGAAGTTTCAAGTCTATGCAAATTTACAGCATGTTCCACTTTCGCTTCTCTACACTTATACTTCTCCATGGCCTTTTTCTACTTGGGGTATCGACATCATCAAAAACATAACGCCACCAGGGCAAGGGGGACATGAGTTCATCCTTGTAGCAATCGACTACTTCACCAAATGGGTCAAGGCAGCCTCATATGCTAAGTTCACAGCAAAACATGTAGCTCAATTCATTGAGAAAAATATCATATGCCAGTCTTGGGCACCTCATGAGATGATCAGTGATAATGGAACGCATTTTCAAGCCGAGTGTGCAAAAAAATTAAAGAAATATCATATCAAGCATCACAGATCATCACCCTACAGACCACAAACAAATGGTGCGGTTGAATCGACTAAAAAGAATGTGAAAACTATCATCGAAAAGATGACGAAAAATTACAAGGATTGGCCAAGTAAGTTACATTTCTCCCTTAGGGGTTATCAACCTTCTATTCGTACGTCAACGAGGGCTACCCATTTCTCTTTGGTCTATGGAGTTGATGTTGTACAACCAATAGATCTCGAAATCCCTTCTCTACGAATTGCATTGGAAAGTCAACTAGATGAAGTTTATTGGATTAGAGCGAGATATGATAAGGTAGTCTCACTTGACAAAAAACGCTTGACAGCTCTGCATCATGTCCAAACCTACCAACAGCGTATGGCACAACATTTCAATAAAAAAGTCAAGACTAGGAACATCAAGGAAGGCGACTTGGTACTTAAGGCACTTCGCAAGAATGTGTTAGATCCAAGAGGAAAATTTAAACCAAACTGGTGAGGTCCGTACATTGTCAAGTCTATTTTTCCGGGTGGAGCAGTACAATTGGTAGACATGGATGGGAACGGTTTCGACAACTTAACCAATTTGGATCAACTCATGAAATTTTATGCCTAGTTGCATGGGTTCATGACTCGATAAAGCTACATTTAGCCTGATTTCTTTTTAATGATACGTAGACAACCCATCAAGGGGGCCCGACAACTTTCAAAAATAAAACCCCTCCTTCATCAACAAAGCATGGAGCTAAAACAAAGGAAATCCCACAGTAGCAACAACCGTGCCACGTCATCAGCCACCACACCACCTCAGCTTCCACCGCGACATGACAACTTCCACTGTACCACGGCAAAAAAAATGCCGCACCACGCCAGGTTCTACCGTGCTACGGCATATGCTACCGTGTCACGCCAATTTCCACCGTGACATGGTGGAATTTCCAGCTACAAAACACAATAGACAATCCCCGCGTCACGGTATTTACCAGCGTGACGCGACATAAGTTTCTGAGGCGCGCCATGTCGGGATTTTGCAAATTCTATTATTTTTATTTTTTTACGACGATTATTATTATTCTTCCATTGCGTCTGACTTCTTAACTCGGATAAAAAAAAATTAAAAATTTATATGATGTTATTATTGAAATAAATGTGACTGCAATTACTGGCATCATGCGCCTTATTTAAATATTAAAATTTAAATCTTATAAGAAAAGCAATATTGATATGATCCTTCTTTACTTTTGAAGCTTCATACAGTCACACCTCTAGTTGAACTTTCACCTCTTTCACCTTTCTTATAGTTCTTAGGTTGTTTCTCTCTATACACCATCTTTTCTTTACCCTTTCCTTTCACATAACTTTTCTTCTTAGGCATTATAGGAGTCTTAAATTCAATTCCTTGTGTTCTCGGACCTAGACGATCTTCAGGAGGCGCCTTCTTACTTCCAAGACGTCCCTTCACATCAAAGTTGCATGATCCGACTCGATCCCTTCTGCTTCGAGGATTCAACTATGCCTTGTATGCACTAGACATGGGAGGAGGAGCTTGGTTACTCGCAGAAAAGGTCCACAAAGGCTTTCCAATCCAATAAGTTTGTACTTGTGAACATTAATTTCATGCAATGATACTTCACGAGGACTATCATTATAGCGTGGAACTACTTGTTCAAGTCTATATTGTCCCATCAATTGGGAAGGATAATAAAAAGACAACTTTGAAATACTAGGAACACGACAATACGGAGTATCATTTGTCCAAACCATCCTAAAAAGCCTCCACCAAGGCACCACCCACCGAATGGAAAATTCTCTCTTTACAAAGAACACCTTCCAATCATCATATTACATGTTTGCAGAGTAATTGTTCTTCCTACGGACTAGATCATTGGGACCATATTTTTTAATATTGTCGGAGGCTTCAAAAAGTTCTAAACGCTCCATCAATCAAATCAGCCAAAAAAAATCAGTCGAAAAAAAAGTGCAGAAAAACACTATGATACGACAGAATGCACCGTGTAGCGTCAACCATATACCAGGACACGGTGCCTGCTACGTGTCATGGGGGCTGATCAGAGCGCGTTTTTACCTACAAAAGTACTAGAGAGCCCTTCCTAATGGCTTTATGGTCAGAATTTGCTTCGTCAAGGCCACGCAAAGTTTCTATAAGGCAAGTAGGCATAGGGGATCTTCTAGATTAAACATGTTCAAGCACAGACGCTAAACAAGCATGTCCTACACTACTGTTTGCAAATAAAATTTTGCTAAAAATGCAAAAAATATTAGCCCTTATACGGTATAGATGATAAGACTCGGAGATAGGACCATTGAAATACAAATTTGCAAGCTTTTTTAGATCTACTTCATTACCACACACAATTTTTTTTAAATCTTGATCTGTCATATTCAGATGACATATAAAATCATGGTAATAATATTTACGTAGAGTGGGAATTGCAATGAGATTTCTAGCGGGAAAGCAAAAAAAAACACCAAATTCCTCCGGCAAAGGACATATTTCATCATAATCAAACTTGAAACAATGAGTTTCAAGACTCCGATAATCTAAGGTTGCCCTCAGAAAATCATGATCAATTTCTACATGCCTTAATGCTAACAAGCCTCTAACATGAAACAATTCTAGCTCTCTTTTGTCTGCATTAGTCAAAGAATAGGACCAGTCACGCAATGTATTATCAAATTTCTGAGACATTATTATTGAAATATGAAATTCTAATTATTCTATGTTTAATAATTATGCATATCACGAATAAACTGTTCGTGTTTGATAGCCAAAATGCTCATAAACACTCATAATCTATTATTCTATACGCGCAAAGTAGATCACTACAGCATACGCACACTGTGACACGGGAAATCCCACCGTCTCACGAGAAAAAGTGTCGTGACACTGTATATCCTGCCGTGTCACGGCGCTCAAGTATTTTCATATTTTTATCCTTGACCTATTTTTATCCGGATTTTTATTGTTTTTCCTTCACCGTCTATCTTTTAACCTCGTCTTTCAAGAGTTTTATTCCTATTAAAATTCACCCTATTTTTAATTTTAATTTTAATTTTATTTTTTGTTTTATTTTTATTTTTATCTTTATTATTTTTTTTTTTAATTTTTTTTTCTTTTTCAAGAAGCTGTAAAACCTGTCCCATTTTTATTTTTATTTTCTTTTTCTTTTGAGGAAGTTGTAAAACTTGTCCCATTTTTATTTTTATTTCTTTTTTCTTTAGGGGAAATTGCAAAATTTGTCCCATTTTGATCTTTATTTCATCTTGGGGAAGTTGTAAAACTAGTCCTATTTTTTTATTTTTCTTTTTATTTTGGGGAAGGTCGGTACCCTCCACTTACGAAAAATAACTTTTTTTTGTGTCATTTATAAATACACAATCACATACAATGAGTCTCAAGCACACACTAATACGCACACTAATAATGTCAAATGCATAAAGTATGAATAAAATATACAAAAAGTCATGATACATAGATAGTGTCAAGTGTCATCGATCAAAGTACATAATAAAGACCCTCGGTCAAAACTCTCCATAACCAAAAGACTTAGGATCAGTGTCATCTCAAGCCTACGAATACAGGAACGACGGACCAAAGAGTCCCTCCATCATCTGGATACGAGGAGTAGTATCCCTAATAGTCCCCATAGCTCCAGTAAAAGACAAACTTAAAGCAGGACCTGTCCAACTGGTAAACAGCATAGGCTGACTCCCAGACAATGGAACTGAAAATAACCCCTGCACCGGTGGAGGCAACGTCCTAGATAATGGAACTAAGTATAAACCTTAGTCCACGGGGCTAATGACCAGGCTAAACTCAAGCTATAATGACTGGAATGGCTGGGAAGATGAAGGGCGCTGCCACTGAGCCTGAAAGTACTGGAATGGCTGAGAAGACTGAGGCTGCTACCACTGAGCCTCTTGAAACGGCTGAGAAGGCTGAGGCTGCCACTAAGTCAGAAACCCCTAAAATGGCTGAGAACTCGGGGGCTGCTGCCATAGATACTGAGAATGCCGACGAACCTCAGGAGATTGTCTCCGATGACTAGGCTCCCCTTTGTCCGAGTCTCTATGCCTTGAGCGCGAGCGAGACGTTCATTGCCTATGTCGCTCCTAAAACACACAAAATGAAAAGATGTCAATAGTGCAAGATAGAACAATTGGTAAATCCGGGAAAACATGTGAATATACCTCGAGAACGTCACCCAAACCACTCTGAAAACTTGCACCATGTTGTAGCTTGATGACATAGTACTTCAAGCATCAACCAACTTCATAAATCCAATCATGTCCGAGTGCGTAGGCTGAAAACAAAAAATCAGTAACAAGTAGTATTAAAAAGGATGAATAATGTGTCAAAAGCTTACCGGCTCTAACTCATCTGGTAGAGACTCATGTGCCTGTCTTAAACCCTCCAGTACATCAGTAATATGATCCTAAACAATACTGATCGGTCCCAGGTAACGAACAGACTGAGGCGGGACCTTAATTTTTCCCCTACGACGAGCAGTAGTCTGAAACATGATCGAATAATTAGGTTATTCGACGGCTCACAGACTAGCAAAATAAAATTCTTATAGAAAATTATACTTCGGGAAGACGGGCGGAGGAGCCAAGGAAGGAAGCAAGTCTTGTGAATAATTGCCCTCCATGCGCACGAACTCCTGCCAAGGGAATGTATAGCGCTCCCCCCTGTTCAGCAACTCCCCTAGCAAGCGTGAGTCTAGCATGGACTCCTGTGGAGGCAAAGGCACCACAAAGCGGTCAGCGCTGTGCTGAAGAACAATGCGCTCTCCAAGATGCCAAACAAAGCATGTTGTACCGAAGAAAATCGTACGACACGCCAAAAGCTCCAAGGCCTCGGGAAGATCGGTCATCCCAGCCCAAGGTAGATATTGGATCTCGACAGCAACCTGAAAACCATAAAAAGTTGCAATGAATGCCGAAAAATAACATCAAAGTAGAGAGTAACATATTTTTAAATCAATTATTACACCAACAGAAGAGGTGCCTCGACACAGCAGCCCGCGCAACGTAGATATTGAATTCACTCGTGACTCGCCTCGGTCACGCCAGCTGACTCTAATAGGGAAATCATGGACCGCTCTGCGACGCCATCGAGGGGCTAATCCAGGAAAGTACTCATAGAACCACAGCTGCAATGAAAGTAAATCTCTAAGCACATGAGTTAAACTTGTTCAAACAAGACAGGAAGAAGAAAGTTCGTCACCTTTACGACTCTCCATAAACCGTAGACAGCAATAGGGGCTTGGTTATTCAGCTGCCTGTAGCCATGACGCAGCGACGAGAGTAGGTCAACATATCCAATACTAGCCTAACTAAAGGATCCTATCTCGCCGATATTGACCAGAGAAGGTAGGTAGCAAACTAGCGCACGTGAACTCCTACCATGAGAAAGAGTCCCGGAAATAAGAATGAAGATAAATATCCGCACACGCTGCTCAGGTGTCGTCTCAGCTATGCCAAATCCATGGGCAAGTACAGAAGACAACTCTAATCGCCCACTCCTAGGAACACTTCGAGGCATCGGTCAATTCCTAATATGCTGAACGATAGGACCTAACAAATTCGTTACCTCGGCCGCCCTCAACGTGAGGTCCGAAATCTGCCATACAGCCCGCTCTGTGAAGCGTAAGCCGCTGATCATGCTGAAATCCAAAGGGGTCACTGTCATCTCCCCCCAAGCAAAGTGGAAAGTGTTGGTAGTATCCCAAAAATACTCCAATAATACTGGAACAACTGTCGAACCACGACCTTAGGGGCTGCGTAATCCTACGACTACTAAATAGAAATCTCCTAAACTGGTAGACTCCCACAAGGCATTCGTGAAAGGATCCCCCGTGATAATCCTGTATAGCCGGGGAATCAAATCTCTAGCTCCTGATCCATGATGGCGAAGCATGCCATCGACTACGCCAGCAAGTGGACGGTGAGAAATATGGTTCTCACTATAGAAAACCAACTCGTCTGGTGTCAATAGAGGTGGAGTCCACCCACCCCTACCTGTAGAAGGGCGAGACATAGTCTCAAAGGCATCGTTGTCTATGCCCTCAGGAACTGTGGGAGTGTCCTCTCGAAAAGCTTAATGCCGGCCACGAGTAGAAATGTCGTGATCACGTTGTCTAGGAATGCTATTACATTCAATAACAAAAAAAAATCTAAACACTAGCACTTAGCATCATTTCCTAAGTTATTTAGTTATTTATTCAAAAAAGGCTTAACGACTACCTCAAGTTGCATTTTCTGTTATACGCAAAAATTTTACCTCAAGGCTAAAAATTAGCAAAATAATAGAATTATTTCTAATACTTAGTATCTCCATGACTAAATAATACTACAGTTCTCCTAAATTGCATGATATCATGTTCTCCATGACAATATAGTACATACACAAAACAGAGCATGTTTCGAAATTGCACAAGAACAATAGATCAGCGCATCATGGGATATTTTAATAGATCTACAACCAATATATTATCATTTCAATTGCAAAGAAATAACATGACAACAAGAACACCATTTCACACAAGTAGTACCAAAAAATGGTGATTTACTCGTATCTTCACCGAATCACACAAACTTGGTCTCAAATTTCTCACAAATCATATACAACTAATTCATGGCAAGAAATTTGACATAGAAGCTCAAAATCAAAACCCCCAATTCGGTTTTTATAGGGTTTCAAGCAAAGATGGCATTCACGTCAAATTTGAGACAAAAAGAAAAGAAAACTTACATGGATCCTTGTAAGAATTCGAAAATCAGGATGATAGCAAGAAATTGGAGTAAATTTGGTGAAGAATTGAGCTCAAAAAACCGCAGCAACAGCAGCTCCAATGCCGCGGCACGAAAAATCTCGCCGCGGCACGGTGCTGTTCCAGCCAAAGCGGCGAAGCAAAACGGCGGTGTCACTCAAACAGCAACAACGGCGAAATCGAAACAAAAAGGGCGAAACAAAACCGTTGTGTCACGATTTCGGATGTCGCGACACAGTGTGGATGTACGTGCGCTAGAGTAGTTCCGCCATGACTTGGTACATGTGAATACAAAAAAAAAAACAATGAGAGTAGGTAAAAATGGCGAAAAGCAACAGCTAAAATGAAATTAAAATGGCATTTAAAAGGTACCTAAATTACCCATTTACCCCTAACAAGCATTAGAGTCACATTTTCGACAATTTAAACACCTAATATGGTAAGATAGTCGACTTGAAGGAAAATCATCTACGACCCACGTTTGGGGACAAGTGAAACATCATTATTTCATGGCGGAAGGTTCTCGATACATAGAGACTTGCAAATTTCATTTGACAATTTTTTTCCTCAAGCATGGAAAATTGTCGGTCGTTGTCATCTCTCAAAGCAAAGAAGTCAGCGATTATACTAGTTTTCGGCTTTCCTCAAGCATGGAAAGTATTATCGGTGGATTTCTTCAAGTATAGAAAACCGCCAAGTCGGCTTTCCTTAAGCATGGAAAGTATTATCGGTAGATTTATTCAAGTATAGAAAACCGCCAAGTCGGCTTTCCTCAAGCATGGAAAGTGTTATCGGAGGATTTCTTCAAATACAGAAAACCGCCAAGTCGGCTTTCCTCAACTATGGAAATTATTATTCGGTGGATTTCTTCAAGCATAGAAAAACACCAAATTCATATGTCAACTTTCCTCAAGCATAGAAAGTATCATCCGGTAGGTTTCTTCAGGCTTAGAACGCTACCAAACACAGGCATGGAAAGTATCTCAGCGAAGCGTCATCCGGTGGATTCCTTCAAACATAGGAAGCTACCAAACTCATTTGTCACCTATAAACTGATGTCAGATAAGCATTCTATTCCTTTACTCTTTTATTTGAGTAACTAACACTTTTCTGCAGGTATCGGCGTATACAGAGTGATTTAAGATTGCAGAACGTCTTAAATAATTCTTTGTCCCTATCAACAACTTTTACTATCGTTTTCGAAAAAGACGTTTCTACAAACTCAGTCAAAGTGGGGACTTCTGTAGACACCTCAAAATGTCTCCCCGAAGCCAAACCCAATGATGAACAACTTTCACCGCCGTTATTGGTTGGATTGAGTATTTAATCCCGGGAGTGCTAAAAAACTCATATTTAAATTATTCATTTTTTAAAATGGTCAACAGATCAGTCTTAATGTTTAGTCGAAGCATAGTTCAATTTTTATTTTGGCCCAAATCTTTTTATTTATTTTTTCATTTATTTATTTTATTATTTTTGCCCAATTAATATATAAAAAAATCAAAAATAGCCCGAAAATATGAATCGGCACTTAAAAAGGCTGAATGTAATTAGGGCAAAAATGTATTTTGACGGAAAAAGGGGCACAGGGTCTGTCGCGTCATGGCAAACTGTGCTGTGTCACGGGATAATCTGCCGCGCAACGGCATTGTTCTCCGTGACACAGTGCCAGTGCCATGACACGGGACAACCCCGTGTCATTTCTGCGTAAACCCTTCACGCGTTTTAATTCCAAAAGGTCAGATATATCTCGCGTCACTCCATTATATGCCACGTCAAACAACATTTCCCTGTGTCACAGCTTTTTTTGCCCTGTCACGACATACTTTGCCAATATATTTTTAGGGTTCCGTGTCTTCCCTTTACTCATGTTTCCTATAAATACCCCCTCATTTCTGATATACGAGGCATTAATTAATTCTCTTTTTCTCTATTCTATGCCCTAGCCTAAACACTAGCCACCCTTTTTCTTTCAAAATTCCTTCCTCAAGCACTCCAAGGAGTCCATACTTTACCCGAGGTTATGTCCTTAAACCAAGGCGTGAAAGGTAGAACTGTTTGAGGGTTTGGCCCCAAATTAACTCTATTTAATTTAATTTAATTGGTTCTTTAATAATTTTCCTTGAAGTTACTAACTCGTTTATTATTTTATAGTTGCAAGCAAACAAAATCATAGTAAGAATTATATTCCTTTAATTTCTATTATTTTTCTAACGATTTTACATTATTAGATTTATTATTAAATTGTTTTTAATATTAATGTTTATTATATTATTATTTTGATCACCATATTGCATGTTAAAGGGAATATGTAATTCAAAATCACGATTAATAAGATAATTTGGATAACCAGTTTAGGTTCCTTTTTAATCTTGTTGTTTACTCAAAGTGATCACAATATTTTAGAATTATATGTTGCATTAATATTCAACCAATTCAGTATAATAATAGATTGGAGCGAATAGAATCTTTGTTTGCATGCCTTTCAAATTGCAGGAATCACTTTTAACTATAAGAATCGAGCAGAGGCCAATACGGGCGAATGAGACTCTATGACTCACTTCGTACCATCATCCCCGATCCTCCTTTCGTGGTTCTAAACCATATGGAGTTAGTAATCTCATGGATTATGAATGGGGTATAACCTTCATGGGTCAATCGTTGTTGCCTTCGTTGTCCCTTAATCGTGGATGCCTTAAATGATCCGTGAACGGTTTACAAGTTCCTAAAAAACTTGTTGGCGGCTCCCTATTTTCCTTGTCCCTAGTCGTAATATGTCAATTCCCACTTCCTATGAGTGCCAAGCATATTCAAAACATGCTTTAATGTAGGCGCACTTTGAACGACGCCTACAAGTACATTCTTTACTCACCACATAAATGAGATTTGAGTGTGTAAGCACTAGTCTTGAATTCTATATGCTCTAGTGGTTTGCTCTACTTGACTATTGTTAGGGACGATAGGAATTCGAATGGATTTGAGTGATTGATTTTGCTGCATGTTTGTTGGATTGGCCTTGAGTTATATTGTGGTTCTTTGACTTTATTTGGGGTGAAGTCCTGGTTTATTTTGATTCATTTCCTTGCTAAGGGACAAGCAAGGGTTTAGCTTGGGGGAGTTTGATATGTCTATTTTATATAGTATTTTACCCCTGTCCCTTTATCATAATTGGTAGTGTTTATGGCTCTTTAGAGCCACTTTTATTAATAATTGGTGTACTAATAGTGTTTTCATAGTTTTGGTTGAGTTTTGTAGGAAATTGCACTTTTGGAGCATTTTTCCGGGATTTTATTGAGCGACTACGAGCATTGGACATGAAAAATACCGAGCATTGGACACCGAGTGATCAAGCCCCAAAGTGGAAATTCGAATTGGGCTAAGAAGTGAAGCCCAATCCGAGTCCAACCAATAGCCAAGCCCGATCAAGCAACCCTTGGCTCGATCGGGCGGCTGCCCAGAACAATAAGTCGAAGAAAAAGGCGGGCCCGATCGGGCAGCCCTTTTCCCGATCGGGCGTTTGTTTCTGAGAGGATGTGTTAGGCGATTTACTTAGTTTTAATTAGGATTATTGGGGAGTTTTGTATAAATACGTTTTAATATTATTAGTTTTAGCATCTACTCTCTTAGAATTTCTCTCTCTACTTAGCTTTATTTTCTTTCTCTAGTACTCTATTCTTTGTTCTTGATTCAACTCATTATTTCCGTTAACTTTGGTAACGATTTCTTCCCTATTAATTTCAGTAATTTTATTTCTTTAATTCATCAAGACTTATTTAATTGCTTTGATTTGTTTAGATTCAATTATACGTGAGTAGTTATCTTTCTAGGGTTTGTGGGGATCCATAAATAATATGAAGGGGTAATTTGTTATTGTTGGTTGTCAATGATTGATTAATTTCATGTTGATTGATTTATTGCTATGCAATTAGATTAGGCCTGGTTTAATTGTATGAGTTATGAAACATTGATTCAAGATTCGAGATATGAAAATTGATGTTTAGGTTTAGTTTCAATAGGCGGAATAATTGATAAATGGTTAAGTCGAGATTCGAGAGATAAGATTTAATATCGGTAAATTAACTATGTGATTATAATACGTAGTGAAAGCCCTTCATGATCTGATTAATCGTTGCATTGATGATTGATTGTTATGTTTTACCATGGAATATTATTTATTGGTGAACCTATGCCCTAGGTCTTTTATTCATTTATTTTCCTCCTACTTTTATTATTTCCTATTTTTACTCATAATAGTTTAGTTCCCCTTTATAACATCAAATTGGTTGCTTAATAATCTAGATTATATCGATTAATTAGGAATAAATTGAGTTGTTTCCCTGTGGTTTGACCCTTCTTCCCTATCTGCATAGTTAGTGGACTTAGGAATTATTTTTGATTAGGTGATACGACTTTAGCCTGTCAAAATTTGGCAACGTTGCTGGGGAGCTAGGACCCCTATTTACTTTGGTGGGTTAGTCACCCACATTGCACTTAAATTGACGGGTTTTACACCCATTGACCATAGGAAAGTAAATGGCCCTACCCTCATGGACCTAGCATACTTAGGAAGCCTCAACTGGATCCAACCGACCCCTAGTGAGATATGGTGGATAATTCATAGAGAGTCGGGTAGGAGGGATCAAGCCTTCACATTGCCTAACCCAAACCTATTCTTCACCCCTCGTCAAAATGGCGTCGTTGCCGGGGAACGGTGTTTATGTTTGATTGTTTTTTATTACTTGAGTGTAGGCCTTTGTATATAATTTTCTTTTATTTGATTTTGCTTGTTTTGAAAAAAATGGCATGTCTATTATTTCCTAAATATGAAAATGAACCTTTTTGTGAATATTTCAATAGACATGAGGGATTTTTAGATTGTAATTGTTGTAATCTTTGGGAGGCTTATGAGATTTGTTATTTTGGTATTAATGAGCAAACTAGGAATGTAAAAGCATGCATAATGATGAATTTAGAGCATTGTCAATTGACGATACTTGGGATTTCTATGTTTTTTTTGGGATGTTTATAATAGGGGTATTAATGATTCTAATGTTGATGAGAAATGTTTTGATTCTTCTAATATTAGCATGAATTACCATGATTTTTCACATGATCTCATTAGTGAACCTAGAACAAACGTTTCCAACTCTATTTCCTCTTTTGTTTGTGATGATGAAGTGAATGCTCAAGTAGATGCTAATGGTGTGTTTCAATTTTCTTCATTATTTACCATGTCTTCTTTTGATGTGCTTCGTTCCTTCAATGATGAATCTCATATGCTTGATTGTGCCCCCACTCTCTAATGTGATGATTATGCTCATGATCTTAATGTTGATTCTTCCAATCTTGGTTGTACCTCTTCTTCTTTTGTTGAACCTCCACCTTTTACACCTTTTGAATCTCTTGTTGATATATTTGAGTATCAAATTAGGAGCATTGAGCTTAACAATGATCTTGGGCCTAGTAAGGAGATGATTCTTACATCTATGAGAGGTCAATTAGAGATAATGAAAAAGAATGAGTTTATTGAGGAGGAAAAGGGAAGATGAGATGAGTTAAAAAGCCAATTGTCATCCTTGATGCTTGTATGTGAAAAATCCTTATCCAATGTGTGTGTTGAGGATGATGAAGATTATTTTGTAAAACCAAGAGAGTGTGAGGATCCCTTTAGTGAGCATTTGAGTAATGGTGAAGGAGTTGTGAATAAAGAGAGTGTTAATTTCAAAAACCTTAACCCTCCTTCCTATCTTGATGAGTGTCTTATGCATGATTGTGATTCTTCTATCCATGAGTAATTGGACTCATTTGAGGTCATGTCAAAACCCATAGCCTTTTGAATGAGTTCATTTGGGATGCTTCATGGGAGAGAGATGAGTTTGAAATGAATTTGCATCCATTCATGCATGGTTTTAAGACCTTAGGCTTTAAAGATGTTGAGGGAGTTGTTGTTCATAGTTGTAATGGAGAGGATTATGTAGTTCCTCTTCGAATTTGGATGTTCAAGGGAGATGGAGATCATGAGTATTCTTCTTTTAAAGATTCTATGATTGATTTTCACGCTCTTATTGGTGATGTGAGGCATGGTGATGAGGAAGATTTCATTTGTGAGACCATAGCTCTCATTCCCTTTTCTCATATCCCTTTTTCAAGGAGATTTAACCATATCCCTTACACTCTTATTTCCCTCCCTTCTTTTGTCCATAAGCCTATTGGGTACCCTCTTGTCTATGATGATCTTCATGTCCCTCATTCATCTACTATTGAGGAAAAGGGTTATTATGCCACCCAAAAATAGTTTGAAGAGAGTTTGCCTAGTTTTTCCTTTTCTTTTCTTCTTCGTCTTCTTCTTTTGCTTATTTTGTTGAATTTGCTTTTGATTTTTCTTCCTTTTCTTTGCATCGCTCTCCTCATGGGTGTGCACTAAGCTTGTTGCACATCCTCTTCCAGTCATTTGCCTACCTTCTATCTGATGAAATGTGTAGTAGTGCATTTGACAAGCTCTTGTGTTCGTTGCAATATTATTTTCTAGAGCAGTCAAGGTTGGACCTTAAGCAAGCCTTTCTCGGGAAGTAACCCGTGTTTTATTTCTTTCATTTTCTTTTCTTTTTAGAATAGATATTCTCTCATGGAAATTTTTGTGTGCCTTTTACTAGGTACATGACTTTATATACTTTGGTACTTTGCTTTGGATCAAGAATCGAGGAAGCAAACTCCACTATTACTAGCATATGGAAAACAAGACTTAATTCTAAATGAACTTGGCATTGAAAGGTTAAATTGGGTCATTTGTGGGTATTTACA
Organism: Chenopodium quinoa; assembly: GCF_001683475.1. NCBI lineage: Eukaryota > Viridiplantae > Streptophyta > Magnoliopsida > Caryophyllales > Amaranthaceae > Chenopodium > Chenopodium quinoa. The sequence continues at coordinate 2,660,442 of NW_018744813.1, read as the reverse complement.
CCCACCTAACATTCGGTAATATCTTTTCTTGTTCTTTCTCTAATAGTTGATGCCTTGTTGCACATGTGTTGGTATTGTTGGATTGATCTCTTTGTTTTCCCCTCCCGTGGATTATTTGATTTATGATCGGAGTGTATTGTCTCATTCAAGCTTGGGGGAGGGTATTCTATCATGTTTGGTGGGATGTTAATTAATATATTCCATGCACAATTATATATGCATTTTCTAATTCTTTATCTTGAAGAACTCCAAAAAGATTTTTGTTTTCTGTCAAGGCAAATTTGCAATGTGTTATATTTTGTTCTTGCTTTGGACACAATACTTTATAGCCAAATTCTTTCCTTCTTAAATGGAAACTGTTTTGGGTGTTTTTGTCCCTCGGGAGAGTTACGTCACAAAGTCTGGTCCGGCGTGAGCTGTACTTGCAAAACAACGGAGATTCCGGTTGACTGGATCTCCGCCTCCGACGATCAAGTTAGTAACTTGAATAGGAGTAAAAAGGTGCGGAAATTAAGGTGGGTATCTTCTTGGATTCCAAGCTCGAGATGTCTCTATCAAAGAGTAATTTTCTAATAAATGGTAAAATGTGCCTCCAAATGGAGGAAATCTCCCTATTTATACGGTCCTAGAGAATTGTGCCCCTTATTAGGTCATCGAGCCCTAATCATTTTTGGGCTACGCCGTATTGCGGCTTTCTCGGGATTGGGGTCATGAATGCCGCTTTTTCCTATTTCTTTTGAATTCCACGTCCCAAACAGGGGTTGGTCCATTTTGGACTAACTCTAGGCTGACACGTGTCACTTTCTTATGGGACCACGTGGAAAGGTAAAATTACCCTAAACATTTGCCCCTCAAAGATGTGACGTGGCATTCCACGTGGCATCTATGACACGTGTCACTCTTCCATTGGGGGTGATTTTACCGCTAGTTTTTTACTGTTCACATTCTTAGTGAATTACGAAGTTGCCCCCCGATTTACCTCCTATATATAGCCGTTTACCCCTCATTATTTTGTATGTTTGCAAAAACTTTCAAGAAAGATAAACTTAGAGAGAGAGAGAGAGAGTATGCCTTTAAATCTGTGTTAAGCGCAAGCAATCAAGCTCGTTCCCGCCTGCCGCAGCCGGTTTCGTCTTACCTTCAGATATCAAATTTCAAGGTACCGTCTCTGTCTCTCTCAGCTCTTTTCATTTTTTCCCGCTTGTACATATTTCTTGCAATAAATGGATGCATCAACAACACACACGGCACAGCCTAGGTTAGAGTCCAACCGGTCTCCAGGTGTCTATGCAGGACACAATGGCTAGGATAATGCAGACGGCCCCAGATCCTGATTGTAGAAGTGAGGGCTCAGGAAGGCAGCAGCATGAGGGGGAGACGTCAGGTAAGGAAAACCGAACGGATGCTGAAAGATCCCCTCCGCATGCCCCTTCAATCCCTGCAGATTCCTTCCTTGACGAATGCGATCAGGGAGACGGGGAGGAGCCGTCTCTATGCCCCGCTCGCAGGATAAGGAGTCATCCGGAGAAAGCTCCGCCTCTAGCTCTGAGAGCAGTGACGAACTTATGTCACCGCTTGAGGATAGCGAGATGGAGGAGCGGAAAAAATGGAGTGAGAAGGACAATCCCTTCAAAATCCACGTCTCTGCCAAAGATAGGGCGAACATGGAAAAGGACTTGGAGAAGTTTAAACTCATACGCCCGTTGGCCGGTAATTACCGCATTTGGGTGCCGCCTAAAGAGGGAAAGGTCTCCTGGAAGGATGATGAGAGGAACGTCAACGCCTACTTTTGGTGTTATGAGGCGGCGTTCCTAGCCAGACTAAGATTTCCCCTTCACGAGGCGGTGAAGGCAATTCTAAGAGGATACGGCCTTGGAGTGTGGCAACTAACCCCCAATTCCTGGGCTAATATTTTGGGGTATATTGCCGCCTGCGAATTTCAAGGGTTGCATCATGGCTGGAAGGCCTTTGCCCATATGCACTATCTTAGCCGCAACCCAGGCGGCTAGAGAGCGTGGTATACTTTGACTACGCATCCTCAATACATGATGACTTTGGACAAAGTGTCCACGTTTGACGCTTGGAAGCACCGCTTCTATTTGCTGTCTGCTCCCAGTCGGCGAGAGAATTTTGGGCTGCGCCGGTACAATTACAAGCCCGACCTTCTGGGTCAAAAATGTTGTCTTCCCCGGATTCCGGATGAAGATTATGACAAAAAAATAGAGGCCAACTTTTTTGGTATTGAGACTGCTACCCTCTCAACTAGGGAATCAATAAAGGTTCCAAAGAACTGGATCCCTAAGAGCGCCTGGTTAAGGGACGAGTTCTTTTTGTCCTCCTGTGGACTCAGCACCATGTTTACCAAACGTATGCGCTTAAACATTATGACCGTCTGGGCTATCTCTATGTCAGCTGTTGTGTAAGTACTAATTTCCTTGTTCTGTTTGCAGAAGAAGCTTTGGCAATGCTCCCAGATGAGAAAACACCCAAACGGTCCTCAGCCACCATCCGAAGAGAGATTGCGGAGAAACAGGCGGCCGAGATTAGGGCCAAGGTAAGACTCCTGACTCATTTTCCTTTAACTAACTTTGCAAGTTGGTTTACCAGATGTATATCTGACTTGAATTCTTTTTGCAGGAGGAGAGATCCCAAAAACGTTTGAGAAGAGCCTCAAACGGGCAAGGGAGGACTCCGCCTCTACCCCCACCAAGTCCAAGAAGTCTGCCTCCACATTGGCACCTAGAGCTAAAGCCGGGAAGATTCAAATGCTCATTAGGGGGAAGACTTAGGATATAGGCGGAAGCCTGGGTCTTGACCTTGCCAATCCTCTGCGGGTGGCTCTCACCACGCTGCTTCTAAAGGTAAAGCAATCCCATTTGAGTCCCCGCCTGAGATAGGGTGGTCTTTGCGAGGGAAATCCCACTCCTAACAGACTTCTTCCTCAGACGGTCGACAACAGATTAGTGCCACCTATATTTTGCACTCATCAAATGTTGATTGTGGTGCACATCAATCACCGCGCTGGCCAGACGTCCAGAAGCATCCCAAGGCCATGCTTGACGCCGTCTGCAAGAGGGATTAAGACGTTATCCCTTGATAAGAGACGCTCAATCTAGAACGCATTTTGTCCCTTCTGGTTGAGGTAAGATATAAAGAAGATTAATTCAAGTTTTATTCCGCCTGCATATCTAACGTGATTTGTAATTGCAGGCTCTTTTGCGAGTAGACGGTCTCAAAAGTCCTTACTCCCGCAAGCCGGAAGAGATAAAGAGAGCCAATAAGTCAGCCAGAGACGCTGACAACGTTCCTGTATACTCTTGTACCATAAATGAACTTGAGACTAAAGCAACGACAATGACACACGCGGCGAGGATTGAGCAGCTAGAGGCAGACTTGGGGGCAGCCAAGCAGAAGCCTAGCGACGCAGAGACGGCGCTCAAAAAGGCTCAGGAGGAACTTGGAAAGGCTTAGGCGGATCTGGACAAGCTCAAGGGTGTTTGACAGGGTAAAGTCGTATCCCCTAATTAAAAGTAATTACCTAAATCCTCTAACTAAAGTAGATAGGGAAGTAAGGTCGAAATCCACGGGGAAACAAGTCTTTTTACTACTAATTATTTATTATAATCAAAAATTTCTAAGTAACCAATATTTTTGTGAATAAATTCTATACTACGGAGAATAAGGTCGAAAGAAATAAAGTAGGGGGAAAACAAAATATTAAAAGACCTAGGGCATAGGTTCACTAATAAACAATATTCCAGGGCAAATCATAATAAGCAATCATCAAGCATTGGTTAATCAGATTATAAAGGGCTTTCCCTACGTATTATAATCACAGAGTTAATTTACCGGTATTAAATCTCATCTGTCGAATCTCGACTTAACCATTTATAAATTAGTCCGCCTATTGAAACTAAGCCTAAACATCAATTCTCATCTGTCGAATCTCGAATTAATATTGCTAAACTCATACAATTAAATCTTGCCAAACCAAATTGCATATCATTAAATCAATCAATAGGAAATTAACCAAGCATTGATATTTAACAATCACAAAATTACCCCTTCATATCATTTATTAGATCCCCATAAACCCTAGAAATAAAACTACTCAAGAATCATCATAACAAACTAATCAAATTAATAAAGCAAAGCATAATCAAAGAAGTAAGTAAAATAGCTGAAATTAAAAGAGAAGAAATTGTTACCAAAAGAAATCTGGATTAATGGAAGTAATTAAGAACAAAAGTTGAGAGAGAGAATTTAAGAGAGAGAAAGTCTAAAAAAGGAGGTAAACCAAAATTACCTACATAATTCGTACTTAAACATTCCCCAAAACAAAAATTAAAACTAAATCTTAGAAAAACACGCGCCCGATCGGGCGAAGGGCCACCCGATCGGGCCCGCCTTTTTTGCTTTGCCCGCTACTAGTGTGGCGCGCCCGATCGAGCTTATGCTCACCCGATCCGGCGCGCCTCTTCCTTGAGGGTCCTTATGCGCGCAGTCGCCCGATCGGGCGTATGCTTGCCCGATCGGGCCCGGTCTTCTTCTTCGAGGCTCGGATTTCGATTGGGCTCAATTCCTCGGCCCAATCTAAGTTTCCTCATCGGGTCTTGATTCAACGATCAAATAACCTCGGTATCTCATACCGAGCCTTAATCATCGGCTATCACTGATCCTGGGCTTCAAAAGTGGCCGTGTCCTTCTAGCTTCTGTAGTTGATCCATAAAACCCGGGAAAATGCTCCAAAAGTGCAATTTCTTGTAAAATACAACTAAAACTACAAAAACACTAGAAAACACAATTTAGTAATAAAAGTGGCTCGAAAGAGCCAAAAACACTACTAATTATGACCAAGGGACGAGGGTAAATTACTATATAAAATGGACATATCAGTGTTTCCCAAGAGAACTTTGCAGCGACCCTGCAGGTGGAACATGAGCGCCTAGTTGCTTAAAGTGAGGCTGATAATGATGCCTGAATGAGGATTGCCTGGAACGCCTTGTACCCACAAGTATGCAGTGGAGGTTTTATACTTGAGAGAGAAGGGCGAGCAAGAGCCAGAGTCCTTTGAAGTTTGGGCCAATACCTAGTTGCCAGAACCTGAGCATCCCGTCCATGGTCAAGCGCATGAGATTCCTTCTGAAGAAGAAGATGAAGAGAACAATGACCAGGAGGACCTGTCTGTGGCTCAACAATGATTTCTGCGGCAGTATGCCATTTTTTATTTTTTTCTAGTTCAGCGGGTGTATGTCGAACTAACTTTCTTTCCGGCCTACGTGCAGAGTATTTCTTGTTTTTACTGGCTGAGGAGCCGGGTTAATTGTCAATTTGCTTCACATCCCGGACGTGGTTCGGTTAACAATGCTCTACCACAACCGTTTGGTTGGGTAGATTTTAATTAATGAATGGGCCGACTAAGTCGGTTTTGATTATTTTATCATTTAGCATTTGATTTTTGCATTTTCAGTTTTGCTTGATATTATTTCCTAACTTAGGGAAAGCATCCGGCAATTGATAATCCGTTTGTTCTTGCCCCTGGGCGGCTGTGTGGTTGGTTTCAACTTTAAGTCGATTGATTGGCTTGGGAACGTCTGATGCTTTAAGGAGCATGATATGTTTGCAAGCCAATCAATCACAAAAGTGATTGCCCCAAACCAAGTGCACAGCCGTCTAAACGACAGGCGTTCCAACCTTCCAACCAGACGGTCTTTTTCCGTCTGAGAAGATTGCAGGTGAATAGCCGCCTGGGTGTTTGTAATATAATTACACTTTCAATGTCAGGCGGCTATGAGTTGACTAATTAGTTCATTCATTTTTTTCCGCCTGCATGCGTATGTAAAGCAAACGATAGAGTGCTTTCTATGACGAATGCACCCAGAGTGGTGTCGCCGGACGTCATATTTCACATTGGAGGAGGCGAAATTATGATAATGTACAACCATCTGACCATTGGCATCATACCTTTTTCAAGCCGGTTGTATAGCCATTGCATAACTTGTGCCCCAATTGGAGAGTCTTGTGCAATTTTGGAATGAAAAGCCTAAGTAAGAACTTCACTCGGTCACCGACTGGTGTGTTAGGACATCCAATGTTCCTAAAGCTTAGTCGTTCTTTAGATTGTTCTGGTCAGACGGCAATGAGTTGACCAATTTGGTCGTTCAATCTTTGTCGTCTACACAGGTACATAGAGAAAGCAGGTGGGCTGCTCTCTGCAACAATTGCACCCGGAGGAGTGTCGTCGAACTCCATTGTCCATGTTGGGAAAGGTGATTTTATGAAACAAACAACCATCCGGCCATTGGATTTTAGTCAAGATTGAGACCGGCTGTATAGCCACTAAGCGTTTTTGTCCCTAGTTTAGTTATCTGGCCAGTGGCTTCGTGTTACTTGGACGTTGAATTTTCTACTAAGTTTCAAACTTAGACGGTTAAACAATTGGGCCGTCTGTGCATTGCCCAGACGGTTTTAAGATTAAAAAAGGAAATAACATAATTAAAACAAAAAGTGATTTCTAATTAATAGACTTCTTCTTTACAAAAATTTACAACTCAAAAGTAGTACTTTTTCAGTTTGTCTACATTCCAAGTCCTAGTCAAGCGTCTGCCGTCTGGAGTTTCCAGGCAGTAGGTGCCGTCTCTAACTTCCTCATAGATCCGGTAGGGGCCTTCCCAATTAGGAGTCAGCTTTCCAAGTTCATTGGCCCTACCGGTTGCCTCCATTTTCCGTAGAACGAAGTCACAAACTTTCAAAGGGAACTTGTGCACTTTCTTATTGTAGGCTCTTGTCATTCTCGGACGGTATATCTCATGACGCAAGGCGGCATTGCCCCTGCGTTCTGGGACAAAGTCCAATGTCAGACGCATGGCCTCCCAATTTGCCTCTTCATCATAAAGCATGACTTTAAGAGCCGGCTCGTAATGTTCAATGGGCAAGACGCCTTCAGCACCGTAAACCATGAGAAATGCGGTTTCACCGGTTGCCCCTTTTGCTGTTGTCCAGATGGCCCATAAGACATGAATTAATTCTTCTTCCCATAAACCTCCGGCTCTTTTAATCTTCTTCTTAATGTCGTCTGAGATGAGTTTGTTGAAGGCTTCAACTTGGCTATTTTCTTGGGGTTGGCTGACCAATGAAAAATAGTTTGAGATCCCTTGATCTCCCAACCAGGTCTTGAGCTGAGACATCTCAAACTGAGGGCCATTATCTCACACCATAGACATAGGCACCCCAAACCGGGTGATTGTGTTCTTCCAAATGAAAGAGATGACATACTTTGTCTTGATGTTCTTGACCGCCTCCGCCTCCACCCACTTGGTGAAGTAATCCATAGCAACTAGAATGTAGCGTTTTTTCCTAGTGTAGGCGTGGATTGTCGTCAGATGCCCCATTTAGCCATTTAGCAAACGGGACTGGGTCGTGGATTGTCGTCAGATCAGTAGCCGAGCGGTGAATAAGTTTGCCAAATTTCTAACATTATTTGTCACATATTTTAACCAGCTCTTTGGCGTCTGCCTCAAGGGTAGGCCAAAAGTAATGCCGCCTAGCTCTGACGACTAGGGATCTTCCACCTATATGGGAGGCGCAATATCCCGCATGCAAATCTTCAAGAACTTCCTTCCCCTTTTTTGGGGTAACACACTTCAAAAGAGGCTTCAGAAACCCCGTCTTGAAGAGTTCTCTGTTTCTCATCTCGAAGTTTGTCGCTCGCTTCTTCATGATGGCTGCCTCCTGTGGCGAATCAAAGAGCGTGTCGTTTGTTAAGAAAGCCCGGATGCCATCAATCCAGGTAGAGCTTCGGTCCAGAATTCCAATGGGCTCTTCATATATGCTTCTTTTTTCAAGAAGATCACAAAAGACTGACCGAGGCGTATCACAACAAGCGGAAGATGCCATTTTGGACAAGGCATCCTCGTGGTTGTTGCAGACCTGGGAACTTGTCTTTGAGTGAACCCTTCAAGTGTCCCGACCTCTTCCTTGACCGCCTGACAAAGTTATTTGATCATTGCCGGATGGGTAGCTTCATATGTACCTTCGTACTGGCTAACGAACAATTGAGAATCAGAATAGGCGTCAATTTTAGTTGCCCCTACTGCCTTACACATGCGGATTCCGGCTAGCAGGGATTCGTACTCCGCCTCATTGTTTGAGGCCTAAAACTTGAACCGTAGTGCATACTCGTATCTGTCTCCTTCTGGATATTCGTAGATTACGCCTGCACCACAGCCGTTCTTTATAGAGCTCCCGTCTACATACACTTTCCAAACCTCGTCCAGATTATCTGGAGCCACCGGATGGGTCATTTAAACAATGAAGTTGGCAAACGCCAGACCTTTCACTGCCTTTCTCGGTTCGTAAGTGATTTCTAGACGTTGTATTTCAATAGCCAATTTTAACATTCTTCCGGATGACTCCAAGGTGGACATTGGCCGCTTGAGTGGCTGGTCAATGTATATCACCATCGGATGTGCCAGAAAATAAGGCTTCAACTTCTTGAAAGACAAAAAATTTCAACCATTGGGTACCGGAGTTTAGCATTTTTTAGTACATGGCTAATGAAATAGACCGGGAGCTGGACGCCGTCTCATTCAGCAAGAAGAACGACACTAAGAGCATGATCTGGGACGGCTAAGTACATGTACAACATCTCTCTAGGCAGATGACTAACGAGCCTTGGAAAGGAGTGCAAGTGCTCTTTCAGATTCTAGAAGGTCGCCTCAGCATCATCCCATCCAAATCTAGTCTTCTTTCTGATTGATTGGAAGAAATAGAGGCATTTGTCACCTGACTGGCTGAGGAATCTCCACAATGCCGCCAGACAACCTGTTTATCTATTAACTTCCTTGATAGTATGGGGTCATGTCAATTAGCATTTCTTAGGATTCAACATGACCTCTATCCCCCTTTGATCAATCAGGAATCCGAGAAACTTCCCCGACTCAACACCAAAGACGCATTTCTTAGGATTAAACATGACCTTATGCCGCCTGAGGGTGGTGAACGTTTCTCAGAGATCAGCAAGATGCTCCATCTGTAGCTTTGATTTGACTATCATGTCATCAATGTACGCCTCCACATTCCTTCCAATTTGATTAATGAAGACCGTATTAATCATCCGTTGGAAAGTGGCATGCGCATTCTTTAAGCCAAATGGCATCACCATATAACAGAATAACCCCTGATCAGTGACGAAGGCCTTCTTCTCTTGATCTTTTTTCCACAGGGGTAAATGATGGAAGCTAGAGTAAGCATCCATGAAACTCATCAAGGCGAGGCCGGCTGTAGAGTCGACCAGACTGTCGATCTTTGGAAGCGGATAATTGTCCTTGGGACATGCCTTGTTGAGGTCTGTGTAATCAACACACATACGTCAGATACCATTCGGCTTCTTTACAAGCACAACATTAGCCACCCATTCGAGGAAATTACATGGCCGAATGAACCCAGCGTCTAGCAGCTTTCTGACTTCGACAGCTGCCGCCTAACTTCTTTCCTCAACGTGATTTCTTTTCTTTTGCCGAATGGGCTTCTTTTTTGGATCAACGGCGAGTTTGTGGACAGCGAGATCCGGGCTGATGCCTGGCATGTCTTCCACTTCAAAGGCAAAAATGTCTTTGAAGTCTTTCAGCAGGAGGTGCAAGTCTGCACCCATCTTAGGGTGAGCAGCCGTCCCCACCTTAACAATTCACTTTGGATGACTGTCATCCAGAGCGAGATCAATGTGCTCTCTGGCTAGCTGGGGATGGAGCTTATTTGACCGCTCTCCGGTCAGTGATTGCTATTTTTTTCTCTTTCTTCACCTCCACCAGCTAGGCAGCTTTTCTTTTCTTTCCGGCTGCAGGTGGGGCTGGGCTGGCATCCTTGACAATGTCAAGGTCTATTAGCTCCTGCCCTTGGCCGTCAGGGGCCACAATATCTTTGACGACTGAGAGGTAGCACTCCTGAGCCGTCTTCTGGTCCCCGTTCAGGGAGCTAACAGAGCCATCATCCCTCTCATACTTGATGAGCATGAGAGAAGGGATGATTACAGCCTTGGCTTCGTTGAGGGTTGGACGACCTAAGATGATATTATAAGCGGTCAGTTCCTCAACGTCCTAGAATTTGACGACCAGTTGTCGTCCTTTTCCTTTTTTTCCCAGCCAGTTAAATAAGTATATCCTACCGACTAGGTAAACCATCCCACCCCTAAAACCAACTAAGGGGTGGGTAACCGGATGCATGTTGCTGAGCTTGTATTTCATATTTTGTAGGCACCGGAGACTAATGATGTCCGACGAGCTGCTGGTGTCAATAAGGATTCGCCCAACTAGCAGGTTGGCGACCTTACATTCAATGACGACCGGGTCGTCATGCGGACGGCGGACGCTGCCCTTGTCCTTCTCAGTGATCAGAATGTCTAGGAAGGAGAATCTAGCTAACGCCTGCTCATCATCATCCTTTTCCATCTTTCGAAAATGGCTCTTGGTGCCCCGGATGGTGGGGCCACCACATGAGAACCCGCCTGCTATGGTGTAGACCGACTCCTTATCGGTGTCCGAACTACTAGTAGGCTAGGGAGTCTTGGACAATAACCCCTTGTTCTTCTTATAAGTCCCTTTGAACTTAGAAATGTAGGACTTTAAAATCCCTTTGTTAGCCAGTAATTCCAACGCTCGTTGAAGGTTGAAGCAGTCGTTGGTGTCATGGCCAACTTCCTCATGGTATTGGCAGAATTTGTTTTTGTTCCGTGACTGGATGAAACTTTTCATTGGATTCGGCTTCTCAATAGTCAGCCGGTCCTTTATCTCCATGAGGATGGAGTTGCATCCTTGTTAAACTCGTACCTAGGGACGTATGGTTTAAACTTTCTCTTTTTCTTCTAGAACAGCTGGTCAAAATCACTAACCACCCAGACTTCTTTTCTCTTCTTGCTCTCTTCTTTCTTTTTTGTCGACTGAGCAGATCGGCTTTCTTTTTGTTTGTTAGACTTCTTAAATTCTGACTAGCTACGAGGCGTGTAGAGGTCAGTTGCTTGAATATAGCTTTTCGCCTCCCTCTGGGCCGCCTGCAGCGTAAATGCCCCTTTTGTGACGAGGTCAAACATAAAGTTCTACCCGTCTCTTAGACCCTTGAAGAAGTCTGTGAATGCTACCTCGTCAGACATCCCCAAGATCTAGATTCGGACCAGGTTGAACCGCCTAACATATGAGCGTAGCCCTTCTCTCTCACCCTACTTAACGGTGCTCAAATCAAGGCTCATTTTCTTAGCAGGGATGTCCATTGAGAAGTTTGTGGAAAACAAGAAGGCTAGCTTCTTAAAGCAATCAATAGAATCGGCTTGCAGGTTGCCAAACCATTGTTGGGCAATTCCCTTCAATATAGCCGAGAAACATCGACACCAAGTGGCATCGTCCCACCCCTGTAGACAGATGAGGTTGGTGTATGCCATTAGGTAGCCTTTTGGGTTTGAGTTACCATCATAAGTACCTACCAACACATTCTTAACCTTGGTCGGTTGTGCCACCTCAGTTATATTCCTAGTGAAAGTAGAAGGTTGTTCACCAAGTTTGACCAGTCAGAGCTGCCAGTCCAAATGTTGGACGCTGTTGAATGTCGCCTGACCTCCGAAGGAAGGTGGCTGCATAAAAGGGAGGCCATATTGCCCATATTGCGCCTGAGGTACAAATGGGACAAACCCTATCATCATTTGAGAATTGGTGTGGACTGACTTGTCTCCTGTCCGACTCTCATGTAAGGATAGTGAGTTCCTTACAGAAGTTTGTTTGAAGCTATCTGGAAAGCTCGAGGTGGAGGCTGACTCAAATAGCTGCTGGTGTCTCCTCCGCTCAATGATTTATCAAGCGTCGGATACAGATTTCTTTGTGGCTTCCAGCTGCTCATGCCAGGTGTGCCTCTGAGGACCCTTTGGTAAAAGGATCTTGGTCCAGTCAAGTCTTGCGGCTGCCTTCTCCTTCTTCTTGGGATGAGGAGTAGGTTGCCTGTCCTTGACCGGTGACAGGGTAATGTCGTATCCCCTAATAAAAAATAATTACCTAAGTCCTCTAACTAAAGTAGATAGGGAAGTAGGGTCGAACTCCACAGGGAAACAGGTCTTTCTATTCCTAATTAATTATTATAGTCTAAATTATCTAAGTAACCAATATTTTTGTGAATAAAATCTAGACTACGGAGAATAAAGTCGAAAGGAATAAAGTAGGGAGAAAATCAAATATTAAAAGGCCTGGGACATAGGTTCACTAATAAACAATATTCCAGGGCAATTCATAAAAAGCAATCATCAAGCATTGGTTAATCAGATTATAAAGGGCTTTCGCTACGTATTATAATCACAGAGTTAATTTACCGGTATTAAATCTCATCTGTCGAATCTTGACTTAACCATTTATAAATTAATCCGCCTATTGAAACTAAGCCTAAACATCAATTCTCATCTGTCAAATCTCGAATTAATATTGCTAAACTCATACAATTAAATCTGGCCAAACCTAATTGCATAGAATTAAATCAATCAATAGGAAATCAACTAAGCATTGATAATTAACAATCACAAAACTACCCCTTCATATCATTTATTAGATCCCCATAAACCCTAGAAATTAAACTACTCACACATCATCATAACTAAACTAATCAAATAAATAAATAAAAGCATAAACAAAGAAGTAAATAAAATAGTTGAAATTAAAAGAGAAGAAATTGTTACCAAAAGGAAATCTGGAATTAATGGAAATATTTAAGAACAAAAGTTGAGAGAGAAATAAAGAGAGAGAAATATTCTAAGTAGAGAGAGAAAGTCTAAGAAGGAAGGTAATCTAAAATCCGTACAAAAATCATACTTAAATGTTTTTCTAAAACAAAAATTAAGGCTAACTAATCAGGTCCTATAAAAAACGCGCGCTCGATCGGGAGAAGATCGCATGATCGGGCCCGCCTTTTTCTTCGCATTCCTTCTCCGCAGCATCGCCCGATCGTGCTAGACGCTCGCACGATCAGGCGCGCTATAGCACGCACAGCACCAATGCCTTGCCACGCCCGATCGTGCTAGAGGTTTCCCGATCGGGTCCTTGCTTCACTTTAAGGCTCGGACTTCGATTGGGCTTGATTTCTCGACCCAATCCGGATTTCCTCTTCGGGTCTTTAATACTCGGCCCAAAGCCTCGGGATTCCAATTACCGAGCCCTTAATCATCGGCTCTCACCGATCCTGGGCTTCAAAAGTGGTCGTGTCCTTCTAGCTTCCTTAGTTGATCCATAAAGCCCGGGAAAATGCTCCAAGAGTGCACTTTCCTGTAAAATACAACTAAAACAACGAAAACACTATAAAACACACATTAGTAACAAAAGTGGCCCAAAAGAGCCAAAATACTACTAATAATGACCAAGGGACGGGGGTAAAACACTATATAAAATGCACATATCAACCAGCTTCTTCCTCCCAAATGGAGGATTCTTTTTAGCCGGCTGACCCTTACTGGGGCTGGCCTTGTTTTTGTTGATCATCTCCTTAATTTCACCCTTGAAGGTGTTCATGAAATTCATGAGCTCGTCCCGGGTGACTGGAGCTGATCCTCTGGCCTTCAGGGTATCCCCTTCTGGCCTCCCAGTGGACCTGCTTCGACCTGCCTAGTCTGCATCATGTTCCAGCTGATCTCTAGAACGGGTGTATTTGGAAATGAATGAGCCATCTTTGGCCACAAACGTCTCCACTTCGTCATCAGCAACATCATCATTATCATCTTGGTCAGTAAAGAAACGGAGACTTGACAGGGTAAAGTCTGGTCCGGCGTGAGTTGTACCTGCAAAAAAACGGAGACTTGACAAGGTAAAGTCGTATCTCCAAATCAAAAGTAATACCTAAATCCTCTAACTAATGTAGATAGGGAAGTAGGGTCGAATACACAGAGAAACGGATCTTTCTATTCCTAATTAACTAAAATAATCTAGATTATGAAGTAACCAATATTTATATTTGAATAAGAAAATAAACTACTAAGATTGAGAATAGGGAGAAAACAATATATAAAAGGATCTAGGGCATAGGTTCACCAATAAATAATACTCCAGGGTAAAACATAATAATCAATCATTGACATTGCATAAATAACATGATTTAACAGGCTCTCGCAATTTAATAGGCTCTCGCAATTTATTAACCAACATAGATTTAACAGGCTCTCGCAATTTACTAGATCTAAGTTCCTATTGAAAATAGCCTTTAATATCAAATTAACATTTGCTCGATTCATTAATTCAATATTGCTATACTTTTACAAGCCGCAATTGTAAAGCGTTAAAACAATTCAATAAGAAATTATCATGCAATATCAATAATCAATAATAGTCAATCATCAATGCATCAATTAACCAGATTGTAAAGGGATTTCGCTACGTATTACAATCACAGAATTAATCTACCGGTATTAAATCTCATCTCTCGAATCTCGACTTAACCATTTATAAATTAACCTGCCTATTGAAACTAGACCTAAACATCAAATCTCATCTCTCGAATCTCGATGTTGTCAAACTCATGCATAAAAGATAGGCCTAATCTAGTCACAGAGCATTAAATCAATCAATAGGAAATTAATCTAGCATTGATAATCAACAACAATAAATTACCCCTTCATATTATTTATGGATCCCCTTAAACCCTAGAATTAAAACTACTCACACATATTAAAAACTAAAATAATCAAAACAATAAAGTAAATCATGATTAAAGGAATAAAATAAACAACTAAGATTAATAGAAGAGAAATCGTTACCAAAATAAAGCTGGAATTAAGAGTAGAATTAAGAACAAAGGTTTAAGAGAAAGAAATCTAAGAGAACAATTAGGAGAGTAAAGAAACATTAAAAGAAAAAGAGAAGGAAAGAGATAGATCCTAAAACCGTATTATGGAGGAGTATTTATACTCCGTACAAATCCTAAACTAAAACAAACTAAAACGACGCTAATCTTCAACTAATAAATAAACGCGCCCGATCAGGCGAGGCATTGCCCGATCGGGCTCGCCTTTTTTTCTGATAATAATAATCTCGCGCCCGGCCGGGCGTGTCACCGAGCGCCAGCCTAAGCTTCTCCCGCCTGGTCGAGCGCGCCTCCGGGCGCCAGCCTCTTTGGCCGGGCGGCTCATTTGGGCCAGTATTTGGACTACGATTGGGCTCCAATTCTTCGGGCCAATCTGGGTTTCCTCTTTCGGTCTTAAATACTCGGTCCAAATGCCCCGGTATCACCTATACCGAGCCCTTAATCACCGGTTCGATGGCTCTAACCGGCCCTGGGCTATAGAATCTGGTCGTGCTTCTCCAATGTTCGTGATTGCTCCAAAATATCTCGGGAAAATACTCCAAAAGTGTAAATCCCTGCAAAAGTCAACCAAATCTACGAAAACACTAGAAAACACCAATTAGTAATAAAAGTGGCTCTAAAGAGCCAAAAACACTACTAATTATGACCAAGGGACGGGGGTAAAATACTATATAAAATAGACACATCAAACTCCCCCAAGCCAAACCTTTGCTTCTCCCTAACCAAAGATCTCAACAATGAATCAATAAATATGCTTCACCCCAAAAGTAAAAATCAAGCACAAACGATCCAAGGTAAATCAAATAAACATGCTTCAAAGTCAACCAATCAAATCCATCTAAATACTAATCTTCCCTAACAATTGTCTAACAGAGCAAACCACAAGAGCATATAGAATTCAAGTCTAGTGCTCATACACTCAACTCTCATTTTTGTGGCGAGTAAAAGATGTACTCGATCGCTCTCCATCCAACCCCTTTATGTGAACAATGCCCTCCCAACTCACACTCTCGTGTGTATAAAACAATGAACGCTCAACCTACTAGTCGACTCGAAATATGTCAAATCATAACTTGCATTGATAAACAACACTTTCACATTCATACAATTCTATGCACAAAGGTCGGAAGGTCTTTAAAGCTTGTAATGTAAGGTTAGGGCAAAGGTTAGGATAAGTTTGGGAATAAGTGAGAGAAAAGCTATGCTTAAAGGAGACATATCCTAATAAAATCCATGATCAAAATAAATAATGATCATACATCTCCTACATAACCAACTCTAACATCAACCAAATATACTCCAATCATAATAAATAATCCCAACTCTTACAATTTCACTCATAAAAATATAATAATGAAGAAGTAGAGTGAATAAACAAACTTTATTTCCAAACTTGAATATTTTTTCATTGAAGCTCTATCATTTTTCTTTTGATCAACCTCCAACTAGAACATTTGAACATTTTTTTTTCTTACGAAGTTCACTTATTTTTTTCACATTTTTTTTCTTGAACTTATCTTTTTTTCTTCATAACATCATACTTTATTTTTTTAAGAAAATATAACTCTCAAACTCATCAAAAATAAACATGATAAAAAACAAAATAACTTCTCAAAAGCTCACCCAAACTGTGCAAATAATAAGCACACTACAAACTCCCTCACCTCACTCACTAATACACTAGTAGAAAAAACGAATTTGGCATCGGTTCAAACCCGGCCTAAGGCACCAGTTTGAACCGGTGCCTATGTGAGGGGTTCCAAAAAGGGGTTTAAAAAGGCACCGGTTCAAACCTATGCCAAAAATTGAAATTGGCACCGGTTAACCGGTGCCAAAAAGTACAAAAAAAAATTATTTAACAGTTTTTGGCACCGGTTAACCGGTGCCAAAAGTGCCAACATTTTAATTTTTTTTTTTCTTAAAAATTAAATCTGTATTAATATTAATATAATCAAATCTATTCATTATAATATTAATATATATATAATCAAAAAAAAATTACAGTGCAATCAAATCTTAATAATAACCAAAAGTGCCAAAATATTAATATAATCAAATATGTTCAAAATAAATTACAACAGCTAAATCAAAATAAAAAAATTACAACATATAAAATAAAATTACAATATAAATCAAAAAAAAAAAAGAAAATCAGTTGATTCTTCGATTTAAGATCAATATACTTGCATGTTGATTCTTCAATTTAATTCTTCAATTTAAGAACTAAATCCATATACCTGCACCAATTAAAACAACCAAAATGAATTGATTAACATGAATTAATTCAAAAACCCAGTAAATCGATAAAAAAGAGAAAAGAATAACCCAGAAAATGAATATGAAAATCAGTTCAAAAAAGAAAATGAAATTGAAAATCAGTTCAAAAAAGAAAATGAATCGGAAAAAATAAAAAAATAAAAACCCAGAAAATCGAAAACAAAAAAAAATCAGTTCAAAAATCCAAAAAATAACCCAGAAAAAAGGGAAAAAAAGAAATTAAAATCAGTTCAAAAACCCAGAAAAAAGGGAAAAAAAAAGAAATTAAAATCAGTTCAAAAACCCAGAACATCAATTACAACCCAGAAAATAAAATCCAAAATCAATTAAAACCCAGAACATCAATTCAAAGCCAGAAAATAAAATAAAAAATCGACAAAAAAACCCAGAAAATGAAAATGAAAATCAGTTCAAAAAAGAAAATGAAAATGAAAATTAGTTCAAAAAAGAAAATGAATCGGAAAAAATATAAATATTGAAACCCAGAAAATCGAAAACAAAAAAAAAATTGTTCAAAAATCCAAAAAAACCCTGAAAAACGGAAAAAAAAAAAAAAAAAGAAAAAAAAATCAGTTCAAAAACCCAGAAAATGCATGTTGTTGTTGTTGCGGCGTTGTTGTTGTTACGGCGTTGTTTTTGTTGCGGCGTTGTTGTTTCATGTTGTTGTTGTTGTTGCGGTGGTGTTGTTGTTGATGTTGAGGTGGTGTTGTTGTTGATGTTGAGGTGGTGTTGTTGTTGATGTTGAGGTGGTGTTCGAAGAGAAAGAGAAGAGATTAAGGGAGAGCAGAGGAGAGATAGAGGGGGTGTTGTTGCGGTGGTGTTCGAAGAGAAAGAGAAGAGTTTAAGGGAGAGCAGAGGAGAGATAGAGAAGGGAGAGTAGAGGAGAGAGAAGGGAGTAAAGAGACGGAGTGAGAGGAGAGATAAGTGTTTTAGTTAGGGTTATAAAATGAGAGGAGGAGGCGGCCACTTTTTTTTTTAAATAATTTAAGGTCCGGTTCAAAAAGGCACCGGTTCAAACCGGTGGCCTTTATTATTTTGGCACCGGTTTGAAGTGAATCGGTGCCTTTTACTCTAGTTTAGCTTCCCACCAATTTTATAGGCCATTTTTGGCACCGGTTTGGACTGAATCGGTGCCAATTAGGGGGTGTCTTTTTGATATTTTCTACTAGTGATAGCTCCCCCAAGGCAAGCTTGGGACTAGTAACCAATGGGGCAAAATAAGCTTGTAATGTGGCTAATAAACAACAAAAAGTCAAGGCAACAACATGGGTAGCAAGAAGGGAACAAATGTATCTACAATATCTGGAGGCTACCTAAAAGAACAAATGCCTTCGTCCTCCTCAATGTGCATAATAATGAATCATATAAACATTACAAATAGTTGCAAACCAATACTCAAATTCCTTGACATACCAGGACCTATGGAACTATCACACATTCCTAACCAAATCAACTAGTCAAGCACTATATTCACAAGTGGTTGGACAAAATTGACGCATGTCAAGGTTTTAAGGCAATCAAACATCAAATCATGATCAACTAATCCACAATGCTTATCATCGAATACCAGGAATCAAAACAATTTTTCTCAAGTAAGGGGCAAAGGGAAGCATAATTTACAATTCATTGGTACGTATTTTTGGATTTTTTATTTTTCAATTTTTTTTTTTTTTGTATTTTTTCATATATAAGAAAGCAATAAAACTAACCTAGAAAGCAAGAAATCTAACCTAAGAAAACACACAAAAAATAAAAGAAAGAGAAAACGAAAGATACCAAAACCAAAATCTCCCCCAAGCCAGAATCAGACAATGTCCTCATTGGCTCGGGAAACTAGCCCAGCATAGCTAGTCCTGATCATCCTGATCCATCGAGCCAAAACCTGCACCTCCACTGCCACCTGCACCACCTGCACCAGAAGAGCTACCACTAAAATAATCAGCATGAAAACTCCCCCCTGCCGGTCCCCCGAAAGGAATGTCCTGGCCGTACCCGAAGAAAGAAGAATATTAGTGTAAATACCTCGGGCAGTGGGATCCCTATCGTATTCCTAGGGTGGAGGCTGAAACCAGTCAGGGTGAATAGCGTCGTCGGGAATGTTGCCCCGACGAGCATAATCATCGTACATAGGGTAGAGAGCTCTACCCTGGTTTCTCTCTAGGTATCTCTGGTCTAAGGAGCCTACCATCCTCCTAAGGTAAGTATGGGAATGCTCGATACGTCCTAGGGCCTGACCTATACTCTGAAGATCCCAAACTGGGTCAGAGTCTACATGAGGGACGGAGTGAGACATACGAGGTGGAGAGAATGCCACCTCGGGCTGAGGCTGGGGTGGTGGAACTGGTGGTGGTGGCGCCTGCCCCCTTGCTTTGGCAACTAAAACATCATAAGTGTAAGAAGGTTTCCCTGGGGGAAAGGCGGTCAAGTCAGGATTGGGTAGGGGAAAAATGGCAAAGGTTGCTCGCTCCCAGTCCGAATACACCAAAATGGTGTCTGCTCGCTATCCGGTCTAACCCACCCCAACTCCTCAAAATACCTAGCAGTCATATAGGTATCTGATCCACAGTTTGCAGCTGGTGGGGTCTGTCCACTACAAAACCGGCCTTTTTCATTGCTATTCAAGTGATAAGGCCACCTAAACGGATAGGGGTCTTGGATGTGGTGCTGGTCGTGGCATGCCTACTCAAATAGTGAACTATAAACCTGCCTATGTTCAATTTCCCGTACCCTGTACACATAGTGTCCTATGACAGCTAGTTCATTAGATTGGGCATTATGGGGCTCGGCCCTACCTAAAAAACACAAACCCGCAAATCTTTGCCAGATTTTTGGGACAGGGTGGCGAATAGGTTTGGTACTAGCATGTTGGGGGTCGGGGGTAGGCAAACCAGTCAAAGCATTATATATGTCACCCATTTTATAGTCCGCATGCCATTGGTGAGATAATTCAGAATTTAATTCAAAAATTTTACAAAATTCTACAAAAGTTAAACAAAAATTTCTATTGTTTAACCTGAAAAATAAATTTGGCCCATTTCTACTACTAACAACATGGAAAGTGGACAGAAATTCACAAGTAAGTTCTCGGTATGTAGGATAGTGCATATCAACAAATTTTCTCATGCCAATGTCATTCAAAAATCGTTTTACAAAATCATACAAACCAAATGATTCTAGGGTAGGGAGGTGTAACCACCGAGAAGGAATTACCTCACGACCGATTCAGTGCTCTAGCTGTTCCTTTTGCTCTTGGCTCACAATCCGGGTCGTCGGCCAGTACGGGACTTGCAAGTCCGGGTCGTATTCCTCCCTCGAACTGGAGCTCCTACCAAAAATGGACCTAGCCCTCTTTGAAGCCATGTTTAGGAAATGGGTTTGAAAATTTATCGAATTAAATCTGAAAAAATTTTATATGAAAGTGTAGAGGATGAAGAGAGGATCATCAATATGTAAATATTTTTGAATTTGGGTAAGAATTGGAGGAGAAATCTTATAGAGAAGGTAGAGAAAATTTGAGTTTTAGAGAGAGAAAGTAATAGAGAAAGAAGAAAGAATGAGAAAAGGTGAAGAAAAAAGAAGAAAAAAGGCACGGGTAGGCTCGCGCCCGGTCGGGCACCAGCTCGCCCGGTCGGGCGATCTAATCATGTATATTGCGCTAGCCCTCGCGCCCGGTAGGGCGGCGTTCGCCCGGTCGGGCGATATTTCAGTCGATTTTTGTTCAATTCTCGCGCCCAGTCGGGCGCCGTTTGCCCGGTCGGGCGATCTATAATACCAAATTTCTCCTGGTCTCGCGCCCGGTCAGGCGCCCTTCGCCCGATCGGGCGATCTTGAGGTTCAAAATTTCGCCCTTCTCGCGCCCGGTCGGGCGAGGCTTGCCCGATTGGGCGGATAAATTAGTCCGTATACGACGAATTTCGCGCCCGGTCGGGCGAAATTACTTATTTTTAGATCCTTGCTCTCGCGCCCGATCGGGCGAGCTTCACCCGGTCGGGCCCGAGACTAAATCGGCGAAACTTTTTTTCTTTCTTCAACCTGTACAAACACTCATAAAACTCGTTACATTCCCTCATCTCTCCTCTCATAAGAAAAAGAAAAGAAAAACTAGTCTAAAAAGCATTAAAAATACGGGTTGCCTCCCGCAAAGCTCTGGTTTATCTAGGTCCCGCACGACCTTCTTACCAAGTACAATAACTAGGACCCTTGGCCTAACGCTTGGTTGGGTGGTTTCTCACCTGGTCTAGCGGTGTTTAGGCTGCGATGTGGCTTCCTGACATACCTTGTGGGACGCCAAATCACCTAATCTGGTGGATCCTCCATGACTTGGAATGGTGGATCTTCAATGCTACGCACTAAAGATCCTTCTTTGATCGAGGATTGCTTCAAATTTTCCTTGCATGCAACACTTGCAACTCGATCTGGCGGAACACTTACCATAGGGTCGATTTGCACAACTTGCTCGATCGGTTCCACTTGTTCATCCTCGAAACCAAGACCAACATTGTAGAGTGCTCTTTCTATTGCATCGACTTCCTTCTTCCATTTTTCTATCTCATCTAAAAAGGATGCAACACAAGATACCGCCTCCAAGGGATCTTTTTCAAGAGCTTGGGACTTGTTAGAATAATTTTCAACCACATTAACACTGAAACATTTCTCCTCATTCATGGAGCTTTTAGGGGCATTATTCAGATTAAAAACAACTTTATCATCCCTTACTGATAATGTTAACTTACCACTTCTTACATCTATGTCTGCTCCTGTAGTGTTAAGGAATGGTCTACCCAAAATAATTGGGGTTTGCATATCCTCAGCCATATCAAGAACAACAAAATCTACAGATATATAAAATTTACCTACTCTAACGAGGACATCCTCTAAAACACCTAAGGGGTATTTGAAAGAACGGTCGGCCATTTGTAGTGTTATATTGGTAGCTTTTAATTTACCCATATTCAACTTAGAACACACAGATAATGGCATGACGCTAACACTTGCACCTAAATCACATAATGCATTATCAATCAAGAGATTGCCAATATGAAAAGGGATAGAAAAGCTACTGTCTCTACCTCACTAATAGACCTTTTCCTCGTCAATATTTCTTTCATAAATTTTGCATACGAGAGGATTTGTGTGATTAATTAAGTAAAGGGAACTGTTACCTTCAAATCTTTTACCACCTCCAGGAACTTACCAAACTGCTTATCCAAGTTTGTCTTCAATTGATGATTGGGGAATGGAAGTTTGATAATTGGCTTTGGAGCATTATTGCTCTTATCTGGAATAGCCACCTTCTCTGGAGTTGTACCCTGCAATGTAGAATTAGATGTGTTAGTACTATCCTTTAGCCCTGCAGGGCTATCAACTACATCGTTTTGTTTAACGGAATCAAGATTAGCATTATTTAATAAAACAGGTTCATCAACTACGGGCATAGAGGGCCCTTCATAGTTTGAACCACTCCTTAGATTAATTGCAAATGCTTGATCCGTAGGCCTGGTCGGCTATGCCGGCAGGGCTCCCTGTTGGCGGGCTTGTAGAGTAGCGGAAAGTTGCACAATTTGATTATCTACAATTTTATTATGCGCTAGAATTTAATCAATTGTCGCATCTCTACTCTCCATGTGCTTTTGCATATTTACCAACATTGCTCTAATTTCCACCAGAGAAGGTTCAGAAGTTGAGGAGGGTTGTTGTGGTTGGTTCTTCTGGCTAGCATTGGGATGATAATATTTCTGCTGTTGTTGCTGTGGCGCCTGTGGTTATTATGATGGTGGATTTTGAACATTAGCGCTCCAGTAGGAAAGGTATGGATGATTCCGATACCCAGGATTGTAACTGTTGGAGTATGGGTTATTCTGCCTATAGGCTTGAAAGGCATTAACTTGCTCCACGGAAATCCTGTAATCGTGCTCCCAATGACCTACAATTTCACAATTTTCACAGAAAGCCTCATTAGAATTATTATTATTGATCGCAGAAACATTAGCTACATTAACAGAGCTCAGATTATCTAATTTTTGGCAAATAGAGGTAAGTTGAGCTTTCAAAAAGGATACAGAGTCAACACTATGTTTCCCCTTGTTAGAAAATCCTCTAGGATTCCCATATTGGGAATTGTGTATCGCCATATCTTCAATAACCTGACCTGCATCATCAACATTAAGATTCATAAATCTTCCACTAGTTGTAGAATTTAAAATTATTCTAGAGGAATTTCAAATGCCATTATAAAAGTCTTGGATTAACTGCCATTGCGCTAAATTATGGTGAGGTCATTCTCTTTGTAAGTCCTTGAACCTCTCCCAAGCCTCATATAAAGTATCATCGGCTTCTTGGGCAAAGTTCTTAATCGCACTCCGTAGTACGGCTATTCTCTCTGCAGGATAATACTTGTTATAGAAATTCAAAATAAGAGTTTCCCAGTCAATTATACCAAGTGTAGTTCTATTTAAACCATTAAACCACAATTTAGCTTTTCCAGTTAAAGAGAAGGGAAAGAGAATCTCCCTGATTTGGTCTTGAGTGACCCCGGCTTGCATGATGGTGTTGCAATATTGACAATAGTCGGCAATGTGAAGATTCGGGTCTTGACCCTTGGCTCCACTAAATTGCTTCCTCTCTATAATCGTTATAAATTGAGGCTTAATTTCGAATTGAACCCCGTCAAGAGCCGGAGTAGGGGTGAGATGTGGAAAATTTGTAAACTTGGGTTGTGAGTAATCACAAAGCTCCTTTGGAGCCGTCATCTCTGATTCTGCGTCTGATGATACCTCTGAATCACTAGAACCAGTTGGAGGATCGCGGTGATTATTATTATCACCAGAATCCGCCAGGATTTGCTTATAGAGATTTTTCTGTCTATGGAAGGAACGTTCGATCTCAGGATCGAATGGGATGTAACCTGATCTAGAACACCTGGGCATAAATAAAAACTAGAAGAAAATATGAGATTTGCCTCAGAGAACTAATGCTCTCTGAGACAAAAGGGGAATAATCTAGACTACAAAATTAATCAGAAATAAAAAAAAAAAACCATTTTCCCGGCAACAACGCCAAATTTTGACAGGGTAAACTCGTATACCCAAATCAAAAGTAATACCTAAATCCTCTAACTAATGTAGTTAGGGAAGTAGGGTCGAATCCACAAAGAAACGGATCTTTCTATTCCTAATTAACTAAAATAATCTAGATTATGAAGTAACTAATATTTATATTTGAATAAGAAACTAAACTACTAAGATTGAGAATAGGGAGAAAACAATATATAAAAGGATCTAGGGCATAGGTTCACCAATAAATAATACTCCAGGGTAAAACATAATAATCAATCATTGACATTGCATAAATAACATGATTTAACAGGCTCTCGCAATTTAATAGGCTCTCGCAATTTATTAACCAACATAGATTTAACAGGCTCTCGCAATTTACTAGATCTAAGTTCCTATTGAAAATAGCCTTTAATATCAAATTAACATCTTCTCGATTCATTAATTCAATATTGCTATACTTTTACAAGCCGCAATTGTAAAGCGTTAAAACAATTCAATAAGAAATTATCATGCAATACCAATAATCAATAATAGTCAATCATTAATGCATCAATTAACCAGATTGTAAAGGGCTTTCGCTACGTATTGCAATCACAGAATTAATCTACCAGTATTATATCTCACCTCTCGAATCTTGACTTAACCATTTATAAATTAACCTACCTATTAAAACTATACCTAAACATCAACTCTCATCTCTCGAATCTCGAATCAATGTTGTCAAACTCATGCATAAAAGATAGGCCTAATCTAGTCACAGAGCATTAAATCAATCAATAGGAAATTAATCTAGCATTAATAAAGAACAACAATAAATTACCTCTTCATATTATTTATGGATCCCCTTAAACCCTAGAATTAAAACTACTCACACATATTAAAAACTAAAATAATCAAAACAATAAAGTAAATCATGATTAAAGGAATAAAATAAACAACTAAGATTAAGAGAAGAGAAATCGTTACCAAAATAAAGCTGGAATTAAGAGTAGAATTAAGAACAAAGGTTTAAGAGAAAGAAATCTAAGAGAACAATTAGGAGAGTAAAGAAAGAGTAAAAGAAAAAGAGAAGGAAAGAGATAGATCCTAAAATCGTATTATGGAGGAGTATTTATACTCCGTACAAATCCTAAACTAAAACAAACTAAAACGACGCTAATCTTCAACTAATAAATAAACGCGCCCGATCGGGCGAGGCACTGCCCGATCGGGCTCGCCTTTTTTTCTCATAATAATAATCTCGCGCCCGGCCGGGCGTGTCACCGGGCGCCAGCCTAAGCTTCCCCCGCCTGGCCGGGCGCGCCTCTGGGCGCCAGCCTCTTTGGCCGGGCAGCTCATTTAGGCCACTATTTGGTCTACGATTGGGCTCCAATTCTTCGGGCCAATCTGGGTTTCCTCTTCCGGTCTTAAATACTCGGTCCAAATGCCCCGGTATCACCTATACCGAGCCCTTAATCACCGGTTCGATAGCTCTAACCGGCCCTGGGCTATAGAATCTGGTCGTGCTTCTCCAATGTTCGTGATTGCTCCAAAATATCTCGAGAAAATACTCCAAAAGTGTAAATCCCTGCAAAAGTCAACCAAATCTACGAAAACACTAGAAAACACCAATTAGTAATAAAAGTTGCTCTAAAGAGCAAAAAACACTACTAATTATGACCAAGGGACGGGGGTAAAATACTATATAAAATAGACACATCAAGACTCTGGTTGACTGGAGCTCCGCCTCCGACGATAAAGTTAGTTACTTGAATAGGAGTAAAAAGGTGCGGAAATTTAGGTGGGTATCTGCTCAGATTCCAAGCTTGAGATGTCTGTATCAAAGAGTAATTATGTAATAAATGGTAAAACGTGCCTCCAAAATGAGGAAATATCCCTATTTATAGGGTCCTAGAGAATTATGCCCCTAATTAGGTCATCGAGCCCTAATCATTGGTGGGTTGCGCCGCATTATGGCTTTCTCGAGATTTGGGCCATGAAGGCCTCCTTTTTCCATTTCTTTGGAATGCCACGTGTCAAACAGGGGTTGGTCCATTTTGGACTAACCCTAGGCTGACACGTGTAACTTTCTTATTGGACCACGTGGCAGGGTAAAATTACCCCAAACAGAAACGGTGTGCACGGTTTGAGACTATCCTTGGTTGATTCTAGGATAGAGTATGCTAAGGTAGTCATTTAGAACTTTTGAGAACTTGAAATCGAACCCTATTGTTTTTGAAAATTTGCAATGGCTCCCCTTTAATGAATTTGAAGCTAATAGTGAGTTTTTTCTACAACCATGTGAGGTTTCATTGTTTTCAAGCCTTCTACAATTACTTGCATGAGCGGCATGAATCCTTTACTATTGCGGACCTAATCTTGAATCTTGACTCATAATTCTCAAACACGAGACCAAACCATCGAGGGAAGACAAAGGCATCTTTTCGGGGTGATAATTTTTCTTTTCTAGGATAATCTTCTCTCTTTTTAGTTCTTGGGTTTACATTTGCCTACTTGCTAATAATTTAAGCCTTTTCCCTTCATTTCAAGCCACATCTTTAGAACTTTGAGCCTTTTGTTTCATTTTTGTTCCATTTTTTGTTTTTGTGAAGCAAATGATCATGCTATTAGAGATTGTGGTATATGAGTTTGGATATTGGTTCTTATTTGTAAGCAAGCTT
Source organism: Chenopodium quinoa (assembly GCF_001683475.1). Taxonomy (NCBI): domain Eukaryota; kingdom Viridiplantae; phylum Streptophyta; class Magnoliopsida; order Caryophyllales; family Amaranthaceae; genus Chenopodium; species Chenopodium quinoa. The sequence goes on along the minus strand of NW_018744813.1, from coordinate 2,633,636 downwards.
GTGTTTTGTATATCTTGTGAATAATGGCAAGTGAATAATTGAAAAGGTCGTCCATAGTTATAAAAGGCAAGGAAATTCAAATGCAAAGTTGAAACAGTCGTCCATAGTTAAATGAGGAAAGGACAATGAATATAGTAAAAATGAAAAAATTAAAAAAATGCGAAAAAGCAAAGCAAATTCAAAAAGCTTTGGCAAAAAATTGAAGTAGTGAAAAATGAAAAAGTTCAAAAACATTTTGATGTAAGTGACTTTCTCCCTATTTTAAGCATTAAGGACAATGCATTGTTCAAGCCTGGGGGGAAGCGTTTTTACGCTTTTTGTACATATGTTTGTTATTCTTAGCTTTGAATAAGCTTGGGGGTGATGTGTTTTTGTTTGGTGTTTATTTGGTTTTGGTTTTGAGATTTTGCTAATTTTTGCTTCACGATTTAGGTATACCACAAAATTCTAAATTTTAAACCTGCCCTCACCCTTTTGCCCTTACGTTACAACCTTTGGGAAAGCCCTTTTGACCTTGAGTTGAGTCACATATCGGGGGAGGGCATTATGAGTTAAAGTCTCAAATCTATTTGTTTTTTTCCAGTTCCTTCGAGGAACTATACAAACGCTCACTAAAAAGTAGATTTGAATCTAATTAGGAGAATGTGCTAAAATGTTTTGAGATAAAAGTGAATCGCGTTTCATTAGGTCTCTATGCTTAGCATATCCTATGTTTTAATCAACATTAGATATCTTAGAACGTGCACTCCCTTACTTGTTTAGTAAAACTTGCATTCATTTGTGCTTGTACATTTGCAAAAACAATCCACTCATGAACATTTGTTTTGTTTCCTTTTCTATTTGTTTCTTTTTCATGCTTTCCCTTGTTTGTTTGGTTAGTGAGAGTTATAGGTCAATCTCTTAGGAAACCCTAACAAGAGCATTACTCGTCCTCTAGGGCGATCTAGGGGTTTAAATGGTTTATCAATTGTTGCTAAAATTGACCATGATTCCTACAAAAGTGAGCTAGTGTATATTCTTGTCTCTTCTATTTTTCTTCTCTTTGTTTGAATAAGCTCATCATTTCTCCCTTGGTTTTGTTTTGCTAGAGGACGAGTAAAATATAAGCTTGGGGGTATTTGATGGGTGTCATAAATGGCACCTATTTGATGAGCATTAAGGTTGTTTTTACCTTCTTTCGCTTTCCTTCTTAATAAAAGTTCAATGCCAATGACATTCCTAATTTCAAGCCAATTGACAATCCTTACTTTAACCTAAGGGCTTTTTAAACAATCATGGACATTAAGGGAACTGATAGGAGAGTCTTTTGATGAATAAAAGTTATACTGCATGTGCACGATGTCTGTTATTAAAATAGACTTAGAAAATACAAGTCGAATCCCACAGGGAGACAGGTTCTATTAGTTTTGCCCAATTATTATAAAATATTTCAATAAACGAAGAGTGGTTTGATGATTAATTAACTAAATTATGACAATAATAAAAATTAGGTTGCTCTTAGATAAATTAAAGTCTAGGGCATACGTTCAGTCCACCATGCTTATACCAATCCAAGAAATGCAAATAATCCATTAATAAACAAACTAGGTAGAATAATTAAAGCACTTGTTAATCCTTCGGTCGGGAAACACATACGAATTAACATATGTAGTTTGATCGCTAACATAATCAAATTCGCCAACTGTAATTAAACCTCTAAAAATATGATCTTTCAATTCTAATTTTTATTAGCTAAATAATCAACTCATGATATTGGCCAATTACATGAATCAAACAATAAAGCACATATCAATTGGAATTATTCAAGCCCTAATCCCTAAATTTATAAATAATTAAGCACAATTAATCAAGGTATAAACATGGCTTCCCTCATTTAGCCCTAGAAAACGACTACTTACTCATAATTGAAATAAACAATAAAAAGGAGATAAATAAACTAAAATTCATAATTAAAAAATAAAGAACGAAAGATTGAATAAAATACCTCAATGATTGAATTAATTGAGAATAATAAACTAGGGTTCAAGAATGGAGTGAAAACTAGGAAACGTTTAATCTAGAAAATAAAGCATAAGAGGAAAAATAAAATCCTCTCCACTATTTATATTTTTGCCTCAACCTAAATAAAATAAATAAATAAATACATAAGCTATAATTCTATTGGATGATAATTGATGACGTGGCACGATACTCGACTTGATGACGTCAAACGACCAAGAAACGCTGGAGCAGCAACGAGCTATAGCTCGTTCATCGAGTGAGCTCTCGCTCACTAATGTCATGAAAGATAGCAAGGTCAAGCTATAGCTCTCTAATGAGCGAGCTATCGCTCCCTCGTCGAATGTAGCTACTGCCTTGGCGAGCTACAGCTTGCATAGGAGTTTGCATATGGCAGTGATGAGCTAATATGCGAGCTAGCTGGCGAGCGATAGCTCGCAGCTTCCTTGTTTTGCGGCCTTACTAAGCTAGTACTTGAGCAAGGCTCGAGCTTAGCTCGATACAAGAATGCTTAGCAACTCGAATTGTCGATGCACCAAAGGCCTAAAACGATCTCGAACTTGCAATAGGGACTGCGAAACAACTCCGATTTGCTTCAAGGAATCTACATACATGTATAAGCACAAATTTAATGATGAGTGTCATTTATGGCACTCATTTGGCTACTTTTAGGATGAATTTCATGCTATTTTATAGCTATTTTCTTTAGTTTTCCTTAGTTTTGTTCTTTATTTCTTTAGTTTGTGCTTTCCTTAGTTAGTTTTCTTTCTTTGTGCATTTCTTTGTTTATTTGGTCTTTTTCCCTTTTATTTGCTTGTTTTCATGTATTTTCAAGTTATGATTGTGTTCCAAGGATTCTCGAGCTTTCCTCTCATATTTCTCATCATTTTGGATGCCTCTTGCTTGTCATTTGGAGCTCAAGTTTGAAGGAATGCAAAGAGCAAGTTCATGAGATCGTTGCATGCATGCGGTGGGGGCATCATCTTTTGCATGAACCCACCACAAGAGCCATTTCAAGACGGATGCACCACCCTATGGTGCGGGCGCACCACCCCTTGGTGCGGGCGCACCACCTTGTGCCCCTATTTTTGTACCCATTTTCTCACAACCGCGCCCTTCTGGGGTTCTTTTGGACGATCTAACTAACTCTTCCTTTGTAATTCTTCCTTTATATAGTTTTTCCTTCTATTTTTAGAAGGAAGAGGATGATTAGAACAGAATTAGAATTAGTTTTAGATCAAATTAGAGAGATATTTAGAGAGAGAAACTCTAGGTTTTAGTGAGAAAATTTCATGGTGGATTGTTGATGATTGAAGATTTCTCCATTTCCTTTGAGCTTTGATCAAGTTTGTAAGGATTCCTTTTCTTTAATTCAATCATTAGTTTGATCTTTAGTTTGATTTCAATTGTTTTGTTGAATGTTCAAGTTTGATTGAAGTTTGATTGATTTGTGATTTGGTTTTAGTTTGTTTAATTTGATCATGATGAATTTGTTGTTTAGCTTTGTTTTGATCTTGATTTCTATGGAATGTGAGTAGTTTGATTTCTAGGGTAATGGTGAAGCATATATGAGTAATGGATTGATGTTAATTTGGGGAAATTGATGGAGTTGATGATGAAATTAAATTGGTTAATTGATTATGTGCATGTGTGTGTTTGATTTAGGCTTGATCACCCTAGTTATTCACACTAGATTGCATTGTAGGTTAACATTGATACAGACCATTGATTTGAGGCTTGCATTTAACAATTGAGGTGTCTTGTGACGTTCCTAGCTAGAGTTTATCGTAGTTGACGCTAGTTAGACCTCTAGAAAAATAGCTTGATATGCTCTTTTGGTTGCATGATTGGTTTTCCCTCGCATCACTCGACTTAGTCAACTCTTTCCCAATTAGCGGAATCCGTTACAAGTATATGTGGATCCCGAGCCCTAGTTTTTATTACATTTGTCCCAACCTAGCTTGTTTAGTTGTTTAGCATTCACATCCTTACCACACCTTTCCGGAATAGCTTGACTTGACAATATAAGATCGCCCTCCATTCCTTAGTGGTTCGACCCTCGACTTACCATTATACTTGTATAAGGGTGTGTCCAGAGATTACAAATTTTGTTTGGCCTAGGGTAGGGTTAGTTTCAACGACCTAGTCCGACCCATGTCAGTTAATGAATCATCGGCCTCAAATCAACATCCCTCCATCTAACGACTATTCGACAAATGTTGAATTCTTTATAGAGCGTCCAAATAGCTATGAGAACTACCTAAAACATTAAGAAAACACAAACGGAGCATAATATAGCACGATAGTGATAACCTATGCATAATTGACTCTAAACTAACGACTATGAGACTAAGAAGTAACTAAAAAAAAATGAAAAATGCCCAACTATCCTATACAAATATGATTTATCAAATTCCCCCAAGCTAAATCGTTGCTTGTCCCTAAGCAACACTAGAATCAAGATGGAGAAACAAGATAAAAAGACTTCCAGAGAACCAGAATAAGACTGACTCGACTTCTCGAACAAACAGTCAAACCAAAGTTAGCGAAACTGAAATCTGGCTCGGATACATAGAGAACCAAGTAGCATTCATAGTCCTGCAATTAACTCTCCAATCTAGAGGCCACAAACAGTCTCTTTCCAAGTTAGTCTCCGCCGATTTCCTATAGATATGTTGAAGTTGAGCACAAGAGGTGCTCTACCAGCTTAGGTCATAACAAATACTCAATCTGTACCATGTCGACTTGAAATGCAACAAATACTCTTTAACTTTAACACAAAACTCAGTTCACTCAATCATAACTTATGCACGAAGATCAAAATATCTTTATGAGGGTTGTAATGGGGCTAGGGTGAGAGGTAGGATAAACATTTTGGGAAATGTGAGAGTTGAGCTAGCTGGGAAAGTGGTAATAATAGTATATGATAACAACACAGCCAAATGCATGTCAAAGATAACCTTGCTTAGCATCTAACCTCTCCATACACCATAAAAACCAAAACAAAAATCACTATACACCAAAGTAATTTGATTTCCTCTTCTTTCCTTCTTTCTTTATAGATTTTTTTTTCTTTTTCATTCCTTCATTCTCTCTTTTTTTTTTCTTTTTCTTTTATTTCTTTTTTTTATACCCCATTTATCCTACTTTTTCTCTTCCTTTTTTTTCATTTTCATATTTTTTTTTAGCAACCTTGAGCTTCCATTCAAAATCTCCTTTATTTCACCACAAAGCATATATTTAGCCAAATAAAAACCACAAATCACAACATAGACCACTTCCCCAAGCTAAGATTGGAAATAGTAACCAATTGAGGCCAAAGGCTTGTAATATGGCTAATTCAATGAAGGGTAAAGCTCAACATGGGTAACAATTAAGGAGCAAATGTACAAAAGTAACATCTGGAGGCTCAAATAAGAAAAAGAAGACCTTTATCATTTCAATCACGCACTCATCACAACCAAATTACTACGAGTCTCAAGGCAAAATCAAGATCAAAATTGCACCAGGAACTATCACACACACAAAAAATATAGACTGTTATAAATGTGTCTGTCAATCAATCAGGTTCAAAAAAACTCACATTGGCTTGGGGTCTACAAAAATATCGACTAGCTAGACTCAAAAAGAGCAAAACATCTTTCCACAAACCAATTAGTCGCAGGCTACATTGCTACGTTGTTATCAATGTATAAAGAAGACCGACCGAATTTCAAAATCATAACTATGATGAGAAGAAGCTCAAGAGAGTCAAATCTAATCCGCACACGATTCGAAGTCAAACAAATGAAAAATAGGCACAAGAATGTATTATTCAAAAACAGAACTAAACTAAGAAAGCAATACATTTTTTTTCGTTGCCCGTAAACACCCACTCCTAATGAATGGTACAAACCGTACAACAATCCTAGTAAAGAAAATAAAACTACACTATGAAAGCAATTAAAGATAGACATCCCTCCCCCAAGCTAAATGAAACACAATGTCCTCTCTTTGAAAAATGCATAAAGACAAAAGGAAAGGGAAGAAAATTGCTCACTGATCAGGAGCTGGACCGGGAGCAGCATCACCGGTATTAGGAAGAGGTTCCTCTTGTGCAGTAGTGGTGGCAACTTTAGCAGGTTTGTCTCCTCTAACTGAGCAACGCAGGCTCTTGACCTCCTTACGAAGATTGACTACATGACCCTTGATGATGTTGAATTTCTTAGATGTCTCTTCTCGAAAGGAGGTGAAAGAATTCAAAATATCTTATAATTCCTCCTCTATAGTCAATGAAACATCAGTAGTGTCTTGAGAGGAAGATCATGTCTCTCTAGGCTCGACATTAGTAACATGTGGTGGTGCTTGGGTTCCGGTCATCTGTGGTAGAGGTTAGGAACCTGACTGACTAGCATCTGCATGGTTTGGAGCAAATAACCATGAATCATCACAATTTAAATGAGCCTCGACACGTGGGAGGTAAAAGTAGCGCGTTTTCCGTTGTCCTTTCAAATCCCCCTTTAAGCACCAAACATAACGAGTGCCACTCCCCCTTCTCTCCAACTCAATCCATTCAAAACGTTTCATTGCATCAATATCTAATGACTTATGTTTTGAAACTGGAGTCTTACCCCTAGTAGATAGTCCCAAGAACTTGGAATTACAAGTAATAAACCCCCCACAGTGGATTTCACTAGACTCATCACGAACATTGATAAAAGAGCAAATCAAGAAAATCCCATAATCTATATGACCGTGTTGTTCCAGATCATCACTCATTAAGAACCATAGGTGCCGGAGGTCACTAGTGCATACTTGAGTCATGCCTATCTTAGGATAGAAGGCACCCTTAATCAACCAGTGAAGCATTCTCATGGTTGGATTAATAATTGACGATGACTTGCAATGACTACCTCGCCAATCTCCCGTATCAGTAATTTCAGACCAAATTCATCAGCATAAAATAGATCCTCCTCCTTGATGAGACCATCAAGAAAAGTGTCGAAATTGTCCGGATGAATCACTCTTTTTTGTTTCCAACCAAAGACCTCGTTTAACCTATCAACTGACATTTGGTGTTTCTCTCCATCAAGCTGAAATATTATATGCAATTTATGTTGGGGTTTGGTGAGTCCCACTCACCGCGGAAAAAAAAAACCCGAGCCAAGGATCTCGCTCGCAATAAATAATATCACAAATGCATAAATAAACATAAAAGGGAAAAATAGGAAATTTACCTTTGGCGAATGCTTCGCCCCACAAAATGGGCTCTTACTTGAGAAACTTAGCCCCAAAATTACGAGAGCCTCTAATGGAGATCCACCCGCAAAAACAACTACCAACTTTTAGGTCCGTTACGTCAAGGTTAGCGAGGTCCGACCAAAACCCGAGTATTATGTGAGTTTAAGAGTTTTTGCTAATGCAATTCTCTATTGAACTCCTACTCAAGCACTCTTCCCAAAAACCTAAGATGGGTATTTATAGGAAAGAGGGAGAGTGGGAATATTTATCCCATCAATGTGGGAGGATGAAATTCCACAATTTATTCTAAAGCTAAATTAAAATAAATAAGCAAACTAATAATAAATCTACAAGTGTCACTATTACATGAAAAGGGGAAGTGATGACCACTTGGAGAGTAGGGGACCATACTTGCTCCCAAATCCATATTCTCCTTGTGCCACTTGTCCCTCACCCACTTGCTTATGATTTTAGGCCCTAATACCCGTGCCTTAGGCCCAGCTGTAGCCCTACCGAAGCCCAACCCAACACTTGGAGTTGCGGGCTGCTGCTATGGCTAGCAAGCCATGCACTCCAAGTGCGGGCTGCTGCTAGCAGCTGCTGGCTTGGTGTGCTTGCGGCTGCTAGCACGTACCAGCCAGCCACCCTTGGCTCGGCATGGTACGGTGCGCATGCTAGCCACCTGTGCTAGCATATTATGCCCCTAGCATTTGGATGCTCGGGGAATTCCGATGCTAGGGGTATTTTGGGAATATTATCGATTTATTATTATTTTGCGCGTCTCGTCATTTACTATTTTTTACTCAACTTCCGACGCTCGGTCTCGACGCTCTAAGCTTGAATTTTCGACGTCTAAATATTTAATACTCAGGCGACTCATTAATTTCTTCCGAATTAATTCGTCGAGTTGGTTTATTAATTGCTTGGGTATGACCCGAAGGGTTCAGTCTAGATTAAGTTGTAATATTAATTATACATTAATATTACTGATTGGAAGCGGCCTCCACCTAGGCATTCCGATCACTTGACCTTACTGAATATATTAGCTTCCTAATAATTCTGAACCCACTATCAGAATAATACATTTGTTCGAAGGACACCATTCCTTTCAATTTAGGACAAGTTTTCAAACACCCATGGACTTAAAGAGAAGCCAAAAATTCATATGTCTAGACTTTATAGGTGTACTCCTCAAAGTTTTGGAATTTCTCCCATGAACAAGAGGATAAGGCCCATATAATGCTCCCATATAAACCTAACTTTCCAGCACCTTTCTTTGAATAAATTAGTGTAGGGTTTACGAGACGGGTAAGGATATTGTTAAATAGGCACTTATGTGCGGGGTCAGGGAAAGAGGGTTGGCTTTCATATTGAGGTCAGAGAATAGGAGGGGGAATTATAGTTGGGGAGGCTGATGGTTAAGGGGCTTTGGACAGGGGTTTGTTCTTGGAGATTGGCTTGCTTTGTGGTATTGTTTTAGTGGCGTTTCGTTTGGGATTAGTCCTCCTAGCTGCAGTCATGACTAAATAATAATCACATGAACTACTGCACAGCCTTCAACAATTCACCAATTAGAAACACAAACCAGAAAATCACAGATTAATATTCAAATCAAGTTTAACAATGTGCAACAAGAATCGTCCAAAAATCAATCAATAATCAATAATCAATAATCCAGAGTAACAACCCAAGCTAAGGTATGTGTCCAAACAAATCACAATTCACAAATAAGTTCAAAGATAGAGAAGAAAATTGATCACAAAACCATTATGAACTTGTCGATTAGGCCCAAATCTGATGTCATCCCCTATATAAATGCTAAATAAAAAGTCCAAGACTCCAATTTGCTCCAATGTGAATGAAATCAAAAACCCCTATTTCAATTGAAAAAGTTAGGGTTTGCACAAGAGGTGTGATTTGGGGAAAATAGGTGAATTGGTGGTATTAGGGTGGTTATAGGGTGGCTAAAAGTGGTCGTCGGCGGCCAGAGGTGACTCGCCGGCGGTGGTTGTGAGGTTCGGAGGTGTGGGCTGCTAGGATAATGATGGAGCGGTAGGAAAGAGTCGTGGGTTTTGAGAAGTAGGGGAGTGAAATTGTGATAGACTTAGAACATGTGTGCTGTTAATGGGTTGTAAAAGAGGAGCTATAGCTCACTCGTCAAGGAGCTCTCGCTCGGGCATCCCGTGGGGTGTAGTAGCAACGAGCTATAGCTCGTTCATTGAGCGAGCTATCGCTCAGAATGCCGATTGCTCTCGATCAATGCGAGCTAATTCGCGAGCTATCGCTGCTTCGCGCTACAGGTACAACGTCAACTTCATAGGGTTGTAACTTCTGATTTGTAAGTCATATATAAGCGTGAGACCTACCATTGGAAAACTCTTCAAGTCTAGTTTTCAACCCAACTTGAATCATATCAATCCGACCTTTATAACTTAATTTATGGCTGAAAGAGTGGATGAAGGTCTATTTTAACAATTTATTTATTTGCATGCTGGGTTGTTTTTGCACGAAAAATCAGCTTCTGACCTTTGTCACTAAACCTTTGTACTTAACATCCTTAAATCACCTGAAATCATTCAATAAAATTTTGAACACCACTCTAAAAATCATTAGCATCGTTAGTTCAAGATATCAGTGGAATTATTAAAAATCGAATTCAAGTGAATTCAAAAATAGAAAAAAAGAACTACGAAAACAACTAAACTAAGCAAAATATCGGGTTGCCTCTCGATAAGCGCTCATTTAGAGTCATGAGCTCGACTTCTTACCTCAAATTCAAGCATCATTATGTGGGTCAGAGAGATAAATCGTCTCCAATCCACCAATGAAAGCACGTTCGGTATAGAGTTTCAAACGTTGTCTTTTCACCTTAAATTTGGAACCATTTTCACTAGCAGCTTCGATAGCTCCATGATCTTTAACCTCAATAATGGTGAAAGGTCCGGATCACCTAGACTTAAGCTTACCTGGGAAGAGTCGAAGTCCTGAATTGTAAAGCAGAACTTTATCAATAACATTTAACTCACGTTTTTGAATCATCTTGTCATGAAACTTTTTCTTTTGCTTCTTATACAACCTGTGGTTCTCATAAGCTTCCAGTCGAAGCTCATCTAACTCATTCAATTGAAGAAGTCTTGCTTCACCGGCCTTTTCTAAGTCTAAATTGATCTCCTTGACAGCCCATTGTTAAAGGTATTCCATTTCGACCGGTAAATGACATGTCTTGCCATACACCAACCAATACGGAGTTGTCCCTAACGGAGTCTTGTAGGCCGTTGCAATGCCCACAATGTATCGTCCAACTTCAATGACCAATCTTTGCGGGACTTGTTGACAACCTTTTCAAGGATTCTCTTGATTTGTCGATTGGATAACTCAACTTGGCCACTCGTTTGAGGATGATTGGCCAAACCAACCTTGTGGGAAACCCCATGTTTCTTGAGAAGAGCCTTAAAAGTTCGTTGATGGAAAGAGAACCACCATCACTAATAACAACTCTTGGGAATCTGAAACGCGGGAAGATGATCTTCTTAAATAACTTCATAACGACCTTTGAATCGTTATTTGGTGACGCAATAGCTTCGACCAACTTAGTGACATAATCGACGGCAACCAAAATGTACCAATTCCCACCAGAGGAAGAGAATGGTACCATAAAATCAAGTCCCCATACATCAAAAGGCTCAACCTCAAAAATTCCATTTTGTGGCATCTCTTGCCTCTTCGATATATTCCCTGTTCTATGACACTCATCACATGCATTGCAAAATATACGAGTGTCCTTGCAAAATGATGGCCAACAGAAACCACATTGAAGTACTCGATAAGCAGTCGCAGTAGAACCAAGATGTCCACTGGAAGGTAGATTATGGAAATGATAAAGGATACCATGAGTATTTCAATCTGCTACACATCTTTGAAACATCCCATCAGCACACTTATGATAGAAAAATGGATCATCCCAAAAATACCGCGTAGTATCATGGTAAAACTTCTTGCGTTGTTGGTAAGTCAAATCAGTGGGATGTGAGCCACCTACACAAAAATTAGCATAGTTAGAATACCATGGAGATATAGAAGAAACGGAGAATAAATGATCATCAGGGAAAGAGTCATTTATAGAGATATTTGAAGTAGACTGCAATCTTAATCGAGAGAGGTGGTCTGCACCAACGTTCTCTACGCCCTTTTTATCTCGAATCTCTGAATCGAACTCTTGGAGGAGCAAGATCCATCGAATTATCCTCGATTTAGCCTCTTTCTTTGCGAAGAGATACTTCAGAGCGGCATGGTTAGTGTGGATGATCACCTTCGAACCAATGAGGTAAGTTCGAAACTTGTCAAGAGCATACACAATAGCTAGGAACTCTTTCTTTGTGGTGGCATAATTCATCTGAGCCTCATCCAAGATTTTACTAGCATAGTAAATGGCATGCAAAACCTTATTCTTTCGTTGTCCAAGCACAGCTCCCACATCATAGTCACTCACATCACACATGATCTCGAATGGAAAATCCCAATCTAGAGGTTGTATGATTGGAGAAGTTATCAATGCCTCCTTAATCTTGTTTAAAGACTCCATACAAGCATCAGTAAACTCAAATGTGGCATCCTTAAGAAATAATTGAGTGAGGGGTTTCGCCATTTTCGAAAAATCTTTTATAAATAGGCGATAAACCGTGCATGACTAAGAAAACTTCTCACTCCCTTGACATTTACGGGAGGCGGATGTTTCTCAATCACCTCAATTTTTGCTTTGTCAACTTGGATGCCACGATCAGAAATAAGATGACCAAGTACCACTCCTTCATTGGCCATGAAGTGGCACTTTTCCCAATTCAAGACCAAATTGACGTCAGTACAACGTTTAAGAACCTTAGAAAGATATGCAAGCACATATCAAAGTTAGAACCATAAACACTGAATTTAAGATGGGGTAGATGATGCCCGCGTCAAGAAGTTTCATTACCTCTTTCTTCACCACCTCTTGCATATTAGGATTCAATCGACGGTGTGGTTAGATGCAAGGGCGATGATTCTCTCCCAAATTGATTCTATGCATACAAAAATTAGGACTTATCCCTATAAGATCATCGTGAAAGGAATGGTGTCCTTCGAACAAGTGTATTATTCTGATAGCGGGTTCAGAATTATTAGAAAGCTAATATATTCAGTAAGGTCAAGTGATCGGAATGCCTAGGTGGAGGCCGCTTCCGATCAGTAATATTAATATAATTAATATTACAGCTTAATCTTGACTTAACCCTTCGGGTCACACCCAAGCAAAATATACGAACCGACTCAACGAATTAATTCGGAAGAAATTAATTCGTCGCCCGAGTGTTAAATATTTAGACGTCGGTAATTCGAGCTTGAAGCGTCGAAACCGATCGTCGGAAGTCGAGTCAGAAATAATAAAAAGACGAGACGCGCAAAATAATAATAAATCGACCATAGTCCCAAAATACCCCTAGTATCGGAAAGCCCCGAGCATCCGAATGCTAGGGGCAAAAATGTCCAAGCATAGGTGGCTAGAAAGCGCACCAAGTCGAGCCTGGCATGGTTGGCTAGGTGTGTGCTAGCGCACCGTGCTAGTAGCCACGCACAGCAGCAGCTAGCAGCCGCGTGCATGTGGTGCGTGCAGCAGCTAGCTGCCACAAGCTAGGCGTGCTAATAGCGCACGCACTAGCAGCCACGCACAGCAGCAGCCCGCATCTTGGTGCGGGGCTGGGCTTGGGTTGGGCTCGTGGCTGGGCCATAGGGTCGGTCACTATGGGGAAGATTGAGGAATATGGGAGCAAGTGGGTAAGGACATGTGGCACAAGGAGAGTATTGAGTGGGGAGCAAGTATGGTCCCCTACTCTCCATGTGGTCCTCACCAACCCATTTCACATGGTAATGCCACTTTTAGATTTATTATTAGTTTGCAATTTTAATTTAATTTAGCTTTAAATTAATTTGTGGAATTACATGATCCCACATTGATGGGATAGAAATTCCCGCTCATACTTTCCTATATAAATACCAACCTTGGGATTTGGAGTAAAGTGCTTGAGTGGGAGTTAGAAAGAGCATTCCATATTTTGGAAAAACTCTTAAACTCCATTAACACTTGGGTTCTGGTCGGACCTTGCTAACTCCGAGGTAGCGGACCTAAAAAGTCGTGTTCGTCCTTTGTGGGTGGATACCGTTGGAGGCACGGCATTTGCGGTGCTCAAAGCTTTCAAGTAAGAGCCCGTTTTGAGAGGGCGAAGCTCGCTTCAAGGGTATGATTTGTTCTTCCTTTTCTTTTGTTTATTTATTTATGCTTTATGGTTTTATTAATTACGAGTGGTTCCTTGGGTCGGGGTTGTTTCCGCGGTGAGTCGGACTCACCAAACCCCAACAGCGGTATCGGAGCCCCGCTCGTTTATTTTTATAATCATATATTTCAAGGTTTATTTTGGCTTATTTTTCTGGTTTAAGTTGCTAATTAGATTAGTAGCTCGGTTTTATTTATTTAAATCCCGTTTTTAATGTCGAATTTTGCCCAGAACCAAGATGTTCGCCCTAAAATAGTGAATTTTGGGTGGAAAAGGTATTTTGGAAAGGTTTTAACCATTTGGGGCTGTGATTTTAGCCAAATTCTGACCAGAAATGCCTTTTTCGAGGGATTTTTCGTTTTTAACGAAAAAATTTAAGTCTTTTCTAACCTTGAAATTAATGGCATAACTTGTTGATTATGTGGTTGATTATTTGCATTATTTTCTACATTTTTAAGTCCCCTTAAAGCACACTTACTTGGTAGTACTTGATACTTAAAGGTTGATTTATTTTCACATAATTGCAAACTAATTGCTTTTTAGTGTCAAAATTTTTGTTTTGAGGCTTCCTAAGTGTTACAGATTCAATCTTTATTTGTGATAAGTGATTGAAACTTTAAAAACCACTAAATTCCATGTTATTTTGTGTTAAACTTTGTTGTTTTAATTATTTAGAGTTGATTAGAAACATAAAGTTTCAATTTTTGTGATAGAAATTTGGTTATCTTCATGTTGGAAGATATAATTTTCAAGAATTCACAAAATTTAGATGTTGGAATTTTCATTTGAACATTAAAGTTCATATTTTTTCAACTTCCCCTTACTTTGTCAAATTCTCAACTTAAATTTAAATTGATTAAATTAAAAGTGAGAAATTTCCTCAACTTTGTTATTGCACCAAGCTAAACCAATTTAATTAAGAATGGTTCTTGGAATTATTTTGGTTATTTGCACTTTGAAATTTTATTAAGTTAGACTTGTTTAAAATTTTTATTTTTTGCTCATTAAGTTAGTTCTAAAATTAATTTATAATTAATTAATTATGTCTCGCGAAATGGGATCAAATCCCGAGGCCATGGCACGCAAAACGAGGCAAAGAACCACCCTAGGCTAGCCGGGCTGCATAGCAGCCCGCATGTGGCTGCCAAGGTGGCTACCCCGCCTTGCGTGCAGCCACACGGGCGGCAGCAGCACACGGCCGCAGCAACCACGCACCAGCAGCCATGGTTGTGCGTGCGTGCGTGCAGCAGTGGCAGCAGCCCATGGCTGCTTGCCGCGAGCCGTGTGCGGAGTTTTTTGTGTGTGCATATGCTTGGTGCGGTGAGGTGAATATCCGTAGTATGCTTGGTTTGCATGAGCCGCGATTATTCTAGTTTCCTTGGCAAAACACTTAAAGCGAAAGCCACTTGAAATGCGGTTGGCTTAATATTGCTTATTTTTCCGTTTTATTTATTTTAATTAATTTTGTTTATTTTAATTAAAATTTTGGGAGGCTAGGCTTCGGTTTTGAGCGGCATTGGCAAAATTTTATTTTGACAAGTTTGGGTGCTACCGACTTAATTAATTAGATTAATTAAGGGAAATGCGGAATTTAGTGGGAGCTTCAATTATTAATGACGTCAATTACATAATCGATTAAACAACTTTGACTAGTTTTAATTAGGCGTGTTAATCGGATTAACCACCTAGATTAGTTACTAGTGCGCGCGTTGTTTAAATGCATTTTACTTGTTTGATATTGTAAATTGCATGGGCTATTCACAAATAGTGAATAGATGAATGGCATATATATTCTCTCTCACAGGTTTTATGAAATGACAACTAGTGGGACCCGATTAGGATAGAAAATACGGACTATGTGCCGTTATGTATTTTTGTAAATCTAAATACGGTCTACGCACCGTTAAGTATTTTTGTACCTTAATATTAAGATTATTCCTAGTCGTAGACACTAGTATTTGCATAGTTTGGTTAAATCTTGAAGACGGCGTATCTTGTAAGACAAAGCCTTGAATTGCAAATGAAGACCTTTTGAAGATTTGAAGAATTCAAGGGGTCATGCTAGTTGCCAATATGCATCTATAAATTCGCTTTATATTTTATGCTTATATACATGTGAATTATTCGTTAGATGCATATTTAGGTTTTCTTTATGTTGCGATGATTAGTTAAGTTCACTTAAATCAACCAACATAGAAATCCTAGGTCCCTAATAATATTGAGTCAAACTTGCCTTTCCAAAACAACACTTACCAACCGAACGAGGGTGATGGTAGGCTATGCCAAAGCGAGGTGCCATCACCTCTCCAAGGCTCATAAGGCACACCGGGTGTGCACGTTGGTTTTGGTTTAACTCATTGGTATGAGTGAGGAGTCCTCACATACCGTGGCAAAAGAGATACATCGTCAAAGATGCATTATATGTGACGATTGTCTAACCAAGAGTGGCTTAGAGCCATTAGCAAGGCAATGCTTACCCTAGAAGATTGAGTGTTAAGACAAGCCAAAGCATTCTTAACCACTCTTTGTTTCTTCGGATCTTGGAATCGCCTTATTTTCACAAAATAGGGACAATTTTACGTGTAAATAAGACGTTAAATAAGTATTGAAAATTTGCGTGAAAAAAATCAATCTTATTTAAGTAATTTTGAATGGTTTTTCATTAAAATTCTTTCAATTGTAGAATCATGTCTTCAACCTCAAACAACCAGTTTTCATTACGCTCAATTCTCGATAAGGAGAAGTTGAGTGGTACAAATTTCCTTGATTGGCAAAGGAATTTGTGCATCGTTCTTATGCAAGAACACAAAAAGAGTATGTCCTTGATGAGGAAATGCCCGAGGCTCCCAATGAGGAGGTAACTCAAGCAGCCCTTAACCGATGGCAAGTAGCCGATCGGGATGTCAAGTGAGTAATGCTAGCCACTATGTCTCCTGAACTTCAGAAAACCTTCTTCGAGAAGGAATCGACCTATGAGATTATTTCTGAGTTAAATAATATGTTTCAAGAACAGGCTCGAACTGAAAGGTTTGAAACCCACAGGCAGATCCTTGAGACTAAGCTCAAGAAAGGAGAGCCAGTCAGCCCACATGTGCTCAAAATGATCGGATTATTTGAGAACATGGGAAGGTTTGATGCGGGGTATTCAACTGAAATGGCTATTGACATCATTCTCCATTCCCTTCACAAAGTCTATGACCAGTTCAAGATGAACTACAACAAGCATAGCATGGAGAAAACCCTCACCGAGCTTCATGGGATGTTGAAGCAAGCTGAGTAGACGCTCAAGGATGAGGGAAGGCATGATATGCTAATGATTAAGAAGGGCAAGCCATTCAAAAGGGCGGGCAAAAAGAAGAAGGGCTTCAAGGGGAAAGGAAAGAAGAACTTTCCGCCTAAGCCGAAAGCTACCAAAGACAACAAGGAGAAAAAGGTAGCATCTTCTAAGTCTGATTCTGAATGCTTCTATTGTAAGAAGAAGGGACATTGGAAGAGAGACTGCCTCAAATTCAAGGAAGATAAGAAGAACGGAACCGTTGCTTCTACATCAGGTATTTACGTTATAGACTTTAACTTCACTAGCTCGGCTTCATGGGTATTAGATACCGGCTGTGGCTCACACCTTTGTTCCGATTCACAAGCACTAAGAAACACTAGGAGGCTAGCGAAGGGAGAGATCGAGCTTCGGGTAGGAAATGAAGCAAGGATTGGTGCTATATCCGTAGGATCTCTTAGTTTGTCTTTGCCCACGGGGCTAGTTTTGGAACTTGACAATGTTTATTGTGTTCCCAACATTACCAAAAACATCATTTCAATTTCGGCATTAGACGTCAAAGGTTTTGAATTTCGAGTTAAGGACCAATCATGTTCATTTTATCTCGATAATGTTTTATATGGTACGGCACATTCAGAAAATGGTCTTTATGTGTTATCTCTAGACAAAGAATTTATAACGTTAATAATCCTGCAAAGAAAGCTAAGACTACACCGTCTAGTCAAACTTACTTGTGGCGTTGTCGTCTTGGCCACATTAACATCAAACGCATCAAGAAGCTTCTTCAAGAAGGTATTTTGACTCATTTGATTTAGAATCCTTTGAGAATTGCGAAGGATGTTTATTAGGCAAGATGATAAAGCAACCATTCTCCAAGTTGGGAGAAAGGGTCGGTGACTTGTTGGGAGTAATACACACCGATGTATGTGGGCCAATGAGTACACCCGCAAGGAGTGGTTATCGGTATTTCATAACCTTCACGGATGACTATAGTAGATATGGTTATGTCTATCTAATGTCGCACAAATCTGAATCGTTGGATAAATTCAAGGAATTTTAGAGCGAAGTTGAAAACCAACTCGGCAAGAAAATCAAAGCGCTTCGATCGGATCGAGGTGGCGAATATTTGAGCCAAGAATTCGATGACCATATGAAAGAACATGGAATACTTTCAGAGTTGACACCTCCGGGAACTCCTCAATGGAATGGAGTATCTGAAAGGAGGAGTCGAACCCTGTTAGACATGGTCCGATCGACTATGGGTCTTAGTGAATTCCAATCTCTTTCTGGGGACATGCACTTTTACCTGCGGCACTTACACTGAATCGTGCTCCGTCAAAGGCAGTGGAAAAGACTCCATATGAATTATGGACAAATAAACCTCCAAGGTTGTCTTTTCTCAAGATTTAGGGATGCGAAGCATATGTCAAGAAACTCATTTCTGACAAACTTTATCCGAAATCTGACAAGGTTTACTTTGTGGGTTATCCAAAAGAAACCAAAGGGTATTACTTCTACAACAAATCCGAGAACAAAGTGTTTGTTGCTCGTGATGGTGTCTTTTTGGAGAAGGAGCATCTCTCCAAAATGACAAGTGGGAGGAAAATCGAACTCGCCGAAGTTCGAGAGGACGAGCAACAAGGACAAGTTGACAATCAAAGTGCTCACGAAGCATCTGTTGACATTGGTCAAAGTCAAAATATGCAAAGTCAAACCGACAATGCAAATGCTCAGTCCATCACCCTACGTAGGTCAACTCGGCCAAGATCTCAACCTGAGAGATATCTCGGTGTTGTATTAACCGAAGAACAAGACATCCTAGTAGTGGATGGAGATGAGCCGGCAACCTACAAGCAAGCTATGACGAGCCTCGACTCTACAAAATGGAAAGAGGCCATGAAATCCGAAATGGACTCCATATTTGAAAATCAAGTATGGGACTTGGTTGATTTACCCGTAGGTTACACACCTATCGGATGTAAATGGATTTTTAAGATGAAAACCGACAAAGATGGAAATGTATTCATTTACAAAGAATGGCTGGTATCAAAAGGTTACAGGCAAATTCACGGCATTGATTATGATGAAACCTTTTCTCCAGTAGCTATGCTTAAGTCCGTTCGAATTCTTCTAGCGATTGCTGCATATTACAATTATGAAATATGGCAGATGGACGTCAAAACCGCCTTCCTCAATGGAATTTTGGAAGAAACTGTGTACATGACACAGCCTAAAGGTTTTGTCGACCAGAACAATCCTAAGAAGGTATGCAAGCTTAAGAAGTCCAGTTATGGATTAAAGCAAGCAAGCAGAATTTGGAATCTGCGATTTGATGAAGCCATCAGTAAGTTTGGTTTTATCAAGAATCCAGATGAGTCTTGTGTTTACAAGAAGGTCAGTGGGAGTGACATCGCCTTCCTAGTCTTATATGTCGATGACACTTTTCTCATTGGAAATAGCATTCCGTTGTTAGAGTCTGTAAAGGCTTGGCTCGGGAAATGTTTTTCAATGAAAGACTTGGGAGAGGCTCAGTACATACTAGGCATCAAGATCTATAGGGATAGATCAAAGAGGATGATAGGAATGAGTCAAAGTACTTACATCGATAAGGTACTAGCTCGATTCCAAATGAAAGGAGCCAAGAGAGGGCACCTACCCATGTCACATGGCATAACCTTAAGCAAGAAGCAGTGTCCAAAGACACCTGATGAGCGAGAAAGGATGAGTCGTATTCCATATGCTTTGTTTATTGGATTGATCATGTTTGCCATGATATGTACTAGGCCGGACGTATCGTATGCCTTGAGTGCTAGGAGCCGATACCAATCAGACCCAGGAGAGGCGCATTGGACTGCGGCCGAGAATATTCTGAAGTACCTGAAAAGGAACAAGGATAAATTCCTGGTCTATGGCGGTAAAGATGAATTGGTTGTTGACGGATATACCGACGCAAGCTTCCAGACAAACAGAGACGACTCCAAGTCACAATCCGGATACATATTCTATCTCAATGGAGGAGCGTTTAGTTGGAAGAGTGCAAAGCAAAGCACAACCGCTGATTCTACAACTGAAGCCGAGTACTTGGCAGCGTATGAGGCAGCCAATGAGGCAGTTTGGATTCGCAAGTTCATTGATGAACTTGGTGTTGTACCCTCCATCAAGGGTCCAATAGACCTCCATTGTGACAACAATGGAGCTATTGCTCAGGCTAGAGAGCCACGAGAACATCAGAAGGTCAAACATGTCAAGAGGCGATTTCACATGATTCGAGAATGGAAGACAGAGGGTGAAATCAGAATTTGCAAAGTGGAAAAGATGACAATGTAGCTGATCCACTTACTAATACTAGTAGAAAAAGGCTCATTTGCGTCGCCATATTTGCGTCACTCATTCTAAAGAACGAAGCAAATGTGTATTTTTACCATCCTTTAAAGTTATTTGCGTCTCTTGTTATTAAAGAAGCGACGCAAAAGTCAAGTGTATGTTAGCTTTCTATCATTTGCGTCGCTTTTATTTATAGAAGCGACGCATATAATAAACATATTTGCGTCACTCATTTATTGTTAAGTGACGCAAATAAGGTTGTGAATAAATTGCGTCACTCTTTTAATAAATGAGCGACGCAAATAACAAATTTTCAGCATTTCAGATTTTGCTATTTGCGTCGCATTTTTATTATAAAGTGACGCAAATAACTCTGATGCATTTTAGGTTGTTCATTCTGCGCTTTTTTACCTTAGCTTTTCACGCCTACCTTTCACTAATTCACTAAACAAAAAGAAAAAACACCCATAATCGCAAATTCGCAATCAAGTTCAACACCCACAATCGCAATCAAATTCGCCCAAAAAACACCCAGCAAATTCGCCCAAAAAACACCCACAAATTCGCCTAAAAAACTGCAATTCCTCAGCAAATTCAACATCCAAAATCGCAATCAAGTTCAACACCCATAATCGGCAGCAAATCCGAGCAATTTCGAGCGAAAATTTAGACCAAAAACCCTAATTAATTCGAACCCTTAAACCCCAGAAAAATTGATTATTTTCGACCAAAAATCCCCCATTTCGAGCAAAAAATGTATTCAATTCCATACGAATTCGAACCCTAGAAACCCCAAAAAATTCAATTAAAAATCTTGCTGAAAAAATTCGAGCAATATCTGAAATTTTCGAGTGGAAAAATCGCTTAATTTTGCCCCCAAAAACCCGAGGAAGTTCAAGCAAATTACAACAATGTTGAATTTTTGAATTTTCGAGTGGAAAAATCGCTTAATTTTCGCCCCCAAAAATCGATTTCGGCTCGACATTGTTGAATTTTTGAAGTCAATTTCACCTATGGTAAGATTGCCTCTATTTATGTTCAATCTTTTAATGGTAGATACAATGTAGCATTTAACTTGAACAATGACTTAGTTTAATTTCAGGTTTAGTGTTAGTTCACTAATTAGAAATTATATGGCAGATTTAATTGAATTTTTACAATTTCAGTCATTGAATTTTCATTGAGGCTCATCTCAATTCTACTGGTTTAATATATTCACCTGCATGTTTTCAGCTAGTACATTTAGTTTGTAGATTTTTACAGTTGCTGTTTTGCAATATACTACTGGTTGCTTGTTTGCATCTTTGAACAGTCTGTAGAATAGCATAGTACTAATATAGTAATATTCCTCCTTGTGGAAGCTGAATCACTACAAGATGCATCCGCAATTGTACTGTCACAGCATGCCTGCAGAGACATGAATGCTACAGAATGGAAATTCTAATGTTCTTGACAGTGTCCTTAGGACGCTGCAACTTGTTATGATAAAATGTAAGGGAGTTCTAACACACACCACTTTTGATTTCCCAATCACAATTGCAAATATCACCGACAGTAGTTAATGTGTATAAAAAGTAGTGCTTTTCATGTGCTGATAGTTAAGCTCTAAGTTTCATAAATCACAGTAATAATAGTATATTAATAGTATGTGCTTGTTGTTAGTACTATGATGCTCATTGTTTTTCCGTTGCAATTGATTTTATCTATGCCTTTCTATATTCTTGGGTTTTAATTACATAAATTATTATGTACCCCAAGTGTGTTCAAGAATAAAAGAAATGTATGTTAAATCGCAAGTTTAGCAATACATAAAAATGCTTTGTGGGAAAAAAGAAGGGTTCTTTTGGTCTTATGCATGGCTAAGCGTGAAGTCATCATCTTTGATTCTTTGAGGTGGAAGCGAAATTTAGCAATTAAGTTTGCAATGACAAAGTAAGTCTAGTTTGTTATTAATGTCATGATTTTATGTGTGTAAGGGTAATATATATATTATTTATTTCAAATGTGTAGTGCTTTTCGAAGTTTTAAGGCATTAAGTGGACAATCTAGGGGAAGTAAATTGACATGGCATTTGGGACAGGTTACCTTAATTTCTTACCCTAACTTTTAGTTTCCTAATAATTGAAGTATAGCAATTTAATTCAACTTACAAATATATTACATGTAGTGTCCTCAACAATTGGGTGGACGTGAGTGTGGCTACTACGTCATGCGTTATATGTACGAAATACTTGAACATCACCATAGCAGTGAAGATCTTATTCAGGTATGAGTTGTCAAATATTTCATTTTTGTTTGATAAATACAATTTGATGTTAGATACAATCTTGAATTAAAACTTTCCTCTTGTATATTTGTTGTGTTGATAGGATTTTTCAAGAACTACACCGTACACCGAGGAGGAGATAAATGAGATCCGAGATATTTGGGCAGAGTATTTTATATGTAATGTTGAACTTTAGATTTACCACTTAGCGCATGTTTGACTCTTGTTTTGGATTATAGGCTTGAAAAGTAATTAGGTTAGTTGGTGTTGGGATGATGAGTATAATGTCTATGATATTGAGATGTAAATTAATGGACAGGTTGTTAATATAATGCCGTCATTCCCAATTTTATGGGTAGGCCATATTACAAAGGAGACTCTGCCGAAATTTACATTTGCATTTCAATAATATTGCATTTTAATTTCAGTTATATTAGCGTTAGCATATTACTTTATACCACTACTAAGGAAAACAGGTACTACAAACATATACAAGGCAATTATTATATTATAATTAAAAAAAAAAAATTCACCTCATTTGCGTCACTCATTAAACAAACAAGTGACGCAAATACAACAGTTTTGTATTATCTACTCAGTCATTTGCGTCACTCCTATATAAAAAAGTGACGCAAATAACAAAAAATAAGTTTATCAGAAGAGTCATTTACGTCGCTCTTTTATAAAGGAGTGACGCAAAGAACAAAAAAGAAGTTTATCAGAAAAGTTATTTGCGTCACTCTTTTATAAAGAAGTGACGCAAATAACAAAAAATAAGTTTATCTGAAAAAGTTATTTGCGTCGCTCCTTTATAAAGGAGTGACGCAAATAATAAAAAATAAGTTTATCAGAACAGTCATTTGCGTCGCTTGTTTATAAAGGAGCGACGCAAATGACAAAAAATAAGTTTATCAGAAAAGTTATTTGTGTCGCTTGTTTATAAAGGAGCGACGCAAATGACAAAAAATAAGTTTATCAGAAAAGTCATTTGTGTCGCTTGTTGATAAAGAAGCGACGCAAATGACTCTTATTTGCGTCGCGCCTAGAAGCGACGGAAATGACTTAAAAGTCATTTGCGTCGCGAGCAGTTGCATCGCTCATAGAAGCGACGCAAATACACTATAAATGAGCGACACAAATGAGCCTTTTTCTACTAGTGTAAACCCTTGTCTCAAGTGAAGCACAACAAACACATTGAGGCAATGGGAATCAAGCATGTCGCGAACTGGCTTTGATTTCCATATTATAGTGTTTTAATTAAATTTTGGACAATGTTAATGTAAAGCACTATGATGAACCATTCAGTTTTTGGAGTAATTAAAATTTTTCATGCAATTTAATTCACTCCGTCTCTATTTAATTGTGGTTTAGAATTAAATAATGAGTCCTTCGATTTTAATAAATATTCAAAATAGAGTATCAAGTCAATGGCTTGGATAAAGAAACACCTATTAAGTGAACATTGAATATTTTAATCAAAAATTATCCCTAATCAAGGTCATATTTTTTGTGGACGATTAATGATCATTAGAGATTAGTGTGTAGTATGATTTAAAGCACCGTTTCTTGTGCTATGAGGATATAAATCATTTGCACAGGTATTGGTTTAGAACCATACTGGATCAACCTATGAGAATACTTTAAGAGATTTAAAATCGTCATAAGTATTTATCTTATTATTACTATCGGAACTCTTTTCCTAGACCATGAGTAGTGGGAGGTCTCTTGTTTGAGTACTAGTCCGCTTTGGTATCCGCCAAACGTCTTCCGTAACCGGGGATTATAACGACAGATATCGGGCGGCTAGGTCCTCTTAGTAAGAGAAGCTACATTACAAGACTAGAAATGTCTCCCTACTAACAATAGGGAACATTTCTTGTTGTTTACAAGGCATCTCGAAGACCGAGACTATGAAAATGCATGGTCGTGCTCAGATGGATTTTAGAAATCACCTACTTATTGACAGTCAAACTCGGATTTCGAGAAACACTTCTGGACGTAACAGAGATGACGAGCAATCTTACTTTGTAGTTCATGAAGAGACATGAAGAGACATAGGAAAGGGGTTATACACTAAATGCACACTTGTCAGGAAGGACAAGTGGGATATTGAAAGGAATGGTGTCTTTCGAACAAGTGTATTATTCTGATAGCGGGTTCAGAATTATTAGAAAGCTAATATATTCAGTAAGGTCAAGTGATCGGAATGCCTGGGTGGAAGCCGCTTCCGATCAGTAATATTAATATAATTAATATTACAGCTTAATCTTGACTGAACCCTTCGGGTCACACCCAAGCAAAATATACGAACCGACTCGACGAATTAATTAGGAAGACGAGTGTTAAATATTTAGACGTCGGTAATTCGAGCTTGGAGCGTCGAAACCGATCGTCGGAAGTCGAGTCGAAAATAATAAAAAGACGAGACGCGCAAAATAATAATAAATCGACCATATTCCCAAAATACCCCTAGCATCGGAATGCCCCAAGCATCCGAATGCTAGGGGCAAAAATGTCCAAGCATAGGTGGCTAGCAAGCGCACCAAGCCAATCCTAGCATGGTTGGCTAAGTGTGTGCTAGCGCACCGTGCTAGCAGCCACGCACAGCAGCAGCTAGCAATCGCGTGCACGTGGTGCGTGCAGCAGCTAGCTGCCACAAGCTAGGCGTGCTAGCAGTGCACGCACTAGTAGCCATGCACAGGAGCAAGCCCGCACCAAGTGCGTGGCTTGCGCGCACAGCAGCTGCCCGCATCTTGATGCGGGGCTGGGCTCGTGGCTGGGCCATAGGGCCGGTCACTATGGGGAAGCTTGAGGAATATGGGAGCAAGTGGGTAAGGACATGTGGCACAAGGAGAGTATTGAGTGGGGAGCAAGTATGGTCCCCTACTCTCCATGTGGTCCTTACCAACCCATTTCACATGGTAATGCCACTTGTAGATTTATTATTAGTTTGCAATTTTAATTTAATTTAGCTTTAATTTAATTTGTGGAATTACATGATCCCACATTGATGGGATAGAAATTCCCACTCATACTTTCCTCTATAAATACCAACCTTGGGATTTGGAGTAAAGTGCTTGAGTGAGAGTTAGAAAGAGCATTCCATATTTTGGAAAAACTCTTAAACTCCATTAACACTTGGGTTTTGGTCGGACCTTGCTAACTCCAAGGTAGCGGACCTAAAAAGTCGTGTTCGTCCTTTGTGGGTGGATACCGTTAAAGGCACGACATTTGCGGTGCTCAAGGCTTTCAAGTAAGAGCCCGTTTTGAGAGGGCGAAGCTCGCTTCAATGGTAAGATTCGTTCTTCCTTTTCTTGTGTTTATTTATTTATGCTTTATGGTTTTATTAATTACGAGTGGTTCCTTGGGTCGGGGTTGTTTCCGCGGTGATTCGGACTCACCAAACCCCAACACATCGATGCTTTACCCTATTTCCTTTTTATGCATGCGAAGCACAGTCAAAAGCTTAGAAACTTTAATATCATCGAGTCTAGCACTAACAATTACAGGGAATTCCTCATTATCATCAAGAAATGCATATTTAAGATGAGAAGGCAAAGGTTTTAACTCTACATTCTTTACTTGTGACTCAGAAGTAGAACAAATAGTTTCCATTACCTCAAACCCCTCAGTGTTAGGGGCATCAAAGTCACGAATCAAGGAGTCAATCTCTGCATCTCCTTCTCCTTTAGAAACCTCCAGGGTACGAACAGCTTCGAATATATCATTAGCTAACTCACGAGGTGTATCATCTCTCACAAGCTCATCAAGCATATCAATCCTGCAACAAGTATTCTCAAGCATAGGCGACTTCATCACATTGGTTGGATTAAAAGTCATTGTATCATCACCAACAGAAAAAGTAACAGACCTAGACTTGACATCAATAACAGTACGTTCAGTACACAAGAAAGGTCTGCCTAAAATGATCGGGATATTTCTATCCTCCTCCATATCCAGAACTACAAAGTTAACAGGAATGAAAAATTTCCCAACCCAAACGGGGACATCCTCCAAAACACCTAAAGGGTATTTTATAGAACGATCCGCCATTTGCAAGGTGATTTGTGTGCATTTTAAAGCTCCCATATTCAACCTGTTACAAACAGAGAGAGGCATAACAGACACACTAGCACCTAAGTCACATAAACCTTTATCAATGAATTATGCACCTACATGACATGGGATGGAAAAACTACCAGGGTCCTTAAGCTTAGGTGGGGATTTATTTTGCAATATAGCACTACACTCTACAGTTAGAGTAACTGTTTCTACACCACCGAAGTCTTTCTTCTTAGTAATAATTTCCTTTAAAAACTTTGCATACATCGGTACTTGAGATACTAAATAAGTAAAAGGAACGATTACCTCAAGGTTCTTGACCAAATTCAAGAACTTACCAAATTGTTGATCTATCTTGGTCTTTTGCATTCGATGTGGGAATGGCAGCTTTGGTTCGATGGATGGAGGCTCGGAACCTTTCTTTTTCTCTTTCTCAGCATCACTTGTTTTAGCCTTCCCATCCTTCGAGGTGGGAACATCATCCAAGGCCTTCTCTACAACCTCACTCTTCTCCTCTCAAGATTGGCATCGTTAATAGGAATTTGGGGCCCTTCATAGCTAACACCACTACGAGTAGTGACAGCATTGGCGGTCTCCTTGGGGACAGGTTGTCCCGGTAAGTGGCCAGTTTGCCTTTGGATATTGGTACCTGCGACTTGTGCAAGTGTTTTGTTTCATGGATGTCATCATTCTCATAAGGTCAGACATAGTCAGCTCTTGAGTGCTAGCATTTCCATGAGTAGGTTGTTGAGGTGGTCTATTGAAACCCGGAGCAACATGATGACAGGCTCCTTGTTGATTGAGTGGAGGCCTTGCAACATATTATTAAGGCTGAGGACACTATTGCTGAGGTGGAGGATTTTGAACATTATTACTTTTATATGAAAAGTAAGGATGATTCCTCCAACCTGGATTAAATGTGTAAGAATATGGGTCATTTGGTTGCCTTTGTTGAAAGGCATTCACCTGCTCCATCAGATTGGTATCTTGAGAATTCTGAGCACATTGATATCCAAAGTGACCCTGTATACCGCACAATTCACAAAAAAAAATTTAGTTTGTAGAGGTTGAGAAGACATAGCATTAACAGATACAAGAGAGGAGTACTAAGTAGCCTGTAACGCATCAATCTTTGCAGTTAATTGAGCCATCATAGAAGTCAAGATTGAATAGGCTTCAACTTCCATCTTCCCTTTCTTTGCTCGCGTTCTTGGAGAAGAGAAATGATTGGCTGCAAGATTTGCAAGAAAATCATACCCTTCCTGTATCGTCTTGTCAAGGGAACACACCACATGCGGCAGAGTCAACAATACATTTAGTCTCGGGTTCTAGTCCGTTATAGAAAATATGTACAACATTCCACTTCTCAAAATTGTGATGCGGGCATGATCGTTGAAGATCTAAGAATCTATCCCATGCTTCACTAAGAGATTCCCCCGACTCTTAAGAAAATGATGATATTTGATGTCGAATCTTTTCAGTTTTTTCAGGAGGGAAATACTCTTTGAGGAATGCTTGAGAAATTTTTCTCCACTCCGTCTCCTTGACGGTATTCAACCATTTTTGAGCTCTATCTCGAAGGGAAAATATGAACAACATCACTCTAAATTAATCTTGAGTGACCCCTTTGTGATGAACAGTGGAGCACAATTGTTGAAATCGTTGCAAGTGATTAATTGGCTCGTCATTAAGATGGCCGCTAAACTGATTTTGTTGGACCATACTGAGCAATGCGGGTTTAATTTCAAAGTTCTCTGCAGTGATTTCTGGCATTTTAAGACCCGTTGGAATGCCATCTTGGGATGGTACCCCGTAAGAATTAAGAGACCTATTATCAGTCATCTCTTTGTGTGTGTCAGATTGTGTTGTAGAGCTCTACTGCGTAGTCATCTCTTTGTTTTTTTGATTTTCCTAAGAGTCTTGTCCAAGTCCAAATTTGTAGGGATCAAATCACCTGTTTGTTTTGATCTGGCAATAAACAAAAAGAAAAGAAAGCAACGAGAATGTCCTAATTGAAACTAGAAGTTCCAATGCGACATTGGAAACATTTCAAACAATCAAACTAAAACTAATAGAATCTAGCCGTCTCCCCGGCAACGGTTCCAAAAACTTGATGAATAAAAGTTATACCGCAAGGGCACGGTGTCTGTTGTTAGCATAGACTTAGCAAATACGGGTCGAATCCCACAGGGAGGCAGGTTCTATTAGTTTTTGCCCAATTATTATAAACTATTTCAATAAACGAAGAGTGGTTTGATAATTAATTAACTATTTTATGACAATAATAAAAATAAGGTTGCTCTCAGATAAATTATAGTCTAGGGCATACGTTCAGTCTACCATGCTTATACCAATCCAAGAAATGCAAATAATCCATTAATAAACAAACTAGGTCAAATAATTAAAGCACTTGTTAATACTACGGTCAGGAATTAACGCTTACAAATTAACATATGTAGTTCGGTCGCTAACGTAATCAAATTCGCCAATTGTAATTAAACCTCTAAAAATATGATCTTTCAATTCTAATTTTTATTAGCTAAATAATCAACTCATGATATTAGCCAATTACATGAATCAAACAATAAAGCACAAATCAATTAGAATTATTCAAGCTCTAATCCATAAATTTATAAATAATTAAGCACAATTAATCAAGGTAAAAATTTATAAATATTCAAGCCCTAGAAAACGACTACTCACTCATAATTGAAATAAACAATAAAAAGGAGATAAATAAACTAGAATTCATAATTTACAAAATAAAGAACGAAAGATTGAATAAAATACCTCAATGATTAAATTAATGGAGAATAATAAAATAGGGTTCAACAATGGAGAGAAAACTAGAAACGTTTAATCTAGAAAATAAAGCATAAGAGGCAAAATAAAATCCTCTCCAGTATTTATATTTTTGCCTCAACCTAAATAAAATAAATAAATAAATACATAAGCTATAATTTTATTGGATGATAATTGATGACGTGGCACGATACTCAACTTGATGACGTCAAACAACCAAGAAACGCTGGAGCAGCAACGAGCTATAGCTCGTTCATCGAGTGAGCTCTCGCTCACTAATGTCGTGAAAGATAGCAGGGCCGAGCTATAGCTCTCTAACGAGCGAGCTATTGTTTCCTCGTCGAATGTAGCTACTGCCTTGGCGAGTTAGCTCGCGAGCTATAGCTCGCATAGGACTTTGCATATGGCAGCGATGAGCTAATATTCGAGCTAGCTGGCGAGCGATCCATCTTCCTTGGCTTGCGGCCATACTGAGCTAGTACTCGAGCTATAGCTCGAGCTTAGCTCGATATAAGAATGCTTAGCAACTCGAATTGTCAATGCACCAAAGGCCTAAAACGATCTCGAACATGTAATGGGGACTACAAAACAACTCCGATTTCCTTCAAGGAATCTACATACATATATAAGCACAAGGTTAATGAATCATCGACCTCAAATCAACATCCCTCCATCCAACGACTATTCGACAAATGCTGAATTCTCCCGATAGTGTCCAAATAGCTAAGAGAACTACCTGAAACATTAAGAAAACACAAACGGAGCATAATACAGCACGATAGTGATAACCTATGCATAATTGACTCTTAACTAACGACTAAGAGACTAAGAAGTAACTAAAAAAACAATGAAAAATGTCCAACAATCCTATACAAATATGATTTATCATCTTCCCTATACTCTTCTCGCTTTCGCTTGATACAGTATGTCAACAATGGTTTTTCTCTTTAGATAAAGAAAAAATCGCTAGTTGGGATGCTATAACACATGCTTTCATTAATAGATACAAATGCAATACTCTTGTAAAAACTTATCATAGGAAACTTGAAATTCTCAATAGAAAGAAAACGAAGGATTTACTGCCTTCTTCAATAAATAGAAGGAAACTTCCGCTAGGATGGTTGAGGTTCCAAATGAGAAAGAGTCTATGAGGATGTTCATCAAAAACCTCTAAGAAAAGTATACAAAGCACTTAAAATACCAAAACAACTCGAATACTTTCAAGGTCGTCTATAACATAGCTATTGACATTAAAGATGACCTTGCAAAACAGAAAGCTACTAATCATAGTAACAATAGCGGCCGAAAAGGAAAGAAGAACGATAGTCCTTCTTCTTCCGAAAACACCTACTCTAGTAACAATGTTAGTACCTTTAATCTTAATGATGTCTTAGCCATAGATAATCAAAGACCTAAAAAGAAACTAAGGAAAGAGTTAACCCCTATTGGGATGAACTATGATACTTCTTTCGATTGACTCCATGCCGAGGGACTTATCTCTCCTATTGGATCTCTTCAAGATCCAGCACCAAAAGTAGATCACCTAACTAGGATTCCAACGCTCATTGAAAGTACCATCAAGGTAGGGATCATACTACCGAGAGTTGTTGGAAGCTAAAAGAGGTCATCCAATATTTGATCGATAATAACAAACTTCTCATTCTTCCAACTAGCAAGAAGATTAGAAGACCAAGTGATAAAAGCACAAAGCACGAGGCGAGCTTCGGTGAAAAGATTTTTTCTTTGAAGTAGAGAATGTAAAACTTAGCAAAAACTACAAGATTATAGCGGCACAAGGCGGGCTTCGACGAAAAGTTTTTTCTTTGAAGTAGAGAACGTAAAACTTAGCAAAAGCTACAAGATTATAGCCAGGTAACAAAGAAACACTTGGGGCATGCTTGGATTGAGAGTACGTATTACATTGCTAAGGTAATATAAATTAAATCAACCAAATGAAAATATATGTAAGGGATGAAGAGATAATGATGGTTTGTAATTATAATGAGGTTTATATTATGTAGTGATGGCACGGTGATTAGGGGTGAAAGTTCGGTTTGTGGTGTGATTTATAGCCCAAATCAAAATCAAACCATATTATTTCGATTTGGGATTCTTCAAACTACAGCGCACCATGTTACTACTAGGTCCAAACCAAACCGCATCGTTTTTAACCTGGTTTAAAAAAAAATAAAAAAAAAATAAATAAAAAAAAAACCGCTGTTTTTTAGCCTAGCGTTTTAGGCTTTGATTTGTAACTTTTTTGGGGCTTGATTCTCAAGCATGAAGTATTAGGCATGAAATTAATACACATATTTTGAAATTTAAGGGTATTAGACCTGCACAACTAAGGGGTAAAGAAAGTGCCAAAATATATAAGTGAACTAATCCACTTTCATGTTAAGGGGCTTTGAGTACAAATTTTTACCTACACCCCCTGGCCTGCACCCCCCTCGCCTTCACGCATGCCCCGCCCTTGCCTCTTTTCATCTTGTAAATTTTTATAACATGTTCATTTCCGTATTGGTAACTGTTCATTTTTGTAGAATTAAATGTTCATTTTAATAACAAGGTGTTTTTGTTCAAATTAATATATTTTCTGAATTGAATTTTAAGAATTTTCTATAAATTAAATATGAGAAAAAATTTATTTATAAGTAGTAATCGTTTTTATTGTAAAAAGTATTGCATCATCCAATGTTCAGTTTTTATTTATTCGTGTTTCAATATATGTTCATTTTTATATTAACAAATGTTCATTTAAAGAGCTACGTGTAAGTTTCATAGTAAGACGTAGGTAAATATATATGTCTTAGATTTCTGCTTATTTAAATAAAACGATGCTTAAAAATAATTTCCAATACAAAATAAATTTAGTTTAATAACAATAATAACAAATTTAATTATTTCATAAACATGAAAGTGAACCAAATATACATATGTGTCTTGTTAAATGAACATTATTTATTACATTTGGTATAATAAAATGTGTTTATATGTATCCTCCTTGTTCGTGTTCACCTCTAATAATATATTTGTGTGTTTTCCATGAAAAATATAATATGAGCACCATATATATGTCGCCTTCAACTTCCTTACTTGTTCATTCTGTACAATAAGATATCGATCAAGTTTTTTCAAAAAAAAAATAATAATAATAAAAACAACACATTCCAAACAAAAGTACGTGAAATCTAAGGATTCAAAATTGAACATTTATGCATGAATACCAAAAATAATAATAACAACAATACATTCCAAACAAAAGTACGTGAAATCTAAGGATTCAAAATTGAACATTTACGCATAAATACTAATTACATATTCAAAAATGGACACACTATAAACATATATAAATCTTTTGATTTGAGAATGAAAATGTATAAAACCTAAATGAACATGTATTAAATTTTAAATGATCATTTATTGATATGAAAAAGAACATATAAATTTAAGTATTTAGGGTAAAAATACCCTCAATATGTGGACCAATGCCACAACGACACGTGTCCGCCAGCTCAGCGCTCAATGAGCCAATTAGAGCATGACACGTGTCATTCTATGATAGAAGGGTAAAAATGGGCTCCAGGCCCATAACTCTAGAAACCGTAAAACGGTGGGAAGCCAATCTATTTAGGTTAAATAACCTAAAAGGCACATGTCCCAATGCTCTATAAATACTGATCATTATTAGGGCTGAGCAAAACTACCCAAAAAACCGAAACCCTGAAAAACCAATCCGTAACCGTTCAAAAAATTAGGATACCCGATCTGATACCCATAACGGTTCGGGTACCCGTTCCAATAATTTGTTATCGAGTATGGTTATGGGTATCATTTTAAAATTAACGGTTACCCGATCCGATCCGATAAGCATTTTTTTGCTTTCTTCCCTACTTTAATCTATTAATATAAATCTAAATTTTTACTTTACTTCATAATCACTTTATAATATCAATGATTAGTAATATTATTAATTTGGTCAAGATTATATGGTATTGTTTTTAATTAGTTGTAAATTATATCAGAATAACTACATAATTAAGTTTAATTATCATTATTGGATATCATATTGGGTACCCGATAACCGATCCAAAAATCCGGGTACTGGAACTTATTGGTTCCGGTTATGGGTATCACTTTTAGTGATTTTGGTTATCGAGTACCCGAACCGTTAGAACTAACGATACGGATACCCGTCCCATGCTCACCCCTAATCATTACATCAGTTTCAGGGGATCCAATTCTCTCTCCAAGGGCAATGCCCCCCCCCCCAATTACTCTCTCTTCTTTCTACTTTCTCTCTCTAAAATACATTATTTCGGTCACTAACTTGATTGTCAGAGGCGGACCACCGCCCCCCCGGCGGTCCATTGTTTTGCAGGTGACCAAGCCCTTCAAGTGTTGCATTATGGATTTGTCTCCCGCGGGACGTACACGCCCTCCACTCGGGTACGTACAAAAAACCCCAAAACACCAAGTAAATATTTATTATTAATATGTAAATGACCATTGATAATAATTCAATATGTCAAAATACAACTTAGCATGCATTGAGATAACACGTGGATGAAATACCATAAGATTATATTATATTTTAAAATAGAATTATCAAAGGTCTGTCATGAATGAACAACAATATGTGAATTTTTTTTGAACATTTTTTTAACATGTGAATGAACAAGAATTAATATATGCATGAATATACTTATATCCAAATTAACATCTATGTATCAAATTGGAATAAACATCTATCAATATTAGGGTTAAAATATATGTAATATAATACTTAAATGACGCTTATGAGCATATACAAGTATATATCAAGTTAATATGAAATTAAACCTGTATTATTTTTATTTATGTGGATATCTTCAATATAAGAATGAACATGTATGTATTTAAATTCAAATGATGAACATTTGTTTAAATCTTAGTAAACAATCATTAATACGTGAATTATATAAACAAAACTAGGGTAATTTTCTCTCAATTAAGACTGAACATTAATAGACGAAAGGTAAGAATGTAAATGATCATATACTAATATCATAATGAACATTTATCAAAATGAAAAATGAACATTTACTGAAAAGTCAGTTTTAATATAAACTAATTTAAATCTCAGTAAATTTACGAAAAATCACTAATTTAGAAAATTAGCGCAATTATACTCTATACTTAATTTTCAAAGTTAGATAATTTTATAGTTCTTATATATGTAACAGGTTCAACTTCTAGGGTCTACCTTTCAACACTGTAATATTTACAAAGCAGACAGGAAGTGTGTTCACAGGGCACACCAAATTGTAGGAGAGGCTACCACCCATTTCATTTGCTTTAATAGTAATATGTATGAGTTTCCTTTCCTTTATCCTTTGTCAAAAAAATAAAAAATAAAAACACAAAATTTGCAAATTCCTTGATAAAGTTAACTACAAATTGAAAAATAGACAAAATATAGTAGATTTTAATCATTTTTGCATAAAAATAAGTGTAATCATAGCATATTATTTTTCATAACTTATAATCTCATATTTAAATTGAAAAACTAGGGTTTGTACACAAAAATGAACAAATTACTTACTTTTTCTTGAAATAATGTTGTGATTTTTCAAAAAAATAAAGAAATAATGTTGTGATTGAAGAATTTCTTTAGACATTTATTGTATTTTAAAGTAATTTGGAGTAATTTTGGAGTGATATTGTTTGGATTTTTTTTGTTTTGATGAGAGAGAAAGTCTAGAGATATTGATGAAGAAGAACACTATAGAGAGTGAAAATGATTTGAAATGTTTTTTTTTTTTTTTGGTAATGTATTTATATGTGGGGTATGAGTGGTCCATTAAAGATACCATGATTAGTGGACAACTAATGTGTGGTTAGTTAGAAGGGGTTTTAGTTTGACTTATAGTAAGGAAATAAGGGATATATGGTAATTTAGTGGAGGGGTATAAGTAATTTTGCCTAAAAGAGGGTGTAGGCAACTAGGCATTAAGAATTAGGCTTTGAGGATTTGGGTTGTATTAGATATTGGGCCTAAATTTTGGTTTACAATTTAGTTTTCAGTTTTTCTAAATCCAAATCTGAAACCAAACCACATAAAGTACTTTTATATTTATCCAAATCAAACCGCATCGTATTGAAAAAACACCAAACCATATTACTTTTTCGATTTGGTTTGGTTTTAAACCGAATTACTTTCACCCCCTACTGGTGATAAGTGAAGAAAGGTGAACTATTACCCTACTTTTGAGGGTAATATTTACACTAGGGGAAGGGGTGGCCGAGTGGGTAACTTTTACCTTCATTATAAGGGTAATAATTCCTTCACAAGTTCACCTGTCTCCTTTCCTCATGTCACTATTACATTATTTTATTTATACACTTTATATCCCTCCAACACCACCTCTAATCACTTATATTTTTTCTTGTTTGGCTTTCATTACCACCTTAATTTATTAGTAAATTTTTTTCAAAAAAAACCTTTTAAAGCGAACATTATGTTTGGAAAAACCTTTTAATTTTTTTTTTTTGCTAGGAGAAACTAGTTTTAATTTTTATTTTGTTCAAGACAACCAAGTGAGACATTCCGGCATTGACTCTTATTTTTTTGGCGTTGACCATCGTTTTTCCCACATGTGCGTGTCACGTGATTACTAATTTTCTAATCACACCCTCTTTTTCCTAACTCCACTCTCTTTTCCCTCCAATTAAACCTCCGATTAAACTCTCTCTCTCTCTCTCTCTCTCTCTCTCTCTCCCCTTCTCTCTCTCCTCTTTCTCCTATTTATCTGCTTTGTGTTCACACGCCATTGTTGGACTTTAGTTAATTTGAAGCAATTGAATGCTTTCCCAACAAGTTTCGACTAGAGGTAAGTGTTTAATTTGTCCATCTCTTAGTTTTTTGAAACTATGATTAGAAATTAGTGTCCTCCCCCCCTTTAAGCTTTCTCAATTATGCAGTAATTATGGTTCAAGGAGGTGTTTTGAGGTGTGAGTGTGGCTTTCCGCTCCCTTGATGATGACGCAGTGCGCTTCGCTTTGTCCTTAGCTATGATATAGTAGAAGAGTAAAGTATCAATGATATGTTTCCCGTAACAAAAGAAAAAATCGATTTTAAAATAAAATTTACTATTTTTGGTTGTTGTAAAATGAATGCAGCTTCAGTTCTTCATTGATGATGTTCAAAGAGAGGAGAGAGAGAGGGCAGGAGAGAGTGTGTGTAATTGGAGGGAAAAGGGGAATTAGGAAAGGGGGGTGTGATTAGTGATTTAAGTGCCACGTGAGTCGCACCTGAGGGGAAAAGGGTGATCAACACCGAAAAAGTGTGAGTGAACACCAGCAAGTCTCACTTGTCTGTCTTTAACCACACAAAAAAAATATATAAATAAAAAAAAAAATTTAAAACAGGTTTCTCTTGGCCAAAAAAAATTTAAAAGGTTTTTTTGAACACTTTAAAAGGTTTTTCTAAGCAAAATTTCCACTTTATTATCCCTGGCCCAAGAATGACCTCATAAGAAGTGAAAGGTGGAGGAAAGAAAGAGAAAATTTTAGTATTAGAGTATTAGATGATATTAAAAGCTACCCACAATTATTTCAAATGGGATTCATCGTAGTCCATGACAAATCATCATGAAGAACAATAAGGTGGAGTTGAGAATACAGAGCAATACAATTACAGAATGCATCGTATATATTTGGAAAATTTACAAATTACAGTCACTTAAAATTTGTATTTTGTAAATTGCAGTCATTTAAAAAATAAATTGCAATCCAAAAGTTCTTAGGTCACTTTAGCTCTTGAGGGTCAGAATTTAGCTTGAAATTGACAAAAAAAAAATAACATAAGTGTCTTGTTTTTACAACAAAAAAAATAGTTGCCCACAAACTCATACATTTTTGTTACACAAAACAAGTTTTTTTTTTTTTTTCGAGCTCAATTCGGACCCTTAAGTGCTAAAATGGCCCATAAAAACCTTAATCAAATGTTATTCGACACATGAACCAATAAAAAAAGTTGAATCGAATTGCAATAAATTTATAAGAATGTTTTGGGGTGCAATTTGTAATTTATTTTTTAAATGGCTGCAATTTACAAAATAAAAATTTTAAATGACTGCAATTGACAAATTTTTCTATATGTATAGAAGGCGTTCCTAAAGAAGTTTAGGTGTCACGCGACGCTCTTCTCATTTAATCCAATTTTCAATCCATGATTAAAAAAATGGCTCTTACAAGATTTGATCCTGCAAACTGAAGTTTAAATGCCAATGTGTTAACCACTAAGCTAATACCATATTACATGTCATTCAATAAAATTTAAATACTACCTCCGTTTCATACTATTTGCAAATAATATGAAACGGATGTAGTATTAATAAAGATTAGTATCATGGAAATAATGTGGTAACACAAGACGTCGTCTGGGCCTAAAACTAGTTAATATATGATATATTGTCTTCCCATAAAGCAATTTTAGTTTGAATTCGTATGTTAACACCTTGACAAATATAGTAAATAACACCTTCATCTATCCCACAATCATGTGTCAAGGATAACACCAAGTGTAAGGAATCTTATGTCACATGGGATCAGTCCCCACCTAGGGATTTCCCATACCCCACCCCCTAAAATTCCCAAAAGGCCTTGCATGCTTACTCGGGCTGGGTTGACTTGAGAGAGGCTCCACTCCGATAAGGTGCCTTCTCTATAATAAGATGCATCCAGGTGATTGCTCTAGAAAATAAGAGAAAAACAACAAGAAGGATTCCTATCACATAGTGAATTAGTGACCATATGGTGGCTTTCTATCGGTAGGAATTATAAACTTTTTGCCAATGTAAGATCCCATTTATTTTATTTATCTTTAGGCATGTTTACATAAAGGTCACTATTTTCAGGGGTAGTTCACTCACAAATTAAAAAAACCTAACGCTTTATAAAAAATATTGCTTATCACAAGAGGGGGGGTGGGGGGTGGGGGGTTGTTTTCCATATATACGCCAAAGACACAGTATCATAATGTGCTAACCTGTATTGCTGATTATATGTTAAGCCTGAGGTTTGGTTCCCGCCACCAAGAAGTGAACAATAGATTGCAGAACTTCATTCTCAACTGTTGCTCTCTGCAAATTTATAAAACAAAAACAAATAAAAGAAAAAGAAGTTTGAGAAATTAAATTCTAGTTTATTGAGGAAAATAAAATAAACAATAAATCAGGACTATTGCCTGAATTACGATGAGAGAATGTTTAATCCTTTAATATAGTCACAAAAGTGGATAACCAATTAATTTACTCCGCATCAAACATTACACTATGTTCCTCTTTATCCACATCTAATTTTAAGTTTTTTCAAGATCTTTCAACATCTGGTATAAGATTGGAATGGAAGAAATGCAATTATCACCCTTTCCCCCCCCCCCCCAGAATAAATAAATAAAATAGTGGTGAGCTTATCTATGAGCTGACTTTTTCAATTACATTTTGGGTGCATGATTTATCATTTATCAATGTACATCTGTACTTGATGTCTAATACAATAAGTAATTTAATTAAGAAATTACAAAACCAAAAGAGAAAAGCCCTTTGAGCATTTGTCTTTGCCAGATGACTGAACAACACAAGCATGAATGAGGACGAGACTAGCTTTTACATAAATTTCATATCCTCCACAACAAATCCAATAGCAATAAGCCAACAAATTATGTAAAAATCATCCACAAATACTCCATCCAAATTAGAAAAAGGAAGGCTTTATAGAAGATGATGTAAGATTAACCTAAAACCCAAACCACAAGGCAAGGAAAAATAACTTTGGAAAAGTTATGTAAGTTCTGAGTCTTCTGGCAAATTAATAATTTCTTACAAATCAAAGGGTTTTTTTTTTCTTTTTTCAGACAAAATTAATTCTAAATTTTTCTAAAAAGTTTCATGCACATATAAGGCAATTGAAACAACATAAGTTAAGATATATTCAGATTCAGATAAGTTTCTTTAAAAAAAATAAAATAATATTCAGATAACACAATATAAGATAAATGTAGATACTACCTCCGTTTCTTATTTTGTGCAACAAAGGGCAACAAAAGGGTATTATTTGTGAGACATAAAATATTCCTTTGTTGCACATAATAAGAAACAGAGCTATTAAGTTGAGCCTAAAACTGAGAGTGATATTTCCATACAAAGTAACATGACTATTATTGTGGACATACATTAAAACTGTACAAGTTTATTTGTGGACGAAGGCATTATTAATCTTTTTCATGCTTCCATTGGTCACTGATAACAGAAACTTCTAATACATCCTCCGGACCAATTTGCCAAAAGATATTAGCTTATCTTGCTTTGAACCTCTTCAAACATTATATGTCTCACATGACTAGTAACAGCCAAATGCTTCAATTTATATTCTTCTATTTGGCTTCTTTTTTTTTTTTCCAGAGATATGGCTGTCCATACCACTATGAGTTTATGTCCTCTGTTCTCAACCATGCTTAAGTAATCACAACAACAAAAAAAAAATGTCTGTTCAAGAACATCTATTTCATTTGCTATTTTTTTTGTAATAAAGTGACAACCTGGTGACATGATCAAGGGGATAACCTGTGGATTACGGATCAATCCGTCGAGAACAGACTGTAGAGTTGATCGAAGTTCCTTGAATAGCACAGCGGTTTGTGCTGGTGCAGTTACCTTTAACCAACCATCTACCGTTACAAGTCCCAACTGCAATTAAAAACCAATATTTTACAATTGTACTTCTCAAAGAGAATTTTCTAGTTAATCTTAGTAGGGATTATGGGAGAAAAAGGGGCAACATAAACATGAATCAATTAACAATTTTGTCATAGATCATTCCACTTCATGAGAATAAGAAGACCACCGGCCATGGTGGTCAACACTCCCTACCAAGAGAGATGCATGAAAGTGAGCCGAAGAACATGCCATTATTGGAAAATATACTTCTTCCGTTCTTTTTTAATTGCAACGTTGTAAAATGTTACACTATCCATAAATACTGCTTTGACATTTTGTGACACGCGTTATAAAAAATACAGTCATGTGGGGTCTTCTTAAATTTGCCTCAATATATACTTTCAACATTTTAACTTTTACGAGTGTATAATTAGGGATATTGATAGCAAAAAATGTGCATGGGCAAGTGTGAAAAACCTAACCTAGCAACTAAAATAAGAAAGCAGGACTTTTCTAAGAATTGGTGAATGTCTTAAAATTTATTTTCTAGAAGGTTGAAACATCAAATCACCAGTTGAAAAGAGCGCAGGGGAGAGGGGGGGGGGGGTGAGGATGCCAAACCATGCAGCTTTGCCCAATATCAGACCATGTCCTTCCCTATACTCAACTCTATATGCAACTTAGCTCTCTCCCTGATGATGGAAAAGGTTCTACATGTATGAAGCAAGCAACAAATATCTTTTTTTTTTCTTTTTTTTTTTTTTTTCTTTTTGACACAGCAACAAATATCTTTAACATAGTCAAGGTGCACAAAGGGTATGAGAATAATATATATACTTCAAGAGATTAAGTGAATACGGAGTACTAAATAGTATAGCAAGAACTTCAAACATGGAAATTACATTGGTATTCAAATCAAATCATCCAAACTTAATGCACAGTTTGGGAAGATTGCACCATGCTGCAATTAGAATATCACCTAGAGGAATAAGGTTAATTCCAAATAAAACAATTTCATACTAGACCCTATCGATAACACAAGTTTTAAAGCAAATTAAACACATATATGTCCAAAAACGGCCAAATAATTACAAGTAAAAAAGGATCGTCATTTATCAAAGTTGATATTTATTTATAATCGGTATCTGGCAAAGTAACTCACCTGATGATGAACTTGCATGGAACCACCAAAAAGTAGAAGAGAATATGGAGAGATGATTGTAGTGTCTCGTAGAAAAACCTTGTGGGTTTCAACCTAGACAGGAGGAGTATAGAACTAGTCATCACTCTCATAGATTGAATTTTAAACAATCTAGAATTAAATCTCATATGGGATTCATATTGAAAGGAACAAAAGCTTAGGGCACCATGTCAAGGTGCTTGTATTGGTCGAAGGTCATTACACCTTTCATTTCCATGATATGCATCAATGAATATTGACAGACCAGCAGTGAGTACTGCCCATGCTGCATTATATAACCTCTTTCAGACATATCTGGGATATATGACTAGTAATCATATCACCAGATTTAATGAGCTTGATCTGATGAAATGATTCAGATATATGCTCACACAGACAAGAATGCAATATGATCAGATAGAGTGTACATAATTTGAAGTTTACTGGATTAACCGGAAAAAAAAAAAAAAAAAAAAAAAAAAAAAAAAAAAAAAATCAAATTCAACAGATCCAACCACTTTGTCACATGCATACAGAAATATTTCCCACCAATTATTGCAAAATGACAATGA
This sequence comes from Chenopodium quinoa, assembly GCF_001683475.1. Classification (NCBI taxonomy): domain Eukaryota; kingdom Viridiplantae; phylum Streptophyta; class Magnoliopsida; order Caryophyllales; family Amaranthaceae; genus Chenopodium; species Chenopodium quinoa. Next base: position 2,591,936 of record NW_018744813.1, on the reverse strand, counting down.
CAAAACAAGAATTGACTATATGGAGGAAACAAAATCTCAATCATACTGACCTTTTCAAGGAACACAAGGAAGGGATGTTGGAAGATCTTTGAATCACCATTGATAGAAGAAGGGTGTATATGAACTTCTCTTTTTCCATCATACCAGGCAGGTCTGCCCTTAGATATAGATTTAAGTGATTGCCTTAGATTTCCAAGAGCTGGAGCATGAATACCCTCCACTGTTGCAGCCACATTGGGATAGAGACCTGCACATAATATTGCCTGCAAACAAATATTTGCCTTAGTTGCCAATAACTATAAGATCTTGATAAAGCAATTAATTTAATTAGGAGGATAAGATACTTTTGAATCAATTTAATGACACATCTTGGTGAAAATGAAATCATTAATTGAATTACAAGACCCATTTACTAGAATGATTTACATGTTTACTGGAATATATATACGGGAAACACCCAAACCCCAATGAGAACCCCTCGTTTATGTGATAACTCTTTCCTTGTGAGAACATTCTCTATATTCTAAATTTTTACTTATATGTTCTAAATATTAAATAAGGCGTTCTAAATTTTTACTCACATGTTTAAAATCTTAATTGAGTTAAATAAGATTATTTAAATTAGTCACATGTTGAAAATCTTAAATTAATTGTTCTAAATTTTAGCTTATATGTTCTACATTTTAAATTGTGTATTCAAAGATTTTTAACCATATGTTTTAGATTGTAAATCATATGTTCTAAGTTATTACTTGTATGTTCCAAACGTTTACTACGTGTTCTAAATTATAAATTAGGATATCTTCTTTCCTCAAAAAATAAAAAATAAAATAAAATAGGATTTTTTAATTTTACTCGCATGTTCTAAATCTCAAATCAAATGCTCGAAATTTTAGTCACATGTTCTATATTTCAAATAGGGTTTTAAAAATTCACTCACGCATTCTAAATTTAAAATTAGATGTTCTAAATTTAGAACATGCCAATAAAAATTAAGGAGACCTAACTTAAAATTGGAAAATTTGTAAAAAGAAACCTTTTAAAAGATTTATTGTAAAAGAAAACCCGAAGTTAGCCCCCGACAACTCAGTTCCACTGCCGACCGAGACCTCCATTTCCAAAAAATCAGAGACCTTAAATACAATCAACAATGGCGTCACTTCCATCAATATTTTCTCTCTCCTCTTTTGCCTCTCTTTCTCTCTCCTCATTCCTCAACTCACCTCCACCGACGAAAACATTAACAATGCCGGCAAAATCCTCTCAAACTCAGCTTCAATTCCATGTTTCTCACCCTCCTTTTCGTCTCTGAACCCCTCATCTCCTCCAATTCCATTTTTTCCCTCGCTTCTACATAACTGTTTCATCTCCTTCACCCAAACATAAACAGAGGTCAGGCAGCAGGAACAAAACCGCTGTTTTAATATAAGGTCTGTGATAAGAACATTAGTTTCATATATAGCTTAATTCGTCATCTTCAGCTTGCCATTTAACAATAGCCAAACTATGTCGACCACCACAAGCTATAAGGTTAGCTCACCAACAGGTTTCAGCTTTCTCTACTCTCCTCGCTAACAATTCTTTCTTCATTAATTCCTTCAATTTGGATGACAACGTCACCATTAATGGCGTCAAGCTCAACAACTCCCCTGTTTTTAATAATTTGAAAGGGAGGTGGGTCGCCGGGGGTACGTGGTTTAAAACTACTGCTCGGTTGGGGATAGCGCCGACTGCCATGGGAGAAAGAAAGGGAGGGGGTGGCTGCCTGGTTTGTGTTTTTTGTTTTTATTTATAAATTGATTTAATTATTAAATGGTTAAATTAGAGTTAGAAGTTAATTAAAAGAAATTAGAGATAATCAAGATAGTTAGAGGTATTAGGTTGTCTTGAACAAAAAAAATTTACTAACGGGTTTTCTTTTGCCAAAATACTAAAAATCGGGTTTTCTTTTGCCAAAAAGCTTTTAAAAGGGTTTTTTTTCGCAAAATGGTGCATTTAAAAGATTTTCTTTGACAAATTGTCCTTTAAAATATAGAATGTATGAGTAAAAATTAGAACATATGAGTAAGAGTTTGGAACATATGAGAAATAATCTTTAAAAAAATATGATTTAAAGTTGAAAACATATGATTAAAAATTTAGAACATGTGAGTAAAAGTTTGGATCATACAAGTAAAAAATTTGAAAATACGATGTAAAACATATGATTAAAAATCTTAAAACATACGATTTAAAATTTAGAACTTATAAGTAAATGTAGAACAAATAATTTAAAATTTAGAACATGTGAGTAATAATTTAAAACATCTTATTTAACACATTCAATATTTAGACCATGTGAGCAAAAATTTAGAACGCCTGATCCAATATTTAAAACATAGTAGTAAAAATTTAGAACACAAAGAGTGTTTTCACATATGAAAGAGTTCTCACATATATATAAGTTATAATAGGTGCAATCTAAAAATGATATTTTAACACCAAGAATGGGCATGGTAACTATTAGCTTGTTATCTGATATACATGAGAGGGTATAGTGCCGTGCATTTGAAAAAAAAATGGAGCATACTCTGTAATGTCATATATTTTCAAATTTTTCATCAAATGATTTATGTTTGGATTCTAATATCAAAATTGCATTTCCTTATTAATATCTTTCACAACTACTAAGTATTTTCATTTATATGCGTTCAGAAGTTTTTCATTATAGTAATTATTAAATTCAGCAGATTTCACTTTTGGGAGGCCAGGATTGTTCTTTTCAGGCAACTTCACCGCAGTGCTAAAATTTCCTTTTTTTTCTTGTCAGGCGGTTCACTTAAACATGTAGAATAAGCTCTAACTCGCCATGGAGTTTCTGTAGAGTTTGTTATTTTCCTTTGGTCATGTGACTTTGGATTGAGTGTGATTGAAAAGAGTCGGCAATAAGGTCTTATTCACTTCACTTGCATTTTCCTGGATTGAAATTATATACTGATTGAAGTGAAACTCATTTTTACTTATTGAAACTGATTTTAACTAATTTACTACTGTTTTTTGTCGCATAAGTGCTACAAGTTTCACTAATCAAAACTTCTTTTTACAGTAAAACTTAAATTTACTGAATCAAACCAATTTTTACACTTTAAAACTATTTTTACTGTTTCAGACCCACTTTATATATACCTTTTTAAGTTGGAAAAAAAGGTCCTAGTGGTAGTTGAAATGAGAGGAAAGAAATCAGTAAAGGAAAAGAAATTAATCAGAACACTCCCATTGCCAATTCTGTTTGGTTGGGTCATTAATACAGGTCTTGATTTTCCTAAAAAAATACCTTAATTAACTTTCAATAATTTTCTCTCCATCCTCCCAGAAACCTTAATATATTTCAAACACCACGCCCCGCCACCAACACTCTTTCCTTTGCAGTTGCCACCACCAACGTTCTTTGTTTCCTAATTTAGTTGAACAGTTTTCATCATTTACATGTCTCAAATTAGTCCTTTGGTAGTTAAATCAGTCCATAAAATAAGGATCTCAGCCACAAAGCTGAAGAACTAGGCTGGCCATTGTGGGAAACAAAGTGCGGCTTTGAACAAATGAGCTTCAGGTGAACAAATGGCCATTTTCTCCCCTTTCTGATGGCAAGCGTTGATGCAGATAAGATAATGGTGGAGATATAAGTGATCACAGATGAAGAGGGAGGAGAGGAGAGAATGATGTAGTTGTGTGGCAAACAAAGGCTATGGATTTTAGACTTGAGCAGTTGTGAAATTGTGCTCAGGGTAGACGCGGAATACTTGTTGTTGAAGGAGTGTTGGGTGACAAAGGGGGTAAGTTGAGGTAGTACCGGTAGATGGAAGAGGTGATGAATGGTATTAAATGATGCATGAGACTAGGTAGTGCAAATGGCAATGGGGGATTTACAAAATCAAAATCTGAGGAGGTGAAAACAACACTAACCCCTTACATGATGATTTTACACAAAAGAAATGGGTAGAGAGAATTTTAAATAAAAAAAAAATAAAAAATTGAACCAAACGCAACAAAGGGAAAAAGCAAGAAAATGGATACCTTTCCTTTTCTATAAATCCCACACAACACACCCTATTAATAATAGCTAAGACTTAGAAGATGAGGCAACATCATCAATTCATTTTCTGATGTGTGATTTTTTCATATTGTAAGCTAGCTAGAGTAGACCATTTCAGATTGGCAATTGAATAATTTTCTTGTCTACTAGGTCTGCTGGATCAACAAGTTAATTATGTAAGAGTTGTGAGAGAGAGTGTAGAATTGCTTTTTTGAAAAGAAAAAAAATAAAATAAAATCCTCATATTTGATTGTTATTTGAGTTTTTGGTGATGGAGGGATGAGCCGGATGACAGGATCTTCCAGAACAGAAATCTTGATCATGAGCCTTGACATTAAATAATAAATATTTACCACCACTTTTTTCTTTAAGAGGCTCCTTGCAAATTTTCTGCTTGTCATTCTTAACCAATAAAATTTTTCTTCAAAAAGTTCTTTTAAAACGATTTCAAAGAGAAGATGCAGGAATCAACAGCATTAATACTAGTGAATTTCACTTCAAAAAATAATTCAGCACAAAAAGGACATATAATTACCTTCACCACTGCACAATGATTAGCATGCTTGTTAAAAGGTTGTGATGCATTAGAAAACCAGCCATCCAGATTTCCTTTTCTCTTACCCTGAATCCAATCCAACACACAAGAAGCAAGAAAACAAATAATCACGAGGAAAGAGAAGTCAATTATTGATAAAGATGGAAATATACACCGATCTAGCAAGCTTAGCTAAAGAGAGATACAAACTAGATTAGGTTAGACCAAAATTGTGATTGCCAAAAAGGTTTACTTTGCAAAAAAAGAAATTTCTATTGTTCCTAAACTGCTTTATTGGATCAGAGAGCTCAGCATGGTATACATAAGTTATCAATCAGAAAGTTTTCAATTTGTGGCAAGAAAACTCCTAAGAATTACATTACCCACATTGTTATCAAACAGCTAACTGAATTTCAATTTTATATGAAATAAAAGATACTCATTTTTCTTATGTCAATCAAATGACATCTATACAAATCCTAATTTAATTCATTCATGACTGTAATCAAGCTTCAACTTCCATTGTCTCACGCCTAAACACCTCATTTGGTATATTGGTCTTCAAATGAACAAAGTATCGCCTTTATTCATGATGATATGATAGAAATTGTAAAGTTGATCTTTTTTTTTTTTTTTTTTTTTTTGCGATTGTAAATAATGCACAAGCACTGACAAAAATGCAAATTATTTGTGGAAAAGGCAACCTGATAATCGTCAGGGAGATGGATGAGACCAATATCTGCCAATAGTGTTCCAAGTTGCACTCTCATATCTCTACACACACAAAAAAAAAAAAAAAAAAATAAATAAATAAAAATAAAACAACCTTGCAATGTCAGCACAGTGAAAGCTATTTTGGTGGGGTTGGCTTCGGTGGGTGGGGGAAAGGGAAGGGGGGTTGGCTTCATGGATGGGGGAAAGGGAGGGGGGTTGGCTTTGTGGGTGGGGAAAAGGGAGGGGGTGGGGTCGACGTCGCCGATCGAAGCTTTGGGCGTTGTCCGCCTGCAGGGGGGAGGGGGAGGGGTGGCTGGATTTTTTTTTTTTTAATAAACTTAACGTCCCGTTAAGTGGTAGTAATTTCTAACAAACTCTGATTTAGGTAGTAGCAAAGTAAAAAAAAAAAATTAATTAATTAATTAATTAAAACGGTATCAAATGTGAATCGAGGTATTTTTCCTTGTAACAAATATCAAAATTTCCATTTTTTTAATAGTTAAGTCCGATCACAATAGAGATAATTTTATATTCATGCTTCTAGTTTGATTTCAAACTTTAAAGTCTATATTACATTTTTTATGAATGCTCATTCAATATAAACTAAAAAGGCATTCAACAACAAGAATCTTCCACAAAAGACCTCACCAGTTTTTTATACATATAATCCCTCCATCCCTTTTTGATGAGCCTATTTCTTAAAAAAAACACGGTAATCAAGGAGAATGGATGGAATAAAGGAATAATGTATAGGAAAGATAAAAAATATGTAATGATTTTTTGGGCATGTGTGCATTTTGTATGAGAAAGATAAAAAAAAAAAAAAAGTGATTACATGCTTTCCTTTTCTATATTCTATTTTAATTGAGACTAGATGTAATTTTTAAATATTTCATTTTGTATATTTTTTTTGTAATTTCTTAATTTTTTTTTTTTTTCTATTCTATTATTTTAACATTAATTTAAGGTAAAATATTTTGTTAAGTTTTAAATTATTTTTATTCAAATTTTACGTATATAGAACTTGAATTTATAAATTGGAATAAATATTACTCATTCATCGGATAGTTAGATAAAATCATTAAATCAAAATATATTTTTTAATTTCTAATTATTTGTTAAAATAATATAAATCCTAATGTAAAAGATAATATAAAAGATATTTTTTTTATTCATAATTTAAATCTTAAATTACTATTTTTTCTTAAAAGATATTAAAAGATATTTCAATTCTCAAATTTCATTTGTTAATTTTTTCTTAAATGGCGGCTGAAAATTAAAATTCTAAATTAACATATAAATCTAATTTTTCATTGGTCGAAACATTACTTTTGCTTATACGGCGTGCGATGCACGAATTTTTATATACATTTTGTATATAAATATTTTTTTGGTGATCTCTTAATTTTTTTCTTGCATTATAAGTTTTAAAATTTTGTATGAAAGTATCATATCATCAGATATTTACATAAAACCATTAACATCAAACGATAATTTATATTTTTTAAATATCAAAATATAATTTTTAGTTTTTTAAATAACATAAATCCTAATATCTAAAGATAATTTTTAGTTTTGTAACAAATAAAAATGACAAAATTTAGTGTTCTTAAATAATTAAAATCCTAATAAATTACTATTCATCGTTTTTACCTACGTGGTAAAAATTTAAAATTTCATTCGTCACTTTTGTTTAGGTGGCGAGTGATTTTTTAAATTCTAAAATAAAATAGAAATCTAATTTTTAATTGGTCGGAAATATGCCTTTTCTTATGTGGCGCTCCCAATACTCTCCAAAAATGCCTACTTTATTTATATATATTAGATTCATGTATAACTGATTTAGTTCTCCAAAGGCTCTCTACCATTCACTGGAAACACACTACACTCCAAAAACGGTTCACTCACATTAGCTCTAATCTATTCACTCTGTTCCTAAATAAATCACTTGCCTTATTTAGCTGTTACAAATTTAATGCATCACATCTATCTGTAATAATTTTCCACCTATATTATTTCTCTCGCTTCCCATAATTCCCATTCAAAATATTTTATTTTATTATATCTCTCTTACACAATTCCCACTTAAATAATTAAAAAAAAACATACTCCCTCTCTCATTCTCTCTCTTTCATGATCCCCATATATTTTTTTTATAATCACTCACTTACCCTGCTTGCAATACAAATAAACTCTCATAAAACTCATGGCAAACCCAAGTGATGGATTCATATAGCAACAGAGGGAGCATTTAATACCATCTATTCTCACCAAAATAACTAATTTACATGCCACAACATACTCAACAGTTTGACAAAAAAATGCACGAATTGAACAATAAATATCAAGCAGGAGAAAAGCTGAAGATGAATAAGTACCGTATTGTGTGCATAACTGAGCTGCTGAGAGAGTGTTTTTTACAATAATTTTGAGCAGCCTTAACCCCTTTCTGGGAATTAAAAAAGTGAAATCAAGAAAGATATAATTCAGATCCCAAGATAACATGCTAAACTCATGAATGTGACATGCATTCTAAGATTTAATTAAAATCTAAGAGCATTATTGATGTGGAAGACTGCAATTGCTTATAATTTCACATTATAAACACAAACTGTTTCAAGAATACAAGTTTAGGAGAAAAAGTAGGGGGGCATATGAAGGGTATTGTAAGGAAATTACATGAATTTAGGCAAGTTGAAAAAGGTTCCTTTGTGAAAATTAAGGGTATATAGGCCAGTCTAGATAAAAAAACAAAATTGTACTTAATAAGAAAATGTTGCAACTATTATGACATTTTCATTTTAGGGAGATGGTGAACGAAGAAGAAACAGAAGAAGTATTAGATTGAAAGACATGTATTGTTGTAAAAATGCCAATCTTACGTCACTGAGAATCTTCTCCCATTTCTCATAGGCAATCATCATTATGATGTGATCAGATTGACTAGCATTATAGTATGAATTGCTAGATCCATCAGTCTTATCTGACAAAATTGCCAGTTTTGATCGTTCAACAATTTCTCTCTGAAAGACAAACAGAAAGAAACTCATCACTGAACTAGGTTTTTTAAATCATAAAGGTTATGCTTGAGTATCAAGTATTACAAATACAAGAAACCTCATCTTTCAGGTGAACAAATGGTGATTTGTAACTCAAAAATGCAGCTATTGACAGGATAGGCGATAAACATCCGAATATTGCACCATATAGCATCATCTGCAAAAGGAAAAAAAAATACAATGGTATTCAAAAGCAACTTCATGCGGCTACTGGCACTATTTCAGCCCTCATGATCATTGGATTAGCATAGAACGATCAAGATTTGCTGAACCTAAATTATTTAAATGGAAATGAAATGATTTTACTTACCGAGTTAAACTTGTACAGATTTATTATATTTGTTCAATACAGTTACTAAAATAAATAAAACTTATTTTTCCTGAAATTAATTTACTTTTACTAACTTAGCTTATTCTTCCTATACTTTACTAAATATTATTGATTTTAGGTGATGACAACGGAGCCTTAGAAGGAATTTTTATAAGGAAAGAGCACAAATATCCTTAAGGTAATAATATTGGACTTCTAAAACACACACATGCACACACACACACACACAAATGAATCACCAAGTATATGATTTGAGTTGTTGAAATTTAATATAAATTAATTAACATAAAGCTTGAATGCTTCAACGGAGTCTAAATGAGAAGAGAAAATGAGTATTTTTATCAATAGACCCATTGAATTCTCACCTATTGGACTCACTCTTAACAGTTTGAGAATCAATTAGCTTTAAGGATATAATTAGGGAAAAGGAGCAAAAAACTAAGAATGGAGGATTGTAAGAGTTAAATGCCATAACTCACCAAATTGCTCTAAGTGGTTTAATGAATCAAGATCTGCGTACCACATGTGTTCTCACTCCACACACACACACACACACACACACCAAATATTACCCCAAAAGAGATGTACGCATCACAATGCACATTATTAACCTTATGTCTAAGAGAAAGTACATGAAAGGATCATATTAACAAAGTCCTTACATGACTATATTCACGATACATAAGAAATCAAAATATGTGGTTAAAGAGAAGTGTGTGAATAGCGTCAAAATTGCAAATGGTGATATATACGATGTGTGTGTATGTGTGTGTGTGTGTGTGTGTGTTTGTGTGTGCGTGTGTTAGTGCGCACGCACTAGCAAGGTACTTTTCATAACACAGTTGACATTCAATTATGATTTCTAGAGGGGGAAATGGCAACAAAAAAAAAAAGGTATGGTGTTTATACCTTGCCAAGCAGCAAATCAACTGGCAGTTTGGCCAAATGATGCCCAAGGGAGTTAGCTCTTCATTTTCATCGACAGCACCAACCTGAAGAATAGAAAACATATTACCATCAGAATATGAACCACTGAAATTAAAAGGGAGAGAAAGAGAGAGCAGGAACAGTTGCATTTAAAGCAGGATTTTAGGATGCTGAAAATAAGGTTATTAACAATAATGGGTGTCAGCATTTACAAGTCTATCATCTTTAAGAGAAATAGACAATTAGATGGTTGTTTGTAAATTCAGCTGGCTTGGAGATTCTTAGGATGGTTATAAAGAAATGACATGGGACATCGAAGTATTACCACTGACAGTATCTGAAATAGAGTTTCAGTCTAGCTTCCTTTACCGGAAACTGCCTCTTAGGTGATGAGATAGATAATGCTGAGAAACTTAAATTGATTATTTCAGTGCCTTTATGACAGAACTATGGGAACTTGGGAAGCATGACTGGCAAGCTATGCCCTTACTATCGCTTCCTAGAAGACTTGTCCTCAATTGTGTTGCAACTAATTCCTTTTTTATGATGCATTCTTTTTACTCAAAGTTAAAAATGTATGCTCTGGGCCTATCTTAAATAGTGAGCCTCAGCAATGGCCACTGTGTCTAAGAGTAAAAAAAATAACACCTCCTAAATTATTGTGGATACACAGCTTATTCATACTAACAAGACATTTCATACATAAATTATTGACTGTATGACACATCTAACAATTTCATGGCAGAAGAATGAATAGAGATAATTTTTCTAAAAAAGTACTGAAATTTTTGCTCAATTGCAAGGTAAGTAGGACAAAATTCAGTAGAATTTAAAAGCTCAAAGCACAAGAAGCATAGGCTTGCAGCTTGCGGCCTTGGCAGTTATTTCAGGTATTCTGTTACAGGCGAATGGCAAGAATTTCACGTTCAAGCTACAATCTTGTAATCTTAGAAGCATGATAATTTTTTCTGCTGCCGCCTTGGTCTTCAGAACGAGGATGCTAAGAGGGAAACTCTTAAGATAATCTAGTAGAAATGGAGGATGCCATAAATTTGATTCTCATACACAGATTTATGTTCTACAATATCGAAGGGCTCTTTCAAAATCAGAGCAGAAAATACTACAAAACCTGAATATTGGAAGCCAAGCAACACTACCTCTTTTAATGATGAGACTGCTGAATCTATAGCTTCATTCTTCGGCATTTCAATAGCCTGATAACAAAATCAAAATCTTAAAATCATATAACCATACCCAAAATAAACGCTACCCTACATCTCAATGGTCAAGTGTCCCAGAGTGCAGTCTATTGGTCACATATATAGTAAAAAAACAACTACAGTACATAAGTATCATGCCTAGAATTTTATTCTGATAATCTTCGAGGTCATACCTTGGACAAAAAGAGTTTTATGTCACCAAGGGAAAGCAGCTTAATCTGCAGACACAATTCTACCAGTGGCATTCTAAGCATCTCAGGAACCTTCAGAATCAAGCAAGTTAGGGACATATTAGATGAATTATCAGAGTAGGGCATACGAATGGACATGGACTACAAATATTAGTTCTGGCACTATGGTATACCTGGAAGGATCGCATCATTTTTTCAAATCTATGGCGCGTATACGAGCAAAAGCAAGTACCAGGTTTTACTCGTCCAGCTCTTCCTCGTCGTTGTTTTGCATTTGCTTGGGATATCCAATCTTCAACCATCATTGAGAGTTTCTAGAAGTAACCATGAGCAACTTAGACAATAATACCATTGACAAGTAACAATAACTTAATCAATACATCAAACAGCCTTCACATTTCATAAAGCTAAGAAGATTGATAGAAACCTTTCGTGGGTCATAGCGGTACTCCTTGTGTTTACCAGAATCAACCACATACACCACGTCATCTATTGTCAAGCTTGTCTCTGCAATATTGGTTGCCATTATAATCTGCAAGAATCACAACATAGTGCAGATGATATCAATTTAATCCATATCCAAGAATAATCAAATAGTTCATCTTCTAAAAGGCTGGGGTGAAGGACTGAGGAGGGGGGGGGGGGGGGGGGGTTGCTGTTTCTCAACTTGGATGTTATCAAGCAGTAACTGAAGTCTACACTAATGAGTCAGTTTCATTATATTCTTGCAATGTATATAAAAGATCTTGGCTTCCTAAAGCGAGAGGGATTCTGCTGCGCCTAGGTGCACCACTTTCAACTTTGGCACACTGTATAAACATTTAAAAAATTTTGAGTCTTCAAAAGCGTCTTTTAGAATGTGCCTTGCCTAGAGCAAAAGGCACTCTATACTAACTTCCTAGTGCCTCAATGCCTTAGGTGAAATTTTTAAAGCACATTAACGAAGCATAACAAGTCTTGCAAAGAAGGAAAAGGAAAGCAGCTATACTTAATTAATATGATATGACCTCTGCACATCACTTTTAAAATACAATGGCTCAAGAGATAAAATTACATCCGATTTCTCAATGAGATCTTCTCATAATTTTCATGTTAACCATAAAGACCATGCCATAATTTTCATATTAATGAGGGATGTCACATCCATATCTATTAAGAAGTTACCCTTCCTTACATACACATCTCAAAACATAATTATTCATCTGCAGTGGTAGAATTCTATAAACAAACGCTTAAATTCTTTGTTGTTCCTGTTATACAGCCATGGACCTTATACACCAAAAGGAAAAACGTACAAAGCTGACATCTGATCCTAAAAAGAAATCATCGTTTAAAATGCTAGCATACCTTACGCATGTTATTGGGTGGCTTCCGAAACACCTTTTTTTGGTCTGCTGCAGCAACAGATGAATGCAAAGGCAAAAGCCATTCCCCTCCACCAAAGCGGTAAGAAGCAGCCAGCTTATGACGTAACCTGTAAATTTCTGAAATTCCCTACAATAACTCCAACCAAACTTTCTATCAGTAACAACTAACTAACATAATACACAATAATCTTTGGATGCCTGAAAAGAAGGAAAAAAAAAGAGAGAGAGAGAAAGAAAAAACCTTACAGGCAAGAAAACAAGAATTGCTCCATCACCACAGTTTTCATCAATATGACACACCAAATCTTCAAGAAGATCATAATCAATTACACCTTCATTCAATTTTTTCTGCACAGAAACATAGTTGATTGAAATAAGAACAAAGAAGCATGACAAGCATGTAATTGACACCCCTGACAACAGGATCAAATATTATACCAGATTCATTCTTGTTTGCTCACTGTATGACTGATATGCACTGGGGTCATAGTGTGGGTTCTTGCATTCTTCTAATAGAAGAGTTTCGTCGCCCATCGATGATAAGACAAGACTTTTCATCCCTCTACGGTTGTCAATAGAACCTCCAACAATCTAAAGAAGCAAACAAAAATTATGTTATGACTTACACTTCTAAAAGATTCAGTATTTGGAATTGTTAACATTTTTTTTTTTTTTCAGTTCAGCACCTTATCACATAAAACGGAAAAAAAACATCCAGACTAACTCAGGTAAATTTTCAAATGTGTAAAGTTGACAATTAAATTTTAAGTCAAAAAAAAGTCATTAAAACAAATTCCTGTTCTAACAAAAAGAATAAATGTTCATATATCACAAATAGACATTGAATCTAGTATACAATAAAAGAATGTGGGAGACCTCCATGAAAATTATTAGATAGAATAATTGGGCATCATGCTATGCATAACTAAGAAGCAACTTCGAAAATATCCCCATAGGGTGCATTAAAAATGGACACAAGTTACACAGCTCTATCCACATATCCACCTGACACACTAACTGTATTCTGGAAATAAAAAAGTTGTCATTCTTTTTAGCTGCAACACTTAAAATGACTAAAACCAATCCCTAATAGTACAACATCTCTTTAACTCACCCAAACTCACATTACATGACTCAAGATGTTAAAAAATAGACCTAATTATGTTTTTTTTCTTATACATCAATGGGAATTCATGGTCAAAGTTGATAAGCTCTAACTTCAAAAATGGTTGAGTGGACAACTAGGGATGAAGGGATGACCAATGTCCTAATCCTAAAACGGCACTATCTACAATATAATAATACAACTCGGACTATGGTGCTTTTCTCAATACAATAAACAGCCATTATAAATAGGAGTTTGTAACTTATTAGCAAACATAAGATTATTTGACCACATCCCACTCCACCAGCCAAATAATTTTTCTATCTATCAAGCTACAAACAAATCTTTGCTTCTTTAAGTTGAACCAAAATCCATAGATGCAATGGCCCCACAGAATTTTGAAGGTTTAAACTAGAACAAAACGAAACACATTTAAAGACCTTTATTTAGTTTCCCTAATTGCTCAAAACCTTATAAGAGTTCAGGATATGACATCGATTTTCTTTCCATTTGTTGGTATCTTATTATATTTCATTGTGATTTTGTTTCACTAACAGAGATCTGCTACAATTTAGACCAATTGTACAGCTCTATAAGCTCCAGCGGTCCACCACCACTAAGGCACTAATTTCCAGCAAATTGACAGAAAGGCCTAAACTGAACCTACTGTTGTCAAATTCGACCTGATGTTTCAGTTCTGAAACTTCAAAGACAAAAATTCAACCACTAAGCTAGATCTAAATTCAACCACCTACTTCAAAGCGGTTGAATTATTCTTAGTTAATTCTGTCTCCTCTTATTGGTGTTAATAGTGGACTCTTGATTTTTATTTAATTTTTTTTCTCCTCTCATTTTTGGATTTATGCTCCTGTCTAGCTAGATCAGTGCAACGGTTGTAAAGAAGGAAAGGATTTTTTTTTTTAGTTAATTTGAAGCTGATGGTGGAGGCAATGGTGGATGTGGCCATGGCTTTGGATTCTATATTAGTGGAGGATATGGTTTTGGAAGTTGATGGGGTGGATTTATTAATTAACAGGGATGAGTTTATGGGGAGTGGCTGGGTGATTAGAAAAATTAATCAATGAGTTAGTCATGTGGGGACTAGTTAACAGTGTTTTTCATAATTTTGTGATAAAGTTTGTGTTGCACCTAAATAATAACAGGGTATACATTATGTAGATAGATAGATAAAAAAAAAAAAAAAAAAAAAAAAAAAAAAAAAAAAAAAAAAAACTGGCATATACGAGTAAGATTCAACATTCAAGTGCACAAGACTATAGACTAAATGAATTTCTAATTGTATTGGCTACAATCAATTAGAAAGAAAAACAAGACAAAGATTCCAATAAGGCAAGCCAGCTAAATCCATCAAACATAAACATGAAGGAAGCTTTCCTGTCATGTAACCAGCACATAAACTCATCAATTTCAGGTTTACCCCAAATCAATGAATCTCCGTCCTGCTGAATAGGTAGTCCACAAAAAAAGTGATAATAAATGTATAATGTATCACATGCACTTATTTTTCTCAATAATATATATATTGGAAATTTTAGAAAATAACACCATAAATTTCTCAAATTTTTATTATAATACCCCAAAAGACCCAAAAATTTAGATTATACCAACACTTAACAGATTTTTTGATGGAATCCGTTAGTGAGGCTTACTCTGGACACGGATCAATAAGCAATTTGTTTAAAAAAAATGACAAATAAAAATAAAAACAAAAAATAAATAAAAAAGGAAAAAAAAACCCTCCCTAACCCAACCACCAGCCAACATCGGTGGTCGTGACCCCCACCGCCGAGAAACCAACCACGGCCATCGGATCCCCCATCGTCGAAACCAGCCGAACCACCGCCCTTACAAACGGCGACTCCACCCTTCCCAGTTCCACTCCCCGAAAACCAGCCAACCCCTTCACACAACCGCAAAAAACCACTTATGCGCTTATCCTCCTCTCCGAAAACACCCTGGCCTTACCCTTCACTCTCAAAATGGCTGAAATCAACCTTTGAAGCCCCCAGAATGTTCGATTTCACGGTTTCGATGTTGAAGGAGGGGGTTTCGGTGGCTGGAGTTGGGTTGTCGGCGGTGGGGTCACAGCAGTAGGTGGTGGGGGCGGGGGCTGGTTGTTGGATTAGTGTTTAGGGTTTTTTTCTTTTTTTTTCTGATTTTTGTTTTTATTTTTATTTATCTTATTTTTAAACCAATATTTTATTAACATGCGTTCAGAGTGGGGCCCACAAACGGATTTCATCCAAAAATCCATTAAATGGTGGCAAAATCAAACTTTTGGATTTTTTTGTGGTATTATGATAAAAATTTGAGATTTTGTGGTGTTATAATCCAATTTTTGAGAAATTTGTGGTGTTATTTTCTAAAATTTCCTATATATATTTGACATTTGAGCTTTGCACTTTCTCAAAGATGATTCTTTACTTAGCATATTAGCCTAAGAAAATAAAAAATAAAATAGCTAAGTTTTTGCGGAAACGGTCGCGTTGTCGTGGAAACGGCTTGTAATGGTTAAATAAAACGGATCGCAGGTTTCGCGGCGTGAATTTTTAAAAAAAAAATTCACAAAAGCAGAATTTTTAGTTTGTAGACCCATATTCTTTGTTTTTATACCATATTATAGCCAAAACTATACTCCATAATAAATACTAAAGACATTATAATGTAGACCATGTAGTAGTGCAGTACTATCTACAGTAATATTCTAATCTAAAGATGTACTGCTTAGTTAAAAACTTAAAATACTTGTACGTGTACTTTTAAAATTATTAAATCATTTTATTATAAAAAAGGGATAATGGAGGGTGGGTCCAAAAATATTAAAAATAGAAAGAAAAGGAAGTTAATTGAAATTGGGGTCCAACTGTCTAATCTTTTAGCCACTCATTTTTAATTTCTCTCTCCTCTCTCCTCTCTTCTCTCTCCTCTATAATATTTTCTGTTGTTGTCTGTTGAATAGTCTGAATGTTTGACCTTGACCCATCTTCAACCTCCTTCTTCGCCATTTATGAAACTCCAGAAGCTTGAAGCCGTGAAATCGCAAAAGCATAAAAAGGATAGTAGGAATTTCTGAAATTTAGCGGCCATTAAATGCCTATAACGGTTCCAGAACGGTGAAAAACGGTTCCAGAACGCCGTTTCACCGTTATGGAACAGGAGATGCGCTGCGTTAGGTGCGATTTTTGACTCGTCGTTATATAACGGGGTTTTCGGTTCGGTCTCTCTGAAACCCGTTACAAAGCGCCCGTTCCATAACGGAACGACCGAGTTTTGTTTCCATGGTTACAAGAACAACAAAAGGAAAAACGAATAATATAATTTAAGTAAAAGATCAACCAGCTTAAATATTGGCAGGAACCCGAAACAGATATATTTATAAATAAAATTTACCTCATGGCCAGATGTCTTAAAACCTAAACAGGCTGGGGAATCCGAAGTCGGTTTTTTCATATACGTCTTCGAGAAAAAAAGTTGACACAGGATAAGTTCGACCTTCAGCAGTAATCACTGGGCAGTCCCCAAAATATCTTGAAAACAAACTTGAATCAACTGTTGCAGACCTGAATGTTGTGCACTTGTAAATTAGACAAAAAAAGTAATAGAAAAGGAAGAGTCCATGAGTCCAAAACATGTTCAGAATGATCCCCTTACATGAGTATAACTTTGAATGTTTGGGTGCCACATGCAGCTTGCTTTTCCAGTAAGTTTTTCAAGACAATAATTAGGAAATCACCCTGTTTATGTCACAAGTCACAATGATAAATGATCAGCATGACCAAATATCACTTCAATTATTGCAGAGTGCAGACAGCCAAAAGCTAAAAAGTATGTAGAGATACAAATCAAAAAAATTCATCAACCTTTGAAAATGCAGTATTATTTAAATGACTTGGGGGACCTAAGGGAGACAGAGAGCTACTTGTGACGATTCATGTTAGCTGAACCCAAATCATTTTGGGACTAAGACTTTGTTGTTGTTGAGGGACCTAAGGAAGACATGGTGGTTTCAAAAAGTTCGTTTCACAGGTGCTACCTATTGAGGTTTAAGGTAGGAGATGGCCCAAGAATTCCTTTTCTGCGAGGATTTTTGAAAAGTGGAGCAGTCTTTCTGTGCCAATTCTCTTGATCAGGTGATCAATGTCCATGATCACTTGTTCTAAATGTGCTAACGTTTGGGATTTACAGTTTTAAAAATCACCACTGCCACCATGTGACAGGCAATTGTAAAGGAGCTCACTTCTTTACTAGAGGTACTGAAGTTTTAGTTGCTTCAGGATCGGTTTCTTGTAAATCTATGTAAGTTTCTTGATTTAACCCCCTCAGTTTCTAGTAGCAAATATCATTTGGATAGGGTTCCTCTCAAGGTGAGGACATTTGTGTGGACTTTGGCATTGGGGATGATCAATACTAATGAAATGCTCCAAATGCATGGGCTAGGTTTAATTTCTCAATGGATAACTACTTGCTTTGCTATGCTAATAGGAAGCATTGTTTACAAGTTTTTCACTCTGAAGTGGCAAGAAGCCTATGGAGGAGGTTGTTGAACAAGCACGAGGAATCTTGGGTTTTTCGTTTAAAGGTTATTGATTGGTTGCAAATTTATAATAGGGGGTTTGGTAAAGTAAGGAGAAAAGGTGATGGAGCAGTGCTTTCATGGTGATTTTATGTGGTGTGTGGTTGGAGGCTTGGAGCAAAACTCCCGGGTCTTCTTTCATGTTTTATATTCTTCTGATTTGTTCCAGGACAATGTCACTTATTTTGTGACTGCATTCTGAAATTATCACGATGATGCTCCTAATTCATGATATAACTGCTTGTGTTCTAGTTTTTAGAAAATTGGAGAATTTGCCTATACGAAGGGGTCATTTCGTTAAACAAACAGGTAGAAAATAGATTAGGAGCCCATACCGGTGGTATGGATTGGGAAACCCATAACTTGCTAAATTAGTTTGGTCTGAAACTGGAATGGGTTAGCACTTTGTCAGGGTTTGAATATAAGTTTGAATGGGTTAAGAATCTTGAGGGGGAGATTTGTATGATATTGTAGAGAGTTGGAAATCGGAATGGATTTAGATACCGCTGGTCTGAGGTTCCAAAGAAAAAAAATACCAGCTGAACGTTGCAATGCATTCTACTCCATTGCAATACCTTCCAAAAGGTCCAACCAAAACTCTCAAGTTGATTGTGACAATCTTTAAAATATTTTTAATGATGTGTGAAAGGAATAGGTTTTGCAACATACAGCAGAAATACATAGAACTCTTGTATTAGGAAGCTAATAAAACGCAGGTAGGGTAAATAAAAATATTCCGTATAAATAATAGAAAATAAACAATATCATGGAAACTGCTTTGTTAACTGAACCAAACTCTCCATGAATCATAATTATCAAAATTGATGACTCACCAATAATGAGCGCTCATGCACCTCATCAACTATAACATGAGTAACACCATGAAAGCTCTTGTTCCCCTATAAAAGAAATAAACATGTATATATTATATAATAATAGAACAATTAAGCAATCATATCCACAAGCTTGTACAGATAAATGTCTAAAACATTCAAGAAGCAATGCCAAGTATCAGCTACACAGTACAGAAACTTCCAATTTTGAACTGAGTATCAGTTTGACACTTCATAGAAGTTGAAGAGATGAAAAAGGAAAGATAAAAACAAATATACAACAAATAATACATGGATTTACATGAATATGATATGACACTCAAGATATCAAAATATATTAAAGAGAGAGCAAGCTTTGTCATTGAATGATAATGCAGTTCCATTTAAGACAAGAAACCAAACCCCAAGGCAATTAATATGTAGTGTGGAATAACTGCAAGAACACATTCACTCAAAACAACCTTTTTGATTTTCAAGCAAAGATTTTTAACCAAGGATCATGGTTATCAACTCTTTTTTGGCTGAATAACTGCAAGAACGCATTTACTCATAACAGCCTAATTGGCTTTGAAGCAAAGACTTTCAACCAAGGATCATGGTAACCTTTGGCATAACTATTGCTTGTAATGGCGATTTATTTTAAACAGCTTCAGAGGTTCAGTTGCAAAACTTTTTGGCTGCTTCAACTCTAAGGTGCTGCTGCGAAATGTGCAAAGTTTCTAGGTAGCTTACCCTGATATTAGGCAAGTAGAAAAGACCACATGACAATGATAAATAATAGACAGTTTGCCTATACTACTGCTTACTCCTACATAAATCACTTGTGGAGGAAGAAGACTGTTTGCATTTCCAGCACACATGAAGACTTGCTCAGCAGATTGAGCCATTATATTAGACATTTTGACCATAATGCTAAATCAGGCATACAAAAAGGTGTTTATCTCACTTGTTTGCCATGCCATAGGCAGTTTGACTCACCCTGGATATGTGAGGAAGTGTTGGAAATAATTTTGCCTTGGTGCTAATGGTACATTCTCAAAAGCACTTAATACCCAGTCATAATATGAAATAGAGGAATCAACTAAAAATGTGAGACAAACAAAAATATTTTTAAATTCACCATAAGGTCATGCTATAAAATTATAAGTTTTATGCAGATAACATGTCTATTAGTAACCCCCATACCGCAATTTGCCGTAAAAGAATACCAATTGTACAGAAAAGGAGTTTGGTATGATCATTCCTGCAGGAAATGAACAATAAAATAAAATAAAAAAATAGGATTGACAATATATGGAATTAAAAAATAAATAAATAAATAAAAATAAAAATTTAAACAATTATAACCAATAAATTACTCTATAACACAAATTACTGCAAATGTGTTGTCCAGTAAAAGCAGGGGATGATAGATACATCCATTCTAAAAAATTGTAGTGTTGACCTTTTTAAGAATTTTCAAATACATTGCAACATACCATTTTGAAGAAATTTCATGCAGTAAATACCTAATATACACTTACTAATATTCCCAAGTTTTAATCTCGCTTGGGTTTTCTATGTAATTCATGTGATTAATGTGGTCCTCTCTTTCACCCTCATCTCACTTTGTTAATTATTGTGCATCCCTCCACACCTCTCCTTTCTCTCAATGTTGCAATATTTTGAACATGGGAAATTTATATATATAAACATGAAAATGAAAGTTGGAGGACTCAAGAAGATAGAATAGACCTATGCAAATTTTTTATATCTACTGGGAACAGAAGAGCAGCTGCACAAACTAGTATATTGTTACATCTTTACATGACGAACATACTAACTCTTAAGTGAATGACATTACTAAAATTTGATCCCTAAAAAGAAACTTTTGAACAACATTCAGATCAATAGAACTGCCGCCTTATGACAATTATTTTCTTTTAAATCTGTACTTAGCAAATAAGAAAGGAAAGGAAGGGGAGGGAAAGAGGAGGAAGGGAAGGGAAAAGAAAGGGAGGGGGAGGTGAACTCCATCGTCCCTCCCTCCCTCCAATTATGGAGGGATTATGCTTATTAAAGAAAGAGGGAAAATGGATCCCTCCACTTCTTCCCCTTACTTCCCCCAATCCTTTACCCAAACAAGATAGTTTGTCCCCCTCAGCCCCTCCCTTTATTTTACCTTCTTTTCCTTCCATCTTCTTTTATCCAAACAAAGTATTCTAAGTTCAACTCTATTTTACAACACAAAAGACCATTTCTGTGAAAGAAAACCCTCATCAAACTTTCATACATCCTCTACATGTGACCTTAAGAACCAGTGTAAGATCCTCATCACTTTAATGTAAGTAGGAATAATTGACCGATAATTTTAAACTATAAACCCAGAATTTTTGAAACACTTTCAGACTTTTAAAAGAGTTGAGGTGCAAAAGAAATCAATGATTTCTGAATTTCTAACATACTCCTATTGGAAAAAAAGGGTGCACATCATATGGACAAAGTTGTCTGAATACAAATAAAAAATTAAAAAAAAAAGGGTTAAGAACAGGTTAAAAAAAGTTTTCTAATGACTGCAAAGTCAAGTGACTCCTACAAATCCACCTACCCTAGTCATAAGAGGATTAAACATACTCTGAAGTGGACTGCAAAGAGCTTACTAATCTGGTTCTAATTAAATCCGCCACATAATTTCTATAAAAGCCTTGTGCCACAAACTAATACTAGGCCCCATCACAGCAGCTTCAAAACAATGAAGGGCCAATTGGCCAATCAAAAGTTCTATTACATAAGCAATGAACTTTGTCCAATAGTTATTACCCAACGCAAGATCATACAAAGTACATATCACAGAAAAATCTTGCCTGACATGGTCCACAATAATATTATTGTGAACCCGAGGTTTATACGCACGCAACTAACATTATATGGAACATAGTGACTCTAATTTTAACATAGTAACCTTATTTTTAACATAGTAACCTTATTTTTAACATAGTAACCTTTATTAAAACTTGTGTGACATTTTATTCCTGGTAAGCATATAGGAGACAATATTCTCTTAGCTACTGAGCTTATTAAGGGATATGGTCAAAAGTTTATCACTCCTAGGTGCATGTTGAAAATTGATTTGAAAAAGGCATATGATTCTATGGAACTTCCTTCGGAAGGTGATGGCTGAACTTGGTTTCCCTTCTCAGTTTATTGTCTGGTTCCTGCAAAGAAAGGGCTTAGACAGGGAGATCCTATGTCTCCCTTCCTTTTTGCAATTGGAATGGAGTATCTATCAAGGTGTCTTTATGAGTTGAAGCTGAATCCTGATTTCAATTACCATCCAAGATGTGAAAAGCTTCTCTTGACTCACCTTATGTTTGCCGATGATCTTTTGATGTTTTCTAGAGCTGATGTTATTTCTGCTTTTTCAAGCTTTCACTAAGTTCTCACTGGCTTCTGGTTTGTCTGCTAATTTGGACAAGAGTGAAGTTTTCTTTGGTGGCATTGATTAGGTGTTGCTCAAGGCTCTATTCCTTTTAGATACCTTGGTGTGCCTTTATCCTCTAAGAAGCTAACTATTGCTCAATGTAGGCCCCTTACTGAAAGGATCACAGACAATCAATGGATGGGCGGCTAAACTGTTGTCTTATGCTTCCAGTTAATTAAAAGTGTTCTGTTTGGAATTCAAACTTATTGGGCTCAAATCTTTGTTTTTCCCAAGAAGATTCTAAAAGAAATAGAGGTTAAATTCAGAGCTTTCTTATGGACATGGAAAGCTAATCCTTCAAAGAAGTCTCTTGTTGCTTGGTCCCATGTTTGTCTTGCTAAAGTCAGTGGTGGTTGGGATCTTATCTCTTTGCCTTAGTGGAATAAGGCTGTTGTCACGGCTCCCGGGTTTTAAAGAAAATTCTGGATTGCAGGGAGATCATTGACTCTATTGGAAGCTGGGATGCTTTTCCGCATAATGGGAATTTTAAAATCAAGAAAGCTTACCATCAGCTTATGGTTTCCGTGCCTAAGGTTGATAGGAGAAGAGTTATTTGTAATAACTTGGCTTCTCCTAAGAGCCTTTTTATTTTGTTGCTTACAATAAGAAACAAGAAACAGGCTGATCACTAACGATAGATTTGCAAACTTGGGGTATAACTTGTGACCCCACCTGTTCTCTTTGTTCTCAGAATATAAAACCTACTCAGCATCTATTGACTGTTAGTTCTCTAAGGATGTTTGGAGCAGAATTTTGTCTCTTTTGGGCTGTAACATGACTATTCTTCCATTTGTTGATGAGATGAAATGGGTTAATAGCATTGGCAAGGCCTAAAAATAGACTCCTTGGCATGTGTTTTGCACTATCACATTTGGATCCATAGGAACTCTTTGATCTTTACCGGGATTTTTAGAGATGTAACCTTTTGTGTAGCTTGTAGATGTAATCTTTTGGGCTATAGCTCATTTTGTAATCTGTTGTATCTTGGCTGCTTTCGGATTGTTGTGTTTTGGATCTTCTTCTGAACCCTGTCTGGGTATGTCTGCTGGTTTTTAGCAAGTTCCACTTCTGGCTGTTCTGTTGTAGGTTGATGCAGGTTGCAGGTTTGTCTGCCGTGCTGCTTTGTACTTTTGGTGTCTGTCTGGTCCTGTTTCCAGAACCCTTCCTAGAAGGTGGCTGAGTCCGTCTTTGTTCCTGGTTCTTTCTAGAAACCTTCCTAGAAGGTGGCTAGGTTAGAATCTGGAACTGTTTGTGGCTGTGTGGCTTGTTTTCAGGTCTTGTGGTGTTTTGTGTTGGTTATAGCTTATCTTTTGTAAGTTGTAACTCCTCTTTGGTAATAAAATTCCTTATTTACCAAAAAAAAAAAAAAAAAACTTGTGTGACATTTAATATTATTGTGAACCTGAAGTAGGACTTTATGTTAAACATACTTGTCCTAATTTTAACATAGTAACCATTATTATTAATATTGATTAATATATAAAAAAAATTCAAAATAAAATAAAATAAAATAAAAAATAAAATAAATAAATAAAAATAAATAAACACCTTCTTATAGCCTTTATAATGTCACAATACTTTTATTTTAACATAATAACCTTTATTTTAATATAGTGGCCTTTTTTTTTAAATAAATAAAATAACCATAATGTCTCTAATATTAGTTGTCCACAATACATTAGTGCAGACCAAGTGCATTTTAGAGTTTGTACATATAGCAAGATTAGATGAGGATAATGGGAAAAGATTACTCTGCTGTCCATACAACCTCCAAGCATTATCCTTAGATGGCAACTAATAACATGAATTCAACCTTCATTGTATATAATTAGATACTTCAATTTGAACATAGTCATTATTCATAAGCTTAGTTCACAGCCATATAGTTCACCTCATAAGTTATAAGATGGCTCTACATTATTTGTACACTTCATAGCACTTCTACCAGGTCAAACAGTCAAACATCGGTTTAGGATCTCAACAATTTATTTTGTACCAAATATACTCAATTAATCAGAAATTAGTAGAACACTTGGACTAGTATCTTCATTTTCCTATGTTAAAACATGCAAGGTAGAAGAATAATTATAAATTACTCCCTCATGATGTTTCTGTTTGAAATATTTGACTTTTAAAAATAAGAGGAAATCTTCTAAATTTCTCTCAATCTATAAGAACAAATATAGTCATGTGGGATCTAGTTTGATTCGTCTCAATGAGTAAATTATTAATATCTAACTTTTATAACGTTTGTTAATGTGAGATTAAACATATTTGCGGTCATAGATGGGTAAAAACTTGCATCGATTTACGTAAATAGGAACATCATTCTGAAACTTGCATCGATTACTTTGAAAAATCGAAAGAAACATTTATAGGTATTAGCCCTGAGAAACCTATGCGAAAGAAAGGGAAACGGGAACCTTGCACTATCTAGCCGAACTTGGTAACCAACTAATGATCCATTTACACCAGGTGCAGGTTCACATCTCTCATCGGCCACCCTTTCAGCAACATAAATAGCCTGAAAGAAAACACAAACAACAAATTTTATAAACAGCAATGATGCATCATACGTTACTCCACACTAGTTACAAAAGGTTATAATAAAGTAATAAATCTAATCCTAAACAAACTTTAGTATCCCAATCAAAATCAAGATTTTTGAGTTAAACAAGGCTAGAGAAAATCTGTGCTCTCGATAGGGCTGTTTGGTTGGAAGTAATTCAGAAAGGTAAATTAACCATTAATTCTATAAGTGTGTGTTTGGTCAGTGTTTTTCCATTTTCCGTTACACTCATTTTAATCTTTGGAGTTCCCACAACTATAAAACTCTTCATTCCCACCTCCCCTCCGGAATTTGAACACCAACCACCACTCCTAACAGCCGAGTGCCACTAGTCATCATGAAACACCACCTTATCCATCAAAATTCCCATAAACACCTACAAGAGAAGTCTCCCAACAACTAACACCACTATATATCAACCCAACCACAAATTTAGGCCCTACTTACATTCCATAACATTATAAGTTTCGTTTATACGTTAAAAGTTACCAGTTATCCGCAACGGATTATACATTATAAGAAGGGTGACCGAAATTAAAATTTTATTCAAAAGTCTAATGTTGTTTGGTCAGATTGTCTGACCCAAGAATTTTTTTTCTTAGGGAACACAGATTTTATTAAAGGAGGCACTTGGGGTGCTATAAAAACACACACAATTGTTTCCCATCATGGTAAAGAACTTCCCAAGAAAAGGGTACCAACCAAAAATGCAAGAAAATATGGCTTAGATTCTCCTCAGCACCACAATACAAGACACTCATCATAGGAGACAGGCACTTACGGCTATTCTCCGTAGCTGTGTACATACAATGTTGCAATGCCCACCACGACCAGCCACAATCATGTCATCCAGTATATATTGTGGAACCTACAATTATACCAGATAGGTTAAAATTATCATGCTGATAAGACATAAAATAACCAGCAGATTCATACATCAAGATGTGACAGCTTATGAGAGAAGGATATGAGGATTCACTGAAATTCTTAAACAATACGCCAGCTTCAGTTACCTGAGTTGTCTTCCCAGATCCTGTTTCCCCACAAACAACGACGACATTGTTTTGCTTCAACGATCGCAATATCTCACCTTTTGTTTTAGCTATAGGAAGTGCTGTTCTGGCTTCCAACATGCTCTGCAAGAAAAGAACAAAGAGCTTATCATGCTAAATATCCTGAGGACGCAATATAATTACAAGCTCATATAGCACATAATTAAATTAGTCATAAGTATATATATATATATATATATATATATATATATATATATATATATATTTAGACACAAACCTTGTATCTTGGTGACTTCTGTTTGTTTTCTAGTTCTTGTCTTAAGAAGTAACTTTCCTTTTCTTTCAAAGGGTTATTGCCTGCAAAATGCATTAACCAACCCAATAACTGTAAATAGAAATCATTGCAGACTGCTTAAGATACAAAATGAGGTAATATTGACCTTCACAAATAAATGAAATATAAAAGAATTTTCTGAGGAAGGGGAATACATATTCAATCCATTATTTGGGGTTAGAGTGTTAGACTGTTTATAGTCCTTAGAGATGTACACATGTTAAATCTCAAAAAGTACTTTTGGATATAGTTATGATGGAATTCAATTTTTTAGTTTACTACACAACAGTCTGACATCCAGCTAGTTCAAATATGAATTTGACATAAACAGAAGTCGGATCTTCCCTGCTGGTTGAAAATCACATTATAATGTTATGTTTCAGTTTCACAATGTTACCTTAAGACTGCTATCAACCACACAAGCAGATAAGTGGAATTCAGTCCAAGAACCTTTACCCAATATGAGTTAAATTTGGATTTAGTTGTTTATGCTTTTTCAAAGCACCTTTTAAACATAAATTCTTGTATTTCATTAACTCAAGATGATTTGTAAAATTGACTTTTACCATGGGATATACAAGATGCTGCTTCTAGTAGACTCCCTACAGCTTCTACAGACTTACACTATACATTTTCATTCTCATGGCTTGCGTTTGTAGAGTTTTGAGAATGCCTTGGGTTCTGCTGCTTAAATTTTTAAATACATCATCTGAAGCTATTTTTAATCTTGTAATGAGCATCAACAATAATGCAAATTAATCAGAGTGGCTACCAATTAAACATAAAAGTTCACATACTCTGAAGACTTGCAGCAGCAAATTGTTCATCAAACATATCAGAAACCTTGTTCTGATTGGAATTATCACAAACATCGGCTGAACTAATTCCTACTGAAGAATCCGCATTTAACAATGATTCCACAAAACCAGCCCTTCGATCTTCCATAGAGTCTTCAATCACGTCTGACAAATCCCCTGATAGCACAAGCTTTTGAGAAATATAATGACGCATAGAACTATCATCAGTGCATTCCAAAGTTCACAACACTTACCTTCCTCCCATTTTACAACCAGCGAAGCATATGGCTCTGTAATCAGAAACCGAACAGGTATATCAGGAAACAAGCGGCAAAGGGAAAAGCAGCTACTCTATTCTGCGCTTCTTGGAACAATAAAACAATAAAAGAGACACTGCTCAAGTCATACACTAGTTGAGTTCTCTGATGATTGAATCCGAATCTTGTTTACTACTTTACTACAAAGATTAGGCATAAAACACAATAAATCTAATGTCAAGAATGCAAGTACATATAGGAGACTTTTTCAAAAAGCTCAAGGTGTGCCATGTAAAGTATCTAGTCCAAAACTATAAACCCTTTATGATGAAATATTGCTTTACAGGTAATAACGATTAATATACATACTATGTACTTTTAATAAGATTATTGTCATCCAAATCTTTAGCAAATTACTTGTAGATGAACATATCTTCACTCTTCACAAAACACTTATGATAAATGTAAAACCCCCACGGCCCCACCCCCCCTGGCACGATAAATTTGAACCCCTCCTGGCCTTATTGTTTGGTTGCTTATTACTTATATAGGTTTGTTTGATCAACTCACTATACTTATAGATCCATTGAAGACTGATTCATATTTAAACAGACCAAGCAGTAGTAACACAAAGTCATGTCGTTAAGAAAATTCAAGGGCGAGTTGTATCTTATCGTCAGCTTGACATTTCCAACATTTGTCCTTTCAGTAAATCCCATGTTTAAGCACAATAGCACTTGTTTCTCAGTTTCCCTTCTACTCTGATCTCTGGAACTCTACTTATGCTACTGATTGGGTAGGTTTCAATAACCTCCACCACTCTTTAACTGAGTTTTTTTGCACTTTGAAAATTAGTTCAGTTTGCAATATTTCTAATACAGTACTCTTTTTATGGAGTACATGGAAAACTAGAATTAATATCATATTTAAAAATAGTAACATCAATTTAATTAATAGACGCATCAGAAGTTTTTCTGCATGTAAGAAATGGCAACCTATGTCGGTATGTCCCTTCTCAATTCTATGGATTCTAGATCTACTTTGACTCCTATTTTCCCCACACAAACTCTTAAAAAATTGGGTGTAAATATTGTACACCAAAGGTACAATTACCCTAATATGCTCAACAGTAACCATGATATAAGATAAAAGTTAGCTATGTCTTACATATAATATTACTCTCTTTGCAAGAAATTTGCACAGTAAAATTTATTTCTAATGCATCAAAATAACCATATTACCTATTATAAATTTTATCCTTAATAAAAAACCTTCCAAGTAAAAGATTATAACATATTATAGTTATCCTAAACCAGGTTTAAAGTTATCCCAAACTGGTTAAAAGTTACCCTCAACTGACTGATGTAAAGTACAATTAATGTAACCTGGTGTACCCTACAGTTCTTGCCCCCCCCCCCTCCTCTCCCCCCAAGGCTATACATTCAGGTTTTGTCAGCTAGTCTCCCCCTCCTACTGGTTATTGTAAACTTAATTTTGACAAATTTTTTGTTCATAATGCTGCAAGAATAGTTATTAGGGATCATTTGGGGAACCATATAGCCAATGGAGCTTATATCTATTTACTGAAAAGATCATCACACTTCGTCATGGTCTTCTGTTAGCCCATTCTCGTATTATTCCAATTTTTTTTTAGAAAAAATTGAAAAGACTAAAACTAATCCCACCTTTAGCAATTTTGCTCAAAACAATCCCACCTTTAGCAATTTTGCTCAAAACAATCCCACGTTTACCCCTATCTACTTTGCAATGTGTCACATTCTAATTGGTCTTTTTTACAATTGAAAAACAATAAAAATAAATAATTAACATTCCCCTTCCTCGATCTTGGGGTGGTGATGTGATGGTCATCAAGGTTGTTATTAAGGAGAGGTGTGTTGCCATGGAAGAGGGTGCTGAGGTGGGACGAGAGAAATTAAAGGAAAAAAATTGAGAAATGGGTGTGTAGACACCCAAATGTGTCTCCCCAAAACCAAACCCAGTGATGCATACCTTTCATGTCATTTGATTATCGAACGAGGTGAAAGTGTGAAAAGTCTAGTGTTGCGGTTGGTTTTTACTAAAAATCTCTCTTTTTGTTTTCGAAAATCTACTCTATTTTATGAAAATAATCAATCCAGTTGAATTTGGTCCATAAAAAGGGTCCAATAATAGTGTAGTTGGATTGGGCTCGAAAAGAGCTTTCCAACGATATATTATAAGCCCAATTCCGATGAATAATGTGGAAGTTATGGCCAAATTACTAAATTGGGTCCGGTTTGACCTTTATATGCGGCCCAATGATCTAGAGGAGGGCCTATTATGAATTATCATTCCTAATGCAATTAGGATTGATTATAGTCTTCTAGAATCTTCTACAAGGTTCTTTTGAATCCTAATGGGATTAGGATTGATAATTAAGTTTTTTGAGTTTTATTTGGAATAAAAAAAGTGTTTTATGTAAAATTACGATTTTATCCCTCGTACGGACTTTTATGACTTAATTTTATCAAAAAATAGAAAACGTGTGGAAAAATGTAGCTGTTGTTGGCGACAGAGGCGTGTTTTATTCCTTTTCAAACTTTGATTCTTTTTGTCAAATTCGGACTATTTTATTATAAATAGCGTCCTTAGACTTCCGTTTTTAATCACCAACTCTCATCAAGAATTTCTTGATTCTCTCTCTCTCTTTCTAAACTAGCTTTTTACAAACAACATTCCGCATTCACAAGATCTAGACACACACCTAGACAAATTCGATGTTGTCTTCGCCCTAGACGTGAAAGGTTTGATATATCTGAGGGTTTGGTCCTAAATCTCTATTTCAATTATTTAAGGGGTTTGTTTGGCATTGTTGCGGTTTTCAGTTTTTTGGTTTTTTGTATTTTAAAAGTGTATGATATATGTCATATAATGAATAAAAAATTAGTCAAACTTGTTAAAATCATGCTAATTTTGAAAACTGACAACAGAAAAGTGAAAATACATTTTTCTTGTTTCTTGTTTTTGGTTTTTTGTTTTCAAAAAAACTGAAAACTGAAAACAAAAAACAATGCCAAACAAGCCCTAATTTAATTGTTTGATTTTATATTTTCCTTGAAATTACTAACGGGTGTATTTTGTAATTAGAAAGAGATACGAGGCATCCAAGTAAGTGCTTTAATTGTTTTATTGATATTATGATATAGAAATCATGTTTAGGTTGTTATTTTGATTCCTAGTACCATGTTCGGATGTTTTTCCTCGTATCATGTTAGGATGCTTTTCTTAGTATGATGTTTAGGGTAAAGAATAAGTTCCTTATATCAATTGTGATTTCTGTGATGCTTCCTATTTTTTTTTCCTAATAGCATGTTAGTGTCATGTTAGGGCTAAAGCTTTGATTTTTATTGTTTAGTGACATGCTAGGTTTTGTTATTAATCTTGTTAGTATCATGCCTAGGATCTTTGTTGGACTTAATGATTTTAATGATGACAAAACCTCACTTACTTACAAACTAATAAGTGCTTGATTGTTTAAGTGTGTACTTAGATATAAAGACCAGGAGAATTAAGTGTCTTGTAAAAATACCATGAGGAACAAGAAGGCAAGAAGCAGAGCTAGCCATATAGAAGAGTTCCCTCACACGAACTGGCGCTTCAAAAATGAAGACCGGAGAAGAGAAGGTTCCCTCAGGGAACAGAAGCTTCAGAGAAGAAGCCTAGTCAGAGAAGAGAAATTCCTCCCAAGGAACAGGAGCCTCGGAGTAGAAGTTTCATCAGAGAACATGAAGACTAAATATATTTTTATATTTTAGGATTTATGTAAGTATAAGATATTAATTTGCACTCGAAAAATCTGTGTGGAATTGGTCTAAAAGATAAAATATGTGCATGCTAGTTTTTAGGAAAGTGGTTAAGTTTTTAAAGCTTATCTTTTTTAACCAAAAAGATTTTATTTTATTTCTGATTTTCGAAAATATCTTTAGAAAATAAAATCTCCCACGTTTTTCTAAAAACGTGCGGCCTACTCCTCCATGATCTTCTTTAAGTCATGCTCTTGCACATTGAGGAGTTCATGTTTTCTTAATTTTAGGAACATGATCTTCTTAGTTGGTTGGAGTAGTGGCGTTGTGGATTTGCTGCACAAAGAAGTTTTTCCTAAACCAATTTTGGTCTATAAATAGTTGTTGATTTCTGTTGGAAAAACTCACCCTTGCTCACATAAGTTTTCAAGCTTCAAATCGAGTCAAGTGTCAATTCCACACAAGTTCATTAGAGTGTTCTTAATGTTCTTATATTAGAGTTTGTTTTTCTTTCGAGTTGTAATTGGGAATGGGGAAGTTCGAGTGAAAGTTTGTGTATGAGAAAGAGATGAGAGAGAGAGAAGAGAAAGAGAAGAGAAAGAGAAGAGAGAACAGTGAGAAGAGAGAAAGAGAAGAGTAACAAGTTGGGTGACTTGTTCCTCAGGGTCTCAAGTTCGTAGAGGAACTTGAGTTTGAGTCTTTAGCTTGTAATAGGATCATTTTCCCTATTATAGTGAAGATTCTTTTCCCAAAATACCAAGTGGTCGTGGTTTTTCTCCTTGTTAGGGCCAAGGAGTTTTCTACGTAAAATCTCTCTTGCATTCTTTAGTTCCTTTAGTTAATCTCTCAGTTCCTTTAGCTAACTTAATTTTAATTCCGCAAAAAGTTTGGCTAAATTCTCATACTACAATTCAACCCCCCCTTCTTGTAGTATTCATTAAAACAACAATCTTGCTATTATTACGCTTTATTTTTAACATGATTGTTATTATCATTTTGATGATTATTATTATGATTATTATTTTTATGATTATTATGTTGCTTGAGTTTATTTATTGTTATTGCTTGATCACACCTTTTATGCATGTTTAAAGGGAATTTGTACTTGTAATCACGCTTAATAAGATAATTAATAATCTTGTTTAGGGCTAATATGATTATAATTCAAGTGATCACCAATAATAGATTTGTTTGTGCGCTAATATTTAACCAACATAGATAAACAGGTTTAGGGTAAACCTAATGATTGCATGTTAGTCAGAAAGCGCACATAGATACGAGAAGATTAAAGTAGAGGCCTATTTATTATGGCGGGTTCTTTCTCTTTTAGATTAGATTTGTATATTCATCCCCGAACTTCCAGTCTTGGTTCCAAACCTATTTGAGTTAACAATCTCCTTGATCGTTAAGGGGTGTAACTTACACTCTGTGAACAGTTTACAAGTTCCTAAAACTTGTTGGCGACTCTTTTGCTCTAGCTTCCTTCCCTTAAAACGCCACCATTCTTAAGTGTATGATCAGAATGGGGTTTAAGTTTGGGGTAATGCTTGAAATATTCCCTACAGGATGTAAAGGATGTGATTATTTTGAGCTGAACTATCAAAGGTGAGACATATTGGTATAAAAGTTAGTGAGTGGCGACATTTAACCCTTTACACTATCTATCCGGAATAAGCGCATATTGTACACATCATTATTCTTAAATGTTTTTATTTACTCTTCTTTAAATATTTATTGAATATTTCTTGGACTCTATTGAAAAAACAAAGAATAATAGAGGAAAATTCAAGATCATGCATACGAATTATAAGTTTGGAATTACATCGAGCTAACAGTTTATAAATAAAATTGCTTCCATTTTCTTAAAAAATTAGAAAATACACGTCATTTTCAACATGATTTGAGACATTAAATCCAAGGAATTTCTCTTTCCTACCAATTTTGAGATTTTAAAACGTTTACTCTTATAATTTTTTTTGTTATTATATTTCGATAATCTTAGGTGTATGGACATGGACAAATGAAGTATTTCACATCAAATAAGTATTAACAAAAACAACAAATACACAATATTGAAAAGTTTAAACTAAAATTAAATTAAAGTGATGCGTTAAGAAAAAAATGGTTTAAAAGTTAACTTTTAAGAAAAATTGTCACCATTAATCCCAACTTTGCCTCATCCGCCAATATAAATCCCAACTTCAGTTTAATCCCTATCACTCTCAACTTTATACCCTATTAATTTTTATCACCTCTAACCGGTCATCCAACCTAATATTACAGTTTACAAGACACATGTCAGCGTATGATTGGCTTAAAAAATAAAAATAAAAATTAAAATAAATAAATAAAGTTAAAAAATAAATTAAATTAAATTAATAAAATAAAAAAAATAAAAAAACCTTTTCTCTCCTCCCTCCTCCCCCTTCCCTCTCTGCCCTCTATGGTTCCCACCACGGCCACCTGCAACCAACCAGTAATCCATGACGCCGGCAGCACTACCTCCCCTTCTCCCACCTCCGTATTGCCGCGTCCCTGCCACCTCCTCTTCCCTGCGCACTTCGCATACTCAATAGATCGGCTGCAATTCTATCAACAACACCCGTTGCCACCACGACCAGCCCAACCCCTTCCCCCCCGAGCGCCGATGCCGGTGCTTCCGACCACTTCCTATTTCCTCTTCGATTACTACGTAAACCAGCCAAAATCCACCAAATCCTAACCCCTAAATTCCAAACCATAACCCTAACATTCGAAACCATTGGCAAACCGCAACGAAATCGGCCGGTTTAGGGTTGAAATCAACCATTCAGCCCCAAAACCTGCTGATTTAAGCCGTTTGTGGCCAATTTAGTGGTCGTTTTTGAGGGAAGCGGTTGT
Source organism: Chenopodium quinoa (assembly GCF_001683475.1). NCBI lineage: Eukaryota > Viridiplantae > Streptophyta > Magnoliopsida > Caryophyllales > Amaranthaceae > Chenopodium > Chenopodium quinoa. The sequence continues at coordinate 2,557,896 of NW_018744813.1, read as the reverse complement.
TTTGGGTGGGAAAACTACCGTTTAAGGCTGGGTAAGTTTTGCAAATAGTCATACGTACGTGGGCGGTGGCCGGGGCAGCAACGACACATGGCCAAGCAGTGCGGTGGCCGGCGCTCCGAAGGATGTTGGCTAGGCGTGATTTTTTTTTTTTTTTACTTTTTAACCAATCAGGTTGCGACATGTGTGCAAGTAATCCTAAGTCAGCGAGGATTAAGTCTTCAACTGGTTTCAAGTCAATTGGGGTGATAAAATTAATAGGGTATAAAGTTGGGAGTGATAGGGAATAAATTGAAGTTGGGATTAATATTGGCAAATGAGGTAAATTTGGGATTAATGGTGACAATTTTTCGTAACTTTTATACCAACAACTTGATAACCTTTTTACCAATTTATGGTCGGTAATAATTTTTATATCAATGTGTCGCTAACATGCTAACTTTTATACCAATGTGGTCAATTTACCCAAAAGAGTCAACAAGCCACTTTTAAGAGTCTTCCTCCCCTTTATTTCCTATGGCCAACATAAATCAATCTAGAGGTACACCAATATGGAAGAAAACACCCAAAACTACTTTTCTTTAAGGATAAGAAAAATGCAAAGTCCAAAACATCCTACTTTATCAAATTCTCAATGCCAAAGTAGGTAGCAAGTATATGATCCTAACAAGAAGGTCCACACTCAAAAGTGCATTGAAGAAAAATGAATAAAGATGATGGTCTATAAAACACATATCATACAATAATAAGGAGCTTGCTCTTCATTGTGATCGTCAAATATATTATGCAGTCACAGACTTGAAAAGGGACTAAAGTCAGTACCTCAGCAGATTCAAAAGTTTCATTTTGTCCAGGGAGCTGCAGTGTGATCAAACCACCAGCTTTTCGGCTCTTACCCCTCCCAGTAGATTTACGCAAAACACTAACACTATAATTAAAACCACTTCCTTTTTTACCCAATTTGTCAAATTTTGGAGGGTCCCAACCTGATCTTTGGCACAATTGATGAAGAACAGCTTAAGGAATCCTAGGTGGACCCCCCTGTAATATGTAGATTATATAGTCATATAACAATCATACAGGTGATACAGCTGTAATGAAAAACACAAGATTTAGAGGACGCACTGAAATATAACGAAGATAAATATTTTATTATGCATTGAAATTTATAAGTGAATCAAAGATTAACACTACAAGTAAATGTTTCCTACTCTTTCTTTCTCCTATATCTTGCTGTACAATGTACTTAGCAGAAAAATCAACACTGTATTAATCTGTACTTTACTTAATTTTCCTTTTCACTTTCTTAAGTCAGGAAGTAGATTAAATTAATACTGTGATAACCTCTGTTACATTATTAATGTTAGACAAAAGAACATTTACTATCAGAAGAAAGGCAGATACAAATGGAATTGCAGTCCAGCAAAGTCATACTTGAAGAAGAAAAAAAGCATTACATCAAAAGTAACAAACCAGGAAATAACCATGAGCATGATGTGCTGAAGCCTAAAGAACAATATATGTTGTCAAAGTACCTTTTTCCAGATGCCCTCCAATTTTTCCAAGTCTTTACTAGTTGGTAATCCTCTTGTTCTTGCTTTGTTTTGTTTCATCACGACTTCAGGAGTTAAGGCCGCATTACTTGAGTCACCTTCCATGAAAATGTTGCAAAGATCAATATCTTCTGATTCCTCTTGTAGAGGTACCACCTCGTCAAAAGGAACGTTTTGTACCGTTGCCTCATCCTTGGAGCAATGCTCCATCCCCACTTTATCAATTAATGAATCAGCCATTGCTTCTATATTAGAATTGCCCTCCATGTTGTATACAGAACAAGGTGCCTCCATTTTAGCAATATTAGACATAAACATATTCAATTCCCCTGGTTCAAAAATACAAGTCTTCTTAGATTGAATCATACTTGTCTAAAAACCCTGACAGGAATTTCATATAATCAAGATCAACCTAAATCAGAAATCTCCTGCTTCAACAGGCGGATTTTATTGCTAGCTGCTTCTTGGCTTTTTTTGTCCTTTTTCTCCTTAGCAACAAAAGCTTCCAAATGTGCGGATTGGTACTCCTCAATAATTGTACCATATGACCTAGGTTCCTGTAACAGACATTGTTGTCATCATTTTTGAAAGCATTAGTAAGTACAACGTTATTGCCATCATTTTACAAAGCATTAGTAAGTTAGTAACTACTGCTAATGCTAGTCAGAAATAAATTTTAATCATATTCAAATGCATCACACTTCACAAGTAGATATCTAAACAAAAAGAGTTATAATTCTTTTCCATTGCATGGGATGTTTAATTTCTGTATTTAAAATAAAAATAATAAAAAAAATAATAACAAGAATGACATAACAACAATCCTAGACATTTCCTCGGTTCTTATAATATTGCAACATTTACCCCTATAGGAAGTTTCACAAAATTGCAACATACATTTAGGAGAACGAGTATCTATTTTTGCACTGCAAACACCCAGGTCACCCTTGCTAGTTGTTACTTTAATTAATGCTTGCAATCACATAAACAAGTTTGTAATTTGCCTTTATCTTTCTTCCTTTTTTCCCACTACCTAAAATCTTATGCCCTTCCACTATGTTACGATACTAGAGGAACAAAGGCCGTATAAAAGATAATGAAGCTCTCCTTATCAGCCTTAACTACTAAAGTATAGAACTTTAGATGATGGCAAAACAATGTTAATACCTTTTTGCAAGAATCTTCATCTGACAGCATATCTTCACAATTCTCGGTTTCTATCTGCAAAAGCAATTAAAAACATTCAGATGCAAGAAAAAAAAATGGATAACTATTGATCCTTAACTCATTACTAATATATTAAAAAAAATTTGCCCAGCTAAACCAGCAACGTGAGGCCATTTACGTTTTACTGGCCCATCTTCTACATAGATTACCACATGATATTCATAAAATTACCTTACATTCATCGACAAATAACAAGGGGTGCCTACCAAAGCTTGAATCCTCCAAATATTTAGGCATCTACCAATAGCCCAACTACAAAAGGGAATTAAAAAGGAAGTGTTTTCCTGATTTTTATTAGGAAATGGTAAAACCAAAATAGTTTGTGCTCCCAACACCACCAACATCTTCCCATCTTCCTTGAAATCCACTCTCTTAGTACTCTCTAAGCACTCCCTAATCTGTCATCTTTATCACCATTTCTCATCTTGTCAACAATTATTCCCTCCAACTTTGAACCCCAAACAATATAATGCTCATAAACGTCCACATACAATATATATATATATATATATATATATATATATATATATATATATATATATATATATATATATATATATATATAAGAAAGATGAAGCAAGCAATAGACCAGAAGTTGACCAAAATTAAAGAAAATAAAGGGACGGAACTAAATATGTCAAAGATTGACCCAACCCAAAAAGCCGAACCATTTTTTGGAATTTGAACACATCTTATTAACCTGAAACCCATTTTAACCTGAACACATTTAACCTGCACAAAAGCAAATCAAAACGAGTTGGGGCTAGGTTACTCGTTGGGTTACAAGGCTTTTTTTTTAATATAAAGTAAGCAGTAACTTAAACAGGAAAATGCAAATCCTATTTTATACTATTGAAGTTAATCGCCTCCCATTTCTTTCAGTCTTACTCATCTCTAACTGGACTTCCTCGGTTGCCAGAAATGACTCCAAAATGAAGAGTTGCACAACCGGCGTTAATCCAAGAAAAGTTGCTTAAAAGTTGGAAATTGACAGCCTTTGTTGCTTAACAATTGAAATAATAAGGTGCAAACAATGTTTGAAATGTCTAAATTTTATAATATTAGGCGAAAAAATTAAATAATATGAACCCAATGGATTAACTCGAACCAAAACTTTGGGTTAGGGTCTTTTATGTTTCAACGCATAACCCGGCCCAAAATAACCCGTAACCCGAGATAACTTTACCCTAACTCAACTGACCAACCAATTGACAGGCCAGACACAACACTTAATACTCCATTAGCATGAAAGAAAGCTAAATACACCACTCGCTTTGACAAAGTAGCTGAAGAAAATTCTCAACCATGAACATTCTTACCATTTGTCTTCAACGGAAACCTTTCACCTTTCTAACCGATATATATTGTAAATGACCTCAAATATAGGAGGGTTCATGAAATGTATACCAACCAAACCAAATAAACTATATCAAAACAAACAAATATTTTGATACGAAAAATGTTATACTTTAACTACAAATAAACTAACCACAAAGTACAAGAGGACAAAGAGTCCCCACCAAGAGACAAATAAATAGAATTACAAAGTAATTTGGGAATAGTGTTATTTGGAAAGCCCTTGGTGCCTGTTCCCCAAACTAGTAACTAAGACAAAAGCTTTTACCCACTTCAGAACCTTAGTCTAGCAAATAAATGTTTTAAGAGAGCAAAAACGGGAAGGGAATTAAAAAAATACAGAAAAATCAAACTAAAATTGCTCTTTTAGTAAAGAAACTTCAATTTGTGGAGAAGAAAAAGTAAGGCATTGCAAAATCAGGTTGCATACACCAAGGGAAATTAGGAGATCATTACAGTTGTGATTATTTGAAAAATATACAAGTACAATTGGTTCAGAGAGAGAGAGAATGTTAACAATTGTATAAACTCCAAAGAATTCACACGCACATTAATAATTTTTAAAACAAAAACATATAAAAATTTCCGGTTTTTTATGCTATTTTAGAAAACCTATTATGTTTCAAGCCAAGTGGAGCTTATCATATTAAAATAAAGAGTTGAATTAGGGGCATCGTGGTCTTTTCACTACATTTCTTTATACTCCCAGATTTTAAAATGACAAATATACAAAAAGGATGGCAACAATATACCTCTTCCTCTTTTTCCATGTATTGACGAATCCAATCAGCTTAAGATGGCTCATATAAAGCTAAGGAGTCATCATTGTGACGACCTCTAGTTATGACAGAAAATCTATGCACTTCATCATCAGACCTTGTTGTTGTATCAGCTGGGGGATTCCAATTTTCTTGTGCAGTAGACACCACACCTATCGACCCTCCTAAAACAAGGTAGACAAAGACATTATATATATTTCAAATTCGAAGAAATTTTATCAAGAACTACCAATTAAAGCGCGTGTTTTGAAAACAACTACCTATTAAAAATTTCTTTTAAAAGAACTACCACAAAATTGTAAAAAGTTAAAGTAGCACTACCACTCTAATAATTTCATTTAGAATATTTGGCATGTAGGTTCCACTTTTTACCTTTACCTCGTAAAATCACCATCTAAATTGACTAAATTACCCTTCATAAAGATAAAACGTGATAAAAAGTGAGACTCAAATGCGGAAAATTTTAGCCAAAATTGTTAGAGTAGTAGTGCAACGTAAACTTTTTACAACTTTGTGGTAATTCTTTTAAAAAAATTTAATAGGTAGTTGTTTTCAAAACACATGCTTTAATTGGTAGTTGTTGACAAAATTTCCCAAATTCGAACACTAATTCAGGGTTTCCACACTATAAACATGTAATACGGTATTTAGAACAGTATTTTGTAAACATCATGATGTGAATGTTGTTTAAGTTAGCCACCTGCATGCATGGATAATCCATCACGGAATTTAACAGGTAGTTCAGTCCGGGATAAATTTAAGCATAACCAGTCCAACGCAACTTCAAAAGTTGCACCATCCTACAAAGGTCAAAATCAAAGCAGAAAAAACTTAATTAGCAACTTTAAAAGGAACACTTTTTAATACAGCATTTGAAAGGGAAGTATAAGCAAAGTTAGCACTAGCAAGTGCATGCATTAAACAACTACATCAAACATACTATAGTGCCTCCTATACATTCTTCATATTGTCCACACGTAGTTCACAATTATTTGCAATGGATAAGGTCATATTCATCATATTCCACGCCTATGACGTACATGTAGCAAAGGGTAATATTAACAGAGAAAGCAAGGCAACATAAAACTCATTGGTAACATTGTGGTCTAAAGACTTCAAATTTATTAACAGCAAGGTCACAGATTTGGTCTTGCCTCACAGAGGAAAAAAAAAATGATTGTAGTAATTGTGTGATTCTCCAAGCTATAAAAAAATTATAATCATGTTAAATACTGAAAAAAACGGCTTTTAGCCAAATGAAGTTCACTAGGCTTCGTTTGCTTGAAGGGAAATTTTTTTCAGAAAAATGATACATATCCTTCATATTTAGCTCAGTTTCTCCACCTCACAATGAATTTTTTTCAAACAATATCATACAAATATTAATCATTAAAACACGAATCCAAATAATAATAATAATAATAAGTAATCTTCCATGAAGTTATAATAATAATAATAATAATAATAATAATAATAATAATAATAACAATAATAATAATAATAAATTAATTAATTAATTGCCTCAAAAAAAATAAAATAAAAATAAAAAAATAAAATAAAATAAAATAAAAAACCCTTTAATTCGAGTATGCTCGACAAATTATTTACTTCAAAGTAGTTCTTAAATAAAGCATTGTAAGTTGTTTCCTTCATCACTATGATAAATTAACAATCAATAACAATGTAATATGTACTCCATCTCAGCCTCTCAAGATCAAACAATCAAATACAATTTACATCAAAATCCAATTCATCATAGATACAAAATGTTATGGGGTAATTTTGTACAATGGTTGACCGATAATGATAGTCAACGATCGACTCTACCAGACCGGGTCAAGATAGTTACGAGTGCTTCCTAGAATCAAGGAGGGACAATGGGTCAACAAGAATCAATCTTCAAGATTGTTACTATGTATCTACACCCTAGAACAAGTCCAAGTTCATTAAAAGACCAAGTAAAGGAATCAACCACTACTCCACCAATTAAGAAAGCGAGTGAGAGAATCAAGGAACCACTATGCAACAACCACCCAAGTATCTCTCCAACCTACTCTTGGAAGTTCTATAAATAGAAGAGTCTTCCTCCCATGAAATAAGGTCACAACCTACGGATACTAGCCTCCCATGCAACTAAATACTAGCCTAAGTTCTCCCCACTACCTACATACTACTCCTGCCAAATATATCCATACATGAGCTTAGTCCACATATGAATTCCACTAAAACCCACATTACCTTAGTATCATTTGCAGCCTCATTTTCCGTATGCCCTCGTAGCTATTCTTATTATTTCCTAAACCACTTGTATAATTCACTTACCATCTACTATATTTTATACCCTTCATAATCTCCATACAAACATCTTTTTACCCACAAACGTGTCACATACCTCCTAGCCATATTACGAGATTGATACACTCCATTTACTTTGTATTTATCTACATTGTATTTTATATGCACCAAACACGCATTGTACTTGTAATTATTGGTTTTATGCCCGTATTATAGTGGATTGGTGGACTCATTGCCACCCGCGGTTTTTACCCACCTTCATTGGGGTTTTCCGCGTCACCATATTGTGTCTCCTCCCTCTCCCTTTATTTTTCCATCATTTACTTTCCACATTCCATACTCCCTATTTTTATTTAGTTGATCCGTAGCCCGTATCCCACATCAAATCCTACTTGACGAAATTTAGCATGAACAATTTGGCGCCGTCTGTGGGGATGCAGCTAGATTAAAATCCTAACCCTACAAAAGTTTCTTTTCAAACACATTCCCATCATCAAGATATATCCAATCTTATAAAGTGACTTCATAAAAATTACTGTTCGTGGTCTGACGATGAGAAGTGGTGATCGACGCCAACCTAACTCAAAGGGAGATTATCTTTGACGATCTCAACAAGTTTGGTAATATTCTTTTTTGTGGTTTAATTAAGTTAACTAACTATTTTGTATTTCCTTTAGTCTATGACAGACTATATCGTCATAATCAAAGTAGTCAAATGACACTGACCATCAATGTGGAGGCCAATAAAGCCATGGAGGTCATCAGTCAACAAATCAATATCATTTGTCACCAACTTGCTTCGACGTCGACGACAATAGTTAGTTTTAACGATGATGCAAGTAAGATTTAATCTGATATAAAATTTAGATATTTTACTTGACACTTCTCCATTCTACAAATATTTTCATGAAATTTTTACCAATCATATATAATGACATTGGCTATTAATGCTTATATATATTTTTCATGATGACTAACCTATGTACCAACCGTGATTTTAGATAAAATAAGATTACAGGTGAATATCCATAACATCAATTAATTGTGACATCGAGGTATTGTCATCGACAATAGCAACAAACTAATGGTAACATTATATTATGTGGGTAACTTCATTTTATATTATTTGCATTTTTCATGAAGTTGCCACAAGGGGACAAGATAATATACTTTCAATATTAATCTAATGCCTCAAATATTTTTTGCTACTGTTCTCTTGCTAATTCTCAACGCTTTAATCTTTAGGATTGTATTATTATGTTTTGAATTTTAATGCTCTAGTTTCTAACACTTTGATCACTAGACTTTGATTAATTGTTAATGCTTTGACTCGTTTTTAATGCAAGTACATATATCAAATGCTACTTTGTATATGTTGTTATGTGCTAGTGTGGTTTTATGCGTAATTAACAATAAGTTTAAAAAAGAGATTATAGATTTGATGTTAACCTAAAGCATGACGCTGGGGGCTCGACACCCAAGGTCGAGGATTATAACACAGCCATGGTAGGAAGACTCGAATGACAAATTCTCAAGTAAACGATTAGACTTAAACGTTGACACTTTTCCCAATGTAAGTTTTCTACTATATTATCTGAATTATATGTCACTATTATCAAGCATGCTACGAAACCTAATCGACGCTACCAAGGTACGTCATATTGTTGACATAATTGTGACCCTTGTCATAAAGGTTTAATTACATTTATTTGTACTGACGAGTTATTACCATCTGTTCCTAATTTTCATTATTTACATGACCGCTGTTACTTTGAAGCTCCATTTCTAATTTAATGTTTTACATTTTGTTTTTATCAATTTTTTAGAGCTTTAAAAGCATTATCTTTTAACTTAATTGCTATTATTTCATCGTCATTTAATAAACAAAAGCACTCATGCAAATGTTGTTCGCTTACTTAGCTTATTTATTTTTTCTTTGCCAATTAACTTTGACTCTTATGCACTAACCGACTATATCTTAATGCTTACCTTCATAGACTAACATTGTTTCTAGGCTATGCTATCGTTGAAACAGATAAGTAATCAAGTGATGTCACCATCAAGGTTGGAGCTAATAAGATTATCAGCAATTTACTATCGCCAACAATAACTCAGACGTCATCCATCCGTCAACAGCTAGTTTCAGCAACGTCGATCTTCCATTTCAGCAACGATAGTTAGTTTCGGCGATGTCAGTCAGTAGTGATGATGTCAGAATATTATCGTTAGCAAAACAACAACAAGTTGGCGGTAGCATTATATTTTGTGGCTAACTTCATTCCATATTGTTTACATTTTTTCATGAAGTTGCCACAAGGGGGCAAGATAATATGATCTGATTATCAATCTAATGCTTTGATTAAATTTTGTTATTTGATCCCTGATGCTTCGATACATCACGCTTTGGTTATTATGATTATTTTTCCTTAGTTTTTGACGCTTTGATCATTATATTTTGATTAATTGTCGATGCTTTTATTATGATTCATTCTTAACATACTTATGAATGCTTAACGCTTTTCTGAATACGTATGGTGGAGAATGTTATTTGTTATTATTTCATGGTTATTTAACAACGAGTCGATATATGAGAATTCTCTTGTAGATAATTTACCAATATCGAATAAAACATCGGGGCTAAACCTGACTTAATCTTCCCGAGTGATCCAACATTGAGGGCTCGATTTAAATGACATCAATTCTTATCAAGGTAACTTTCTATTAATTAAAATGTATGTCGACTTCCATCAATCTTGTCACAAACCGTGGTAGTCACCGACACAATTGACATACACAACATTATCGCTTTTAGTTTCTAAATTTACAATGTCATGATCATGCTCTTTAATTTATTGTCTAGCTTAAATATTTATTTCTTTTTCCATTGATCATCTTCATCAACGTATTATATATCACTTTGATTTGCTAAATTAGCATTGTCATTGACATGATTCTACCGCCTTAAAGTTTTACTTGTTATGGGGTAATTTTGTACAATGGTTGACCGATAATGATAGTCAACGATCGACTCTACAAGACCGGGTCAAGATAGTTACGAGTGCTTCCTAAAATCAAGGAGGGACAATGGGTCAACAAGAATCAATCTTCAAGATTGTTACTATGTATCTACACCCTAGAACAAGTCCAAGTTCATTAAAAGACCAAGTAAAGGAATCAACCACTACTCCACCAATTAAGAAAGCGGGTGAGAGAATCAAGGAACCACTATGCAACAACCACCCAAATATCTCTCCAACCTACTCTTGGAAGTTCTATAAATAGAAGAGTCTTCCTCCCATGAAATAAGGTCACAACCTACGGATACTAGCCTCCCATGCAACTAAATACTAGCCTAAGTTCTCCCCACTACCTACATACTACTCCTGCGAAATATATCCATACATGAGCTTAGTCCACATATGAATTCCACTAAAACCCACATTACCTTAGTATCATTTGCAGCCTCATTTTCCGTATGCCCTCGTAGCTATTCTTATTATTTCCTAAACCACTTGTATAATCCACTTACCATCTACTATATTTTATACCCTTCATAATCTCCATACAAACATCTTTTTACCCACAAGCGTGTCACATACCTCCTAGCCATATTACGAGATTGATACACTCCATTTACTTTGTATTTATCTACGTTGTATTTTATATGCACCAAACACGCATTGTACTTGTAATTATTGGTTTTATGCCCGTATTATAGTGGATTGGTGGACTCATTGCCACCCACGGTTTTTACCCACCTTCATTGGGGTTTTCCGCGTCACCATATTGTGTCTCCTCCCTCTCCCTTTATTTTTCCGTCATTTACTTTCCACATTCCATACTCCCTATTTTAATTTAGTTGATCCGTAGCCCGTATCCCACGTCAAATCCTACTTGACGAAATTTAGCATGAACACAAAACTAATTAAAAACCAAACAATTACACTAATTCGACTTCTAAACAAAAATTGGCATGCTTAATCAAATTGAACAACTAAAATAATAGTGATAAAAAAATAAATAATAAAAAAAAAATTAAATTAACTACCTTAAGAGAAGAGAGAGCACATTCAATCTGATCATCAAAGAATCCTTCGCAAGAGAGATTCTCGTAAATTGATTTGAGCTTCTTGGTTTTCTGTGCTTTGGAGAGAGAAGACGACTGTGATTCTTCGAACGTCGGGCGGACGGTGGCAGCGTCGCTGCTATTGTTGAGCAACAAGCGGCGCAACCTCTGCTCATTCTCCGCCGATAACTGCAGCTTTGGGCCTCCTGCTGATGTTGAAGAATCATTCTTTTGCTGCTGCTGATTTTGTTTCTGCTGCTGTTGTTTCTTCTTTGGAGCCATTTTCTCTTCGCAAGGGAGGGGGCTGGCTGCGTATTTTGTTCAGAACAACTAAAGCTCACATTCCGTCTTTCACATGATTTTTTCCTGTGTTGACCCTACGTCACATCTATCTATTAACTATTAAGATGATGTCATTCTCTTAATAAAAAATTTCCCGCCTAAATGCAATGATGATGTTATTTATATTAGAAGCTTCTATCTTACAACTAAAACCTACGAGTATCAATTTATCGTAGGAAGTTGAAACAATTTTTAATAACACACTAATAAATAATCTCCTACATTTAAATATGAATTAGACGACGTCGAACAGATACTATATCATAGTTTTGATGAAAATAAAAGATTTTAAGTAACAAAATGTACGTAATTCTTATTTATGTTCATATATAATAGCGATTATTATTAAAATGTACAAATTAAAAATAGGTTTTATATAAATCATGCATCACACGGGTTCTAACCTAGTGATATTTATAAATAAATTAATTAATGACATCATATTTTTATATTTATATTATTTTTACCTTAAATTATTACAATAGTTTTTTTAGGGAGCCCCGGTTAGTCAAAGTGATAAACAATTTTCGTAAATCAAATGGCAGCATCGTAAACAGTTTACCTTGAAATGCGCAAACAATTGATTAAAAAAGCCCATGTGCAAATATGCCTTCTGGAGTTAACGTTTTGGCTTGGACGCGGAGTTGACGACCTTTGAAACGGAAAAAAAGGATCGTCAAAATGAGCGTTAACTTTTTACCATGACAGAGAAAGTAAATTGAGTAACTTTTGTCAGAAGAGAGAAGATAGAGAATAATGGATAGAGCTCGAAATTGATCAATGAAGGAGAAAGCAAATGAAAATCAACATTAATAGGTAGATCGATCGAGTAGGCCATTAAAATTCTGGAATCAAATTGAGGTAATTTATCTCGTCGATTCGTGCAATGGGTGTTCTTCATTGTTGGTACTTGTTATGTTGCTGTTTAAAATTAGTTTATTATAGTAATGTTTTAGACCTTAGGGTTTGTGGGATTTAATTTTGACGATTTAGCTTTACTCGGACTAGTGAACTTCCGGGTGTGAGGGAAGTCAAGCTAAATTATTCTGTGTATTGGCTTAACTGTGCGAAAATGAGGTGGATAATGTTAATTTAAATGGTTTAATTCTGTGATTTGTTGTGGACATATTAGCTTCAATTGAGGGTAGTGATGTTCAATAGTGCGAAATCCATCTATTGTTTAAATGTTTAAAAATAGCTTTTGTAAGATCATGCCTTAGGCCGATTTCATTTAAGAATAGATCAATTTAAGTTAGCATATTGCAGTTAATGTGATTTCAATAATAGTTGGAAAATGGATTACTATTTATATTCTGTAAATGTAATGTAATTTTAAAAGCATTGGTTTACTAGGTATATTCAGCAGTATTAATTAATGTATAATATTAATGTTGTGCTACATGTAATGTTATAACTAGGTATTAACTGGTGACCATTTTTTATATTATGGATGGCGATTGTGATGCTATGGTTTCTGACTGTGATAACGTGGGTGGTGAGGGGTGTTGGTCTGACATGGATGGTATTGATCTTTTGCCTCCAATGTCCCCAATCCGCGAAGAACAATATGCTAAAGTTGTTGAATACCGTTCTCCCATTCATACAATGCAGACTATAGAGACAGTAGTATCAACTAATAAGAGTAGTCTAGGCCCTGTAGTTGAATACCCTAAAGTTGGCATGGTCTTCAGAACATGGGAGGATATAGAGAGTGCAAGGAGGGTGCAAGGGACGAAATCTAAAGTTACCAATGAGCGTAAGTGCATAACATGGAGGTGTGAGTGTTGGGGTGCCCCTAACATGAGGGCTCAAAGGGAAGCGAAAAAGAGGGCAAAGGCGATAGATGTTGATGGGTGTGGAGGAAATGTTAATGGAGTCATAGGAGTGCAAGAGCATGCCCAAGGCAAGAGGAAGTCAAAGAAATGTTACTGCCCCGTTATGATATATGTCGGGGTGAATGAAGATGGGGAGTGGGAGTTAAGGAAGGTTTTTAATGAGCACAATCATGATCAAAAGCCCAGTAATGCAGTGTTAGTTAAAGAATATTGGATGAAGAACTACACCTCAAATGTGAGAAAGACTTTGATAAATTTTTATGAAGAGGGTGTACCTGTTTCCAAAGTTCGTAATGGTCTGTCACATACGAAGAAGGTCTTGCCTTCACTGAAGGAAATCTAGGAGACTTAAAATGGAGGGGGGGTGATGCGACAGCCATGAAGGCTTATTTTTAGCAGATGCAAGCAGACAATCAGAATTTTTACCATTGTCACCACTTAGACCAATATGGTAGGTTGAAGGATGTTTTATGGGTGGATGCCAAGAGTCGGGCTGCATATGAGTACTTTGGGGATGTAGTCTGCTTTGACGCTACCTATTTAACAAATCGATACGAACTTCCATTTGTGAATTTCGTAGGTGTGAATCATCACAGGCAATCCATCATGTTGGGTTGTGCACTAGTTTTGCGAGAAGATGCGGAGACATACGCATAGGTTTTCCGACAGTGGCTTGCTTCCATGGGCAACAGACCTCCACTCGCTATTCTGACTGATCAAGCATCCTCCATGAGAAAGGCCTTGGTAGAAACAATGCCCAGCTCCAGGTATCGTTGGTGTATATGGCATATTGTCAAGAAGTTTGGTGACAAACTAGGAAAGTGCGACAAGTAAGTGCCCCGGTTAATACTTTAATGTCATTGTTTGTGGTTGTTTTGAGTTTTGATTTACTTTATTCTTGTATATGTTTCCGATGATGCATGTAACTCTGTGTGTGGTTGTGAGTCTTGTATTCATTTTGTATTTGAAGTGCTTTACATATGTATATGTTGCAATTACCACACTGTCAAATTTTTTTATTGAAAACTTCATGTTTGAGTGTATTATGTCACAATAGGTACAAAGAGTTCAAGAGCCCCTTGAAGGCCATAATATATGAGAGTTTTACTTTTGAGGAGTTTGAAAGAAGGTGGCACGAGTGCATTAAAAAATACAAGTTGGAGAAGAATGAGTGGTTGGATGGCTTGTTTAAGGAGAGACATATGTGGATTCCGGCCTTTATGCGAGAGTATTTCTGGGCGGGGATAAAAACCACGCAACGAGTGGAGAGCATAAACAATTTCTTTGATGGGTTTGTTAATCGGAAAACTAGGTTGTGTGAATTCCCTCTACGTTACACAAGGGCAATGAAGAAGAGGGTTACAGATGAGAATGAAGCAAATGCGAAGGCTACAAATTCATCAGACGCCTTGTGAGGGGTTTCAAACATGAAAAATTATTTCAGAAGTTATACACCGATGCTAAGTTTTACGAAATTCAAAGAGAACTTACCCGAATGATGTAATGTTATGATGGAGAGGTTAGTGTCATTGATGATAATATGATTCATTATGTAATTGATGATAGGGCTTGGATTGTACCAGAAGGTGAAAGCGAGGAAGTGATCATTTTTAAGGCCTGCATTGGAGGACTCTCCCATGGTGGTTTTTCCTTCAGATTCATCTTCATTGCAGCTGGAGGAGTTACTGTCGGAGGATTCATTATTCCCCTTGCCAAAAAACGTCCTCAGATGAGCCAGCACCTTTCTTTCCACACAAGGATTCATCTCCTGTTTTCGATAGTAAGGATGCACCCCAGCAGACATGCTTAAAGAAGCACTCTTCGACTCCAACTTTCTTTTCTTTCGAGCTGACCTTCTCACCTTTTTGGCTGGCATTACCCCCTTTCCTTTCTTATCGTTGCAGATCCCTTCTTCAACCTTTCCCTTGCCCTTATCTCCTTTAAAGGCAAGCGACTTGCGTTTTCCCTTACTAACAACTAGGGGTAAGGCATCAAAAGGGGGGAGGGCAACCGCCTTTCCCTTATCTGCACTCTCAGTTAACCCTTTTTTCATTTTGCCCTTATCTTCCTGACTGGGAGAAAGACCATCTGTCTTCTCCTTTGGTTTGGTCGGAGATGCAGCGTCGTCACTCATGTTCTCACTATCACCTTGGGAAATGACATCAGCTTTCGAGGAGGAAGGCATTTTGTTACTAGTTTGTTTAGATGGCTGGTGGTGAGGGAGCCTGTACAGCACTCCTTTATATAGGAGCATTGATTGAGGGATAAAAGTTACGCTTAATTATAGGCCCACTAGGTTTGTGAGAAAGCCATTTATAGAACTAGGTTAAACATTTGGTGACATTGTTAACATTAATATATATATATATATATATATATATATATATATATATATATATATATATATGTGTGTGTATATATATTTATATATATATGTATATATAAAACAATTAAATATCATAACATCATTGTTAGAGAGATAATGGATAAAATTTGGAAATGAATACTAATGATGAAAAATTTGAGCATGCAACCAAATTTGTGCATTTCCCTAATTGCGTTGATCGATAAACTGACATTGTTTCATATAAACTTATAATTATAAAACTAATACCCAATTTTAGTCGTCCTGAGTATTTTAAAACCAAATTTCTCATAACTGTGTGGAATAAAACCAGATAATATTATATGCGTTGTCACTAATTATGGAATTAAAAAACCTATTATTTAAGAACCGAAATTGGTATTCAAATTTATATAAATTTACTGGTTTTGAACTGCAAGTGATCTGATTTATCCCGCTTTGTAACCAAACTAACCTTAACCACTACGGAGTACTGAATCAATTTAACCAAAATGGTTTTAATCAAACTTATATTATCAAAATGTTGTTGACCCTGAACTTTTTTTTTTTTTTTTTGTAAGATTTGACTGTTTCCCCCATCATAAATTAACCCTATTGTAACTCTACTTTTACAATAACATTTCATGGTCTTAATTCAATTTAAAATTTTGCCAAACATGGATATGAAGTGTATTGGAAATGGCCAGTTAGTTAATGTTAGTTAATGAAATAGCGTATTGTTCGTCTCTAATTATGTTAGTTAATGTTAGTTAATGACTTAGCGTATACTTCGTGTTTACCTTGTTAATCCTTGACCGACTTGAAGTACATCTTACCCCCACATTTCAAAGTGCCAAATAAACAAAATAGTCGTACTTTAATTACACTAATCACATTCGCTGGTGTTCAATTTTATTTCAACACAATTCTATGATTCTATCATTAAGTTATTTTTAATACAGAGTAGTAATAAACTAGACGCCTGGTAACTTGTAGGGTCATTGCAACTTCTGTTTCACTTTCAGGTCGAGTACGACTTCACATGGGCATGTTACAGTTTAGTAGATGTGGTTTCCTTTTTCATGCCATCCGTCGTTTTTTACTGTACTCCAATTGTTCTTACACAACTACTACGGAGTATTTTAAAAGATCTTCTACTTTGTTCCAAAATATTTATTGGTTTTCACGCAAATTATGGAGTACAACTTTTGCCTTTTTAGTTTTTATACTATATCCCTAGTATTTTATGACAAGACATGAAATAACCCTATTAGCTTTGAGTTGTCTTGTCAACCATCACACTCCCCCATTTTACTCTCTCCGTTTGGTCTAATTTCATATTTTTACTATACTCTATCTTTTTTTGCTGTACTCCCACCCCCCATATATATCTTTTTGGTATTTTTTGTATAATAAAGCCAAATGAGTACGGATATCACTTCTAATCCCCTATTAACCTTTCTTAACCCTAAACCGCAACGATTGCATACCCTTGTAACCCTTCTTAACCCTAAACCGCAACGATTACATACCCTTGTAACCCTTCCTAACCCTTCTAAACCCTAAACCGCAACGATTCCAAATGAGTACGTGTAGGGAATATTTCAAGCATTACCCCTAGCTTGAACCCCACTATGATTATACACTAAAGTATGGTGGTGTCCAAAGGGAAAGAAGATAGAGCAAAAGAGTCGCCAACAAGTTTTAGGAACTTGTAAACCGTTCACGAGGTGAAGGTTACACCCCTTAACGATCCAGGAGATCGTCATCTCCAATAGGTCTGGAACCATGACTAGTAGTTCGGGGATGAAGGTACAAATCCAACCTAAAAGAGATTGAACCTGCCCTAATAACAGGCCTCTACTTTATTCTGATCGTATTCATGTGCGCTTTCTGACTAACATGCAATCAATAGGATTAACCCTAAACCTGTTTATCTATGTTGGTTGAATATTAATGCACAAAAAAAACTATTATTGGTGATCACTTGAATTATAATCAAATTAACCCTAAACAAGATTATTAATTATCTTATTAAGCGTGATTACAAGTACCAATTCCCTTTAAACATGCATAAAAGGCGTGATCAAGCAATTACAATAAAAATAATCAAGCAACATAATAATAATAATAATAATAATAATAATAATAATAATAATAATAATAATAATAATAATAATAATAATAATAATAATCATGTTAAAGCATAATAATAGCAAGATCCTAGGCATGATACTAACAAGATTAATAACAAACCCTAGCATGTTACTAAACATCAAAGATCAAATATATAGTCCTAACATGATACTAACATGAATATTAGGAAAGAACATAGGAAGCATCGCAGGAATCATAATAAGCATATTTGATATTAGAAATTATAGTTGTTACCCTAAACATGATACTAGGAAGATCAAAACACCCTAACATGACACTAGGAATCATAATAACAACCTAAACGTGAATTCTATATCATAATATCAATAAAATCAATTAAGCACTTACTTGGATGCCTCGTATCTCTTTCTAATAACAAAATACACACGTTAGTAACTTCAAGGAAAATAATAATCAAACAATTAAATTAAATAATTGAAATAGAGATTTGGGACCAAACCCTCAGAAATTAAAACCTTTCACGTCTAGGGTGAAGGAAACTTTGAATTTGGCTAGGTGTGTCTTGGTCTTGTGAATGCGGAATTTATATGCAAAAGGGTTGGTTTAGAAAAGAGAGAGAACAAGTTTTAGCTTAGAGAGAGACGAGAATTGAAAAATAGAGAGTTGATGATTGTTGATGATAAAAAACGGAGGTTTTAGGAGGCTATTTATAGAGAAAATCAGCCAAACGGATAGAAAAACAAATCAGAGTTTCGACGAAGATAAAATAGGTTAGCGCCAGACGCTAAACATTAACGCGAGGCGCTAAGGCTAGCGCCAGGCGCTAATCCCTGTCGTCAGGCGCTAGAAATTATTTTCACGCGTTTTCTTAATCTGATAAAATTTAGCTGTACAAAAGGGTAAAATCGTATTTTCCTTAAAAACACTCTTTTATTCTGATTAAAACTCTAAAAAGTCAACCAAAGTCAATTTATCAATGCTAATTGAATTTGGAATGAAAAGAACCTTCTAGAAGAATCTAGAAGACTAAAATCAATTCTAATTGCATTAGGAATGATAAATCCATATTAGGCCCTCCTCTAGATCATTGGGTCGCATATAAGTATCAAACCGGGCCCAGTTTAGTAATTTGGTCATAACTTCCTCATTATTCATTGGAATTGGGCTTATAATATATCGTTGGAAAGCTCTTTTCAAGCCCCATCCAACTATACCATTATTGAACCCTTGCTATGGACCAAACCAAACTGGATTGGCTGTTTTCTTAAAATAGGTTTTCAAAAACAGAGAGAAGGGAAAAGAAATTAAAACTATCTGCAACACTAGACTTTCCACACTTTCACTTCATTCGATTATGATTCAACGTGAAAGGTACTCATCACTGGGTTTGGTTTTGGGGAGACACAAATGGGTGTCTACAGTACGGATATTATGTTTTCATTGTGTTCATTATTTTGAAATTCCATTTCGTTGTGTACTAAAATAGCAAATAGATGTGAAGGAATATTGTTGCTAATCCGATATTAAGCAGATCTAAGAAACCTGAAACCGAGAACAACCCGAATCGAGTACATTTGAAGAACCGAGTAATTTAGAACCCGATAGCCACCGTTTAAACACGAAAAATAAAATCGACCCATTGTTAACCGAAACCATTTAAACATGACAAAACCCCGATAAACCAATATTGTTTACAACCTGTAACAAGTTAGGATTGAACCGTACCCATAATAAGTTATGATCGAACTGTTTACAATCTGTAACCAGTTATAACCGAAATGTTTATAATCCGTAAGTACGTACCCCCTTATTACAGATGAATTTTATTTATGTATTTATTTTTAATTTTTTTTGTTTTATCAATAGTAAAACGTTAGGGTTTAATTTGAATAATAAACTATTTTTCTTTTGTCCTCTAACGAGTAATGGCTTTTGGAACACTATATTGTATTATAAAAATTAAAAAACGTAAATCAAAAGTTAACTCTAGATTTTTTATTATTTTTTATTATTATTATTAAAAAATGCACATAAAGTGAAACCACTAATTAATACTGTTTATGATCTACTGGGGTAATTATTAAAGAATATTGAGGTTATACTATACGATATACGTTAACGAAACCCATTTAAAACTAGGATACACTATACGATATACGTCAAACCGATTGTAGTTGAACTTGAACTGATTACAACCGGAACCGATTATGACTCGAACCTATTATAACCCGATCCGATTAGAAGCCAAAAACAAAAAGAAATTGTAATAACATGAAACTAAACTCACCTGTTATTTAGAACCGAACCGAAATGACGCGTTCATAAATCTAGCCCGTTACAAACTGACTCGTTTCAAACCGAAAACCTATAAAATGAATCCAAAACTGAACCTAAAACCCGATAGACACCCCTATGTACGGCATAAAACTCTTTTTCAGTAACAATAATTAATACATTAATTTAATTTAAGTGATGATTTTTTTTTAATTTAATTAATTAACAAAGGAAATTAATCGCCCGAAATTTACTAGTAAGGATTTCAATAACCGTGAATATACATGGTCGGATTGACTCACACGTGTATGACCAAAAACCAGCTGTGTTATTTTATAATGAGTTTTAATCTCACTGTTACAACTATTCACCTTCATCTTCCAAGTCAAAAATCAAAAACCTTCAACTATGCCTCCCCCTTATCCTTCGAAATTCGCCGGAATCCCATAATTTATTTTTTCAAACCTCCTGGTGGAGGTGAAGGTGACGTTGATTTTGAGTTGGATATAAACCAAACTACATACCTCCACACCGGGGTCTCAGGTAATAGCCGGCAGCAGACTGTGTCCAAAGAAACTATTTCCAATTTTATCCTTACACCCCAAAATTTATCATACTCGCTGCGAAACTTGAAGATGATAACATCCGGTGCGGATACTGTGGTCCAACCTGCCCACCTCCCAAGCATCCGTGATTGCCACCCCCTTCCGACAAGTTTCCAAAATGCAATCAAGTCGTACCTCCAGAATTATCACGCCCTTCCTTCCCACCTTCTAAAACTCCTTGACCCAAAACCCCAACCAAATTTTGGCACACCAAAGTTTAAGCTTATGTTTGAAAAGCTTTACCTACGTATGACAACCTATTTTGATGCTCTGCAGGTTGTTGATGCACCACTTCATTTCTCTGTCATAGGCTTGAAGGTTTCACACCACGGTAATAATTTCCCTTATTATAGAGCACCTTTCCACACTGTCATCATGGATCCTCTTGTTTGTCCACCATTTCAGTTGGGTTATACCCCCCCTCAAATACTCGTATAGCTTGTTGGAATGTTTGAGGAATTACGAGACCTTCCTTCGTAGCGAATTTCAACTACCTATGCAAGGTTCACAACCCAACAGTAATTGTCTTATTGGAGATCAAGCACGCGGAGGAGAATGTGGTTGCTATGATCAATCAAGTCAGGGGGAGGTATCATCACTTGGCGACGCCGGTCAATTCTTTCAACGGAGGTGTTTCTATGGGTTCCCGGTGCAATAATGATTGAGCATCGTCCAACCATTTTCCCAGATTCAGTGGTTAATGTTTTCATGAAGGGTAACTATAATTTTAATCGCCTTTACTCTAATTCGTATCAACAGTTAATATGTTTTAATTTTATACGGAGTATTTTTGGACTAACAAATGTAGTCTTATTTTATTTGCTAAATATTTCGTAACAACTTGTGTACTTTGATAAATATGACTTTGAAATGGCAGGGCTTACAAGCACTGGAGGCACAGGTCGTCCCAATTAATCAGTCTCAATGCACTAGGTTACTTTTTTCAAGTTGATATTGAAGATTTGGTCAATGTTTGGACTGTATTTTGTTCTATGACAATTAGCTTTTGATGTTGATGTTAATTTGCCTTTATTGTGAACTAAAGATCATGTGTTGTAGTATTTTATGTTTCTGTGTTGACTTAGGCTCTTTGTTGCATCTCATATTTTAGAAATCAAATTATTGTTTATATTCAACAATTAGAAGGAAAAAAATTACTGTATATCCGATCAAGTCGGGGTCCAATTTCGTTTCAAGTCGATGGGGGTTTTCCCATTTATTAAGAGAGTTGAGGTTACATTAAGGACCAAAGTTTTTGATTTTTTTACCCTTAATGACCTCATAATAAGAGAGTTGTGCATAAGGACCTAAGGTAAGCATTTCGAGTGTTATGCATACAAGATGGACCTAATCACCGTAATTGTTAACAAAATTTTGTATTAATTTTTTCTTTATATGTTTTTCAAAAAATTCTAACCCTCCTTTTGCCAGGAATCATTAACATTATTAGCAAAAATTATAATCATCGGCTAAGTTGATTGAAGGAAAAATAAAGGAAGATCGATGAAATGTGAATAAGAAGTAGTTGCATGAGAAGATTAAGTTGCTTAAGATTGATCAACCAAATCAATTAATTTAAAGTTATATGTCAAAATATAATTATAAATTAAATTAAATTTTAAACTAAAAAAATTAAGCTTCTTTTTATGTACCTAACATATGTTAATTGAAGATTAAGCCAGTTTTGTAGTTGTTCTCAATACCAATATGATTACATTTTTTAGCTAGATATTTTGCGTCATTCTTATGATTAAATTTATTTTTCTCCAAAAATAAAAATATAAGTGAATTAAACTGGTTTGCACCGGTAAAGTATCAATAGGTCCTTAACGGTGAAAATAAAAATAACATGTCCTTAACGGTAAAGTGTCAATAGGTCCTCAACGCTGAAAAATAACATGTCCTAACCTCTTAATTAAGATATCTATAACTTACAAGTCAATTGAGTGTACTACTTCCTTTAACTGGATTGTGACAATTAGAACATTTGACATACCAACATAATTGAAGCAAAATTAAAATAAAAAAAAAGACATAATCACCTAATAGATAAGGCTTTCTTAAATCAAAATAGGTCCAAAATATATTAAAAAAATAATGGTATTTTAACTAGTGTGCATATTAGTTTTTGAATTTGTTGTAATTTGTTTTACAAGGAATAATTTCATTAGTTTTTGACTTTGTTGTAATTTGTTTTACAAAAAATAGTTCTTGTAAATATCCATTTCTCATAACTCATATAGGAAACCTAATTTATATATATGTTATGTATAAATTAAATGGGGAACCAACAAATATGTAAAATAATACAACTACCCTAAGAAATTATCAGAAAGCAATATACTTCACAAACGAGATCAGAAACAAGCACAAGTATGATACACAGAATAAAGTCATTGTGTAGCACATGGTAATTTTTTAATCAAACCTAAAATATTACCTTCATATTCAGAGCACCTAATTAGCATACAAATCAGACAAAATGGGGACAGAACTGTTCTTCACAAACATTACCACAAGAAATTTAAACTATCCTTAAAAGAGATGTGTTGGTAATGTACTACTCAATTGAGACCTTGAAGGCGAGGGGATTCTTTCGAAGAAACTGGACAATTACCTTCTTCCCAACCCTAATCTTTTCACCACGCATCTCCTTAACCCCTTATCTAATGTTGCACAACACAATTTTCCCATCCGAGTCTCGTTTCACAAAAAGTTTTGCTTCCCACTTTTTACTATTTTGTCCCAAATTTCAGCACAATTCTCATATCCAAATAAACTGAAGTGGAGCCTTGCAAATTTAAGAGGCACATTCTGCAAAATTAGCACACAAACATAAGCTTATTTATATTGTTAAACAAACAATGTATTATGATTGTCATTATATACTCAATTCAACCACAACATACCATCCTACCAACTGCACTGTATGGATTTGTGTATCTGACTTCAAAGTTTGCTATCTAGCTACACCTGTTATCTGGAATGACGAGTGTAGTTGAGTTCTGCCTTCTCTCTTTCAGCATCATTGTCCTTTGGCTCAGTCTCTACCGAAGAATCAGAAGATATCTCAATAAATTCACTAGTGATATCTTTTCCATCACGCCAAATAAGTACCTTGAATGCCCCATCACCCATATACAATAAGTCCAGTATATCACCAGCCTCTATACTGTTGTCCTTCACGAAATCATACCATCCCTCCTTAAAATATATCTCTATGCCAGATTTATCTCTAATCTTGTTCCACTTAAACTGGTAAATCCGTGTACTATCTCCTCTATATACTCTAACATCTTCTCTACTCCTTCGAAAGAGTTTACTAATTCGTTCTGGAACAAACTGGTATAAGATTTTAAAGTATATGTTAAAATTTAAGTTTTACAACAGGACTTGTTATGATTATACTTTAGTTGTGTTAATTTAATGACATTGCTTACCAATTCATACTGCTTCTCATAGTTAATCATGACAGTGAACCATGTTTGACCTTCCTCCGGCATTATCTATAAATTTATTAAAGATTGTATTTTGTAAAATAGTTAATTAGTCATCAGTCATTCTAACACGTGCAAGATTCTATAAATTCTAGATAAAAAGGAAAGGGACTCAACATTTACATCATACACAACAATTTATACAAATTATATCCCTTTATAGTAACTAGGACTCAATTTTTGTAAATATTCGTATACAAAATTATATAAGCGGCTAAAATTTAGAGGGTTACTTATTTAATAAAAACAAATGTATTTAGAACATGAGCAAATTTAATGATTAAAAAATAATAATTTGGAAACATTGGGCAGATCTAAAGACATAAGACAATAATACGGAGTTTCAAAAAAACAACACAATAATTTATTTTTTCAAAAATCACCGATTCACAACAACGAATGTTTAATTAAGCAGATCTAAAGACATAACATAAGTAGTTGGAATCTCGAGTACATGCAACACCACATCTGAATGCTTTTTCAAACAAAGAACACTCTAAATATTCAAAAAACACTCAAGTTCTATAATTAAAAACATCATTACAGGTAGATATATCTACTTAAAAGGCGTATAAGGAAATTACGTTGTGGGTGAGAGTTATCGTATTCCGATAGTAATCAGCGCAACCAAATTCTTCTACAGTGGTGTTGGAAATAATCAATTTTTTTGATTGATTTACCCTTTGGTGGTGATATTGCCGGAGTTGAGAAAATGGATTTTAGATGAATGTTAGGGTTTGATCTTTATCACCGGAGTACTTTAAACAAAAGGATAGTTACTCTTTTTAATGTTTCCTCTTAAAAAATATAATATGGGTGGGGTTGAGAAGTCAGAGGGACAAAGAATTAGCAAGCGAAAAACACAATTTTTAAATTTTAAAAAAGATTTTCTTGATCGTTTGCTTTTAAACAAATTATGGATAATTAATGTTTCCCTCTTAATTTAATTCAATTTTTATTATTTAAAATATATTTGTAACGTTAATTTACTAATACAATCTAGACCCAAAAATTTCAGTTAATTAAACGTCTTATAAATATTTAAAAAAAACTAAGAGAGTGAGGGATAGCTTTGGTGGTTAGATCTCCCCTCCCGGTTGCAAGAGATCTTGGAATCGATTCTCATCACCCGCCCTTGTGGTTCTTTAAGAAAAAAAAAATTATTAAAAAAATTAAAATGCATTACAAAGTTACGAATAAAAGATTTCATTACTACCATTATTGAAACACCAAATGTAATAGTCTATGGGCCATCTGCAGGATGATTTACAAAAATATAGGTTTTATGAAACTTATGAATCATTGGTTTACCGCGCATCACTTTCACGGTCTCTGCTGGTTGATTAAGTAATGGACTCCACTCTACTACATTCAAGGAAACAATCCCAACTACTAAAGGCATTGTTGTCCCATAATTAAAGGCAATTAACACACCATGGTGCGGTTTAAAAGCGGGTTAAATTAGATAATGTAAAGGAATATTATATGAACAAGATAAGAAGAGAATTTTGTAAGGAAAATTTATAAAGTAAGTAATAATTATAAGAGTTAAGCCAATCAAATGGACCTTAACTTTGGCATTTTTCACCTTTAAGGACCTTATGTCTATTTTCCCACCTTTAAGGAACCGACCTAGGTTTTTTGGTCACCTAACTCACCTATAACCATGAGTTTACTTTTCAAATGTTAATGTATAGAAATATTTTTTATATTTTTTTAGGGAAAAAAAATACACACATTAAATTCAAAAGTAAACATTGCACCGAACTATAATTGTAGGTCCTAAACGGTGAAAAACCAAAAACTTCTAGTCATTCATGTATGCTATACTCTAATTTTTTAGGGTGTGTGTGTATCTATCTATACCGTATATTAAAAGACATTACTAAAACAGTCTACGTGTCACGAGGATTCCTCCATTGCACCACAACATCCAATTAACGTCTTATTATGCCATGTCATCACCTACTCAGTGCCATGAGGATCTCCGTTGTATATGTTTCTCAATTAATGTCATGCACTTATAACTTGCAACCTCTTATTCTATAGTTAAGCATCTTACCACCAAGTCGTGTGATATACATAATGTATGCTAAATTTTTACCTAATATTTATTATGTGTAGCAAAGTTAAATTCAAGATAATAATTTCATTCAACATGTTTAATATGTGTAACAAAGTTACGTATAAGAAAGTATCCAAAAAATTGCGACACCTTTTTCTTGGTTCCTATTTTTGGTTATCGCTTTTTAAAAAATCTTAAAGCTTAAAAAAAAAGGAACGATGCCAAACATCATCTTAAATTTTGTTTTTATTTTTAATTTTTTTATAAAAAGTTCCACCACAATTAGTGGGAGACAAAAAAAAAAATATTGGTAAAAAAATGAGGTTATGGGGTAGGGTTTATGAGAAATCGAACTCATGATGTGCGGGTAGCTAGACAGTATGTGTGTGTAGTGTATGGACCATTGGGACGGTACCTCGACCGTAGTATTTACTGTAATAAGAAATTATTTAAGGTACTTTTTTGTTGTTGGGCGCATAGTAAACACTAGTGTTATAAAACCTTTATTTATTTATTTTTTTCTTTTTAAATTTTTTTTCCCATTCCATTATTATTATCCTAATACATTTCCAATTAAGGTTATTTTCAACCTGTATTTATTTTTATAAAATTTTATTATTTGTTTTTCCGAGGAATTTTTAAGTTAAGCGCAATTCATAGGAAACATAATTAGAAAAAAAAATGTTAGGGGTTGGGAGGGGGGTTGTAAGGAATCGAACTCATGATGCGCGAGTAGGTAGATAGTATGTGTGTGTAGTACTTGAACCATTGGGACGGTACCACGACCGTGTTACATATTGTTAAAAACATTTATTTATACGTACTGTCTTGGTAATGGGGAAGTACTGTATGCAAGTACTCCGTAGTGCACCACTATTTATTTAATTTAATTTGTTTATAAATTTTTTTTTCGAAGCTTCATTCATTATTATGATATATTTATATTTTTCATCCTCTAGTTACTTTTTCCCCCTTTTTATTTTAAATGGGAAACGTTCAGTTTTATTTTTTTTATTTTTTTTATTGGCTATAGAGTATTAATAACCATAAAATTGGGAAACAATCAAGTCAATTACTATATCTTTTATGGATCATCTTATCATAATAAACCAAATCAACTCAATTCAAGATTAATTATATTCGACTGAACATTGGGTCAATCTATGGTTAGGTACAAACTGAGTTCAAAAACAGTTTGTTTTCAGGTAAACCTTTGGAGTCGGATAATAAGTTATTCCGACACAGCGACACATAAGTGTTAATAAGTATTTGACGTAATAATTAAGTTTAATATTTAACATGAATTCACATTTTGGTTTTAAATTAAATTGATTACTACATCACGGTAGATAAATTTAAAAATTACTCCGTACAAATTTGGGACTCATCCTATTAGTCCTTAATTCCTTAAGTGTAACATGTAACCGAAATATTTCCTCGTACTAGGTGAATTGTACTTATGAAACAGTACAACTAGCACTGTCAAAACGGTTTGACAGTTCGGTTTCGGTTCGGTTTGAAATCGGTTCGGTTTGAAATCGGGTCGGTTTGAAATCGGTTCAAATGTCTTACGGGTCGGTTTCGGTTCGGTTTAAATAATTATCGGTTCGGTTCGGTTTCGGTTTATTCTTGAACGGTTTAAATTCGGTTCGGGTTATAAACGGTTCGGTTAGTAAACGATTCGGTGCAAACGGGCTGCGGTTTGTTAACGGTTCGGTGTAAACGGTTTTTAACCCGGTTTAAATTCGGTTCGGGTTGTAAACGGTCCGGGTAGTAAACGGTTCGGTGCAAACGGGTTGCGGTTTGTTAACGGTTCGGTGTAAACGGTTTTTAACCCGGTTTAAATTTGGTTCGGGTTGTAAACGGTTCGGTGTAGACGGGTTGCAGTTTGTTAACGGTTCGGTGTAAATGGTTTTTAACCCGGTTTAAATTCGGTTCGGTTTGTAAACGGTGCGGGTTGTAAAAATTCCAGGTAGTAAACGGTTCGGTGCAGACGGGTTGCGGTTTGTTAACGGTTCGGTGTAAATGGTTATTATCCCGGTTCAAACAGTTTCAGGTTGGAAACGGTTCGGTTGTTTTTTGGTTTAGTTTTATTTTAGTTCGGTTATAACTGGTTCGGTTCGTTCACGGGTTTGGTTCTTCTACGATTTAACATTATTTAGATCGGTTTTATTTCAGATTTACTAAATTACGGTTCGAGTCTGTTTTTGATTTCAAAAAATTTTGTACTACTTTCTAACTTTTTGCTAGTTAACAAGTTTTATATCAAGCCGAGACTTCATCACTTCATATTGAGGCATCATATTATATGCAAATTCTCATTAATTTTATAAATACATATCATGTTATGATTTAAGTTTAGCTATACTGGTCTTACTAGTTTATTATGAAGTAGATTATAAAAGTTTAGTGCATTAATGTATTATTGTTAAACTATCAGATTATTATCTGCTTCTGATTTGATCATTTAGTTAATAGTGTCATAATCATGATTTGATGAGTTGTTGTGACATCGAAATTTGCAATTTGGTATTCGATACTTAATTAGTCAACAAGACTGATAATTAAGACTCGTTTATCATTATATATTTGCATAAAGTTATACATGAAGATATTACAGAGTAGTTTGATTTGTATAATGAAAGAAAACATTAATGAAGAAGAAGGTAATGTTGATTCCTTCAATCGATTATACAGATACATAACATATAACCATCTCATATTCTCATAGTTAGATATTATTAGTATAAAGGGATGAGAAACATAAGATTATTATATTTTTGTATATCTTTTATTGGTTTACCCTTAAGGCTTAAGTCACTAATTAGTAATTAGTAATTACTTAATTAGACTAACAAGTTAATTAGAAAGAGTAACTTTTAACTTGAGTCTAGTAGATCAAATACTGAAATGGTATTAGTATATTACCGAGTATGATAGTCTAGTACGCTGCTAATCTGTTATGCAGCTATGCTAAATTGACAATTGCTCATATAGTCATATTAGTCAATCACTCATGTAGACATAACTCATATCTAATTAAGTAATTTGTATTTATGTACTAATCTACTAGTCAACTATATCATTTATAAGTTTACACGATTACAAGTGTATTGCTTATAGGTACAGCTAAACTGATATAAATATAACCATATAACAAATCCGTAGTACTTCTAACTCTCTAAGATATGACATCATTATTTATTGAACAATTTTCGATTTTTTATTAATCGCAACGCCTAGAAATTACACGCTAACCGATTCACATTTTATAATTTAAAGAACTTAATATTTTAATGTGTGTGTTAAAAAAAATTATAAAAGCTGATATTATGAAGGTGAATATCGTTTTATCGGGATCCGAGAAATGTAATTAGTTTTTTTTAAGTCATGTAATTAATTAATTGTATAAAAGTTTGTTTAATGTTATTAAAATAAAATTAAAAATTTTGATTTTTGCAAAGTGGAAAATTAATTTCATTTTTTTGGTTGACAATTTCAACAAAATATGGTGGGAAATTTCCCTCCAAAAACCAAAAGGAAAAACACATTTTAGATTTAGAATTTAGATATTTTGATTCTTTAATAATTAAATAAACATGTGGTTCATATATTATGCAAAAGAGAAAAAAAAAAAAAAAAAAAAAAAAAAAGTGAAACGTGAAACTGTGAAAGACTGAAAGGCAATTAGGTTCTTCATTCATCCTCTTCATTCATCCTCTTCATTCCACAGCATTCACCGTTCTTCTTCTTCATCCTCAAATCGAAGCGTTGAATCCTCACTCACTCTCAAGTTCTCAACTCTCAAGCTCTGAACTCTTAGCCTTCAATAGCTCAAAGGTAAATTTTAGTTAATTGTTTTTGTTTTCGTTTTGTTTTTTTCGATTTTTTTTTCGATCTCTCCATTCTCGTTTTTTTTTTTCATTCTCCAGTTCTCCATCTTCAAATCTTCCTCTCCTTCAAGCCGTCACTGCTCAAAGGTAATTTTATGTTAATTTTTTTGTTTTCATTTCGGTTTTATGTTGCTGATTCGTTGTTTGCAGGATTTGCATGTCTTTATTTTTTGATTTTTACTTCTGATTTGTTCATATAATTTCATATAATTTCTGATTTGTTCATATAATTTCTGATTTTTTGATGTTGTTCATGTAATTTTTAATTTTATTGTTCTTGTTGTTCATTTAATTTCTGATTTTTTAATTTTATTGTTCTTGTTGTTCATTTTTTGTTATATCTATTTGTGAGGTGTTCTGGCCTTACCAGCTTTGGCTATGCTCAGTTCTGATAAGGGTTGTGGTTGTAGTACCATGAGCAACAATTGAGTTGATTTGGTTACCTTATTCATGCTCGTGGTTTCTTTTCGTGTTATTAATTGTGCTTGGTTTTTTTCAGGCTGCTGTGTTGTTGCTGGTCTGCCTTTGTGACTGTTTGTTGTTTGTTGAGCATTTAAAATGTATGGCTTTGTCTATAATGCTCTATTAGTCTTCAAATATACTGAATGCTATCCTTTGTTCTATCAGCTGCATTGTTCTCTCATTAGTGTTTCTGTTTATGTGGGTTAATGCTGAATGCTAGCAGGATTTTTTGATTTAAGTTTGGGTTTTGTTTTGTTGCAAAAGTGCAAGTGCATTCAGATAGGAGTTGTCTAATAGTGTTTAGTATATTTTAGGACTGAATTGTAGATGGACTACCTCAGCTTAGAGCATGTAGTACTAGCTAGGGTCTGTCATGTGCTGCTGCTGTTCTAATGTCTGGCCAGATCTGCTAGATGTACAAGGCTAGATTGTAGGATCTGCTGGGTGTTTTTTGCCCTGTTCAGAGCAGAGTCTTTCTGGCCATGGTTTGTGCTGTCCTAGTTGATGTCTCTGCTGCAGGCTGGGTGCTGGGGTTGGTTGCTGCTGGTTTTCTAATGTATTGCAGCTGTGGTTTTGCTGTCGTCTTGTGTTAGCTGGGCTGTGTTGTCTGTCTGTTGCTGGGCTAGGTTGCTGGTGTGCTTTGCTTGAAGCAAGCAGGTCCGGAGCTGCTGTGTTAATTTGCCTATTTTTTTTTATTTGCCCTTAATTTGCCTTTTTTTTTCACTTGATTTATACTGTTGTGTTTTTGTTTTTTCAGCAATGGAGCAAGAGTTTATTGGTTTTGATGAGGATTCTACTGTAAAGAATCAAGATTCTACTGTTCAGAATCAAGATTCTACTCAACGTACCACTAGTGGTAGTAAGCGTGGACGAACATCAGATGTTTGGAGGTATTACACCTTTTTTGATAAGAAGGTTGGTCTTGCTCCGATAAAATATGCTCGATGCAATGTTTGCGGTAATGAATATAAAACTCCAGGTAATGCTGGTACTTCAACTTGTAAAGCTCATACTAAGACATGCATGAATAAAAATCCACACCATCCTGGAAATCATGAAAGTGGTGTTGAGCTCCTGTTTAATCAAACACGTCATTTACAATTGCTTGCTAGAGCTATAATTTTGCATTCCTATCCTTTAAGTATTGTGGAGCATCATGGCCTTAGGGAAGTTTTTACGAATTTGAACCCCAACGTGAATCATGTGTGTAGAAACACTATTTTGAAACATTGTATTGATGAGCATGATAAGTTTAAGTCTTTGTTGTTGCAATCTTTTTCGGGAATTGAAGGTAGAGTTAGCTTCACTTGTGACTTGTGGACAGCATGTACTAATCGAGGTTATCTTACTTTAACGGCACATTATGTTGATAAAAATTGGTGTCTTAGGTCTAAAATTCTGAATTTTAGATATTGTGGTCCTCCTCATACTGGTGTTGAGGTAGAAAAATTTGTGTTAAAACTTATTGGGGAGTGGAACCTTCAGGGTAAAGCTTTTGCAATGACTGTTGATAATGCTCGATCCATGGATGTTATGGTTAACCTTTTGAAGAAAGATTTAATGTTGACTTCTCCTCTTCCTTGTAATGGTAAATTTTTTCATATTCGATGTTCAGCTCATGTCTTGAAAATTCAAATAGTCACTTGGATGATGATATATTCAAGGTAATCAATTTCTGATTATTGTGGTTTACAAAATTAATAATTTTATGTTTTAATTTTATTATTTAATAAAAGCATTTTGTTTGAACTTTTCTAGTATGTTGATAATGATGATGATGAGGAGGATGACACATCAAATCGGCCATCGATGGAGATTGATTCTTATTTGTGTACTCCTCGACAACCAATTTATGAAGGGCAGAAGTACGATGTTCTTAAGTATTGGGAATCTCAAAGTAGTGTGTACCCCATATTAGCTGTTATGGCTAGGGATGTTTTGGCCATTCCTATTACATCGGTAGCCTCAGAGTCTTCTTTTAGCATGGGTGGTCGTATTTTAAACAAGTATAGGAGTGCGCTTTTGCCTAAGAATGTTGAGGCGTTGGTGACCACACAAAATTGGTTACGTGGTTATGATTGTGAT
Source organism: Chenopodium quinoa (assembly GCF_001683475.1). NCBI lineage: Eukaryota > Viridiplantae > Streptophyta > Magnoliopsida > Caryophyllales > Amaranthaceae > Chenopodium > Chenopodium quinoa. The sequence goes on along the minus strand of NW_018744813.1, from coordinate 2,525,103 downwards.
ATTGAAGAAGACGTCCTTGAAATTGGTAAAGAAGTGATAGATGAAAGTTTTGCATCTAATTAAGAAGACATGGATGTTGTATTGTAGTGAACTAGTGATGCTTAATATATATTGTGTTGCTTCATTGCTAAAATGTTTTAATCTCATAGAACAAGTATTAATAGTTTTAGTCACATTACATATTGATATGTTGTTCCTTTTTTTATCTCGAGTTATTGGTTATTATTAATGTCCCGCTAAATATTCATCTTGACCTGCAACCGACTCACTTCGTAAATGATCTGCATCGACCCACACTGACCCACCCAATAACCACTCCTAGTAGTAAGTAGTTTGTAAACGGTTCGATTTATAAGGATTCGGTTCATAAACAGTTCGGTTTATAAATGGTTCGGTTTATAAACGGTCCGGTTTATAAACGGTTCGGTTTGTAAACGGTTCGGTTTGTAAACGGTTCGGTTTGTAAACGGTTCGGTTTATAACGGTTCGGTTTATAACGGTTTTTATGCCAGTTTAAACGGTTTCGGGTTAGAAACGGTTCGGTTTATTTTCGGTTCGGTTTCCTTTCCAGTTCGGTTTAGATTTGGTTCGGTTCTAAAACGGTTTAACATTACTCGGATCGGTTCGGTTTCGGGTTTACTAAAATGCGGTTCGGGTCGGTTTTCGGTTTCAAAAAATCGGTTTTTAATCGGTTCGGTTCTCATTCGGATCGGTTTGAATCGGTTCGGTTCGGTTTTTGACAGTGCTAAGTACAACTATTCTTATTCTCTACATGTTATGTTAGTAAATCGAAAAGACACGGTCTAAATAAATGAAGGGATGTTTTCCAATAAAATCCACGAAATCGATCTTAATTACACATCCCTCTAAAATTGCTTTGTAGAATTTTGAGTAAATTGAAATGTCTTTCCATATCCTTTTCTGAGTAAATTGAAGTGTCTTTACATATCCTTTTCATCATCTATCCTCTCTCTACAAAATCTTAGCAGCATAAACCATAAACGATCAACTATGGCCGGAAATGATGACAATTCTCCATTCAATGATGAGTGGTATCACAAATTTTTGGAAAAGCAGAAAGACAAACTCCGGGGTCAGGTTCTGGCAACCGCCGAACTCCGTTCACAAGAGGCAAAGAAACTTGAGTCCATCATGGAAGATATGAAAGATGTTGACAATCAGTTAGCAAAGTGGGATGCGGTTGCTAAGTGCAAAGGCAAAGGACAGGAACCCAATCCTGGAAGAACCTTTCATACCCTTATTGAGGTTGCCATTGATGCTGATGAGGAACCGATGAGGATGACAAGATATATAGGCTTACAGGGTGAGTCATCTAAAAGTGGGGGACACTGTAGTAGTGGTAATCAGGTTTTTGGGGTTGGGGTTGAAGGAGGGGAGGCTGATATGGACATCAGCAATGATGAAGGTCAAATGAAATAGGAGATTGATTTAAATGTAACTGTCCAGGATGAACAAGTACAGGAGCAACCTGCAATAGGGGTAGATGATGCCGGGTTGGTGCAGAAAGGGCAGCAACCACAACAATGAAATCAGGGGGGCATCAGAGGAGGAGCAGTTGGGCGAAGAAGAGGAGTCTCGAGGTCAGGACGAATCGAGGGACGATAACTTGGAGGAGGAAGTTGGGTACCCATACCATTACTGTAGGGAATATTTCAAGCGTTACCCCAAACTTGAACCCCACTGTGATCATACACTAAAGTACGGTGGCATCCAAAGGGAAAGAAGATAGAGCAAAAGAGTCGCCAACAAGTTTTAGGAACTTGTAAATCGTTCATAGGGTGAAGGTTACACCCCTTAACGATCCAGGAGATCGCCAACTCCAATAGGTCTGGAACTATGACTGGTTGTTCGGGGATGAAGCTACAAATCCAACCTAAAAGAGATTGAACCTGCCCTAGTAACAGGATTATTAATCAAATTAATCCTAAACAAGATTATAATCAAATTAATTCTAAACAAGATTATTAATTATCTTATTAAGCATGATTACAAGTACAAATTCCCTTTATGCATAAAAGGCGTGATCAAGCAATAACATTAAATATAATCAAGCAACATAAAAATAATCATCATAATAATTAAAATAATCATAATCATCATGTTAAAGCATAATAATAATAGCAAGATCCTAGGCATGATACTAACAAGATTAATAACAAACCCTAGTATGTCACTAAACAATAAAAAAAATCAAAGCTTTAACCCTAACATGATACTAACAATCATAAATATTAGGAAGAACATAAAAGGTATCATACTTTTAATCATACTTGATATTAAAGTTACCCTAGACATGATACTAGGAATTTATTGTTGTCACCCTAAACATCAAATTAATGAAAACATCCTAACATGATACTAGGAATCATAATAACAACCTAAGCATGATTTCTACATAATAACATCATTAAAAACCATTAAAGTACTTACTTGGATGCCTCGTACCCTCTTTCTAATAACAAAATACACACGTTAGTAACTTCAAGAAAAATAATAAACAAAACAATTAAATTAAATAACTGAAAGAGAGATTTGGGACCAAACCCTCGGAAATTAAAACCTTTCACGTCTAGGGCGAAGACAACTTCGAATATGGCTAGGTGTATCTAGGTCTTGTGAGTGCGGAATTTTGTATTTTGAGAAATGGCTAGTTTAGAAAAGAGAGAGAGGGTGTAATAAAGAATTTCTTGATGAGAGTTGGTGAATGAAAATGGAGTTTTTAGAAGGCTATTTATAGAGAAAATCAGCCAAAAAGATAGAAAATCGAAACAGAGTTCTTACGCGCAAAACGAGGTTAGCGCCAGATGCTGACATTAGCGCCAGGCGCTAATGCTGGCGTTTGGCACTAATTAAATATCTGACGCGTTTTCTAAAATCAGATAGAAATTTACCGTACAGGAGGATAAAATCGTATTTTCCTCAAAAAACATTCTTTTATTTTGATTAAACTTTAAAAAGTCAACAAAAGTCAACTTATCAATACTAATTGAATTAGGAATGAAAAGAACCTTCTAGAAGACTAAAACCATTCCTAGTTGCATTAGGAATGATAAATCATCTTTGGCCCTTCTCTAGATCATTGGGCCGCATATAAGGCTCAAACCAAGCCAAGTTTAGTAATTTGGCCATAACTTCCTCAATATTCATCGGAATTGGGCTTATAATATATCGTTGTAAAGCTCTTTTCAAGCCGTATCCAACTACACTATTATTGGACCTATATCACGGACCAACCAAACTGGATTGTCTGTTTTCTTAAAATAGGTTTTCAAAAACAGAGAGAAAAGAAGAGAAATTAAAACTATCCGCAACACTAGACTTTCCACACTTTCACTTCATTCAATTATGATTCGACGTGAAAGGTACTTATCACCTGGTTTGGTTTTAGGGAGACACAAATGGGTGTCTACAGAAGCCCCCACATTGACTAAGTTTGGAGAAACGCAAGTTTCGAAAACAAAAGTCAAAGTATCGATAGGGACGGAGAATGATTTATAACGTTCTGCGATCCTAAATCACTCTTGTAACGCCGATACATGCAAACTAGCGTTAGTTAAACAGATAAAAGAGTTAAGAAACGCATATCTTGCACCGTCGAGCACACGTCTCTGAAAGTAACCGATTTGCTGCCGTATTTCCGTATTTCTGTATTTTTGACGACCTCCTACAAGCTAGAGAATGCCATCCCGCTTGACGACTGCTACGCTTGTAACTGCCTCCAATTTCCGCCTTGATAATCTTCCGCAAGCCAGGGAACACTATCGAAGATTGCTTCGCTTGAAACGATCCTTCATTTATTGCGATAATATTTCCAAAGAAAATTACCGAAGACCTACGCTTGTCGATCTTTAAAAGCTCGCTTGAACTTTGCTTCTGCTATGCTTGTATGTCGGCGCTTCTTCTGCTTTTGAACCAGTATGTCGGTGCCTTTCGCTGAATGAACCAGTATGTCAGTGCCTTTCTGAATGAACCAGTATGTCGGTGCCTTTTACGATGAGCCAATGCTTAGGCGCTTTAAGCTAAGTGAGACGATCTTCATCAGGTCGATCACTTTATGTAAATGTAATCAAGCCAATTACAAAAAATCGTGTCAAATTGCTTAGAGGGGCTAACTGGCGTACCAAGGAACCTATAATATATTGCACAAGGTTGGAACAACCGTACTGAGTGGCTGAACGTTCTGACGCTGCTGAAATAACGCTGGCGCCGCTTATCTGGCTGTAGCGCCGGACGTTGGTACTAGCGCCAGGCGCTAAGCCTTATCGACTGACGCCAAGGTCTGACGCTTAGCGCTAGAGTCGGGTTTTCCTTAAATACCCTTCTCTTCTTCATTTCTGCTGCTGTTGTTCGCGTTTCTTGCTCGAAAATTCTCAAAACTTCAATTCACTCGTTCTTGCTCGTTTCTCAACCAAATTCGCTCAAATTTGTTGCAAATCAAAGATTATTCTATCCATTTTCCCGATCTATGTAAGTTTCCTCCAAACTTGCGCCGATTTCAATGAATTTCGCATGCATTTATCCACAAATTTCTTAAAAATTCGAAATTAGAATTGCTAAATTCTCTTTGTTTATCAAATTTTATGCCATGAAATTGCTTGATTATGTTTATATATTTCCTTGGGAGTAATTTGAGGCTTTTTTGACTCAATTTGATGAAGAAACGAACAAATCACGACTGTTGAATCTCTTAAGGTCGGGAAGACAATGTGGCTTGTTCTTGATGTTTTTGCTAGCAATTCTTGTCCAATTTGTCACAATAATTACCATAGTATTGCAAGAAATTATTTGATTGCTTGAAAATTTCGTGTATGCTCAATTTGAATTTGTGCTCTGTTTTAGTACTATGTACTCTGTTTTTTGTGAACATAGTATCATGCGGCTAGGCGAACCTTGGATACCATAGAACCTTAATTTATAATGATTCTGCAAAATGTAGCATGGCTAGACAGCGAGGCTCTGGTTCACGGTCCCGAGACGTTCAATGGGAGCATGAGCCTATAGAGGACGACGCTGATCCGTCCACTTCGCTCGGCTGACTCCCTGAGTGGGATAAGCGGACCTTGTACTTGTCTCCCACCCATCATATCTCTGAGAGGGTGAGACGGGGCGTCACAGTTGGAAGGACACGTTGCCACGGTTCCGGTTGTGATGGTTTGGGCGACCTGTACAAGATGTACATCACCAAAGACGACGAGACGAGACTTCTATAGGAGTCTTGCGGACTGACTACACTGTTTAAGATCTTAGAGGCCATGATTGCCTCTAGCGGAGGTCACCATGTAGTCCGTGCTCTGGTGGAGTTCTTTTGGGACACCGCCAACACTTTTCACTTCCCTTGGGGTGAGATGATGGTCACTCCGACCTACTTCAGTCTCATTATGGGACTGGAGTTTAGCTATGTGGCGCTGCCGTTCAACAGCGATATTACTGTCTTTTCTCCAGAGGTCGAGGAGCTGTTGGGTTCGATTGCTGTTCGGGCTCGAGCTGAGGTGGAGTCGACTCATTTCAGTGCTAGGGGGATTCGCCGCTCAACTCTAGCAGCGACTTTTGATGATGGTGCGACTACCCGAGAGCAGCGGGTGCGCATCTTTGCACTTATCTTGCTGTTAGGGACGCTTTCCCCTGACAAGGGTAGTAGGGCGCTGCTTTACTAACTTCTTGCTGTCCGTGATCTACACCGGATTGGGACTTACGACTGGGCCAGCTTGGCTTATGTTGATTTCATCCGAGCGTCGCGGGACTCGTGTCGACATCGGTCCTTCGCGGGGAACGTTGCTCTATCCGGCTTTTGGAGGGTCGTAGAGGTATACTTTATTTCCTGTAAAGTTTAGCTCTAAGCTTTAGTTAGCACTCGCTGATAATTTTTGCCTTTTGTAGATCTGGTTCTACGAGTACTTCCCCTCAGCTGCGCCGGCGAGACCGCCGCTGCGCAGGTTTCCAGTTAGTGCTCCCTGGGGAAGCCGCCGTGTGGGGATGTCCACTGTCTATGTCCGAGATTAGATCATCTCGTTATGATTCTTTTCTTATTTGACATTTTGTGATGTCTTAGATAGATTCTTGTCTGACAGATGCTCTTTGTAGGAGCCTGATGTGCTGTACCGACCGTGGGTCGACTTGGCAGTCCCTGGGCTAGCCGCGCAGTATTCTGCTGAGCGTCGCTATTTCTTGGGGACCTATGGAGCGGTCGCATATCTTTGGGAGAGGGTTGCCATTCAACATTCCTCAGATATCTTTGTCGTTCCTGCTCCTCCACTGCGTCACATGTTTAATGCTGCGAGGTTGGTGAGCATGTCAGAGGGAGCTCGCACCCCTTAGCAATCTTACACGATCCCCGGGCGATGCTATGAGGAGGAGCTACTGTCGTTGTTAGCTCAAGTTCCTTTACCTGCTGAGGATGTGGCGGTATGATTTTCAGCTCTTACCTTAAGTTAAGTTGCCCCCAAGTAATGCTTCACTGATTTTGTTTTGCTTTGTCAGGGTGATCCTGCTGAGTTCGTGCCACCCTGTATGTCCATCCACTATCAGGGGACATACGGGCCGATTGAGGAGACGATTCCCCCGGCTCCTGAGGGCGAGCGCTTTGTGGAGCGGTCGATTCCTCATCACCAGACTCGGGTAAGCTTATTTATTTGCAACTTTTTGTCCATATATGATACGCATGTTTACTGACTTATTTCTTTGACTGTTTTCACGCGAGGTGGTTTCGGCGATGGCACGATGCATAGATGCCTTCCGTAGCCAGCTCGTCCGGATGAGGAACGTGTCTACATGTCGTCGAGACGACGCCGTTCAGGAGGTAGCTTTCCTTCTTATGTTTTTGCATTACCGCTTCTACTTTGCATGTTTCTGATCTTAGATTCTTTTGCAGGGTCAGCCCATTCCTTCTCGTACCCGCACGAGACCTGAGGTGCAGAGGGATCCGGCGAGGTCTAGCTCGAGACGTCGCCGCACTGGTTCGGGTGGTCGGGGCGGTTGTTCTGATGAGGCTGCCCGTACCGAGGCGGTAGAGGGCTCAGGCTCTTCATCTGAGGGTGCAAATGCTGCGCCGGTAGGCCAGGGAGAGGCTACCTCGGCTCTTCATCGCATCAGCCTCCGCAGCCTCAGCCTCAGGTTGATCTTGGGTGGACGGGTTCGTGCTGAGTTTTCCTCCTCCTGAGGAGACTGGAGCTGGAGCCGGAGCTGGTGGAGAGGTTACTCCTCGCACGACGCAGTTTTATGAGATGATGGGTGTACGTCCCTCGGCGCCGTAGTTTGCTCCTGTGCTTTATATTATTTTATTTCAACTTTGTATAGAACTTTGCCTTTAATTAGACTCATTATTTAAACATGTTTTGTATATACATACTTTTATGAGTTTATTCATCATTTATCGTGTTTTTTCATTTTTATTATTGTTATGTGCATGTTTTTGTGTGCAAAGAATTTTTGAAAAATAAATTTGCGCAAAAAATTTCGTCATTTTTATTATTGATGGAGGGTATCCGACTTTCTCCCCAAAAAAGAAAAATGAAAAATAAGTCATATAAAAAATATTGGATTTATAAAAACTTGGAAGTCAGTCTAAATAAAATCCGAAAAATATTATAATTAATATAATAGTTATATTAATTAAGAGGAAGGAATAAATGTATTTTTAGAAAAAAAATATAAAAGAAGAATAAGGAAACCGTAAAGTCATTAGCAGACTCGAATCAGGTCAAAAACGTGGTTTTTTGGAAAGCTCGTACGCGAAGATATATTAGTGTCAGCTGGTGCCACGCGTTTTGGTGTAGCGCCAGGCGCTACACTTAGTGTTTTGCGCCAAGCTCTGGCGTTAGGCGCCAATATTTGGCGTCTGGCGCTAATGAGCGCTGACTCTGAATCCTTCCTGGATTAAAACTACGCCGATTTTGTGTATAAATAGCCCCCTGCCCAGCCGATTTTCTTCATAATTTCAGCAATTAAAATTTTTCTTAGCTTTTAGAAAAATAACATCATGTCTCTAGTCTCCAAAAGTTTTACCAACTACACTCATGAATGGTGTCGGTCTCTTAATGCCAAGGAGAGAAAAGAATTAGATGTGTTTCACTTGGGGGGTATTTATGGTGTCAAAGGGGTAGATCTTGATTCAGATTTTATTCATACCGCTCTAGAATATTGGGATGTAGATACTCATTGCTTTAGAATAGGGTATGATGAAATTAGCCCTTTGCTGGAAGAATTCGGTGCTATTTTAGGCTTCCCTGCGCTAGATCTTGTAGTAATCCCTAGAATAAACGAATATTATTGTAAGGATTTTGAATGCTTCTTCAATTTAAAAGATAGAGATCTATAAAAAATAGTATATGGTAGCATAGTTAATTTGAAAGAATTTGCTTGCCATTATTTTGATAGACCTTATTCTGAATCTTTCCATGTTTATAGAAGAAGGGCTTTCCTCTTTTGCATGCTTAATCAATTTTTTCTCACTAGTGGTAAAAATAATGAGGGTCAATCAATTATATCCACTGTTTTAGAACAAATTGAATCTGGGAGAAATCCAATGCCCTTAATAGTTGGAGAGACTATGCTTAGTCTTGTTGAATTAAAGAAAATCCAAAAGCACCTTTTCGGGGCTCTCCAATTTTATTACAGCTAGAAAAATAATATTTTTAATTACAGAAATCAAAAATATATTTTTGTATAGTAATAATAATTTATTTGCATTGCAATTTTTACAGATGTGGCTAATGGAAAGACTGGAATTAATTAGCCCTCCGGACAACATTGAGAAGTATACGCCAAATTGCTTCGTGAGAAGGAAGAAACGCTTCTCTAAGATGGGGCGCCATGAATGAAAGAAGGTCTTCGAGTCTTGTAATTTTTCCATTAAGTGGGTCATCCCTTGGTGAAAAATAGAAAAGATGGTTGGTGTCAACAAACAGCCTCTCTACCGTCTTCCAAGCTTGTCCCGCATGACTTTTTATTATCCTTGCAGGGTAAAAAGACAGTACGGCCTACTTCAGACTATTCCTTTCGGTGATCTTCGTCGTCCCTACGAGTTCCCTGTCTCCCAGGAAGTAGACAAATTTTATGCTTATTGGAGTGCTAGACCTTTATGGGAAGTAATTACCCAAAAGGTTCCTCCTTTGCCCAATGATGTGAAAAAGTGGCTTCTAAAGAAATCCTCAAAGGACGTGAAGAAAAATCAGAGTAAAACTGATTTGAAGAGTCGTCTAGGTGACAAGGTGATTCCTGTTAAGGAACGCTTGGGTGAAAGAATTGAGTTCAAAACACCTATAATGCCTAAGAAGAAGAGAAATGCAAAAGATAAAGGAAAAAGGAAAGCTGACACCACAAAAAAGAAATCTTGGGTAGAAAAGAAGCATAGGGTCCTAGCTAAGGGGGAAACTATTTACTCCAAGATTGAATGTAGGTCCTCTAAAGGATGCCTACTAGCTAAGGTTATGGATGAGGAAGAAGATGCGGACAAGGATTGGAAAAGGGCTAAGAAAGAGAAAAAAGATTAAGAGCATTGCTTAATTTCCAATTATTAGACTTAGTTTTTAAATTTAAAGTTGATTTATTTAAGCTTTATTTAAATTCCATCAATAATGTAATTTATTTTATTAATGAAATTCCAGCTTTTTAATTAAATTATTTACTTTAAATTAACTTTATTAAAGCAATGAAAGCCGAAGAATTAATTTTTCTGAAATTTTTTCGAGTACGGAAGTCGAAAATTTTCCGAAAAACACCGAAATATTCCCAGATATTTTACTGTAAATTGGCGCCACGAATCTGCGACTGACGCCAGCTACGGCAGCCTGGCGTCAGGCGACGGAAGCTGTCGTCTGGCGCTGATGTTCATCGGCTGGCGCCAAAATTTTTTCTGTGACGCCGATGTTTCGTTGATATCTGTTGAATTTCTTATTAAGTCTGGGATGCGAGATTTGAAAAAATAAAGTGGCCGCACCTGTAACGGGTTGCCTACGTATCATTTCTTAAGGAATCAGGCCAAACATAGCTCTCTTGAGTATCCTACTCAAGTAATTATGGGTAGTATTTTTTAAGTTGGTCATGATTTGTCATGTTCGAGAACTCATTGCCATCCATATCAGTTAATTTTGCTGCACCACCTGACAGGATTGTTTTGACAATGTAGGGTCCAGACCAATTAGGTCTTAATTTTCCTCTTGGATCTAAAACGTTTTTCCTTAAGGCTTTTAACACCAAGTCTCCTACTTTGATGTTTCGTGTCTTGACCTTCTTATTAAAATGCCTAGCCATACGAGTTTGGTAACATTGAGTGTGATGTAGAGCTTCTAGTCGTTTTTCATCGAGTAGAATTAGCTCTTCGTATCTTGCCCTAGTCTATTCAACTTCATTGAGTTTGCTTTCTAATGCGATGCGTAGAGATGGAATCTCTAGTTCGACAGGTTGTACGACATCCATTCCATAAACCAAGAAAAATGGCGTATCTCCTGTTGATGTGCGAATTGACGTGCGGTAACCCCACAATGCGAAGTGAAGTTTGTCAGGCCAATACTTGTAATTTTCTGTCATTTTCTCGATGATAGTTTTTAGATTTTTATTTGCTGCTTCGACTGCTCCATTTGCCTGAGGTCTATAAGGGGAAGAATGATGATTTTGAATGCCATATTTTTGTAGCAATTCTTCACATTCGGCTTGAAAGTGAGTTCCATTGTCACTTATCATTTCATGTTGGACTCCGTATCGACAAATAATATTTCTTTCGATAAAGAGTGCTACATGTTTTGCAGTGAGTTTAGCGTATGATTGTACTTCAACCCACTTTGTGAAGTAATCAATTGCCACTAGGATATATTCGTGGCCTCCTGTTCCTGGGGGAGTGATTTTGCCGATGATGTCAATTCCCCATGTAGAGAACGGCCATGGCGACGTGTAGGTGTAGAGCAAGGATGGAGGTACGTGTTGTAAATTGGCATTGATTTGGCACTTAGGGCATCTTTTTACGTATTGATGGCAATCCCTATTCATTGTAGTCCAATAGTATCCTTCTCGCATTATCATTTGGACTAATATTTTGCCATTTACGTGAGTTCCACAAATTCCTTCGTGGACTATCCTCATTGCTCTTTGGGAATCCTTTTTTCCTACACATAAAAGAGCTCGACCCTTAGGTACCCTTTTATGTAGCTCGTTGTCTATGAGTACGTATTGGGAAGCCAAGAGTTTTAATGCTCGTTTTGCTCTTTTGTCAGCATGGGGAGGGTATTCTCCTTTGGTGACATAATTGAGTATATCTGTATACCACGGTTCTTCTTCTTCTTCTTTTTCTTCTTCTTCTTCTTCTTCTTCTTCTTCTTCTTCTTCTTCTTCTTCTTCTTCTTCTTCTTCTTCTTCTTCGTCCTGGATTACTTCATCATCTTCTATAGCTTGAATATATGCTGGTTTGTTCCTTTTTTCTGTAGTTAGAGGCATTTGCTCGATTTCCGTAGGAATCCTAACCATTGAGGCTAGTCTTGCCAAGGCATCAGCAAATTGATTTTCTTCTCTTGGTAGATATGTGTATTCTACCTTCTCTAACGGATTAGTAAGGGTTTCCAGATAGGTTTGGTAAGGGGCCAGACTTTCGCTCCTTACTTTCCACCTCTTGGAAATTTGATTGATGATTAATGAAGAGTCTTCGAATATCCGTAACTTTTTTACTCCCAATGCCAAAGCTGTTTCAAGACCTACCACGCATGCTTCGTATTCAACAACGTTGTTGGTAACGTCGAAATCAAGCTTTATGGAGATTGGAACATGCTCTTCTTTAGGTGATACTAGTAATACTTCAACGCCACATCCCTTTTGGTTTGAGGCTCCATCGAAGTACCAGGTCCAGGTATCATCTTCAGTGACCATTAAGTCTTCATGTGGAAACTCATTGTCGTGTATTGGCGTCCAGTCTTCTATAGGAAAGTCCACTAGAAAATCTAACACCACTGATCCTGTAATCCCCCGTATTTTTTAAATATTTTATAAATTAAAATTTATTTTATTTATAATATTTACTTGTTATTTTTCATAATTTAATTTCAAAAGTTTCAAATTATTAATCTGGGTCGAAAATTATTTGAACAAATCATTTTATGCACCTTTATTCTACAATTTATGTCCAATCAAACAAGCCTAACCCATTAGTTTACTTAATTGACCCATTATTTTTATGAGGCCCAATCTTCCTATTTACCCTACAATTCTCTCCTATAAATACCCCATGAATCCCCAAAAATTTTCCACACAAAAAGGTTAGTCTTATTTTCTTTCTCCTTAGTTTTATTAATTTGTGTAATTATAATTATTGATTTATGGGTTTTGATTTTATTGTTAAAATTAATTTAATTAGTATAAAATTGTATTTTGATGATTAAACTTTATAATTTCTGATTTTATAAGTGTCATAATTTTCAGATTTTGTAAATTTTATAACCTAGGGTTTTTAATTATTGAAAATCATGATTTTAGGGTTTTTATGAACAATTGATTTAGGGCTTTTATAGTAATGATGTTTTGAAATTTTGGTGATTATTACTAATGATTATTTTAACTTAATTCCAGATTATTTTGAACACTTAAATTCGGGTTTTAATTTTTAGATTTCCGTTCGTTAATATTAATCCCGTTTTAATCCCGATCAGATTCTGAACTCATCCGATTTTGACAAAAAGTAGTGTTTTCCATGTGGAAACATCATTTTTGGGCATGGAAAACATATGGCCCAGTTTTTGGAAAACATTGTGAATTTCGGGCATGGAAAACATATGGCCAAATTCAGCCTCTAAATATGATTTTCGGGCAGTTTTTGATTTTAACGAAGTTTTTTTATACTTAAAATATTATCCTTGAGTTTGATTGATAAAATTAATTATGTTGAAAGTTAATTAAGCATAAACATATGTTTTTATTGAAGTTTAAGTGCTGGAAATAGTTTCTAAGTACTACTTTTGATGTTTTATAAAGAGGGTTTAATCACTCATTAAAAAGGGAGATTATTAGGGGTTTTTAAATAATTTTTAGATTTTTATTAAACTCTAAAATTGCTGTAATTTAATGTATAAGAGTGTATTTTAAGGTTTTTATGAAGAAAATTTAAAGAACTATATATAAGCCTTTAATTTTAACTAAGGGAAGGTTTTAAGTGTTGTTTGATTTGGATTTTGAAAGTTTTAAAGTAAGTTAGCCGAATACTTGCAGTATCATCGGCCGCATAGAAGGTGATGCTGACCCTATAAGGAGATGAATTTAGTTAGCAATAGAGCAGACTGCAAGCTGTGATTATCTGAGAGGTTACTTGACCTCTTTTCTGTAGTGCAGGTATCATTGCATTTATCGCAGTAAAATTTAACTGCTTCAACATTGTCACAGTGGTTTCCATAAACATTGCATCCAACATAAGCAATAACATCTTCCTTCCGTGCAGTCGGTATTGTGACATTGAGCTAGTGGCGTTCATGTGCAGTAGTTGTCAGAGGCTGTAAATGAAGAAATAAACATCATAATGGTTTATTGGATGTCATATTTAATTTGTAGCTATAAAAAGGGCTTGTTTCATTATTGTTTTCTTTTTTAGATCTTCAACTGAATTAAGAACATTTGCACCGCTAACTTCCCTGGTCTGCAGTTGATGTGCCACATGATAAGCAAGGTGATCCTCATTTTCCAGTTTCCTGTCCCATGCAAAGCAACAACTATTACTCAAATGTCTAGGGAACAAATTAACTATGAAGATCTAATGAGCTTACCAAGCTTTTAGTGCATTAACTTCAGGCCTAGTTGGCTCAGGATCAATTAATGTGGACATAGAAGATGCCAAGGAGAATCCTATGAAGTAAAATGAAAAATTAAGCATAATATAGTAAAGGTTACATGATTAAAGTATTTTGAGTTTGAATTAACCTCCATGAGTGGCTGCTTTCAAATGCCGGAAACCGACAACCATGAAAGAATCATACCAAGCAGCTAATTTGGCACACTCTTTAGTAGCCAGCTCTCCATACACAGAAATAACAAGAGCATCGGCCATCCTGCTTATATACCAAACACTATTAAAAGAGAACATATAAATAAGTATTATGTGCTTGAATGTATGTGTTAATGTATAAAAACCTTTGCACACTGTCATCCACAACAACAATGTCTCGTACATCAAATTCATAGCCATTGCTCGTCCTTTTCTTGCGTGTATCTTCCAAGTGCACAATGACTCCAAGAATGTCTACACATGAGTCACATAGTAAGGGCTAAGAACTAAGGTGCAATAAAAAGATAAATACAAAAACACACAATATGTATTACCATAGCGATCATCTTCACTGCTTGTAGGTGGGACCTCAGCAATGGAAGTGTATTTTGGCACAATAGGACCTGGATTGGGATTGAGTGATTGAATTGCAGTTGTGCCTCCAAAAGACAGGTAGTAGTCACCTTCTTTGTGACGATACATGGGATTGGTATTCCTGATTGGTGCATCTAATATGATGTACTCTTTCTGGTGTTCCAAAACAGTCTTAAAGTTATCAATGTCATCTTCAAACAGGGTTCCTCTCATTTCATTCCCCTAACAGCATAACACAAAAATGAATTAGAACATGCTAACTTCTTTAGCTAATTACACAACAAATATTCAGAGCATTATATATACCTCATCGTCTTCAAACACAAGTTTTTGGTAAGCCTTCTTGCCTTCTGGATATTTTGCAGGAGACTTCTCCTTCACCTTAACTTTAATCTTGTACTTCTTGTTTTTGGGAGTTAGCTTATCTAGAGGCACATATCGAGGTTTCATCTAATTCATTTGCATACAAGGAAAGGTTATCTTACACAAATTAACAATCTTATAGGCTTTATAGGATCATTTGATTGTGGTCATTAGTGAACCTTGTTCTAAAATGCTTCAAAAGTTTATTCAGAAATCAAGTTGTCTGATATCTAATGTGCAAGTAACATGTTTTTTTAACATTACCTAAATAATTAAAAAATTCTAAAAAAGGGGAAGTGTTTTGATTGGCATATTAAGAGAACTTCTTTCATTTCAGACAACTTGCACATTTCAAACAACATGTTTTTTAGCATTAGTGAAATATGTAACACATATATGGCCAAAACTGAAAAGGACACAGGGTTTTGATTTTCCAGAAAATTTTCTTAGATAGATGAAATACATCCTTAACAACACAAATTTTCTAAATTCAGAGGTAATAATTAAGTTTCACTTTCAAAATGAGCTTAGCAATTTTATCAGACAATAGAAGATAAAACACAGAAGTTGTTGAGAATTCTGTTAGAAACATAGCAATGTGGTTCTTAACAGAAACCATATGAACCATATACTGGTAAACAACCTAGGAATCTTAAATATAGATCTTTTATAGTGAATTAAATTAAAGAAGACTTGCTTTAAGTTGGAAACAGTACAGGCCTAGTAATTCAACCAGTGTGCATTCAGAGGAGCATTTATTGTGACAAAGTATAGAAGCATCATAGTGAACAGAAGTGCAACAAAGATACTAATTGAGTAATAACAATCAACACCATTAATGAAGGCATGCTATTAAATGAAGACAAGTAAGAACTAAATGATGTAAAGACATGAAAACAAAAACATTAATGCACATACCTTAACAGCAGAAAGGTATGAGCAACCAGCTACAAAAATACTATTTTTATCAGAGAAATGAGGCAAACGTTCTGAAATGAACAAGGTTCTCTTAAATAGAACAAGGAAAGCATTTAAATTTACTTTTTTAAAAAAGGGGAAGTGTTCTGATTGGCTGGAAAACCAAAGTGTATATTGTCCACTGGAAACAAACATACCATGATGATACTTGGTTAACCAACATATATTTCAATGCTGAAGTTTTATTGGGACTTATAAATATTGCAAAACTTTTTGATAACATATCTGCTAATCCTTGGAACTCTAAAAATAGTATTTGATTTTAGCTGAAACTCTCTACTTTATTATTTTGTTCAATATAATTTGAAGTAAGTGATTATATAAGCTGCTTTCTGGAAGATCTTTCAAATATATCCTTTTAAAAATAATAATAATAAACTTAGTATGAAATGTATGTACCTTTATATTTCACACTATATGTTAGGTAAATAATGAAAAGAGAGATATTGATGTGGATTTAAACCCCTTAACTTAATAAAGAATCTAAAATCACACAAGTAACACAAGCCCTTCGAATTTCGTTAGAAAATCGAACAACTTAAAGATAACAAACCGGATATGACTTTGAAAACGACCACTCCTGGAACGAATTCAACGCCTCTCAAATTACCTAGACCACTCCTGGAACTAAGTACTTTGATGAACAAAACTTAGACTACTCCTAGAACTAAGAATTGAACGTTCTAATTATCAAAACAACTCCTTGAATTGAAAACTAGCAAAAGAATTTGTAAGCAATTAAGCAAAACAAACAATTAACTTGAATTTTAATGATTTTCGAATGTTTTTCAAAAATCACGAAAATTACATTATTTATAGACTAAAACTAACTATTCCTAAGTCTATTCGAACTAGGAAAAAACCCTAGCCTTGATCCCCAAGTATCCTAGATAGAATAGGAGAACCAATTCTAATGGAACTAGGAAACTAGTAATAAGACTAGTTCTAATTAACCTAAAACTTCTTAAAACAATTCCTAATTGACTTAGAAATTATTTTAAAATAAAATAACAGAAATTAAGAAGATTCCTAATTGCTTAAACCAAGAAAAACCCTTTCAAGTGAAAGGTAAAAACTTGCAAGCAAAAACTCTAGAAAAAACTAAGTTAGGAAAATCTTTCTTTTCGTACTGCCGCCGAACCACCACCTCACGCGCCGCCATCATCGACACGCGCCCCACCGCCGTGTAGCTGGACTCAGGCCGGAGCTAGGGAGCCGGCGCGTGGCACCCATATCGGCGCGTCGCCGCCGCTGCCGTCGTCGGAACCCAACTGGTCCTTGACTTCTTCTTCAATGGCTGCGCATGTTAACCATTCTTGATTCTTTACTCCAAGCTCGAACCCTATTGGCCTTAAAACCAATATGATTGGCTCTTCAAAAGAATTTCCCTCTTGATCCACATCAGATATGTAAATAAAAATATATCAAAATAATTACGCCATATACAAACAGTTGCAAACAATGTGCTGTTGCTGCATAGCAAGGCCAAGGCATCAAAAAAAATAACAACATATGTTCATAATTTTTCCTTTTATAAAAGAGTAGGAGAAAGTATGTTGTTATAAAATAACTACTAAAGGTAGAATTTGTAAAACTTGTCAGACCAATCCGTGTTTTTGCAAAGAAAAACCACTGCAATATGCACGAACTGCACGTACTAAAGCCTATCCTGAAGGAGAAATATGCATTACTAATCTCTGGAACAACTGCAAAACAAAGATATAAACATAAGCCTTCATATAATATGATAGTTGACAACCAAATTGCTGCAGATGTATATATAAAAGAGTGTGTGTCATAAGCCCAACCTTATCTAGAATGAATCTAGTTAGATGATATTGGCTAGCCTCAAAACATCATAAGATACGATATTCTGAATAGTTGTTGATGAAACAGAACCGGACAGCTGAGCTGTATACACTGTCACCTCTTTAGATTTTTTTGCACGTGAGAGAGCAACATACAACTGACCATGTGAGAAGCACGGTTGTGGAAGGTACACTAAAACACGATTGAGAGTCTGCCCTTGAGACTTGTTTATAGTCATAGCAAAGCTGAGTTTGAGAAGGAATTGTTTCCGTTCAAACTGGAAAGTGTACTTAGAAGAAGCTAAAGGCCTTAAGTTTACACGGGGAACAAAATAAAACGTTCCTTTGTAATGTCGACTTGCTATTTCACAAATAATTAAATTAGGAAGGAAGTGCCTACAGATTAGGCGAGTACCATTACACATTCCTTTAGATGGTGCCAGATTTCGTAATAAAACTACAGAGCTGTTAACCGTAAGCACAAGTTGATGTGCACTCATCCCTCCTGGGGAAAGTGTGTTTTAGAATTCTGTTGGATAGAGGCTGCAGCTATCATCAAGGATTGAGTTGTAGCTTAAATAGACAGTAGGTATGCCAGGAAAGCGCTCAATCAAATAGTCATTTATGGCATCAACTCCCTCATTCATTGGTGTGAGGATTCCTCTTTCATTGAATATGCCATTATCAAATGTTGGATTAGAGATTTCTGGGAAAATCGTTGCAGTTAAAACAGAAATTGGATTCTCATATGCATCTATGTTCTGAACTATGTGTTCAGACAGCTGAACATAAGCACTTTAATCTGATTGTAGTTGGCCATTCCCCAAGGCTAGGAGGAAAGCAGAGTAGGGCAAGTCTTCTTTAGCTCTAATGTTCTCTGTTAGCCGAAATTTGACTAAAAGAGGCCAAATGTATGAGCTGACTACACTAACACCAACAACTTCTCTTTTGGAACGACGGGGCAACATAGGCAGAACTTGCCTGAAATCTCCTCTGAAGACAATTACCTTGCCACCAAACGGCTGATTAGGGTGGCAAAGATCGCGCAACAACAAATCCAAATATTCTATGTTCTCTTTGCGAGCCATGGAAGCTTCATCCCAAATTATTAGAGCATTTGCCTTGATCAAAGAAACTAAGCTTCCTTATTTTGGGACATCATAAGCAAGTGACATTTATGAATCTAGTGGAATCTTAAATCTAGAATGAGATGTTCTGCCAGAGGGAATATTAGAAGCAGCGATACCTGATGTCGCTGTTGGCAGCACAATCTTGCCTGCTAAGCATACCTCAGCACACAAAGCATTGTAAAGAAATGTTTTTCCTGTTCCACCTGGACCATCGACAAAGAAACAACCAGGCTTCTCTTCATTAACATGAGCCATAATGCTATTGAATGCATTCGCTTGAGCTTCGTTGAGCTTCTCTCGACAATCAATGCACTCTAGAGGAATAGGTGCTTCAAGTGCATCCTCAATATCCTTTGTAATGCGTATTTCATTGCTTGCTTCTTTAAACAAATGGTCTAAGCCAAAATCTTCTAATGACTTCCCCATGGCTTCTAAGTTTTTCTCAAGATCCCTTACAATTAACTCCATAACTTTATCGGGATAGTTAGGATTTTGATGCTAAAAATCTTCAAGAGTGAAGCATAAAACTTCAGCCAGAGAGCATTTGGGTTGCTTGGTTGGCAGAAGATCAACACAGTTGCAAAAAGCTGCCTCAATGCTGAAGGCATCTGTGCTTCCGATGCTTCTTTAAAACATAAAGTGACTGCATTGTCTTCCAGAAATAACCCAAGTTTGATTGCAGCTTCTTGGAAGGTAGAGTAGAGCACTCCATTTACAGTTTTATGATGATCAAATGAGACAGGGCTAATGACTTTGCTAAGCAATAAACGCAATAAGAAGCGTTCTCCTTCTGCTTGGCTCACAAAAGCCATCCGGCCAACATTTTTTTTGTAGCTTCTTTTAACCCACACTTTCTTGCTCGCTTCCCATCTATAATGTGCAATTATTTATGTATACCGATATCTTGTGCCTCCAGGGATGGTTGCATTTAGTCTTAAGAATTCTGTCAAGGCAGTAGTGCTTCTCTTTTCATCTTGTACAACAACATTTAGTTGCTCATGAGACCTCATATAAATAGTTTGCATATTTGGCAAGTGGACTGGAAGAAGCTGCACAGAAGGAGTCATCTCAAAGAGGTCAAACCCAAAAATTCTCCAAGCTGCCTCACATGGTGAAACCCATCTACCAGACTGGAAATCATTAATCTCATAAACACCTTGATTTTGTTGGCCAACAACATTGAAAGAGACACGGTCATGACCTTGTACACATACTTGTACAGGTATTTGACCGCTTGAATGGTGGAGCAGACTTCAACATTTAAATGGAAGTCGAATAGCATAGATAAGTATGGATTATAAGGTATAACCCAGCGGTTATCAAGATAGGCACCATGAATGCGTACATGTTCACCAGTGTTCCTTCTTCTGTACATTGGAAAACCATCTTCATTTGTCGTGGTCTCTTCTAAATATGGCTTAGGGTAGCTGTACTTACAGATAACTTCACTGCCATGTTCTTTTATCATGCATGTACATTTAGGATTTAAAATGCCGCATGGACCATGCATCATATGGCCAAGAACAATTTTGCGTAACTGAGGACATTCAAGTGAAGGGATTTCTGCAGTAACGAATTTGTCATAATCAGAAGGTCCCTTTAAATTGTATGCATCTTCTAAGATAATCAGGAAGTGAGCATGGGGCAGGCCCCTCTTTTGAAACTCCACAACATATACCATAGCTGCAACTTTGCCAAAGACTATATCTTCCATTATTTTTTTTCAGAGCAATTAACTTTGCTCTGAAAACCCGAGCAACAATATTTGAGCGATCACATGCACCTTCTCCAGGAGCTAGCTCAGCTGCTATCTCAGGTCATTTGGCATTACGCTTCATTGTCACAAACAAATCAGGCTTCCCAAAGCGTTGTACAAGAGCCATGGCATTTAAGTACCTTCGCTTCATGTCCCGTGGACCAATGATGAAGGTGGGAGGCAGTATAACTCGTCGGCCAATGTTGTTGGCTCTTGTCTTTCCATCTTCAACTGTATCCAAAATGCCTTGATACAAATCAACTCTGATTGTCTGCTGATTTTGCCTAAAAAAATCAAGCCTTGTGTTTTCAATTTTAACGTAAATATCCACAATGTATTGTTGAAAACAACGCCCTCCCAAAAGAAGCATGTTTCCTGGCCTTATTTGTATCTTGTAGGAATAGTATTCCCGGGGGGATACATGTCTTCTAGAGCTCCCTGAATTGTCTGATGCACCTGTATTTTTTTAAAAAACTTGCTTATTAATCTGGCTATGTAAGTAAGGAAAAGTATTGAACTATGGAATCAAAATAAGTCATTATGTAGAAATGTCTTGCTTCCTCTGCCAGCAAATCCTCTTCAGTATGAACATCACATGAAGAAACAGGGTCAACCTCCATTAAGGCCTGCTGCTATGCATTTACGAAATCCTTTCTAAGACCCTGTGCCCCAACCACAATCACCAGATGGGAATAGAGGAGGATATTGCAATGGATCATAGCATCCATAATAGTGATATATTCGATGAGACTCGTTGGATTTGCCTGGTACAACTATGTATGGACTATTAGATTGACTGGAAGAAACACTCTCTGGCCATATAGCAGCAACTTCATTAGTGGAAGGTGCATTATACACACGTTGATCTAAAACTGTGCTCTAATTAATGATTATTTGTGTAGTTTCAGTTATAGTGAGCTCTCGTAATGATCTAAAGAAGCGAGCATAAGGATTTGCACTAAACACACGCATAAGAATGTTCACTATATCTTCTCTAAATTCAGGAAAAAAATTTCGTTCTGCGTGCAGCTTCAAACTGTGCATCATAAAAATAAAGTTGCAAGTACTTAGGAACTTCATTTTCAGGTAGCAAATCTGGCAAGTGGTGATAAATCTGACCATGTAGTAAGAAGACGAAGATCCCTTTCTCAGAGCTAGCATTAGTTTTGCCTCCAAGTGAGCAAAATGCAAACAAATTGTTATACATACGAGCATATTTTCTGAAATTCAATGAATCTTCATCTTGAGATGTGAAAAGCCGATGAAGTTCAGGAGGAATATCATTTGTAGCAACTCTAATACTCCCATTGCCACAACAAAAGTGAAGCCACTCGTATTGAAACTTCTTAGCTCCACATTTTAGACAATAATGAGGCGCTTCCAATTGTAAAGGGGCCAATGGCAGTGGTTGGCCAATAGCAGCAGTCGGGTCCTCTAGAAAATAGAACACTAAATATGATATTCTTACTAACATTGGAGAATATAAGGTAAAAACAACTAAAAACTCACTGGTTTTTTCTTTTTTGGCTGGCTTTGTTTTTTTTTTTTTTTTTTACTTGTTTTTTGTTTTTGTTGGTGTTTCTCAGCGCGCCTTGTGCACTGGTTTCGCCAAACTCACTAAATACACAAAGAACAAAGGAAAGGTTAATGCAAACATGCCTACAAGATTAAAATAGACATACTCAAAAAGCAAAGATGTCACAACCTTACTGAGCTATCTATTGAAAGGCTTGATGTTGCATGTAAGGTATCACAAGCAATAGTCTTTGTTTCTATTAAGAATCCCAAATGAAGATTGTTAGCTACAATTTGCAAATTCAAAAACATAAGGAAAGTCTTCTTGCTTACTTTTTTTTTTGGTTTTGTTTTGGAAGATGTTGATTGGGTGCCTGAATTTCGCAGAGCTCCCTGTGCACTGGTTTCGCCTACCTCACTAAATTCACAAATGCAAAAACAAATCCTCAAGTCAAAACTTATCCATAGTATATAATACAGATAACAGATTTTCACACATATTCTAACCTAACTGAAACTGGCTCAGAATGAGCATCAATCACTTGTGAACGCTTGCTAGAACGTTTCCTAACATAATTTGCATATTCTTCCTGCTTATCTGGAAGGCAAAGTGTTCATATATTATTCATAAGAGTAATGGCCGTAATGGTCTTAAGTGCAATTCCAATCCCAATACAAAATCTCCTTAGACTTAAATACCTTTTTTTCACTTCTTAATTTGTTTCCCCACCCCTTGGTTAAAATGTACATACCCATTTAAAAAGCTACTCCTGTCTAAAACTTCTCTTGTAGCAATAGTATATGTGACTGAGGCCTGCAAGTAAAGCATGAATTCATGCTTAGCAAGGCTAGTTAAACATGGTATGAAGCACCAAACAATTGACATTTGTAAATTAAGAATGAGCAATCAAAATTTCCAACCAAATATAACATCGATAATTTCATTCACTTCAAATGAGAACAGTGCATTACATAAAACATAGCTGCTGCAAGTGAAATTCTTACATCCCATAGTCTAGCAAAATAAGGCATAAATAAAGCAAACAAAAGCTACATAGAAACCTTAGTGGTTGTGCCCACAAAATATTTAATCAGCAGCATAAACATAGTTGCGTAGATACCACATGGATAAAAGTAAACTAATTTAAGTCTTCCTGCGCTTAAAAACTAATCCTAAATCAGCTGGGACTGGAACAGATATATCACTTGGAATCGAAGCTGAATGTGCCCGAGGCCTGTTGCCAAAAGAAGAGGAAGCCCTTGGCTTGCGAGGGGCGGCCGGAGGGGGTGTAGGAGTTGGGATCTTGTTGTCACCAGACTTGGGTGTCAAACAGTTAATTTCACCAAGAAAGGGAGCCAAATGCAATTCCCCTTGTTTTCCGAGAGCACGTTCCCTTACAGCCATGTAACTTTCCCTGGCCAATGAACACTTGATGCCAGAATAAACAGCATAGCCGTAGTTCAGGTCAACGATGTCCACATTGAAAAAACTGCGCAGAAACTTCACGCCTCTATTTGCAGCATCTTGCTTTGCACCCTTACAAGTCCCATTGAGGGAGATACAAATGCACTCCATTCCAACACTGGAAGGAGTGTATATTGTCAGCCAGGACACCCACTTATCCGCGGCTAGCTCAGCCACTTCTACGCCAGAAACTCTAGCCTTAGTTCCTACTGCAACGACCCGCAGGACATCAATGTAGTCAATGGTGATGCAGTTGGCACTTTGTTTCTTAACAGATATCGCATGACACTTAGATCGACCATTAGATGTGGGCTTGTTGAGTGACTCCAAGGCAATGTGCTTCATTTCATACAAAAAAGCACACTGATCCAGCTTATAAATATTCTCTGAAGTGATGTCAACAATATGCATCCCATATTGTGCTCTCAGAAAGAGGATAGTTTGCTCAGCAACATGTTCACGAGAGGCATCCAATGTAGCATCCACACCACCTTCAAAGATATAAGGTGACAGGATACAATCAGTGACCAACTCTATGTTGACAGCATTCCCATCATCGCCTGCCATGCTATAGGTCGGAGCCGGTAACCTTAAGAAACCCAACAACCTGGTTGAGTAAGCTCTGGAAAGAAATGGCCACTTTGAGTGGTTCTGACCCCAAAACCTGTGCGAACGATCAATGTATTACATCATAAGGTGGGCTAGAGTAGGATCCAGGTAGAGCAATGATAACCTTACATTGCAGTCCAACATCCCAGCCAAACTTAAAACATGCTATTCACCTAATCTAGAAAGCCTCCTAATGACAACACATACTTTAAAATAAGACCAACAATTTAGGGACACAAGCTCTTACAGCTAACAAACTCAACCAAAACAATTGGTACATATATATTAAGCCTACAACAAATATAGGTTTCTGCATAAACAAAGCATACAAATAACTAAAAACTTGCTTAGACGGTTAACAATTAAAGAGAATAACAACATGAGATTATGTAAATGTATATATATGAAAACAGCAATATATATAAGAATAGAAAATAATCACAACTAAAAAAAAAACACTAAAGCATGACTATATTGACAACAAATAATAGTAAGCAAGCAGCACATGTAAACTTACAGCAGCTTGTGCAGCACAAGGAAATAAAAAAACGCGATTCAAATCACTTACAAACAAAACAGAAACCAGGCATCACAAATCTATAACAAAAATACAGAATTTCTACTTCAATAGTATGTGCTCAAATTTAATCTACATAAAGACAAAAATGAAAACTGTAAAAGATTGTAGAACTAATGGTTCTAAACCAAAGCCTTAGAAATCATGATCCTCAGATGTACCATTGCATGACACCAAGTTTTAAAAAGACTTGAACACAAAAAAAAGGGCACACTTAAACAACTAAAATCATAAGAACTTTAAAAAGCTTTAATTATTTAATTAGGAAAGATTGTATAATTAGCAAGCATCCCCTTTTTTGTAAATAAATGTAAAGAAAAACCACAAACACCAACAATTGTTGCCATCACCGTAACCACAACATATTTTCTTTTCTTAGAAACCTAAACAATATACCCATCTAAACCGCAGAAAACAATTTGAGTGATTATAAGTTATGGCTAGAATTGGCCAGAGCATTTTTGTTGTATAAGCTAAGATAATTAATAGGTCACATTATACATCCAAGTCAATACAAACAGCTGTATACAATGTCCAAAGTGTCAATTCATGTTTAATACAATAGTCATACTCTTTAGTTTAATACAATGTACATGAATTTAACATGATCAAATATTCAGAGCACCAGAAGCATGGAGGCAATTAAACACTACCTCAGCTGATGTTTTTTCTGCTATATTTCTCTCTGTTGTACTGTTCATACCCTTTCCTTTGCTGAGCCAGAAGAACAGAAGCAACTTCCTTTATATAGGAAGTAAAATGTAACTTTTGAAACCTAAAGCCCACTTGGTAAGCATGATTACACAGCTGTAATACAACAACAAATATACCCTCAAACTCATTTTAACATTGGTAATCTAAAGCATGCACATAAGGATATAGCAAAACACAGGTGAAACCAATAGACAATCCTATTACACAGCAGTTAACAAGAAACGGCCACATCAACAAGCAAACAAAACTGTGTGAACATCTAAAACAAATGGAATATCCATACTGGGACTAAACAAATAATATATTGCCTAATTCAAAAATTCAAGCATCCATACAAAAATTCTGAAACAAATCAGATAATTTAGGTGCCTTGTAAAAAGTTTTCTCTCAGAATTAGCAGGAAATTAAATAGAGTTAATAAGCAAACAAGCTAAATTAACACTAAACTAAAGCAAAACAAACTACACTTCCAAAAAACATGAAAAAATGTGAACTACAAAAGCAATTTTTTAAAGATAATCAAATCAGTTGACCAATAGGTAAAAAGATGTACTTCCATCATTAGGCAAATCAAAAATCTGCCAATGCAAAAAGCACAGAGAACATATATCTTGACACAAAATAGATCAAATTTTGCCGTATACTTTAATTCAAATGTTTATACAGCACTAATACCAACAAATTTAAAAAAATTTCTGTAGGTTAATCAAATAACATATTCCCTAATTCTAACATACAAACATCAATGCAAAAATTATGATACAAATCAGACAGATTAAATATAGTGTAAAAATCCCCCTCCCATCATAAGCAAAAAATCAAATATAGTTAATATGCAATCAAGACAAATGAGCATTAAACTAAAGCAAAACAAACTAAATCAATCAAAAGCATGAAAAAATGTGAACAACAAAAGCAAATGTTTAGAGATGAGCAAACCTTTTAACCAGCAATTAAAAAGATGTATTTTCATCATTAGGCTAATCAAAATCTATGAATGCAAAAAGCATATGGAACATATATCTTAACATAAAATAGATCAAATTTTGCCCAAGACTAAAATCCAAATGCATGTAGAGCACTAATACCGACAAATCTAATAGCTTAACAAATTTTTTCAAAAATATCAATTGTGACATAACCTAAGTGGTTATTCCACATAATTAAAGCAAATGGTTATTTCCAAGATTTGTAACAAAAATTCCAAACTTAAAATTGCTCAAATTACCAACACCAACAAACTGATAAATCCAAAGAAAAACAAAAATTAGTGTATAATTTATAAATTTCATTTTTCAAAGCATACAAAATTAGTAAGTAATCAAAAGCAAGAATTAAACAAAATTAACACTGAGAGTGTAATAAATAATGAGTTTAAGTTCTATACAAAGTAATCAAAAATGGAATCAGCCTAAAATTACATCACAGCTAAGCCCATAAGCCTAAAATTAGAGAAAATAATAATACAATGAATTTTTGATGAACAACTACTAATTTACAGTTGCTGCAACTACTTCAACCATTAAAGAATTTTAAAAAACAGGAGGTAGCAATTTCAGCATCCATCCACCATGAAAGAGAAGGCAAGACGATCCACCATGGAAGAGAAGTAAGGTCAACGTGGCTGGCAAAGGAAAAAAGGCGCGCGCACGTGGCAAGCCAAAGATGAGAAGCCTCAGCATGCATGTGGAAGCTATACAAGACACACGTACAATAAGGAGTAAATAGTCTTTCCACTTTGTAAAGGGACTTTTTTAAGGGCAAAAGGGGTAGAGCACTGCTCATAAGAATAGGAATGAAGAGCCCATTTTTTCACCAATTTGGCTTTTAAGAGTTATAGATTAAAAAGCCCCAATTTTTGAAACCCTAGGTTCTTGATTTATGATTTATTGAAGGATTTTAATGTTTTATGGTTTAGATTTATGATTAAAGTGTTTTAAGGCTTAATTACAACAAGTTTTAATTAAAATTTAGTGCTGGAATTTTTAGTAGAGCATTTAAAATAAAGTTTCTTTAAGAAATTTCAATTACCCATTAATTGGGACTAAAGTATGATGTTCTAAATATAAATTCAACATGTTTTAATTAAATTATGAGGGGTTTTATAATAGTATATATTGCAGGAAATTTGTGTAGAGTGGATTTTAATTCTCCTATATGATTTTAAATTGTAGGAGATTTTGAAGTGAGCGATTTTTACTAGTCATGGCGATTTTAAGATCATATTCAAGGTACGTACGAGTACTTGGCATATTTTGGTGATACATATCATGCTAGGCTTGCCCTCAAATTAATATTAAGTAGTATCATGCTAAGGTTTTTTGTTGGAAATTGTGAATTTTTTATGTTGGTTATTGGGTTGTGAAGCATGATTTAATTGTGATGGATTATGGAATGGAAAATTATATTTTTAGCATGGTTGTATGGACTACACTTTTATTTATGGCATATTGGAATGCATATTTAATTAAACTACATGTTTAATTTGGCTTGGAATATTAAAAAGGAATTTTATTATAGTCCATATAATTTTTTATTGATGCTAGAAGCATGAAAAAGGAGCTATATAAGTGTCTAAGTACACGAGGAATAAATTGTATGTTGGTACCTTAGTGGACTTAAGGTGTTTCTAACACCGAGGGATAGGATTTGTGGCGCTTTATGTGTTTAAGGTGTCTTTGACATTGAGGTAGAATTAAAAAGGGTTCAACATTAAATATTATGTGGTCATTAATTATTCAAGAATTAGATTGGTATATTTGGTTGATTGAATAAGTATTGTTGATTAAATGATTATGATTTGAGAGTCATCACCAAGTTTAATAATCGGTAAATAATGTAAAGTGAAAGAGATTACGCACCAAAACTCTTGGAACGTATATACCTTGAGTATGAACATAAGGGGGGAGTCATGGGGTTTTATATTAAACCATAACTTCAACTGGAGTATAGGACGCTGTTGTAGGGAATATTTCAAGCATTACCCCTAGATTGAACCCCACTGTGATCATACACTTAAGCATGGTGGCGTCCAAAGGGAAAGAAAAAAGAGCAAAAGAGTCACCAACAAGTTTTAGGAACTTGTAAACCGTTCACAGGGTAACGGTTACACCCCTTAACGATCCAGGAGATCGTCAGCTCCAATAGGTCTGGAACCATGGCTGGTAGATCATGGATGAAGGTACAAATCCAACCTAAAAGAGATTTAACATGCCCTAATAATAGGCCTCTACTTTATTCTGATCGTATTCATGTGCGCTTTATGACTAACATGCAATCAATAGGATTTACCCTAAATCTGTTTATCTATGTTGGTTGAATATTAATGCACAAATAAAACTATTATTAGCGATCACTTGAATTATAATCAAGTTAACCTTAAACAAGATTATTAATTATCTTGTTAAGCGTGATTACAAGTACAAATTCCCTTTAAACATGCATAAAATGTGTGATCAAGCAATAACGATAAATATCAAGCAACATAATAATAATCAAAATAATAATAATAAAAATTATCATAATAATTATAATAAAAATCATCATCATCATGTTAAAATATAATAATAGCAAGATCCTAGGCATGTACTAACAAGATTAATAATAAACCTTAGCATGTCACCAAATAATAAAGATCATAACTTTAACTTTAACATGATACTATTATGATATTAGGAAAGAAAATAGGAAGCATCGTAGGAATCATAATAAGCATATTTTATATTATAACCTTTTACCTAAACATAATACTAGGAATCGTAATAACAACATACACATGATACTAGGAATCAAAATAATAACCTAGACATGATTTCTAAAATTCATAATATCAATAAATAGATTAAAGCACTTACTTGGATGCCTCGTACCTCTTTCTAATAACAAAATACACGCGTTAGTAACTTCAAGAAAATAATAATATCAAACAATTAAATTAAATAGTTGAAATAAAGATTTGGGACCAAACCCTCATAGATTAAACCTTTAACGTCTAGGGCGAAGGCAACTTCGAACTTGGCTAGGTGTGTCTAGTGCTAATGTATGAGGAATTGTGTTTGTAAAAGGTTAGGCTAGAAAGAGAGAGAGTGAATCATGAAATTCTTGATTAGAGTTGATGATTGAAACAGGGGAGATATGACCTCTATTTATACAGAAAAAAGAGGGTCGAAGACTAAGAAAAGAATCATAATTCGAATCGAAATAAAACTCGATAGACAACAGTTTTTGCAGATTTTGTTTTTATCATATCTTTTGATCCAGAAATCTAAATAAGTCATATGATATGTCGTTAGAAAGATCTTGAAGTCTACTTTCTAACCCACTTAAAATCAGATTAAAATCCTTTGTAAATAAAAAGATATGGCCGAAATAGTGGAATAGTATCAGTTTTGGATAGAGTTTTGTATCTCATTCATATCTTTTTCGTTATAGCTCGAATTTAATATTATAATATATCATTGCAAAGATAATTTCAAGATCTATCCAACCATATAAAATTTGAATAAAGATTATGAGGCACAAAAATAATATCTAGCTGTTTTTGAACATCTTTAAATTCGAATAGAATTAGGATTTAAGAAAAGGAAAGTTTTAAAAAAGGAAAGTTTTTATATAACTCAAATTCTTTAATCGTATCTTTTCAAAAAGGATAATTAAGGTCTTTTAGAAACTTATAAAAACTTCTAATTAATCATAATTAGTTTAGGTAAAGGACTAGACCTTTGGACCCTCCACATGATCAGTGGGTCGTTGGTAAGATCAGATTTTGGCCATAACTTCCTCATTATTCATCGGAATTGGGCTTATAATATATCGTTGGAAAGGTATTTTCAAGGCCCATCCAACTACACCATTACTGGACCCATATAATGGACCAAAATATATTGGCATGCACATTTTTCATAAATTGGGTAAGAATAGAAATATTTTCAAAAACAGAAAGAAGAGATATTATAATAAAAACATCCTCATCACTAGACTTTTCACACTTTCGCTTTGTTCGATAATCAAATGACGTGAAAGGTATTCATCATTGGGTTTGGTTTTGGGGATACATTTGAATTAAAATAGAAATCCTCTCTAGTGAAGTTGCTAAAAACTGTAGGGAATATTTCAAGCATTACCCCTAGCTTGAACCCCCAATGTGATCATACACTTAAGAATGGTGGCATCAATCCAAAGGAAAAGAAGATAGATCAAAAGAGTCTCCAATAAGTTTTAAAAACTTGTAAACCGTTCACAGGGTGAAGGTTACACCCCTTAACGATCCAGGAGATCGTCAACTCCGATAGGTCAGGAACCATGATTGGTAGTTCGGGGATGAAGGTACAAATCCAACCTAAAAGAGATTGAACCTGCCCTAATAATAGGGCTCTACTTTATTCTGATCTTATTCATGTGCGTTTTCTGACTAACATGTAATCAATAGGATTTACCCTAAACCTGTTTATCTATGTTGGTTGAATATTAATGCACGAATAAAACTATTATTGGCGATCACTTGAATTATAATCAAATTAACCTTAAACAAAATTATTAATTATCTTACTAAGCGTGATTACAAGTACAAATTCCCTTTAAACATGCATAAAATGTGTGATCAAGCAATAATGATAAATATCAAGCAACATAATAATAATCAAAATAATAATAATAAAAATAATCATAATAATTATAATAAAAATCATCATCATCATGTTAAAACATAATAATAGCAAGATCCTAGGCATGATACTAACAAGATTAATAACAAACCCTAGCATGTCACTAAATAATAAAGATCAAAGCTTTAACCCTAACATGATACTATTATGATATTAGGAAAGAAAATAGGAAGCATCGTAGAAATTATAAAAAGCATATTTGATATTATAACCTTTTCCCTAAACATAATACTAGGAACCATAATAACGACCTAGACATGATACTAGGAATCAAAATAATAACCTAGACATGATTTCTAAAAATCAGAATATCAATAAATCAATTAAAGCACTTACTTGGATGACTCGTACCTCTTTCTAATAACAAATACACGCGTGAGTAACTTCAAGGAAAATAATAATATCAAACAATTAATTTAAAATAATTGAATTAGAGATTTGGTACCAAACCCTCAGAAATTAAACCTTTCACGTATAGGGCGAAGGCAACTTCGAACTTGGCTAGGTATGTCTAGTGCTAAAGTATGAGGATTTGTGTTTGTAAAAGGCTAGGCTAGAAAGAATGGGAGAATCAAGAAATTCTTGATGAAAGTTGATGATTGAAAAAGGTGAGATATGGCCTCTATTTATAGAGAAAAAAGAGGGTCGAAGACTAAGAAAAGAATCCGAATTTGAATCGAAATAAAACTCGATAGACAGCAGTTTTTGCGGATTATGTTTTTATCATATCTTTTGATCCATAAGTCCAAATAGGTCATATGATATTTAGTTGGAAAGATCTTGATGTATACTTTTAACTCAATAAGAATCAGATTAAAGTATTTTGTAGATAAAAAGATATGGCCGAAATAGTGGAAAGGTGTTAGTTTTGGATAGAGTTTTGTATCTCATTCATATCTTTTTCGTTATAGCTCAGATTTAATATTATAATATACCATTGGAAAGATAATTTCAAGATCTATCCAACCATATAAAATTTAAATAAAGATTATGAGGCACAAAAATAATATCTAACTGTTTTTGAATATCTTTAAATTCGAATAGAATTAGGATTTAAGAAAAGGAAAGTTTTTAAAAAGGAAAGTTTTTATTTAACTCAAATTAATTAATCTTATCTTTTCAAAAAGGATAATTAAGATCTTTTAGAAACTTACAGAAAATTCTAATTAATCTTAGTTAGTTTAGGAATACGATTAGATCTTTGGACCCTCCACATGA
The DNA here is from genome assembly GCF_001683475.1 of Chenopodium quinoa. NCBI lineage: Eukaryota > Viridiplantae > Streptophyta > Magnoliopsida > Caryophyllales > Amaranthaceae > Chenopodium > Chenopodium quinoa. The sequence continues at coordinate 2,492,963 of NW_018744813.1, read as the reverse complement.
TCATTGGGCCGTAGGTAAGATCAGATTTGGGCCCAATTTAGTATTTTGGCCATACCTTCCTCATTATTCATCGGAATTGGGCTTATAATATATCATTGGAAAGGTCTTTTCAAGCCCCATCAAAATAAACCATTATTGGACCCATATCATGGACCAAACTAAATTGGAATGCACGTTTTTCATAAATAGGGTAAGAAAAGAAATGTTTTCAAAAACAGAAAGAAGAGATATTTTAATAAAAACATCCTCATCACTAGACTTTTCACACTTTCGCTTTGTTCGATAATCAAATGACGTGAAAGGTATTAATCACTGGGTTTGGTTTTGGGGAGACACTTTTAAATTAAAATAGAAATCCTCCCTAGTGAAGTCGCCAAAAACTGTAGGGAATTTTTCAAGCATTACCCCTAGCTTGAACCCCAATGTGATCATACACTTAAGCATGGTGGCGCCCAAAGGGAAAGAAGATAGATCAAAAGAGTCTCCAATAAGTTTTAAAAACTTGTAAACCGTTCACAGGGTGAAGGTTACACCCCTTAACGATCCAGGAGATCGTCAACTCCGATAGGTCAGGAACCATGATTGGTAGTTCGGGGATGAAGGTACAAATCCAACCTAAAAGAGATTGAACCTGCTTTAATAGTAGACCTCTACTTTATTCTGATCGTATTCATATGCGTTTTCTGACTAACATGTAATCAATAGGATTTATCCTAAACCTGTTATTTATGTTGGTTGAATATTAATGCACAAATAAAACTATTATTGGCGATTACTTGAATTATAATCAAATTAACCTTAAACAAGATTATTAACTATCTTATTAAGCGTGATTACAAGTAAAAATTCACTTTAAACATGCATAAAATGTGTGATCATGCAATAACGATAAATATCAAGCAACATAATAATAATCAAAATAATAATAATAATAATAATAATCATAATAATTATAATAAAAATCATCATCATCATGTCAAAACATAATAATAGCAAGATCCTAGGTATGATACTAACAAGATTTATAAAAAACCCTAGCATGTCACTAAATAATAAAGATCAAAGCTTTAACCCTAACATGATACTATTATGATATTAGGAAAGAAAATAGGAAGCATCGCAGGAATCATAATAAGCATATTTGATATTATAACCTTTCCCTAAACATAATACTAGGAATCATAATAAAAATACTAGGAATCAAAATAATAACCTAGACATGATTTTTAAAAATCATAATATCAATAAATCAATCAAAGCACTTACTTGGATGACTCGTACCTCTTTCTAATAACAAAATACATGCGTTAGTAAATTTATGGAAAATAATAATATTAAACAATTAAATGAAATAATTGAAATAGAGATTTGGGACCAAACCCTCAGAAATTAAACCTTTCACGTCTAGGGTGAAAGCAACTTCGAACTTGGCAAGGTGTGTCTAGCTAGTGCTAATGTATGAGGAATTGTGTTTGTAAAAGGCTAGGCTAGAAAGAGAGAGAGAATCAAGAAATTCTTTATGAGAGTTTATGATTGAAAAATGGGAGATATGACCTCTATTTATAGAGAAAAAAGATGGTCGAAGCCTAAGAAAAGAATCCGAATTCGAATCGAAATAAAACTCGATGGACAGTAGTTTTTACGGATTTTGCTTTTATCATATCTTTTCATCCAAATGTTCAAATAAGTCATATGATATGTCAATGGAAAGATATTGAAGTTTAATTTCAAACCCAATTAAAATCAAATTAAAATATTTTGTAGATAAAAAGATATGGCTGAAATAGTGGAAGGGTATCAATTTTGGATAGAGTTTTGTGTCTCATCCATATCTTTTTCGTTATAGCTTGGATTTAATATTATAATATATCATTGAAAAGATAATTTCAAGATCTATCCAAACATATAAAATTTGGATAAAGATTAAGAGGCAAGAAAATAATATCTAACTGTCTTTGAACATCTTTAAATTCGAATAAAATTAGGATTTAAGAAAAAGAAAGTTTTAAAAAAGGAAAGTTTTTATTTAACTCAAATTCCTTAATCTTATCTTTTCAAAAAGGATAATTAAGATCTTTTAGAAACTTATAGAAACTTCTAATTAATCCTCATTAGTTTAGGAATAGGATTAGACCTTTGGATTCTCCACATGATCATTGGGCTGTTGGTAAGATCAGATTTGGGCCCAGTTTAGTATTTTGGCCATAACTTCCTCATTATTCATCGAAATTGGGTTTATAATATATCATTGGAAAGGTATTTTCAATCCCCATCCAACTACACCATTATTGGTCCCATATCATGGACCAAAATAAAGGTATTCAATACTGGGTTTGGTTTTGGGAAGACACATTTGGGTGTCTACAGCTGTACATTTCTTTTATTTATTATTATGCTCAGGAATTCTTCCGCCTATGTGTGGTTTTGATGCTAGCACGGTTAGCTCCCGTGTTGGTAACCTCAATTAATTTGGGGGAGGTAGAGTTGGAAACCCGTTCGATGCGTGATCAAAGCTAAATAAATTGTTAAGTGTCTAGTTGTTAAGTCTTGATGGATGTTGTATGTGTGTCTGTAACAGGTGCAATGAGGTAAATGTGTGTTGATAGGTGAAATCATGTTAGTGTGTTTGATTATGCTTATGTACTCAGCTTTGCTGATTGTGTGTGTTTGTGTATTTTGGCCATGTCTTTACCTTGGCCCTTTGATGACTCATTTTTAATGGAGAGTATGGAAACAAGTAGAGATAAACTCTTCAGGTATTGAAGCATATTCATGACGGGGCATGAGTGAAGAGCGAATCATGCTAGTTTCTATTAGTTTACCATGTGTTTCTGCTTTAATTATTTATGTTATTATTTATATGTGGAGCTAACATCAAGCTTTGGATTTGGTTTGGTTTTAATGTATGAGGGCCTTTTAATGGTTCCAAGTTGTAGGTTGATTTTCGTTTTACCTCATTTGACTATGGTTGACTTTACTTTCGTTGCTTGACTTTTCAAGTTGATTTGTTTTAGAAAGGTTTTAAAAATTAGTCTTCCGCTGTGTATCTTTGATGTTTGCCTTAACCGTTTCCACGGTGGCAGTAATGTCTTAGATATTCCTATTTTAAGTTTTATACAGGGAAAAACAAGTATTTAAAAATAAAGGAATTTCTAGGGTGTTACAAAGTGGTATTTGGGAGCTTCGGTTGAGATTTTAAAATTACCACTAAACCCAAAAACATTTTTTTAAAATACTATGTTTTAAACTTGGCCAAGTGCTTATTTAATTATGAAATGTTAAAGTAATCTATTTTAATTTTTGTTCTTATTTTACTTTTTTAATAGGACCAAATTTTTTTTTAAGGGGTCCGATTTTTTTTTTTTTTAAAAAGGGACACCTGTAGACACCCATTTGTGTCTCCCCAAAACAAAACCCAGTGATGAGTACCTTTCACGTCGAATCATAATCGAATGAAGTGAAAGTGTGGAAAGTTTAGTGTTGCGGAAAGTTTTAATTTCTTTTCTCTTCTCTCTGTTTTTGAAAACTTATTTTAAGAAAACAACCAATCCAGTTTGGTTGGTGCATGATATGGGTCCAATAGTGGTGTAGTTTGATGAGGCTTGACAAGAGCTTTTCAACGATATATTATAAGCCCAATTCCGATGAATAATGAGGAAGTTATGGCCAATTTACTAAACTGGGCCCGGTTTGAGCCTTATATACGGCCCAATGATTTAGGGGAGGGCCTAATATAGATTTATCATTCCTAATGCAATTAGGAATAGTTTTAGTCTTCTAGATTCTTCTAGAAGGTTCTTTTCATTCCTAATTCAATTAGCTTTGATAAATTGACTTTTGTTGACTTTTCAGAGTTTAAATTAAAATCAAAGAGCATTCTTTAGAAAAAAATACGATTTTATCCTCCTGTACGGCAATTTTTATCTGATTTTAAGAAAACGTGTAATTTTCCAGATTAGCGCCAAACACCAGCTGTAGCACCTGGCGCTAGCATTGGCGCCTGGCGCTAGTGTTGGCGCCTGGCGCCAACAGCCAGCGTTGGCGCTGGTTCAGTTTTACGTGCGCCAGACTCTGTTTTGATTTTTATCTTTTTTGGCTGATTTTCTCTATAAATAACGTATTAAAAACTCCATTTTCGATAACTAGTTTTGAATCTAAAAACCAGTTTCATCTATAATCATTCACCAACTCTCATCAAGAATTTCTTGATTTTCTCCCTCTTTTCTAAGCCTTGCCTTTTACAAACACAATTCCTCATACATTAGCACTAGACACACCTAGCCATATTCGAAGTTTCCTTCGCCCTAGACGTGAAAAGTTTAATTTCTGAGGGTTTGGTCTCAAATCTCTATTTCAATTATTTAATTTAATTGTTTTGTTTATTATTTTCCTTGAAGTTACTAACGCGTGTATTTTGTTATTAGAAAGAGGTACGAGGCATCAAAGTAAGTACTTTAATGGTTTTCATTTATGTTATGATGTAGAGTTCATGCTTAGATTGTTATTATGATATTCCTAGTATCATGTCTAGGGTAATTTTAATATCAAGTAAGATTAAAAGTACGATGCCTTTTATGTTCTTCCTAATATTTATGATTGTTAGTATCATGTTAGGGTTAAACCTTTGATTTTTATTGCTTAGTGACATGCTAGGGTTTGTTATTAATCTTGTTAGTATCATGCCTATGATCTTGCTATTATTATGATTTAACATTATTATGCTTATTTTTATGATTATGATTATTATAATTATTATTATGATGATTATTATTACGATTATTGCTTTGATGATTATGAATATTATTATTATAGATTATGATTATGTTGCTTGATATTTATTGTTATGGCTTGATCACGCCTTTTATGCATGTTTAAAGGGAATTTGTACTTGTAATCACGCTTAATAAGATAATTAATAATCTTGTTTAGGGTTAATTTGATTATAATTCAAGCGATCTCCAATAATAGATTTATTTGTGCATTATATTCAACCAACATAGATAAACAGGGTTAATCCTATTGATTGCATGTTAATCAGAAAGCGCACATGAATACGATCAGAATAAAGTAGAGGCCTGTTATTAGGGCAGGTTCAATCTCTTTTAGGTTGGATTTTTACCTTCATCCCCGAACCCTTATTTGTTTCAAGACCTTATGGAGTTGATGATCTCTTGGATCGTTAAGGGGTGTAACCTTCACCTCGTGAACGGTTTACAAGTTCCTAAAACTTGTTGGCGACTCTTTTCCTCTATCTTCTTCCCTTTTGGGCGCCACCATACTTTAGTGTATGATCACAGTGGGGTTCAAGCAAGGGAATTAACGCTTAAAATTATTCCCTACAACACCCAATTTTTATTTATTTATTTTTTTTATTTTTGGGGTGTCCTAAAGTTTTTTTTTTAGGGAGGGTCGAATATTGGCCCCTTTTTCCCTTTAGATTTCTATTTTTTTTTAAAAAGGAGGGTAATAATGTTTTTTTTTTTAGTTTGTTCATTGTGCAGGGAAGCAAGGATTGAGGTAAGGATTATGTGTTAAAAGCTTTTATTATCATGTTGGTGAGCTTGGGTAGGAAAAGAAAGGGCATATAGGCTAGAATTTAAATTTTTTTCCCTATGTGCATAATTTTTATTTTGAGGTGTTCAAGATGTTGTATGATTAAATGTTTGACGATGAAAGCATACAATATTTATTTTATTTTATTTTGGGAAGGGAATTCTTTTCTAAGTATTTTCCTTTACAGGATGCCAATCTTTCTTGGCAAATTCACTCAGTTGGGCACACTCGTTAAGAAATATAATGAACACCCCTACGATTATGCAGAAAAGATCAGATACTTTTGTTCCTATATGAGTAATGTCTTATGGGACAGAGTTTATGACACCCCTGACCACATCTCAACGATGATTATCCATTTCCTTCTAGAAGAGCCCACTTACATTGCTATCAAAGAAAGATTTTCTGATTTTTACATTCCAGGAGATATCCCAAATTACTATAAATACAAAGATTATCATGGCCAGTGGTATCCAGATTATGCATTCCTGACTAGTTACCTTGTAAGAGTGGATCAAACTCATTGTTAACACTTACATCTTCCATACCCTGACTACTACTATAACAATCCAGTATGGATTAATCCTCCACCTAGTAATCAGTCAGGAAGTTCCTCTTTATCTTCTTCTTCAGGGGAAAATCAGGTTGAAAATGAAGGACAACAAGAGGGAGATAGCTCGCTTATGGAGATTTCTGATCCTAATCCACCTCCAACTCCAATAATAATAAACATTTCATCATATGAGGAGAAAGAGGGGGAATTTGTACAATTAGAACCCGAACCTGAGATTCCTGAACCAATGGAGGAGACAGATGATTCTGAATTCGATCCTGCTATCTACAAACAATCTTCTGATAAAACAGACAATGTTCGAAAGGATTAGATTCCTAAAATTTCTTTCCATTAAATAATTCTTAGTTTATTTTCTGCATTAGGATTGTTTTCGGTCTAAGTAATAAGTGGCATGTCCACAAGGACTCAGTGAACTTATGAGAATTCATAAGTGATTAAAACCCATTTTTATTTCAGTACTTTATTATTTCCCTTTATTAATAAAATTCCACTTTATTTCTTTTCTTCTTTCTGTAAATTCAATTTATTTCAATCACAACAAGTAATTCCAACTCCAAACTCATGTTTCTATTCCGAATTGCCAAAACCTTACTCAATTTTTTTTTGGAAAATATGAGAAATTTTATTACCAAAAGGAAAAGTTACAACTTACAAGAGCTAAGTTATAACAAACACCAAACCCCACAAGACCTGACAAAACAGGCCAACCAACCACCAAACAGTTCAAGCTCAATCTCCTGCCGCCTTCTAGGAAGGGTTCAGGAGAAAGAGACAAGAATAACCTGAGCTCAAGCTTCCAGCCACCTTCTAGGAAGGGTTCTAGAAACAAGGCCCAGGAACACAAAAACAAGCACAGAGCAGGACAGACCTGCAAACAAGAAACACCACCCCTGCAAACTGTATAAAACCAAACCTCCACCTAGACTCAGCTAAGCAACAGGACTTGACAAAAGAAGGTAATACATCAACTCAGAGAAAGCAACCAAGCTAAGCACCAGAAAAGTAAAACAAAGAGCTAAATGCTGCTTAAGAAAAACAGCAGAAAAGCAAAACAAAAACTGCAGCAGCAGCCACCCAAACCAAACTGCAGCAAGCTTGAACCAGCCTACCAAAACAGCAACTGCAAAAACAGCAACAAAACCCAGCAACAGCTGACTTGCTGACCAGAAACAACAACAGCTCAGCATCAGAAATCAGCAACAGCAGATCAGAAGTCAACAACAGCAACAGCAGAATTCAACAACAACAACAAGAAATAGCAGCAGCAACAGAAAACAACAGCAGAAACAAAAACCAGCAACAGTAACAGAATTCAGCAACAACAACAGAATTCAGCAACAACAACAAAAATCAACAACAGCAGCATAATTCAGCAACAACAACAGAAAACAGAAGCAGCTACAGAAAATAGCAGCAACAACATAAACATCAACAGTAACAGAATTCAGCAACAAAACCAGCAACAGCAGCAGTAAAACAGAATAGCAGAAGCAGCTCCCTAATAAACCAACTAAGCAATCAAGTATTTGCTTCCCGCTGGGATTCTACAGGCTGAATGAAAGATAATATCCCTAACTAGGACATCAATAGGCTTGCAACAACCAGTGAACAAAACTGCATTCCTCTGTATCCAAATACCATAGAGTGTTTTAGTGAAGGCAACTTGGATCACTTTGTTTTTCAATCTGGAACTTCTGCAGATTTTCTTCAACCATTCAATCTCATCACCAAACTGCTGAACAGGCTTGGAAACATGTAAGATACTCAACACCTTGTTCCAAACCTGTCTAGAGTACTCACAATCAAAGAATAAGTGTTGAACACTTTCACTGCTATTCAAGCAAAAGAAACACCTTGGATCACAAGAGATGTGCCATTGTAGCAACATATCCTTAGTGACAAGCCTATCCCACAAAGCTAGCCACGAGATAAATACACTTTTAGGAGTTGCTAAGTTATGACAAATGACCCTCTCCAAGGAACCTTAGGAACTTGAGGCCTAATAGCAGCATAAAGCTTCTTGATTTTCATCTTGTTGCCCTGTATGAAACCATCCCATCCCCCTTGATCATTCACAATATCTCTACAACTCAGAATCTTCTTAAAAAACCAAGAGCATTTAGCAGGGGTAGGAGTGGTCCAACAATCTTTATGCTTGAAATAATAGATATGGACCCACTTAACCCAAAGATTATCAGCCTTGTGAGCAATTTCCCAAAGTAACTTAGTGACAACTACTTTATTCCATTTAGGAAGAGAAAGCAAGTTCCAGCCACCACAGACTTTAGGAAGGCATACATAATTCCAAGCAACCAAAGATTTCTTAGTAGGGGCAGAGGATCCAGTCCAAAGAAAGCATCTGAATCTAGCCTCGATCTCTTTCAGAATTTTCTTTGGCAAGATAAAGTTTTGAGCCCAATATGTCTGAATACCAAACAACACACTCTTCACCAACTGAAGCCTCCCAGCATAGGACAAGTGTTTAGCCATCCACCCTTGGATTCTAGCAGTCACCTTCTCCACCAAAGGCCTACACTGAGCAATAGTAAGCTTCTTAGAAGAGAGAGGACCCCAAGATATCTAAAAGGAATAGAACCTTGAGAAACACCAAGAAGCTCTTTCAGCTCTGACTGAACATCAACAGAAACTCCCCCAAAGTAGACTTCACTTTTATCTAGATTAGCAGAAAGCCTTGAAGCACCAGAAAATTTCAAGAAAGCTTGGAAGAGAAGCTTAACAAAAACACTATCAGCTCTAGAAAACATCAATAGATCATCAGCAAACATCATGTGAGTTAGGTTTAACTTTTCACATCTAGGATGAAAGTTAAAATCAAGAGTTAACATAAGCTCATCAAGGCACCTGGAAAGGTATTCCATACCAATAGCAAAAAGAAAGGGAGACATAGGGTCACCTTGTCTTAAACCTTTCTTAGCTAAAAAAGGAGGGGCAGGAAAACCATTGATGAGAATAGAATAAGAGAGAGAAGTAAGACAAGTCCAGATCCAGCTAATAAATCTCTGCGGAAAACCAAGCTCCCGCATAATAGTAATCAAGAATCCCCACTCAACTGAATCATAGGCTTTCTTCAAATCCACCTTAACCATGCATCTAGGTGAAATAAATTTGTGATCATAGCCTTTGATCAACTCAGTTGCAAGAAGGATATTGTCACCAATGTGCTTGCTTGGAATGAAACCTGCTTGAGCATCATCAATGACCTCACTAATGACAGCAGCAAGTCTAGCAGTTATGACCTTAGAAATGAGCTTATAAACCACAATGCAACAAGCTATAGGTCTAAAATCCTTAACACGAGAAGCATTAGGGATTTTAGGAATAAGAGTGACAGTTGTGCAATTCCATTGCTTAGGCAAGGTCCCTTTAGTAAAGAAATCAATAACACTAGCATAAATATAATCTTTCACAATATTCCAGGCTCTCTTAGAGAAAAAGGAGTTAAAGCCATCAATACCAGGAGCTTTAGTGCTATCAATTCCCTTAAGAGCAGCATCAATTTCAGCATGAGAGACAGGCTGAATGAGATAGCTCTGAGCCACAAAGCTTAGTTGTTTAACCCTCCTCATAGTTACAAGGTCAACAGCAGGAAGCCAAGGAGCCTAAGTCCCTAAAAGAGACTTATAGAAGGAAATAATTTCATGAGAAATAGCATCCAGATCCTTAAGCAAAACCTGGTTAGAGTCAAAGATGGAGTCAATTCTGTTCCTTGCTTGTCTATTCTTCATCACTGAGAAAAAGTAATGAGAATTGCCATCTCCAAGCTTAATCCAGTTGAACCTAGATTTTTGTTTGAAGATGCTTTCTTGAATATCATTCTAGTGTTTGACAACCTTAATAGCATCAGATTCTTTAACACATAAATCCAAATCACCAGGATTCTGAGCCATTAAGTTCTGAATTCCAGCAAGCTCAACATTAGCTTGATCAATCTTCTCCTCAATGTTGCCAAACTGCTTGCTATTAAGAGACTTGATACTAGACTTCACAGAATTAAGCTTCTGCCAAACAGATGCACCAGAACACCAAGCCTGAGAAACAGCATCAAGGAAATCAGGATGATCAGCAATGCAGTTTAAAAACCTGAAAGGTCTACCTCTCCCAGCAGGAGCAGGACAAATATCCAACAGAACAGGACTTTGATCAAATAAGGAAGGGGGAAGATAGAAAGTCTCAATATGCCCATGAGAGGCCAGCCAAGCTTGGTTACCAAAGACTCTATCAATCCTAGAGAGAGTTCTAGGACTAGTTTGAGCCTTATTTGACCAAGATTAAAAAGCTCCTTTGCTCTTAACCTCAGTGAGGTCCAAATCATCAACCAAACTCTGGAAATCTCTAATCTCATAATCAGTGACATCAAAACCATGAAGCCTATCTGAAGTATGAAGAACATAGTTAAAATAACTAGCACAGAGCCATGGAGAATGCTGAATAGAGATGTTCCTAATTCCTTCCCACATAGGAAGCCTATCATGAATAGAGTGAAGCCCATAGACAACAGTGAGATGAATTTGAGTAGAAAGATCCTTAGAAGAGACACTACAATGAATAAACTGTTCATGAATCTTCAAGACATTGACAGTTACTCTATCTGCATTCCAACCAATCCAAATCCTCCCTTTAGGAGAATGATCATAATTGCACATCCAAAGCCAAGAAGAGCCAAACTTCTTCTGGTAAGTGAGAACATTTTTTGATTTGATTTTTGTTTCAAGAAGACCAATAACATCAACTGAATGAGAATGAAGCAACCTCCTTACAGAGGCAACTTTGTCAGGGTCATTCAGGCCCCTAACATTCCATATAGAGTAAATTACGACACCAAATGGGGATTAACCTCAACCCCGCTTGGATTTATCGTGAAACCACCTGCACCATCCATTTCATTTGAAAATAGAGCAACAAAAGCATTAAAGGTAGAAGCAGGCTGATTAACCCTAGTTTGCTGACTTTTTGTCTTCCTTCCAACTATTCTCCACCCCTCATCTGAGTTTTGAGAGGTATGAACCTGTGGGGTGATAATAGATTGCCCATGAACAAAAGCATCAACATCAACAACAGGAGGAGCTTGACTATGCTTAGCAACCCAGACTTGCTGCACTTTAGGAGCTGCAGTTACTGACTACTTGGGAGCTGTAGTCACCGATTGCTTAGGAGTTGATGGCACTTTAACAGAACAATCATGGCCCACTTTATTACACTTAGAGCAAAAGGGTGGAGTCCATTCATAAACTACCTTAAGTTTTAGAGTTTCCTTCGAGGGGCTTTCCAGAAACACAGATTTAGGCAATGGCTTGGTAACATCAATTTCTATTAAAACTCTAGCAAAAGAAACTCTGAGTTGTCTTGTAGTACATTCATCAGAGCAAATGGGTACACCAAGCAAACTACCAATACGACTAAGAGTTTCAGGACCCCAGCAATTTAAAGGTAAGTTTGGGAACTTAACCCATAAAGGAATAGTTCTCAAAATCTCAGCACCAAAATCAAATTTAGGACTCCAAGGTTTAATGATTGCTGGTTTTCCCATGAACATATGCGGACCAGAGCAAAGAATAGTATCCTTATCACTAACTGAGCAACAATTAATGATAAAATACCCATCATCATGCCAAAAAATTTCTTGTTTTTTCACATCATGCCATTGTTGAACTATAAAACGATGAACAACAACAATAGTAGGGTAATGACCAACAACATAAAAAACTAAAGCATTAGACCATTTCCTATTACCTTCTAAAAGTTTAGATTCCTTAAGCTGAGCAACCTGCTTGCCATTCTGAACAACCGGAGCAACGAAGAACAGGGGAGCTCCCTTAGCAGCTACCTTCCCAGAGAATGAGCTTCGATCTTCACCATCCTTGTGTGAGTTCTGTTCCAGGGGAGGTACAGAGTGAGAACCAGGGATAACTGGTTCAGATCGATGAGCAGCAGCTTCAGCATCCAATGGAACAATAAACCCAGAAACCCTAGGTACTGTTTTATTGAAATTCGAAGATGTTGGTCTAGCAATGGCTTCAGCAAATAGGGCAATAGTTTCAGCATCACTCCGGGTAATAGCACCACAGGCCAGATTGACCAGTGCCGGCGCCGGAGTGACAAGCTCGTCTACCTCCAGAATCGGGCTTGGAACAAAAGTTATACCTGAGTTTCGCAAATTCTGTAAAATTTCATCAGTAAAACTTTTATGCTGTACTAATTGAGGTGTAGAATTGCTTTGCTTCTTCTTCTTAGCCATCGAAGCTCAAGATTGATGAAGAAACCGATCAAAATCGATTAACCGTGGAGAAGAGGAAGAAGAGATAAAGTCAACGAAAGTCAAACCCCGACCAATCCAAAAGGACAGCCCTGTTCAATTCAACCTTACTCAATTTCAATGCATATTTTCAACTGGAGGGTTCATGGGGGATTATTTTACTTATTTATTTATGTGATGCTTTATTAAATGTATGGTTGGTTAGCAATCAATAATTAATTGATAAAGCTACAAATTTTGGAAATTTTAGTACTTATATCCCAAAATTTGCGAGCTTCCAATTTATTGTATATGTTTTAAGGGTGATATTTTATAGGTGAGTGTATGCCTTGGGAGCTAACCTAAACCCTGTTTAATATAGACCTTATTCTTTTAATTCAGGAGAAGAAAGATGGCAGGAGGAAGTAGCACTAATAATGATGGGGGTGAACTTAGCGAAGTAATAAGGCAATTGGCAGCAGTTGTCCAACAACTGGAAAAAAACTCAACTGGTAATGGGGATGCTCAAGGGGAACTTTTTAAGAAGGTGGCTCAGAGTAAGCCACCAACCTATCAAGGAGAGCCTGACCCTACTATATTAGAAAACTGGTTGAGGGAGTTTGAGAAACTGTTTGGAGCAGTAGGATGCCCAGAGAATTCTAAGGTAGGCTGTGCTACTTACTATCTGAGGGGTGAAGCTGACCTTTGGTGGCAACAGAATAAATCTACCATTAGAGCATTACTTGGATTCAATTGGACTAAGTTCCAAGATAAGGTAAGAGACAAGTTTTACCCTAGCTTTTTACAGAAGAAGAAATCTGAGGAGTTTTCAAACCTTAGGATGGAGAAGATGTCGGTCACAGATTATTACACCAAGTTTATTGAGTTGTCCCGTTTTGCTGAGGAATATGTGACTACAGAGAAAGCAAAGGCTAGGAAATTTTGAGAGTGTTCTGACTACTGATTTGCAGTTAAAGTTGTGTGGGCAAGTGTTTGAGACCTTGGATGATGTGTATGGAAGGGCCGCACATCTATATGCGTTGGAAGAGAAGAAAAAGAAGGAGTTAGCCGAGATAGAAGGAAGAGAGAAGAGAAAGGAGGTGGGGCAAGTTTTTGGTAACCAACAGGGAAACCTGAACAATTTTAAGAAGCAGAATTATCACCATAATAGCAATAACTTTCATAACAATAATAATCCAAGGTCATAATCGTTAGGGAGTACGTAATAACAATGGAGGAGCTAGAAACCATAACCAAGGAAATAACAAGAATAAAAGGACTTATTTTTGCAAAAGGTGTAGGAATAATCACCCTGGGAGGGATTGTGAAAGCAATTTAGTTGCTTGTCGCGCTTACAATAAACTTGGGCACAAGGAGTACGAGTTTTTCTCCAAGAATACCAATTGGAATAGAAAGAATAACAATTCGGGAGGAAATCAGAGGAATTTTCAAGGGAACAACAACAACAACTTTACTGGGAATAAGGGAGCACAACGGAATGGAGTAAAGAATAATAATAATAACAGTGGGAACAACCAACAGAAAGGTGGAGCTGCAGGGAAACTGAACGTTATGAGCAAGCATGAGGTTGATTCCACGAAAGATGTTATCAATGGTACTTTTTCTATTAACTTTATTCCTGTTAAAGTATTGTTTGATTCTAGTGCAACTTTTTCTTTTGTTTCTAAGGGTATTGTTTCAAAGCTTAAAGACTGTTTAAAATCAGTAGAAGTAGTAGACCTACCTATCCCTACGGGTGGGGTAGTGAAATGTACCAAAACCTTTAGAAATGTGCCTTTAGAAATAGAAGGGAAAGTATTCCTGTCTGACCTCATTGAGTTTGGGTTGAGTGAATTTGATCTCATTCTGGGAATGAATTGGTTGAGTAAGTACAATGCTGAGATCAGTTGTCGATCGCAGAAAGTGAAAATGACCACAAGTGAGAATGAGTCATTGACTTATTGGATGCGTGGTGAAACCAAGTGCCCAAGGTTAATATATGTGCAAAAATTGGCAAAGTACATGAAGAAGGGGCATCCAGTATACTTCTGTAGTGTTAGAAATATAGATCATGAGCAAGTGACTAAACCAGAAGATATAAAAGTAGTCAATGAATTTTTGGATGATTTTCCAGATGAGATCCTTGGAATGCCGGCTAAGAGGGCATGCAATTGACATTACCATTGATTTAGTTCTAGGAACATCCTTAATATCAAAAGCACCATATCGAATGGCACCCACAGAAATGAGTGAGTTGAAGGAGCAATTGCAGGATTTATTAGAAAAGAGATACATTAGACCAAGCGTTTCTCCTTGGGGAGCGCTAGTTCTATTTGTGAAGAAGAAAGATGAGAGCATGAGGTAGTGTATTGATTATAGGTAATTAAATAAAGTGACCATAAAGAATAAGTATCCCCTACCAAGAATTAATGATTTGTTTAACCAGTTTAAGGGTGCTATAGTGTATTCAAAGATTGATTTGAGGTCCAGGTATCAACAATTGAGGATTGCAGATGAGGACATCTCTAAAAATGCATTTAGGACAAGATATGGACACTACGAGTTCACAGTTATGTCATTTGGATTGACCAATGCACTGACAATTTTTATGGATTTGATGAATAGGGTGTTTCAACAATTTAAGGATAAGTTTGTGGTAGTGTTCATAGATGATATATTGGTGTACTCAAAGAGCAAAGAAGAGCATGTAGAACACCTAATTAAGGAAAATTCTGCAAACACTAATAGAAAACCACCTTTATGCAAAATTCTCTAAGTGTGAATTTTGGTTTGAAAAGGTAGCATTTCTAGGTCATTTTGTGTCTAAAGAAGGAGTAAAAGTAGACCAAGCCAAGATTGAAACTGTTAAGAGTTGGCCTACACCCTAAACAGTATATGATGTGCAAAGTTTCTTAGGTTTAGCAGGGTATTATAGGCATTTTGTTAAGGATTTCTCTAAGATTGCTAAACCTATGACTACCCTAATGAAGAAGGATATGAAGTTCGAGTGGGATGATAAGTGTGAGGGAGCATTCCAATTGCTGAAGCAAAAACTAGTCACAGCACCAGTGCTTACATTGTCAGATGATAGTGGGGTGTATGATGTGTATAGCGACGCATCAAAGAATGGCTTAGGGTGTGTGCTTATGCAAAATGGAAAGGTGATTGCATATGCATCGAGGCAATTAAAGACCCATGAAGTGAATTACCCAACTCATGACTTAGAATTAGCTGCATCATCTTTGCAATAAAGATTTGGCGCCATTACCTATATGGAGTGAAATGTATAATTTATACAGATCATAAGAGCTTGAAATACAATTTCACCCAAAAAGACCTGAACTCTCGTTAGAGAAGATGGTTAGAGTATACGACGGATTATGACTTAGATATACAATACCGTTAGGGAAAAGCAAATGTAGTTGCGGATGCTCTAAGTCGTAAAACAAGTCATGGACTGAACACCTTAGTAAGTTAATGAGTTGTTTAGAGAAATGATGAAATTGAATTTAGAAGGTGTAGAATGGGGAGTACCAGCAGGTACTCTTGCGAACCTAAGTATCCAACCAACAATATTTGATGAGATACAAGTAAAAAAAGAGGGGGATGTGAAGTTGGATAGGATTCACGAGAAATTAAGCAAGGAAAAGCTAGAGACTTCAAAATTCATGAAGATGGGAGTTTGAGATACAAAGGTTGATGGTGCGTACCATAGAAATGTGAGGAAACAAAAAGGAAGTTGATGGAGGAAGGTCACCATACACCCTAATCTGTACACCCAGGAGGGGATTAACTATACAAGGATTTGAAAAAGATGTTTTTGTGGCCTAGAATGAAAAATGAGGTTGCAGAATTTGTAGCAAAGTGTTTAACTTGCCAAAAGGTTAAAATAGAGCACAAGAGACCCCAAGGGGCGGTGCAGCCATTGGAAATCCCCGGATGGAAGTGGGATTGCATTTCAATGGATTTTGTGACTTGCCTCCCTAAGTCAAAGAGTGGAAATGACACCATTTGGGTGGTGGTGGATAGAATTACGAAATCCGCAATGTTTATACCAATGAAGGAGACTTGAAAGATGGAGTAGCTTGCAAAAGCTTACATCAAACATGTTGTGAGGCTACATGGAGTTCCAAAGGATACTGTGTCTGATAGAGATTCAAGGTTTCTTTCAAAATTCTGGAAAAGTGTATAGCAAAATTTTGGTACAACACTTAAGATGAGTACATCGTTTCACCCTGCCACAGATGGACAAACCGAGAGAACCATCCAAACCTCGGAGGACATGTTGAGAGCTTGTGTAATAAACTTTCAAGGAGGGTGGAAAGAGAGTGGAAAGATAACTTGGATTTAATTGAATTTTCCTACAATAATAGTTATCATGCGAGCATAGGAATGGCTCCATTTGAGGCTTAGTATGGGAGGAAGTGTCATAGTCCGATTTGTTGGAACGACATTAGTGAAACAATGATTCTACGGCCTCAAATGATTGAGGATACAGTAAAGCAAGTAAGGGAAATTCAAGCTAAGATTCAAGCAGCTCAAGATCGCCAAAAGAGCTACGCAGAATTGAAGCGTAGAGAAGAAGAGTTCAAAATTGGTGATAAAGTATTGTTAAAGGTGTCACCAATGAAAGGAGTGATGAGATTTGGGAAGAAAGGAAATCTTAGCCCAAAATACATTAGACCATATGAAATACTGTAAAGAATAGGCAAAGTAGCTTATAGGTTGGCCTTACTTATGGAGCTTAGTAAAGTACATGACGTATTTCATGTGTCTCAATTCAGAAAATACATACCTAATAAATCCCATGTGTTACAACCTAAAACCATTGAGTTAGATCACAATTTAACCTATAAAGAGAGACCTGTCAAGATCCTTGACGGTAAAGTGCGAAGTACACGCAATAAGAGTGTTAAGATTGTGAAAGTACTTTAGTTAAACCAAGAATATGAGGAAGCCACTTGGGAAGCAGAAGATGAAATGAAAAAGGAATACCCAGAGTTGTTTCAGGTATGTTGAGTTACGGAGGCGTAACTCGTTTTCCTTAAGGGGGGTAGAATGCGGTAGAATTTTGTGCTTTTTCCAAATGTTTTTAGTTTTTTTTTGTGCTTTTGCACAATTTCTACCAAGTATTTTGAGTAATTGTGTTCTCGAAGAGACACAAAAGGGTAAAGCATTGATAAAAAGTACATCAATATTATAAAAAAATAGGAAAAAAAATTTGAATTTCGTTCCCCAAGTTTCGAGACAAAACTTTTTTTAAGAGGGTGTAATACCATGTATTTTTATATGTATTTTATTTAAAATATGTATTTTGTAAAAGTATTTAAATAATTTTAATGTTTTAATTAAGGTATTTTAATTATTTATTCCATATAAGTTTGCAAATATTTTTTAAAAAGGGAAAGTTTATTTAATTAATTTTTATAAAAGTGGGGGTTTATTTTAGGAAAATATGATTTCAATAAATTTTATTAGGGAAGGGATAAGGAAAATTAAAAGAGGGAAGTTTAGGGAAATAATTAGTAGAGAAGGGGTATAAATATCCCACTTATGAGGTAAATCAACTTTGCCTTGAGTGGATAAAACTCAAGGTAAACTTCTCTCTCCCTTCTCCTTATTTTTCATTCTTTTCTTTCTCTGTTTTCCCCCTTCCCCTTTCTTTTTTTATGGCTGCCCTTTCCCCCACCACTGTCGACCACCGGCAGCAGGTGGCCGCCACTGCCAGCAGCCGGCAGCAGGTGGCTGCCGTGTTTCCTCCTCCCCTTTTTCAGTTTAAAAAAAAAATTCAATCTTTATTGTTAAAAATTAATCTATGCTTGAATCAAATTATTAATTATGAGTTATGGGATTTGATTTTGATATTTGATTGTAAGTAATATGTAACACCCCAATAATTCTCCCATTTCCAAACCACTTACTTTAAATAAAAAATAGAGGAGAACCATTGGCATGCTACCGCCACGTGTTAAAACGTTAAGGCTTTATCAAAGTATTGCAACGGAAATCCAACTTAAATCTTAAAATAATATAATTTAGAAAACCAATAAGTCAAAGCTTACAAATTGGAACCATAAAGGCCCTTATTAAATCACACAAATATTCAAAATCCCAAAACATAGTTAAAATAGTAAAACATAAATAAGTTCAACACAAAGAACGAATACTCTCAATCACACCAATCCCTTGACAATGCGTGTGTCAAATCACCAAACTTCACATCATCAAGCTAACCTGTGCAATACTGCTCCCCAACAATACAAGTGTAATAATTGGATCATCACAGGGTCATTGAAAGGCGAAGGCCATGACCAAAAGAAAACACACACAAAAGCACGCAATCAGCAAAGCTAAGTACATACAAGCTACAACGTACCAAACCTAGCATGATCAATTAATTAAAGTAAATAAACATACAACACGAATTCATTAATCAAGATTCTACACTTAGACAATTCAATTGACTCAACATACTTACTAACCAATTCCAAACACTTGACTCTTTGTATTTAGTTTGATTAATTCAATTTGGAGTAAGAAATAGACGAGGTTTCCCAATCCACCAAATCATTTTGGTCCCAAATGACCATTTAAAATAAAAGTTTAGCGCAATGCAAGAATGGGCACGACTCCATCCTCACAAAGTTAGTATAGGATCCCATCTAACTTTCATTATAAAATAAAATGTAAATACCAAAAGAAAAGAGGACATGTTGATCAAACAAGCCTCGAAAAACCACAGGCTACCACCGTGTACCCCAACCCATAATTGCCAATACTCTAGAACTGCACGTTTTCCAGAGTTTTATTTCTCATCCATGTTTCACTTTACGTGATTACAATTTTAATTAATAGCCGACCCATTCAAGAAGACCATACATAACAATAATACATCAATTCACTTTTAATCTTATTTAGGACAATGGTGATCACATCACAAATTGACCTTTATTTCCATTAAACTTCCAAATTACCCTAATTATTGAACATAGTCAACCCACCTAGCCATTTTGGCTTAATAATACACCTTTACCCAACATACTAACAAGTCATGATTGAGTAATAAATAAATAAATAATAACCTTGTGGAATAATTAATAAATTCATTCCACTTAAACCATTCAATTCCAACCCTTTAATAATCCAAATGTGGTTAACAAACCAATCCAATATGTTTGTATCAACAATCCATACAAACAATTAATCCAATATAATTCAACATGCTTGAATCCATAATTCCACACAAACATAATCAATTCACCAAAACATGTCTCATAAATATAAGCACATGCATAAATCAAATGTATAACCAAACAATTTCCATCCAAGTGTTCTCTAAACATGAAACTAAGTTCTTTTCTTTTGGTACCTAAACATGATACTACTTACAACAAAGTAGACATGTACGTACCTTGTGTAAACAATCCTTTGTGCCACTTCTAATCACTTAAAACTCTCCTAAGGAATAATCACTTCCTAGAAAACAAGCAACAACAATAAATTAATAATTAACCAAATTTCCAGCAATATAATTTAGATTAAAACTCCTTAAAACTTCATTAAAAACATGTTTTTATGCTTAATTAATTATTAGAAATACAATAGGAACAAAATCCCCAAATTAATTGATTATAAGAACCCTAAAATCCCAATTTAAACAAATTAAAACCCTAGGTTTATAATTCATAAAATCTGAAAATTAAAACAACAGTTATAATCTGAAATTTATAATATTTATACCATCAAAATATAATGATACTAAAAATATAATCTTTATACTAAAATCAAAACCCAAAAAAATTTAAATCGGTATACATAAACCAAAAATGAGTTCGGGAGCGAGTGTACTAAAATAGCGTTCCCTTTAAAGGAGAATCGCTATTCTAGCCATAGGGCAGCCTCTACTAGCTCTTCCTTTTTTACAATTTCATCACCAAACAATACATACAATGCGATACCTAAAACTAAGTTAATAGATTTTATTTACAAGCATTAATCACGTAGGAATTACATTGCAAATTCGTTATTCTTTATTTAATTCAAATTTGTGAAAGGAGCAAAAATAAACAAGATCCGCCTTAGCTTAGGTGATCAATCAATCAATTAATTATTCAATTCTAATCTTATTTAACACAAGATACTATGTGGAATCGATTAATTAAATGTCCTTTTAAAGTTGTCAAACAACACTATTTTATTGATTAAAAATCTTTTAAACAAGAAAAGTAAATGTGATTGATCTAAGTGCTTGAGAATTTACCACTTCTCTTTGCGAGATCTCCGTTTAGAACACTTATGGACTCCTTCTTGTTCGGGAACCTCCACGGTAGTAACAAAAATTAAGAGGGGTGAGTGTTTAGGAAAATAGGGTTTGGTAGCACAAGTTCACAAGAATTTCTGCCAGGATTCTAGGTTAATTTTTGTCTGTTTAAGCCTCATATTAAGCCCCCATTTATAGGGAATGGGTGCACTTAGGGTTTTAAGCATACTGCTGAAGCAGGTGTCACGCGCATCTTGATGAGTTGCGCGTGGCATCCCAACGCAAGTGATTTAGTTGCGCTGCTATGGGTAGCGCAATTGAATGTCTTGCGTGCGGTTTTATGGTAAGATTCGATTCTATATTTTTATAAAATTTTGAATCTTTCGCGAGTGCATCTATAGAAGTTGGGTTGGGTGTTCCACACAACTGAATTAGTTGCGCGCGCCAGACTTGCGCGACTCATTGAGATGCGCGCGGATTTTTCTGCAGCAACAGTAATTTTAACCTAGGCGCCTCTAAATTCGTCATTATTGGGTCTTACGCATAGGCTTAAGCCTAATTATGATCGGGTTTAGGTATTTAGACCTTGTTTTGTATTTGTTTTAGGTTAGGCTAGTCTTTTTGTGTCTTTGCGGTTTAGTTAATCTCCATAAGCATTCTTCACTTCGATCCAACACGAAGATTGTTTTATTTATCGTCATTGCACTTCCTGTTGAGACAAGATACCAAAAGTAGATGTCTACAGTTAGCCCCCACTTTGATCGAGTTTAGGATAGACGATGAACAAAGTAGCCAAGAAAATAAATCCGAGACTTATTCAGCGATGTTCTCAAAGAATAGAGAATCTTTTAGAAATGTTAAGGATGTCGAAACGATCCTTAATTTGCTTAGTGTTTGAAAGAAGTAGCTATTAAGTCTAGAAAAAGTATTTTCTATGTCTTAACGCGCTAAAGAATCTAGATTGATCCTTTGCAATTGTAGAATCCTTTTACAAGTAAAGGTGTACTTGGTGATGTCATGTCATGAGAAGAGATCGATTTAAAAAGGATTAAAAAGGGGATGATTTCCTCCCAATCATGTCATCATTGGTCTAAAGTCCCTCGATATGTCATTGAAACTTTAGCCTGATTTTAACAATATGAAAAGATGATAAAAATAATGTTTCTGTTTTCGCAGCCTAAGCATTTTGGCTTTCGCAGAAGGAATAGAGTTCTTGACAATTCGCTTGTTAAAACGCAATACTCGATGTCCACAAGATAGAAATACATGTCTCGGGACTAGAGGCATATATCCAAATCTAGTGAGAAAGAAGAAAATCGGCACTTCTCTCAGTAGTTTTGTCCACAAGATGAGTACATGTGTCTCAAGACTGGGGGCACGTGACTACATAGGTGCGACATGGTCTCGTCGCTCTTTATACAGGGGGTGGACGACACCCTAACTGTCCAGTAAGCTAGTAAGCGCACTAACTACCTTATTTCCTTCCAATCAAGAAGTGTCTGTTCCTGAATGATTCAGCGTGCCTGTCGACTCGTGAGCTAACGCCTAAAGAAAAGTAATACCTTTTAGTTCCGAGAGGTAGATCTCGGAAAGATGGGGAAGAAGTGATATTTTACGCAACACCTACGCCATACAATTTTACGTTGTATGATAACACCTTGCATTTTACACTGCATGATGATGCTTTCCTTTTTGCTGTGGACGTGAAAAAAAAAGAAAATCCTGACATTAAAAACGTTAGTACAGTAAAATGACAAACTGTAGGGAATAATTTCAAGCGTTAACCCCTTATCTTGAACCCCACTGTGATCATACACTAAAGTACGGTGGCGTCCAAAAGGGAAGAAGATAGAGCAAAAGAGTCGCCAACAAGTTTTAGGAACTTGTAAACCGTTCACAGGGTGAAGGTTACACCCCTTAACGATCCAAGAGATCGTCAACTCCATAAGGTCTTGAACCAAATAAGGGTTCGGGGATGAAGGTACAAATCCAACCTAAAAGAGATTGAACCTGCCCTAATAATAGGCCTCTACTTTATTCTAATCGTATTCATGTGCGCTTTCTGACTAACATGCAATCATTAGGTTTAACCCTAAACCGGTTTATCTATGTTGGTTGAATATTAATGCACAAATAAATCTATTATTGACGATCACTTGAATTATAATTATAATTAACCCTAAACAAGATTATTAATTATCTTATTAAGCGTGATTACAAGTACCAATGCAAATTCCCTTTAAACATGCATAAAAAAAGTGTGATCAAGCAATAACAATAAATATAACCAAGCAACATAATAATAATCATAATCAAAAAAATTATAAAAATAATCATGAATCATGTTAATGTATAATAAAAGCAAGATCCTAGGCATGATACTAACAATATTAATAACAAACCCTAGCATGTCACTAAACAATAAAAATCAAAACATTAACCCTAACATGATACTAACAACCATAAATATTAGGAAGAACATAAAAGGCATTATAACGATCATATTTAATATTAAAATTACCCTAGACATGATACAAGGAATCATAATAACAACCTAAACATGATTTCTATATCATAACATCAATTAAACCATCAAAATACTTACTTGGATGCCTCGTACCTCTTTCTAATAACAAAATACACACATTAGTAACTTCAAGGAAAATATGAAACAACACAATTAAATTAAATAATTGAAAGAGAGATTAGAGACCAAACCCTCAGAAGTTAAACCTTTCACGTCTAGGGCGAAGGCAACTTCGAATATGGCTAGGTGTTTCAAGATCTAATGAATGCGGAATTTTGTATGTAAAAGCTAGTTTAGAAAAAGAGAGAGAGAGTAATTAAGGAAATGTTGATGAGAGTTGGTGAATTATTATAGAAGAGAACTGGTTATAAAATAAGAATTGATGAGAATTGATGAAAACTGGTTTTAGAATAAGAATAGATGAAAACTGGTTTTAGATGATTATAGATGAAAACTGGTTATTTTAGATGAAAACTAGCCATCCAAAACGGAGTTTTTAGTACGTTATTTATAAAGAAAATCAGCTAAAAAGATAAAATAACAAAACAGAGTCTTGGCGCACGTAAAACTGAACTAGCGCCAACGCTGGCTATTGGCGCCAGGCGCCAACATCAGCGCCAGGCGCCAAAGCTAGCGCCAAGCGTAGCGCCAGGCGCTTCAGCTGGCGTTTGGCGTTGATTCAGAAAATCACGCGTTTTCTCAAAATCAGATAAATATTGCCGTACAGGAGGTTAAAATCGTATTTTTCCTTAAAAATGCTCTTTGATTTTAATTAAAACTCTGAAAAGTCAACAAAAGTCAATTTATCAATGCTAATTGAATTCGGAATGAAAAGAACCTTCTAGAAGAGTCTAGAAGACTAAAACCATTCCTAATTGCATTAGAAATGATAAATCTATATTAGGCCCTCCCCAAGCTCAATGGGCCGCATATAAGGCTCAAACTGGGCCTAGTTCAGTAAATTGGCCATAACTTCCGCAATATTAATCGGAATTGGGCTTACAATATATCGTTGGAAAGCTCTTGTCAAGCCCCATCAAACTACACTACTATTGGGCCCATATCATGGACCAACCAAACTGGATTGGTTGTTATCTTAAAATAAGTTATAAAACAAAGAGAAGAGATAATAAATTAAAACTTTCCGCAACACTAAACTTTCCCCACTTTCACTTTATTCGATTATGATTCGATGCGAAAGGTACTCATCACTGGGTTTGGTTTTGGGGAGACACAAATGGGTGTCTACACAAACCTGTCTATGGGAGCTTTTACGTAAAGCACCACTACGGAATGTCTTTAGACACTTTTACGAAAAACGTTCAAAATGTATGCTTAGGGAAGGGGCACAACGCACGGTGTGCATGCAAAATGATGCAAAAAATATCAAAGAAGAAAACAAACTATAAAATGCAAAGAAATTTAAAAAGATTTTGATAATTTGCGCGCCATTACGTTTAAGGACGAGCAAAAACAGTTTGAAAATAATCTAACGGATCAAAATCTGGATACCCGTCATTTTAGTGACTAGCATCCGCACGCAACTCAGTGGGTCGCGCTCGGCAGGCGCGCGTATCGTTCTGATCTGCACTGGTCTGTCACGAGCAACTGTTTCAGTTGTGCGCGACATTTAAGTCAGTAAAAAGAAATCGCTGAGCATGATTTTCATTTTACTCTCTTCTTCTTCTTCATTCGCCATTTTCGTCCCTCTCTCTCTCTTAAAATCTCATTTTTTGCGATTTTCCAAAGCCAAAGGAAGTAGATCTCACCCTTAATTAACATTTTCCATTATCCAATGTAATTTATTTTTTTGTTTAAATTCGTTCGTTCTTGGCGGAATTTGGGTGTTTTTTGAACCTTTAAACCCCAATGTTCGAATTTGGAGTTTTTTATCCGGCCCATTATTCTTGAAATTATTTTTTCCATGCTATTGTGCTATGTTAATGGAGTGATTTGCAACAAATTTCATGAAAAATGGCTAAGTATTGAACCTTGTATGAGCATTTCTTCGTTTGAGTATGTTTTTTGCACTTTCCTTCGAATTTGGTTTTTTTTTTTGTTATTTTGGTTGCTCATATTTGTTATACTTGTTGATTATGAAGTAATTATAGTATTAGAACTAATTATGTCTTCATGAATAATGTTTTGAAAATTTTGAATCCAAAAATTGGCGCGAAGTGTATACTTAGCTTTATTTTTGCCATGTTCGAACTTCTAGATTGTTTGGTAGATGATAAATGCAATGTTATTACTATAATTCGCCTAGGCATAGTTAAAACTGGTATAGGATGGCTTTTTTGGGTGTTAGAAGCCCCCATTTACTGAGTTTAACTGCAGGTATATTAGCCCGCTAGCATGGGTGGCATTCGATTTTTATGTTTTGCCCTTTCGGTAAGGGTTATGCTGCCGAAATGGATCCAGAACATGTATATTAGCTTAGTTTTTAATAAACTAATAAAGAAACTTTGTCCATTCATTGCATGGACTCGCCTCCATTTGTCAATGTTGAGGAGGTTCTAGGAGATCCCGTGCTTGACGAGGCGGTTCACCCTCGAAAGAGGGTGACCCATCCTCGAGAGGAGATCCGGGAGCGATGCGTCAGAGCTAATCGTTGTCGCCAGAAGGATGTGGTTTGGGAGGCTCCTCCTAATTGGGACCCTGGGGTCCTCAAGTGGGACCCAGACCATCATGTCTCGATTAGAGTGAGTCTTTTTTTGCCTCCGTTTTTTTTCTTTCTTTTTTCTTCAAAACAAGTTTTTAACTCTCTTTTGTGCCTTTCTCTCTCCTTTTTTTAGAGTGAGCCTAGCATGCACCTATACGACTCTAGTGATCTGCGAGGTTGTTTTGAGAGTTTACACGAGGTGGTTAAGGAGGTTGTGGAGATTTCGGGAATCAGCTCCCAGCTGCAGGTCTTCGGGATTTATTGAGTCAGCCTGTGTCGTCGGCTTTCCTTCGTGGATTAATGGTGTTTTGGTGGGATTCCACCAACACATTTCTAGGAAGAGATGACGATTACCCCTTACGATTTCTCTATGATTATGGGTTTTCCTTTCGGAGGTGAGCTCGTAGCTAGGAGGTCGTTAAGGGGTTAGACGAGAGACTGCGTGACCTCGTGGGGACCATCTTGCGGCGGCCCTTCACATGTATACGCAGTCTTGTCCATACTCGGCTTTTGCCAATAATTTGTCAGCTGACTAGGTTGATCGACAGTTGTAGACACCTAAAAATATCTCCCAAAAACCAAACCCGATGATGAACCACCTTTCACCGTCATTATTGTCCAGGTTGAGTATTTAATCTTTGGAGTGCTTAAATCCATATTTCCATTTCATAAACCAATCCAATTCCTATCCCATTTCCCCAAACCATAACTTATTTTCCTCTTTTCGTGCCTTTAAATCCAAAATAATTCATTTTGTGTCCTTTAAAATCATTCAAATCGTGTCCTTTTTAAAAAAAACGTTTATTCCAGTTTATTTTGGTCAATAATGTCGGTCCAATGATTGAATAGTTGTATGGGGTTTGAAATGAGCTTTTGAACAATATATTATAAGCCCAAATCAGAGTTGTAATGAATTAGTTATGACCAAATTATTAAAATGAGCCCAAACCGAACCTAAGTCCACCTTACCTACAACCCAATGATCATTTGGAGGGTCCAAATTATTTAATCCCATTCCTAACCAATTAGGATTAATTGGAATCTTCTATAAGTTTCTAAAATATCTTAATTATCATTTTTGAAAAGATAAGATTAAAGAGTTTGAAATTGAATAAAATTCCTCTTTTTGAATGTCCTATTTCTATTCGAATTGAAAGACGTTCAAATATAGACAGATATTATTATCGTGCCTCATAGCTTTTATCCAAATATTTAATTTTTGGATAGCCCTTGAAATTATCTTTCTAATAATATATTATAATATCAGTTTCGAGCTATAACGAAAAAGATATGAATGAAATATCAAACTCTATCCAAAACTGACACCCTCTCATTATTTCGTCCATATATTTATCTGATTCTAATTGGGTTAGAAAGTAGACATCAAGAGATTGCCAATGATATCTTATTTATCTTATTCCGATTTCTGGATCAAAAGATATGATAAAAAAAAAAAAAAAACTGCAGTATACCGAGTTTTAATCCGATGTAATTCGGATCTTATCTTGATTCTTCGACCCCTTTTTTTTCCTTATAAATAGAGTTCATATCTCCCCTTTTTCAATCATCAACAAGATTGATCACAAAATCTTTCTCTCTTCCTTTCTTTTACACCAAAAATCATTCTCTTCTATCTCTCATATTCTAAGCCTTAAACCTATATTTCTAATTACACCATTCTTTCCTTAAGCAATCCAAGGAGTCAATACTCAACCCGAGGTTCCGTACTTAAACCAAAGCGTGAAAGGTATAATTAACTGAGGGTTTAGACTAAATCAACTCCACTTTTTATTTAATTTAATTATTTCAATTTGATTAATTTTTTTTATTGAAGTTACTAACAATTTATTCATGATGTAGCAGTTTAAAGGAATGCGCAGAATGTGAGTAATTAATTAATTTAATTACTTATTTTATTTTTGATATTGCTAGTATCATAATAGGGTTACTTTATATTTGATTTGACTCTCGATATTATTGTTACATTGCTTCCTATATTAATGTTTATTCTATTATATTTTTGAATGATCACCACATTGCTTGTTTAAAGGGAATATTTAATTGAAAAACTCGCCTAATAAGACAATTTGGACAACCGGTTTATGTTCCTTTTTAATCTTATTGTTTAATCAAGGGGTCACAACTTTTAGAATTATTTGTTGCATTAATATTAAACCAATTTAGTATAATAATAGTTTGGAGCAAATTGAATTTTAGTTTGCATGCCTTTTAGATTGCAGGAATCACTTTTCAGTATAAGAATCGAGAAGAGGCCAATACAGGCGAATGTGACTCCATGACTCACATCGTACCATCATCCCCGATCCTCCTTTCGTGGTTCCAAACCATATGGAGTTAGTAATCTCATGGATTATGAACAGGGTGTAACCTTCACGGGTCAATCGTTGTTGCTTTTGGTTGTCCCTTATTCGTGGTTGCCTTTTATGATCCGTGAAAGGTTTACAAGTTCCTTAAAAACTTGTTGGCGGCTCCCTACTTTGCTTTGTCCCTAATCGTTTTCCCTAATCGTATAAGTCAATTCTCACTTCCTATGAGTGCCAAGCATATTCACCACATGCTTAACGTAGGCGCACTTCGAACGACGCCTACAATTTGGCGACTCCACTAGGGAGGATTCTTGGTTATTTATCAATTTGAGTGATCGGTATTTAATTGAGATGAGTGGATGAGACTTGAAAGATTCTTGAATTATTTTCATGAGATTTAATTGGCATTGTCACATATGCATATGCATTTTGGCTTACCTATTTTTCCACAATAGTACGTTTTCTACGTATGTGGCTAGCCCGACGGATTTAAGCTCTATCAGCCCAAAAACGCTCATGGCAATAAGGGTTCATATGAGTTTTTAAATCCTCCCAAACCATGGAGTCGAGTTTGATTCATCACGAACTCGCGAAGTTGCTCGTTGGCATACACCCTCAAGGGAGGATGCCTTGCTAACGCGTCCAAACTCTTAACCATGGTACCCTTTGACACCGAAATAAGCTTGACCATAGTCGAACATAAAAACTTGACTTTAGGTTGCAAACTTTATTGCATCATGCCTGACGATGTGCTTATATGTGAATTTTTTTATTGAAATTTTTTTTAATTATTTTTTTTTCTCTTATAATACCCTTTTTATTGTTTTTAGATTCGAGTCATAGATTTTTTTTAAAATTTGAGTCAACCCGAATTTTTATTTCTTTATCCTGCACAAGAGTCAACTTGTTTTGGTCATAGCCAGAGTTCTATAAAGAGTTAAGTGTCGTACAACCTATGGATCTGTAGCCCCGAGTTTTATCTTTCATTTGAAGTGTGAATCAGAGTCACAGATCAAAATTTATAACCGATATACTACAGACTGTCCAGTTCAGGTGTCTATTTAGCGTCAACTTTTTTTTTCTTCTTTTTTTTTTTTTTTTTTTTTTTATGTTTTCATGTCAAGCTTGTCTTAGCCAAGTCCTTTAATCCATGTCAACTCGTATAACATAAGATTATAGATTTTATTTTTATTTATTTTTTTATATACCCATGAGTCAAAACTCTTCTAGAATTCTAGTCCTCTTCCTAGTTTCTTGTGATTTATTTTTTGTGCTAACCTTAACATGTGTTCCTTGTCTTTGATTGTGGTTGATCTTATTTATGACTAACGATTACCAATGGACCGTTTTCACCTAGTGAATAGCATAAACATTAAAATTGGACAAAATTAATCAAGTTAGTTTGTCTTTTAGTCTTCCGTGCTATTTGGTCATTGGGTCCTTTGTTTTTCATACCGTTTACATGTATAGCCATGCGATCATACCATGAGTCTTAATAAACTCAGCTAATCACACATGTTGAGTCGTTTCACACACTTTGTCTTCGAGTAATACACTATATTGTTTATGATCGTATATTGGGACCATGCATGCGTCATTCTTCGTCGTATTAGGAATAAGTGGAGTATTTCCCATCGGTTAAAATTCTTTCATACACTCTTCCTTTCCAATCCGAGTATTGATTCAATGCATTAAGTGAGCTCCTTTTGTTCCATAGTAATCGAGTTCAAGAATCACTGAGCAAGAGTTGGAAAATAAGGGGAACGTCATTCCTTCCTTCTTTTCTCCCAATCAAAGCATCATTAATAACAAACTTCTTGTCCCTCTTGGCGGTATTCATAAGCAACCATGAAGAAAAACACAAGACAAGTTTTCCATACAAGATTTTATGCTTTTTTTCTTCTTTTGTTTCAACCTTTTCCCCTAATAAGTCTAGCATAAGTTTTCCTTATCCTTATATTTCTTACCTTTTCCATCAATGAACATTTCTTTCCTTTGCATTCGTTCATGTCATTCACAAAAAAAAAATATATAATTGCCGAACTGAACACAAGGTACTCCAATGTCTTGAGGCACCTTTGCAACCCATTCATTCCCAGTTAACCATTCAAGCACACATTCCATTCCTTCATCAACCACTTAGAGCCTCGTCTAACGTTTGGCCTTCATTTTTTCAACCCACATTCACTCAACCCTAGGATTGGAAGATGTATAATTTGTGTAACATTCAAAAAAAAAGTAAAAAAATCAGCAAAGAAACAATAAAACAATGTCTAAGGGTAAGTGTTCCAATGTCTTTGATATGAACACGTCTCAAATTGCGTCTCTCATCGAGTGCTTGGTACCGTGCCTGAGAAACATAAATGCTAAGTGAGTGATGGATTGCATGATCTGAGATTTCCCACATTGATCCAAAACACTGAAAAAAATAACGAAAAGCAAAAAATAATAATTAAAATAAAATAAACTTGCAAAATTAAAAATTTTCAAATTCACAATTACACATCTTATGGATTCTCTTGGGTCTTGAGTCTTGTACCCTTTTCTTCTTTAAACCATCAACTTAACCATATTACAACCCCTAAAAGACCTCTTTGAGGTGTACATAAACTTTTTCAAAGTTCGGTTAGAGCTACGTTCGGCCTGATTCCTAACGGATACGTAGGCAACCTCACACTGAGGTGCGGCCACATTCATATGCATGAATGAGTCAAAAAATATTCAATGCTTATCCCTATAACCCTATCCATCCAGAGCTAGACTTGGGGGCTTGAATCCACATCATTTAGCCTACCTAGCCTAAAGAGTCACATCTCGACTCTTCTCATATCTATTTCCGATCCCTCACCATAGCCTTTGTAGCCTCACTTTAGTATCACTTTCACACACTTCTTGCACACATACATAGCCATATCATCTTTCCCTTTAAGACCCCTTTTTCATGAAATATTGTTTCAAAATTGTGCATGCTTCATCATCTTTCAAGACAACATTCATTAGAAGAAACATTGTGTACTTGCTTAGCTTCCTGACCCGAGCAATATTCATTGTTTCACGCATCGCATAATGTGCTGAGCAACATTTATATATCAATGATTTTTAATGATAAAAAGCATATTGTGCTGATATTCTTGACCGAAGTAACATTAATTATGCAATAATCACTTCATCTATATACGTGCTCATCTTCCAGACCTAAGTGATGTTCAAGATTGCTTCTTTACACCATATATGATGCTTAGCTCATGACCTAAGTTCATTAATCTATCGTGTCACATGATGTAATTGTCCTTAGCCTCTTGGCCTAAGAACATGCATCATGCATACATTATTTTCAAGACAAGCAATTCAATCCATGTGATTCATTTCGTCTTGCTCGAAGAAGAAGTTCAAAACTTTTTCCTTTATAATGTCTTTTCTATTGGGGATATTAAAACTTTTCCAAAATTTTCTCATCTAGGGAAGTTCAAAAATAATACTTTTTCACGCTTTTCTTTTTCAGGATAAAGTCGATACCCTCTACTCATAACAAAATGACGGAAAATTTTTGCTTTTGTATTTTCAATTGCTTGTGTCTGCACACACACTTATACACACACAATCACAAGTCATGTCATGTCAAGTCAAGCTTGGTCAAGTCAGTTGGTCAATTCAATCATAATATATAAGAGTCCCTTGGCAAATTTTATATTGCAGGTTTCAATTACAGCCCACGTCCGGGGACAAGTGGACCATCTACAACCCACGTTCGGGAATAAGCGAACCAATTACATCCCACGTTCGAGGACAAGCGAACGTTTTACAGCCCACATTCGAGGACAAGCAAACCAACTACAGCCCACGTCCGGGGACAAGCGGACCATCTACAGCCCACGTTCGGGGACAAGCGAACCAATTATATCCCACGTCTGGGGACAAGCGAACCAATTATAGCCCACGTCTTGGGACAAGCATGGAAAATTTTCGGTCGTTGTCATCTCTCAAAGCAAAGAAGTTAGCGACTACATTATATGTCGACTTTCCTCAACCATGGAAAGTATCTCAACCGGTGGGTTTCTTCAAGCATAGAAAACTGCTAAAATCATGAGTCGACTTTCCTCGAGCACGGAAAGTATTATCGGTGGGTTTCTTCAAGCATAGAAAACCATCAATTCATATGTTGACTTTCCTCAAGCATGGAAAGTACCATCCGGTAGATTTCTTCAAGCATAGAAAGCTGCCAAATTCATTAGTCGACTTTCCTCAAGCATGGAAATTGTTTCAACAAAACTTCATTCGGTGGATTCCTTCAAGCATAGGAAGCTACCAAACTCATTTGTCACTGATACACTGGTGTCAGATAAGAATTCTATCTCTTTACTATTTTATCTATAGAATTAACATTTTTTTGCAGGTATCGGCGTATTCAAAGTGATTTAGGATCGCCAAACGTCTTAAATCATTCTCTGTCCCTATTGACTACCTTGACTATCGTTTTTGAAACTGACGCTTCTACAAATTCTGTCAAAGTGAGGGCTTCTGTAGACACTTAAAAATGTCTCCCCAAAACCAAACCCGATGATGAACAACCTTTCACCGCCATTATTGGTCAGGTTGAGTATTTAATCTTTGGAGTGCTTAAATCCATATTTCCATTTCATAAACCAATTCAATTCCTATCCCATTTCCCCAAACCATAAATTATTTTCCTCTTTTCGTGCCTTTAAATCTAAAATAATTCATTTCCTGTCCTTTAAATCATTCTGTTCGTGTCCTTTTTATAAAAACGTTTAGTCCAGCTTATTTTGGTCCATAATCTGAGACCAATGATTGAATAGTTGTATGGGGTTTGAAAAGAGCTTTACTAAGTTATATTATAAGCCCAAGTCCGAGTTATAACGAATAAGTTATGGCCAAAATATTAAACTGAGCCCAAACCAAACCTAAGCCCACCTTACCTATGACCCAATGATCATGTGGAGGGTCCAAATTATTTAATCCCATTCATAAACCAATTAGTAATTATTGGAATCTTCTATAAGTTTCTAAAGTATCTGAATTATCAATTTTGAAAAGATAAGATTAAAGAGTTGAAATTGAATAAAATTCCACTTTTTGAAAGTCCTATTTCTTTTCGAATTGAAAGACTTTAAAATATTGACAGATATTATTTTCGTTCCTCATAGCTTTTATCCAAATATTTTATGGTTGGATATCCCTTGAAACTATCTTTCCAATGATATATTATAATATCAATTTCGAGCTATAACGGAAAAAAGATATGAAGAAATATCAAACTCTATCCAAAACTGACACCATCTCACTATTTCGTCCATATATTTTATTGTACATAATATTTTAATCAGATTCTAATAGGGTTAGAAATTAGACTTCAAGATCTTTCCAACAATATCTTATTTATCTTATTCTGATTTCTGGATCAAAAGATATGTTAAAAACAAAAACAAAAAAAACTACAGTGTATCGAGTTTTATTTCGATTTAATTCGAATCTTATCTTGATTCTTCGACCCTTTTTTTCCTTATAAATAGAGTTCATATCTCCCCATTTTCAATCATCAACAAACTTGATCACAAAATCATTCTCTCTTCCTTTCTTTTACACCAAAAATCATTATCTTCTCTCTCTCATATTCTAAGCATTAAACCTATATTTCTAATTACACCATTCTTTCCTTAAGCACTCCAAGGAGTCCATACTCGACCCAAGGTTCCGTCCTTAAACCAAGGCGTAAAGGTATAATTAACTGAGGGTTTTGACTAAATCAACTCCACTATTTATTTAATTTAATTGTTTCAATTTGATTTATATTTTTTATTGAAGTTACTAACAATTTATTCATGATGTAGCAATTTAAAGGAACGCGCAGAATGTGAGTTATTAATTAATTTAATTACTTATTGTATGGAATAATTTTAAGCGTTAACCCCTTAGCTTGAACCCCACTGTGATCATACACTAAAGTACGGTGGCGTCCAAAAGGGAAGAAGATAGAGCAAAAGAGTCGCCAACAAGTTTTAGGAACTTGTAAACCGTTCACAGGGTGAAGGTTACACCCCTTAACAATCCAAGAGATCGTCAACTCCATAAGGTCTTGAACCAAATAAGGGTTCGGGGATGAAGATACAAATCCAACCTAAAAAAGATTGAACCTGCCCTAATAATAGGCCTCTACTTTATTCTGATCGTATTCATGTGCGTTTTCTGACTAACATGCAATCAATAGGATTAACCCTAAATCTGTTTATCTATGTTGGTTGAATATTAATGCACAAATAAATCTATTATTGGCGATCACTTGAATTATAATCAAATTAACCCTAAACAAGATTATTAATTATCTTATTAAGCGTGATTACAATTACCAATTCCCTTTAAACATGCATAAAAGGCGTGATCAAGCAATAACAATAAATATATCAAGCAACATAATCATAATAAGAATAATGATCATAATCATGTTAACAATCATAATAATTAAAATAATCATGTTAAAGCATAATAATAGCAACATCCTAGGCATGATACTAACAAGATTAATAACAAACCCTAGCATGTCACTAAGCATATAAAAATCAAATCTTTAACCCTAACATGATACTAACAATCATAAATATTAGGAAGAACATAAATGGCATTGTAACAATCATACTTGATATTAAAATTACCCTAGACATGATACTAGGAATCAAAATAACAACCTAAGCATGAACTCTACATCATAACATCAATAAAAACATTAAAGTACTTACTTTGATGCCTCGTACCTCTTTCTAATAACAAAATACACACGTTAGTAACTTCAAGGAAAAATAATAATAAAACAATTAAATTAAATAATTGAAAGAGAGATTTGGGACCAAACTCTCAGAAATTAAAACTTTCACGTCTAAGGCGAAGGCAACTTCGAATATGGCTAGGTGTGTCTAGATCTAATGAATGCGGAATTTTGTATGTAAAAGATAGTTTAGAAAAGAGAGAGAGAGAGAGTAATCAAGAGAATCTAGATGAGAGTTGGTGAATGATTGAAGAGAATGAGAGAGAATTGAAAACTGGTTGTAGGTGAATATAATTGAAAACTGGTTGTAGGTGGATGAAAACGGAGTTTTTACGACTTTATTTATAGAGAAAATCAGCCAAAAAAATAAAATAAACAAAACAGAGTCTGGCGCACCTAAAACAGAGCTGGCGCCAACGCTGGCTTATTGGCGCCAGGCGCCAACACTAGCGCCAGGCGCCAAAGGCGCCAAGCGCTATAGCTGGCGTGTGGCGCTGATCTGGAAAATTACGCGTTTTCTTAAAATCAGATAAAAATTGCCGTACAAGAGGATAAAATCGTATTTTCCTCAAAAATGCTCTTTGATTTTAATTAAAACTCTGAAAAAGTCAACAAAAGTCAATTTATCAATGCTAATTGAGTTAGGAATGAAAAGAACCTTCTAGAAGAATCTAGAAGACTAAAACCATTCCTAATTGCATTAGGAATGATAAATCATATTAGGCCCTCCCCTAGATCATTGGACCGCATATAAGGCTCAAACCGGGCCTAGTTTGGTAAATTGGCCATAATTTCCTCAATATTCATCAAAATTGGGCTTATAATATATCGTTGGAAAGATCTTTGCAAGCCCCATCCAACTACACTACTATTGGACCCATATCATGGACCAACCAAACTGGATTGGCTGTTCTTTTAAAATAAGTTTTCAAATATAGAGAGAAGAGAAAAGAAATTAAAACTATCCGCAACACTAAATTTTCCACACTTTCACTTCATTCGATTATGATTCGACGTGAAAGGTACTCATCACCGGGTTTGGTTTTGGGGAGACACAAAATGGTGTCTACACTTATTTTATTTTTCATATTTCTAGTATCATAATTAGGTTATTTTATATTTGATTTGACTCACGATATTATTGTTAAATTGCTTCCAATATAAATATTTATTCTATTATATTTTTTATGATCACCATATTACATGTTTAAAGGGAATATGTAATTGAAAATCACGCCTAATAAGATAATTTGGACAACCGGTTTAGGTTCCTTTTCAATCTTATTGTTTAATCAAGTGGTCACAACTTTTAGAATTATTTGTTGCATTAATATTAAACCAATTTAGTATAATAATAGTTTGGAGCAAATTGAATCTTTGTTTGCATGCCTTTGAGATCACAGGAATCACTTTTCATTATAAGAATCGAGTAAAGGCAAATATGGGCGAATGTGACACCATGACTCACATCGTACCATCATCCCCGTTCCTCTTTTCATGGTTCCAAACCATATGGAGTTAGTAATCTCATGGATTATGAATAGGGTGTAACCATCACGGGTCAATCGTTGTTGCCTTTGGTTGTCCCTTATTCGTGGTTTCCTTTTATGATTCATGAACGGTTTACAAGTTCCTTAATAACTTGTTGGCGGCTCCTTACTTTGCTGTGTCCCTAATCGTTGTCCCTAATTGTATATTTTATTCGCACTTCCTAAGAGTGTCAAGCATATTCACCACATGCTTAACATAGGCGCACTTCGAACGACGTTAACAAAATTTTCCATTGGGTTACTTATCTGCCTTAGTGACTTGGGGTAGGTAGGTAACTTGAGTTGGGTG
The DNA here is from genome assembly GCF_001683475.1 of Chenopodium quinoa. NCBI lineage: Eukaryota > Viridiplantae > Streptophyta > Magnoliopsida > Caryophyllales > Amaranthaceae > Chenopodium > Chenopodium quinoa. The sequence goes on along the minus strand of NW_018744813.1, from coordinate 2,456,190 downwards.
GAGGTGTCGTATGCCCGTATGCTTACAGCTATTGGCAAGGCAACCCGAGTGATGGATTCCGAGGCAGCTACTGAGGTGCCTCAGATCTCCCTTACGTGGCATGGTTGTATCTTTGACGTGCGTACTTATCCCTTTTTTTTTTTCTTTTAATCCTCATTTTTGTTTTCTTTTTTCTTATTATTTTTTGTTTCTTATAGGCTTGGGGATATTCGTACCTGCCTTTCTTAACCCCTAGGATGCTCGGGGCTGCTCATTTTCCTATCGGCCATCGACTGGTCACGATTAAGAAGAGACGATCTAGGTGGTTGGGTGCCTCCTACGACGTTGGTCACGTATACCGATGCTTTTGGATCAGTAATTCGCGAGATTCTCCCAGCAGCGGAGGAGGAGGAGGACATACCGTATATTCTTGAGACGGTTGAGTCGGTATGTTTGTTTCGTATATGTATTTGTTTTTACATTTGTTTTCATATACGTTTGTTCCTTATTTGTCCTTGTATTTGGACCAGGTATCGCGAGAGACCGTGAACGGCATGGAGAGGACTATACGTGCTTTCCGAGCTGCTTATCGGAGAGCCCTCGTGGATTTATCATGTCGTGATCATCGGATGGTCGCGGTAAGTTTATTTCTTTTTCTTTTATCAAAATTATTACAAAGTTTTGTGTATTAATCTTTGTTTGGATTTTGTAGGATGTACAGCAGCCGTCTGGGAGTCGTCGAGCATCCTGACTTCCTTTGTATTTTTTAGAAACACATGTGTGTGTGTGTGTGTATATATATATATATATTGTACATATGACACACATTTTATATATGTCATTATTTTTCTTTTGTTTCCATGATTTTTTTTTTTTTTAAGTAAAGCAAAAAAATTTCCCGAAGGAGGGAAAGGATTCCCGACTTACCCCCCTAGAAAATATAACAAAAAAAGGAACAAGGAAAAGAGGACATGAAAAAGAAAGTGAAAAAGATGGGAAAAAGAAAAAAGAAAGAAGGAGAAAAGGAAAATAAGAAGAAAATAAGAAAATAATATTAAATAAAATAAAGCATAAAAAAGGACACAAGAGTTTCACAAAATTTAAGCGTATGATTATTCATAAGATTTCGTCAATATTCCGTTATTATGGAGTTCAAAATACGGAAATAAATGAAAACGACATGTCGCAACCAGACGTCTTGCGCGCGGCTGTTGCGCGCATGTGAATTGGTTGCGCGTGCCACCTGTGAGTGAACTTTCCTCATAGCGAAAATTACTGAAAATTTTCCCCTCTTGGGTCTATTTATGCGTGGTTTTGTGTAAGATTTTGATCATCTCGTATTCATTCACTTAGTAGTGTTATAAAGAATTCATCTCTCTAAATTCTAATTTCTTCTCCCCCCCTTTTTTTTACACATTGATGAATTGAAAAAACCTTTGAACAACGATTGAAACAATGGGTCACTTCCCTTTCAGTTGAGGATAAACTAGCCTTCAAAGTATACCACCTTAACCCTCTATTGAATTATATGCAACTAGTTATAAACTTTGATTTTCTCCATACTGTTGTCAATCATTGGGACTCGAACCACCATCCCTTTCTTTTTAAAGAGGATGAAATTGTCCCATTACCTGGCGAGTTTAAGGCTCTACTAGGCTTCCATACAAATACTTTCCCTGTGACATATGCCCCTAACTTGTCAGATGTTGTTTTTCAACAATTTTTTGGTTTGAGTGACAATGATATGGTTAACATTGGAAAAGAAGAAGGCATGGATTTAATTCAGTTTATTGAACATTTCGTCGCCCCTCGTGACAACTTGACTAAACAACGTTTTAAAATTCATGCTTTATGTTATTGTTTTGTTGTCAATTGTTTACTTAGGACAAGTAAAGAATACGGAGATTATTCCATGGTGTCCATAGTAGAGAAAATAGAGGGATGTCATTCACCCGCTCCTTTAGCTTTGGCGGAAACCGTTCTATGCTTGAATCGCCTTAGAGGATACCCTAACGAGAATGATTTCACTGGAAGTCCACTCCTATTATACGTACGTTTTTTTCGTCATAAAGCAGCACAAGTTAGTAAGTTGCGCTGGCCTTACCAGCGCAATCTTCACTAATGCGCACGGATGGCGTGTGCAATTGATTTTGATACGGGCGCCACCTGCTCGTGTAATTTTGCAAATTAATTTTCTTTGGTTTTTTCAGATTTGGCTCATGGAGCGCTTGCGAACTATTGAACAGCCAGAAAATTTTGAGGCTCATAGAGTGAGAACATTCCCTGGACGTCGAATTCTCTATAAACACAAGACTGAAGAAGAATAGACGTCATTTTTCTGTCATGGGGTTCCCAACATACGCTTTGTGATTCCTTGGTGGAACATAAGTAGTATGGTTGGGAATAATTTTAATTGTCCCTATATTAGCCTTTTAGGCCTATCTAGTACTACATACATTTTTCCTTGTAAGGTGATGAGACAATAAGGAATGAAACAAGTTATCCCCCCTCATGATTATGACGCCCCTGAAGATGTGATTTTAAAGCCTGAACGAATCCCTTGTTGGATGGAATATTGGACAAGTCTCCCTAGATGGGTAGTACAAAGTCCAACTTCAAGAATTGTGTTATCCTCTTTCTACAAGGCTTGGATGAATGCGGCGGACAAGAGTGAGCTAAGCAAGGCTCAATCACAAAATCAAGTTGCCTCGGCTCGCAATCCATCCAAACCTTTGATGCATTCGACCACCACTACTCCTCCTAGTGGCCAAAACAAAGGAGTGAGAAGAAAATTAGACTGCTCATCTCCTAAGGCTCGTTCAAAGGAACCAAAGAGAAAAGCTCCTCCTAAACATGCACAACAAGGGGTGAAGATTAAAGAACCTTCACCAAATACTCGCAAGAAGACCCCAAAAATTGTTAAACGAATAGGAAAACAAGTTGCAAACACCCCAATCCCTAAATTGAAGAACAATGTTTGGGTTAAAAAGAAGAGTGAAGAGAAAAGCTCTAAGGTTGTTGAAACTACTGCGATGGAAAATACTCCTCTGTCTACTGTGACAATTGAGGATATAGTAAAACCTTAGAGTGTTACACAACATGTCATTAGTTTAATTCGAATAAAGTATAATCCCTACTATTTTTTTTTAATTTATCATCTAGTTCAACAATGCCTCTTGTATTTTTGAATTTCGAATGGAATAAAATGAGCTTTATTACATAATTTTTTTTATATGACCAAATCATAAAGATTGCATACCTATTCGTATTACAAAATTAGGTCTTTGCGTAGTTCTTTGCAATGTTTTTATTATGTATTTATATATATATATATATATATATATATATATATATATATATATATATATATATATATATATATTTTATTCAACCTCTTATGTAGAAATTGAATGAAAAAATTAATCAAACTTTGTTTAATAATTTAAATCAAAGCTTAATTTTTATTTTCCGAGCATATGTTATTTTCGAGAAACACCCTCTTTTTTTTGCAAGTAAAAATCGCAATTTTGTTCTCGCGCAAAAATTATGGGTTTGTAGTTCGTCATCAGGTGGCGCGCGCAACGTCTAAGGTTGCACGAGCCTGTGCTACGAGTGATAAAAAAATTCGCATTATTAAACCCCCCCCCCCCAAGTGTGAACAGTTTTTCGTGGTGTTCGAAAAAATTTTGAACACTTGAATGGTATATGTTTTGTTTTTAAATTACCCCCCAAGTGGTATGAACTTTACCGTGTTATTCGGTAAAGTGCGTTACACTTATAATCTTTTAATTGAATGCTAAAAAATGATTTATTTGATGAATGAACGAGTTTATCCGGATTTCATATGTAATATTTTGTAAATCTATCAATGTTTATTAGTTGGCGAATTTCATCACCTCCAATATCTATTAATCTGACAGCTCCTCCTGATAGAATTTCAAATTACGCGGTGGGGCCCTATCCATTTAGGTTTGAATTTCCCTCTTGGATCGGTTGGTGGGCCTCCAACCTCTTTTAGTACAAAGTCACATTCTTTGATAATTCTGGGTCGTACCCTTTTGTTAAAGCTCTTAATCGTCGTTCATCGAGGAATAATAGCTCTTCATACCTCGCTCTTACCCATTAAGCTTCCGGTAGCTTACTTTCGAGTACGATGCGTAAGGATGCTATTTCTAGTTCGACTGGTTAAATTGCGTCCATTCCGAAAACTAAGGAGTATGGAGTTACTCCTATTGATGTTCGTATGGACGTTCTATAACCCCATAGAGCGAAGTGTAGTTTATTCGACCAGTCTTTATAATGTTCTCCCATTTTCTTAATGATGACTGTTATGTTTTTATTTGCCGATTCTAGTGCTCTATTCATTTGGGGCCTATATCGGGATGAATGATGGTGTTTTACTTTATAACAAGTTAAGAGGGTCTTAACTTCAGCTTTAAAATCCCTGATCACTAATAAGTTCGTGTGAAACTCCATATCTACAATATATGTGTCTTTCAAGAAACTTTGCGACATGTTTAGAAGTGATATTCATGTAAGAAGCGACCTCAATCCACTCAGTAAAGTAATCGATGGCTACTAATACGTACTTGTGCTCTCTTGCTCCTGTTGGAGATATTTTTCCAATTATGTCACTTCCCCAAGTCGAAAAAGGCCAAGGGGAAGTGAGATTATATAGTTCGGATGGTGGAAGGTGTTGTAAGTTAGCGAACATTTGACACTCTGGACATTTTTCAACATATTGTATGCAATCATATTCCATAGTGGACCAATAGTACCCTAGTCGTGAAATTATTTTAGCAAGCATTTTATCATTCATGTGTGGTCCACAAACACATTTGTGAGTATTTTCCAAAAGGCGTGTGGATTTAGGTTGGTCTATACACAATAAGCTTTGACCATTAGGCCCCTTTTTGCATAATTGACCATTTAATAGACCATATTGGGCCGCAAGTGTTCTTAGGGCTCGTTGGTCTTTCGATGAAGTATTTTTAAGATATGTACCATGAGTAATATATTGGAGGATATGATCATACCAAGGATTGTCTCTTTCAACGTCATTTATTTCCTCAATAGCGTTGCAATATGCTGGTTCTTCTCTTCTATCAATGCATAATGGCATCATATTTAAATGATCTGGAATGTTGATCATTGAGGCTAATTTTGCTAGCGCATCGACAAATTGATTATAATCCCTTAGAGGTATTTAAAATCTATATGTTCAAAATGCTCGATGAGTTGCTCTAGGTGTGCTTGGTATAATATCATTGTGGAGTTCTTTATTTTCCATTTTTTTAGTATATGATTTATAATCAAACTAGAATCTTTAAATACCTCTAATTTTTGCACACCTATGTTAGCTGATGCTTCTACTCCAATAATGCACGCTTCATATTCCGCGGCATTATTAGTAACCTCAAAGTCTAGTTTGACAGAGATTGGAGTATGTGCTCCCTCTGGACATATGAGTAACACTCCCACGCCACATCCTTTTTTATTGGATGCATTGTCGAAGTACATTACCCATTTGTCATCTTGCGTCATGAGAAACTCTTCATCCGTGAGATGAGTAGTTTCTTCATGACTCGTTTAAATAGGATGTTGGGCCATAAAATCAGAAATTACTTTCCCTTTTATTGAATTTTCAAGAATATATTTTAATTCAAATTCGGCCAACATCACCAACCACTTGGATATTCTTCCTTGTATAGGTGGTTGTTCAAACAAATACTTTATCGGATTTTGTTGAGAAATCTCATGAGTAGTGTGTGGTAACATATAATGTCATAGTTTTTTAGTTTCCCACACTAATGCTAAACTTGTTTTTTCCAATGTGCTATATTTTGTTTCATATTGAATGAATTTTTTACTTATGTAGCATATTGCATGCTCGACTTTTTCTACCTCTTGTGCTAGCATGGCACATGTGGCCGTGTCTGTAACCGTGATGTATAGCCTAAGAGGTAGTTTGGGTACTGGTGATGCTAAATTTGGCGCACTTTTAAGATAATATTTGACTTTCTCAAAGGCCTTTGGCATTGATCGTCCCATTCATGTTTTTCCTTTTTTTTCAATTTTTGAATATTGGCTCACAAGTCATAGTCAATTTGTTGATAAACCGGCTAATGTATTGTCGTTTGCCACAAAACCTCCTAATTACTTTTTCTTTTTGAGGGGGAGACATATCAACAATTGCATTAATTTTAGAGGGATCGATTTCAATACCACGTGTGCTTACTACGTACCCGAGCAACTTATCAGAAGTTACTCCGAAGGCGCATTTTTGTGGATTTAATTGCATTTTATATTCGTTTATGCGAGTGAAAAATTTGAGTAAAGCTTTTATATGTCCCATTCTATTTTTGGACTTTACAATCATATCATCCACATATACTTTTATTTCTTTATGCATCATACCATGCAAGAGAAGCGTAGCCGTTCTTTGGTACGTAGCTCTTGGATTTTTAAAACAAATGGCATGACTGTGTAGCAATATGTACCCTAAAGCATGTCTTTTCTTCATCTTCTTTTGCCATTAGGATTTGGTTTTAACCTGTATATCCATCCATAAAGAATAACATCGCATGTTCAGCTGTGTTGTCTACCCATATATCAATATGAGGTAGAGGAAAATCGTCTTTAGGGCTAGCCTTGTTAAGGTCCCTAAAGTCAACACACATGCGAACTTGTCAATCCTTTTTAGGGACTGGGACGATGCTTGCTACCCATTCTGGGTAATTACATACGCGAATGAAACTTGCATCTAATTGCTTTTGTACTTCTTCTTTTATTTTCAAAGCGACATCATGTTTCATTCGTCGAAGTTTTTGTTTTACTAGCTTAGAGGTAGGGTTCAAGGGAATGGTATGTTCCGCAATTTCCCTATATATTCCAGGCATGTCCTTATTATGAAAAGGCGAACACGTCTTCGAATTCTTTGAGCGTCAATATAAAAATCGATCGCTCTTTCGGATTTAAAGTTTAGCCAATTTTGACTTCTCTTTTGTTTCAATTAGTTCCTATAATAACTGTTTTAGTTTCTTCAATTATAGGGTTCTTTTGTTCTCGTTCATTCATTAGTTCAACCAATTTATTAATGTTATCATCTTCGTTATATTGATTGTTATAGCATTCAAAAGATTCAAGAGAAGGCATATACTCGGAAATAGAACTCATATTATTGAATTCAAAAGAGAGTACATCAAGAGAAGAATCCTTTTTGGGATCTTCGTCATTAGAACTAGAAAATAAAGATTCAGTAATGGCCACAAGGCTCAAATTTTCAGCTTCATTCCTTAAAGTATAAGCTAAACTCATCATCCGATTCTTCAAACATCTTCCCTTCTCCTGTGACGATTTTCAGCTTGTCACCTTTATGATTGGTCCACTTGAATGATTTCCTCCATCCATGCTAGAAGGTTTCATTAGAAGGGGTGATCAACAAGGTTAGGTCAAAAGCTTCATCTTGGATGGCATTTTGATTAGTCATGGTAGCAAGATGGTTTTGCTCTAGTCCAAATAGCAAGTTGAATGCTTTCCTATCATAGCACCCTGGGGTTAGGTGTGTTGATTCAACAATTTTGAGATCGTCATTCAATAAGTAGCAATCATAAAAGTCATAGAAAGGTTAATCTTCTACCTCCCTAATGAATTGTCCATTAAGGGTTCGACAAAGTGATTATCCATTTCTTATTGTTGTCTCTACGTGCTTTGTTTTTAGCATCGTGAGACTCTAGTTCTTCCTTGGTTGGTTTGTATCCCAATCCAAAAGAGAGACTTTTCTTTGGGATAGGATGTAAAAGAGATTTCTTCATTCCTATTCCCAAAGGCATCCCAGGAAAGTAACTACTCTTAAACAAGATGTTGTTTACTATCCGGGTAGAATATGGATCAAGCTTGAATGATTCTTCAAGGCTCTCTTCCATTTCGATTGTGCAGATTGGGTTAGAGGAAAATCCCCACATGTCCTCTTCATCATTATCATGGTTTATTTCTAGAAGTGATTGATCATTTATGGCTATTTTGAGAGGAGAACCATGTATAGTCATAGGAAGCCCTTGATAGTTCAACCTAATCATTTGATGAAGTGAGGATGGTATTGCACCAAGCTCATGTATCCAAGGACGTCCAAGTAGAAGGTTGAATGTGGGGTTAATATCCATGACATGGAATTCAACCATCTTTTGAATTGGGCATGTGGCAATTGGTAGCTTAACAGCTCCATACACCGATCTCCTCGTGTTGTCATAGACCCTTATGCTTTGTGTTGTTGAATGGAAATCCCTTTTTGGATTGAGGCCTCGATATTTTGCTAATTGTAGTGGGCACACATTTACAACTGACCCATTTACTACTAAAGTGAGAGGGACATTGTACCCTTTGCACCCCACAGTTAAGTATAATGCATTGTTGTGGGTAGTGTCTTTTGAAGGCAAATTATCATTTGTGAATATGATTGATTTGTCGGATTTCTCACTAGTAAGCAAGCTAACGAGATCCTAGGGGGTTGTGTCTGTACTTACAGACAAAGCCATTAGAGCATTCATAAGTGAATTCCTATGTTCTTTAGAAGTACTTAGGAGTTCCCAAATGCTAACATTCGCCTTGGATTGGCGAAGTTGTTTGACCAATGGATCTTCCACCTCAAGTGGAGGTGGTATTGGGTTTTGTACTTAACCTTTATTTTGATTTTGTGTGGTCGAAGATCCATTTGGTGTTTCTTGGTAAACTTTCCCGGAACGAGTTAGATGATCTATCTCATTTGGGTTAGTTGTAGGACTCGTGAACCAAATTTCTTCTGGAGGCTTTGAATGTGCCTCAATTTCAATATGTTCCATGAGTTTTGCTTGATGCCATTGTTCATCCAAGGATAGATCTAAAAGTCTTGTGAGTTCCCTAAGAAATGATCCCAATCAAGCACTCCATTTGTCTCATTTTGGAGACAAGATGGAAGTGGGACGGAGGCATACTTAGAGACATATAAGTCTTGAAAGTCGTCATCCCATAACCCACACACTTCATTAGTTACCCCTATGAGTGTTGTGGTTAGAGGTTTCCCTATATGTGTGATATTGTCCAAAGGATTGAACGTATCATTTCCCATATGGTCCTCATCGATGTGAAGTACCCCTAGCAGGGATATATTGTTGTTAGGTTTAGGCGTGGGAATTCTCCCATCGTCTACTAGATCTTGTAATCTGTGTTTTAAGACATAGCAACGTTCGATATCATGCCCAACGCCCCTATGATAAGCACAATAAGCACTACCATCCCATGAAGCGTACCTTTTTTTCTGGTCAAGTGGGTGTTGTTGGCCCAGTTGGTGTAAGTAGACCTTTTTCGCTCAATCTTTTTAATAATTCTTTATAGCTCACAGGAAATGGTGTAAATTTTCTTTCTTTTGTCCATCTTCTTCGAGGATCATTACTGTCATTTTATTGCGTGGAAGTGGCAAATACATCAATAGAGGAGGAAGTATTATCATTCCCCTTTTGTAGTTATTCCTAGGTTGATGATGATATGGTTTGTTTGCTTTTTCTTTAGCAAGATTATTTTCAATCCTAATAGCCACAGAATAGACCTTTTGAAAAGTGTCTAAACCAAGGTAACGGATATTCTTGTTGTACTTTTCATGGCAATTGTCAATGAATTTTTGTACTAACTCGAGTTTAGGTAGCCTTTAGGCAAGGTGAGCCGCCTTTTCTCGCCATCTACCACAAATTTCAAGGAAACGTTCATCGTTGCCTTTCTTAAGCATTTAAGTTCACGTAGAGTCGATTTGAACTCTACGTTACTCGCATATATGGTAATGAAAGCCGAAACTACATCTTCCCATATTGTTTTGAATTTCAGATCTAGCCTATAGTACCGCTCTCTCGCGGCTGGGTCTAGAGATAAAGGGAAAGTCAAAGCATAAAGCTTAGGATAAACTCCCTTTAATGTCATGGTGCCAGTAAAACACATTAAGTGGTTTTGTGGATTATTGGTCGCCTTAAATATTGGCAAGTCCGTAGCTACGAACTATTCCGGTAAAGCAAGTCCTGGGGAGGAGCAAACTTTTCTGCGTTGAAGTACTTGTTCCACGTGGTAGAACGAAGAACAAGCTTCTCCAATGACTTTTCTTTGACAGATAATTATTCCATCTATTGTTGCAAGGCTAGAGTCTCGGCATTTTTCTTTTCAACCTTTTCAAGTTTCTTAATTCTTCTTTCCTCGGCCTCTTGAGCCTTTTCTTCTCTCAAGTGAGCAATCTGTTCTTGGAGTTGCTCAATGGTTGACATTGTTGTTGAACTAGGACTAGTTTTCGAGGAAAGGTGGATAAAAAGGGGTGGATTATTTGATGGTAAATGTAGAAAGCGAGCGTTCGGGAGTCTTTGTTCCCAAGCTTGAAAACCGACCCTAAAGAAGTACGAAATGATAAGTAAATCGATACGCTTATTTAGGAGACAAAAATAAGAAGAAAGAACGCAAAATATATTTGAATGGATAACATCACCTTTAAACAATTCCTCAATGAAGATATTGTTTGAACAAGCCAATTTATTTTCGCAAAAAATCAAAATGGCTCCTAAAAGTAGGCGCGCGCATCCGAATCACTTGCGCTGGCTGGGGTCGCGCAACTTGCTCGTAATTTTTTTTTTTTAATTCGAGCGTTTTTTTTTTATATTTTCCATCATTTTGTTCGATTTTTTTTATGTTACCCTTCGATAATGATTCAAAATTACGAAGAGACAACTTCTTAATTGGGAACCTAAACCAAACTAAAGAAAAAAAAAAGAAAGTTATCCTAACATGTCGCATATAGTCACGTAATCACAAAAGCATACCATAAGCTAAAATGCACACAATGCCATTCTAAAGTCAAAGGCTTGGGTATCCAAGGGTACCATATCTTATGAAACAATGCACAAATCAATCACTTCACGTGTTGACACATGACATTGCTCTCTCAACATTTTGTTGATGATATGGGTGGGATAATTTTTATTGATTTTGGAATGGAAGCCTAGTGTTAGCGACCCCTAGTCAATGAGCCAATCCCCAAAGGTTAAAGTGTGCTATGATTGTGCATGATGCAATGTTGCTTGTATGGATTTTACTTTTGTGCAAAAGGAAGATATTATGCGTTCAAGTCTCGCTCTCTAACTAGAGATTATCCAAGTTAATTCCCATTACAACCCATAGGCAACCTAGTGTTGAAAACCTTGGACCATAACTAAGAACTAATCATGTAACCTTTAAGTCCCCAACAGAGTCGCCAATGTAAGGTGGGTGATCCCATCGTAGGGGTTCCTTCCTTAGATGCCCATGACCATTAAAAAGCCTAGGACTTTACACTTGTTAGGGTGCATTAGGATTTGAATTCCTAACTATTTGGGGGACCTTGAATTAGAATTAATTCTATCATCACGCTTTTTTGTAAGAAATAAGTAGGAGTCGCCAATGAGTTTTAGGAAAACCCATAAAGCTCGTTCATGCCTTTCTCCCATGTGCAGTTCATGGGATATTTAGCACAAATCGTAAGTTCACCCATGCCCAAATTGGTCTACATAAGCCAGAAATGGGTTTGGGAGCGAGGGTACTAAAATAACATTCCCTTTAAAGGAGAATCGCTATTCTAGCGCTAGTGCGGCCTCTACTAGCGCTCTTCCTTTTTTTTCAATTTCATCACCAAACAATATATGCAACACGATACCTTAAACTAATTTAGTTGATTTGATTTACAAGCATTAATCATGTAGGAATTACATTGCAAAGTCGTTATTCTTTATTTAATTCAAATTCGTGAAAGGAGCAAAAATAAACAAGTTTCGCATTGGCTTAGGTGAACAATCAATCAATTAATTATTCAATTCTAATCTTATTTAACACAACATACTATGTGGAATTGATTGATTAAATTTCCTTTTAAAGCGATCAAACAACACTATTTTATTGATTAAAGTTCTTTTAAACAAGAAAAGTAAATGTAATTGATTTAAGTGCTCGGTTTAGAACACTTATACACTTCTTCTTGTTTGGGAACCTCCACCTAGTAACAAAAATTAAGAGGGATCAGTGTTTAGGACAAGAGGGTTTGGTAGCACAAGTTCACAAGAGTTTCTGCCAGGATTTTAGGTTAATTTTTGTCTGTTTAAGCCTCGTATTAAGCCCCTATTTATAGGGAATGGGTATAATTAGGGTTTTAAGCATTTTCCGAAACAGGCGTCGCGCGCATCAGGATAAGTTGCGCACGGCATCCCAGTACAAGTGATTTAGTTGCGCTGCTATGGGCAGCGCAACTAAAGGTCTTCCGCGCGTTTTTGTGGTAAGATACGATTCTATATTTTTATAAAATTCTAAATATTAGTTTTGTTGGGTGCTGCACGCAACTAAATTACTTTCGCGCTAGACCAGCGCAACTCCTAGAGATGCGCGCAGATTTTTCTACGACAGCATTAATTTTAACCTAGGCGCCTCTAAATACGTCATTATTGGGTCTTAAGCACGGGCTTAATCCTAATTATTATCGGGTTTAGTTAATTGGACCTTGTTTTGTATTTTTTTTGGGTTAATCTAGTCTTTTTGTGTCTTTGCGGTTTAGCCAATCATCCATAAGCAATCTTCACTTCGATGCAACACAAAGATGGTTTTATTTATCGTCATCGCACTTCCTGTAGGGACATAAGGCCAAAATTAGATGTCTACTGATACCCCTACTGACTTCAGTCTCATCACGGGATTGGAGTTTTGTTCAGTCGCGCTTTCATTTGATAGTGAGATGACCGTCTTTTCTCCAGAGGTACTGGAGTCGTGCCCTATTACTATTCGGGCTCGTAGTGAGGCTGAGCCGATGCATCTTAGCTCTCTATGTATCCGCTGGTCCACGCTCGTGGCGACTTTTCAAAATGGTGCAACCACCCCAGAGCTGCGGGTGCGCATCTTTTCTCTTATCTTGATGTCAGGGACCTTTTCGCCTGATAAAGGTAGTTGAGTGCTATTTTACCACTTGGCTGCTCTTCGCGACCTTCACATGGTCGGGTCGTATGATTGAGACAACTTGGCCTACACGAATTTCCTAGTCGGATTGCGACTTTCTAATCGTCATGGTTCTTTCGAGGGAGACATCGCGCTCTCCAACTTTTGGAGACTCGTAGAGGTATGCTTTATTTCCTTTTATTAAAGTAGCTCTAGATCTGTATTAGCATTAATTGACACTTCTTTATTCTCGTAGATCTTGTTCTACAAGTATTTTTCGTCTTTCGCGCCGACCAGACCCTCACCTCGCGAGCTCCCCATTGCTGCCTGTTGAGGAGGTCGTCCCAGTGATGAGGCTACTACTACTCGCGTTTGAGAGTTGATCCTCTTGGTATGTTCCTCGAATACTTGCCTTTTAGTACCTTTAGTAGGATTTTATCTTATGAATATGCATTTTGTAGGAGGTATTCCTCATTTTCTGTGTTTGCCTTTTGTATAGCCCCCAAGTAGATACTGACTACTTAGATTTATTTTGCCAGGATGCACATGCGAAGTTCGTTGCTCCACCTGTATCCATCACCTATCAGGGGATGTATGGTCCAGTTAAGGAGATGATTCCTCTGGCTCCTCCAGATCATTGCTTTATCGAGCGACCGATACCACGACACCAGACTAAGGAAATTCATTCATTTACCGTTTTACTTATACATGTATCTTTGATTGTTATAGACTTGTCTCTTGAAATCTCTCTCGTGAGGTGGTAACGAGGATGGTGAGGGGTTTGGACGTCTTTCGCTATCAGCTGGTGAGATTGAAGGATCGAGCCCCCTGTCGTCGTGACGACACTACTGCAGAGGTATTTCTCTTATCCTTATCTCCTGCTTTATTTACTCATTTTGCATCTGACTTAATTTATTTTGCAGGGACAACCTAATCCTCTTCCATATACTCAAACGAGACCCGAGGCTAGGAGAGAGAGATCCGGGTTTGGCTCAAGGTGCGTCGTACCTCTTCAAGGGGTGAGGGTGGCTGGTCGGAGACGACTCCTGCTGAGAGATCTGAGGGTTCAGGCTCTTCGTCTAAGGGTTCACTTGTTAGGCCGAAAAGCCAAGGAGGCGTGACATCGGCTCCTTTTGGGGGTGGTGGGACGTACGAGGTTGGCTCGTCGTTGCAGCTGCCGCCGCAGCCTCAGCTGTTGGTTATTCAGCATCAGGGTGAGCCTGGATGGGATGGCCCTACTTTGTCGATCCCGACTGTCGGTGATCTTGGAGCTAGCAAAGGGCATACCCCAAGATTTTCTTGGTTCTTTGATACTTTGGGAGTTTTTTCCCATTTGCGTGTCAGGCACCGTAGTTGTACCTGTATTTATTTTATTTGACTTATAGGACTTTGCTAGCTTGTATTATATGACATATATGTTAGACACACTGTATATACAAATTTATTATGCTTATTTTATCTCTACATTTTTATTTTTCATTTTATGTGCATGTGAGTGTGTGGAAAATTGTGACTAATTTTGCGCAAAAATTTCCGCCATTTTTATTATCAATGGAGGGTATCCGACTTTTTCCCCTACAAAGAAAAAATGAAAAATAAAATAAACTTTGACTAAAATAAGCCTAAAATTAATTAAGCTTAAATTAATCGAAAAGTGTTTGGAAAGGGTTTTCAGACAAGAGGTTAAAACCGTAAAGTCAGTGTACAAAATCTAGTCGTAGTCGAAAAAACGTGGTTTGCATAGAGCGAGAAGCTAGCGTCATGTTGGCTCTTTGTCGCGCTGGTGTCTGTTTCCAGGCGATGGCGCTAAAACTTTTCTCCGAATCCTTTCGGGATTCAAACTGTGCCAGTTTTGTGCATAAATAGCCCCCAAATCTGCCGATTTTTGTATAATTCGAGTAGATTAAAAAAAGTTATAGTTTTAGTTCTCATTAATCAATCATGTCTAAGATCTTTAGTGATTTTACTCGAGAGTGGTGTCGGTCCTTGACTGCTAAAAAGAAAAAAGAACTTGACTTTTTTCACTCAGGAGGTATTTATGATGTTAAGGGGGTAGACATAGGTATAGATTTTATTCATACCGCTTTAGAATATTGGGATCTAGACACCCATTGCGTTAAACTAGGATATGATGAAATTAGTCCTTTACCGGAAAAATTTGGTGCCATTCTAGGTTTCCCTTCCATAGATCTTGCGGTAATTCCTTATGTGAGCGAATATTATTATAAGGATTTTGAGCGCTTCTTTAATCTTAAAGGCAGGGATCTAACAAATATTGTAGATGAAAATATAGTTAATCTGAAAGAATTTGCACGCCATTACTTTGATAGACCATATTCCGAGTCTTTTCATGTTTATAGGAGCAGAGCTTTCTTCTTTTGCATGTTTAGCCAATATCTCCACATTAGTGGAAATAATTGTGAGGGTCAAGCAATTTTAGTGTCTTTCATGGAACTAATTGAATCAGGGAGGAATCCAATGCCATTAATTGTTGGAGAAACTATGTTTAGTTTGGATGAATTAAGGAAAAATCCAAAAGCACTTCTTCGAGGCTCTCCAACTTTATTACAGGTAGAAAAATAATACTTTTAATTACAGAAATAAAAAACATATATTTTTGTATAGTAATACTAATTAATTGCATTGAATTTTTTCAGATGTGGCTAATGGAGGGGATAGAATTAATTAGTCCTCCAAACAATATTGACAAATATACACCAAATTACTTTGTAAGGTGAAAGAAATGCTTTTCCATAAAGATGGGCCGCCGGGAGTGGAGCAAAATATTTGCCTCTTGTGATTTTTCTATCAAAAGGGTCATCCCTTGGTGGAAAATTGAGAAGATGGTTGGTATCAACAAACAACCCTTTTGCCGCATTCCTAGTTTATCAAAGTTGACTTTTTATTACCCATGTAGGGTAAAAAGACAGTATGGCCTTGCTCAAACCATTCCTTTTGGAGATCTTCGTCATCCTTATGAATTTCCTGTTTCAAAAGACATGGAGAGGTTTGATAAGTATTGGAGTGCTAGGCCTTTATGGGAAGTTGTTACCCAAAAGGTTCCTCCTTCTTTGTCTAAATATGTGAAGGATTGGCTACTTGATAGACCTAAAAAGGATATGAACAGAGTTGAAAATAAAACCAATGTGAAGAATCGTCTGGGAGACAAGAAAGCTCTTGTTAAGGAACTCCTAGGTTAAAAGGTTGAATTTAAGACTCGTATTATGCCTAAGAAGAAAAAGACTAATAAAGGCAAAGAGAAAAGAAAATTTGACTCTTCAGAAAAGAAAGTGTGGGTAGAAAAGAAACATGGAGTGATGGCTAAAGGAGAAACTATCGGCACCAAGATCGAATGCAGATCCTCTAAGGGATGCTTGCTGGCAAAAGTGATGGATGAAGAGGAAGAAGCTGACAAAAATTGGAAGAGGGCAAAGAAAGGGAAGACATATTGGAGCATTTCTTTACTTTCAATTTATTAGACAATTTTAGTTTTCACGTTAATTTATTTTTAAGCTTCAATTAAATTCCATCAATAATGTAATTTTACTTTATTTTTATTAATAAAATTGTTAGCTTTTAAAAATCAAAATTTTCATTTTATTTCCATTAAAACAATGAAAACACTTAATTTTTTTTTTTCTGAAAATTATTTGAGTACGGAAGTAACAAATTTTCGAAATACTCCGAAATCTTCCCTGTTTAATACTAAAAAATTGGCGTCGCGGTTTAAATTTTGTCGTCAGACGCTGCTGCTTGTAGCCTGGCGCAACACCTTGTCGCCAGACGCTGCAATTTTCTGCCAACGCTGTCGTTAGGCGACAATTTTTCTAGGATGCGTGGGTCTTGAAATTTTTTTCGCCGATTGTTCTGAGTTGACTTGTCGACGCTGGGATGCGAGATTTTTAAAAAATAAAGTGGCCACACCCTATAAGGGTTGCCTACATATCATTTCCAAAGGAATCAAGCCAAACGTAGCTCTCTTGTGTATCCTACTCAAGTAATTATGGGTAGTACTTCTTAAGGTGGTCAAGATTTGTCATGTTTGAGAGCTCATTGCCATCCATATTAGTCAATTTTGCAGCACCACCTGATAGGATAGTTTTGACAACATATAGCCCAGACCAATTGGGTCTAAACTTGCCTCTTGTATTTAAAATATTTTTCCTTAATGCTTTTAACATCGAGTCTCCTACTTTAATGTTTCTTGTTTTGACTTTCTTGTTGACGTGTCTAGCCATACGAATTTGATAAAATTGAGTATGATGTAGAGCCTCTAGTCGCTTTTTCGTCAAGTAGAGTTAGCTCTTCATATCTTGCTCTAGTCCATTCTACTTCATCGAGTTTACTTTCCAACGCGATGCGTAGGGAAAGTATTTCTAGCTCTACAGGTTGTACGGCATCCATCCCAAAGACTAAGGAAAATGGCTTGTTTCCTGTTAACGAGCGAATTGACGTGCGATAACCCAACAAAGCAAAGTGGAGTTTGTCAGGCCAATCCTTGTAATTTTCTGTCATCTTCCAATGATAGTCTTTAAATTTTTATTATCTGCCTCAACTGCACCATTTTCCTGAGGTCTGCATGGAAAAGAGTGATGGTGTTGAATGCCATACTTTTGTAACAATTCTTCACATTATGCTTGAAAGTGAGTTCCATTGTCATTTATCATTTCATGTGGGACTCCATATCGACAAATAATGTTTCTTTTGATAAAGAGTGATGCATGTTTGCACTGAGTTTTGCATATGATTTTGCTTCAACCCATTTATTGAAGTAGTCAATTGCTAATAATATGTATTCATGATCTCTTGTTTCTGGAGGAGTAATTTTTCCAATAATATCTATTCCTCATGTTGAGAATGGCCATGGTGATGTATAGGTGTAGAGAAGAGATGGAGGAACATGTTGTAAGTTAGCGTATATTTGGCATTTAGGGCATCCTTTGACATATTGATGACAGTCCCTATTCATGGTAGTCCAATAATACCCTTCGCGCATTATCTTTTGGACTAGTATTTTGCCATTTACATGTGTTCCACATACTCCTTCGTGCCCTTTGGGATTCCTTTTTACCTAAACATAGAAGAGCTCGACCTTTAGGTAACCTTTTGTGTAACTCGTCATTTATTAGCACATATTGGGAAGCTAAAAGTCTTAAGGCTTGTTTTGCTCTTTTGTCAGCATGGGGTAGATATTCTCCTTTTATGACATAATTGAGGATGTATGTATACCAAGGCTCTTCTTCTTCTTCTTCTTGGACCACGTCATCATCCTCTATGGCTTGAATATAAGCCGGTTTATGTCTCTTTTCTATTGTTAAAGGCATTTGCTCAATTTCTTTAGGAATCCTGACCATCGAGGCTAGTCTTGCCAAGGCATCAACAAATTGATTTTCTTCTCTAGTTAGATACGTATACTCTACCTTTTCCAGTTGATTTGTGAGAGTTTCTAGGTAGGTTTGGTAAGGGGCAAAGCTTTCACTCCTTACTTTCCATCTCTTGGAAATTTGATTGATGATCAACAAAGAATCTCCGAATATTCGAAGTTTCTTTACTCCCAATGCCAATGTTGTTTCGAGGCCTACCACACATGCTTCATATTCTGCATCTTTGTTGGTAACGTCGAAATCTAGCTTTATGGAGATTGGAATATGTTCTTCTTTAGGTGATACCAATAATACCCATACACTACATCTCTTTTGGTTTGAGGCTCCGTCAAAGTAAAGAGTCCAAGTATCATCTTCTGTGACCATCAAGTATTCATCTGGAAAGTCATTCTCATGTATGGGCGTGGAATCTTCTATTGGGAAATCTGCTACGAAATCCGAAACTATGGATCCTTTAATAGCTTTTTGGGGCATGAATCATACATCAAATTGGGCTAAGTTGACTATCCATCTTGATATTCGCCCATTTAGTGTAGATTTTTCGAAAAGATACTTAAGTGGATCCATCCGAGATATTACAAAGATTATGTGAACGAGCATGTAATGTCTTAACTTGGTTGTGGCACACACTAATGCAAGGCACAATTTCTCAAGTGGTGTATAGTGTATTTACTACTCGAGCATCTTTTAACTTATATAGTAGATGGAATTCTCTTTTCCTTCTACTTTATTCTTGTGCGAGCATAGCCCATTAGCCCCCATTGTCTCTTTGGTGACTGTTAGGTACAACCTAAGAGGGATTCCAGGGAGTGCTGGCGCTAATACAGGAGGATTAGTGAGATAGGCTTTGATTTTTTCAAAGGCCTTTTACACTCGTTGTCCCATATTACTAGTACATTCTTCTGGAGCTTTTTGAATATTGGTTCACATATTGTTGTCAATTTAGATATGAACCTACTTATGTATTGCAACCAGCTAATGAATCCACGAATTTGCTTTTTGGTTTTGGGCGGTGGCATTGATATGATTGACTTAATCTTGGTTGGGTCTATATCTTTTCCTCTAGAGCTAATGACGTATCCCAAGAGTTTTTCTGAGGTGACTCCAAAAGCACACCTAGATAGGTTCAATCTCATGTTGTATTTTCTGAGCCTTTTAAAGAATTTTCTTAAGTCTACCAAATGTCCTGGGCTATCCTTTTATTTTACAATCATGTCATCTACATAGACTTCAACTTCCTTGTGCATCATGTCATGGAGTAAAGCAGTCGTTGCTTGTTGGTAAGTGGCACCCGCGTTTTTCAACCCGAATGGCTTTATCGTGTAACAGTAATTGCCCGAAGGTGTTATGAATGTCGTCGTCTCCATGTCTTCTTCTACCATGAGAATCTTGTTATACCCCGGGTATCCATCCATAAATAAGAGAAGTGCGTTGTTTTCAGCATTATCTACTAGAATATCAATGTGTGGTAAAGGGAAGTCGTCCTTTGAACTTTCCGTATTTAGATCTCGATAGTCGACACACATTATTACCCTTCCATCCTTTTTTGGAACTGAGACTACATTTTCGACCCATTCGGGGTATTTAGATACCCTGGTAAAACCTTATGGTATCTGTTCTTGTACTTCTTCTTTTATTGTAAGGGTTACGTCGGGTTTCATTCGATGTAACTTTTGTTTTACAGGTTTCATTCCTGGAATTAGTGGTATTTTTTGTTGAGCTATTTCTCTATTAATTCTTGGGAAATCTTCATATGACCAAGCGAATACATCGATAAATTCTATTAGTAGGTTAATAAAATCGGTTCTTTCATCTTTATTAAGTGTAAGTCCGATTTTAACTTCTCTTTTAATGGTTGGATCTTTTGTGATATCAACCTCTAGACACCTAAAAATGTCTCCCCAAAAACAAACCCGATGATTAACAACCTTTCACCGCCATTATTGGTCGGGTTGAGTATTTAATTTTAGGAGTGCTTAAATACATATTTCCATTTCATAAAACAACCCAATTCCTAGCCCATTTCCACAAACCATAACTGATTTTATTCTTTTCGTGTCTTTAAACTCAAAATAATTCATTTCGCGTCTCTTAAAATAATTCATTTTATGTCCTTTTTAAAAATTGTAGTTCAATTTATTTTGGTCCATAATTTGGGTCCAATTATTAAATATTTGGATGGGGTTTGAAAAGTTCTTTCCAACAATATATTATAAGCCTAAATCCGAGCTATAACGAATAAGTTATGGCCAAAATACTAAACTGAGCCTAAACCGAACCTAAGCCCACCTTACCTACGACCCTATGATCATGTGGAGGGTCCAAAAGCTTTAATCAAATCCCTAAACCAATTAGGATTAATTGGAAGCTTCAATAAGTTTTTAAAATATGTTAATTATCCCTTTTGAAAAGATAAGATTAAAGAGTTTGAAATTGAATAAAACTTTTCTTTTGAAAGTCCTATTTCTATTCGAATTGAAACACGTTCAAAGATAGTTAGATATTATTTTTGTGCTTCATATTTTTTATCCAAATATTATATGGTTGGATATCCCTCGAAATTATATTTCCAATGATATATTATAATATCAATTTCGAGCAATAACAGAAAAGATATGAATGAAATATCAAACATTATCAAAAACTGACACCATCCCACTATTTCGGCCATATCTTTAATTCTATAAATTATTTTAATCTGATTTTAATTGGGTTAGAAATTAGACCTCAATAGATTTCCAACGACATATTATTTATCTTATTTCAATTTATGGATCAAAAGATATGATAAAAACAAAAACCGCAAAAACTGTTATCTATCGCAAGAGTATTATTTCGATTCAAATTCTTATCTTTTCTTGATTCTTTGATCCTCTTTTTTCCAAAATAATAGAGGTCATATCACCCCTTTTTCAATCATCAACAAGCTTGATCACAAAATCATTCTCACATCCTCTCTTCTACACCAAAAATCATTCTCTTCTCTCTCTCTCTCTCTCTCTCTCTCTCTCTCTCTCTCATATTCTAATCCTTAAACCTATATTTAAACAAAGGAGTCCATACAATACCCAAAGTTCTATACTTAAACCAAGGCGTGAAAGGTATAATTAATTGAGGGTTTGGACCAAATTAACTCTTCTTTTATTTAATTTAATTTCAATTTGATTTATATATTTAATTGAAGTTACTAACAGTTTATTCATGGTGTAGCATTTCAAGGAAACGCGGAAAGTGAGTAATAAATCACTTAATTTCTCTTAATTTTATTCTTGTTGCTAATATCATGATTATGTTTATTATGATTTTTATTTGACTAACAATTTATTGTTAAAATGCTTCCAATATTAATGTTTATTCTGTTATGACTTTTTTATCACATATTGCATGTTAAAGGGAATATGTAATTGAAAATCACGCCTAATAAGATAATTTGGACAACCGGTTTAGGTTCCTTTTTAATCTTGTTGTTATTTCAAGTGATCACGATATTTTAGAATTATGTGTTGCATTGATATTAATTCAATTTAGCATAATCGTTTGGAGCAAATTGAATATATTGTTTGCATGCCTTTAAGATCGTAGGAATCACTTTTCATAACAAGAATCGAGTAGAGGCCAATACGGGCGAATGTGACTCAATGACTCACTTTGTACCATCATCCCTGATCCTCCTTTTGTAGTCCCGAACCATATGGAGTTAGTAATCTCATGGAATATGAATAAGGTGTAACTTTCACGGGTCAATCGTTGTTGCTTATCGTTGTCCCTTAATCGTGGTTGCCTTTTATGATCCGTGAACGGTTTACAAGTTCCTTAAAAACTTGTTGGCGGCTCCCTATTTTCCTTATCCCTAATCGTATTATGTCAATTCCCACTTCTTATGAGTGCCAAGCATATTTACACATGCTTAACATAGGCGCACTTAAAACGACGCCTACACAATCATTTCAGTATCTTTAATTACCGGTTTTTTGTTTTCAAGTGTTTCCATTGCTTTAATTATTTGTTTGTCATTTTCATTGTTATTTAAGCAATGCTCATCATCTTGGATTAAAGTGTGACACGAGGAGTAAGCAAATGAAGACATATTATTAAACTAGGAAACCATTACATCAAATAAAGTTATGTCTGATGGGACTTGATTACTAACTAATCTAGGAGAAGGTGCTAAACCAGAAGAATTGGGAGAAGGCGCTATAGCTAATGACTTAGAAGACTCAATAGAGGAAGACACTAACTCACACGATTCTTCAAAAATTGGTCCTTTTCCTATTGTTATGGAGATTTTTCTTCCACTCAGAGTAGTCACCTTCACGGTCTTTCACCATACTTGAACTAGACTCTCTGCTGAAGTGATAAGTTTAGAAGGATCAAAGTTATCACTTTGTAGTACTGTTTTAATGAGCAAGGAATTATCCTCAATATAAGTTGGCTCATTCTTCTCATGCCCAAAAAGAAGTCCCATGACATTAAAGTCAAAGCATGGAGGTTCTGTCTCCTTATGTATAGGAGTTGGGACATCATCTAGAAAGTTGCAATCCAAGAATATTTCAAACCCAGGTTGTCTTATTCAATTCATGACAAAGGTTTCAGGAAAATCATGGCATGGATAGTCCTCTCCCTCTCTCATGAATTGTCCATTTAGGGTAAGAGGATAATGATCCAATGGAAATGCTTTCTTTTGGGTACAAGCGTTCCTACGCGCCTTGGCCTTTTCTCGAGCTTGCTTAAGTTCTTCCAGAGTCGGTTTAAAACCACGTCCAAAAGTTTTCAATTTAGGGAGGCCAGGTAGTCCCATTTGCTTTACTATCCCTTTCTTCTTTCTAAGACTCATTCCAGGAAAATGTCCCTGTTTTTTTAGGATAGCATTTACCTTCATGTTAGAGTGGGGGTCATACTGAAGAGGGGTCCCTTCATCATCCTCGATTAAGGTGACCTCTTTTTTGAATCCCCACAAGTCTTCTTCGTCCTTATCGTGCTCCACATTTATGATGGGATTTTCGATGGCCTTGATTCTCATTGGTGAAGCATCGATTGTAATAGGGATTTCTCCAACTATATCCCTCACTTGTTGATGAAAGGATGAAGGGACGACCTTTAGGTCATGAAGTCAAGGGCATCCCAACAATAAGTTGAAAGAGGCTTAACTTAATGTCTACTACTTGAAAAGTAGTAGCATGTTCTATGAATCCTGTCGTTACATTAATGGTGATAATTCCAAGAGCTTGGCAGCGAGTGTTGTCATAGGCTTTTATTCCCTGCGTAGACGGAGACAAGTCTTCATCCCTTATTCCCAATATTCTTGCAGTTTGGAGTGGACAGACATTAATCACTGATCCATTATCTACAAGATTCATTAGGACATTCATCCTCTTGAATATTACTGTGAGATTTAATGCTTTGTTATGTTTATCACCTTTTGGAGGTAGGTCTTTGTCAGAAAAGGTGATCAAGTTGATGGGACTAGGAAGATCACTCGTGAGTAAGTTAGCCAAAACCACAAGAGGTTTCAGAATCTATTCCTATTTTATCTAAAGAATTCATCACTGCCATCCTATGTTAATGGGATGTAGCTAAAAGTTTCAATACATTTATATCGACTTTGGTCTTCTTTAGTTGTTTGACAACATCGTTGTCTTCTATGATGGGTATGGGAACTTGCTGAGTAGTAGGAATAGGTTGTTGCACGATAATGGAAGATTACATTCTCCCGGATCTTGTGAGATTACATTCTCCCGGATCTTGTGAGAACATCTATGGGTGAATCTTCTTCATCCCTAATATCGTCCACTAGATATATTGTGGAGAGTGGGGTTTCTTCCATATCCTTGAGGTAGACGTCCTCGTCATCATTCTCCCAAACTCCATTGATGGTAGCATCTTTCTCTTGTGGAATTTGAGCTAACTTTTTATTATCAATCAGTTTCATAATTAAATCCTTAAATTTAAGACAGTATTCTATTGTGTGTCCCCCTGATTGATGATATGGACATTATAACTTGTCTATCCTCTTTAGTGATTCAAATGGTCTCGGTTTGAGAGGTTTAATCTTGCCACTCTTAGAGAGCATTTTGAACATATTTGCATAATTGGTCCCAATTGGAGTGTAGGACTTATTGCTCCTTTTGGGCACTTCAACTACTTGAAGAAAAAATGGCTTTTTCTTAGTAGTCTTTATAGGTGTCACCTTTTAATTGACATATAAAACTTTATTCTTGCTTTGTGCGTTCAAGAACTTCTCTAAACATGCCTATTGTTTTCTCCATTGTATATATGAAGAGCAACACATCTTCTTTAGTGGTCGATTGCTGAATTGGGGATTAATCACTCATGGCATCGAAAAAGATTTCCTCTTCTTATTCAAGGACATGAGTTTCTTCGATTGTTTTGATTAAACATGAGGGATCAACACAACTTTCCTCATCAGAAATAGCCAAGGAGTTAGAAAGTGGAAGTTTCTTCATCAACAACAACTTTGTTCATTACTTCTTGCCGCCTGGAGGGACAGGAAGTTTCTTTGCATCCACCAAGTCTTGAATGACGTCCTTCAAATTCCAACATTTCTCGGTAGTGTGGCCCTTTCCTTGATGGTACTTGCAATGGGCATTGGGATTCCATTTGGCGCTCCTTTCTTCAGATTTTGGCTCTGGAAATGGCCCAATAGGTGTGATCAAGCCTTGACTGTAAAGGCGATCAAAGGCCGCATCATAAGTCATTCCTAAAGGAGTGTAAGTTCTTTTCTTCTTGGGCAATGAATTATTAAGAGCTAACACTTTATTGAGATCAACTTGGCTTATATTGTTGTTAGTATTTTCGTGCTTAGAAGACGAAGAAGAAGGATGGTCGTTCTTCTTGTTTTTCCAAGTGTTATTATTGTTACTACCAGCAGTCTTTATTAGCTCATCCTCGATATTGATGCCGATGTCGTATATAGCTTTGAAAGTGTTCAGTGGAAGAAATTTGAGATGTTCCCTATATTTATGAGTCAGATTTTGAATAAAGAGGCGAACAACCTCTCTTTTTTTGGGAGGATCTACCAAGAGTGAAGTTGTTTCCCTCAACCTGTTCAGGTAAGTGGTGAAGCCTTCATTCTCTTTCTGTTTGAGAATGGAGAGTTCACGTTCAGAAGTTTTAGTCTGAGTGTTACACTTGTAACGATTCATGAAACTGTCGGTGACATCTTGCCAAGTCGCAGTATGCTTGGCATCTAGGGAATAAAACCATTGTTGGCAAGCATGTTCTAAGGAGAGAGGGAACACCGTAGGGAAGAGTGTTACGTCTAATCCCTTAAGAGCCATGGTTTTAGAGAACGCCTTCAAATGGAATATTGGATTGTTAGTAGGCTTGAACTTTGGAATATCATCCGTGGAGAACTTTTCAGGGAGTCTGTCCTTCACATCCAAAGGAGTGGGAGGCCGTTCCACATAAGTGAAATCCTCATAAATCTTACTCATTTGTTCCTTCAATTTGTCAAGGGTGGAAACAGTGACCTTGTTATGGTAGTGACCTTAGTGGTAAGGGTTTGCATCATGGAAGACAGTGCCTCAATGGATTTGTTGATGTTCTCAATATCTTCTTTAGTGGCCATTGAAAGGTGATAAGTAATGTGGAGATGGCAAAGTTCTCTTTGAACGCCTATTAAATCTGAGAGATTGTTGCGGTAATGACTTGAACCGTATTAATCTATCCCTGTTCTTTGACCAAGTACTGTGGAATAAAATAATTCACTTAATTTTTTGACTCATTGCTCAAGATAGGAAAGGAAGGAAAAAATAGACATTTGAAAACAGGTGAGAAAACTCCACTCATTTTTTTATTATGAAAAAAGGGTGCATGAACCTAGTATACGATCATAAACGACCTGGTGCACGACTCGAGTCGGAACATAAAGAAAGTGTGTGGACTACACTTGACTCGTGAGTGACTAAGTGATGTTATAAGACTCGTGGTATGATCATATGGCTAGACATGTGAACAATAACCAAAATGACTGACGCGGGGACCAAATCAACACGGAAGACTTAAAAAAAAGCTGACTGGACTTATTTCAAGGGCACCGTGACACGGAAAACTGTACCGTGTCACGGTACAAGCTGCCGTGACGCGGTGGGTTTTTTTTTTTTTGAAAATCCACCGTGCCACGGTGGAAATTGCCGTGCCACGGTAAACTTTCCCGTGCCACGATGGATGCTAACGTGGCACGGGAAATTTTTTTTTTTTTTGGTGCTGGAAATCCACCGTGTCACAATGGAAATTGGCGTGACACGGTGAACTTTCTCGTTACACGATGGATGCTGACGTGGCACGGGAATTTATTTTTTTTTGCTGGAAATCCACTGTGGCATGGTGGAAATTGTCGTGACACGGTGAACTTTCCCGTGCCACGGTGGATGCTGATGTGGCACGAAATTTTTTTTTTTTTTTTGCGCTAATTACTAAGTGAGTACGGTCCATTGGCAATAGTTAGTCATAAAATAATCCACCATAGACAAAGAAAGATCGTTAGGATCAAAACGACCAAACATAAACACGTAGGCACAATGATGCAAAGAATAGTTCGCAACCTAAGGTCAAGTTCTATGTTCGACTATGGTCAGGTTTATTTGGTGTCAATAGGGTACCATGGTTAAGAGTTTGGACGCGTTAGCAAGGCAGCCTCCCTTGAGGGTGTATGCCAACAGGCGGCTCCGCGAGTTCGTGATGAAATCGAACTCGACTCCATGGTTTGGGTGGATTTAATAACTCGTATGATCCCTTATTGCCATGTGAGTTTTTGGGTTGAAAGAGCTTAAATCCCCCAGGGCTAAGACGCATGTAGAACACACATGTTTTTAGAAAAATCGAAGGAAGTTGACTGTGAGAAGAGAAAACAAGCCACCAGACTGATTTTACGACTGTCGTGATATGGCAGATTCTTCCATGGCACGGCAGTCATAAAATCTGACTGGTGCCCTCTTTTCCTTCGTACGCAATCAAGTTATTCAATTTTTCCTACGGGACAGACCTAAATGCGGCGTTAAAACGTCTTTGCTTATGCAACAATGCCAAAATAATCACATGAATATTTTTCAAGAATCTTTCTAGTCTCATCCACTCATCTTAATTAAATACCAATCACTCAAATCGATAAATAACCAAGAATCCTCCCTAGTGGAGTCGCAAAATTGTAGGCTTCGTTTGAAGTGCGCCTACGTTAAAAGCATGTGTGAATATGCTTGGCACTCTTAGGAAATAGGAATTGACGTATACGATTATGGACAAGGAAAGTAAGGAGCCGCCAACAAGTTTTTAAGGAACTTGTAAACCGTTCACGGATCATTAAAGGCAACCACGATAAAGGGACAACGAAAGGCAACAACGATTGACCCGTGAAGGTTACACCCCATTCATAATCCATGAGATTACTAACTCCATATGGTTTGGAACCACGAAAGGAGGATCGGGGATGATGGTACGAAGTGAGTCATGGAGTCACATTCGCCCGTATTGGCCTCTACTCGATTCTTATAGTGAAAAGTGATTCCTGCGATCTCAAAAGCATACAAACAGAGATTTAATTTGCTCCAATCTATTATTAAGCTAAATTGGTTTAATATTAATGCAACACATAATTCTAAAATATTTTTGATCACTTGAATTAAACAACAAGATTAAAAAGGAACCTAAACCGGTTGTCCAAATTATCTTATTAGGCGTGATTTTCAATTACATATTCCCTTTAAACATGCAATATGATGATCATAAATAATAATAAAATAAACATTAATATTAGAAGAAATTTAACCATAATTCCAACAATATAAAATCGTTAGAAAAAATAATAGAAATAAAAGGAACATAATTCTTTCTTTGATTCTGTTTGCTTGCAACTATAAAATAATAAACGAGTTAGTAACTTCAAGGAAATAATAATAAAACAATAGTTAAATTAAATTAAATTAAATAGAATTGATTTGGAGCCAAACCCTCAAACAGTTCTACCTTTCACGCCTTAGCTTAAGGACAGAACCACGAGTAAAGTATGGACTTCAAGTAAAGGAATTTTGAAAGAAGAAGGGTAGGCTAGTGTTTAGGCTAGAGCATATAAGAGTGAAAAATAGTGAATGATAAAAACCCTAAAAGAGTATACTGCGACATGGCACTGTGTACCGTGACACGGGAATTCCCACCGTCAGACGGGAAAAATTCCCGTGACGCGGTGAACAGTTGCGTGACGCGGGAAATATTTTAGGGTACGGGGAATAAAACGCGTGAAGGGTTTACGCGGAACGGACATGGAAACTCCCGTGTCACAGCAGGTTTCCCGTGTCACGGGAAATACCACCGTCAGACGGGACAGTTTCTCGTGACACGGTGGACTATTGCCGTGACGCGGGAATTTTTTGTCCGTTTTTCTGTCTAAATTCATTTTTAACCCTAATTTCGTTCAGCATTTTAAGTGTCGATTGATAATTTTGGGCCATTTCCGATTTATTATTATTTGGGCTAAAAAAAAGAAAATAAGTAAATAAAATAAATAAAAGGTTTGGGCCAAAAAAAATAATAAAACAATAAAATAAAAAAAAGGTTTGGGCTAAAATTAAAAAAATCTATGCTTTGACCAAACATCAAGACTGGTCCATGGACTATCAAAAAATTGAATTTAATTCAATACGATTTTTTAAGAATTCTCGGGATTAAATACTGAACCCGACCAATAGTGACGGTGAAAGGTTGTTCATCATCGGGTTTGGTTTTGGGGAGACATTTTTAGGTGTCTACAGTAGCATGACCTCCACCGCTGCCCAAGTCGTCTCGAGGGTCTCGATGCTAAGGCTGCAATGTAGAACAAATGGTGTTGTTGAACCCAGATAGGCGGTTCATCATCTCGTCCATAATCTCCTTGTTCCGTCTCTCCATTGCAGCAATCTGGGTAGAAACTTGGGCCTGGACCTGGGCCGCAACTTGCTCTTGCACTTGAGACTCGACTCGAAACTGAATCTTGGCCTCCATGTCAGTTCGCATGCTTTGCACCCTCTGTTCAAATTGTTCCTGCATCTGAGTTACAATGGACAGCGTGTACTGCCCGGAAGAACAGATTCCTCTCTCTTGAGGGGTGCCATAGTAGAACTCTCCACTTTGGCCAAGACCCTTAACAAGGTCCTTCTTCCGCCCACCTACGGTCTCCCTATACAGCTGATTCGGGCTCTTTTCAACCCTTTGACTAGTTTCTTCCTCCAGTTTATTTTGATAGGTCTCTTGTAATTTTGAATTGCAAATATTAACATAAAAGATGAATTTATTTTCTATAAGTGCAAACAAGTAAATATAGTGAACTACCCAAGTTTTGAGTTCTATAGGCTCATTCGGAGTCAAATTAGAGGTAAACACCCTAATCCTTTCCCGATTATTTATATATTAGCCAAACAAGTTGATTCATGTCTCTAACATGACACTTACATACATGTATGACTTAAATGATCTCAACTAATCCTAGAATTTGAGTTTACGCCATCTCTATACCCCAAAGGACTTTAAAGTCACCCTATGAGCTTCTACAATGCCCATAATCCTTTTATTTCGTCAAATGATTCAGTTAAGACCTCTTATTTGCATAATAAATGTATTTATTTAGTTTCTATAAGTGTAAACAAGTAAATATAGTGAACTACCCAAGTTTTGAGTTCTATAGGCTCATTCGAAGTCAAATTAGAGGTAAACACCTTCTTCATTTCCCAATTCTTTATATATTAGCCAAACAAGTTGATTCAAGCCTCGAACATGACACTTACATACATTTATGACTTAAATGATCTCAACTAAGCCTAGCATTTGAGTTTACGCCATCTCTGTACCCCAAAGGGCTTTAAAGTCACCCTATGAGCTTCTACAATGCCCATAATCCTTTTATTTCATGAAATGATTCAATTAAGGGATATTATGTGCATAATAAATGTATTTATTTAGTTTCTATAAGTTCAAATAAGTAAATATAGTGAACTACCCAAGTTTTGAGTTCTATAGGCTCATTTAGAGTCAAATTAGAGGTAAACACCTTCATCCTTTCCCAATTCTTTATATATTAGCCAAACAAGTTGATTCGAGTCTCTAACATGACAATAACATACATTTATGAATTAAATAATCTCAACTAAGCCTTGAATTTGAGGTTACGCCATCTGTATACCCCAAAGGGCTTTAAAGTCACCCTATGAGCTTCTACAATGCCCATAATCCTTTTATTTCATGAAATGATTCAATTAAGGGATCTTATATGCATAATAAATGTATTTATTTAGTTTTTATAAGTCTAAACAAGTAAATATAGTGAACTACCCAAGTTTTGAGTTTTATAGGCTCATTCGAAATCAAATTAGAGTTAAACACCTTCTTCATTTCCCAATTCTTTATATATTAGCCAAACAAGATGATTCAAGCCTCTAACATGACACTTACATACATTTATGACTTAAATGATCTCAACTAAGCCTAGCATTTGAGGTTACGTCATCTGTATAACCCAAAGGGCTTTAAAGTCACCCTATGAGCTTCTACAATGCCCATAATCCTTTTATTTCGTGAAATGATTCAATTAAGGCCTCTTATGTGCATAATAAATGTATTTATTTAGTTTCTATAAGTCAAACAAGTAAATATAGTGAACTACCCAAGTTTGAGTTCTATAGGCTCATTCGAAGTCAAATTAAAGGTAAACACCTTCTTCATTTCCCAATTCTCTATATATTAGCCAAACAAGTTGATTCAAGCCTCTAACATGACACTTACATACATTTATGACTTAAATGATCTCAACTAAGCCTAGAATTTGAGGTTACGCCATCCTTATTTTATGAAATGTTCTGCATTTGAGTGTTCTAGTTCCTTATTTATAAAAAAAAAGTTGAATAAAATCTGATTATGTATAAGTTATTACCGCAATCAGCTTGGACTTAGCATTAGCAGGCACCTTTCCTTTCCCAGGTATGTCCTTGAAGTGAGTCTTTAAAAAAAGTTCAGGGGCTGATGGCAACTTGCCTCCATCTTTCAAAGCCTTTAAAATAACCAAACACAAAATGTCATTAAATCATACAAATTATTATGCCATACTAATTAACAAAGCTTCCTAAGTAGTATGACACTCACCATCCTCTTAGCATGTTGTGCTGCCGAGATGGAACCTTGAAAGTGGGATGGCTCAACCACATTTGACATGGAACCACCTCTCCTATTCAACTTGTTCTGCTTGGACCTCTTTTTATGAGTTTCATTTTTCTTTTGGAATAGCCATCCTTTTCTTGTGAAGGTCTTCATTCACCCAGTAAGGTTTTGCTCCTTTCATCTTCTTTGTGACTGTGTAGAACATGTCTCGTAGTCTCTCACTAGCCTTCATGTTGAATCTCCTCTTCACTTGGTCCTCCAACTCAGGTGGCCATGTGAATTTTTTCTGCAATTGCAACTACCATTTGGTTAGCACACTATACTAAAAAAGAGAATGTATGTATGTGTATAACTACTTATTCTCTAAAAAAAATATCGTACACTTTACAAGTTCCACCAATGTGATTTGGTGCCAGCATCAACCTCCCCGTAATTCATCCAAGGTTCTCGGTAGTAGCCTTGTATTGAACGAGAGACAGCCTTTTTCATAGGTTCATCTTCGAACCTACCATATACAAAAATCACGTATGTAACATAATATGAGATAGTGATGTATATAAAGTATCAAATTCATTTGAATTAATAATAACAAGCTACAAATTTAGTATTACTACTTACCACAGGTTAGAAGGATCCAAAGCCAACCTACCAAACGGGTTAGAGGTTTTCCCCTGCAAAACTGTCGACGTATGATGCAACTGGGTTTGGGTTTGAGATTGGGTCTGGGTGTTAGGAACACTAGTGTCACCCAAGTTCACTGCCTCCTCCTCCTCATCACTATCGTCCTCTTGAGTTGCAGAAGTAGGGACCAACTAACTATCTTCTAAATGATAAGGAGGGTGTTCACGTGACTTTCGCTTCTTGGTCCCTTTCACTCGCTTGCCACCAGCCATACCTGATCCTGAAACAGACATTAGTAACAAAATCCAATAATAATAATAATAATAATAATAATAGTCAAATACGCTAACATTACAAGGCATTTAAACGTCATACATAAGTTACATTTCCATTAAAGTTTGAGTCTTCAAAAAAAAAACACAAGTGGAAATACATCATTTAATGTACGTAAAACAACATTAGGATCATAGTACTTCTAATCACTTTCATCAACACTATCATTAAGACCACTATCACCATCACTACTAACATCATCAGAACTATCATCAAAAAAGAAATCAGCGACCTCTTCTTCCTCGCTATCACTAGAACCTACGCTAGATTCATCTTCATCATCGGATACCATGTCATCATCCTCTAATTCATCCTCATCATCAGTTAGCGAATCGTAGTCGGGAATATCATTTGGTGGACATAATGTTGAAGATTCTTCAAATGTGGTTTCCTGCAAAAAGAATAAGTCCACTGGAGCATCGACAACCGACCTCGCATGAGTCTTAAAAACAGCCCACCATTGAAGTCGATCCCTTTTCAAGCTCGGGTATGATGCAAAGTACACCTGACTAACTTGGTAAGTTAAGACAAATGGGTCGTATTTCGGGTATTTCTTAGTATGATTTACTTCCACAAGTTTGTAGTGTTCATGTATGTTCATACCTCTAATAGAGTCAATCCATTTGCACTTAAGCAACATAGTCTTGTACACTCTCTTGGGGCCTCTATACACAAGTTCTATTATGTCATCTAAAATACCAAAATACTCTCCTCCATCCGCACTTGACACACCAACACCATAATTCATAGTGGATTTGAATTTGCCATAATCATATGTATGGAAATTGAATCCGTTGACAAATATTTGACTCCAAGTGCGTACACGCTTGAAAGGACGCATAGCCAAAGCTTACAAGACATCGGATCTTGGTTTTTCTTCAACCACCTATCAATGTATGATGATTGAACATAACAAAGTGTTATTGAAATGACGGTGGAAAATCTACTTATCGTAATAATTGTAGTTTAGATATGGATCAATCACCTTTTTATGAAACCAATCCGGAAAATTAACTTCAAATTTTTCCATTACTTCTTCTCTACGCAAAGAAGGTTGGGTACTAAGAATGTGGTCCTCAAACCTTCTGTTAGGTGGAGATCAAGTGTTAAGTGTTGTTAAGTCAATCA
The DNA here is from genome assembly GCF_001683475.1 of Chenopodium quinoa. NCBI lineage: Eukaryota > Viridiplantae > Streptophyta > Magnoliopsida > Caryophyllales > Amaranthaceae > Chenopodium > Chenopodium quinoa. Next base: position 2,422,651 of record NW_018744813.1, on the reverse strand, counting down.
TTTGTTTGTAAATTATTGTGTTAATAATGGATTTACCTTTCATATTCTCCTAAAATTCCGCTGTTTGATAACACAAACAAGTGAACACGCTCAAGTTCATTGTCATCTAAAAAACGAGTTTTCCCCTCATTTGGCACTCGACCTCTATCAACTGAGAATAGTTCAGGGACTTCATCTTCATTGAAGATGGGGTCAACATCGGCATTGACATTTCGGCCTAGATCTCTTGTTTTGGTGTCAATGGTTTCTTGAAAGTAATATAATGTGAGAAGAAGTTTGCAATCTCTTCGGTAAGGTAGGTGTTGCATATTGAACCTTCGACACGGGCCTTGTTACCGATATTCCTTTTTATATAATTGAGGAACCTAAAGTTTTAATTATAAAAGTGTAAACTAGTTATGAGTATAAATATATAGAGAAATGAGTTGATAATGTTTAAAAGGATGCACTTTGAAAATAAGATAATGTTACCTTTCGAATGGATACATCCATCGATATTGAACGGGACCACATAACTTTCTCTCTAACAGAAAATGCATTGGTAAGTGCTCCATGGAGTTAAAGAATGAGGATGGAAAAATCTTTTCAATCTTGCAAAGAATCTCATCAATGTTTTCCTCTAATCGTTCCACATCACTAACTTTGATTGTATAGGAACATAAGTCGCAAAAGAATTGACTAATCTCAATAATTGCATTCCAAACATGGGTAGGAAACAACTCTTTCAAAGCAATTGGCAACAACCTTTCCATAAACACATGACAATCATGGCTTTTCATCCCATGGAGCTTACATGCTTGCAAATCAACACATCTACTAAGGTTCAAAGCATATAACCATCGGGAAACCTTAGTGGACGAACCCACTCACACAAAACCTTTCTCTGAGCCTTGTCAAGAGAGAATGGAGCCTTTGGCATGGTCTCTTTCCCTCTATCATCCTCCTCAAGATGGAGTTGTGGTCGTTTGCAATACTTAGCAATGTCTTTTCTAGCGGCTGGAGTGTCACACGTATGCTTTTCCACATCCATAATAGTGTGAATGAGTTGATTGAAAAAATTCTTTTCAATGTGTATGACATCTAGGTTGTGACGAACGAGCAGATGCTTCCAATACAGAAGTTCCCAAAGAGTGATTTGCTTAAACCAACCCTTTTTCGCCTTTTTCAACCTTTTAAGTGCTTTTGGGCCATCAGTTGCCTTTGGAAGGTTTTTGACACATTCCCACAACTCTTCCCCTGACATGATGTGTTGAGGTTCTCCATTTTCCACTCTGTTTCTACAAAATATAGTTTTACTCTTTCGAAATGGGTGATCGGAAGAAAGAAATTGGCGGTGGCAATCGAACCAAGAAACTTTTCCACCATGATCAAGCCAAAACGCTTTGCTCTTTTCATGCAATATAGGCAAGCTTTATTACCGACTGTAGACCATCCAGACAACATACCATAAGCAGGGAAGTTACTAATAGTCCATAAAATGGCTGCTTGAAGATTGAAATTTTGTTTCCTTGAAATATCATAAGTATTTGCACCCACTTACCATAACTGTTTCAACTCTTCAATAAGTGGTTGCATATACACATCTAAATTCCCCTTCAGGTTTCTAGGACCGGGAACCAGCAAGGAAAGGAACATGAATTTTCTTTTCATGCACATAGATGGAGGCAAGTTATAAGGGGTCAAAATGACCAGTCAGCAAGAATATTAACCCCCAAACTTACCATGGGGAGAAAACCCGTCTATACACATCCCAAGACGAACATTGCGAGGTTCAGAGGCAAACTCGAGAAAGGACCTATCTAGGTGTTTCCATGCTTCACTGTCACTGGGGTGTGCCATTGTGCCCTGGACTCGAGGATTCTTAGAGTGCCAAGTCATTTCCTCAGAAATGTTTTTAGTTGCAAACATCCTTTGCAATCTTGGTGTGATAGGGAAATATATTAGGACATTCAAAGGCACTAAACTTTGTTTAGAAGTCCTCTTGTATCGATCGCTACCACACACCTTGCACGTAGACAACTCTTCATCCTCCTTCCAAAACAACATACAACCTTTCGGACATGCATGAATCTTCTTATGAGGAAGCTCTAATCCCTTAACAATTTTATTCACATCAGAGAATGTTTGGCCCATGTGGTTGTTGTTAGGAATTGCTTCACTCATCAAAGAAGCAAATCCATCAACACACCTGTACGGTAAGTTATACTCATACTTTAGGCTAGTAATTCTAGAGGCCATATCTAACACAGACATAGAACTCCCTTCGTATAGAGGTTGATCAGCTGCCTTCAACATGTCCAAAAATTTCTTTGCTTGTGTGTCTGGCTCCTCCTCTTGATCGCTCGGATCTCCCTTACCTAGTTGGTCTTGATCATAACCAAGAGCATCCACAACTATTTCACGATATGTATTAGAATGGTCTTGGGGGGGATCGGGAAACCCTTCGCCGTGACACATCCACTCATGGTAATCATCTACAAAACCCTTGCCATACAAATGAACTTTAACCGTGTCCGGATCATGGAGATGTAAGTTCTTGTATTTGACACAAGGGCATCAAACTTCATTGGGGTTACTGTTCTCAAGATGATCTTTGCAATACTTCATGAATTCATCAACCCCTTTCAAAAACTCAGGCTTAAGCTTAAGCCCATCCAACCTGTCATACATCCAACTACGCTCCCTTCTTTTCATGATTACAACTTCTACACAACTTATGCATGTAATCACATTAGTCACAAAACAACTAACAATAGTGCAAAAAATGATTACAAGATCCACAATGACATTTAAAATGCATATAAACAACTTACTTACATATATAATTATATATGTGTATATGAACTAAACTACATATAGCAAAAATTAAACTACTATATATAACAACATATTTAAACTAGACTAGCATACATAGCAACATATATAAACTCAACAATCTACTAACATATAATGAAACTAAACTAACATTTATAAACTAAACTAACATATATAAACTAAACCTCAAGTTAATAAAGAATCAAGTTAATAAACTAACATTTATAAACTAACATTTATAAACTAAAATAACATATATAAACTAAACTTACATTTACTAGAAAAGTTTTTGAGGTTTATATACATATTGAGGAGTAAAAAGCTAATAAAGAATTAAGTTAACTACATATTCGGAAGTTAAAATTTACTGAGTAGGTATTAAAAACAGTTGCTGCCATACTAAAGAGGCACTATCAAAGACATCAACCTATGACAAATCTACACAAGCCATCAACGTTAAAATGTGTCAAAAAAATAAATTCAGCAGTGTCTTCTTAAGTTCTTATCCCTTTGTTTGCCAAAATCTTTTCATATGATTTAACTTAAATGTCATGTAACCTAGGGTAAAACATCAACCAAGATCTTAGCATAACTTCAAAGAACTATCCTAATCTTCTAACCAAAGCACCTTCTTATTCTTCTGACTTGACATTAGATACACTCATGCAATGAACTTGGCAGAGCAAACAGTAACATCATTCAATTTAAATAATTTCCTTTCAACCACAAATCAGTTCTACGAAACCCAACTAATAGCATTTATAAGTTATATGTTCCTTTATCTTCTTACATTGACAACTGCTCAATCTATTATTGCCTCACATTCGTGTTTAGCATCATGTATGAAACTCTGCATTTTAAATTTATAAAGTAACAAACCCTAAAATTTTTTTGAATGAGATTTGATTCTATAATGAATTTCTAAACAATTAATTTGTTTCATCCCCAAAACACACCAAAAATAAATTAATTTGTACCATTTTTTCTACTAATAACTAACACACATATAAAACTATAAGGACATTGGAAAAAATAACCACTAACCTTTGAATTTGAACTATTTTTTGAGGAGCAAACACAGTAAATCTACAAATCCTTAAAAAAAAAGTGAATAAAAAAATTAAAATTACAAAACTTAGGGTTTATGGGTAATTAATTAAAACTAAAAAAAATAAAATAAAAAATAAAAAATAGAATTACCTAGTGGCCGACGAACGAAGGTCTGTTGGAGGGAGAGGGTGAGCTAGTGGCTGGTGGTGGGTGGTCTGAGGTGGTGGAGGATTTTCGGTTAGCATAAGAAACGAAATTAAAAAAAAAAAAAAAAAGTCGAAAGGAAGAGGGTTACCTAGTGGCCGACGATTGATGAGTTGAGGGGGAGGAGGAGCGTCAGCGGATGGGGAGCAGCGCCGGAGGGGGAGCAGCGGTGGGGGGGCAGCGGCGGAGATTTTCCTTCTCTCTCTTCCCCTTCTCTCTCTCTCTCCTTCTCCTTTTGTTCGAAAATGCCCAAATGAATCTGAGGGTTTTTTTTTAAGTTCAACACATTTCCGACGGCTATTCCTATGGATAAAAGCCATCGAAAATTATATTTCCTATGGATATAAACCATCGGAAATATAAATTTCGATGGCTTTTCCATCTGATATACGCCGTCGGAAATTTCCTATGGCTAATTAACCATCAGAAGTTCTTTTTTCGAATTTTAAATTTTAAAAAAACACATTTCCTATGGAAAAAAGCCATCAGAAACTATTATTTCCTACGGCTTAATAAACCATCGTAATTTTTTGATGGCTAAATCCATCGAAAATTTTATTATCCATCGGAAAAATACGAGGGGTTTCGGAACCATCGGAGTTTTAAAATTTTTCGACGGTTTTTATAGGCCATTGGAAATAAGCCATTTTCTTGTAGTGCTTTCAAGAGTTATATTCCAAGATGTGGATTGTCGATCGTAGCAAAGTTCTTATGACAGATTGTTATGAAGCATTGGCAACTTTTCCCAAAATTGGATTTTGGCAAATTTTTCGAGATACGGATTGTCACTTCATTGTAGCAACATTTCAAAGGATGGATTGTTACATGGCATTGACAACTTTCCCTAAATCGGATTGTCATACATCATACAAGAGTTGTGTTGGCAACTATTCCCAAAGAAAAGAGGATTGTCATCACCCAAAGCATCAACAACAAAATTCAAGCAGCATTAAGGATCAACAAGCAGTGGTCTTTTCAAAGACTATCACGGCGAAATTGGAGGCAGTTACAGGCGTAGCAGTCTTCAGGCGGTATTCTCTAGCTTGCATAAGATCGACAAAACAAACAGCATCATGGCGTTCCCTAGCTTGCGGAAGGTTATCACAACAACAACAATGCAACAGCAACAAATCGGTTACCCTCAGAGACGTGTGCTCGACGGTGCAAGATATGCGTTTCTTAACTCTCTTATCTATTTGAACTAATGCTAGTTTTGCAAGTATCGGCGTTACAAGAATGATTTAGGATTGCAGAACGTTATGAATCATTCTTCGTCCCTATCGATACTTTGACTTTTGTTTTCGAAACTTGTGTTTCTCCAAACTCAGTCAAAGTGGGGGCTTCTGTAGACACCCATTTGTGTCTCCCCAAAACCAAACCCAGTGATGAATACCTTTCATGTCATTTGATTATCGAACAAAGTGAAAGTGTAAAAAGTCTAGTGATGAGGAAGTTTTTATTAAAATATCTCTTCTTTCTTTTTTTTTATTAAAATATCTATTCTTTCTGTTTTTGAAAATATTTATTTTCTTACTCTATTTTTGAAAAACGTGAATTCCAGTTTAGTTTGGTCCATGATATGAGTCAATAATAGTGTATTTGGATGAGGTTTTAAAAGACATTTCCAACGATATATTATAAGCCTAATTCCGATGAATAATGAGGAAGTTATGGCAAAATACTAAACCGGGCTCGAACCGGATCTTACCTACAGCCCAATGATCATGTGGAGGGTCCAAAGGTCTAATCCTATTCCTAAACTAATTAGGAATAATTAGAAGCTTCTATAAGTTTTTAAAATATCTTAATTATCCTTTTTGAAAAGATAAGATTAAAGAATTTGAGTTAAATAAAAACATTCCTTTTATAAAAACATTCCTTTTCTTAAATCCTAATTCTATTCGAATTTAAAGATGTTCAAAGGCAGTCAGATTTTATTTTCGTGCCTCATAATATTTATCCAAATTTTATATATTTGGATAGATCTTGAAATTACCTGTCCAATGATATATTATAATATTAAATCCGAGTTTTAACGAAAAAGATATGAATGATATATGAAACTCTATCCAAAACTGACACCGTCCTACTATTTCGGCCATATTTTTTTTATCTACAAAATATTTTATTCCGATTATAATTGGGTTAGAAATTATACTTCAAGAGCTTTCCAACGACATATTATATGCCTTATTTGGACTTCTGGATCAAAAGATATGATAAAAACAAAATCTGCAAAAACTGATGTCCATCGAGTTTTATGTCGATTCGAATTCGGATTCTTTTCTTATTCTTCGACCCTCTTTTTTCTCTATAAATAGAGGTCATATCTCCCCTTTTTCAATCATCAACTCTCATCAAGAATTTCTTGATTCTCTCTCCCTCTTTCTAGCCTAGCCTTTTACAAAAATAATTCCTCATACATTAGCACTAGACACACCTAGCCAAGTTCGAAGTTGCTTTCGCCCTAGACGTGAAAGGTTTGATATTTCTGAGGGTTTGGTCCCTAATCTCTATTTCAATTAGTTAATTTAATTCTTTGATTTTATATTTTCGTTGAAGTTACTAATGTGTGTATTTTGTTATTAGAAACAGATACGAAGCATACAAGTGCTTTAATTGATTTTAATGATATTATGATATAGAAATCATATATAGGTTGTTATTATGATTCCTAGTATCATGTTAGGATGCTTGATGTTTTGAATGACAACAATGATTCCTTGTATTTTATTTAGGGAAAAGGTTATAATATCAAATATGCTTATTATGATTCCTGCGATGCTTCCTATATTCTTTTCCTAATATTCATGATAGTCTCATGTTAGGGCTATATATTTGATCTTTGATGTTTAGTGACATGCTAGGGTTTGTTATTAATCTTGTTAGTATCATGCATAGGATCTTGCTATTATTATGCTTTAACATGAACATGATTATTTCTATGATTTATAATTATTTTGATGATGATTATTATTTTTATTTAACTATTATTATTATTATTATTATTATTATTATTATTATTATTATTATTATCATGTTTATTATTATTTTGAATTATTATATTGCTTGATATTTATTGTTATTGCTTGATCACGCCTTTTATGCATGTTTAAAGGGAATTTATACTTGTAATCACGCTTAATAAGATAATTAATAATCTTATTTATGGTTAATGTGATTATAATTCAAGTGATCGCCAATAATAGATTTGTTTGTGCATTAATAATCAACCAACATAGATAAACAGGTGTAGGGTAATCCTATTGATTGCATGTTAGTCAGAAAGCGCACATGAGTACGATCAAAATAAAGTATAGGCCTATTATTAGGGCAGGTTCAATCTCTTTTAGGTTGGATTTGTACTTTCATCCCCGAACTACCAGTCATGGTTCCAGACCTATTGGAGTTAACGTTCTCCTGGATCATTAAGGGGTATAACCTTCACCTCGTGAACGGTTTACAAGTTCCTAAAACTTGTTAGTGAATCTTTTGGTCTATCTTCTTTCCCTTTGGACGCCACCATGCTTAAGTGTATGATCACAGTGGGATTCAAGCTAGGGATAATGCTTGAAATATTCCTTACACCTTACCTTTGGAAGGGTTGGCGCGTGTGTATGGGACCCCGCGAGTTAAACTTGCTTCCACGTTTTGGTGAATTCAACAAACTTGGATGTACCCTCATTGCCAGGAGCGTTCGATTGGGTAGATGGAGCGTCAATTCCCAGAGGGTTATTGCCATATGTAGAACACATATGGGTTTTGAAAAAGGAAAAAAAAACTCAATCAGGAAGTAAAACCGAGCAAACAGTACTAGAACTGGTCGAAACAAGAATGTAGATTTCAGGCTCGGCATTAGAAGAACTCGGTGCGCGACTACAGTGCCCATCGCACAACTATGGCTCTGTCGCCAGACGACAAATACTGTCACCAAACGAAATAGTCGTCGCATAGCGATTGCACTGTTTTCTCAGCACTAGTTCCTACATGCCTCAGCAGCTTTCTGTTCTTGAATTTTCCAGTTTTTCGCAGCGTTTGTGAAAGATATTTCCCTAATTTCCTACGTGTAAAAATCCTATGCTTTTAATGCATTACGGATGGTCTTTCCAATGCGGACCTTTTTTATTCTTATGCCAATAATGTTAATCAAAATTACGCAAATGAAATACTTAGAACTTTTCGAGTCTCATCCACTCATTATAAATTATTGCCAAAATAAATTTTAGGAATTAAAATAGAAATTCTCCCCAATGGAGTCACCAAAAAACTATAGGGAATTTCAAGCATCCCACACTTGAGCCCCACTGTGATCATGCATTTAAACATGGTGGCGTCCAAAGGGAAGGAATTGAAGCTAGAATAAAAGAGTTGTCAACAAGTTCTAGGGACTTGTAAACCATTCACAAGATGAAGGTTACACCCCTTTACGATCCATGAGATCTCTAACTCCATAGTGGTCTGGAACCATGACTGGATATTCGGGATGAAGGTACAAATCCAACCTAAAAGAGATTGAACATGCCTTAAAAATAGGGATCTACTTTATTCTTCTCATAGACATGAACGCTTTCTGACTAACATACAATCATTAGGTTAACCCTAAACATGTTTATCTATGTTGGTTGAATATTAATGCACAAACAAATCTATTATTGGCGATCACTTGAATTATAATCATATTACCCTAAACAAGATTATTAATTATCTTATTTAGCGTGATTACAAGTAGAAATTCCCTTTAAACATGCATAAAAGGTGTGATCAAGAAATATAAATAATAATATAATAATAACAACAAATCATAATAATAATAATAATAATAATAATAATAATAATAATAATAATAATAATAATCTCAAAGAAAGAATAGGAAGCATCATATAAACATACATGATATTAGAAATATTAGTTATTACCCTAAACATGATACTAGGAAGTAATAAAACATCCTAACATGATACTAGGAAATAAAATAATCAAAGCATGATTGCTATATGAAAATAATTATTAAAGTAATTACTTACTTAGATGCCTCGTATCTCATTCTAATAACAAAATACACACGTTAGTAACTTCGATCAAGGAAAATATTAAATTAAACAATTAAATTAAATAATTGAAATAAGGATTTGGGACCAAACCCTCATAAACTATCAACCTTTCACATCTAGGGCAAAGGCAACTTCAAACTTGGCTAGGTGTCTCTAGAACTAATGTATGCGGAATTTTGTAAGAGGGGAGGTCTAGAAAAAGAATAGAAGAGAATAAACTTCTAACTTTAGAGACAGAAAGAATAGAGATTGTTTATTGTGAGTGATTCTAAAATAGGGGTCAAGGACCCTATATATAGTCAAATAGTCCGAAAATCGATCAAAAAGAAATCGAGTCCCATTCGGAATAAAAAAACCTCTTGTCGTTAGCGCCAGGCGACAAGTATTAGCTCCAGGCGACAGGCTTGTCGCCTTGCGCTGAGTCAGAAAATAAACACGCTTTGCATGCGGAATCCTTTTTTTAGTATAATTAGGCAGAAAATTCCCCGTTTATCAAATAAAAAACGAGTTTACCATAAAACACTTATTTTATTCCAAATAAAACTCTTTAAAATAATAATAATTAATCCTAATTCTATTAGAATTTAAAAGAACCTTCTAAATTATTTTAAAAGATTAAAATCAATCCTAATAACTTTAGGAATAATAGTTAATAGGCCCTCCTCTAGATCATTGGGCCGCATATAAAATTCATTTTGGGCCAATTTAGTATTTTTGTCATAACTTCCTCATTATTCATCGGAATTGGGCCTATAATATATCGTTGGAAAGCCTTTTTCGAGCGCAATCCAACTACACTATGATTAGTCCCCTATCATGGATCAAACTAAATTGGAGTGGATTTTTTCACAAATAGAGCATATTTTCAAAAACAGAAAGAGAGATATTTTAATAAAAACAACCGCATCACTAGACTTTTCATACTTTCACTTCATTCGATAATCAAATTACGTGAAAATTATTCATCACTGGGTTTGGTTTTGGGGAGACACATTTGGGTGTATACAGTTGTCTTGAACCTAGGAATGTCATTGGCATTGAACTTCTGCATAAGAAGCTCCTTGTGTACTGGGACCCCTTGTGATCTAATGCCCTGAAACCTATAGTCATTGGAGAGTTTGCTCAATATTTCTTCCATGAGCTCCATTTGTTGTTGCTTCAAAGGGTCATTGATTTGATTGAAGAGCCATAGCCTTCATCAATTTAGTCATGTTAGCCACGTCTTTCCTATGTTCCTTGACTTCTTCTTAAGTTGTCATTATCTTCTTAGATTTTCTTTTCCGAATGATTGGTTTACCAAAAAGTAGTACTTGAACAAAGGTGTTGTCCTTGATTAATCGCCCTTCCTTTCTTGACCAAGCGCTGTAAATTAAACCATTTTATTTGTTTTAATGACTTTACTCAAATTGACTTTGACTTTATTGGTTTTAAAAAGCAAAAAGAAAAAATAGGGTGCATTTTTTTGTAAATAAAGTAAAGGTTCAAACAAATATGGTCGAGAATCAAGTAAAGGTTCAAACAAGTAAGGTTTAATTGGAGAATTAATATTCGACTTACCCCCCTAAAAAAATAACGGAAAACATGCGCATACAAGACTCTCTAGACATGGTCAAAGTGTGACGTACATATTGTGTGTGCGCTTTAATAGTGAGTGCAAGTGACATGCTTTGACTCTTGTGTGAGACCATAGGACTATGTTCTTAGACTTAATTAAGGAATAAACATGACTATAGTCATTAAGAAACTAGTTAAACTGATTAAGTAAACTGATTAATTAGGCTCGTCATGAAGACTCGAGCAGAAAACTGGACTATCGTCGGAGCAACAAGACTGTCGCCACACGCTAAAGACCAGCACAAGACAACAACATTGTCGCTTGGCGCTAAACACCAACGCGTGGTGCCATAGTCCAAACCTTTGCGCCATTGCTGGAACATTAGTCTGGGACTTTTTCCAGTATTTTACTCTAAAGGGACAAGCCTAAAGTCGTACTAAGTCAAGTTTGATCAATTTATTTAGACTTTAATCATTTATATTAATTAATTAATTAATTAAGCAAAGTCCTTAAGTCATTAATTAGTTTATTTAGACTCATTCACAAGTCAAACAAACGGTTACTGTAAACACATATAGGGTATGCACAAGCAAGGAATGCATAAGTAGTCAAGTAAGCACAATATGATGCAATGAGTTTGTGTAATCCCCCATATTTTTCTAATATAATTATTTATCATTTATTATTTATACAAATATTTTATTCTAATATAACCATTAAGTTTTAGTCTATTTACAACTCCCTTTTTAAGTATATTGGCCCAAAATTAATTCTCATTCAATCCCAAACTAACCAAATTCTACTCCTAATAGAATTGGAGAATTAAAACCCAAATAAAAATAATCCTCACTTCTTTCCTCTCCTTTTCTCGTGAAAACAGAAAAAAAAAATTAAATAAAACCCTTAATTTTTCCTCCTTCCTGCTTCACGATTCAGAACAACAAAAAAAAAAGAAAAAAAAAAAAAGAGAGAAACCTTGAAGCTGTTGCTGCAGCAACCGACGCACCACCACCACCGCCGCCCAGCCGCACCTCTGGTCACCCAACGCACCACCGTTCAGCCACCGTTCGCCCCTCTTCTTCCTCTCTTCCTTTATTTTTATTGCTTTATTATCTTAATTAAATTGTTTAAAGTTTCAACCTTTAATTAAAATTTTGTTTTAAATTATATTATTATGGTTTGATAGTATGTTTAGATTATAAAAGATTATGAATTTATGAGTTTTAGTATGTTTAATTTATGATACAAAATTTCAGATTTTATGTTATGTATAATTTAGGGTTTAAATATTGATTTTACTTGTTTTAGGGTTTAAAAACGTGTTAGGCAAGTTAATTATCAATACTATGGTTTCATAATGCCAAAACCTGTGATTTCATACTTGAAATTAATTTTCAGATTATATATTGGAAAAATAGAAACTAATAATCCCACCTTTGCTAATTCTGCTCAAAACAATTCCACCTTTTCGAAATCTAAAAACAATCCCACCTTTTAACACAATCTTCTCAAAATAAGCCTTTAACCGGATAATTAAATTGGGAACCTGTTGGAGAAGGTTACTGGCCACATGTTAATTTTTAATTGGTTTTTTTAAAAAAAAATAAAAAATAAAAACAAAAAATAACAATATAGCATTACAACCCACCAACCGGAGCAACCCCCTCCCCCGCCAGAGCAACCCTTTATCCCGTCGAACAACAAAACCCTTTCCCCTTCGTCAACCACTAATAATTGTACGAGTAATATTCATATCTGAATAATTGTAATATTAAACAAAACCTGCCGTTTAAGGGTGCAGTTGGGTTTCGAATCTGGGGTAGGTCGGGTTTAGGTGTTTCATGGTGGCTGGGAGGTCGGTTTTAGGGGGTTTCGTGGGTGGTGGGTCGGGGTGTTGAATTTTATCAAGGTATAATTCTTCAAATTACGTGTTCAGTCGACAATAATGGTACAAATTAGATGGATTTTTGGGGAAGAAGATGATAATGTTATATGGATTTTTGGAAGAGAAGTGAAGCCGTTAATTGTAGGGATTTAATGATTTATCATGGGTGCAATGCTACTATCTTTGCTTATGGTGCTAGTGGTAGTGGGAACACTTATATTATGCAGGTACTCAATTTATATTAAGTAGGTGGTTTCGTGGGTGGTGGGGGTGTCGGGTTTAGGGGGCACGGTGGTCACGTATTCAGATCAGGTGAGAGATAGGGTGGGAGTTTGGGGGTGCGAGTGTGCGGGTGTGGTGGTTATGGAGGTTTGATGATGGTGGTTATAGAGGTTTGGTGGTGGCAGCTATGGTGGGTTACCATTAAAATGGTTTGGGGAGGTGAGAGGTAGGACGGAGGAGATATATAAAAAATAAAAAATTTATAAAAAAAAATAACCTGATAATCCGGTTATAAGTAAAAAGGATCGTTTTGGGAAGATGATGGTAAAGGTGAGATTGTTTCCAGATTTGGAAATGGTGGGATTGTTTTGAGTATAAATGAAAAAGGTGGGATTATTAGTTTCCATTATTCCTTATACATTTTGTGAAATTTGAGTTTTATGTTGTTTATTTGAAGGGTTTTAAGGTTTAATGTGTAATACACTATTCTAATTATTGAATTATGAATGTTGATTTTCAAAAGTTTGAAATTTATAATTTAAATTAATTTTCAGATTTTATATAATCTGATTTTTATTAGTTTTGAGCCAAAAATAAAGTTTTAGAATGCTTCTATACATTTTAAACAACTATTTATGCAATATGATAAGTATAGATTATTTGGATTGCAAAAACTATTAATAAAATAAATTTTCAGCATATGTTAGTAAGTTAAACTTGCCGTAATCTTATATTATACGCTATATTTTCATGATTTTATCATATAAATTTATTATTATTATTGATTAAGGGGAACAATTTAAAAGCTTTATTTTGATGATTTAAGAGGTTTTAAAGTAGTCTAGTATTACTGTAAAATTATTTGCTTGGGTATTGATGTATTTCTCATTGTTTGGCTTAGGAGAGGACTTTGTAGAAGGCGACTTCTAGTTTTAAAGTGGCCAACCGAATTGTTTACACAAGGTACGTGCAAGTTACGAAACCTTGCTTTTAGGTGCATGTTTAAGGACGAATCGAGAACTTAGCATCATGTTTAGGGATGACTGGGTTAAATTGTTTGGTTATATATTGTGAATTTCATATGATGTGCACTATTTTATATTGCAAGTACTATTTGTGCTCTAATTATGCAAGGTGCGCTTAGAGGAAAAGGTATGTAATTGGTGTAATGTGTTGACTCGAATGAACAATACAAGAGGGGGATGAATTGTATTGTAGAGGAATTAGGGTAATTTTTGCGGAATTTATAAAGGAACTCAAACATAAACTAAAAGTGCAAAGAGAGATTTTACTTGGAAAACTTCTTGGCCCTAATCAAGAAGAAAAACCACGACCACAAGGGATTTTAAACTCAACTCTTAATAATAATAGGGCAAACAACCTATGACAAATTAAGACTCTAAACTCAAGTTCCGCAACGAACTCAAGCTCCCTTCAACTGATCCCTCAATCAGTTGATCTCTCTAACTCTCTCTTTCTCCTTGCCTCACTCAAAGCAATAAAACACTCTTAGAGTTTCCCCAAACTCTATCCCAATACAACTCAAGATTAAACTCTAAATTTCTAAGTACAAAGACACTCAAGGATTTAAGTGGATAATGACTCTTTTTAAAGCTAAAAGACTGTAATGCTCAAGTGTATTTTTCTCAACAGAAAACTAAATATATTTATATGCAGAGAAGGAAGTTAAAACATTGTCGTTTCGCCTTAATCTCCACTAATCCACAACTTCCATAAAACTAGGAAGTGCAGTTCGTGAGAGCTTGGGCAGCAAGTCAATCGAATTATAAGGAAGTGGTTTTACTGGCTTCCTTATTTTTCTCAACTTCTTTTGACAAGGTAAAACACACGTTTGAAAGAATATTTTCCAAGTCAGATTTTCCAAAGAATAAGAAAAGATCAAAATAGAAAATCTTTTTAATCCAAAAAGATATTTTAACATAAAAGATATTTTCGAAATTAAATCAGTTAAAATATGGAAAATAAAATCTTTATCGAATAAAATTAAATCCACTTAAATCCTATCAATAATCATTGTACGTAACATAATTACAAGTAGCCTAAAGTAAAGATAAAATACATTAGACTCTTGTCACTCTGAGAAGCTTCGACTCTGAAACTTCAGTTCCTCAGTCAAGGAACTAGCTTTCAAAGCTTCAACTCTGGAGCTTCATTTCCTCACTAAAGGAACACGACTTGTGATTGACTTCTTTATCCTCCCATAGCTAACTTAGATCTTGTTCCATCCTCCCTTCTTACTCAAGAATGCCATAGCATAAACCTATCATTAATCAAAGCTAAAAACAAAAGTTAAACTTATATGGGTTTGCTTAGGTTCACTACAAGAAAAACATTTATTTGCTACAGTTGAAAATGATTTATTTGCTGCCATTTTAGAGTGGCAGCAAACCGTTAGGGCAGCAAATTAATTGAATAATTTGTTGCGGTTAACAACTGCAGCAAATCAATTCATTGATTTGCAGCGGTTAGTGCCATTAACCCCTGCTAATAAATACTTTTTTACAATTAAAATAGATGGGTTTTTATTTATCAAACCTGCTGCTAGTCTGATATTCAACAAATAGCAAAGAAAAAAGACTGAAATCTTATTTGCAATTGTAAACATTATATTTTCATTAATAATAGCCTATAAAAGTACACTTTCATCATAAAAATAAAAATTACAATTGGACAGCATTAGAAATTACAGTTTCTTAACATAATACAGCAGGAGCTAGCCACAACAGACAATATTACGAACTCTTAGATCTAATAACAAAAGAAGTAAAGAAGGCAACAACAGCAATGGTGTCAATTGGACAGCAACAGCTAGGGCGTCAAATAGGCAGCAACAGCACGAGCAGCAACAACAACACGAGTAGCAGTAGCAGCAGCAACAACACGAGCAGCAGCAACTACAACAACACAGGCAACAGCAGCGACACCTTTGAGCTACCTTTTATAGATGTTCAATTGCCCTTGGGTGAAGGATTCCACCTGGTACTAAAGTAAACTACTATGTGATCATCGTTTGACAGTATCACTTCCAAAATTTATATCTTTTATCCTGCATATAATTAGCAAATATTCTATATTAAATTGGTTAAATTAAAACAAAACCTTAAAGTTATAACAAGTTTGAGCAGCATGTTCGTCATTACATCAATGGGCTTTCCTTTACCCTCTCATCCCACAAGTCTAATGCTCTCAAATCCTCCTTATTTAACTCTCTCTAACACATTCTTTGTCCTCCATCTCTCCTCCCCAATATCACAAAACCATTCTAGCTTGAGAAACAAATATCCGAAGCAACACAGCTAAAAAAATTTCAATTCGATTCCAATATATGTCTGACCAAATTAAAATAAAAGCAAAAAAATACTAATTCACCACCAAAATAAACTTGTTTAATCAGTAGCAAAAATTTCACAATTAGATAACACACTCCCAAAAAACTTTCAAATTAAAGAAAATCAATTCACTACAAAGAAGCATAAATAATGTTTTAATTTTATAGCATGAAAAAAATAGGGTGACAAACATAATATCACATGTCTTCATCAATACAAGCACAACAAAAATCCAGTAACAATTAGCTTCATCAATTCATCTTACTTTAACTAGGAACCATAATAACAGAGGTAACAGGTGCTCTATGACCTTCCAATTTAGTAGATAAACAGCACAACAATGTATCATATTATAATTTCTACAAGTGAACAATCAGCCTCCAAAAATGCCAAAGCAGGACACAATTAAATGGGTGCATGATAAAGAGAATTGACAAACAAGGAAAACTGCTCTAAATTAAATTGAAACATAATACGAGTACATATGAATGGCATAAAATTAAAAAATCTATTTAAAATTGGAAAAACCGATTATCTTTTCGAAACATAGCACACTAAAGCAATTGTATTCATCAAGCTCTAGATTTCAAACATGCTGAAATCAAACTCTTCACAAATTCAAATCAACATTCACCTCTTCAATTATCACAGCAGTAATACCCTAATCGCATTTTACGAGGGAATTTCTCAAAAATTTGTGACTCCCTACTTCGTTCTCAATTAAGGTCAAGGAAATAAAAAATACAATTAGTTACCTTAGCTTTGAGAGTGATAGTCGGAGAGTGAAGGTGGTGGTGAGGACGTAGGTTAGCCGTTAGATCTGTGGGTATTCATCAAGCCGTTAGAGTGATAGTCGGCGAGTGAACGCCGACAAAGGTGAGTAGGTGATGAGTGGGTACTCGGGTGAGTGAGTGAGAAACCAGAAGTGTCGATAAGAGTGAGTGACAAAGTAGAATTTCCGGTGAGATTGGTGAGCAATCAGCTGGTGAGGTAAGTGAGAGAAGATGAAGGTGGAAGAGGGAGAACTAACATAATGAACGAGTAGAGCGGCTAAGGAATAGAGGGGATACTATACCGGGCTAGGGTAAATGTAAGATAATTGATTTGCAGCTGTTCAATGGAAAAACCCCTGCAAATTAATAATACTAATAGTACCTATGTGTAAAACCCACTTTAATCATAAAATGCAGCAAATTAATAGCAGAAAATTAATTTTTTTAGTAGTGGTTCTTTGAGTCATCATCAAAACTTAAGGTCAACATAATGATTAATTTATTACTCATTCATGATTATGCAAATAGGATGAGTAAAGAAGAATTTAAGTCTTATATGACGAGGTTAAGTTTGTGGGGTGCCTTATGCACTCAAGGTGTTTATACACCGAGGTAGTTAAAGGATTAAATAATAAATGTTGTTTGTCACTAATAAATCAAGAATTAAAATTGCAAACTTGCCTTGCTTGATTGAATTGTTATTGGAATGTTTGTATTGTTATGCATATGAGACATCACCAAGTCCAAACCTGTGAATCACGTAAAGTGCAAGATGGATGAGCAATAAAACTCTGGATTGGTGCACATCTGGAGTAATGATAATCAGGGGTTGGGGTACACGGGGTATTAGTCGTGCACTTTTCTCGGGGTCGTCTGATCTACGAATCTCTTATTTCAAATATTTTTAAAAACTAGGAGTTATGTGAGATCTCATACTAACTACGTTCACGGAGTCGCGCCCGTGGTCGTTGGATGTTTATTGATGTTTTCGAAAGGAGGCATGGGGTTTTTCTTTCATTGATGTTCCAAATGGAGCATGGGTTGGACAACCTTGTCTATTACGTAATCCAATAAATAAAATGATGATTTACCTATTATTAATTAATGGAGTCTTAGTAATATAAATAGTTTAGTCATGTGTCGAGTCTATAAACTAATGATGTGTGATGATTGATTAATAGTAGCATGTTAGGAATTTCTTTTATGTTTTGCAGCTTGTATGTACTCAACTTTGCTGATTGCGTGCTTTGTGTGTCTTTCTTTGGTCATGGCCTTCGCCTTTCAATGACCGTGTGACGATCCAATTTTTACACTTGTAATATTGAGGAGCAGATTAACCACAGGTTCTTACACATGCAGCATCCGTTTCTAGATGGTGGGATATTGAGTGGAGTGTTGGTTACTTTTCTTATTTTTATTGTTATTTACTTTTAGAGTTATTTAAACTTAACTTTACTTTCATACTATTTCTATTGGTTTGAGTTTTGAATAAGGGCCTTAATGGTTCCAAGTTGTAAGATTTAGTTTGGTTTTGGTTATTGGTTTTGAAATTTATATATAATTAATTTAGTTTTTCCGCTGCTAATTTCTGAAAAAGCTTTAACGTTTGAACACGTGGCGGTAGCACACCAGTAATTCTCTTGAATATTGTTCAGGGTCCTCACAAGTTTAAAGAGAGAACTATTGGGGTGTTACAGTTTGCAGCCTAACCATGGCTCTAGTTCTCTAATGTTCGAGGATATGGGTTAGTCAAAGAGGGTCCATGGTTATGAGTCTAGATGCATCACGCGGAAGCCTTACCTTTGGAAGGGTTAGCGCGTATAGATTGGACCCCGAGAGTTAAACTTGCTTCCACGGTTTGGTGTATTCAACAAACTCGGATGTACCCTTCGTTTCCAGGAGAGTTCTATTGGGTAGATGGAGCGTGAATTCCAAGATTGTTATGGCCATATGTAGAACAACATATGGGTTTAGAAAAAAGGGGAAAAAACTCAATCAGGAAGTAAAACCGAGCAAAGAGTACTAGAACTGGTCGAAACAAGAAGGTAGATTTCTGGCTCGATATTAGAAGAACTTGGCGTGAGACTACAGTGCCTGTCACTAGACTATGACTCTGTCGCCAGGCGACAGAGCCATCGCATGGCGATGACAATGTTTTCTCAGCACTAATTCCTACATGCCTTAGCAGCTTTTTGTTCTTGAAGTTTCCAATTTTTCGCAGCGTTATTTTGATTCTAGTTGTGAAAGATATTTCCCTAATTTCCTACATGTAAAAATCCTATGTTTTTGACGCATTATGGATGGTCTTTCCAATGCGGAACTTTTTTATGCTTATGCCAATAATTTTAATCAATATTACGCAAATGAAATACTTAGAACTTTTCGAGTCTCATCCACTCATTCTAAATTATTGCCAAAATAAATTTTAGGAATTAAAATAGAAATCCTTCCTAGTGGAGTCACCAAAAAACTATACGGAATATTTTAAGCATCCCACACTTGAGCCGCACTGTGATCATACACTTAAGCATGGTGGCGTCAAAAGGGAAGGAAGCTAGAGTAAAAGAGTCGCCAACAAGTTTTAGGAACTTATAAACCGTTCACAGGGGGAAGGTTACACCCCTTCACGATCCATGAGATCGCTAACTCAATAGTGATCTGGAACCATGACTGGATTCGGGGATCATTAGATTAACTCTTAACCTGTTTAATCTATGTTGAATGAATATTAATGCACAAACAAAACTATTATTGGCGATCACTTGAATTACAATCATATTAACCTAAGCAAGATTATTAATTATCTTATTAAGCGTGATTACAAGTAAAAATTCCCTTTAAACATGCATAAAAGGCGTGATCAAGCAATAAAAACAATAATAAGCAACAGAATCATAACAATCATCATAATAATATTCTCAATCTCATAAAAGCATAATAAAGATCAAATCTTTATCCCTAACATAATACTAACATGATATTAGAAAGAATGGGAAGCATCATAGAAACATACATGATATTATAAATATAATTTATCACCCAAAACATGATACTAGGAACCAATAAATCCTAACATGATACTATGAATCAAAATAATTAAACCATGATTTCTATATCAAAAGAATAACAATTAAATTACTTACTTGAATGCCTCGTATCTCTTTCTAATAACAAAATACACACATTAGTAACTTCAAGGAAAATATTAAAACCAAACAATTAAATTAAATAATTGAAATAGGGATTTGGGACCAAACCCTCAAAAATTATCAACCTTTCACGTCTAGGGCGAAGGCAACTTCGAACTTGGGTAGGTGTGTCTAGAACAAATGTATGCTGAATTTTGTAATAGAGAAGGTTTAGAAAAAGAATAGAGAGAGTAAGCTTCTAGCTTTAGAGAGAGATAATAGAGATTGTTGATGATTGTGAATGAATAAAAACGAGGGTCAAGGGCCCTATTTATAGAAAAATAGTCCGGAACCCGATCGAAAAGCATTCAAGTTCCATTCGGAATAAATTACCTCATGTCGCAAACGACGGGTACCAGCGCCAGGCGACAGGTATTAGCGCCAGGAGACAGTCTTGTTGTCTTGCGCTGAGTCAGAAAATAAACGCGCTTTGCCGCGAAATCCTCTTCTTAATATGATTAAGCAGCAAATTCCACGTTCATCAAATTAAAATCAAGTTTATCATAAAACACTTATTTTATTCCAAATAAAACTCTTTTAAAATATAATTATCAGTCCTAATCCTATTAGAATTTAAAAGAATCTTCTAGATTATTCTAGAAGATTAAATCAATTCTAATAACTTTAGGAATAATAATTAATAGGCCCTCCTCTAGATCATTGGGCCGCATATAAAATTCATTTTGTGCCCAATTTAGTATTTTGGCAATAACTTCCTCATCATTCATCGGAACTGGGCTTATAATATATCGTTAGAAAGCTCTTTTTGAGACCAATCCAACTACACTATTATTAGACCCTTATCATGGACCAAACTAAATTGGATTGGCTATTTTCATAAATAGAGCACATTTTCAAAAACAAAAAGAGAGATATTTTGATAAAAACAACCGCATCATTAGACTTTTTACACTTTCACTTTGTTCGATAATCAAATGACGTGAAAGGTATTCATCACTAGGTTTGGTTTTTGGGAGACACATTTGGGTGTCTACACATACCGTAAGCCAAGATCCACATAATGCCTTTCTATTAGTTAAAATCTTGGGTGTCCAAAGGTACCATATCTTAAGAGACGATGCACAAATCAATTACTCAACATTTTGACTCATGGCATAGTCCTCCGAACATTTTGTTGGCGATGTGGGTGGGATGATTGTTATTGATTTCGGGGTAGAAGCCTAGTGTTGGTAACCCTAATCAATGAGTCAATCCCCATGGGTTATAGTGTGCTATGATTATGCATTGTGCAATATTGCTTATTTGGTTTTTACTTTTGCGAAAAAGGAAGATATTATGCGTCTCGCTATCTAACTAGAGATTATCCAAGTTAATTCTCGTTACAATCTATAGGAAACCTAGTGTTGGAAACCTTGGACAATAACTAAAAACTAATCTTGTAACCTCTAAGTCCCTAGTGGAGTCGCCATTGTGAGGAGGGTCTGCCCATCGTATGGGATCCTTCTCCTTATATGCCCATGGCCCTTTAAATGCCTAGGACTTTACACTTGTTAGGGTGTATTAGGATTTATATTCCTAACCGTTTGGGGGATTGACGAGGGGTGAGATTAGGTCGTTGACTAATCCTCCCTCGGTCAAACTAAATTTATAAACACTTAACAAACCTAAATACAAGTATGGAGGCAAGGCAAGGGTCGAACCCAAAGAAACGGTAATGTTCAAGTGCTTTCAATTTGGGCGCCTAAGCTAGGTCAAAGTCAAAGGTAAAGAGAGAACACTAACAGCTAACAAACAAAACAACCAAACAAATAAAACACTAGGAATGGGGATCAACAAGTAATCATGACAATTGCAACAATTTGGGACAAACATGCCAATCAAAGGTTGTGAAGACTAATGATAAGAGCAATCAATTGGAATCAAAGAGCGATCTCCTAATCATTAAGGTAGATGTCTCTACGAATAACAAACTAAGAGAATCACAATCCAAATCAATCGATAATTGCAATTTCTATATCAATTGTTCGTGTCATTAGCAATTACAATATAATCTAGCATAATTCTCAAGGCCTAATCGAATTTAAACATGCACAATTTCCATTAATCAATTTAATCTCAACAATCAGTCAACACAACTCCCAAATTAATCACAATCAATCAATCATACAAGTTTCACCCAATTCCTAGCCAAAGAACTACTCAAGAATCATCATTACACTAATCAAGAATCAAACATCAAAATCAAGCCAAACAATTATGAAATAAAACAATACAATAAAATGAGATAGAGTTAGAAATGCTCATTGATAATAGAGAAGATGTTCAACACAATTGTCACCCTTGTATCATCAATCTCTCAAATCGCCATTGATATTCCTCACTAACTCTCTCTAAAATCTACTCCTAAACTAAACTTAAATTTAGAGAGAGAAGCTCTCAACTAAGCTAAAATTATGATCAAAATTATGTCTCAAAACTTCCTCAAACAATCGGTTAAGAAAGGAATTTATAAAGGCGCAGAAAAGAGATCGAACGAAGCCGGAAAGCAGGGGAGGAGCGCCCGCACGGGCAGAAGCGCGCGCCCGCGCTGAAGGGTGGCGCGCATGCGCGGCCTATCCAATCTGGTTTCTTCCGACTTTCTTTGTCGCTCGTGCGCTCGATAGTGAACCCACGAGCTTCGGATGATGCATGATTGTATAGGAAGCAAGTTCGAGCACTTTTGGTGGGTTCAACACCACTTCTTCATGGGAACACGGCTGGAGAGCGCAAGAGCTAAAATTTGGAGCATCCACTTCCTTGCATCTTGAGCTTTCTCAATGTTATGAGCTTACTCCACAAGCATCTTCCAACTTGGAAAATCATCACTATCGAGACTCGAACCTCGTAAAATACCTACAACCACAAAAGAAGAGAAATAAAGGAGAAACCACTATAAAAACCATAAAAATGCAAAATAAGACAGAAAAGGGAAATAAAGGGAAAAAGCATAAAACCGAGCATTTATTAAGAAGGAAAGATATAAAAAGAAGGTATAAACAACCTAAATACTCATCAAATGGGTGCCATGACAGGGTAAAGTCGTATCCCCAAATCAAAAGTAATTCCTAAATCCTCTAACTAATGTAGATAGGAAAGTAGGGTCGAATCCACAGAGAAACGAGTCTTTCTATTCCTAATTAACTAAAGTAATCTAAATTATAAAGTTACCAATATGTGAATTTGAATATGAAACTAAACTACGAAGATCAAGAATAGGGAGAAAACAATGAATAAAAGGATCTAGGGCATAGTTTCACCAATAAATAATATTCCAGGGTAGAACATAATAATCAATCATCAATGCATACATTAATCAGATCATAAAGGGCTTTCGCTACATATTATAATCACACAATTAATTTACCGGTATTAAATCTCATCTTTCGAATCTCGACTTAACCATTTATAAATTAACCTGCCTATTGAAACTAGACCTAAACATTAATTCTCATCTGTCGAATCTCAAATCAATATTGTTAAACTCATGCATAAAAGATCATGCCTAATCTAGTCACAGAGCATTAAATCAATCAATAGGAAATTAATCTAGCATTGACAATCAACAACAATAAATTACCCCTTCATATTATTTATGGATCCCCACAAACCCTAGAAATAAACTACTCACACATAATAAAAACTAAACTAATCAAAGCAATAAAACAAGTGATCAAAAGAATAAAGTAAACAACTAAGATTAAGATAAGAGAAATCGTTACCAAAATAAATCTGGAATTAATAATAGATTAAGAACAAAGGTATAAGAGAGAGAAACTAATCTAAAAGCTTAGTAGAGAGAGAAAAATCAAAGAAAAGTAATTAAGAGAGTAAAGAAGAGAGTAAGAAGATCCTAAAATCGTTTTACGGAGAAGTATTTATACTCCGTACAAATCCTAAACTAAAACAAACTTAAACGACGAAATTAACTCCTAATAATTACACGCGCCCGATAGGGCAAGGCACCGCCTGATCAGGCGCGCCTTTTTCCCATCAGTACGCTTCTTGCGCCCGACCGGGCGCGTCACCGGGCGCCGACCTTTGCTTCTCTCGTCCGGCCAGGCGCGCCTCCGGGCGGTTCTCTTGGGCCACAATTTGGACTACGATTGGGCTCCAATTCTTCGGGCCAATTTGGATTTCCTCTTCGGGTCTTGAATATTTGGTCCAAATGCCCCGGTATCACATATACTGGACCTTAATCACCGGTTCGATGGCTCTAACCGGCCCTGGGCTATAAAAACTGGTCGTGCTTCTCCAGTGCTCGTGATTGCTCCAAAATATCTTGGGAAAATGCTCCAAAATTGCAAATCCCTGCAAAAGTCAACCAAATCTACAAAAACACTAGAAAACACCAATTAGTAATAAAAGTGGCTCTAAAGAGCCAAAAACACTACTAATTATGACCAAGGGACGGGGTAAAATACTATATAAAATAGACACATCAAACTCCCCCAAGGCAAACCTTTGCTTGTCCCTAAGCAAAGATCTCATCAATGAATCAATAAATATGCTTCACCCCAAAAAGTAAAAATCAAGCACAAACGATTCAGGGTTAATCAAATAAACATGCTTTAAAATCAACCAATCAAATCCATCCAATTACCTTTCTTCCCTAGCAATTGTCAAATAGAGCAAACCACAAGAGCATATAGAATTCAAGACTAGTGCTCACACACTCAACTCTTATTTATGTGGCGAGTAAAAGATGTACTCGATCCCTCTCCAACCAACCCCTTTATGTGAACAATGCCCTCCCAACTCACACTCTCGTGTGTATAAAACAATGAACGCTCAACCTACTAGTCGACTCGAAATATGTCAAATCATAACTTGCATTGATAAACAACACTTTCACATTCATACAACTCTATGCACAAAGGTCGGAAGGTCTTTAAAGCTTGTAATGTAAGGCTAGGGTAAAGGGTATGAATCATTTGGGAATAAGTGAGAGAAAAGCTATGCTTAAAGGGAGCAAATCCTAATAAAACCCGTGATCAAAATAAATAATGATCAACATCTCCTACATAACCAAATCTGACATCAATCCACCAAATATACTCCAAACAATATAAACGATTCCAAATCTTACAATTTCACTCATAAGATATAATAATAAAGAACTGGAATGAATAAACAAACTTTATTTTCAAACTTGAATTTTTCATTGAAGCTCAATTTTTTTCTTTTTATCAACCTCCAACTAAAACATTTGAACATTGAACATTTTTTTCTTTTTGCTTTTTCTATTGAAGTTCACTTTTTTCCACCTTTTTTTTTCTTGAACTTCTCTTTTTTTCATAACTTCATTCTTTATTTTTTCTCAAGAAAATATAACTCTCAAATTCATCAAAAATAAACATGATAAAAAACAAACAACTTCTCAAATCCCACCCAAATCGTGCAAATAATAAGCACACTACAAACTCCCTCACCTCACTCACTAATAGCTCCCCCAAGCCAAGCTTGGGACTAGTAACCAATTGGGCAAAATAGGCTTGTAATGTGGCTAATAAACAACAAAAAGTCAAGGCAACAACATGGGTAGCAAGAAGGGAACAAATGTATCTAAAATCATCTGGAAGTTACCTAAAAGAATGAACGCCTTCATCCTCCTCAATGTGCATAATAATGAATCATATAAACATTACTTATAGTTGCAAACCAATACTCAAATTCATTGACATACCAGGAACTAACACACATTCCTAACCAAATCAACTAGTCAAGCACTATATTCACGGAGTGAGACATGGGAGGTGGAGAAAACGCCACCTCGGGCTGAGGCTGAGGCTGCGGTGGTGGAACTGGTGGAGGAACTGGTGGTGCTTGCCCCCTAGCGTTGGCAACTAAAAGGTCATATGTGTAGGATGGTTGCCCTGGGGAAAAGCGGTCAAGTCAGGACTAGGTAGGGGAAAGATGGGTGAAGGTTGCTCGGTCCCAGTCCTAATACACCAGTGGGGTGTCTGCTCAGTATCCGGTCGTACCCACCCCAACTCCTCAAAGTACCTAGCAGTCATATAGGTATCTGGTCCACAGTTGGTCAGTTGGTGGGGTCTATCCTCAACAAAACCGGCCTTTTTCAATGCTATTCTAGTGATAAGGCCTCCTTTACGAATGGGGGTGCGAGATTGGGTACTGGTCGTGGCATGTCTGCTCAAGTGGTGAATAATGTACCTACCTATGTTCAATTTCCCAAACCCAGACACATAGTGACCTATAACAGCTAGCTCGTTAGTTTGGGCGTTTTGGGGCTCGTTCCTTCCTAAAAAACACAAACCCGCAAATCTTTGCCAGATTTTTGGGACAGGGTGATGAATAGGTTTGGTACTAGAATGTTGGGGGTTGGGAGTAGGCAAACCAGTCAGAGCATGATAAATGTCACCCATTTTGTAATCAGCATGCCATTGGAATGGTAATTCAGAATTCAATTCAAACAATTTACAAAATTCCACAAATGCTAAACTAATATTTCTATTGTTCAACCTAAAAATTAAATTCGGTCCATTTCTACTATTTACAACTTTTAAAGAAGACAAGAATTCACAAGTCAATTCACGGTAAGTAGGATAGTGCATATCAACAAATTTTCTCATGCCTACAAAATCATACAAACCATACGATTCTAAAGTAGGGCGGTGTAACCACCGTGAAGGAATTACCTCGCGCCCGACTAGGTGTTCTAGCCGCTCCCTTTGCTCCTGGCTAGCAATGCGGATCGTCGGCCAGTACGGGAGTTGCAAATCCGGGTTATACTCCTCCCTCGAGCTAGAACTCCTACCGAAAATAGATCGAGCCCTCTTTGAAGCCATGGTAGAAATGGGTATGAAAATTAAGTTGAAAGAAATTCGAAAATTTTTATATAGAAATGTAGAGGGTGAAGAGGGGATTAAAAATATGTAAAAAGATTTGGATTTGGGTGAGAATTGGAGAAAAAATCTAAGAGAGAAGGTAGAGAGAATTTGAGTTTTAGAGAGAGAAAGTTATGGAGGAAAGAAGAAATTAAGGAAGAAAATCGAAGAAAGAGAAGAAAAGGTGCGTCGGGTATCTCGCGCCCGGTCGGGCAAGTGTTCGCCCGGTCGGGCGGCATTCGCCCGATTGGGCGATCTGATGTACCTGATTTGCTTCAACTCTCGCGTCCGGTCGGGCGTCCTTCGCCCGGTCAGACGATTTAACGCTCAAATTTTTGCCTCTTCTCGCGCCCGGTCGGGCGAGATTCGCCCGATCGGGCGGACAATTATGTCCGTATACGACGAGTTTCGCGCCCGGTAAGGCGCCCATTGCCCGGTCGGGCGAAATTACTTGATTTTGAAGCCTAGCTCTCGCGCCCGGTAAGGCGAGCTTCGCCCGGTCGGGCCCGAGGCCAATTGTCGAGTTTCTTACTTTCTTCTTTTCTTCAAATTTTGGCTAACTCTTTTCCTTCAAAACTGTACAAAAACTCATAGAACTCATTAAATTCCCTCGTCTCTCCTCTCATAAGAAAAAGAAAGAGAAAATAGTCTAAAAAGCATTAAAATACGGGTTGCCTCCTGCAAAGCACTGGTTTATCTAGGTCCCGCACGACCTTCTTACCAATTACAAAAACTAGGACCCTTGGCCTAACGCTTGATCGGGAGGTTTCTCACCCGGTCGAGCAGTGTTTTGGCTACGACGCGACTTCCTGACATGCCCTGTGGGATGCCAATTCACTTTGTCTGGTGGATCCTCCTTGACTTGGATTGGGAGGTCTTCAATGCTACGCACTAAAGATCCTTCTTTGATCGAGGGTTGCTTCAAATTGTCATTGCATTTAACACTTGCAACTTGATCTGGCGGAACACTTATCGTAGGCTCAAATTACACAACTTGCTTGATTGATTCCACATTTTCGTCCTCAAAACCAAGACCAACAGTGTAGAGTGCTCTTTCTATTGCATTAACTTCCTTCTGCCATTTGTCTATCTCATCTGAAAGGGATGCAACACAAGATACCGCCTCTAAGGGATCTTTTTTTTTTGGACAATATGAGAAATTTTATTACCAAAAGGAAAAGTTACAACTTACAAGAGCTAAGTTATAACAGACACCAAACTCCACAAGACCTGAAAAAACAGGCCAACCAACCACCAAACAGTTCAAGCTCAATCTCATGCCACCTTCTAGGAAGGGTTCAGGAGAAAGAGACAAGAACAACCTGAGCTCAAGTTTCCAGCCACCTTCTAGGAAGGGTTCTGGAAACTAAGCCCAGGAACACAGAACAAACACAGATCAGGACAAACCTGCAAGCAAGAAACACCACTCATGTAAACTGTAAAAAGAAAACCTCCACCTAGACTCAGCTGCAAAAGCAGCAGGACTAGACAATAGAAGGGATCTTTTTCAAGAGCTTGGGGCTTGTTAGAATAATTCTCAACCACATTAACACTAAAGCGTTTCTCCTCTGTCATGGGGCTTTTAGGGGTATTATTAAGATTGAAAACAATTTTATCATCCCCAACTGATAGTGTTAACTTAACACTTCTCACATCTATGATTGCTCATGCAGTGTTAAGGAATGGTCTACCCAAAATAATTGGGGTTTGCAAATCCTCAGCCATATCAAGAACAACAAAATCAACAAGTATATAAAATTTACCTACTCTAACGGGGACATCCTCTAAAACACCTAAGGGGTATTTGAAAGAACGATCGGCCATTTATAGAGTAATATTAGTAGCTTTTAATTTACCCAAATTCAACTTGGAACACACGGATGATGGCATGACACTAACGCTAGCACCCAAATCACACAATGCATTATCAATCATTAGATTGCCTATATGACAAGGGATAGAAAAACTACCCGGATCTTTTAATTTAGGTGGAGATTTATTCTGAAGTACGGCACTACACTCTGCAGTGAAAGCTACTGTCTCTACCTCACTAATAAACCTTTTTTCTTGTCAATATTTCTTTCATAAATTTTGCATATGAAGGAATTTGTGTGATTAATTCAGTGAAGGGAACTGTTACCTTCAAATCTTTTACCATCTCCAGGAACTTACCAAACTTCTTATCCAAGTTTGTCTTCAGTTGATGATTAGGGAATGGAAGTTTGATAATTGGCTTCGGAGCATTGTTGCTCTTATCTGGAGTAGCCACCTTCTCTAGAGTCATACCCTGCAATGTAGAATTAGATATATTAGTACTATGCTTTAACCCTGTAGGGCTATTAGCTACATTATCAGGTTTAATGGAATCAAGATTAGCATTATTTAATAAAACAGGTTCATCAACTCTGGGCATAGGGGGGCCTTTATAGTTTGAACCACTCCTTGGAGTAATTTCATATGCTTGATCTGTAGGCCTGGTCGGCTGTGCCGGCAGAGCTCCATGTTGGCGGCCTTGTAGAGTAGCGGAAAGTTGCGCAATTTGATTATCTAAGATTTTATTGTGTGCTAGAATTGAATCAATTTGCGCATCTCTACTCTCCATGTGCTTCTGCATATTAACCAACATCGCTCTAATTTCCAATGACCTATAATTCCACAATTTTCATAGAAAGCCTCATTAGCATTACTATTAATTGCAGAAACATTAGCTACATTAGCAGTGCTAAGATTATCTAATTTTTTGCAAATAGAGGTCAATTGAGCTTGCAAAAAGGATACAGAGTCAACACTATGCTTCCCCTTGTTGGCAAAGCCTCTAGGATTCCCATATTGGGAATTATGTATCGCCATATCTTCAATAAAATGACCTGCATCATCAACATTAAGATTCATAAATCTCCCACTAGCTGCAGAATCTAAAATTATTCTAGAAGAATTTCCAATGCCATTGTAAAAGGCTTGGATTAACTGCCATTGTGCTAAATTGTTGTGGGGGCATTCTCTTTGTAGGTCCTTAAACCTCTCCCAAGCCTCATATTAAGATTCATCGGGTTCTTGGGAAAAGTTATGAATCGCACTCTGTAGTACGGATGTTCTCTCTGCAGGATAATACTTGTTATAAAAATTTTGACAGGGTAAAGTCGTATCCTCAAATCAAAAGTAATTCCTAAATCCTCTAACTAATGTAGATAGGGAAGTAGGGTCGAATCCACAGAGAAACGAGTCTTTCTATTCCTAATTAACTAAAGTAATCTAAATTATAAAGTAACCAATATGTGAATTTGAATATGAAACTAAACTACGAAGATCAAGAATAGGGAGAAAACAATGAATAAAAGGATCTAGGGCATAGGTTCACCAATAAATAATATTCCAGGGTAGAACATAATAATCAATCATCAATGCATACATTAATCAGATCATAAAAGGCTTTCGCTGCGTATTATAATCATACAATTAATTTACCGGTATTAAATCTCATCTTTCAAATCTCGACTTAACCATTTATAAATTAACCTGCCTATTGAAACTAGACCTAAACATTAATTCTCATCTGTCGAATCTCAAATCAATATTGTTGAACTCATGCATAAAAGATCAGGCCTAATCTAGTCACAGAGCATGAAATCAATCAATAGGAAATTAATCTAGCATTGACAATCAACAACAATAAATTACCCCTTCATATTATTCATGGATCCCCACAAACCCTAGAAATAAAACTACTCACACATAATAAAAACTAAACTAATCAAAGCAATAAAACAAGACATGATCAAAAGAATAAAGTAAACAACTAAGATTAAGAGAAGAGAAATCGTTACCAAAATAAATCTGGAATTAAGAATAGATTAAGAACAAAGGTATAAGAGAGAGAAACTAATCTAAAAGCTTAGTAGAGAGAGAAAAATCTAAGAAAAGTAACTAAGAGAGTGAAGAAGAGAGTAAGAAGATCCTAAAATCGTTTTACGGAGAAGTATTTATACTCCGTACAAATCCTAAACTAAAACAAACTTAAACGACGAAATTAACTCCTAATAATTACACGCGCCCGATCGGGTGAGGCACCGCCTGATCGGGCGCGCCTTTTTCCCATCAGTACGCTTCTTGCGCCCGACCGGGCGCGTCACCGGGCGCCGACCTTTGCTTCTCTCGTCCGGCCAGGCGCGCCTCCGGGCGCCAGCCTTTTTGGCCGGGCGGTTCTCTTGGGCCACAATTTGGACTACGATTGGGCTCCAATTCTTCGGGCCAATCTGGGTTTCCTCTTCGGGTCTTGAATATTTGGTCCAAATGCCCCGGTATCACATATACTGGACCTTAATCACCGGTTCGATGGCTCTAACCGGCCCTGGGCTATAAAAACTAATCGTGCTTCTCCAGTGCTCGTGATTGCTCCAAAATATCTTGGGAAAATGCTCCAAAAGTGCAAATCCCTGCAAAGGTCAACCAAATCTACGAAAACACTAGAAAACACCAATTAGTAATAAAAGTGGCTCTAAAGAGCCAAAAACATTACTAATTATGACCAAGGGACGGGGGTAAAATACTATATAAAATAGACACATCATGCCATTTATGACACCCATTAAGGACCTTGAATTAGAGTTGATCCTATCATTATGATTTTTTGCAGGAAACTAGTAAGGAGTCGCCAATGAGTTTTTGGAAAACTCATAAAACTCGTTCATGTCTTTCTCCCAATTAGAGTTCAAGGGATATTTAGCACAAATTAAGTGTTTACCCATGCCCAAATTGGTCTACTTATACCAAAAATTAGTTCAAGAGTGAGGGTACCAAAATAACGTTCTCTTTAGGGGGGAATTGTTATTCTATCCCTAGTGCGGCCTCTACTAGCTCATCCTTTTCACAATTTTATTACCAAACAATATATGCAACGCGATACCTAAAAACTAAGTTAGTTGATTTTATTTACAAGAATTAATCACGCAGGAATTACATTGCAAAGTCGTTATTCTTTATTTAATTATATTCGTGAAAAGAACAATAAATAAACAATATTCGCCTTATCTTAAGTGACCAAAAAATAATTAATTATTCAATTCAATTCTTTATTTAACGGAAGATACTATGTGAAATAAATTAATTAATAGTTTGTTTAAAGTGGTCAAACAACACTAATTAATCAAAGGTTGTTTAAAAAAGAAAAGAAAACGTGATTGATCTAAGTGCTCAGAAATTTACCACTTTTCTTTGCTAGATATTCGTTTAGAACACTTATGGACTCCTTCTTGTTCAGGAACCTCCACCGTAGTAACAAGTAATAAAGGGGGTGCGTGTTTAGGATAAGAGGGTTGAGAGTACACAAGTTCACAAAGTTTCTTCCAGAGTTTCAGGTTAATTTCTATATGTTTAAGCCTCGTATTAAGCCTCTATATGTAGAGAATGGGTGTGTTTAGGGTTATGAGTGTTCTACCGCAGTATGTGTTGCGCGCATCTAAATGGGTTGCATGCGCAGGCCTAGCGCAAATGATTCAGGTGCGCTGCTATGGGTAGTGCAACGGTACGTCTTGCGCGTAGTATTATGGTAAGATTTGATTTTATATTTTTATAAAATTCTTAATCTTCCGCGAGCGCATCACTAGAGGATGCGCAAGGTGTCACGCTATAGACACCCATTTGTGTCTCCCCAAAACCAAACCCAGTGATGAGTACCTTTCGCGTCGAAACATAATCGAATGAAGCGAAAGTGTGGAAAGTCTAGTGTTGCGGATAGTTTTAATTTCTTTTCTCTTCTCTCTGTTTTTAAAAACTTATTTTAAGAAAATAGCCAATCGAGTTTAGTTGGTCCATGATATGGGTCCAATAGTAGTGTAGTTGGATGGGGCTTGACAAGACCTTTCCAATGATATATTATAAGCCCAATTCCGATGAATATTGAGGAAGTTATGGCCAATTTACTAAACTGGGCCCGGTTTGAGCTTAATATGCGGCCCAATGATCTAGGGGAGGGCCTAATATAGATTTATCATTCCTAATGCAATTAGGAATGGTTTTAGTCTTCTAGATTCTTCTAGAAGGTTCTTTTCATTCCTAATTCAATTAGCATTGATAAATTGACTTTTGTTGACTTTTCAGAGTTTTAATTAAAATCAAAAAGCATTTTCGAGGAAAAGATACGATTTTATCCTCCAGTACGGCAAACTTATCTGATTTTCGAAAACGCGTCAAAAACAGGCCTGGCGCCTGACTCCAGGCATTGGCGCCTAGAACCAGCCCTGGCGTCAATAAGCTGGTGCTGGCGCCAGCTCTGTTTTGCGTGCGCCAATCTCCTTTTGCGTGCGCCAAGTCTCTGTTTTAATATTTTATATTTTTGGTTGATTTCTCTATAAATAACGTATTAAAAACTCCGTTTTCATTCACCAATTCTCAAGAATTCTCATCAACAATCAGTTTTCATTCGTAATCATTAATTCTCTAATTCTCTCTTAATTCATTCATCTCTTCATCTTTCTCTTTTTCTAAACATTGCTTTTCACATGCAAAATTCCGCATTCATTAGATCTAGAAACACCTAGCCATATTCGAAGTTGCCTTCGCCCTAGACGTGAAAGGTTTAATTTCTGAGGGTTTGGTCCCAAATCTCTCTTTCAATTATTTAATTTAATTGTTTGTTTATTATTTTCCTTGAAGTTACTAGCGTGTGTATTTTGTTATTAGAAAGAGGTACGAGGCATCAAAGTACGTACTTTAATGGTTTTTATTGATG
This sequence comes from Chenopodium quinoa, assembly GCF_001683475.1. Lineage (NCBI taxonomy): Eukaryota > Viridiplantae > Streptophyta > Magnoliopsida > Caryophyllales > Amaranthaceae > Chenopodium > Chenopodium quinoa. The sequence goes on along the minus strand of NW_018744813.1, from coordinate 2,388,987 downwards.
TTATGATGTAGAGATCATGTTTATATTGTTATTATGATATTCCTAGTATCATGTCTAGGGTAGTTTTAATATTAAATATGATTGCTATGATGCTTCCTATTTTCTTCCTAATATTTATGATTGTTAGTATCATGTTAGGGTTAAAGATTTGATTTTTATTGCTTAGTGACATGCTAGGATTTGTTATTAATCTTGTTAGTATCATTCCTAGGACCTTGCTATTATTATTATTCTTTAATGTTAACATGAACATGATTATGAATAATATTATTATTATTATGATTAACATGATTATTATTATGATTAATATAATTGTTATTATGATGATTATTGTTTGATTATTATTATGATCATGATTATTTTATTATTTATTATGCTGCTTGATATTTTTTATTGCTTGAACACGCCTTTTATGCATGTTTAAAGGGAATTTGTATTTGTAATCATGCTTAATAAGATAATTAATAATCTTGTTTAGGGTTATTGTGATTATAATTTCAAGTGATCGCCAAACATAGATTTATTTGTGCATTAATATTCAACCAACATAGATAAACAGGTTTAGGGTTAATCCTATTGATTGCATGTTAGTCAAAAAACGCACATGAATACGATCAAAATAAAGTAGAGGTCTATTATTAGGGCAGGTTCATTCTCTTTTAGGTTGGATTTGTACCTTCATCCCCAAACCCTTATTTTGTTCTAGGCCTTATGGATTTGACGATCTCTTGGATCGTTAAGGGTTGTAACCTTCACCCTGTGAACGGTTTACAAGTTTATAAAACTTGTTGGCGACTCTTTTGCTCTATCTTCTTCCCTTTTGGACGCCACCGTACTTTAGTGTATGATAACAGTGGGGTTCAAGCAAAGGGGTTAACGCTTGAAAAGTATTCCCTACAGTTTTTGGTGACTCCGCTGGGGACGATTTCTATTTTAATTCCTGAATTTGTTTCAGCAATGATTTAGAATGAGTGGATGAGACTCGAAACGTTCTAAGTATTTCATGTGCGTAATTTTGATTAACATTATTGTCATATGCATAAAAAAGATCTCATTGGAAATACCATCCGTAATGAGTTAAAAACATAGAATTTTACACGTAGGAAATTTGAGAAATATCTTTCACAACTAGGACCGAAATAACACCGCGCGAAACTGGAAAATTTTATCGAGCACAGAAAGCTGCTGAGGCATGTGGGAAGTAGCGCCAATGACCAGAGAATTGGCACCAGCATTTTAGCCGTAGCGCCAGACGCCAGCATTAGCGTCAGGCGTTACAGCTAAAAGCTGGCGCCAGTCTCTGATTGCTGGCGCCAACCTCCCCAATACCGAGCCAGAAATATGCGTTCTAATTTCGACCGGTTTTTCGTATTGTTTGCTTGATTCTACTTCCTGATTGAATTTTTTCTCACTTTTCTGAAACCCATATGTGTTCTACATATGGACATAACCCTCTGGGAATTCATGCTCCATCTACCTGATTGAACGCTCTGTGCAACAAAGGGTACATCCGAGAATGTTGAATTCACCAAACCATAGAAGCGAGTTTTTTCTAAAACTCGCGGTGTCCCATCCACTCGCGCCAACCCTTCACGGTTAGGCTTCCGCGCGGTGCATCCGGACAATTAACCATGGACCCTCTATTGACTAAACCATTTCCCGAACTTTAGAGAACTAGAGCCATGGTTAGGTTGCAAACTCATTGCATCATATTGTGCCTACTTGACTAATTGTGCATTATTTGTTGTGCATACTCTATGTGATTTTTCCTAACCGTTTGTTTGACTTGTGTTAAGACTAAATAAACTGATTAATGACTAAAGGACTTTGTTTAATTAATCAATTAATTAATTTGAGCTAATAAATAAACATAACATCGAGTCATGGTTCCTTTAAGTCAACCCGGATTTTTATCCCCATATACTGCACAAGTGTCAACTTGTTTTGGTTATAGCCGGAGTTATAGGAAGAACTATGAGTCGTACAATATATGGGTCTGTAGCCCCGAGTTTTATCTTTAATTTGGAGTTGGTTTCGTCCCAATCAGAGTCAGAGATAAAAAGTTATGAATAAAATACCACAGCCTATCCAGTTTAATGCATATACGTGAGGTCTTAACTTAGTCTTTAATCAAGTCTAGTCATATAGTCTAGCCACATGGTCATGACACGAGTCTTAATGCACCATATACACTCACTAGTATTAGCACACACTTGGAGCATATTTCACCATGACCATGTCTTAGGTTCATGCATGAGTCGGTCTTTCCGTCATTTGAGTTGGGGGTACATTCGATCTATTCCTAATTCTTCATATCCCTCCACCTCCATCATTCTTCCTTCACATTCCATTCCAATCTTTCTTCACTTTCTCCATCCATTGCATGTTGAATAAAGTTTGAGTTAAATAATTAACAATGAATATCCCCAAATTTCTTTTCTACAGTACTTGGTCGAGGAGAGAAGGGCGATTAATCAAGGACAACCTCTTTATTCAAGTTTCGCTTTTTGATAAACCGATTCGTCAAAAGAGGAAGGCTAAAAAGATAATGGCAAATCAAGAAGAAGTCAATGAGCTTAGGAACCAACTAGTTACCCTGACTGAAACACTAAAACTCCTCACCCTCAAGGTCGATGATCCCGTGAAGCAACAACAAATGAACCTCATGCAAGAAAGTTTGAGGAAGCTATCTAGTGACTATAAATTTCAAGGCATGAGTTCACAAGGGGTCTCGCTGGACAAGGAACTTCTTCCACATAATTTCAACGCCACTGACATCCCTAAATGCAAGGCAACGGATAATCCTTACTTTCATCAAAGAGCTTTTGAAACTATAATGAACATTAAGAGTATCGATACGAAGGTTTTCCCCTCTCTGTTCTCACTATCTCTTGAAACCGTTTGCCAACAATGGTACTTATCCCTTGACAAAGAGAAAACCTCTACCTGGGAATCGATAGTAAATGCTTTCGTTGATAGGTACAAGTTTAATATTCAAGTTGAAACCGACCATAGACAACTTGAGATGATAAGACAAAAAGAGAATGAAGGTTTTACTTCTTTCTTTAATAAGTGGAGGGAAACTTCCGCTAAGATGATTGAGGTCCGCACCGAAAAGGAGTCTGTGAGGATGTTTATCAAGAATCTCCAAGAGAAGTATTCGAAGCATTTAAAATATCAACACAATTTGAATACTTTCAAGGTCGTTTATGACATCGGAATTGAAAACGAAGATGACCTTGCAAAGCAAAAAGCTACTAACAATAGTAACCACAATGGCTGGAAAGGAAAGAAGAGCGACAATCCTTCTTCTTCCGAAAACGCCCACTCTAGTAACAATGTTAGTACCATTGATCTCAGTAAAGTTTTAACCATGGAGAACCAAGGATTTAAGAAGCAACTAAGGAAAGACTTCACCCCCATTGGGATGAGCTACGATATTGCCTTCGATCGACTCCATGCCAAAGGACTCATTACTCCCATTGGACCTATTCAAGATCCCGCACCTGAAAAAAGATTGCCTAGTTGGAATCCAGACGAACACTGCAAGTATCATCAAGGTACGGGTCATGCTACCGAGAGTTGTTGGAAGCTAAAGGAGGATATCCAACATTTTATTGATGATAACAAGCTTCCCATGCCTCCAGTTAACAAGAAGAGCGAGTGATGATAAAGAAAACAACACAAGACAAGAGGCGAGCTTCAACGACAAGATTTCGTGACCTCTTTTTTTCTATTTCTTTTTTATTTACCCTTTCCCCAATAAGTCTAGCATAGGCACCTTTTTATTCTCCTTAGATTAATTTTGTAGATTATTTTCTTTCTTTTCTTTTAATAAAATGAGCATTTATTTTCTTATACATGATCATTTCATTATATTGCATTAAAAAAAAAAAAATTTCCATGTCGAATTAAGCACAAGGTATACCAATGATTTAAGGCACCCCTTGTAGTCACATTATATCTCCTTTCACCTTTCTAATATACAATCCTTTCTTCATAAACCACTTTGAGCCTTGTCTAACGATAGACCTTTCTTCTTTTTTCAACCTACATCTACCTAACATTGGGATGGGATGGTGTGTAACTTATGCAATTTTAAAAAAGAGCTTGAGTAATTCAAAATATTAAAATAAGCAAAAGCAAAAAAATAAATAAAAGTGTACAAAAGGGCAAGTGTTCCAATATCTTTGATATGAAAATGTCTTCGATATGAACACGTACCAGATTGCGTCTCTTATCGAGTGCTCGGTACCGTGCCTGAGAAACATGAATGCCAAGTGAGTGATAGACCGCATGATCGGGATTGCCCACACTTATAAAAATAAAATGGATGCTAAAGCAAAAGATAAAAAAGAGTAGAAACTCAAGCATAAATATAAAGATTCAAAAGCAAGGTTGCACACCTTGGGGGCTTATCTAGGGTATTGAGCCTTTATCCCCTCCTTCTTCAAACCTTTAGCCTAACCACGTTACAACCCTTAAAAAGACCTTTTTGAGGTATACACATACTTGTGCGAGGTTCGGCTAGAGCTACGTTCGGCCTGATTCCTAACGGATACGTAGGCAACCTCACATCGAGGTGCGGCCGTAATAAACATGCATTCATATTCACATTCACATACTTACACCATGATCATATCGAGGGATCTCCAGTGCTCATCCCTTTTCACGTAGAGCTAGACTTGGGGGCTTGATCCCTATATCATTAGCTTACCTAGCCTAAGAGTCACCACCATTTGACTCTTTTCAATATATTTTCCACACACTTAGCTCTTGTGGCCTAGCTTTAGTGTCACTATCACACACATCACAGATACATGACCAAATACTTCCCTTAGGAACCCTTTGTCATGGAATCTTAACACAACGCTGAAGCATGCCTTGTCATATCAACATCACTCATCAATCATAATCATCATTGCATCACGAAGTATGAAGTGCTTAGCCTCCGTGCCTAAGTTACCTAAATACTTTCATCATGGAGTCAACAGTTGAGATAGCCTAGGATGGATTAATCCTTGCACCTTGAGAGATAGTATCAAACAACATTTGACTAAGCTCATTCAACATGAACCTTCAAACACTTCGATTCTTTTTTCACGTCTTTCTTATTCGGGAGAAAGTCGGTACCCTCCACAAAAATGACGAAATGTTTTTGCTTTTTTGCATTTTTCGGGTCGCACGATCACATCACAATGCACACACAAGTCATGTACACATTGATTCATGTCGTGTCATATCGCCTTAATTTGAGTCTAACACATGTGACATTTCACTTTGAGTCGAGTCAACCTCGAGTCGATCATATCGAGTCAAGTTTATACCTTGAGTCATGTCAAGTCGATGAGTCAAGAAATGCTAAACCTTAGGTCAACCCTAAGATAATTAAGCCTTAGGTCAACCCTAAGATAATTAAAGAGATTGGAAAAGTTCTATAGTCAAAATAAATACAGGTACAGCAGAATAGGGAAGACCCTACTCTAATTCTTGGCGCCAGAGATATTTCAGCAGCGACAGAGCTTGAAGCCTCTTAGAAAGGTGATTTTGACCTCATACAGAAATTTCGGGTTCCTTGGTACGCCAGTTAGCCCCTATAAGAAATTTGACATGATTAAGTAGTCAGTTTGATTACAATCACAATAAGTGGTCGACCTGATGAAAGATCGTCTCACTTAGCTTAAAGCGCCTAAGCATTGGCTCATTAGCAAAAGGCACCGACATGTTGGTTCAAAAGCAGAAAAATCACCGACATACAGATTCAAAAGCATAAAAAGCACCGACATATAGGTTCAAAGCAACTAAAGCGCCGACGTACAGGCATAGCGGAAGCAAAGTTCAAGCGAGCTTTAAGGATCGACAAGTGTTGGTCTTCGGTAATTTTCTTCGGAATATTATCGCAACAATTGAGGATGACTTCAATTAAAGTTATTTTCAACGGCATTCGCTAAGATTGTGGAGGTTGTCACTCAAGATTTGAGAAAATAGCACGAGATGGGCGGTCTTCGACGGCGTTCGCTAAGATTGTGGAGGTTGTCACCAAGATATGAGAAGAGCGGTTCATGATGAGGCGGTCTTCGACGAATTTTGCAATGATTGGAAAGGTTGTCACTATGATTCAAGAAAAGGCTCAAGATGTAGCAACATTGATCGACGGTGTTCCCTACCTTGCGGAAGATCGTCAAACAACAAGGTGGCGTTCCCTAGATTGTGGAGAGTTGTCACAAACAACTGAGGATTGTTTCAAGAGAAGCAATCTTCGATGGTATTCCCTTGGACGTGGAATATTATCAATGCGGAGGTGGATCGTTTCAGGCGAAGCAATCTTCTAATTTGGAAGCAGTTACAGGCGTAGCGGTTTTCAAGCGGGATGGCATTCTCTAGCTTGTAGGAGGTCATCAAAACAACAGTAAAGCGGCAGAAAATCAATTACTTTCAGAGACGTGTGCTCGACGGTGCAAGATACGCATTTCTTAACTCTTTTATCTGTTTAACTAATGCTAGTTTGCAGGTACCGGCGTTATAAGAGTGGTTTAGGATCGCAGAACGTTCGGAATCATTCTCCGTCCCTATCGATACTTTGACTTTCGTTTTCGAAACTTGCGTTTCTCCAAACTCAGTCAAAATGGGGGCTTCTGTAGACACTCATTTATGTCTCCCTAAAACCAAACCCAGTGATGAGTACCTTTTGCGTCGAATCATAATCTAATGAAGCGAAAGTGTGGAAAGTTTAGTGTTGTGGATAGTTTTAATTTCTTTTCTCTTCTCTCTATTTTTGAAAACTTATTTTAAGAAAATAGCCAATTCAGTTTGGTTGGTCCATGATATGGGTCCAATAGTAGTGTAGTTGGATGGGGCTTGACAAGACCTTTCCAACGATATATTATAAGCCCAATTCCGATGAATATTGAGGAAATTATGGCCAATTTACTAAACTGGGCCCGGTTTGAGCTTTATATGCGGCCCAATGATCTAGGGGAGGGCCTAGTATAGATTTATCATTCCTAATGCAATTAGGAATGGTTTTAGTTTTCTAGATTCTTCTAAAAGGTTCTTTTCATTCCTAATTCAATTAGCATTGATAAATTGACTTTTGTTGACTTTTAAGAGTTTTAATTAAAATCAAAAAGCATTTTCGAGGAAAAGATACGATTTTATTCTCCAGTATGGCAAACTTATCTGATTTTCAAAAACGCGTCAAAAACAGGCCTGGCGCCTGAATCCAGGCTTTGGCGCCTGGTGCCTGGCGCCAGCCATTGGCGCCTGGTGCTAGCCATTGGCGCCAATAAGCTGGTGCTGGCACCAGCTCTGTTTTGCGTGCGCCAATCTCGTTTTGCGTGCGCCAAGTGCTCTGTTTTGATATTTAATCTTTTTAGCTGATTTCTCTATAAATAACGTATTAAAAACTCTGTTTTCATTCACAAATTCTCACGAATTCTCATCAACAATCAGTTTTCATTCGCAATCATTAATTCTCTAATCCTCTCTTAATTCATTCATCTCTTCATCTTTCTCTTTTTCTAAACCTTGCTTTTCACATACAAAATTCCGCATTCATTAGATCTAGAAACACCTAGCCATATTCGAAGTTGCCTTCGCCCTAGACGTGAAAGGTTTAATTTCTAAGGGTTTGGTCCCAAATCTCTCTTTCAATTATTTAATTTAATTGTTTGTTTATTATTTTCCTTGAAGTTACTAACGTGTGTATTTTGTTATTAGAAAGAGGTACGAGGCATCAAAGTAAGTACTTTAATGGTTTTTATTGATGTTATGATGTAGAGATCATGTTTATATTGTTATTATGATATTCCTAGTATCATGTCTAGGGTAGCTTTAATATTAAATATGATTGCTACGATGCTTCCTATTTTCTTCCTAATATTTATGATTGTTAGTATCATGTTAGGGTTAAAGATTTGATTTTTATTGCTTAGTGACATGCTAGGATTTGTTATTAATATTATTAGTATCATGCCTAGGATCTTGCTATTATTAGCATGCTTTAATGTAAACATGAACATGATTATGAATAATTTTATTATTATTATGATTAACATGATTATTATTATGATTAATATAATTGTTATTGTGATGACTATTATTTGATTATTATTATGATCATGATTATTTTATTATTTATATGTTGCTTGATATTTTTTATTGCTTGAACACGCCTTTTATGCATGTTTAAAGGGAATTTGTACTTGTAATCACGCTTAATAAGATAATTAATAATCTTGTTTAGGGTTATTGTGATTATAATTTCAAGTGATCTCAAATAATAGATTTATTTGTGCATTAATATTCAACCAACATAGATAAACAGGTTTAGGGTTAATCCTATTGATTGCATGTTAGTCAAAAAGCGCACATGAATACGATCAGAATAAAGTAGAGGCCTATTATTAGGGCAGGTTCAATCTCTTTTAGGTTGGATTTGTACCTTCATCCCCGAACCCTTATTTGGTTCTAGACCTTATGGAGTTGACGATCTCTTGGATCGTTAAGGGGTGTAACCTTCACCCTGTGAACGGTTTACAAGTTCCTAAAACTTGTTGGCGACTCTTTTGCTATATCTTCTTCCCTTTTGGACGCCACCGTACTTTAGTGTACAATCACAGTGGGGTTCAAGCAAAGGGGTTAACGCTTGAAAATTATTCCCTACACACGCGCAACCTTATGAGTTGCGCGCCTGATGAGTGGCATTTATGCCACTCTATCATCCTTTTTCACTAAGGATTCTCCCCTCATTTGCGCTTGTTTGAGCCTTTTCAAAGGGCTTTATCTTCGTTTTTGTGATGCTTTGTCTTTTCTATTGTTTCCTCCCTTTTTCTTCTTTCTTTATCTCTTTCCTCCGCTACTTTCTTATTTTGTGTATGAGTGTTTGAGCAGGTTGAATGGAAGGCCTGCATTACCTTTCCCAAGGCTTTTCTTACACTTAGGTTTGCTTTGGAAGAGGTGAAGAGTAAAGCATGAAGAGATTTTGAAGAATTGGATCAGCCTGCAGGAGCGACCGCTCACCCCTGTAGGAGCGCCCGCTCCTATCAGGGTGAGCACCCGCTCCCCTGGGTCCCTTGGGTCATTTGATTATGTTTTAACCCACTACAGCGCCCGCTCCCCCTAATGGAGCGGCCGCTCTACTGGGTATTCCGTGCTATTTTATTTCTTTTTCTAGACTTTACTTAGGGGAACGAGGAGGTATAAATACCCTTATGGATGTAATAAGATGATTATTGAGATTTTAACCCTAATCTATAGAGAGAAAGTAGCTTATTCTTTGATTTTCTTCATTGTATTCAAGATTTTGATCAAGGTTATTTCAATGCAAAAGTTTCAAGCTTTCATCTTTAATTAAGTTCCTTTTTAGTAATCTCTTATCCTTTATTTTAGTTTGATTTATTTGCTTTGTTATTGATTTTTTTCATCTATATCTTTAGTTGAACTTGTTGGTATTGTTTTTATTTGTTTTCAATCATGTTTAGTTTTATGCTTATTGAATCCTTGTTTGGTTTTGTTATGATGGTTAGTTTCTCTTTCCTAGGCTAAGTTTTTAGCTAGGGGAAGGGGGTGGAAAACATGTGTTAATATTGATGATTGATGATGAATTGATTAAACTCATGCCATAAATTGATGAAAGATATGATTTGATAGCTTGAGATTACTAGTAGCACATTATTTGATGTTCCCTAATCTAAATGCATGAGGATGATTTGGATTAGATTAAGATCATCTTTACTTTAATGATTGCATGAAAATGAATTATTTAAGTAGAATTTTATGTATTGTGCACTCTTAATATCTTGCCATGATTAGTGACTAATTGGATGCATGAAAGTGATCTCAATTAGGACAAGACTTAATTCATTGATTTGCTTAAGAAATTGCATGAAAGTGAGTTGTTTGAGTAGAACTTAGCATTCTATGGCATGTTCTTCATGATAATCATCATTGTCCATCTATATTTGATCATGTTTGACACCCCCATACCCCTAGCGTTGTTTATCTTTGGTTTAATTCTGTTAATCTTTCTTTCTTTATTGCTTTAGTTTACTTAATCAAGAAAACCAACAAAAAATACTCCCATTTACTCTTGCATTAGTGGATTTGATGTTTAACTTGTGTGCTTCCTCGTGGTGCGATCCTATACTTGCCGCTAACTAGTTTAATGAAAGGTTTAGGTTTATAAGTAATTAATTTGATTAGGTTAGTAGTCCTAATGACCTACTCCACCTTGATCAGCGCCTAAGACCAGCGCGACTCTTTGAGATGCGCGCGGATTTTTCTGCGGCGGCTTTTATTTTTAACCTAGGCGCCTCTAAGTCCGTCAAAATTAGGTTTAGACTTCGGGTTTAAGCCTAATTTCTAACGGGCTTAGTTAATTGGACTGTAATTCATTTTATTTTGGGTTAGGCTAGGTATTTTGTATTCTTGTGGCTTAATTAGTTGTCCATAAGTATTCTTCACATTGAACCAACACAAAGATGGTTTTATTTATCGTCATAGCACTTCCAGCCGGGATACGAGGCCAAAAGTAGATGTCTACACCCACACATGAAAATTGTTTTGATTGGTTGTATATGATGATGAATATTGTGAATAGGTTAGCCATGATTTGATGTTTGATTATTTGGATGTCCTAATATGGGTCAATTTTGTTTAACTATTTGTGAATTTGGTGCTCGACTAGTTGATTTGGTTAGGAATTGTGTGTTAGTTTTTGGTATGTCAATGAATTTTAGTATTGGTTTGCAACTTTGAGTAATGTTTGCATGACTCATTATTATGCACATTAAGGAGGACGAAGGCATTTGTTCTTTTAGGTGGCCTTCAGACGAATTCAGATACATTTGTTCCCTTCTTGCTACTAGGGGTGAACATGATCTGGTTTTGTGCGATTTAAGTCCAAACCAAACCAAACCATAAAATACGATCCGGTTAATTTTTCAAACCAAACAAACCATATTAGTATTGAAACCAAACCAAACCAAACCGTAATAATACGGTTTGGTTTGCTATTTATGATGAGACGACTTTTTTCCTAAAAATTGTCAAATAATACTTATTAAATTTATAATAAAGTTTAATTAATTAGCTCAAAGGGATTAAATTATACTACAAAGTTATAATAAAAATAACTATCAACTAATCAAGTGCTAACATCGTAACACTTATAGTTTTCTTTTGATTTTTCATGTTTTTTCTTTTTAATTTTTTTTTTATTTTATAATATATAATAATTACTTTAATTTATTTAAAATATATATATATATATATATATATTAAAACACAGTTTAATAGTTTACGGTTTGGTTTGGTTTATAATTATTGAAACCAAACCAAACCATAAACCTTATTTACAAATTTAAAAAAAAAAAAAAAAAAACCAAAACCTGAAACCAAACCATATTTTTTACAAACCATAAACTAAACCAAACCGCTATAATGCGGTTTGATCTAGTTTAATTACGGTCCAAACCAAACTGTGTACAACCCTACTTGCTACTCATGTTGTTGCCTTGATTTTTCATTGTTTATTAGCCACATTTCAAGCCGTTTTTGCCCAATTGGTTACTAGTCTCAAGTTTGGCTTGGGGGAGCTATTAGTGAGTGAGGTGAGGAAGTTTGCAGTGTGCATGTTATTTGCACAATAGCATGATGTTGAAAAAAAAGGAGAAAAAAATAGCAAAAGAAAAAAATTGTTCAATGTTCAAATGTTCTTAGTGAAGGTTATTCAAAAGAAAGAAAATTAAGTTTCAAGTGAAACATTCAAGTGTTCAAGAGTACAAAGTTTATCTAATTCAATCAATTCTTAATTATTATATTTTTGTTAGAGAGATTGTAAATGTTGGGAATTGTTGATATAATTGGATGTTTGGTGAATTTTTGTGGAGTTGAGTTGTGTTGGAGATGATTTGGTCATTATTTGTTTTTTTACGTTGGTTTTATTTACTAGGATTTGGCTCCCTTAAGCATGACTTTACTCTCACATTTTCCCAAATATTTCCTACCTTTTACCTTAGCCTTACATTACAAGCTTTGAAGACCTTCCGACCTTTGTGCATAGAGTTATATGGATGTGAAATTAGTTGTTTATCAATGCAAAGAATGAGTTTGATATATTTCGAGTCGACTACTAGGTTGAATGCTTGTTTTCTTAAACACACGAGTGTTGTGAGTTTGGGAGGGAATTGTTCACAATAAATGGGCTGGATGGGGAGCGATTGGATACATTTTATATCCGTCATATAAAATAGTGAAGAGTGTGTGAGCACTAGTCTTGAACTCCATATACAGTTGTGGTTTTCTCTATTTGACAACTTTTAGGGAGGATGTGTAGTTGGATGGATTGATTGGTTGACTTGAATGCATATTTGTTGGACTTGCCTTGAATTGGTTATACTTGGTTTTAATTGATTTTTGGGGTGGAATATGTTTTATTTGTTTATTGATGAGCTCTTTGCTTTGGGACAAGCAAAGGTTTAGCTTGGGGGAGTTTGATATGTTCATTTTATATAGTGATTTACCCCCATCCCTTGGTCATAACTAGGAGTATTTTTGGCTCTTCGGAGTCACTTTAACTACTAGTATGTGTTTTCTAGTGTTTTCGTAGATTTGGGATTGTTTTATAGGAAATTGCAGATTTGGAGCGTTTTTCCGGACCTATTAGAGACACTAAGAGCGTTTGAGATATATGACCATCTTCCATAACCGAAGACCGGTTACAGTTATCAAACCGGTGATTAAGGGCTCGACAAAGAAGAATTCGAGACATTGGACCGAGCTATAAAGACCCAAAGAGGAAATCCGGATTTTGGTCAAGAGGAAATAGCCTAAATTGAAGAAGGCCCTTTGCCCAGAAGCTCACCCGTCCGGGCGAGGTAGAAGGAAGAAAAGAATGCTTCGCCTAGAGGCGCACCCGACCGGGCGTGAACGAAGCACTCTCTCACACAAAGGCGGACCCGGCTTTCGCCCGACCAGGCGCGTGTTTTCTGAAGGAGCTTTGACGTTTTTCTAGTTTGTTTTTAATTAGGATTTTTAGCTTAAGTATAAATACGCTTTTGTTAAGCGGGATTCACTTACGTCTTTTCATTAGTTAATTTCTCAGATTTAGTTTTAAGCTTTGAATTATTACTCTTGTTCTTTCTACGCTTTTGGTTTATGCAATTCATTAATTCTGTTTACTTTGGTAACGATTTCATCCCCTTTTATTCTCAGTAATTTATCTGCTTTGATTAATCATGTCTTGTTTATTTTCTTTACTTAGTTTAGATCTTAATATGTGTAAATAGATTTATTTCTAGGGTTGTGGGGATCCATAAATAATATGAAGGGATAATTTATTATTATTGATTGTTAATGCTTTGGTTGATTTCCTATTGATTGTTTTAATGCTATGCAATTATATTAGGCCTGATTTAATTGTATGAGTTATGCAATATTAATTCAAGAGATGAGAATTGATGTTTACGCTTAATTTCAATAAACATGTTAATTTATAAATGCTTAAGTCAAGATTCGAGAGATGCATAGCGAAAGCCCTTTATGATCTGATTAATTGATGCATTGATGATTGATTATTGTGTTTTACCATGGAATATTATTTATTGGTGAACCTATACCCTATGCTTTGATTTATTGTTATTCCTATAATTCTTAATTGCTTTAGTTTATTTATTCTCTTTAGTTTAATTCCTTTAAAAATAATTTTGACTACTTAATAGTTTAGATTATATTAATTAATTAGGAATAGAAATACTTGTTTCCATGTTGATTCGACCCTAATTCCCTATCTGCTTTAGCTAGAGGACTTAGGTAATTCTTTTGATTAGGGGATACAACTTTGTCCTGTCACACGTGTCACATTAACCTGATATAACAGGTTGAGTGACCAGTTGGGATCATTTTGAGCGAATGACCCTCGAAGTTCAAATTATTTAAAAAAATCCAAAGTTGGGACTATTTTTATCAATTTTTCTTTAACCTTAAGGGTAAGTGAGATTTCTCTCCACCATTGATTTCTCAACAATTGGGTTGATGTTGTGTTGTTGATGAAGGGTCAATAATTTGGATGCTATTGTTGAGGTTATTGAATAAGATGAAGATGATGAAGACTGACTAATTATCGTTTTCTCCATGTCCAACTTCTCTATTTTCATTTCAACGGATAAAGAATGAAGTTACAAAAACACCCATGCTTTATGATGAGCCGAAATGACATTAATTACCTGGTATAAATTTTGCATGTTTCACTATTAGAAACTTGGATTTTCTCATTACCTAAACTAGAAATACTTTACATAAAATCTTAAGAATTATAGTTTTCTAATGCATTAAGATGATTCAATAATCACCACAAGTTGTATGGGCTTTTAGCCAAAAAAAGTTGAAATAATAAATAGAGATGAGAGAAATCAAAGAATCATAAAAGTTGAATTCAATCCATTGAAAAACGTACTACATAGCAACATATATATAGTGTAAAATAACGAAGCTATAAGTAAGGAACATAATCTCATGGTCATTGATCATGCTAACATTAACCAACTAACCTAACCCGCTACTAATATGACTCAAACACAAACTAATACTTAGCGGAGCATATTCCAACAAAAAAAAGCCCACATATAATCAGTACTCTTAGCTCTACCATGTTGGAAGTCTTAGTAGCCTTGTTATCAGTAAAATTTATCTAATTGATCTTAGGGAATTTTAACGAATTTTAACTTACAGAATTATAGTCAGAAGATTTGTAATAGAGAGAAAATCAACAGCAATCAAGTTCTTGGTTTTTGCATTTGGGCTCCATATCAATATGGCCATGCCATGGTTACATGGCTCGGTCACAATAATTTGAAGCACAACTGTGGAAGTGAAGGACTGTATATTAATAGTTAAACTCCATTCACGATTTTCTGAAGAAACTTACCTTAGTTTCTGATTCTCAAGCAAAAACTGACCTCACATCTCAAGAAGTTCAGGGACCTTACCTACACATGGTGGTCGTTTAATTCAAACTATTAGAGTGATAATCGCCAAACCGAGCATCTAAGGATCTGTTCTCTTCAGCTTGATTTCAGTTCAACTTTAATCAGTCCAGTTCAGTTCCTAATTTCTTTCTCTCAAAAACAATTCATTTCAGTTTAATTCAGCTCGGTAAAACAGGCCATAAATCCAAACTGTGAGCCTAAGAGGTAATCATATAACTAATATATAAAGCTAAACTTTTGCCCAGGCGACGAAATAGCGACACTTGGCGTTCCAACTTTTCGCCAAGTGTCGCGCCACGTAGGATAGAGTTATATAAAATTCAATTTGTAAGATAAAAAAGTTAATTTAGAATTCTATTTTCAATCAAATTTGGATAGAATTTTAGGATAAAATTGTTAATTTAGAGTTTTATTTTCGATAAAGTACCAATATTTCGTATTTATAAATTAAATTATAATTTTATTAAAAAAAATTATAACACTCATAAATTATCATATAAATTTATTTTTTGTATCATAGTATTTTTTTGGAGCAAAGGAATTAGCTCAAAATGCAACACATCCATTATTTATAATATATTGTAATCAATTAAAACAATATACTTTACAATCTAATATAATTTTATTACTGTGTGTAGACCTGCAAATCGGGTCGGGTCACGAGTCATTTCGGACAGGGTCATTATTTCATGTTACGGGTCAAGAAATGTTTTTCATCAATGTTATATTATTAGTCATTACATGCCTACTATATAGTTTAAATCATCACAAAAACACATCAATTCCTAACTAATTTTGTATCAATGAATATGTTTTAAAATTTGACATATAGATTAAAAATTTATCTTAAAATTCAATAAACAACCCGGGCATCGCACGGGCACAAAACTAGTATGTATCATATGTATATCAACCTTTACTCATTCTGGTTAGTACTCATAGAAAAAGTACCAAATTGCCGTGTATAATAGTGAAAGATTCAAAGAAAACTATACACGCTATGAGGGAATATAGCAAAAAATCTTACCAAATTCATAATGTTAATTACTGTCATTAAATTATAGTACAAAAAGATAACATCAAGTAAAATGTAATGAAGAACTATTACAGAGGAACCAAAGAATTCAACAAGATATGGTGTTTCCTTTTCACTGTAATGGAAAGGTTCTAGTCAAACCTCCTTCAATAATTAAGTGACATTGACATCAATTCTTGGGGTAGGTCACTACCAGTTAGTTCCGATCCAAGTGAACAGAAACGGAACTAATCGACAAATGAATGGGAAACCTCCTGGGCTAATAAGAATAACTCTAGTGTACTTCACTTTCACAAGCTGGTCGATCATCACAACTAATGATCGAAAGTATTCTACAGAATCTCATCCGCCAAAAAAAAATAAAGATGAAAAAATAAGGGAAAATTTTGGTAAAAGAAAACAGAGAAGAAAGGAGAAAGCCTGATGCTTGCTAGCCATCCTCTTGCACGTCTGACTATCCCTTCAAGTGTTACAGCACATTCTCCTCTGGTTCCCAGCTGCATCAGCAACATTGATGGTCGTACCTTGACCAGGAAGGTTGCTGGAAGCTTCCTGTGCTGCCAAAGCTTTCTTGCTAATTATATGGTAAATCTCTGTTAGTATTGTTTGGAAAGCCTTCTCAACGTTGACTGCTTCCAATGCCGATGTCTCAAGAAAAGATAGGCCCTCCTTTTCAGCCAATGCATGGCCATCCTCTTCTGCGACAGCTCTCAGATGTTTTAAATCTGACTTGTTTCCAGCCATCATGATGACAATGTTAGAATCTGCATGGTCTCTTAGTTCACGAAGCCATCTCTGGACATTATCAAATGTTTGTTTCTTAGTTATATCATAGACAAGGAGCGCACCAACAGCTCCTCTGTAGTAAGCACTGGTGATAGCACGGTACCGCTCTTGACCAGCAGTATCCCATATCTGCGCCTTCACAGTCTTTCCTTCTACCTGTTTTAGTGTGCAAAAAGAAGTCATTAGTACTAGCAGCATAATAGATAGTTGACCAAGCTTTCTCCCAATCCATAAAGTATATAGGGGCTCAATGCATAAAACCAACATATAAATGGCAATGTAACTACTACCACGATTGCAGAAGCCTTTAAGACAAGACAATAAGTCTTCAGCAGTACAATCTGAAGAGAAACCCAATAGATAGTTGACCATGCTTTCTCAGGACCCATCAAGTATATAGGGGCTCAATGCATAAAACAACATATAAATGGCAATCTAACCACTAACACAATTGCAGAAGCCTTTAAGACGAGACAAAAGCAGTACAAATTGAAGAAAAACTCCCCCCCCCCCAAACACCCACACCCACATAACAAAAAGGGTAAGAAATCCAACGGCTTTCAACGTAAAAATCAACACCCAATGCTTATGTGGCCAATTCATTTCCATGAATCAATGATCTCAGACACCGTGTATTCCTTCGAAAACAATCCTTTAATTCAGCTCATCTTCCATAAAAATTATATGCAATGATAGCATAACAACTTCAGTGCATGTGAGACTTAAACTACAAGGTCATCGCTTAACAAATCAAGCATAAAGGAAATCCTTCTACCATCCACAAGAGAGTGAAGAAGTAGCATAGTTCCAATTATATCCAAGAGGAAATGGAAAAACAAAAAAACTACGAAAAGCAAAGGAAAACAAATCCATCACCACGATACTTCCAAGTCATACACAACCCTCAAACGAGCTTCATCAAAACGGTAAATTTCATTCGATTCAAGCAATTCAAGCCAGATTCTAAACTCAACCCAAGCATTCTGATATCTCATATCAAAAAATGTAAACAGTCAAAGAACATTAAGGCCTCAATCGAAAGGCATGATTCAACTACAACTATACCTTGAGCTTCAACAAAAAGATTAAGAGAACCATCATAATCGGACACTCGTAAGGCTCGAAAACCAGACCGCTCATCTATTATTTCTAGCGTATACCAATCAATAGAACTAGCACATTCAAACGATCAACTATTATTGAGCTTTACCATATGAAATTGAGATCGAATATATAGCAAAAACAAAGCAAAATACCAATCCAAATCATAATCATTTCCATAAGCTTATCAACAACATATCATATAATATAAGAAATCAAAAGTAGTATGCAAAATCAACAGATTTGTGAAGAGAGAAAAAGACGAACCTGAAGAGTACGAGTGGCGAACTCAACACCAATGGTGGATTTAGATTCCAAGCAAAATTCATTCCTCGTAAACCTCGAAAGTATGTTAGATTTACCAACACCAGAATCACCGATCAATACGATCTTGAAGAGGTAATCGTATTCGTGATCTACTCTATTCGCCATATTTCCGACGAAGAAATCGAAAACCCTAAAATGCAATCGAAACCCTAATTCAGATCCAATAAACCAAACAAAAAACAGTCAATAATTACAATGATCACAACAAAAATGGAAGAAAATAGATCGATCTTCAAGGAAAATTAGCAAAAAATGGTGGGAAAATGAATATGGAAAAGTAAATTACCTTAATAAGAGAGAGAAAGAGGGGAAATTGGTAAGAAGGAGTGTTGATGGAGAAGTTGTAGTATTGGAAATTGAAGGAATTGGGAAAAAGGGAAAGAGGAGAGAGAAAGGAGAAAACAGAAAGGGAAAATAGTGAAACGGAGAAAACGATGATGAAATGAAATCAACCCACTATTTGAAACGGTCTGTTTTGGTGTCTGTGTTAAAAAAAAAAAAAAAATTTTGAATTTTGGATCTTAAAAATGGCCCGAATTGAATTTTCGAACTCGTTTAAAACTTTTTTTTTATTTTGGTACCTCCGTTTATTTTCTGTTAACTTTTCCGTTAGTGGGGCCTAGGCGCCTAGCCATAGTCCTACCACCTCGCGGCCACCCTTAGCCTCCCTCCCCCCCTCCATGAGCGGCTTTCGGCAACCCCGATAACCACCTTCCATCCATCAAAAAACCAATTATCAGGTGCACAACCAACCACAACAGCCTGTCGCCGCGGCCAAGTTGAAGCTCAGCCATAGCAGCCTATCGTCGCGGCCAGGCACGCAGCCCACAGTCACCAAAGATGCCGAACACACTTCAGCCGCCACCACCACCACTCGAAACTCCCTACTTCACCTCCAATTCGCCGCTCTATCACACCACCACCACCAATATTACCCCCTGCAACACGCACCAGCAAAACCTGTAACACTCCAATAATTCTCTCTTTAAACCTGTGAGGACCCTGAAAAATATTCAAGAGAATTACTGGCGTGTTACCGCCACGTGTTCAAACGTTAAGGCTTTATCAAAAAATAGCAGCGGAAAAACTAAATCAGTTATAAATAAGTTTCAAAACCAACGAATGAAACCAAATTAAGTCATACAACTTGGAACCATTAAGGCCCTTATTCAAAACCCAATAAAAGTAGTAAGTGATTAAATTCAGTGTTCAAATAAATTCAAACCCAAAAGAAATAGTGTCGAATAAAATCGAATTAAAATAAATTCAAACTTGCTGCACGTGTAAGAACCTGTGGTAATTCTGCTCCCCAATATTACAAGTGTAAAAATTGGATCGTCACAGGGTAATTGAAAGGCGAAGGCCATGACCAAAGAAAGACACACAAAGCACGCAATCAGCAAAGCTGAGTACATACAAGCTGCGAAATAAATTAAGAAATCCATAACATGCTACTAATAATCAATCATCATGCATCATTAAATTATAGACTCAACACACGACACAACTATTTATATTACTAAGACACCATTAATTAATAATAGGTAAATCATTATTTTTATTCATTGGATTACGCAATAGACAAGGTTGTCCAACCCATGCTCCATTTGGAACATCAATAAAAGAAAAACCCCATGCCTCCTTTCGGAAACATCAATAAACATCCAACGACCACGGGCGCGACTCCGTGACCGTAGTTAGTATGAGATCTCACCTAACTCCTAGTTTTGAAAAATATTTGAAATAAGAGACTCGTAGATCAGACGGCCTCGAGAAAAGTACACGGCTAATACCCCATGTACCCCAACCCCTGATTGTCATTACTCCAGAAGTGCACCAATCCAGAGTTTTATTGCTCATCTATCTTGCACTTTACGTGATTTACAGGTTTAGACTTGGTGATGACTCATATGCATAACAATACAATCAATCTGATATCAATTCAATCAAGTAAAACAACTTTTCAATTTCAATTCTTGATTTATTAGTGGCAAGCAACATTTATTATTTATTCCTTTACTACCTCGGTGTATAAACACCTTGAGTGCATAAGGCACCCCAATACCTTAACCTCGTCTTAGAAGACTTAAATTCTTCCTTTACTCATCCTGCTTGCATAATCATGAATGAGTAATAAATTAATCATTACACCAATCATATACCTTTACCTCTAAGCGCACCTTGCATAATTAGAGCACAAATAATACTTGCAATATAAAATAGTGCACGTCATACGAAATTCACAATGTATAACCAAACAATTTAACTCAGTCATCCCTATACATGATACTAAGTTCTCGATCCGTCGTCCTTAAACATGCACCTAAAAGAAAGGTTTTGTAACTTGTACGTACCTTGAGAAAACGAATTGGTATGCCACTTTACTAACTAGAAATCACCTTCAATAAACTCCTCTCCTAAGCCAAATAATAACATCTCAATCAATACCCAATCAATCAAATTTACAGCAATACTAACTTACTTTAAAACCTTCGAAATCCAAATCAAACAACACTTTAAAACCTTCCCTTTAGTTAAAATTAAAGGCTTATATATAGTTCTTTAAATTTTCTTCATAAAAACCTTAAAATACACTCTTATACATGAAATTACAGCAAGTTCAAAGTCTAATAAAAATCTGAAAATTATATAAAACCCCCTAAAAATCTCCCTTTTTAATGGGTGATTAAACCCTCTTTATAAAACATTAAAAGTAGTACTTAGAAACTATTTCCAACACTTAAAACTTCAATAAAAACATATATTTATGCTTAATTAACTTTAAACATAATTAATTTTATTAATCAAACTCAAGGATAATATTTTAAGTATAAAAAAAACTTCGTTAAAATAAAAAACTGCCAGAAAATCATATTTAGAGGCTGAATTTGGCCATGAGAGGGTGGTGATCACTACTGTTTCGGGGTTTTTGATGTGTCCTGCGGGAGAGTTACAACACCGAGACTGACCTCCAGCTGTCTGTACCTGCAAAACAACGGAGACTCCCAAGGGTGGGAGTTCCGCCTCCGACGATCAAGTTAGAACGTGTTTGAGGAGTATAGTGCGGAAAGTAATAACCCCTCCTGAGTCAGGAGGGTTCTGCAATGAAGATTGCTCAATAACCCCTCCTGGGTCAGGAGGGTTTTGTAGGTGATTACCCCTCCTGAGTCAGGAGGGTTCCGCAATGAAGATTGCTCGGTTTTTGGGTGCATTGAATGAGTATTCAATGTAAGTTGTGTTTTTTGTTGGATTGTTGGATTGTTGGTTGTGTGTTTTGCAAATGAGGATGGTTCCTCTATTTATAGAGAAGGAGTTCAATCCCTTTCTAGGATTTGGTGACACGTGTCAGGAAAGGGTTGGTTCCCTTTGGGCCTCTCTAAGGGTGACACGTGTCAGCAGGCTATTGGGACACATGTTGCGTTAATAGTGGTCCGATTGTTAGGGGGTTTTTTACCCCCAAACATTAGCCCCTCGGAAGGAGTAATCTCACTTAGCAGTGGGATTGCTTCTTTCGAAAACGCGACTGCCTGAGCCTCTTTGGTCGGCATTTGTCTAGTTCAATTTGGGGAGAGATTTGATTGACTTGGAAAATTTGATACCTTGAATGGTATGACATTTTCCGAGTTAATCAAATCATAATAATGATTGCCGCTGAACTAGACAGATGTCGACGGTTATTACCTTTAGCCTCACTATGCTGATAGCCCCATCCTAGGCGGATTGTCGGCCATCACGTGGAAGTTTTGCAAGCAATATTATATGACCGTTGGCCTTTATTTTGATCAATTAGGCCATTGGCCGCTTGTTTGATCATACGAGGGCATAACCTTTTGGGATGCTTTGAGCAACGTTGGTTATGACATGACCAAGATTTGATGTGCCGGTTGTACTGTTTTGCAATGAGGAACCGGTTATATCTTGGTTACAAGGATCATTTCAAACAACCGGGAGTTATTTTTAATGTTAGCCGGTTAAAGCTGTTTGAGTTATGACCGTTAGAACAATGTACCACCCGGAAGGGAGATGTTCTCTTCGACGAATTCACCCGAATGGGCGTCGCCGGAGGCCTGAGTTTTACAGACAAATTTTTATTTTTGATCATCCAGCTGTTTAGCCTTCGTTTGATCATTCAAGTGCATAACTGTTTGGGATGCTTTAAGCAACGCTGGTTATGGCACGATTCCGGCCGTTGGCCTCAACAGGATCATCCGGCCATTGGCCTTCGCTTGATCGCTCAAGTGCATAACCGTTTGGGATGCTTTAAGCAACGCTGGTTATGGCACGATTCCGGGCGTTGGCCTCAGTAGGATCATCCGGCCATTGGCCTTCGCTTGATCGCTAGAACAATGTTCTTCCCGGAAGGGAGGTGTTCTCTGCGACGATTTCACCCGAATGGGCGTCGCCGGATGCCTGCTGGAGCAGACGATTTGTTTTAAATTTTGCCGCCTACACATTGCACAGGCGGTGGTTCTACTTGAGCCTGCTCAACATACTTTTTTAGACCTTTTGCGATCAGTATGCTGCCGTTAAGGGAGACTTGAACCAATATCAAATGTTTTCGAAAAACCAAGTAAAATGCGGTATTAAAAACTAAGGATGTACACAATACTCGTACTGAGTCTGTTAGAATGGTACCTTCCGGTGGAGAATGCCAACATGCTTGACGGCATTGAAGTGCCTCCTGCTAACTCGTGATACCAGGCTCTTCAAATGGTGACAGGCGGCCATGAAATGCCTCCTGGGTTAGCAGGATCCAAGAGATGGATTTGATTCTCCGAGAACACAGGCGACTCTTTGCTGAGGCGCCTCCTGCTTGACTACTCAAGCCGCTTGATTTCATGATCATGCTGCTTGTTTTGGTGCGGTAAGGCATACATCCCCATTCTAAGTCTTTAGCCATGCTATTTCAAGGGGTTGTATCGACCCATATACTTGCGGCGAGACTTCATACATTTGATAATAAAACAAGTGGAAGTATCTAGGCGACTCCTTGAAGCTTTGCTAGCTGATACCCCACACGGTTCACCGACTAAGAGCAGTTTGAGATCAAGGGACTTTGTTGAAGTGTGCCCAGGAGGTTTGATTTGAGTAGCTTAACTTCGACCCATGTATACAAACGGTTTTATTGAAGTATAACGATGTCGCTTTAACGTGTAACCACAGGCGGCTGGAGAGTGAGACTCAGACTACCTTGGTTCAGCTTGGTGAAAACTTGTGGCCAACCCATACAGGAGGCAACACAAGAGGCAGGGCTTCACAGGAAGCAATGCATACAGAAAGCGGAGCTTCACAGGAGGCAATGCTTCAAACCCTACAAATGCAGAAGAACTTCTAGCCCCATACTTCTCATAAGGTTGTATTGACCTTTGTATACTCAGCCGGTTTCCATGGTGTGACAAAAGTGTCACCCAATCGGTAAGCTCATTGCTCGGGCTTCATACATACAGGAGGCTTAGCAAAGCTGTACCAATTACCGGCTTCAATAGCGTAATGCATACATGCACCATTCATCCGGAATTTCCAAAGCTCACCTCGTATATATACAGTCGGTTTTTTTTTTTTTTTTTTTTTTTTTTTTTACAATGATGATAATAATCATAATAATGAGAATAACTATAATAATGACTAACCGCATTAGTGATTTGATCAATATTAAAATGATTAAAATGATGATTAATCATTTTTAAACAATGATTTAATCAACTTACTATTTTAATCAAGCTTTAACCGCATCATGAGAATCATGCTACAAACGTAGCTCGGAACAAGCATACTTTGTCGGACCTTATGGTGTAACACAAGCATTACCCACTCGGTTTAACGAGCTAGACTTCCACACATACACAACCGGAGGAGATAGCTAGCCGCCTAGCTTGAAGTAATAAGATTGCCGCCTGGCCAGCTGCTGGGCTTGCTAGGAGCATCAGCCGGTCGCTGCCTGGCCAGGGGCTGGTTTCTTGAAATGCCGGCTGGACCTTGTGACATCCGCAACAAGCCATTGTTGCTGCTGTACATACATTCGGCCAAATACCGCTTATCTCTTGTTGTTTGCATATAAGGTGCCCGCTCACACCATTGAGAATGTATTGCAGCAGTGATACGTGATCAAGAGCTGCACACACAACCGCTTTATATGTGCCTAGTGCATGGTGAGCTTTAGCGCTTGGCTAGACCGGAACGTGGCGACGCAATGCTACCACAGCCGGCTTCGAAGGTGCATTGTATGCGCCTGGCTAGGTGTGGCCAGCTGCTGCCTGGCCCAAGCTCAATGCTAGCCGAAAAACTCGAGCCATTCATGCGCTTGCTACCAAGCGGGATGCTTGACGCCTGGCCATTGGCTGGTTGCTTGATTTTAGTCTAGCACATAGTCTAGCTCTCATGTCTAGCTCTCATGTACACAGCCGGATGCTCATGGAGAATGAAGACGGACGAAGCACATAGTCTAGCTCTCATGTACACAGCCGGATGCTCATGTTGCCGCTTGACTTGCTTGAGCTATACTCAAGCCACACATGCGTAAGTAAAACAACATGCGGCAATATCCACAGAAATCTCCACGCATATGCCGGCTACATATGCGGCAATGGGGCTGATTGCTGCTCTTATAGTGCCGCCTGACCCATGCTTATGCTTTACGATATTGAAACAAGCACTTATAATCGGTTGTAATGGCGCAACGAGTGCCACCCAACCAGTTTTGCAAATTAACTTGTAACTGTGTACACACAAGTGGCAACACTGCCGTGTGCTTGGTTAGGTATGCGAGAGGTTGGATGTTTCATAGCCAAGTCCTTCACAGCCGGTTTAGGAGCTTGCCCTGTGTATGCCTTGGATTGAAGCATCATGATTCAAGCATCCACAGCCGGAGAAGTCTAGTCGCCTGGCTGTCGTTGAGCAAAGTGCCGCCTGACTGGTACATCAGCCGGGTACTTGGGTGCCCAACTCATGCGTGATGAAGATTGGCTGACATTCGCAAGCATGCTTGGCCAGGCGGTGTAAGACCACTTGCGTGTTCTTGAAACAAGCAAAACGGATGCATGGCTGGAGACAAGAGTTGCGTTGTGACTAACGCTACAACATTCACAGGAAGACAAGACATGCGTGGCATTTCCGCATGGGTGGGTAGTGCTTGGCCAAGCGCTTAGCTTGCTAGGAGTCATTTTGCTCAAACACTCACAACCGGCTTAGCTTGAGCATACTTACAACCGGATTGATCAATTCGACACTAAGTGGCTTTGGTTTGTACACAACCGGGTTTAATCATTCAATACTCCACAGCCGTATTCATCCATTGCCGGAGGTTAAGGCTAGTACGGCTGCAATTTTGCAGGCAATGAGCCTGGGTTTCTTTAGTGTTTGATTGCGAAGACTCAGACGGTAATGGTACCGGCTGGGTTCTCTTATCTACCCTCACAAATTTCTTTGCCTAGCTTCCGAAGACACAGACGGTAGTGATACTGGCTGGGTTTTCTTGGCTATCCTCACAAAAATTATTATACAAAGCCGGCTTGCTGCTTGAAACAGGGCAGGTGACGCTTGTGCATGCTGCTTGCTTGCCGTTTGCGTGTGAGGAGATGAGGGCTGAATAGTTGGAATGGCTGCCTGGTTGAAATTGCCGCATGAGGTATCACTACGGAATTTTATTATAAATGGGCATGACGTGTTAGCTTGCACATGATGCAACATATGCATACACAAGCAGTTGCAAAACGAACAAGAGAGGGGGCTATGTGCACATTGCCGCTTGCACAGGCAATTTTAAGGAACATTCGGCTATGCACATAGCTCATCGTTTACATACAAACATCAATTACACCGGTTAGGTTGGCTTGCGTATTTGTGCTTGGAGCTAGCTGTGCGTAGCCTATTCTTCACACACACAGCCGGAGTGAATGTGATGCAATATATGCACACACAGACGCCTTGCGAGCAGACGGAATAGCTGGAAGGTTGGCTGCCTGGCTATGTGCGTGAGCTACTTGCTGAAGGTGAGCAACCATACACTCACAGGCTGCTTGCGACCAAAATTGCAGCTTGTGTATACTCGACGTAACAAAATAAGGAATGCATGGTAGCCATGCACTACTCATGAAATGAGTATAAAAATATACATGAGGGCTCCACCATTGTATATTTATATACATAGTGGGAACTAGCAGCCGGACCCTTGTAATAATTTTTTTTTTTTTTGTTTTTTTTTTTAATAATCATAATAATGATTAATCGATAATCATAATATTGATATGATAATCATAATAATGATATGATTACAAGTATAGTTAACAAGCTTGCCGGCTGACCCTTGAGAGTTGGTCATATGACGCTTATAACACTTGACACAGTTCATATTACGCCTCCTGAGTCAGGAGGGTTTTGTATGACGCCTCCTCTACTAGACAGTCGGCCTCACGACGTCTGAGGTACTTGACCGCCTGTATATAGCCTGCTGCGTCAACATGCCGACTGATTGAGAGGCTGCCTGGGGCATGATGCCGCCTGACCCCTGAAAAGGTGCCGGCTGCATGCATGGCTGTCCACACGGCATGTATGGCTTGCTGAAGCACATTGTACCGAATGAATTCTAAGGGCCAGAAGGGACGGGCAGGCCGTCTGACTAACCCCCTCGGCTTGATTGTGAATGCCTCATTTGAGGTATTCTAGAAGTTGTCTGGGTAGGGCGTAGCCGGCTCAGACAGGGAGGAGGCACTCGGTTTTTGAACTCAACCGTAGGCCGCCTCCTATCAAGAGGTGGTACTTAAATCATAATAAAAATCATAATCATGATAAAAAATCATGATAAAAGATCATCCTTTTTTGGTGCCTTAGCTCATGCCAAGACTGAGCATTCACCACCCATCCGGATTGAGATATAATCGCAAGGCTATGCACTCGCCACCCATCCGGATTGAACACGGCCGCATTGACTATTTTACAACCGGCTCTTGAAGCAACACAAGTCCGGATGCGTAAGCTTGGAAGGAACTATATTATTGCTGCTATCACTCCCACACACCCACAACCGGATGCTCATGGCTGATTGCTCTTGATGCCGGCTGTGTAGGCGCTAGGGGGTTGTGGTTTTGAATACGCACAGGCAGCCGGAGATGTTGCTAAAGCAGGTCGGTTGCTGTGCTTATTTCTAGAACACTCATAGCACTTGCGGAGAATCAAAACCACGAGACTTTGCTCATGCGCATACAACCGGTTTTAGCCTCTTGGCCGGATGCATGGTGGTTGGGTGAGAACCGGCTGTGTCTATTGACAGCAATAGCATTAGAACCGTGGTGCTTATGCGTGATAATTCCAGCTGCACATGCTTATCCCGTATATACACAGCCGGATGCGCGATTAGAGTTGGTCGGCTGCTGTGGTAGGGATTGTGCCGGTTGCTGCACCATATACCGGCTGGTATTGCTGCCGTCTGCCATCTTATGGATTAAAGAAGGTGCAGCTTTACCAATATCCAAGATCAAGGCGCTGGCTACTTAAGCTCTAGCATCCTTGTACAGCCTTGCCTAATTACAGCCGACATAGGGCCATGGGATGGTGCTGTCTAGTTACAACTGGCTTTAGCGTTTGATAGATTCCCTAGCTTGTTATCCGGAATTGAAGCTGCATAGACCTCCTTGTTGTAGCACCATGCGGCTTCCATGCCGGTTGTATCTAGCCGGATGCCATGTTGCAGCTGTGGTATTGAGACATACACCCACAGCCGGCATTAATGGTGTGATGCATACATGTATCACCCTTCCGGACAGCTCGCGGCTCTACTCACATTAATACAACCGGCTTGGCATTGGGATAGTGTCGGATGTATCGTCATCTTGTCGCGTATTTCTCATGCGGCTGCTGCCTTTAAATGCCGGCTGGCATTGTTGCCGCCTGCCAGCTTTATAATTAAGAAAAGCATCGCTTGTTGTTGGCATTCAAGGTCTGGCATTGAAGAACCGAATCCCCATGGCTGCTGCCACCAAGCTTAAGAAACAAGCAAGGTGCCTTTATCAAAGGACTCATGTTACCACAACCGGCTTTAAGGGTGTAACACAGGTGCCCCTCATCCGGACTAATCATGGATGCTTTCACATTCCTACAACCGGTTCTTGAGGCTACCCTCACTAAACGCCGGTTGTTCGGTGGCTGGGATAGGGCCGCCTGCTGCCTGAGTAGATGCTGGGTGGCTGCGGTTGTGTTGTTAAACACCCTATACTCACTCACTTCACAGCCGGCTTAATGATGGCTCTTTAATCTTAACCAACCGAGCCATGTGCCACCCATCCGGTTTTGTGAACTTGAATTTAATTGCATCCATATAGTCGACAATAATGCCGGATGCATGGGCATTGGGTGGCTGCGGCTGTATTGCTAAACACCATATACTCACGTACTTCCCAGCCAGCTTAATGCTAGCTGTTTAATCTCAACCATCCGAGTCATACATACGCTGCTGCGCTTGCTGTGAATGTCGCTTGATCCATGTGTCACAATGCCGGTTGTACCCATTGAGAGCAAGGCTAGATGCATGCAATTTGGTCCATATATATACAATTAGGTTTTGAGCTGACCGGTTTTCTTGGTGTGGGTGAGCAAAGGCGGTCGACACACATTGTACAGCCGGTGTTTCGGGGTTTCCTGATGTCCTGCGGGAGAGTTACAACACCGAGACTGGAACCGGCCGCCTGTACCTGCAAAATAACGGAGACTCCTGAGAGCTCCGCCTCCAACGGTCAAGTTAGTACCTGATTAAGGAGTAATGAGTGCGTAAATTAAAGTGGTTAAGTCTCTCTAGGTG
This sequence comes from Chenopodium quinoa, assembly GCF_001683475.1. NCBI lineage: Eukaryota > Viridiplantae > Streptophyta > Magnoliopsida > Caryophyllales > Amaranthaceae > Chenopodium > Chenopodium quinoa. The sequence continues at coordinate 2,359,961 of NW_018744813.1, read as the reverse complement.
AGAGTGCTTAATGTATAATCCGTGTGTGATTAGCGTTCTGTCTCTTTCTTTCTCTCTCTCTCTCTCTCTCTCTCTCTCTCCTTAATGAGGATTAAGAAGAGTATTTATAGTCTTGAGAAGCGTGCCACTCTCTAGGTTTAGGGTAAACCTAGGGCTGACCGGGCCTCTAAACAGGATTGGGCCTTGGTGGCCGGTTTTCCCATTTGGCATGGGTGGACACGTGGCGTGCCTTAATTGGTCCGCAGAGGACGTATCTGTGATTGACACGTGGCAGGCTCCTATTGGCCTACGTGAAGGACACGTGGCGGAACCTGGTTGGCCCACTTGTCAGAAGGTGATTGGAGGATAAAAATCCCCTAATCATTTGCCCCTCACAGGTGGCACGTGACTGGTCACGTGTCGCCTGTGACAGGTGTCGCATGGTGACAGGCGACGGCCTGCTGCAGGTGTCACCTTGCAAATGGCCGAGAGATTTTCCCGCCCACATTTTGAATTTGGAAGCGACCCTTCGCCTTCTCACTTTGCCTATATAAGGAAGTGCTGACTTTGGTCATTTTCTCATTTGAGAACTTTGCGAGAACATTCGGACCCCTGAACTTGCTCTGACCTTTCGGACATTTTCTGCATACCGCCTGTTCTGACAAGCCGACTGACCCGGATTTCCAGAACTTCATCAACCGTCACTCGTTCAGGTAACTCAGTTCCCTTACTCTTAATTTTCTTTTTATTTTTTAAAATGGCACCACGGAAGCACACGACACGACCTAAGTTAGTGATCAGCCGGTCACCGGGGACGGCTGAATCTAGGACTAGGAGTGCCGCCTGCCCTTTTCTGGACCCATCTTTGCCCTTTATACAAAGTCCGACTGTATCTGTGTCTATGCAGAACGTGATGGCCAGAACCAAAAAGACTGCCATGATATCAAACTCAGACGGCTCCTCCCAAAGGGTGCTCCTTAGTGAAACATCTGACCAGGCGCCAGATGTAGAATTGAAACGAGGCGGCTGCCAAGCCGACAGTTCTGAGGGAGGGGGCAAGGTGGTCCCTTCCCATTTTACCGTTGATATGTCTAACTTTCCTCCCGCTCCTTCTAAGGGAGAGGAGGCGGGCCCCTCTGGGAGAGGGGAGGAGTCGTCCTCTTCGGACTCGTCAGAGGACGAGTCCGAGTCCAGCTCTTCTGGCCACAGTTCTCCAGGCTCAGAAGAAAGAAACAGTCGCCTACAAGAGGCGAGACTTTCTCATGCAGCTGAGAAAGGGGACAATTGGGCGGAGCCGTCCGCCTCTCACAGAGAGGAAAACACTCCCTATTACTGCACTGTACCCCGGGGTCGGATCGCGGCCATGAAAGACAAAGTGGAGAGCTTTATAGCTAACCACAGAATGGGCCCCGGATTTTTACTGTTTGTGCCGGATCCAGAGGACACTGTCGTCTGGCCGGCTGGTACCAGCTATGATAACGGCTGCTTTGGCTGCTATGAGGCGGCCATCAAAGCTGGACTGCGCTTCCCATTACATCCGGATGTTCAGCGGATTTTAGATGGGTATGATTTGGGGTTATGGCAGTTAGCCCCCAACTCTTGGGTAAACGTACTCGGCTATGTGGCCGGGTGCGAAATGTACGGGGTGGAGCCAAGCTTTGAGGCTTTCGCCCACATGAACTATCTCAGCCGGACCCCTAAGTCGGGAGGTACCGGCTGGTATCAGTTAACAAGCCATAGGGGTTACCTCATGACGAGAGGTAAAGCGAACAAATGGAAGGATTGGCGGAACACCTTCCTTATCATTGAGGGTTCAGACACGGAGCTGAACCAACGTTTTAACAAGTGGAATAGGGATCCGCCTCTTCTCGCAGGCGGCCGCAGCATGCCGCCTGTTCCCCCAAAGGCTAAAAGAGAGATCCTAGACAAAGGACTCTTCAAAGTAGAGACTAGGGTGAACTCTACTTCAGGGGTACGAGAGCAAGTACCCCTAAACTGCGTCCCGAGCTTCAAATGGCTCTATGATGAGTACTTTTTGGCCGCCTGTGGCCTCAGCAGTCGGTGCTCTAGAGGTAGCCGGCCCGTCAAATACTTTGTTTTTTCACGCCTTGTTTACTTGAGATTTTTACTAACTCTGCTGTTTATTTTTTGCAGCTGACGCCATGAGTAAAATAACAGCATCCAAGACTGCGGCGGCCATGTTGCGGGCCTCTCTCATGAAACAGTCCTGTACCGACTCCCCCAACAAGGGGGCACCCTTGGTAGGCCTCGAAACTCTTCCTCTTTTAGGAATTGTTGTCTTATGCATATACTAACTTCTTTTTTTTTTTTTTTTTTTTTTTTTCAGTCGGGCACTCCAAGAGCTTCTTCCTCGCAACAGCCGGACCCCAAGGCCCGGAGGACGACTGTTGCAAGCTCTCCTGGGTCTTCCAGGAAAACAGTGGCGGCTGAAAAGCAGCCGGCCACTTCTTCTAAAACTCCGGCGGGGCCGCCTAGAAGTATGGACAATTACTTGTAAAAACCTTCACTTGCTTTCTTCTTGACTAGGTCTAACTTGCTTTTTTACGCTTGATGCAGCCGGCCCTCAGGAACCTGACTTGGTGGAGGTAGCCAAGTCCATGATCAAAGCAGTTCCTCCATCTGAAAGGGAGGCGGTCAGGGGTGTCGGCACCCTTGACCTTGATGGGATTGCAGGGGTCCTTGCTGAGGTATACTTAGCATTTTTTGCATTTGAATTCCAGGACGCCTGTTATCTTGTTTGGAAACTGACGTCTGTTCCCTTTTTACTTAGGCCCTGCTCCGAGTGAACGGCCTTCGCAAGCCGCTTGATCGGAAAAACAAAGAGGTAAAGGCTGCAAAAGCTATGGCCGCCTCTAACTGTGATAAGGCAATGTTTCAAATTGCCCAAAATGAAGCTCTGACAATTGATATTCTTTATTATCAGGCGCAGGCTACCGCCGCTATCCGGGCTCAATTAGAGGCGGCCCAGAAGCGGAACAGCGAGCTGGAGGCGACCGTCTCCAACCTCAAGGCCGAGCTTAAACCTCTCCGCCAAAAGATACTCTCATACGATGCCATGGAAAAATCCTTGGCTAACGTAAAAGAACGCCTGGTGACCCAGGAGAAGAGTCTAACCAAAGAGCTCTCGGAGAAGGCTGATCAAGAGAAGAGAGAGCTCTCGGAGAAGGCTGAGCAAGAGAAGAGAGAGCTCGTCCGAGAGATGATTGAAGACTCTTCCCAAATCCAGCGCATGACCTGGAGCCGCCTCTTCCCCAGTGCCGACTTTGCCTCGTGGGAAAAAAACGTACCGCCAGTGTTCTGAAATATATAATCAAGAGATCCTGGCGGCTGCTGAGGACGAGGCGTTGGAGGAAGCCTTGGTTGAGGATGAGCCGGTTGTGGCGCTTGTGCCACTTGGGGGTAAGGCATCAAAAAAGGATGCAGCTGAAGCCGAGTCCAGCAAGAAGAGTGCTGACCAGGCGGCAACTGCTAATACTGAACTGCCCCCTTCTTAAGCTTTATGTATTCTTTCCACGGCCTGCGTGCCGTTTGATTGTATTTACCCGGCCAGGGGGCCGGGGTTCTGAATATTTTTATCTTCATTAATGCAATCATTTTTTGCTTGAAATTTGTCTAAGTGTTGAATATTTGATATTGCATTGTAAACTATATCGACTGTTTTGCATGGCCGATTGTAGACAAGTACGGATGGTCCGCCTATGCCCCTGGACGACTGGTTGTCTGTTTCCAAGATGGGCGATCAGTCGGCCATTTATTCAATCGGTCCGACCAAGTAAATAGTATACCTAGTCGCCAAGGAATTAAGTAGGATAACAAGCGGCGGGTACCAGTTGTTTCCCTTTATTGCCAATGTTGGCTTTTAACTCGTAATTTGTTAACCTAGCAAGAGTAGTGGTTGAGACCCCTTGTTTGTTAAAAACAGGCGGACGACTCATACCTTTTAGGCTCCATACTAAGTTTGAGTGACTATTAAGTTAACATAAGAGTTACTTAGTCTTCGTCACAATCTTGATTGAGTAGTAGAGGTACCAGGCGACGGAGGCCGGCTGATCCTCTTGGTTTGCCAATTTTTGTTGGCTATGAACTCAATAGGTTACCTAGTAGGAATAGGGGTTTGAGTGCCCTTGTTTGTTGAAAACAGGCGGACGACTCAAACTATTTAGGTTCCATACCAAGTTTGAAGGAGTGACTATGAGTTAACGTTGGAGTTACTCAGCCGTCGCCACTTATGTTTGAGAAGTAGAGGTACCAGGCAGCGTAGGCCGGCTAGTCCCCTTGATTCGCCAATGTTTGTTGGCTATTAACTCAATAGGTACCCCCTGCACTTATCCCAAGTAATACAGGCGGTCATCTGACTCAGATGTCAACTGCTACCACTGGTTTGGTTAGTGATAGAGTTATCCTTGTCTCAAAAACGGCTACGTGGTTGCCCTTGGGGGCAGTCGTATTGGTGCCGTGTAATTAGTTTATAGAACAATGTTCCACCCAAAAGGGAGCTGCTCTCTGCGACGAATTTCATCCGGAGGGATGCCGTCGGACGCCTGCTATGATGTTGGGACAGGTCGTATTAGTTTTGTAGATTTGATCAGTTGGCTTGGCGCCTGGTCTGATCATTCGGCCTGTGGCCTTGGTAAGTTCTTGGTGAACGTAGGTGCTAAGTAAAAGAAGGGTAGCCGCCTGTTAGGCACAGGGTCGGCCAGGCCCTAATCTTTTTAGCTAAGTATTGTGAGAAATACTCAATGGAGAGTAGCCGACTGTAAAGGTACAGACGGCATGCCCCTCTGAAGATAGAGTGAAAAAACTCAATGGAGAGTAGCCGACTGTAAAGGAACAGACGGCATGCCCCTCTGAAGATAGAGTGAAAAACTCAATGGAGAGTAGCCGACTGTAAAAGTACAGACGGCATGCCCCTCTGATACAAAATTGAACAGTAAGTGCAAGCTTTATTAAGTAGCTCTTTACTTTACATCATTCAGAAGAAATATTTTTTAAGGTTATCCACATTCCAAGTTCGAGGCAACGGTTGTCCGTCTGGTGTTTCCAGACGGTAGGTACCGTCCCTGACTTCCTCATAGATTCGGTAGGGTCCTTCCCAGTTGGGAGTTAGTTTGCCAGACTCATTAGCCCTACCAACTGCTTCCATTTTTCTAAGTACAAAGTCCCCTACTTTGAGTGGACGCCTGTGCACTTTTCTGTTGTATGATCGAGTCATTCTCAGGCGATAGATCTCATGGCGCAAAACAGCATTGCCCCTCTTTTCAGGAAGTGAGTCTAATGCCAGGCGCATGGCTTCCCAGTTTGCCTCTTCGTCATATAGCATTACTCGAAGAGTCGGCTCGTAGTGTTCTATTGGAAGAACAGCTTCCGCACCATAAGTTAGGAGGAATGGAGTTTCTCCAGTCGCCCCTTTTTCAGTCGTCCTAATGGCCCAAAGAACATGTGGTAGTTCATCCGCCCATAGGCCGCCTGCTCGTTCAATTTTTTTCTTGAGACCGTCTGAGATGATTTTATTAAAGGCTTCTACCTGGCCGTTTGCTTGTGGACGGCCGACAGATGCAAAGTAGTTTGCAATTCCTTGGTCACCCAACCAGCTTTTGAGAACAGGCGTCTCAAATTGGGGACCATTATCAAAAACCATAGACATGGGAACCCCAAACCGAGTGATGACGTTTTTCCAAATGAATGAAATTACATCTTTCGTCTTTATTCCCTTTACAGCCTCCGCCTCTACCCATTTAGTGAAGTAGTCAACGGCAACAAGTATATACCTTCTGCCGCCTGTAGCAGGCGTATATGGACCCAGAATGTCCATGCCCCACTTAGCAAACGGTAGTGGGCTATGAATGGTAGTGAGGTTAGTAGCCGGACGGTGAATTAATTTGCCAAACCTTTGGCACTTGTCACATTTTTTCACCATCTCCATTGCATCCGCTTCTAAGGTAGGCCAGAAGTAGCCCTGGCGCCTTGCCCGTTGAGCAAGCGTCCTTCCACCTATATGTGAGGCACAGTAACCAGAGTGGAGATCGTCTAGTATCTCTCGTCCCTTTTCAGGAGTAACACACTTTAAGAAGGGTTGTAGGTACCCCCTTTTGTGAAGTTCCCCCTTTATAATTTCAAAATTGGTGGCTCGTCTTTTCAATGCTGCCGCCTGTTGAGGATCATCCGGCAGCGTACCGTTTGTAAGATATGCCCTGATTGAATCCATCCAGGTTGAGCTTCTGTCTAGGATTCCAATAGGGTTTTCCTCGATGCTTCTCTTCTCCATTACTTCCCAAAAAACAGTTCGTGGAGTATCGGAGGAGGCGGATGATGCTAATTTTGACAGTGCATCTGCCTGGTTGTTTTCTGATCTCGGCACTTGGATCAGATGGAAATCCTCAAGGGAACCGACTGCTTGTCGGACCGCCTGTAAATACTTGATCATGGCCGGATGAGTTGCTTCGTATTCGCCATTGTACTGACTTACTATCAATTGTGAATCAGAACAGGCGTCTATTTTTCTTGCCCCTGCCGCCTTGCACATGCTGATCCCGGCTAGTAAAGCTTCATATTCTGCCTCATTGTTTGAAGCCTGAAAACTGAAGCGTAGAGCATACTCGAACCTGTCACCCTCTGGAGATTGACATACGACGCCTGCTCCACAACCATTTGAGGTAGAGCTTCCGTCCACATATACCTTCCAGACTTGGTCTGGAACTTGAGAATCAGGAGGACGAGTCATCTCTACAATAAAGTCAGCAAAGGCTTGCCCCTTCACTGCTTTTCTAGGCTCGAAAGTAACTTCGAGGCTTTGAATTTCTATGGCCCATTTGATCATTCGTCCTGACGACTCCATGACGGTAAGGGGCCGCTTGATAGGTTGGTCTGTATACACGACGACTGCATGTGCCAAAAAGTAGGGCTTCAATTTTTTAACAGCCATGAAGAGTGCAAGACCAAATTTCTCCACTAGGGGATACCTCAACTCGGCATTTTTCAGTACGTGACTGACAAAGTAGACCGGGAGCTGACAGCCGTCCCTTTCAGCAAGGAGCACCGCGCTTAACGCATGATCAGAGACGGCCAGGTACATGTAAAGAACCTCTTTGGGCAAAGGGCTGACCAGCCTCGGCAAGGAATGCAAGTGAACTTTTAATTTTTGGAAGGCGGTCTCAGCATCCGGCCCCCATTCAAACCTTGCCTTTTTCTTAATTGCCTGGAAAAAGTATAGGCATTTGTCGCCTGATCGGCTTAGGAATCTCCCCAAGGCAGCCAGACAACCTGTTAATTTCTGAACCTCTCGGACGGTACGGGGCGACTGCATGTCGATGACCGCCTGTACCTTCTCAGGGTTCGCCTCTATTCCTCTCTGATTGATAAGGAATCCGAGAAACTTCCCAGACTCAACTCCAAATACACATTTCTTGGGATTGAGCATGACATGGTGCCGCCTGAGTGTGGCGAAAGTTTCTCGGAGGTCCGACAGATGTTCTGTCTGTAGTTTAGACTTGACAATCATATCATCAATATATGCTTCGACATTTCTCCCAAGTTGATCAAAGAACACAGTGTTTATCATACGTTGAAAGGTGGCCGGGGCATTCTTAAGACCAAACGGCATGACCGTGTAACAGTATAACCCCTGATCAGTGACGAAGGCCGTCTTCTCCTGATCTTTCTTCCACAAAGGAATTTGATGGAAACCAGAATAGGCGTCCATGAAACTCATCAAGGCATGGCCGGCTGTTGAGTCGACCAGGTTATCAATTTTAGGCAGAGGGTAACTGTCTTTGGGGCACGCCTTGTTTAAGTCTGTGTAGTCTACACACATTCGCCAGGTGCCATTCGGCTTTTTAACAAGCACCACATTTGCAACCCAGTCTGGGAAGTAACATTGCCGAATGAACCCTGCATCAAGTAATTTTTTAACTTCGGCGGCTGCCGCCTGACTTCTTTCTTCGCCATGGTTCCGCTTCTTTTGCCGTACCGGCTTCCTTTTCGGATCCACAGCGAGTTTATGTACCGCCAGATCAGGACTAATGCCTGGCATTTCATGGACTTCAAATGCAAAGATGTCCTTGTATTCTTTCAATAGGTTGTGAAAGTCGTCACCAAGGTTTCTCAGAGCAGTCGTCCCAACTTTGACTGTTCGGTCAGGACGTGAGTCGTCTAAGATCAGGTCCGCATGCTCACCAACCGGCTGAGGGCGGAACTCATCCGGCCGCTCCTCTGCCAATGATTGCTATTTTCTTGCTTTTCTTGCGGACTCTGTCTGGGACGCCTTTCTCTTTTTGTCGCCTGTTTCTTGAACAGGCGCACTCTCCTTGACATTGTCAAGGTCTGTTTTTTCTCCACTTGACCCAGTGGCCATAACAGTGGGCTTGACATCCGAGAGATAGCACTCTCGGGCCATCCTCTGATCTCCCCTTAGGGAGCCGACTGTTCCATTATCCCTCTCAAACTTAAGCAGCATAAGAGACGGGATTATAACAGCCTTGGAATTATTCAGGGTTGGTCGACCCAGAATCATGTTGTAGGCCGAGAGTTCCTCTACTACTAGGAACCGGACTACCATGTGTCGTCCTTCCCCTTTTTCGCCTAGGCGAATAGGTAAATCTACTCGTCCCAGTGGGTGGACGACTCCTCCTCCAAACCCTATTAAAGGGTGGGAGGCCGGATGTATGCAGTTCGTCTGATATTTCAGTTTTGACAGACATTTGCTGCTGATGAGATCTGAGGAGCTCCCGGTATCTATGAGGATTCGGCCAACTCTCTGGTTGGCCACTTTACATTCAATAACAAGAGGGTCATCATGCGGCCCCCTTACCCCTCCTAGATCCTCTTCAGTGATGACAGTCTCAGGAAACGTATATTTGGACGGGCGTTCTTGGTGAACGGAATTTACATCTAACCGCCTTATATTATCTTTGTTGCCCCTAATAGTGGGACCGCCTCCTGAGAAGCCGCCTGCAATGGTGTAGACGACTGCATCATCTGTATCGGAGCTGTCGGCCTGTTGATTCTTTTTTACCGACTGCTTTTTGGAGGAAGTGTTCCCCGTAGATTTCTTGACATAAGTGTCAAGATCACCTTGCTCAGCCAAGCGGTCTAGGTACCGCATGAGACTGATGCAGTCATTGGTGTGATGACCAACGTCATCATGATAAGCACAGACTTTGTCTTGGTTCCGGTTGTTTGCAGAACCCTTCATGGGGAGCGGCTTCTCAATTGAAAACCGTCCCTTTATTTCTTTTAGGATAAACTGGTTATCCTTGTTAAACACATACTTTGGGGAGTATGGTTTGAATTCTTTTTTCTTCTTCTGGGCCGGCTGTTTAGAGGAATCGGCCGCCCAGACCTCTTTTCTGTTCTCCTCTTTGTGAGACGACTGTTTCTGTCGTCCTTCTCTTTTGTCGAACCTTTTCCCGTCCGACTGTTTTATCGTACACAGATCAGTCGCCTGTATATAGGCTTCTGCTTCAATCAAGGCCTCTTGAAGAGTCGCAACCCTTTTTCGAACTAAGTCAAATTTGAAGGTAGACCCGTCTTTGAGACCTCTAAAAAAGTCAGTATAAGCTACCTCATCCGGTAACCCTTGAATCTGTATTCTCATCAGGTTGAACCGCCTGATGTAAGAACGAAGCCCCTCCTTCTCACCCTGCTGAATCGTTCCCAAATCAAGGGTCGTTTTCTTTGCAGGGATGTTCATAGCGAAGTTGGAGGCAAACAAGTAAGCAAGCGTCCTGAAGCTGTTTACACAACCAGTCGGCAGGTTGCCGAACCATTGCTGTGCGATTCCCTTGAGAGTCGCTGGGAAACACTTGCACCAAGTGGGATCATCCAACCCTTGAAGGTACATCAGGTTGGTGAATGCCATCAGATGGTCTTCTGGGTTAGTAGTGCCGTCATAGGCGCCTACTAGTACATTTTTTACTTTGGCCGGTTGAGCGGCTTCAGTAATTTCCTTGGAGAAGGCCGACGGCTGTTCACCAAGTCTAAGCAACTGTAGCTGCCAGTCCATAGGTTGGACGTTTTTTGCTGCAGGTCCACCAAATGGAGGTGGCTGCATAAAATACTGTTGTTGCGGCACAAATGGTAAGTTTGGTACCGCTTGGTCACTATGAAAGCCGGACTGACGGGAGGTACCGCCTGTCTGACTCTCATGGTACGACTGAGTATGCCTCATGGAGGTATTTTGTAAACTTTCTTGAAAATTTGAAGTAGAGGCCGACTCTGACAGTCGATCACTCTTCTTCTGTTCTAACAGCAGACGAGCGTCTGTGTATGTTTTCTTCGACCCGTCCGCCTGAATGTGACGAACAGGTTTCCTATTTCCCGTAGGATAACGGAATTTTGTGAAATCAAGAGCAAGTGGCTCCCGCTTCTTGGATTTAGGATGAGGAGTCGCCTCTCGCCCTTGAACTGACTTCCTCTTCAGTGAAGTGGAAGGTTTTTTGGCCGACTGCTCTCTGACTGAAGCAGGCGACTTTTTGTTGATCAATTCTTGAATCTCTCCCTTGAAGTCCCTCATGAAGGTCATGAGTTCGTTCCTTGTGATGGGAGCAGACCCATCAGTCGGCTGTTGCCGAGCAGGCGGTGCGCCTGCTGGCTCGCTTCCTGTTTGAAGATGCTCCCGTTCCCCCCTTTCGGTATGACGGGTACGTCGGGCCCTTAGGGTCCCGTCTGGAGCTGTATGAGTTTCCACTTCAAATTCACTTTCGGTGTCATGGTCCGACTAAACCTGAGGGTCGTTTAGGGGACGTCTCTCTTCAGGAGTCGGTACAGACTTGGATGCCATCTCAGAAGTACTCTCCCCACAGACGGCGCCAAATGTTTCGGGGTTTCCTGATGTCCTGCGGGAGAGTTACAACACCGAGACTGGAACCGGCCGCCTGTACCTGCAAAATAACGGAGACTCCTGAGAGCTCCGCCTCCAACGGTCAAGTTAGTACCTGATTAAGGAGTAATGAGTGCGTAAATTAAAGTGGTTAAGTCTCTCTAGGTGAGAGTGCTTAATGTATAATCCGTGTGTGATTAGCGTTCTGTCTCTTTCTTTCTCTCTCTCTCTCTCTCTCTCTCTCTCTCCTTAATGAGGATTAAGAAGAGTATTTATAGTCTTGAGAAGCGTGCCACTCTCTAGGTTTAGGGTAAACCTAGGGCTGACCGGGCCTCTAAACAGGATTGGGCCTTGGTGGCCGGTTTTCCCATTTGGCATGGGTGGACACGTGGCGTGCCTTAATTGGTCCGCAGAGGACGTATCTGTGATTGACACGTGGCAGGCTCCTATTGGCCTACGTGAAGGACACGTGGCGGAACCTGGTTGGCCCACTTGTCAGAAGGTGATTGGAGGATAAAAATCCCCTAATCAGCCGGTTGTATATATATATACGAGTTGTTTGCATGAATTGAGTTTGTGTTTAGGCACTTCACTGCAATTGCAGCCGGACCTGGGGCATGCGTTCACAGCCGGATTGCATGGAGTAACCCACTGTGCTTCGCGAGCATTAGACTCAACTGTACACACAACCGTCGATTGGCCGGATGTATGGCGAGAGCTGGCCACGGTTTTGATCATGCACAGGCAGCCGGTGATGCTGCTAAAGCTGGCCGGCTGCGGTGCTTATTTTTAGAGCACTCGTGGCGCTTGCGGAGAATTAAAATAACGACTCTGCTCATGAATATACAGCCGGATAAGCAACGCCGGTTGAGCACAGGTGGCCGGATGCAATGTTGGTTACCATGCTAGGGCTAACTTAAATCCCCACAATCTGTCATTGAAGGATACTCTTCCCATAGATTATAAGGACGGCTGCTCATTAATTGCTCAACCATCCGGATTATCCAAGACACGGCATCACAACTGATTCCCTTGGCTTGCTTGACCCATCACAACACAGTCGGCTTTATTGTAAGGACCGGCTGAAGCTAGGTGTCGGCTGAAGCTAGGTGCCGGCTGAAGCTAGGTGCCGGTTGTATGCTCTTGGAGTAACAAACCATTCATCTTGCACTCAAGCTAGGCATTGATGGTCGCATGCGCATACGATGGTTCAGATAGGCACTTGTATGCATGGAAGTGACTGGCTGGTTGCTCCTTTATTTTGGTCAACCATTATTTTAAGAGGACGCTTGTAAATGCCGGCTGTCCCCTTTCTTAACAAAATCACCAGGAGGAGGCTTGTAATAATGCCGCTTGTAAGTGCTCGAAGTAAGCCATTTAGCTCTTGCATTCTAGGCTCATGCGCCTATGCCGGCTGGATGCTCACTTGGGTTTATTAGCTAGATGCCAGATGTACCCACTGAGTACAAGGCCGGACGCACTACTCTGAGTACAAGGCTGGCTGTAATACTTGTGTACAAGGCCGGCTGCACTACTCGAGTACAAGGCCGGCTGTACTTCTTTAGTACAAGGCCGGCTGCACTACTTAAGTACAAGGCCGGCTGCACTACTTGAGTACAAGGCCGGCTTTACTACTTAAGTACAAGGCCGGCTGCACTACTTGAGTACAAGGCCGGCTGCACTACTTGAGTACAAGGCCGGCTGCACTACTTGAGTACAAGGCCGGCTGCACTACTTGAGTACAAGGCCGGCTGTACTACTTGATTCCTATTATTTGCTCAAGAGTAGCTTCCATCAAGCGTGATAAGGGGCGGCTGCCCTTCAAAGGAAGATGCCGGATGCCCTCCTTAGGGAGGAGCCGGGTGTATTGTCTGCTGTAAAGGAGCTTGTGGATGACTGCATATCAAGCAGCCCCTGCTCACAAACATGGAAAGGCCCTTTGGATTTTAGCATTGAGGTCGTCTGCATATAGCAGGGCTCGAAAGTATTCGAACTTCCTTAAGTCAGCTTAGCTACCTTTTGTATGCCAACAGGCCTGAGAATGCCGGTTGACTGAGAGACTGCTTGGTGGTATGATGCCGCCTGTATAATTTTGGGGCAAGCTTGACTTTATGACGGCTGCAGCCCCGGACCTTAAGCCTCATGGCACCTGTTGTACTTGTCAGCAGGCTCAATGTCGCCTGCCACTTGGCCGCCTAGTGCTTTCGCACCAGAAGGTTACTTCCTTGGAGAACACGAGAGTTCAACAAGTTTCCGCCAACAAAGCTACCGACACATTATGCCGCCTGTCCTTCGGGGAGGGCCGACTGCATACTTAGCGCTCCAAGAGGCATGGCTGTGGAGGCACATACAATGCCGGATGGATAATCTGAGAGCCACTACGTGCAGTCATGCCGCATGGCTGACTCTCTCGGTTTGTTTCCGAATACTTCATTGAAGTATTTAGGGAACTGTCTAGGTTAATCGACGTAATGGCCGACCCAGACATTTTAGTGACTTCTCTTCTCCAGGATGAAAATCCGGTAGTTAGAGTCGTCTTTTTTGACCCATCCGGCAGTACTTTGCCGGATGGCCTTCCTTTGCCCTGATTCAGGGAAACGAAGTCTTGGTCCATGTGGACCTCGGTCTCAGCCATAGGCTGTTTGCCTTCAGCAAACGGTACAGAGTCAGAAGTTATCTAGGAAGTACTCTCCCCACAGACGGCGCCAAATGTTTCGGGGTTTTTGATGTGTCCTGCGGGAGAGTTACAACACCGAGACTGACCTCCAGCTGTCTGTACCTGCAAAACAACGGAGACTCCCAAGGGTGGGAGTTCCGCCTCCGACGATCAAGTTAGAACGTGTTTGAGGAGTATAGTGCGGAAAGTAATAACCCCTCCTGAGTCAGGAGGGTTCTGCAATGAAGATTGCTCAATAACCCCTCCTGGGTCAGGAGGGTTTTGTAGGTGATTACCCCTCCTGAGTTAGGAGGGTTCCGCAATGAAGATTGCTCGGTTTTTGGGTGCATTGAATGAGTATTCAATGTAAGTTGTGTTTTTTGTTGGATTGTTGGATTGTTGGTTGTGTGTTTTGCAAATGAGGATGGTTCCTCTATTTATAGAGAAGGAGTTCAATCCCTTTCTAGGGTTTGGTGACACGTGTCAGGAAAGGGTTGGTTCCCTTTGGGCCTCTCTAAGGGTGACACGTGTCAGCAGGCTATTGGGACACATGTTGCGTTAATAGTGGTCCGATTGTTAGGGGGTTTTTTACCCCCAAACAACTACCTTTGGTAGTGAAGCTTTCTTAAAACGTTGTTTACGCATGGAAAACACTACTTTTTCATCAAAATCGGATGAGTTCAGAATCTAAAAATTAAAACACGAATTTACATGTTCAAAATAATCTAAAAATTAAAACACGAATTTACATGTTCAAAATAATCTGGAATTAAGTTAAACTAATCATTAGTTATAATCACCAAAATTTGAAAAAATCATTACTATAAAAGCCCTAAATTAATTGTTCATAAAAACCCTAAAATCATGATTTTCAATAATTAAAAACCCTAGGTTATAAAATTTACAAAATCTGAAAATTATGATACTTATAAAATCTGAAATTATAAAGTTTTGTCATCAAAATACAACTTGATACTAATTAAATTACTTTCAAACAATAAAATCAAAACCCATAAATCAATAATTATAATTATACAAATTAACAAAACAAAGGAGAGAGAAAATAAGACTAACCTTTATGTGTGGGAAATTTTTGGGGATTAATGGGGTATTTATAGGAGAGTATGTTGTAGGGTAAGTAAGAAGATTGGGCCTCATAAAATTATTGGGTCAATTAGGTAAATGAAATGGACTAGGCTTTGTTTGTGTGATCATGAATTGTAGAACATAGGTTCATAAAATAGTTTGTGCTAAAATAATTTTTGACCAATATTAATAATTTGAAACTTTTGTAATTAAATTCCGGAAAAGTACAAATAAATATTATAAATAAAATAAAATTTCATTTATAAAATATTTAAAAATACGGGGGATTACAAAACCCACCTGAAACATCCTCGCAAAACCACCTGAAACAACCCAAAAAACCACTCATTTTCTAGGTTGTTTAAAAACCCTAAACGGATTTTGTTTTTCGGGTTGTTTAAGGTGGGTATTAGGGTTTTGGGGGGCGGAAAAAAAGGGAGGGTAGTTGTTTCAGGGGAGGGAGGAAGCCGGCGAACAAGGGAGGGGGTTTTTTTCGGCCAACGGTGGTTGTTTTGGAGGGCAGCTATACGGCGGTGTACGGTGTTTAGTGGCTGAGATCGAAGGAGGGAAAGGGAGGAGGTAGGCTCGCCGGCGCTGGGGAAATGTTTGGGCACCGGTAACCCGGTACGGGGAGGGGGAAGGGTGGCTGACGGGGAGGGGTGGTAGTGGTTGGTTGGTTTTTTTTTTTATTTATTAAGTTTTTTATTTATTTTTTAAAGTTTTCTTTTTTTTAAAATAAATTAAATTATTAAATAATTAGATAACGGAATATGGACGGAGGTAATAAAACCTATATTTTTTTACATTTGATGGGTACCAAAATAAAAAAAAATAAAAAAAAGTTTTAAACAGGTGCGAAAATTCAATTGGGGTTATTTTCGAGGTATCAAAATTTAAAATTTCCTAAAAACAATTACTCAAACATCTTGTTTCACTTTTGTTACCCATTTAAAATTTTATTTTATTTGCTAACACCTAAAATCACATAATTTAAGATTCCTACCACTTAATATTATTTCCGTTAGTGAGATCCAACCACCCTCACTGTCACCTTCTGGCCACCACTCCCTCCTCAGCCACCCTAACCGCCTCCCCGTCAGCCACTAAAAAATTTTAAAAAATTAAATAATTAAAAAAACCTAACAAAAAAAATGCCTAGCCCTTCCCCATCAACCACCCCCTCCCCACTGCAGGCGGCCAAAGCCTAAGCTTTGGCCGGCGTCAGCCACCCCACCCCAATACCTTTCCCCCAAAAATCGGCACCTTTAACCCTAAACCACCAGCTCGAATTCGAAACCACCCTAAACGGATTTTAGGGTTTCGCTTATGGTGGTTTTGGTGTGGTGGTTTAGGCCAGGGGTGGTCAAAAAGGGTACGGGAAGGGGAGGGCGGTTCGATTCCGATGGTAGGAATAGGGAGGGGGCGATTCTAGTAAGGCAAATTGGGAGGTTTAGGTTGATTCCGGTTGGTTTCTGTTTGGGGTTAGGGTTGGGGAAGCAAGACGGGGAGGGGGCTGGGCTGCGTAGGTGGGGGAAAGGGAGTGGAGTGGGGTCGTCGGATCAGCCAAAGCTTTGGGCGCCGGCTGTTGGCGGGGGGAGGGTGGATGACGAGAGGGGCTAGGTAGATGAGGGTGGCTGGGTTTTTTTTTATTATTATATATATATATATTTTTAATAAACTTAAAAAAAAAACTTACTGATTCTGTTTAGTGGTAGTGAATTTTAAATTATGTGATTTTAGGTGGTAGCAAAATAAATTAAAATTTTAGATGGGTAACAAAAGTGAAAGAGATATTTGAGTGGTAGCAAAAGTGAAAAAAATTTACTGCGTATTGGTAAGTGGGGTAAGTTAGGCCCTGTTCTTTTGAGCTTCTGGGCAAAGCAGAGCAAGGGTCAGCAGAGCAGATTAAATTTCAGCAGAGCCGAGTAAAGCAGAGCCGAGCCGAGTAGAGCAGATACTATTATTAATGTTGTTGTTGTTACTACTACTTTAATAATAATAATAATAATAATTATTATTATTATAATTATTCAAAATGATAAATTATTATCATCTATACAATATTAATATTATTATTGAATATTAATTATTATTGTTGTTATTATTAATTATTATTTGAAAATTAAATAGAACCGAGCAGAGCAGAGCAAATTTCTTTTGAGCAGAGCAGAGCAAAGCAAAGCAGGGCTCAGCAGAGCAGAACATAACGACTCTAAAGAACGGGGCCTTAGTGGGTTTGGATGGAGACCATGAAAAAAGAAAAAAAAAATTGTTTTTTGTTAAAAAAAAAAAAAGTGTAACACTTATTTTAAAAAAGGCAAATTTGTTAAAAAAAAATCTTTTAAAGGCACCATTTTGCGAAAAAAAACCTTTTAAAAGCTTTATCGTAAAAAAAAAAAACCAAAGTTATTTTTTTTTTGTTCAAAGAAACCTAATACTACTAATTCACTTGATTAACCTCTAATCTCTTCTAATTACACTCTAACTCTCACTTAACTAATAAATACCATTGATAAAAGTCAAATCTTTAAGGGTACTAGTGATAAAATCCCATTAATTTATAAATTTAAAAAAAAAAAAAAAAAAAAAAACCACCCCCACCACTTAACCACCAGCCAGCCACCTGGCCCTCCTCCCATGGCAGCAGCTCCCGTCACTGGCGACGCAACTCCAACGTAACCCTCCCTAAACCCCGAAACCTCACCTACGGCCCTACCCACCACCTCCAAACGGTCTGAACCGTCGGCCAACCCCCTCCTTAAACCCTAACCCCGACAGCCTACCTACCCACCACCTCAGCAGCGAAAATCACCCCGGCCACACCCACTCGATCGGAATTCCCGAAATTCCACCCATAGACATCCACCTCGAACTCGACCTCGACAGGGAGAGGGGATTTGTTTTCTTCCTCCCTCTTTTACTTCACTTTTTCCCCTTCTTCAACCACCATCAACATTCAACCATTTACAATCAAAAGTTATTCAATTTATCAATTTTGACAAGATAAATGAGTGAGGAGGTGGTTTGCAAAGATAAATGGTGCTTTTAAAAGGTTATAAATGGCGGGAGTTGCAGGTGGTTTGAGGGTCTCTCTCAACGACCGCCATTAATGAAGGAGGAGAGAGAAAATGGAGGTTTTTAGAAGGGGGTGGTGGTGGGAATTGGATTCGAAGGGAGTGATTTAATTGGGTGGTGGGAGGGAGTTGCTGCCAGGGGAGGGGAAAAGGAGAAGGGTGGCTGGGCTAGTGGTTAAAGTGATGGTGGTGTTTTTTTTTTTTTTTTTTTATAAATTAATTTAATTATTTAATAGTTAAGTGAAAGTTAGAGAGTAATTAGAAGAGATTAGAGGTTAATCAAGTGAATTAGTGATATTAGATTTCTTTAAACAAAAATTTTTTAACTTCGGATTTTTTTTAACGATAAAACTTATAAAAGATTTTTTTTTTTCGCAAATTGGCACATTTAAAAAGTTTTTTTTTGACAAATTTGCCTTTAAAAAAGTGAACGGAGAAAATATTGCGGTTGTAATATTTAATTACTGTCATTTTATTAGAAACTGAAGAAGACCAACATCACACAAGAACTTTTGATACGTTAGATAGAATTAAACTAAATGAACTACGTCAGCTACTCAATCAATCAAATGTTTGATTACCCACACGATATACATGTTGAAGCCCCAACTAAAATCGTTGAGGAAAAGACGTTGTCTGCAATAATATGAAATTGTCGTTTTCAATACAGATTTTTTTTTGTTCTATTGTTCAATCTCAAGAAGGATGCCTTGTGAAGAGTAGATGCCATAGCTATGAAACATGTAGTTTTACCAAGGTTAAAACTCCGAGGGCATTGAAGATTGTCGGTTTGTGTCTCAAATGATGTTTCATATTGCTGCTAAATTATGTTGTACCGAGCTGTTAAAGTTGAGTTTGGAAGAATTTGTAGGTAACCAAGGTAGAGTTTGTTTATGAAATATGTGTGGCAATTGGCAAGTAAGATCTCGAGAGTGGAGATTTCATAGGGTGAAAAATATTGGTCATCAGAATTCTATAAGTCACTTATTAAATGATATTGTGTTCGATGGTAGATTTCCCATAATTTACCACAAAAAATACTACGTAAAAAAGGCGTGATTTAGAATGAGGCAATTTCAATATTTCAATATTTCATACACGAGACATATACAAAAAAAGTGTATTATCGTATAACTTTATTTAAAATTAAATATGAAAATTTCACTATGTAGCATACAAGTTAATAATCATGAAAGTCATTGATAAGGCTCGGTTCGATCTCCACAACAAATATTTGCTGAACTTAATTATTTATACATCTTTAACAAATTTTTTTATTTGAAATTAAATAATTTTGGTAAGCTTAAATTATTTTTAGAGTACTTTTATATTTATTTGTTCTTTGAGGTAATTGATCTATACTAATTAAAAATTATTTTTATTGAACTAGAATTATTTTAATTAAACAAAAATTATTTTTATTGAATAATATTCATTTAAGGTAAAGAGAGAGCTAGATCTTACAAAGTATATATTTGCAGCTCAATAACACCCTACTTCCACTTACAGTGTGTGAGGAAACTAAGGCACAAGGGTGCCAAGTGAGGATTCGAGCATCCTGGCAAGGGTCTTATTGTGCGCTAAATTGTCTATGGCACTAAAAAGTTAGACTACGACATTAAGGGAGAGTGCTTAGTTCAACCAAGGAGTTCTGTTTAGCACTAAGGAGGCGTGCTAGCAAGGGCATTTGATTAGGACAAAGGATCGTGTATGCGACGTTGGGCACAAGG
This sequence comes from Chenopodium quinoa, assembly GCF_001683475.1. NCBI lineage: Eukaryota > Viridiplantae > Streptophyta > Magnoliopsida > Caryophyllales > Amaranthaceae > Chenopodium > Chenopodium quinoa. Next base: position 2,340,599 of record NW_018744813.1, on the reverse strand, counting down.
GGTAGTGACAAGGGGAAAGTCTGACTTGTCTACAACGGACTGTAAGCGGGTGGCACACTGTGTGTAACTAGGCTGATCAGTCTGCACATGACAGATCATATATAAGAGTGGTGTTATGAATTATAAAACTTAATTCTGTATATATCATCGCCATTTTGTGACTCTTTTCATTAAAAATTTACAATATTACCTCCGATTTTTTTTAGTTACAACTTTGCCCCAAAGTTACAACTAAAAAAAATCGAAGGTAGTATAACAAATATTGCAAATAATATCAAAATATGGAGTTTTCTTGATGCTCCACTTCCTAATTTAATCAAAATGACATGAATAGCTGATTATAGTTTAATTACTCGTAGTAATTATTGCACTAAAACTTGCCCATTATTGTTGTTGCAAAAAAAAATTCTAACAATACCGTGTATAGTACTACCTTCGTTAACTATTATTTGCAACAAATAGGTATTATTTGTGAGATATAAAATATTCCTTTGTTGCAAATAATACTTAAAGGGGTAATATAATTATACATTTGTACTAGGATAATGTATACTCCGTAAATCATAGTGGGGCATGGCGACGTCGTATGGAACAAGTTGGCAAGATTATATAATACTGGCATTGAGATGTCATTTGACAGAGGCAGACTGGCAAGATGGCAAAGAAAGGAGAGAGAATAACTGAACAAGATAGAAAACAAAACAAGTATCAGTGGATGTTTTTTAGTTCCTTCAACGTCCCTATATTCCATTATTCCACCTACCATGATTAATTAATTATTCTACTTCCATAATAATGCACCTACATCATTTGGGAGCTGATACACATAGACTAAGTAAGTCTATGTGTATCCCCACATAGACACCCAATAAATAGAAGACAACTCATCATTTTATCGTAATGAATGGGAGAGAGTTGAGCGGGAGAGTTAAGCGGGAGAAAACTTGGTGATTCCCGCCTAAGAAGAAGAGAGCGGTAAAAAACTTAATGTTGAATTTGATGAAAAAATTATGGCGCCATTTTCATGAAAATACTACATCGTCACGAGCAAGTCATTTCATGTTGTTTTGGCAACCATTTGTGTATGACAGTACAAAGGTAATGGAAGTTCAAGATGTTCCATAATTAAAGCTAGAGATATTAAGTTCCATAGTTAATGTTCTTGTTCAAAGCGTATTTCGGGTATCATCGAAGATAATGTCGTAAAAAACAATTGAACATGTTGAATTCCTATTATTAAACGGAAATGACTTACTGTATTTGATGCATTTAATGAACTACAAGTTGATTTTAACAATGAATTACTCCGTATATAATTGATTTTAAGTAATGCGGGTCGAAGAAGATACGGAGTATTGTTTTTAGTTTTGTAATGAATTTGTAGTTGTTCTTAGATAAATGGATTTGATATTTAATTTCTCGATGCATTTGTCTGGGAAGATAAGGGTTTGTACTATGTTGATTATCAATGGTGGGTTGTAACTAGATTAAAAGATTATGTTAGTGTCACATGAATTTTTTAGTATCAATCTGATTAATGTGGGTATAATTGTAAGAAATTTGGTATCATTAAGAGTTATATTTATATGAGCGGCATAAGCTTTCAAGTGTTTTGTGATAATTGCAAATCATTTTTACCTTAATGGAAAATCTGTTTAAAGACAATTTGTATTGAAAAGGAGCGTGCGTGCATTATCATTATATTGATCTAAATGAAGTTGTAATAGAGAGTGAGGAGGTTAAGGAAGAGGAAGATTTTCAAATAGCATATGCCCCATAAGTTGTAATGGAGTGTGAGGAGGAGAGGGAGATGGGTCGACTGTTGATGGAGATGGAGATGGGTCACTAGGGGTGGGGTTATTGAGCGGCGGCTCAGGTGGGGGAGAAGAGATGTCGCATGAAGGGGATGGTTGAATTTACTGGTGGAGGAGGTGGTGGATTTTATTATAAATTTTTTATTTATAAATAAATTAATTGTTAAATAATTAATTGAGTTAGAGGGTAATAGAAGAAATGGGGGAATTAGATGGTAATTAAGTGAATTAATAAAGGTTATTGGCTTCGACAAAAAAAAAATTACAATCAATTTTTATTTTGCCAAAAAAATTTATAAGGTTTATTTGACAAAAACGTTGCTATAAAAGGTTAATTTTGACAAATTTTCCTAATAAAAAACAATAATGTAATTATAAAATAAACTAATGATATCAATATCATATTAGACTTGAGTGGAACTTTTTAATTTAGACATGATTAAAACTTTAATGAAACTTTACTACACATTATTTGATTGGAATAAAATTTATTAGAAGTTATTAAACTCAATAAATATGATAATATTCAATCTGAATTTATTAGACCTAAAACTTATTTAATAAAGGTAAACAAAACGCAACGTAAATTTATAAATTACTTTAATAAATCATAGTTGTCCAATAATCAATTCTACTTTACATTGTAATTGTTGCCTCGATTTTCGTGCTCAAAATCTTCTCAATTTGTGTGCCAATAAAATTGTTTAGGTTTCTGGGGGTCATTTTAGGTCTTAAGATTCAAATTTAGAAAAATAACTAACTTAAATCCCGTGCAATGCATAGTTTTACCAAAGTTTATACTTCTTCCAATTTTATGCAGTATCCCTATATAATTTATCTTCCATTTGCTAATCTAATTTGATAAGAACTTAATTTTTCAGATCTAATGGATCTAATTGTCTGGTTTAACCGAACATTGACTTTATATGTACACTAATCTAGGTAATTTCATTATCTTTAATATAGTGAGATTTAAGTGGGGTATACACCTTTCATTTTTAAATATTGCACTTTGATCGGCATATACATTTAGAATTTAGATAAATAAATTGAATTGAATTTAATATAAAAATATGTAAGTAGAATAGGGAGTATTAAATAATTATAAGATAGGTATCATAGGATAAAATTTATATGATCTGATAGGTATCATAGGATGAATTTTATAAAGTATAGTTAGTGAGATATATTTAATTGTTATGAGGAAAGAGAATAATAATAATAATAATAAAAATAAAAAAGAAATATAAGTGAGGAAAAAAAAACTTGTGTGGACCTAGTACAATTCACAATAAAATTATTGTGGACCAAAGTCCATACATGCACAAGTGACGTATTGTTGAACATAGTGACCCTAATTTTAGTATGATAACTTTTATTTCCTCCGTTAATGGTTAATTGCAACAAAGGGGTATTATTTGTGAGATTTAAAATATTCCTTTGTTGCAATTAACCATTAACAGAGGAAGTATTAAAACTTATGTGACTTTATATTATTGTGAACCTAAAATATGCACGTGTAAACCCACGTTATGTTGGATAATACATAGTTTTTTTTATTATAACATGGTGATCTTTATTATTCATAATAACTAATATATATTAAAACTTTCATTAAAAAACATTAGCCTCTTATGACCTTTGTAATAACACAATGAAATTAAATTTATTCTAATAAAAAAACTTTTATTATAACATAGTGACCTTTCTTTCTATTTATAAAATGGTTATAGTGTCTTTAGTATTAGTGGTCCATAATAAACTAATTAATACGAACTAGATGCTTTTAATAATTTGTAGTATAAGTGAAGATAGTAAGCTAAGGGACAAAAATTATAAAATGTTTATTTAAGTGGGGATAGTGAGAGAGTAAAACAATAAAATAATACTCCATCCGTTTCATAATGTTAGTCTCATATGGAACCAGTCACATAAAATAAGAAAAGAAATATATTTGGAATCTAACATTAAAGTACAACATAATTTATAATTAGTTTACCTTAATTATTTAATTTTTTTGATTTTTAATTTGGAAAACACAAGTTATAATTGCATAATTTAAGGTAAATATTTCCTTACTTAGAGTCATGTCATCAATCCACAATCAATTAACTCCAAAAAAATGAAGTTATAAATGAAATATATTCAATATGGGTAGATTTTTTTGAAACGCCCAAAATAATATATAGAACTAACATTATTATGAAACGGAGGGAGTAGTGATATGAGTCTTTATCTTTTCTAAAATAGGAAGTGTTACGATTATTATAAAACAAATGTAAAAGGAAAGTGTTGCGATCATTACTACGAAATGAAGGGACTATTTCATATTAAGGCCATATTTAGTTCATTTTATTTTTATTTATTTCAAAGAAGATTAGAAAAATTAAGGCCAAATCAATTGAAAGTCAATAAAATTTATTATATACTATATAAGTTATAAAAGTTTATTAAGAAACTATACCTTAAAATTGATCCAACAACTGACTTTCATATAATAGCTAAAAAAGATGGTCAAAGTGAGATGTGTAAATAGTGCAAAAAGTCAAAACATTGCGAGTAATTTAGGACGGTGGGAGTATTATTTAGTTAAATTTGAGGTTACAAATAAATTTGGAAAAAATTATTTCAAAAACACATCGATTTGCTAGATAGTAAACAAACATGCTTGTACCAAGACATATTTTGTCACACAAAATGAGGCGTTTAAGATACAAGTATAACTTTACAAATTTCACCTCAAATTGGATTATTAAGGACTAAAATATTCACCAACATCTTAATCGATCAATAATATCGACACGTAAATTCAGACATTAATAATGGTTTTTTTTTTTCAATTTTTCAAATAATGTTTAACTTAGATTTCTCCATTAAAGTTTAAGACAATTAACACCTAAAAAACTTAACTAATCAGTTTTCCCTGCTAGATAATAGAGTCACACAAAATTGATATTTGCTCATAATAATGCGCAACCGCAATATTTTTTTTTGAAAATTAAAAACGTTAGCCAGACAATATTATTAAATCAAATCAATCTCGACCAAAGTAATAAAACTTTGGGTGAAATTGTCAAGCCATACAAAAGTTGCAACCACAATCTTCTTAATAATTAATTTTGGATATTTTCAGCAATAAGCTAAATTTTGAAAATACTTTTATTTAATTAAATCAGTTGACTTACAAGTTACAACATACTTTTTTTTAAACAACTTACAACGCACTTAGGCCCTGTTTTGTTCACCTTATTTTGACTAATTTCGGGGTTAATAAGTTCAGATAAGTCTAGGAAAAATAAGTTCAGATAAGTTGTGATAAGGGTTAATCAGGGCTACCCAAATTTAATTTATAGCTAAAATAAGTTCTAATAAGTGCTAATAAGTTCAGATAAGTTCAGATAAGATTAGATAAGTTCAGATAATTTCAGATAAGTTAAGATAAGGTCAGATAAGTTAAGATAAGAAAAAATCAGGTAAATAGAACTCACCCTTAATTGTAATTATTATTAATTTATTGTATTTAAATATTATTATAAACTTAAAATAACCATTTCACCCACCCCCACTACATGGATGACCTCACCCTTATCCACCAAACCAACCACCTCCGGTGACCCTATTATTCCTCCTTGTCGATGGCCGACCACCTTTTTTCCCACAACCCCTTTATCAACCCTTTAAATAAACGCCACCCAAGACCCACCCAAACCGACCTCAACAACCCATTTGCAAATTCTTATTTACCTTATAATATAAATATTTTCATACTAATTTTTCTATTCAACATCAATAGTACAACTTTTGAAACCATCATAACAGTTACATTTCCTCCATTTATACGTTCTACCATCAACTCACTTCACCAAGTCACCAACAATCACATACCCATTGTATATTCTCAAATATTTTCAATTTCTATAGTTATAGAGAGCTCATCTTCTAAAAGACCTACAACAACTAAGGGCCTGTTCTCATTGACTGAACTCAGCTGAACTGAACTGAACTGAACTGAACTGAACTGAATTGAGCTGAACTGAACTGAACTGAACTTAAGTGAGCTGAACTGAACTGAACTGAACTGAATTGAACTGAAATAAATATTTTATAAGAGAGGGAAATTAGGAGCTGAGCTGAACTGAACTGAACTGAACTGAGCTGAACTGAACTGAACTGAATTTCAACGTAAGAGAACAGACCCTAACTTATCTAAATTCACAAACTCTTTTTTCAAGTTGAAAAATCACATACCACCTCCGGTCCAAATTACTCGCAACTTTGGAATATTTTATATATCACAAATAATACCCCAAAGTTGCGAGTAATTTGGACCGGAGGTAGTATTATGTAACCACGATTACGAATTTCAAAGAAAATATTCACCAACAAACATCTTTTTCTTATTTACAACATTTTGTGATATTTATGTCTGTACTATACCACAACTCCACAACTAAGAATTTGATATGAATTTTGTTAATAAAACATTCATTTTGAATACTAATATAATACAAATAATACTAAACAATAAATTTTGATACTAAAATAATATGAATGATGAATTACAAATTATTTTTGTAACAATTTCAATACTACAACAATACATATGGTCTCCGTCCTCTCTTTCGCTCACTCACCTGCCGTAGTTTGCTTTTGATTTTAGCCTCCATTGTTTTTGACCATCGTATGGACCATCACTCTCTGATTTCGCCAACTGTTGTTTCATACACATCACTCTTGGAATACGCCGACCATCGACCCTTCCTTTCCTCTATACCACCTTACTCACCTTAAAGCCATCGTCATCGACCCTTAGCTTAAAGCCACCGTCGTCAGCCCTCACCTTAAAGCCACCATTCTCGCCCTTCACCTTTAAGCCACCTTCATCGGCCCTCCATGACGTCTTCTCGGAAATCCTCCAACATCATTCACCACCAAAGTACAATTAAATTCAAATTTACAATTTGAAATTCAAAATTTTTCATTCGCAAAATTTTCAAAGAGAAATTTCAAAGCTATGCACCTGGGATTAAGTGGGCCAACTTCTTTCAGCCAATAGAAATATTTGTTTATGTGGGGTACACATAGACTATGTCTATGTGTACCCTTTCCGACATCATTTTCTAATTTTATATTACACCAACATAATATAATTACACGGCAAAGGCTACACAACGGTTTGACAGTTCGGGTTCGGTTTGGCTCGGTTTGAAATCTGTTTAAGTGTCTCGCGGGTCGGTTTCAGTTCGATTTAAATAGTTATCAGTTTGATTCGGTTTTGGTTTATTCTTGAGCGGTTTTAATTCAGTTCGGGTCGTAAACAGTCCAGGTAGTAAACGGTTCGGTGCAGACGGGTTGCAGTTTGTTAACGGTTAGGTGTAAACGGTTTTTATCCCGATTTAAACAGTTACGGGTTGGAAACGGTTTCGGGTTAGAAACAATTCGATTCTTTTTTGGTTCAGTTTATAACTAGTTCGGTTCTTTTTCAGTTCAGTTTATAATTGGTTCGGTTCTTTTTCGGTTCAAATTATAACTGGTTCGGTTCTTCTACGGTTTAACGTTGTTCGAATCGTTTACATTTTGAGCTTACTAAATTACGGTACGAGTCGGTTTTCTGTTTCAAAAAATCGTTTGTTTACCGAGTCATTTGGATTTGGGCAGTTAAATGGTTTTGGTTCGAAATTTGATAGTACTTGCTAACCATGTGGATTTGGTTTGCAAAGGGTTCGGTTTATAAACGGTTTGGTTTATATACAGTTCGGTGATAACGGGTCGCGTGTTGTTAACGGTTCGGTGTAAACGGTTTTTATCCCGGTTCAAACGGTTTCAGGTTGAAAGCGGTTTCGGGTTAGAAACAGTTCGGTTCTTTTTCGGTTTGATTTGCTTTTAGTTCGATTTAGAACTTGTTTGGTTCATTAACGGGTTCGGTTCTTGACGAGGGGTGGAACTAGGTTGTTGGAACTAATCCTCCCTTGGTCAAATAAACTAAATTTGTAAACACTTAACAAACCTATATACTAGTATAGAGGCAAGTCAAGGGTCGAACCCAAAGGAACGGTAATGTTCAAGCGCTCTCAATTATGCGCCTAAGATAGGTCGAAGTCTAAGGATTAAAGGTAAACACTAACCAACTAACAAAACGAAGAATCAAACAAATAAAACACTAGAAACGGGGATCAACAAGTAATTATGACAACTGTAACAACTCGGAAATACATGCAAGTCAATGGTTGTGAAGATTAATGGCAAGCTCAATCAAAAAAGTCAACAAGCTATCTCCTAGAGGTCAAACTAGCGCCAACTACGAGATACTCTAACTAGGAGCATCACTAATCAAGCTCAATCGACAATTGCAATTCCTAAATCAATGGTCCGTATCATTAGAAACTATCGTGCAATTTAGCATAATTCTCAAGGTCTAATCGAATTACACACATGCAAACTTCCATTAATCACTTTAATCTCAACAATTAATCAACACAATCCCCATATTAAGCACAATCAATTAATCATACAAGTTTCACCCAATTCCTAGCAAAAAAATACTCTAACATCATCATCTAATCAACTAACAACTAAAGAAATCAAGAATCAACAATATATGAAGAATAACTACACTAATCAGCAATCAAACATCAAAATCAAACCAACAAATATGAAATCAAACAAAGCAATAAAATGAGATAGAGTTAAGAATTCTCATTGATAATACAGAATATCTTCAACACAATTGTCACCATTAAATCTTCAATCTCTCAATCACCATTAAAATTCCTCACTTTCTCTCTCTAAAATCTACTCCTAAACTAACCCTAGAACTAGAGAGAGAAGCTCTCAATTAAGCTAAGAATATTATCTAAATCTAAAATGAAACTTGCTTACAAAAATTGGGTTCAAAAGGGTATTTATAAGAGGTGCAAAACGAAGAAGAGCAAAGCCGGAACCCGCAGAGGAGCGCCCGCGCATCAGGCCTGCGTGCCCGTGCTCTTCTAGGTTTCATCGGATCTTCTCGCGCCTTCGTGCGTTCGATAAGGTCTTTGAATGAACGCACAACATGATGATGATGATGAACACTAAGAGAGGTATTCCCAAAAGCACTTGATTGTGGGTTCAACACCCCATCTTCATGAGAGCACGGCTTGAGAGCGCAAGAGCTAGAACTTGGAGAATCCACTTCCTTGCATCTTGAGTTTTCCAAATGCCATGAGCTCGCTCCAAAAGCATCTTCCACCTTAATAATCCATCCATATTAAGACCCAAACCTCTTACAATACCTACAACCACAAAAAGAAAGCAAATAAAGGAGAAAAGACTAGAAAACCCATTAAAATGCACAAAACCACAAAATAAGAGAGTAAAAGGTAAAATAAAGAGAAAAAGCATAAAACTCAACATTTATTGAGCAAGAAAGCTATGAAAAGAAGGTAAAAACGACTTAAATGCTCATCAAATGGGTGACATTTATGACACCCATCAGTTCTTATACGGTGTAACGTTATTCGAATCGGTTCGGTTTCGGATTCATTCACATACGGTTCGGGTTGGTTTTTGGTTTTCTTTTAAAAAAAGTTTTTAATTGGTTTGGTTCTCATCTAGGTTGATTTGTTTCGGGTGGTTTAACGGTTTCGGTTTGAAATTTGACAACACTCCTACACATAAACTGAGTTTATGTGGGCCAAGTATAAACTGATGATGTGGCACTCTTTTATTGATATAAGGTTTGGGCCCCAAAAATAATATATTTTAATATTTCATTCAAATTTTAAACCAAAAGTTTCAAATAATTTCAAATTAATTTGTATTTTTAATGCACATTGAATGACCCCCAGAGTCCCAACCACCCCTTTATCCCTCTCATTTTTTTTGTCTGGTTATTTTTCGGACTTCTTTTTATCTCTTCTCTCTCTTCTCCTTCTTGTTCTTCATGTACTTAACTTCAAATTAATTTTTTTTTCCACATTTTTTCTAGTATTTTTTTTATATATAATGTAAATTATATGTCATGACTAATTAATTGCATATTATCTTTGCTTAAAAAATTTTGCGTTTTGAATTTCGATTTTGTCTCTCTTCTCTCTCTTGTTATGTTCTTCATGTTATTGATGTTTTTGTGAAAAAAAAAATCATCTTTTGCTTGACAATATTTGTTTTTTCAGAAATTCATATTAATATATAATGTTATGTCATACAATAAATTATTAATTACTTCGTATTTGTTATTTATTTATATGTTCTAGATCTAGTATTTCATATTTTGATTTGTATGAATTTCATGTTACAGATCTGGAAAAAAGGGTGTAGGGAATATTTCAAGCATTTCCCCAAACTTGAATCCCACTGTGATCATACACTTAAGCATGTTGGCGTCAAAGGGAAGGAAGCTAGAGCAAAAGAGTCACCAACAAGTTTTAGGAACTTGTAAACCGTTCACAGGGTGAAGGTTACACCCCTTAACGATCCATGAGATCGTCAACTCCAATAGGTCCGGAACCATGACTGGTGTTCGGGGATGAAGGTACAAATTCAATCTAAAAGAGAAAGAACCTACCCTAATAATAGGCCTTGTTTTGGGTGTTTTTAGTCCCTTTGGAGAGTTACAACTCTAAGATTGGTCCGGTGCGGCCTGTACCTGCAAAACAACGGAGACTCATGTTGGTTGGAGTTCCGCCTCCGACGATCAAGTTAGAATGTGTAGGAGTGAGTAAAAAGTGCAAAAAAAGATAAAGATGAGATCTTTACAGATCCCGAGATCAGGTGCTTTCTCTGATGTGAGAGAAATGCAGGTGATGTAATAAATGATTGAATAATCCTTTTTTCCATAATGGGGAATTTCTCCCTATTTATAGGGTCATGGGAAAATGTGCCCTTATTCTAGGTCATGTGACCTAGATTTGGTGGGCTATGACAAGTTATGGGGAATTGGGCCTGAAAGCCGCCATTCCATGACATGACAGTGGGGTCCACGTGTCAGTATTCGGTTGGTCTTGTTTAGACCAATGCTGGGCGGACAAGTGTCCTAATGCTGGGCGGACACGTGTCTTATTATTCTCAGGCCGCCACGTGGTAGGGTAATTTTACCCAAAACATTTGCCCCTGTCACAAAGGTGACGTAGCGCGCCACGGGGCGTCTGTGACACATGTCAGCGTCTCATTTGGTGAAGTAAAATTTTACTGTTCACCCTCTGGGGTATTACCGAGGTGCCCCTGAATTACCCCTCTATAAAAGTAATTTTTTCACCCTCATTTCACGCATCTTTGCGTGAAATTTGAGAGAGTTTCTAGAGAATTTTCACAAAAAATTGTATACTCTACCGCTTGTTGCTGTCCGTCTGCACCAACCAGCTCATTTCAAGTTAACCGTACCTTTATCAAGGTAACCGTCTGGCTCTCTTCTGTTTAAACTTTTAAAATTTCCGCCTGTGTTTGTTTTTCCTTTGCTTTCATAAAATGGTTTCACAAACACATTCGGCACGGCCTAGGATAGCTGTCAGCCGATCACCTGGGACGGCTGAATCTAGGACTAGGGGTGCCGTTTTCCCCACTCTTCATCCGTCCCCCAATCCGACCGTCTCTGTGTCTGTGTAGGACACCATGGCTAGAACCAAACGAACATCTAGAACTGAAGAGGGGGATGGCTCCATTAGGGTGCCTTGGAGCGAGGTGTATTATGACAAACCAGGCATCCCAAGCACTCCGGAAGACTCAATTCTGGGCATGCCGGTTGGTCAACAGGAAACTGAATTTGACCAGGGGTCTTCCCACTCCTTCTCCCTCACAACCTCAACCTCTGACTCAGGCGGCTCCGAAACTGAACAGGAGCCGTCTGAAAAACCTGATGAGGAGCCCGCTTCCCCTGCAAGGGGTCAAGGTGAGGCGTCCTCTTCCCTTCAAGACGAATACACCCCTTACTTCACACACATTTCCCTTTCCACCCAAAAAATAATGTTGAAGGGGTTGAGTGACTTTAGGGACACTTATGTCATGGGGGCCGGATATGAAGTCAAAGTGCCAGCTTTGACGGATGCTGTAGTCTGGCCCCCTAACCAAAGCTATAAGGACACTGCATTCGGCTGCTATGCCGCAGTGATATAGGCGGGCCTGAGGTTACCCTTGGATCCGGCCATTGAGGCGATCCTAGACGGGTACCGCCTGGGGGTGTGGCAACTCACCCCAAATTCATGGGTGAACATCCTGGGTTATGTAGCCGCCTGCAGGATGCAAAACGTTGAACCTGGCTTTGAGGCGTTTGCTTCTATGAACTACTTGAGCAAAGCCCCTCAGTCAACTCAGTTAGCTGGCCCCGGGTGGTACACCCTTACTAGCAATAAGGGGTACATGATGACACTTGGGAAGGAGTCCAAGTGGAAGGAATGGAGGAACAAATTCTATATAATCACCTCCCCAGACACCAGCCGGAATGCCAAGTTCAACTCTTGGAACCAGAACCCTTATCCCTTAGGCCAAAAGGCCCTTCTACCGCCTGTCTCTGAAGAAGGTTGGGATAAAATTCTTGACCTTGGGTTGTTTAAGGTAGAAGTGCAGGCAATAGAGGGGGGTTATGAGAAGGAAATCAAGTTCAACAGCTACATCCCCCAATATGAATGGCTCAAGGACCCGACCTATTTGGCCGCCTATGGCCTGAGCTTAGAAAAAGGAAGAGGTGGGTAGACGGATGGGGGTTATATCATGCATGCTTTACTTATAGCAAAAATTTTTTATTGTTGTTTTCTAACCACCCATCCGGCCTTTTTGCAAAAGAAGCAATGTCTCAGCTTACCCCAAACAAGAAGCCAAGCGGCACCGCCTACGCCTACCGCCAGATGATGAACAAGAAAAATCAGATCTTCAAGCGGGAGCAGCTTGAACATGTAAGTCCTTTTTTCATCCGGCCTTTTCTCATTAACTTAGCCATAATTTCACTAACTTGTGAATCTTTGTACATGAGGGCTCAGTGAAGCCTCCAGTCGTCCCTGGGGTGAACCTTAAGCCCCCTAAGCGGACTGCAGAGGAGGCGGCTCCGACTACCTCCAAGCGCTCTCGGAAGACTGTGGCTCACAAGCCATCCGCCAGCAACTCCGAGTCTCACCCCTCCACCGGCGGTAAATTGTCGGCTGCTCTCTCTGCTCTAAAGCAGGAGTCCGAAACCAAAGCTTCCAAGGATTCGCCGTCTGCTGGAGCAGGCTCCCCTGACAAGCGCCGCGGCAAGCAGGTACAGGACCTGGTTGTCATTTCAGGTACTTGAGTTTTCACTTTTCTTCTTTTTTTTTTTTCTTTTTTTTTTCATTATTTTTGTTGCTAAGTATAGCTTATCATGCGGCCTTTTGCTTATGCCGGATGTATGTGTAGTAATACCCAAATTTATTCTATCTTTTGCCGAATGCATGCATACAATCACCCAGTCTTGTTTTCTCTTTTCATGCTGGATGTGTATACTCTAACACCCAACTTGATTCTTGTTATGCAGAAGCCCCCTCCCAAGCTCCAGACCTTAGAGAAATTGCTAAGGAAATGCTCCGAAAAGGAGTCACTGCTGAGCAGCGAGACTCCATCCGGGGAGTTGGCTGAACCTGGATGCTATCCTTGCTCTTCTCGCTGAGGTGAGAACTTAATATATTTCAACTTAAAATCTCATTCGGACCGCTTGTTTTGCTAACGACCCTTTTCTCTTGTCCGGATGCAGGCTATGCTGCGAGTGAATGGGCTCAAAAAGCCATTCAACGAGAAGACCAAGGAGGTAAGAGCTACCAACCTTAGGGCCGCCTCCAATCTTAACAGAGCACAGTATGATGTAAACAAGAATGAGTTGCTAACTCGGGATATCCTGTATTCTCAGGCGGCTGCCAACTTGCAGGTTAAGAAGGATTTGGAGGCGGCTCAGCAGAAGGTGGCTGAGCTCAAGGGGGAGCTGAAGGCGACCAAGGTGGAGCTTGGCAAGTTACAGGACATCGACAGAGACACAACCAGTCTCCGTCGTCAGGTCGAGAACTTAAAGAAAAAACTTGCCAACCAGGAGGAGCAGCTCAGATCCAAGTATGAGAAGCGCGCTGAAGAGGAGAAGTGCAAGCTCATAGAGGAGAATGAGGCCGATTGTGTCACTCGAATGAAGATGGCATGGAAGTCTCTCTTTCCTAATGACGATTACTCCATCTGGGAGTATCGTTATGAGCAGGCGACCGACGCCTTGGATCAAGAGCAGCAGGAGCAGGCGGAGGAGGGAGCCTTGGATGGGGAGCACCGGGATCAAGCTGAGGATCAAACTTTCAATCATCCCGCCAATGAGCACGAAGGGGCGGATGATAATGGAGAGCAGTCGGGTCCCGGGGCTAATTAAGCTATTTCTGAGTTTTTACTGCGGCCGTATGTCCATATTGAATGCATTTTCGGCCTGCGTGCCGAGTATCTCCTTGTTTCTTTACCGACCGTGGGGTCGGGTCACTTAACAATATTTTGGCTGACCAAGGGGTCAGCTTTTTAATTAATGATGAATCATCCGGCCGTTAGGTCGGTTGCTTTTAATACTTTGTGTTTAAATTTTGCATTTGAATTTGGGCTTGATAGGTATGGCATACCGGATGCTTATGGTGTACCGGATGCTTTGCCCCTGGACGACTGTGCGCTTGGGTTTACAAGTTGGTTGATTGACTGGAAATTGGTGATACCAAAGAAGGGTATGACTGATTTCTAGGTCAATCAATCATTATGGTGATTGCCCCAAGCCAAGCACACAGCCGGCCATATGATCAGACGGTGCTGAATGCAGGCGGTCTTTCGACCTTGATGTCATGGTTAGATGACTAGTCATGCTATAAATATTACATGTGCATGAATTAGAATATAAAATCTTCTTACTCCACCTGCTATTCTTTTATTACGATAGCAGACGGACTTGTATTTTCAAGGAAGCCTCAGGTGCCTTCAACAGGTTTAAGTTATTCTACTAGGGCCAATTTTAGAATCGGTCCGTCTATGTAGGTTGATAATCACAATTTTTTTTTAATTATACTTAGCATGTTTGCCCCATTTAGGGAGACTGTATAATTTCTAGGAGTAACCTGAGTTAAAACTTTGGTCAATTGCCGGGTGATATAATGACCATTCGGTTTCATAAGACCGATTCGTTCTTCAAGTTACTAAGGGCAGGCGGCTATGAGTTGGTCAATTAGACCGTTCAATCTTTGCCGTCTGTATGTGTTGGTAGAGCAAACAATAGAATGCTCTCTGCGACGATAACACCCGGAGGGGCGTCGCCGGACGCCATGTTTTGCATTGGAGCAGACGAGTTTATAAAATGTCTAACCATCCGGCTTAGAGCCTCATGCCTTGTTTGAAGGGCGGTTGTATAGCCACTAAGCCTTTTTGTGTTGAGTTTGATCTCTGGCCATTGGCCTCTTATTCAGATCAAACGGTTCTATCTGCTTCTCAAAGCAGATAGCTTACATAGTAGGGCGCATGTATGTTAAGTAAACAACATGATAAATAACTTAAAAACATAATTTGAAAACAGGAAACAACTTTTTCATTCATAGGCTTACTATTTACAAAAAATTTACAATGCTTAGAAGTAGTACTTTTTGAGATTGTCTACATTCCAAGTTCTGGGCAGCCGCCTACCGTCTGGTGTCTCCAGGCGGTAGGTGATGTCTCTTACTTCTTCATAGATCCGGTAGGGACCTTCCCAATTGGGAGTTAACTTTCCAAGTTCATTCGCCCTACCGGTTGCCTCCATTTTTCGCAACACAAGATCGTCCACTTTCAAGGGACGCTTGTGCACTTTCTTGTTGTAGGCTATGGTCATTCTTAGACGGTATATCTCATGGCCCAGGGCAGCATTGCCCCTGCGTTCTGGGAGGGAGTCCAATGCAAGCCGCATGGCCTCCCAATTTGCCTCTTCATCATATAGCATGACTCTTAGAGTAGGCTCATAACACTCAATGGGCAAGACGACCTCAGCACCATAAACCATGAGGAATGGGGTTTCGCCGGTTGCCCTCTTTGCAGTAGTCCGGATGGCCCATAGGACATGGATTAATCCTTTTTCCCATAGACCACCGGCTCTTTCAATTTTCTTCTTTATGCCGTCTGAGATGAGCTTGTTAAAGGCTTCAACTTGGCCGTTTGCTTGGGGTCGACCAACTGAAGCAAAGTAGCTGGAGATTCCCTGATCTCCCAACCAAGTTGTGAGTTGAGGTGTTTCAAACTGAGGGCCATTACCGAACGCCATAGACATAGGTACCCCAAACCGGGTGATGATGTTCTTCCAAATGAAAGAGATGACATCCTTTGTCTTGATGTTCTTGACGGACTCTGCCTCCACCCACTGAGCAGGTGTATAAGGACCAAGGATGTTCATGCCCCATTTAGCAAACAATACCGGGCTGTGGATTGCTGTCAGATCAATAGCCGGACGGTGGATCATTTTGCCAAACCTTTGACACTTGTCACATTTTTTAACCATTTTCATGGCATATGATTCAAGAGTTGGCCAGAAGTAATGCCGTCTGGCTCTGACAGCCAAAGACCTGCCGCCTATATGGGAGACACAGAACCCCGCATGTAGGTCTTCGAGAATCTCCTTCCCTCTCTCTGGGGTAACACACTTCAACAGAGGCTTAAGGAAACCAGCCTTGAAGAGTTCTCCGTTTCTCATCTTGAAGGTTGCAGCTTGCTTTTCAGGATGGCCGCCTCCTGGGGTGAATCCGGAAGCGTTCCATCAGTAAGGTAAGCCTGGATGCCATCCATCCAGGTGGAACTTCGGTAAAGAATTCCAATGGGCTCTTCATGTATACTTCTTTTTTCTAGAACTTCCCAAAAGACTGACCGAGGTGTGTCACAGCAGGCGGAGGATGCTAACTTGGACAATGCATCTGCCTGATTGTTGTATGACCTAGGAACTTGACTCAAGTGGAATTCTTCAAGTGTCCTGGCTTCTTCTTTGACCGCCTGAAGATATTTGATCATAGTCGGATGAGTTGCTTCAAAGATGCCCTCATACTAGCTAACAACCAATTGCAAATCAGAGTAGGCGTCAATTTTCGTTGCCCCAGCCGCCTTACACATACGGATGCCGGCTAGTAGGGCCTCATACTCCGCCTCATTGTTTGAGGTCTGAAACTTAAATCGTAGTGCATACTCAAATTTATCTCCTTCAAGAGACTCATAGATGACGCCTGCACCACAACCATTTTTTGTAAAGCTCCCGTCTACATACACTTTCCAAACCTGTTTGGGATTATCCGGGGGAACCGGACATGTCATTTCAACAATGAAGTCGGCGAACGCCTGACCCTTCACTGCCTTCCTTGGTTCGTAAGTGATTTCAAGACTTTGCATTTCAATAGCCCATTTTAACATTCTACCGGATGACTCCAAGGTAGACATTGGCCACTTGAGAGGTTGGTCTGTATATATAACAACCGGATGTGCCAAGAAGTAGGGTTTCAAATTCTTGGATGCCATATAAAGAGCAAGGCCAAAATTTTCAACCATGGGGTACCGGAGCTCAGCATTCCTAAGAACATGGCTAACGAAATAGACAGGGAGCTGGATGCCGTCTCTTTCAGCAAGGAGAACGATGCTGAGGGCATGATCAGAGACAGCTAGATACATGAATAACATCTCTTTGGGCAGAGGGCTGACTATCCTTGGCAAAGAGTGCAAGTGTTCTTTCAATTTCTAGAAGGCCACCTCAGCATCATCCCCCCATTCAAACCTAGTCTTCTTCCTGATTGCTTGGAAGAAGTAAAGGCATTTGTCACCTGACCGGCTGAGAAATCTACCCAAGGCTGCCAAGCAACCAGTTAACTTCCGAACCTCTTTAACAGTGCTGGGTGACTTCATGTCGATTACCGCCTGTATCTTCTAGGGGTTAGCCTCTATTCCCCTTTGATCAATTAAAAATCCGAGAAACTTCCCAGACTCAACACCAAAAACACATTTCTTGGGATTTAACATAACCCTATGCCGCCTGAGTGTGGTGAAGGTTTCTCGGAGATCAGCAAGGTGATCCGCCTGGAGCTTTGATTTTAATTGTTGGGGTTTGGTGAGTCCGACTCACCGCGGAAACAACACCGACCCAAGGAACCACTCGTAATTAATAAAACCATAAAGCATAAATAAGTAAACACAAGAAAAGGAAGAACGAATCATACCCTTGAAGCGAGCTTCGCCCTCTCAAAACGGGCTGTCACTTGAAAGCCTTGAGCACCGCAAATGTCGTGCCTCCAACGGTATCCACCCACAAAGGATGAACACGACTTTTTAGGTCCGCTACCTTGGAGTTAGCAAGGTCCGACCAAAACCCAAGTGTTAATGGAGTTTAAGAGTTTTTCCAAAATAAGGAATGCTCTTTCTAACTCTTACTCAAGCACTTTACTCCAAATCCCAAGGTTGGTATTTATAGAGGAAAGTACGAGTGGGAATTTCTATCCCATCAATGTGGGATTCATGAAATTCCACAAATTAATTTAAAGCTAAATTAAATTAAATATATATGCAAGTAATAAATCAACAAGTGTCCTAGTCATATGTAAAGAGGAGTATGGACCACTTGGAGAGGAGGGGACCATACTTGCTCCCCACTCCTTCTTCTCCTTGTGATACTTGTCCACACCAAAAAGCAAGCATACTTACTAGCTTCCCCTTTCTACCCGACCTAGGCCCACGACCCAGCTAGCCTCGCACCGTGCAGGCTGCTAGCTGCTGCCAGCTCGGCCCAGCACGCCCACGCACATCAGTGCGGGCTGCTGATGCCGAGGGTGCTGCTAGCTAGCCACGCACATGTGCGGGCTACTAGCAGCAGCGCACGCCAACACGCCACGCACTGCTTGCGGGCTGCTGGCCGTGCTGTGCTAGCATGCCTCGCACATGGTGCGGCTGCTAGCCACGCCTTGCTAGCATGTCTCGCACATGGTGCGGGCTGCTAGCTCGGCTAATCCCCTAGCACTCGGGATTCCGATGCTAGGGGTATTTTGGTCATTGTTGATTTATTACTAATTTGTCGTCTCGTCTTTTTATTATTTTTGACTTGACTTCCGACGCTCGGTTTCGACGCTCTAAGCTCGGATTTCCGAGTTTAAATATTTAACACTGGGGCGACGAATTAATTTCTTCCGAATTAATTCGTCGAGTCGGTTCGTATATTTTGCTTGGGTGTGACCCGAAGGGTTCAGTCAAGATTAAGCTGTAATATTAATTATATTAATATTACTGATCGGAAGCGGCCTCCACCTAGGCATTCCGATCACTTGAACTTACTTAATATATTAGCTTTCTAATAATTCTGAACCCGCCATCAGAATAATACACTTGTTCGAAGGACACCATTCCTTTCAATTTCCCACTTGTCCTTCCGGAAAAGTGTGCATTTAGTGTATAGCCCCTTTCCTATGTCTCTTCATGAACTACAGAGTAAGATTACTCGTCATCTCTCTTACGTCCAGAAGTGTTTCTCGAAATCCGAGTTTGATTGTCAATAAGCAGATGATTTCTAAAATCCATCTGAGCACGGCCATGCATTTTCACAGTATCGCTCTTCTAGAGGCCTTGTAAACAACAAGACATGTTCCCTATTGTTAGTAGGGGTACATTTCCAGTCTTGTAATGTAGCTTCTCTTACTAAGAGGACCTAGCCGCCCAATATCTGTCATTATAATCCCCAGTTACGGCAAACGTTTGGCGGATACCAAAGCGGATTAGTACTCAAACAAGAGACCTTCCACTACTCATGGTCAAGGAAAAGAGTTCCGATAGTAATAATGAGAAAAATACTTATGACGATTTTTAAATCTATTAAAGTATTCTCATAGGTCGATCCAGTATGGTTCTAAACCAATACCTGTGCAAATGATTTATATCCTTATAGCACAAGAAACGGTGCTATAAATCATACTACACACTAATCTCTAATGGTCATTAATCGTCCACAAAAAATATGACCTTGATTAGGGATAATTTTCGATTAAAATATTCAATGTTCACTTAATAGGTGTTTCTTTATCCAAGCCATTGACTTGATACCCTATTTTGAATATTTTTTAAAATTGAATGGACTCATTATTTAATTTTAAACCACAATTAAATAATTTTGTGGAATATTTAGAAATATTTTATTCCACTATGAAACTTCACAATGTTTCATCTTATGATAAATGGTTTTTCCCAAATGTTTTAAGAGTATTACTCTTCATAAAACATTCATAGAAATCACACTCATATTTGATATGATTGATTTCTTTCATGCAATTATGAATGTTGTCGTTCACTTATTGCATAGGTTTAGTTATAATTACTTTGCAAACCTTAGCATCTTCATTATCCACCATTTCCATAATAAGATGATAAAATTTTGAGAGTGTTAATGGATTACATGTGATTCAGGATTTATTGTCCAAGCAATGGCTCCCACTCATTTTCATGATTTGAGATCTTCTACTTGACAACCTACAATCATCAATGTTCAACAACGAACTTTTCCATTTAACATCTATCTTATCAATCCTTTAAGGCAACAATATTCTCAACATATGTTTTAGTAGACTCTCCGATGATGCCTTGCATGGATTTCACTCCAAACGACTCATAATGATTTGGAATACTCAAATCACTTACGATCATGGAAATTTATCTTAAATTTCCGCACATTATACATGGATTCATATCCATGTTACCATTCTCAAGCCACGACACTTCGTGCCTCGTGCTTATAAATGGCTTCCTTGCTAAGGATCTAATCCTTGTTAAGGTTTGTGCTTGCAACATCAAAACTCAAGTTGTATTTGTTTCCATGCGTCAAGAACTCATCCAACTACTTATTTAAGTGCTATGGATGTTCTTGACTATAATCTAATGATCTAATACTTAGATTAATGTCGACTGGTATTATATATGTACTTCACATGCTCTAAGCAAGTAAGTCGTCTGACGATTCCATATCATAGCTTTACATGATGGATTTAATTCTAGAATGAATCTCAATTCTTTTCCATCCATGTGACATTTAGCTCATTCAGTTACACCGAGTCTTGCTAAAATGTTCACTATATGATATGGTTGAAAGTCTCTTACTAGAGTCTTTCTTGGTTGACTTAGTATTTAGCCTAGCTTATACTTAGTTCAAACATTTACTTAGCTTCATACATATATGGGTCGAAAGCCTTTCAAAGTCCTTCATGTTTAACATGGTAAATTCCTTTACTCATTTAAAAATTTAATTAAGCCTATACCATAGAACTTAATAATTCCCAACATGTACTAAGTATCGTCTTTAGCTTGGTCCATTGTCAAAAATACTTTCAAATCTAAGCATTTAGCATTTGATAGTTGTTTCACAATAGAGTTCGTAACCTTGTCGTTGGACCTTTACTTTTGCTCCCACTAAACTTCTTGTTCATTAGAATTTCTATGTTTCTCCATAAGTCAATCCTCTTATTAACTTTATGAGAAAACACGTTCTAATTCCTTCATGCAATGCTTCCTTTAATCCCATGACGGATTCCATGTGCTTGCTTTCAAATCTAGCATTATTTAGATTTTCAAAACCCTTAGACTATTCCATAGTCACTTCCAAGATCCTATTTTGGGAAGGTGGTTTTGGTATCTATTTTGCCATATTTCATATGTGCAATTTTGCTAGATCAATCACAAAAAGACTTAAGCATTCCAACTGGTGAATAGGTTTTTATTAAAATCTACTCCTTGAAATTAATTATATCCTTTTCAGCCAATCTAGCTATGTATGCATATACATTTCCACATTTGTTAGTTTTCTCCTTGAAAACTTATTTGCAATTGATGGATATTTCATCCTTCATGCAAATTAATCAAGTTTCGAACATGATTTTCAAACATGGAGTCTATTTCGGATTTTCATGGCCTCTAACCATCATTCGGAATTTGGATTTGTCGTAGCTATCTTACAAGACATTATTCCTTTGCTTGCAAGTCTTAGGTTTATTTCTAACTTAATAGAAAATTTATAGGATTCTATCCAAGCCTTTGGTGAATTCTATACCTATACGGAGTAATTGCATCAAACACTGAGTTTTAAGGCGCTTTCAAAGCCCTTTTATCATGTTGATCTTACTCCGACATTTTTAATATTTTTTGAGTAATGAATTCTCTTTTAAGGCACTTGTAAAGTCCTTTTGAGTATTCTTGATCAAGCATTCTCATGAAGTCCTTTAAGGTCTTCCGAGATTCTCAGTTCTAGTTTGTTTCTAAGCTCGATGGTCATCGAGTTCATTTTCCTCCCACTTGTCATTTTGGAAACGTGTTACTTTCTAGAAAGACACCACTTAGAGCAACAAACATTATGTTCTCAATTAGGATGTGGAGGTAATGCCCGTAGTCTCACTTGAATGCTTACAAAGAGACATGTATATTGTCTTTAGGTAAAAGATTGTTGTGAAACAAACAGTTAGCTCCCACTTGAGCTATCTTTAGTCTTTATAGAGCCATTCAGCTCCCACTGAGCCACCTAGCTCCCACTGAGCCACTTAGCTCCCACTGAGCTAGTGAACTCCCACTGAGACTAAGAGCCTTAGACATATACTTGAAAAGACTTTTAGAAGTTATTTCTATCCATAACTGAATATGGCGTCCTTTCTTAGCTTTGACATATTGTTTAGTGTAACATTAGTCATTTGTGCAAATCTTTAAGAACTTTATAGGAAGGGTTGTGAACCATCATCGTTTGAGTCATTTTCCAATGACATCGAGGTCTTCGTGAGGACACACTATGTTCTTTGTGGAGTTCTTTATGAAAATTTCCATTCATAACTTTGAGATGGTCACGCTTGGCTCAAGAAAACATTGCTCGATCTAATCTAGAAGTTTTGATATCTTGCCAAGTCGATTATGTACTTCACTGGACTCTTGAGCTACTCAGGTCAAGTTTGTTCACATTTGATGAATATAGCCATATCCTTTCAAATTCTTTGTGAAACGTTGAAGTAATTGATTCCTCTTTAGCCTTCGGAGTCAATTGTCTATACCAAGAACAATAGCTCTCTGCTTTGTCGGTTTCAACAACTAAGACTTGCTTGTCTTAGAATGATTCCAAATCGAGCAACTATCAAGAGCCTATCTAATAGAATCTTGAGTACGTTCTTGTCGATATGACATTGCTAAAGATGTTTGGAACGCAAATCAAGACCATGACTTGAACTTAGTGAGTTAATCATGTTAGGGAAATGTTTGTTTATAATTAAGCATTCTTGACTCAACGCTTGGATAACCATGCCATTCAAATAAATCTCACAACTATTACTTTGAATGTGAGTCTTTCCGTGTGTAAACGGATTAATTGCTGATTATGGAACATAATAACCATTATTTGTTCCAGCCTTTGGCTTAAAAGGTCTTTAAACAAAAAATACGTCCTTACAACTGATGTAGCTCTTCTTGCTTCATTCTAAGCTTGTAAGTAGATAACTTAACTTAACTTCAATAGTTTGAGGTCACTATCATAGTGGAACACTCAAGCAGTATCCGATACTTGTGAAGATAACAAATTGCTAAGTTAACTACAATAACATGAACTCATGGGTTGAAATGGAATCTAATTCCTTTTTTTTGTTCCATCTTTCCTATATTTCTTATCATACAATATCTCATAATCTTACTTTAAGAATGATTTCTTTAAGTACCTTGACTCTTATACTTTGTTAGGCATAATCAAGCACCTAGTGCGTCGTAAAACAAAGTTCCATCTTTTCCATTAATTCTTACTCGAATTACTACATCAATGAGTCCTACTCAATTATGTATGATGCGAAAAGATACATTGGTTGTCAAACATTGACAATCTTGAGTTTGCAACTCAATACCTCATGTTTTATCAAAACTACCTAGTATTTTGAATACTTGATGTCCAACCGTCCTTTCAGACTTAGTTATAAAAGTCATTTATGAGAATTGTATTTTAGAAATGCTTTTCCTGTCTTTGAGAACTATTCTCAAGGATTTCCTTTACCAATCATGGAAACAATATTATTTGATTTAGAATACTATAAATATAAGTTCAAAGTATAACCATTTATCAAGAACATAATAAGTTTGAAATTTAATAGCATTCATGCAAACTTCAATCTTATTAAACGTCTTATTTACGCATAAAAATTGTCCCTATTTGGCGAAAATAAGGCGATTCCAAGATCCGAAGAAACAAAGAGTGGTTAAGCATGCTTTGGCTTGTCTAAACACTCAATCTTCTAAGGTAAGCATTGCCTTGCTAATGGCTCTAAGCCACTCTTGGTTAGATAATCGTCGCATCTAATGCATCTTTGACGATGTATCTCTTTTGCCACGGTATGTGAGGACTCTTCACTCATACCGATGAGTTATACCAAAACCAACATGCACACCCGGTGTGCCTTATGAGCCTTGGAGAAGTGATGGCACCTCGCTTTGGCGTAGCCTACCATCACCCTCGTTCGGTTGGTAAGTGTTGTTTTGGAAAGGCAAATTTGACTCAATATTATTAGGGACCTAGGATTTCTATGTTGGTTGATTTAAGTGAACTTAACTAATCATCGCAACATAAAGAAAACCTAAACATGCATCTAACGAATAATTCACATGTATATAAGCATAAAATATAAAGCGAAATTATAGATGCATATTGGCAACTAGCATGACCCCTTGAATTCTTCAAATCTTCAAAAGGTCTTCATTTGCAATTCAAGGCTTTGTCTTCCAAGATACGCCGTCTTCAAGACTTAACCAAACTATGCAAATACTAGTGTCTACAACTAGGAATAATCTAAATATTAAGGTACAAAAATACTTAACGATGCGTAGACCGTATTTAGATTTACAAAAATACATAACAGCACGTAGTCCGTATTTTCTATCCTAATCGGGTCCCACTAGTTGCCATTTCATAAAACCTGTGAGAGAGAATATATATTCCATTCATCCATTCACTATTTGTGAATGGCCCATGCAATTTACAATATCAAACAAGTAAAATGCATTTAAACAACGCGCGCACTAGTAACTAATCTAGGTGGTTAATCCGATTAACACGCCTAATTAAAAAACTAGTCAAAGTTGTTTAACCGATTATGTAATTGACGTCATTAATAATTGAACTCCCACTAAATTCCGCATTTCCCTTAATTAATCCAATTAATTAAGTCGGTAGCACCCAAACTTGTCAAAATAAAAATTTTCCAATGCCGCTCAAAACCGAGGCCTAGCCTCCCAAAATTTTAATTAAAATAAACAAAATTAATTAAAATAAATAAAACGGCAAAATAAGCAATATTAAGCCAACCGCATTTCAAGTGGCTTTCGTTTTAAGCGTTTTGCCAAGGAAACTCGAATAATCGCGGCTCATGCAAACCAAGCATACTACGGCTATTCACCTCACCGCACCAAGCACATACACACACAAAAGCTCCGCACACACGGCCCGCGGCAAGCAGCCTTGAGCTGCTGCTACTGCCGCACGCACGCGCACGCACAGCCATGGCTGCTGGTGCGTGGCTGCTGCGGCCGTGTGCTGCTGCCGCGCGTATGGCCGCACGCAAGCGGGGCAGCCACCTTGGCAGCCACATGCGGGCTGCTATGCAGCCGGGCTAACCAAGTGTGGTTTTTTTCCTTGTTTTGCGTGCCATGGCCTCGGGATTTGATCCCATTTTACGAGACATAATTAATTAATTCTAAATTAATTTTAGAACTAACTTAATGAGCAAAAATGAATTTTTTTTAAACAAGTCCAACTTAATAAAATTTCAAAGTGCAAATAACCAAAATAATTCCAAGAACCATTCTTAATTAAATTGGTTTAGCTTGGTGCAATAACAAAGTTGAGGAAATTTCTCACTTTTAATTTTATCAATTTAAATTAAACTTGAGAATTTGACAAAGTAAGGGGAAGTTGGAAAAATATGAACTTTAATGTTCAAATGAAAATTCCAACATCTAAATTTTGTGAATCCTTGAAAATTATATCTTTCAACATGAAGATAACCAAATTTCTATCACAAAAATTGAAACTTTATGTTTCCAATCAACTCAAAATGATTAAAACAATGAAGTTTAACACAAAATAACATGGAATTTAGTGGTTTTTAAAGTTTCAATTGCTTATCACAAATAAAGATTGAATCTTTAACACTTAGGAAGCCTCAAAACAAAAAATTTCACACTAAAAAACAATTAATTTGCAATTATGTGAAAATAAATCAACCTTTAAGCATCAAATACTACCAAGTAAGTGTGCTTTAAGGGGACTTAAAAAAAGCAGAAAATAATGCAAATAATCAACCACATAATCAACAAGTTATGCCATTAATTTCAAGGTTAGAAAAGACTTAAAATTTTTCGCCAAAAACAAAAAATTCCTCGAAAAAGGCATTTCTGGTCAGAATTTGGCTAAAATCACAGGACTAAAGGGAAAAAAAACCTTTCCATAACACCTTTTCCACGCAAAATTCACTATTTTGGCTGAAAATCTGGGTTCTGGGCAAAATTCGGCATTAAAAACGGGATTAAAATAAATAAAACAGAGCTACTAATCTAATTAGCAACTTAAACCAGAAAAATAAGCCAAAATAAACCTTGAAAAACATGATTATAAAAATAAACGAGCGGGGCTCCGATACCGCTGTTGGGGTTTGGTGAGTCCAACTCACCGCGGAAACAACCCCGACCCAAGGAACCATTCGTAATTAATAAAACCATAAAGCATAAATAAGTAAACACAAGAAAAGGAAGAACGAATCATACCCTTGAAGCGAGCTTCGCCCTCTCAAAACGGGCTGTCACTTGAAAGCCTTGAGCACCGCAAATGTCGTGCCTCCAACGGTATCCACCCACAAAGGATGAACACGACTTTTTAGGTCCGCTACCTTGGAGTTAGCAAGGTCCGACCAAAACCCAAGTGTTAATGGAGTTTAAGAGTTTTTCCAAAATAAGGAATGCTCTTTCTAACTCTTACTCAAGCACTTTACTCCAAATCCCAAGGTTGGTATTTATAGAGGAAAGTACGAGTGGGAATTTCTATCCCATCAATGTGGGATTCATGAAATTCCACAAATTAATTTAAAGCTAAATTAAATTAAATATATATGCAAGTAATAAATCAACAAGTGTCCTAGTCATATGTAAAGAGGAGTATGGACCACTTGGAGAGGAGGGGACCATACTTTCTCCCCACTCCTTCTTCTCCTTGTGATACTTGTCCACACCAAAAAGCAAGCATACTTACTAGCTTCCCCTTTCTACCCGACCTAGGCCCACGGCCCAGCTAGCCTCGCACCGTGCAGGCTGCTAGCTGCTGCCAGCTCGGCCCAGCACGCCCACGCACATCAGTGCGGGCTGCTGATGCCGAGGGCGCTGCTAGCTAGCCACGCACATGTGCGGGCTACTAGCAGCAACGCACGCCAGCACGCCACGTACTGCTTGCGGGCTGCTGGCCGTGCTGTGCTAGCATGCCTCGCACATGGTGCGGGCTGCTAGCCACGCCTTGCTAGCATGTCTCGCACATGGTGCGGGCTGCTAGCTTGGCTAATCCCCTAGCACTCGGGATTCCGATGCTAGGGGTATTTTGGTCATTGTTGATTTATTACTAATTTGCCGTCTCGTCTTTTTATTATTTTTTACTTGACTTCCGACGCTCGGTTTCGACGCTCTAAGCTTGAATTTCCGACGTCTAAATATTTAACACTCGGGTGACGAATTAATTTCTTCCGAATTAATTCGTGGAGTCGGTTCGTATATTTTTCTTGGGTGTGACCCGAAGGGTTCTGTTAAGATTAAGCTGTAATATTAATTATATTAATATTACTGA
Source organism: Chenopodium quinoa (assembly GCF_001683475.1). Classification (NCBI taxonomy): domain Eukaryota; kingdom Viridiplantae; phylum Streptophyta; class Magnoliopsida; order Caryophyllales; family Amaranthaceae; genus Chenopodium; species Chenopodium quinoa. The sequence goes on along the minus strand of NW_018744813.1, from coordinate 2,312,993 downwards.
TCGGAAGCGGCCTCCACCCAGGCATTTCGATCACTTGACCTTACTGAATATATTATTTTTTTAATAATTCTGAACCCGCCATCAGAATAATACACTTGTTCGAAGGACACCATTCCTTTCATGACTATCATATCATCAATGTACGCCTCTACATTCCTTCCAATTTGATTTATGAAAAGCGTGTTAATCATTCGTTGGAAAAGAGCAGGCGCATTTTTCAAACCAAACGACATCACCGTATAATAGAACAACCCCTCATCAGTGACGAAGGCCGTCTTCTCTTGATCTTTCTTCCACAGGGGGATCTGGTGGAAACCTGAGTAGGCATCCATGAAACTCATCAAGGCATGGCCGGCAGTAGAGTCAACAAGGCTGTCGATATTTGGAAGAGGGTAGCTGTCCTTTTGACATGCCTTGTTGATATCCGTATAGTCAACACATATGCGCCAAGTACCATTCGAGTTCTTCACAAGCACAACATTCGCAACCCAATCAGGGAAGTTACATGGCCGAATGAACCCAGCGTCTAACAATTTTTTTGACTTCGGCGCCTGCCGCCTGACTTGTTTCTTCGCCGTGATTTCTTTTCTTCTGCTGGTTGGGCTTTCTCTTTGGATCCATGGCGAGTTTGTGGACAGCGAGATCTAGGCTGATGCCTGACATCTCTTCCACTTCAAAGGCAAAGATGTCTTTGAATTCTTTCAACAGAAGGTGTAAGTCTACACCCAACTTAGCATAAGCAGTCGTCCCAACCTTTATAGTTCGATCCGGACGACTATCGTCCAGAGCGAGATCATTATGCTCACCAGCCGGCTGCGGACGGAGCTCATCTGACCGCTCTCCGGTCAGTGATTGTTATTTCTTTTCTTTCATTAGCTCCACCAGCTGAGCAACTTTTCTTTTCTTTCTGGCTGCTGGTGGGGCTTGGCTGGTATCCTTGACATCGTCAAGGTCTATTAGTTCCTGCCCCTGACCATCTGGGGCCACTGTATCCTTGACAGCCGAGAGATAGCACTCCCGGGCCGTGATGAGTGTATTATATATATATTTTTATTCCCCGTCCCACGGTCATATTTGTGCTTATTAGAGCTCTATGGAGCTATTTTTATTACTAATATGTGTTTTCTAGTGTTTTTGTAGAGTTGGTATATTTTTGTAGGAATTTGCAGATTTATGACGATTCCCGAGTTTATTGAGCCACTATAAAGATATTGGAGTTTAATCGTATTTTATGACCGTATATTTAAAGCCCAAGATCAAGTTAAAGGAATTTCATTCGGTGATTAAGAGCTCGATTAGTAAAGAAGTCCAATTATAAGCTACTATTACGGACCAAGTAATGAGGCCACAAAACATATGACAAACAATAAAGGTCCAACAGTAATCAAGAAGGTCCAAGGAAGAAGCCCATATAATATCACATCAGGTCTGCTGGGCATAAAATGGCGGGCCCGATCGGGCGGCCCAATGCCCGATCGGGTGAGTGTGTTGCAGTCTTCTTGCTTAAGTCGGTTTGCTACAGCTTGGGCCCATTGATAATATCCGTCTTTCACGGTTAAAGGAGCATGCTTGTGGGCTATTTTGATTTGGGCTTGCTAAGTTTGGGTTTATTTGCTGTGATGTCGGTGTAGTAATAGTAGTTGATGGGGTTAGAAAACTCCTTTCCTTCCTTATAAAAGGGGGGAGTACGTAGCTTTAGGGTTTTAATTTTTTTACTTTTTTAATTTCTTTTTCTTTTTCTTTAGTTTAGTTTAGTTTTCTCTTGTATTATTTCTTTAGTTTTAATTTCTTGTTCTAGATATTCTTCAACTCTTCTTAATTAGTTTTATTGTTATTCTATTCTCTTGTTAATTTAATACTATTGCTTTTTATCATGCTTAATATTATTGCTTTGATTAGTTTAGTTTTTATTATGTGTGAGTAGTTTTATTTCTAGGGTTGTGGGGATCCATAAATAATATGAAGGGGCAATTTATTGTTGTTAATTGTCAATGCTAGATTAATTTCCTATTGATTGATTTAATGCTCTGTGACTAGATTAGGCCTGATCTTTTATGCATGAGTTTGACAATATTGATTCGAGATTCGACAGATGAGAATTGATGTTTAGGTCTAGTTTCAATAGGCAGGTTAATTTATAAATGGTTAAGTCGAGATTCGAGAGGTGGGATTTAATACCGGTAAATTAATTGTGTGATTGTAATACGTAGCGAAAGCCCTTTATGATCTTATTAATGTATGCATTGATGATTGATTATTATGTTTAACCTGGAATATTATTTATTGGTGAACCTATGCCCTAGGCCTTTTATTCATTGTTTCTCCTCCTACTTTTATTCTTTCCCACTTTTACTCTTAGTAGTTTAGTTTTCCTTTGATAATAATAATTTGTTACTCTATAATCTAGATTATATTAATTAGTTAGGAATAAAAAGACTCGTTTCCCTGTGGATTCGACCCTACTTCCCTATCTATTTTAGTTAGTGGTTTTAGGAATTACTTTGTATTAGGTGATACGACTTTAGCCTGTCAAAATTTGGCGTCGTTGCCGGGGAAACGATTTTATTTTTATTTCTAATTATTATTAGTGTCTAGATTATTTTTATTTTTTTTTTAATTTTTTTTATGAGTTTAAAATATCCATGCTTACGCCACTACAAGAATTATATATTTTTTATGCAGAACCTAACTACTGTAGTTGTCAACGTATTTGTCATGAAAATCCTGAATGCCCTTATAGTGAGTTTTTTGTGCGTGCTCCGGATGATTTTAGAGTCTTTCCATATACATATGATCATATTCGGAAACGATTAGTTGCTAATGAAAGTTATTGGAAGGCTCTTGATGAAATTGTCTATGGACACTATAATAATGTGAATGTTATTGAGGATGAAGAACCATCGGTTATAGAATTTGTGGTTGAAACATCATTGGTTGACGAAACGGTGATTGAAAAATCATTAGTTGTAGAAACGGTGGTTGAAAATTCCTTTGTTAGGTAAAATTTTCAAGTCATTATTGGATGATAAAGACAATGACTACCTCCATGTTCGTTCTATTAATTCTAAATTTTTAACGGAGGAAGAAGAAGGTTGTGGTGTATTTTCATCTCTCTCTTTTGATTTTTCCTTCTACCTTGAGTTCTCTTTATGCGCTCCTAACCTTTTCTTTGTAGGGATTAATGTGCTTTCAATTAAGCCCTATATAGTGTTTAATGAAATGTTTGCAGGAGCGTTTGATAAGTTACTCAAGGCGTTGAATTCTTCCAATTGAGATAAGGAGTATGGTCGAGCGGGACCTTGATAAAATAGCGCTTTGCGGGAGGCAACCCGTACTTTAATTTGCTTTTAAATTTAGTTTTTTTCTTATTTTTGTGTGTGTGTTTTATTTTATTATTTTATTTTTTTAAATTTTTTTTAGAGAGGTAAGGAGAGTGTAACTAATGCTTGTGGGAGTTTTTTTTTGTGTGTGCAGATTTTGAGCTAGAGAAAGCTTCATTCACGCTGGAACTGCACTCGTATTCGATCGGGCAGAGCTCGCCCGATCAGGCGCGCGTACGCGTCAGCAAACTTCGTCAACTTCGAAAGACCATAACTTTTTCGTTTCTTATCCGATTTTTGCGTGTGACTGTCATTGGAAAGCTCTTCAAGTCTAGTTTCCAACGCAATTAAAATCACTGTATTATCATTTTTATATAAAAATTTATGATCAGAATAGTGAACCTGACTCAAATTTGAACTTTTTCCCACTAACACTTTGTTTCTTTCTTGCCCAATTTTGTTCCAAAAAGATGCATTGCAATCCTCAAGGGTTTGGTGACATTGATGTGGTGATGATGAAGAGTAGTCACCTTGACTACTAGCTTCCCTTTAAGACAATGAGCACATTATCTGATTTAGCTTGGGGGGAGGTTCTCGTGTTCGTATGGTACATCTTTCACACTCTCTCTTCTCTTTTTATTTTTATTTTTCTTAGTATAGATTTTATTGCTTTCTTAGGTTAGTTTTATTCCAATGAATTATGAATCATGCTTCCATGTGCCCTTTTTTTTGAAATTTTTCGAAATTGTTTTGATTCTTGGTTATTGATGATAAATATTGAGGATTAGTTGATCATGATTTGATGTTTGCTTGCCTTGAAACCTTAACATGCGTCAATTTAGCCAACTATTTGTGAATATAGTGCTTGACTAGTTGATTTGGTTCGGAATGTGTGATAGTTCCTAGTATGTCAAGGAATTTGAGTATTAGTTTGCAACTATTAGTAATGTTTATATGGCTCAATAATATGCACATTGAGGAGGACGAAGACATTTTCTCTCTTAGGTAGCCTTCAGACGATATTAGATACATTTGTTCCCTTCTTGTTACCCATGTTGTTTCTTGTGCCCTTTTATTGTTTATTTAGCCATATTACAAGCCTATATGAGCCCCATTGGTTACTAGTCCCAAGCTTGGCTTGGGGGAGCTATTAGTTGGTGAGGTGAGGGAGTTGTGGTGTGCATATCATTTGCACAATGTGGGAATAAAATAAGAGTGATTGTTCTTTGATTTTATGATTGGAAAATATTGATGTTTTGTGTTTCAAAGTTGAAAATTTCCAATATGAGGTAAAAAGAAAAAAAAGAGTAAAGAATAAAATGTTGTTTCATATGTTCAAATGTTCTATTTAAAGGTTGCTCAAGTAAAAAAAAAAAAAAAAGAGAAAAAAAATTCAAAAGAAAAAGAAAAGTTCAAGTTTGAAAAAAAAGAAAGGAAAAAAAAGAATAAGTGGTTCAAAGTTTGTTTTAATTCACTCTATTTCATATTATCATATTTTGTGAGTGAATATGTAAGTGTTGGGATTGTTTGGTGAACTTTTGTAGAGTTGGTTGTGTTGGAGATGTTGATCATTATTTATTTTGATCATGAGTTTTATTAGGATTTGCTCCCTTTAAGCATAGCTTTTCTCTCACTTATTCCCAAATTTATCCTACCCTTTACCCTAACCTTACATTACAAGCTTTAAAGACCTTCCGACCTTTGTGCATAGAGTTGTATGAATGTGAAAGTATTGTTTATCAATGCAAGTTATGATTTGACATATTTCGAGTCGACTAGTAGGTTGAGCGTACATTGTTTTTATACACACGAGAGTGTGAGTTGGGAGGGCATTGTTCACATTAAAGGGGTTGGTTGGAGAGTGATCGAGTATATCTTTTACTCGCCACATAAATGAGAGTTGAATGTGTGAGCATTAGTCTTGAATTCTATATGCTCTTGTGGTTTGCTCTATTTGACAATTGTTAGGGAAGATTGGTAGTTGGATGGATTTGATTGGTTGACTTTGATACATGTTTGTCAGATTTACCTTGAATTATATTTATTGATTTTAAATTATTTTTGGGGTAAAGTTTGATTTATTTATTCATTGCTTTGCTTAGGGAAAAGCAAAGGTTTGGCTTGGGGGAGTTTAATGAGTCTATTATATATATACTTTTATTCCCCGTCCCACGGTCATATTTGTGCTTATTTGAGCTATACAGAGCTATTTTTATTACTAATATGTGTTTTCTAGTGTTTTTGTAGAGTTGGTATATTTTTGTAGGAATTTGCAGATTTATGACGATTCCCGAGTTTATTGAGCCACTACAAAGATATTGGAGTTTAATCGTATTTTATGACCGTATATTTAAAGCCCAAGATCGAGTTAAAGGAATTTCATTCGGGGATTAAGAGCTCGATTAGTAAAGAAGTCCAATTATAAGCTACTATTACGGACCAAGTAAATGAGGCCACAAAACATATGACAAACAGTAAAGGTCCAAGAGTAATCAAGAAGGTCCAAGGAAGAAGCCCATATAATATCATATCAGGTCTGCTGGGGATAAAATGGCGGGCCCGATGTTGCAGTCTTCTTGCTTAAGTCGGTTTGCTATAGCTTGGGCCCATTGATAATATCCGTCTTTCACGGTTAAAGGAGCATGCTTGTGGGCTATTTTGATTTGGGCTTGCTAAGTTTGGGTTTATTTGCTGTGATGTCGGTGTAGTAATAGTAGTTGATGGGGTTAGAAAACTCCTTTCCTTCCTTATAAAACGGGGGAGTACGTAGCTTTAGGGTTTTAATTTTTACTTTTTTAAGTTCTTTTTCTTTTTCTTTAGTTTAGTTTAGTTTTCTCTTATATTATTTCTTTAGTTCTAATTTCTGTTCTAGATATTCTTCAACTCTTCTTAATTAGTTTTATTGTTATTCTATTCTCTTGTTAATTTAATACTATTGCTTTTTATCATGCTTAATATTATTTCTTTGATTAGTTTAATGTGTGAGTAGTTTTATTTCTAGGGTTGTGGGGATCCATAAATAATATGAAGGGGTAATTTATTGTTGTTAATTGTCAATGCTAGATTAATTTCCTATTGATTGATTTAATGCTCTGTGACTAGATTAGGCCTGATCTTTTATGCATGAGTTTGACAATATTGATTCGAGATTCGACAGATGAGAATTGATGTTTAGGTCTAGTTTCAATAGGCAGGTTAATTTATAAATGGTTAAGTCGAGATTCGAGAGGTGGGATTTAATACCGGTAAATTAATTGTGTGATTGTAATACGTAGCGAAAGCCCTTTATGATCTTATTAATGTATGCATTGATGATTGATTATTATGTTTAACCTGGAATATTATTTATTGGTGAACCTATGCCCTAGGCCTTTTATTCATTGTTTCTCCTCCTACTTTTATTCTTTCCCACTTTTACTCTTAGTAGTTTAGTTTTCCTTTGATAATAATAATTTGTTACTCTATAATCTAGATTATATTAATTAGTTAGGAATAAAAAGACTCGTTTCCCTGTGGATTCGACCCTACTTCCCTATCTATTTTAGTTAGTGGTTTTAGGAATTACTTTTGATTAGGTGATACGACTTTAGCCTGTCAGACCGTCTTCTGATCTCCGTTCAAAGAACCAACAGAGCCATCATCCTTTTCATACTTGATCAACATGAGTGAAGGGATGATTACCGCCTTGGCTTCGTTGAGGGTGGGCCGACCTAAAATAATGTTTTAGGCGGTCAACTCCTCAACGACCAAGAACTTGACGACCAGATGTCGTCCTTCTCCTTTTTCTCCCAGCCGGATGGGTAAGTTAATTCGGCCAGCTGGGTACACCATTCCACCCCAAAACCAACCAGGGGGTGGGATACCGGGTGCATGATGTTGGGCTTGTACTTCAGCTTTTGCAAGCACTTGTAACTGATGATATCTGAGGAGCTTCCGGTGTCTATAAGTATTCGTCTAACCAGCTGGTGGGCGAATTTACATTCACTGACGACCGGATCGTCGTGCGGGCGGCGGACCCTGCCCCTGTCCTTCTCAGTAATCATGACATCAGGGAAGGTGCTGCTAGCAGACGCCTGCTCCTTATCAACAGCCGAGTCCATCTGCCTCAGATGGATCTTGGTGCCCCGAATAGTAGGGCCTCCACAGGAGAATCCACCTGCTATGGTGTAGACCGGATCTTTATCAGTGTCCGTGCTACTAGTAGGCTGGACGGTCTTTGACGACTGTCCTGGATTCTTCCCCTTGGACTTTGAGATGTAAGACTTCAACATCCCCTTGTCCGCTAGACGATCCAACGCCCTTTGAAGATAAAAGCAGTCGTTGGTATCGTGGCCAACTTCTTCATGAAATTGGCAAAATTTGTTCTTGTTCCGCTTCTGGAGGGAACTCTTCATAGGATTCGGCTTCTCAAGGGTTAGCCGATCCTTAATCTACATGAAAATGGAGTTGCAATCTTTGTTAAACTCGTACTTGGGGACGTACGGTTTAAACTCCTTCTTTTTCTTCCGGGACGGTTGATCAGAGTCATCCACCGCCCAGACTTCCTTTCTCTTCTTGTTCTCTTCCTTCTTTTTTGCCGGCTAGTTAGGCCGGCTGTCTTTTGGTTTGTCGGACTTCTTAGAGTCCGATTGATTGCCAGACGAGCAGAGGTCGGTCGCCTGTATAAAGCTTTCGGCCTCCCTCAATGCCGCCTGTAGGGTGAATGCCCCTTTCCTGATCAGGTCGAACTTAAACGTTGACCCGTCTTTCAGACCGTTGAAAAAGTCTGTGAAAGCTACGTCGTCAGATAACCCTTGGATTTGTATCCGGGTCAGGTTGAACTGCCTGACGTACGAGCGAAGGCCCTCCTTCTCACCCTGCTTAATGGTGCTCAAGTCAAGACTTGTTTTCTTTGCAGGGATGTTCATTGAGAAGTTGGAAGCGAACAAGAAGGCTAGCTTCTTGAAGCTATCAATGGATCCGGCTGGCAGATTGCCAAACCATTTCTAGGCAATGCTCTTCAATGTGGCCGGGAAACAACGGCACCAAGTGGCATCATCCAACCCCTGCAAATACATGAGGTTGGTGTACGCCATGAGGTGGTCTTCTGGGTTGGCAGTACCATCATAAGTACCCACCAACACATTCTTAACCTTAGCAGGTTGAACCGCCTCGGTTATCTCCCTGGTGAACACAGAAGGTTGTTCACCAAGTCTAAGCAAACGGAGCTGCCAGTCTAGAGGCTGGACGTATGCCGCCTGACCTCCAAAGGGGGCCGGCTGCATGAACTGAAGGTCAAACTGACCATATTGCGCCTGAGACGCATGCGGGGCACGTCCGATCAGTTGAGGACCAAGCTGAGCGGACTTGCCACCGGTTCCACTCTCATGTAAGGATAGAGAGTTCCTTACATAGGTTTCTTTGAAGCTGTCTGGAAAGATCAAGGTTTGAGGCTGACTCAGACAGCTGCTGTTTTCTTCTTCGCTCGATGTTGTGCCGAGCGTCGTGAGATGATTTTTTACTGGTTTCTGGCTGATCATGCCGGACGTTCCTCCGAGGCCTAGTGGGCAGGAGGATCTTATTCCAGTCAAGTCGTGCGACTGCCTTCTCCTTTGGATGGGGAGTTGGCTGCCTATCCTTGATTGGCTTCTTCTTCACAGAGGGAGAAGTCTTTCTAGCCAGTTGGCTCTTGCCAGAACCAACCTTGTTCTTGCTGATCATTTCTTTGATTTCACCCTTGAAGGAGTTCATGAACTTCATGAGCTCCTCCCGAGTGACTGGGGTGTCTTCCTTGCTTTTAGGGGCTTTCCCTTCTGACCTTCCAGGGGGCCGTTTGCTTGGACCCGCCTAGTCGATGTTCCATTCCAGCTGGTCTCTAGAACGTCTGTACTTGGAGATGAAGGAGCCGTCCTTGGCTACATACGTCTCCACATCATCATCATCATCAGTTTCATCCTCAGTGACGACCTCTGGCTGAGGCCGGCTGATTGACTGAGGAATACCAGAACTTCCCAGTTGAGTAACCGGTTGAGGATTTTCCTGAGTTACTGGTTGGATAACCGGTGGTAAATTGGTAGGATCAAGTTGTGGTACAGACTCTCAAACCATCTTGAGGTACTCTCTCCAAAGACGGCGCCAAATGTTTTGGGTGTTGTTAGTCCCTCGGGAGAGTTACAGCTCGAAGATTGGTCCGGTGCGGCCTGCACCTGCAAAACAACGGAGACTCCTGTTGGTTGGAGTTTTGCCTACGACGATCAAGTTAGAACGTGTAGGAGTGAGCAAAAAGTGCGGAAAAAGATAAAGATGAGATCTTTACAAATCCCGAGATCAGGTGCTTTCTCTGATGTGAGAGAAATGCAGGTGATGTATTAAACGATTGAATAATCCTTTTTTCCATAATGGGGAATCTCTCCCTATTTATAGGGTCATGGGAAAATGTGCCCTTATTCTAGGTCATGTGACCTAGATTTGGTGGGCTATGACAAGTTATGGGGAATTGGGCCTGAAAGCCGCCATTCCATGACATGACAGTGGGGTCCACGTGTCAGTATTCGGTTGGTCTTGGTTAGACCAATGCTGGGCGGACAAGTGTCCTAATGCTGGGCGTACACGTGTCTTATTCTCAGGCTGCCACGTGGCAGGGTAATTTTACCCAAAACAGGCCTCTACTTTATTCTTCTCGTATTCATGTGCGCTTTCCGACTAACATGCAATTATTAGGTTAACCCTAAACCTGTTTAGTTTATGTTGGTTGAATATTAATGCACAAATAAATCTATTATTGGCGATCACTTGAATTATAATAAAATTAACCCTATGCAGGATTATTAATTATCTTATTAAGCCTGATTACTAGTACAAATTCCCTTTAAACATACATAAAAGGTGTGATCAAGCAATAACAATAATAATATCAAACAACATAATAATAATCACAATAATCATTATAATCAACATCATAATAATAATAATCATGATAACAGTAATAATTACAATAACAATCATAATCATGTTAATGCATAATATTAACAGCATGATCCTAGGCGATACTAACAAGATTAATAACAAAATCTAGCATGTCTCTAAACAATAGTTGTCCCGTCATTACAAATTATAATTTCATTTTTAAAATTAACAAATGATCGAGAGTTAATATATGTATATTACAAGTTTATAAAATTTTGTGTGCCTTGTTGAATAAGACTTTTGATGATAATAATAAATTAAAACATTTATTAGTAACCGATATTATATAATTGTATTCCAAAAGTAATTTATTTTAACCCTCTAATATTTGCTTTTAAAATTCATTATTTTACTTTAACCCATTAACTTAAGTATTGTCATTAGTAGGGCTATTCATCGATCCAAGACCGGACCGGAGCTGACCAAAGATCGAAAATTAGAATTTCAAGAATCGAACACCGGACCGATTAAGCTAGGACCAAACTTGGACTATTTACTTATTATGTCAACTTCATTTTCTATCAAATTTTGTAAAGTAAATTGATTTTATATTTCAATTTCTAAAATGCATTGCGTTGCATGACTAATTTTATGTAGTTTATGTTGGTAAAATAACTGTTGAAATCAATAACAAACAAAAAAGATTAGAACTTTCCTGGATTGAAGATCCCAAACTCACAGTCGCGCCGTGGAACAAAATCCACTGCCATAGAAGCGAAATACGCCACCACCGGTACAAGTTTCCTAGTGACGCATGCCCCCCAAGTTTAACGCAACTCTCTCTGTAATCCGTGCACCCAAACTCGAAGAGTGGAAATGCTCAAGAACTGTTCAGATCTCAAAAGGTAGGTTTGTGTTTTCGGCTAGAAAGTGAATGAATCTCATGAAAAGGCAAGACTCGTATTTATATGAGTCCCGGAAAAGGAAACACGCAAAGCAAACCGACCTAGGAAAAAAGGCGGGCCCGATCGGGCGAGCTGCCGCCCGATCGCGCGCGAGATTAAGTTTCTCCAGACCTGGTGTCGCACCCGATCGGGCGAACACCGCCCGGTCGGGCGAACACCGCCCGGTCAGGCAATCTAGAAACCCCATTTTGGGCGAGCCATCGGGCGAAGCCGCCCGATTGGGCTCGTCAAAAACTCGAGTCTGCCGCCCGGTCGGGCGAGGACCGCCCGATCGGGCGCGAGAGTTCTCCTATTTTCCTTGGCCACCTCCGCCCGATCGGGCGAGGGCATCCGTTTGCATTACCTATTTCCAACAATCCCCCACTAATGCGAGCGGATCTTCAACATGAAATCTGAACAGTAAATGAAAGTCTTAGTACTTAAATGCTAGTATCCAAAGGTTTGAACTAACACATTAGTGCACAAGGTTTTCAACACTTCTCTAGTGAGTATCCTAAGATTTGAACTCCTAGGAGTGAGGAAGGGACTTTGAATACACATACCTTGACTTTAGAGCTTAAGCAACTCCGCCAATCTTGGCCAACACTTGGGCTCTCATGAGTACTTCAGGAAAACAATACTCCAGTCTTCCCTTGAGAGAGGCCACCTCTCGTACTCACGTAGGTGTTCATCCTATGTGTTATTCACACACGTTCCCACCAAATTCAAAGGTCTTTCCCTGCAGGCTTAAACATGTTTAAGCACCTTGCAAACCAGAGAATTACATGCAATGGAACTAGAACATTAAGAACATAATTTCAACCCTTCAACTTTCGGTGTCATTATCTATCCTGTTTTAAGAACTACTGGGACAAAGGTCTTAATTCTCTTAAGAACCTCAATCTATCCCTGCTCAAAAAAACAACTGGACTACTGACATTAAGAGACAAACTCATCCTAGCAGAATCTAACTGGTAAAACTTACCACTCTTATAGAGTAATAGATTCAAACACATGATACATATATAACAAATCCACATGATTCATGCCAATGAAACAAATAAACCAAAACAGGTTCCAGATTTATTAAAACCAATGTATCATGTCACATAGCTAGTATAGCTACCATTTCAAGTCATTACAACATAGGTCCTAAACCCATACCAGTTGATGACTCCACCACTAGTCTATGACTTAATCCCTTAGTAAAAGAGTCTGCTAGGTTTTTCTCTGTTCGAACATAGTCCAACGAAATAACCCCATTCACAATAAACTGCCTCACAGACTCGTGTCTGACTCTTATGTGCCTTTTCTTACCATTGTAAACGCTAATTTTAGCAACACATATAGCAGCTTGTGAATCACAATGCATATACACAGATGGTGACGACTTCCCCCACAAAGGAGTATCAATAAGCAAATTTCTCAACCAATCTGCCTCTTGTGTAGCTATACACGTTTGCTTTCCAGACTTCCATGAAACTACACCCCCACTAAGGGTAAACACATATCCAATTGTAGAACTTGTTTCATCACTATCCGTTACCCAATTTGCATCACAATACCCTTCAAGAACCACGGTTCCACATAGATATCTGAGCACACGCCTCAAAGCAACCCAATGTTGCTCACTAGAACGATGAGTATAGCGACTAAGTCTACTAACAACAAAAGAAATATCAGGGCGAGTGCAGTTCATCAAAAACATCAGACTACCAAGCACCTTAGCATATTCAGTTTGAGACACACCGTTCCCCACATTTTTCACCAAAGTTCCAGAAGGATCAAAGGGAGTTCTCAATGGAGGCAAATCAAAACAATTACAGTTCTTTAGAATTTTCTCCACATAATGAGACTGAGACAGAAAATACCCTTTCTTGGTTTTAGTAACTTTAACACCAAAGATCACATCTACCTCTCCCAAATCCTTCATCTCGAACTTTGAATTTAAACACTTCTTAGTTTCATTTATGACATACATGTTTGTGCCAAACAGGAGCATGTCGTCAACATACATGCATAATATCACACATTGCGCACCAAACATCTTAGAATACACACATGCATCACTACCATTGACGAAAAAACGAAAACTAAGAACAGTTTTATGAAATTTTTCATACCATTGCTTCGGAGCTTGTTTCAATCCATACAAGGATTTCTTTAGTCTGCACACCTTATTCTCCATCCCAGGAACTACAAAACCCGGAGGTTGCTCCATGTAGATCTCCTCCTCCAAATCGCCATTCAGAAAAGCTGTCTTAACATCCATCTGATGCACAATCAATTTGTAAGATGAAGCTAAGGCAAACAAAACATGAATAGTGGCAATTTTAGTCACAGGAGAATAAGTATAAAAATAATCAAGGCCAAATTTTTGAGTGAATCCTCTTATCACCAATCTAGCTTTGAACCTTTCCACGGTGCCGTCGGTTCTCATTTTTCTCTTGAAAATCCACTTGCACCCAATAGCTTTTCTCCCTTTGGCAGGTCCACAAGCTCCCAGGTTCCATTTGACATGATTAAGTCAAGCTCACTATTTACAGCTTCCTTCTAGAAGGTTGCATCTACTGAACTCATAGCTTCTTTAAACGATTTTGGATCTTCATCCACAACATGTAGACACAGCATGATCTCATCTAGATCATCTTCGAATTCACCTAGATTTCCGCACTCTGCTATAAAGGCTGTTAGGAAATCAGGTCCAAAGCTTGTCTCCACTCTTTGCCTTTTACTTCTCCTAGGTTGAATCTCACTTTCAATCCTAGGGGAAGCATCTTCTGGCTCTGCAGATGAAGAAACTGAAGAAACATTGTTGGTAACTAAGTTTTTCTTCAAAGGAAATACCTGTTCAAAGAACTCTACATCATGAGATTCAGATATAGAGCGATCTTCCAAACTTATAAACCTGTATGCGGCACTATTCTCAGCATAGCCAATGAATACTGTATCATAGGTCCTAGAACCTATAGTTGAGTGCTTGAACGATGGATAGCCCACCTTAGCTAGACACCCCCACACTTTCATGTGATTCAAGTTTGGGGCATAACCCTTCAATATTTCATAGGGAGTCTTGTCTAACTTCTTGTGAGTTACTCTGTTCTGTACATAATTAGCTGATAGAATCGCTTCACCCCACAAATTGTCTGGCAACCCGGAACTTAGGAGCATTGCATTCATCATTTCCTTCAAGGTCCTATTTTTCCTTTCTGCCACACCATTTTGCTGCGGAGTATACGGGGCCGATACTTCGTGAATGATTCCCTCACTTTCACATAAGTCTTTGAATAAATCGGAGCCATACTCTCCACCCCTATCTGAGCGAACTCTCTTTATTTTCCGCTCCAAATTATTTTCTACTTCTGCCTTATACACAAGGAACTTGGACTCAGCTTCATCCATTGTCCTTAAAAGATACACCTTGCTATATCTCGAACAATCATCAACGAAGCTGATATAGTAGCGTTTCCCGCCTCTACTTTCCAAGTTCTTAAAGTCTGCTAAATCTGAATGAATTAGCTCAAGTGGTGTGGTCTCTCTCTTCGTGACAGATTTGTAGGGTTTCTTCACGAATTTAGACTCCGCACACACTTCACATTTTTCAAATCCATCTAATGACATATTTGGGAGCAAATTTAAACTTTTCATTTGTTTCAATTTTGTTGCACCAACATGACCCAATCTACTATGCCATAATTCAAAGGACTCAACAATATAAGCAGAAGTAGAAATCTTATTCATTGAAGGAACAGTTACAATCTCAAGAACAAATAGGCCCCCACTAAGGTAACCCTTTCCAACATACTCCCCATTACGGGTTAACACAAGTTTATTAGCATCAGAAACTAACTTAACTCCTACTTTGTTCAACAAAGCACCAGAAATTAAATTTCTACGAAGAGAAGGAACATACAACACATTGTGAAGAGCCAAGGTCTTCCCTGAAGTCAACTTCAGAACCACTTTGCCCTTTCCAAGTACCTCAGAGCTGCTTGAATTTCCCATGTAGACTTGTTCACCTTCCTTAGCATCTTCCATACTGACAAACAGGTCCTTGTTAGCACAGAAGTGTTTAAATGCACCAGTGTCCACGATCCATTCACTGTTGTTCTCAACCAGGTTGACTTCAGAAACAACTACAGCGATGACATCTTCATCCTCATTCTCAACCAGATGAGCATGACCCTTGATTCCTCCACTTGATTTCAGATTTTTCTTCTTCTTGTTTTTGCATTGTGAAGCAAAGTGCCCCACTTCACCACATGACCAACACTTGACAGTGACTTTCTTCCCAATCTTGCCCTTAGCTTGGAGATTTCCCTTCTTCTCAGAGCTCCCTTTTTTTGGCACGATTATCACCTGCTTTCTTGTCAGAGTCAACACCGGATTCAACAAGGTTAGCCTTGATTGCTAACACATTCTTTGTCTTAGAGGAAACATCCTTAAGCCTGTTGGCTTCCTCAATCTTCATGTGGCTCACAAGTTCTTCTAGGGTTAAATCCCTCTTTTTATGCTTGAGGTGATTTCTATAATCAGACCAGGAATCAGGTAATTTTTCAATCAAAACATTAGCCTGAAGGATTTCACACATCTTCATACCCTGAGCAAGAATTTCAGCAACATATTTTCATACACATGGACTTGGTCCATAATAGGATTTATATCAACCAATTTGAAATTCAACCAATTTCCAGTCACATACTTCTTTTTCCCAGCATCATCAGCACCATATTTCTTCTCTAAAGACTCCCACATCTCCTTAGCAGATTTCATATTAACATACAGATCAAATATGTTGTTTTTCATGCTGTTCAAAAAATGACCTCTAACAAATTTATTATCACGATCAAATTTCTTGATTTCAGATTCATTAGCAATAACATTAGTGGTCCTTTGACTAGATCTAGATTCTTTATTCCCAGGAACAGGAGTACTAGGAATTTCAATCATGGTATTGGTTTTCTCAATAGGTTTTGGAGCATCCCTAAACAAGACATAATCAATCTCTACTTGTTCAAAAGCAATCAACATCTTTGTGACCATCTTTTACAATTAATTCTATCAAGAGACTCAACCTTACACAGATCTAGAGATAGAAGAATTTGAGAATTGCTAGTCATGATATCAATAGAATAAATAAAAATTATTTCGCTTCTAAATTGTTGGTAAAATAACTGTTGAAAATCAATAACAAACAAAAAAGATTAGAACTTTCCTGGATTGAAGATCCAAAACTCACAGTCGCGTCGTGGAACAAAATCCACTGCCTTAAAAGCGAAATATGCCACCACCGGTACAAGTTTCCTAGTGACGCACGCCCCCCAAGTTTAACGCAACTCTCCCCGTAACCCGTGCACCCAAACTCGAAGAGTGGAATTGCTCAAGAACTGTTCAGATCTCAAAAGGTAGGTTTGTGTTTTCGGCTAGAAAGTGAATGAATCTCATGAAAAGGCAAGACTCGTATTTATATGAGTCCCGGAAAAGGAAGCACGCAAAGCAAACCGACTTAGGAAAAAAGGCGGGACCGATCGGGCGAGCTGTCGCCCGATCGTGCGCGAGATTAAGTTTCTCCAGACCTGGTGTCGCGCCCGATCGGGCGAACACCGCCCGGTCGGGCGAACACCGCCCGGTCGGGCGAACACCGCCCGGTCGGGCGATCTAGAAAACCTATCCCGGGCGAGCCATCGGGCGAAGCCGCCCGATCGGGCTCGTCTAAAACTCAAGTCGGCCGCCCGGTCGGACGAGGGCCGCCCGATCGGGTGCGAGAGTTCTCCTATTTTCCTTGGCCACCTCTGCTCGATTGGGCGAGGGCCGCCCGATCGGGCGCGAGCATCCGTTTGCATTACTTATTTCCAACAGTTTAGAAACATTTGAATACTAATTGATTGAATCATCCCTGAAATCAATAATCTTATCACTCTAATCAAAAGAAAATAAAATTAAAGATACATATAATTTATTTGTTACTATATTAATAACAAACATAATAATTACAAAAGGTAGTGACATCAATTTAAAGTCAAACAGATTAACTTTTTAGGTTTTTCACTGTAGCTATGATACTAAAATATTATACTAAAATATTGTTCATCGTTACCATTTTAATCTGAATCTTGTTAACACGAACTACAAATCAATACATGTTCTTATTGGGGTTCTCATAACCTCTCTGCATCATCAAATGTTACGTACAAATGCTAATTATCAAAATAAGATTAGAAGATTCATATAACAAAATAATTATTGTGAGATTTATTCGGAATCAGTATGTAACGATAGCTATCTAACAATTTCAATATGACTAGAAAATTCAAGGTTACCACACTATGGCAATAACTTAAATTCCTAGTTATGGACTGTTAAATGTGTTTATGCACCAAACAAAGTAAAATAACTGAAAATGAGTTCAATACCAGTATGGAGTGTATTAATTTTTTTTTTTGATAAGAAGTATGTAGTGTATTAATTAGTTCAATACAATTATGAAGTACTCCTACTGCTTTTGCGTTTTAACGCATTTTATTATCCAAAAAAAAAAAAATTGTTATCCGGAAAACTCGCCGTCGTTAATGGATTCCATGGTTGTAGACCCTTGTAGTTGTATTCTCCGCCCATTAGTTTTAAAGTATGAATAACCACTTGGTTTTTTTTATTGAAAAGATGGTAGTGGGATTATGAGTCATTAAATGAAACTTGGCACCAAGCTTTTTCTCCCGCCCAAGTTACCATTTAGCCGCCTAAAGCTAAAATATTTTTCCCCTAATTTTCCTTTTATTTTTTTGGCCTTGCATTAAGGTGACAACTTTTTAGTGGGAGTTTATGTCTCCCCCACATAAACTAGTTTATGTATATCTTCTTTCATAATTACATCACAAAAGTTTTAAAAAAACGAGTTTATAATAAAGTTATTGAATGGCGGTGGTTATGGCCCCAATCTACACGTGTGAAATTTAAAATTTGTTATCATTCTCATGTTTTCTCTCTCCTGCTTTATTTTCTTTTATTTATGTTTCTTCTCTTTCCTCTGCTCTTCTTTTTCTCTCACATCTTATTTACCCCTCTTTCTAGTTTTTATCTCCTTTGTTCTTCAATTTCACTCTCGTTTTTCTATCTAATCTTGGTTTTCAACTTAATTTTGTAGTTTCTTTTGTTAAATCTTCTTTTACATCCAATTTTGAGGTATGTTTGTTCATATTTTTTTTTTGTATTTTTGGTTATTTTAAGGTATGTTCATGTTAATTCTATTTTGATTTTAGTTTTCGAATATAATGTCGAATGTTAAGCTTTCAAAGAAGGAGACAATTGCTCCTCCTACTACTAGTTCAAACGAAAAATTGAAGGTATATTTTCTGAATTTTGTGACCTAATTTTTTTTTGAAGGTCGGCGGACAATAGTGATTTTTGTATAATATGGGTCACTTTTGTGAAAAAAAGGTCACTTTTGTGATAAAAAAGGATCACTTTTGTGAAAAAAGAACCACTCTTGCGAAAAAGGGTTATTTTTGTGAAAAAAGATCACTTTTGTAAGAAAAAAGGGTCACTTTTATAATAAAAAAGGGTCACTTTCCGCAAAATTGTTCGATGTACAATAAAATTATGTAAATCGAGGGCATGCAAAAGTTTTGTAATTACATACTCGTAGTAAAAAAAAGTCATAATATACTACGTTCATTAGTTTATGCTTATTTTTATCGATTAAATTTCAGTTTTCACAAAGTATTGGGTCAGGTAAGCCTTACCCAATACTTCGTACGGCGGTACCCACCTTTCATTGTTATCCCCTCCTAAACAGAGGCCTTTCAAAGGGAGGTTTGATAGGTACTTGTATAACATATCAAGGGGCATTTGAGATATTTCGCATGGAATTTACCCATCTCTCTCCTCCTTTCTCTCACCCCCACGTGTTGGATTTAAGTGTACCACTGAGTGATTAATAGTATCACTAGATAATCAAAAGTTATCATTGAACATTCAGTGGTACTATATATTCATTCAATGGTACTGTATATTCATTTAGTAATACTAACTACATATAGAAATAATATCACTACATAGTCAATGATATTATATAAGCTTTCAGTAATACATTTAAAAACTGGTCCCACTTTCCCATCTCTCTCCTCCTTTCTCTCACCCCCATGTGCTTTCAATAATTTTTAATATTTTAAGATTTGATATATATTTGCAAATACATATCAAACCCACATTAGCACTTCCTTACAATACTTTTCTCTGAAACTTTCTCTCTCCTCCATTAAGGGCGATTTCCCCGACAATTTTCCCCGATTTCGACGCCGACGCTGAGAGCATCAACACTCATGGTATAATTTTATACCACGGTGTAAAAACTCATCAAAAAATTACAATTTTTCACTACATTGGTGGTATAAAAGTATACCATTTGATGGTGTATACCATCTCATGGTAAACATTTGTTTCGATCCCCGTGAAACATGAACCAACCAAGTCATGCCATGTGGCCTGGTTATCATGTATTTTTTTTTTCAATTGCATTTTAAGAAAAAATTATAAAGTTAAAAATTATGAAAAAATTACCATTGTTCATAATTTTTCAAGATCTACACATAAACACCCATATTGATATAGTTTTATATATTTTTTCGAATTCGCTTTTACTACGTAAATTGCTTATTTTATTTAATTAACTTTACAAATATTAATTAGTTATTTCCAATAATAAAATGAAATATAATTATAATTAAATTAAGTGTATTATTAATAAAAATAGGAGAGAGAAAGTATGGTGGTAAACTTTTTTTATACCATGACTGAGAAGATTTTTGGAGAAAGTATATTGTACTGTGGTATAGATGATGTGGAAGAGTGAGAAAGTGGTAGAGAGAGAGAAATGGTATAAATTTTTATACCATGAGTGATGATGGTCTGACCATCACAATCGTTTCTCTCTCCTTAACTTAATTATCTAGATATTATACTATTCTTGCCGTCATCTTGACGAAGTTCGGCAACTCAACCTCCATTTCTCCGCGGTTTGCTCGCACTTTAGTTTATTCATTACATCAACTTTAGTATAAGCTCCTTCACTATGGTATAATTGAACAATCTGGAGCAAAAATTAGTAATATAGTAATATTGCATCAAAGGATGGTGATGAACCATCACGAAGTTTGCTGACCAACAATGATTTTGCAAATTTGGAGGCATTTTTTGGGTCATGGTTGACATTGGGTTTTGTTGAGCTCTTCACCTCAAATAATCATGTAGCTTAATTTAAATTTTAGGTATCACAGATTGTCATACGTTATTTTTAATATCTAAAAAAAAAAGAAAATGTACTCCTTCTGTTTCACTTTGTTAGTCTCA
Organism: Chenopodium quinoa; assembly: GCF_001683475.1. NCBI lineage: Eukaryota > Viridiplantae > Streptophyta > Magnoliopsida > Caryophyllales > Amaranthaceae > Chenopodium > Chenopodium quinoa. The sequence continues at coordinate 2,292,499 of NW_018744813.1, read as the reverse complement.
TATATTATTTTGGGCGTTTCAAAATAATATACCCATATAGTTAATTTCCAAACATTATTTTAGGGTGAATAACTTTCATGATCCATGAATAATTAATCTAATTGGATGTTTAAAAAGTCAGATTATTCTAATTGGTTAACATATGTGCTAGTGGATTGCTGACATGGCAAATCTTCCAATCAAAATTTATTTTAGGTGATTTACTTATAGCCAATTCACATAAATAAAACAAATAAAACAAGAAAAGACAAAATATTAATTAAAAGTGTTTCGGGGTTTTCTGATGTCCTGCGGGAGAGTTACAATTCCGAGACTGGAACCGGACGCATGTACCTGCAAAATAACGGAGACTCCTGGGAGCTCCGCCTCCAACGGTCAAGTTAGTACCTGATTAAGGAGTAATTAATGCGGAAATTAAAGTGATTTGGTCTCTCTAGGTGAGAGTGTTTAATGTAGGTAATCTGCTTTGTTAGCGAGATCAGCCGGTTATTACTGTGTGTAATTAATGTGTTTTTTCCGTAATGTTTCTGTCCTCTCCCTTAATGAGGATTAAGGGAGGTATTTATAACCTTGGAAAACGTGCCCATCCTAGGTTTAGGTAAACCTAGGGCCGATTGGGCTTCCCTCGGAAGTTGGGCCTGGGTGGCCGGTTTCTCCATTAGGCATGGAGTATGCCACATGTCTTGACATAACAGGTCCAAGGTGGACGAATAAGCGCGTGCCACGTGGGAAGCCCTGATTGTTCCAACTGGGGGACACTTGGCAGGACCTGAACGGTCCACGTGGCGCATTCCGATTGGTGGGAGCAAAATCCCCTAATCATTTTCCCCTCACAGGTGGCACGTGATTGGTCACGTGTTTCCTGTGACAGGTGTCGCACTGTAACAGGCGACGGCCTGCTACAGGTGTCAGTCGGCGAAAGGACGAGAGATTTTCCCGCCCAAATTTTGAATTCTGAAAGTGACCCTTCGCCTTCTCACTTCTCCTATATAAGGGAGAGTTGTCTTGAGTCATTTTCACACTTTAAGAACTTTTTGAGAACATTTGGACCCCTGAACTTGCTCTGACATTTTGGACCTTTTCTGCCTACCGCCTGTTCTGACAAGCCGACTGCACAGGATTTTCAGAACTTCATCAACCGTCACTCGTTCAGGTAACTCAGTTCTCTTACTCTTAATTTTCTTTTTATTTTCTGAAATGGCACCACGGAAGCACACGACACGACCTAGGTTAGTGATCAGCCGGTCACCGGGGACGGCTGAATCTAGGACTAGGAGTGCCGCCTGCCCTTTTCCGGACCCATCTTTGTCCTTTATACAAAGTCCGACTGTATCTGTGTCTATGCAGAGCAGGATGGCCAGAACGAAAAAGACAGCTAGGATCTCAAATTCAGATGGCTCCTCCCACAGGGTGCCGCTTAGTGAAACATCTGACCAGGCGCCAGATGTGGAAGTGAAACTAGGCGACCTGGATGCCGACAATTCTGTGGGGGGAGTCATAGTGACCCCTTCCCATTTAACAGTTAACAAATCTGCTCCTTTTCAAAGAGAGGAGGCGGGCCCCTCCGGGAGAGGGGATGAGTCGTCCTCTTCGGACTCGTCGGAGGACGATTCCGAGTCAAGCTCTTCTGGCCATGCTTCTTTGGGTACAGAAGAGAAAAACAGCCGCCTGCAAGAGGCGAGACTTTCTCACGCAGTTGAGAAGGGGGACAATTGGGCGGAACCATCCGCCTCTTACCGAGAGCTAAATACCCCCTACTACTGCACGGTACCTCGGGGCCGAATCACAACCATGCAAGAGAAAGTGGAGAGCTTTATTGCAAACCACACCATGGGCCCCGATTTTCTAGTGTTTGTGCCGGATCCAGAAGACACAGTCGTCTGGCCGGCTGGTTCCAGTTATGATAGCGCCTGCTTTGGCTGCTACGAGGCGGCCATCAAGGCAGGGCTTCGCTTCCCATTACATCCGGCTGTTCAGCGGATTTTGGATGGGTATGAGTTGGGGTTATGGCAGTTAGCCCCAAACTCCTGGGTCAACGTACTCGGCTATGTGGCCGGGTGCGAACTGCACGGGGTGGAGCCGAGCTTCGAGGCTTTCGCCCATATGAACTATCTCAGCCGGACCCCTAAGACAGGCGGTACCGGCTGGTATCAATTGACAAGCCACAGGGGCTACCTCATGACAAGAGGTAAAGCAAACAAGTGGAAGGACTGGCGGAGCACCTTCCTCATCATTGAGAGTTCAGAAATTGAGCTGAACAAGCGCTTCAATAGGTGGAACAGGAATCCGCCCCTTCTTGCAGGCGGCCGTAGCATGCCGCCTGTTCCCCCCAAGGCTAAGAAAGAGATCCTTGATAAAGGACTCTTTAAAGTAGAGTCGAGGGTCGACTCTACTTCAGGGGTACGAGAGCAAGTACCCCTGCACTGCGTCCCGAGCTTCAAGTGGCTCTATGACGAGTACTTTTTGGCCGCCTGCGGCCTCAGCTGTCGGTGCTCAAGAGGTAGTCGGCCTGTCGAATACTCTGTTGTTCCATACATTTGTTGTTTATCTTTTATTAACTTTGCTGTTTGTTTTTGCAGCTGACGCCATGAGCAAAATCACCGCCTCCAAGACTGCGGCGGCCATGTTGCGGGCCTCTATTATGCAACAAGCTTCAACCGACTCCCCCAAAAAGGGGGCACCCTTGGTGAGCTCCGAACCTTTCACCCTCTTTTTGGAGTGTTTATGCATATACTGACTTTTTTCTTCTGTTTTAGACGGGTGCTCCAAGAGCTTCATCTTCCCAACAGCCGGACCCCAAGGCCCGGAAGACGACTGTTGGGAGCTCTCCTGGTTCTGCCAGGAAACAGGTGGCGGCTGAGAAACAGCCGGCCACTTCTTCTAAAACTCCAACTGGGCCGCCTAGAGGTATGAAGTTGTCCTTGTAAATTTTAGACTTGCTCCCTTTTTTACTAAGTCTAATCCGTTTGTTTATGCTTGATGCAGCCGGCCCCCAGGAGCCTGACTTGGTAGAGATGGCCAAGTCTATGATCAGGGCAGTTCCTCCAGCTGAAAGGGAGGCGGTCAGGGGTGTCGGCACCCTTGACCTTGACGGGATTGCAGGGGTCCTTGCTGAGGTATACTTAGCATATTTTTGAGTATTTGAATTTCTGGACGCCTGTTTTATTTTTTGTTTGGAAACTGACGCCTGTTTCTTTGTACTTAGGCCCTGCTCCGAGTGAACGGCCTTCGCAAGCCGCTTGATCGGAAGAACAAAGAGGTGAAGGCTGCAAAAGCTATGGCCGCCTCTGACTGTGATAAGGCAATGTTTCAAATTGCCCAAAATGAAGTTCTGACCATTGATATTCTTTATTATCAGGCGCAGGCTACCGCCGCTGTTCGGGCTCAGTTAGAGGCGGCCCAGAAGAAGAATGACGAGCTGGAGGCGACCATCACAAATCTCAAGGCCGAGCTGAAACCTCTTCGCCTGAAATGTACTCTTACGAAGCCATGGAGAAATCCTTGGCCAGCGTAAAGGAACGCCTGGTGACCCAGGAGAAGAGTCTTACCCAAGAGCTCTCGGAAAAGGCCGAGCAAGAGAAGAAAGAGCTGGTCCGGGAGATGATGGAAGATTCCGCTCAAATCCAGCGCATGACCTGGGGCCGCCTCTTCCCCAGTGCCGACTTTGCCTCTTGGGAAAGAACGTACCGCCAGAGTTCGGATACATATAATCAAGAGATCCTGGCGGCTGCTGAAGAAGAGGCGTTGGAGGAAGCGTTGGAGGAGGAGGAGCCGGTAGTGGCGCTTGTGCCGCTTGGGGGTAAGGCATCAAAAATGGATGCAGCTGAAGCCGAGTCCAGCAAGAAGAGTGCTGACCAGGCGGCAGCTGCTAATACTGAACTGCCCCCTTCTTAAGCTTTATGTATTCTTTCCACGGCCTGCGTGCCGTTTGCTTTGTATTTACCCGGCCAGGGGGCCGGGGCTTTGAATATTTTGCTGGTCTATTTTGAATATTTTTAATGAATTTTTGTTTTGCCTCAAATTTGTCTAAGTATTGAATATTCCAATATCCAATTGTTCACTAGACCGACTGTTTTACATGGCCGATAGTTGCAGACAGGTACGGAAAGTTAGTCACGCCGCCTATGCCCTTGGACGACTGGTTGTCTGTTTCCAGGATAGACGATCAGTCGGCCATTTATCCAATCGGTATTCGAACTATTTTAAAGACTGGTTCCTTTTTAGGAAGGCGGTCCTGTCTTTTGTAAATTTAACCAAGTAGGAAAGTGGTCTGACCAAGTAAACATGAGTGTTACCTAGTCGCCAAGGAACTGAGTAGTTGAGATAACAAGCGACGGGTACCGGTTGTTTCCCTTTATTCAATATTTGTTGGCTTTTAACTCGTAATTTGTTAACTTAGCAGGAGTAGTGGTTGAGAGCCCCTGTTTGATAAAAACAAGCGGACGGCTCATACCTTTTAGGCTCCATACTAAGTTTGAGGGAGTGACTATAAGTTAACATAGGAGTTACTTAGTCTCCGTCACACTAGATTGAGTAGTAGAGGTTCCAGGCGGCGGAGGCCGGCTGATCCCCTTGATTCGCCAATGTTTGTTGGCTATTAACTCAATAGGTTACCTAGTAGGAATAGGGGTTTGAGTGCCCCTGTTTGCCAAAAAACAGGCGGTCTACTCAAACCTTTTAGGTTCCATACCAAATTTGAGGGAGTGACTATGAGTTAACATTGGAGTTACTCAATCGCCGTCACTCTTGCTTGAGAAGTAGAGGTACCAGGCGGCGGAGGACGGCTAGACCCCTTAATTCGCCAATGTTTGTTGGCTATTAACTCAAGAGGTACCCCCTGCATTTATCCCAAGTAATACAGGCGGTCATCTGACTCAGATGTCAACTGCTACCACTGGTTTGGTTAGTGATAGAGGTATCCTTGTCTCAAAAACGGCTACGTGGTTGCCCTTGGGGACAGTCGTATAGGTGCCGTGTAATTAGTTTATAGAACAATGTTCCACCCAAAAGGGAGCTGCTCTCTGCGACGAATTTCATCCGGAGGGATGCCGCCGGACGCCTGCTATGATGTTGGGACAGGTCGTATTAGTTTTGTAAATTTGATCAGTTGGCTTGGCGCCTGGTCTGATCATTCGGCCTATGGCCTTGGTTAGTTCTTGGTGAACGTAGGTGCTAAGTAAAAGGAGGGTAGCCGCCTGTTAGGCACAGGGTTGACCAGGCCCCAATCTTTTTAGCTAAGTATTAGGGGGGTGGCTATCTGTTTGGAACCAGTCGGCCATCTTCTTATGGAGAGTAGCCGACTATATGTCCAGATGACATGCCCCTAAATAGAGTAAAATACTCAATGGAGAGTGGCCGACTGTAATGGTACAGACGGCATGCCCCTCTGAAGTTAAAATACTCAATGGAGAGTAGCCGACTGTAAAAGTACAGACGGCATGCCCCTCTAAAAATAGAGTAAAAATCAATGGAGAGTAGCCGACTGTAAAGGTACAGACGGCATGCCCCTCTTTAAGTAAGTAAAAATTAAACATGGAGAGTAGCCGACTATTTGTTAGTAGGCGTGCCCCTCTTAGTACGAAATTGAATAGTAAGTGCAAACTTTTATTAAGTAGCTCTTGACTATTTAAATCATTCAAAAGAAATATTTCTTAAGATTATCTACATTCCAAGTTCGAGGCAACTGTTGTCCGTCTGGTGTTTCCAGACGGTAGGTACCGTCCCTGACTTCCTCATAGATTCGGTAGGGTCCTTCCCAGTTGGGAGTTAGTTTGCCAGACTCATTAGCCCTACCAAATGCTTCCATTTTTCTAAGTACAAAGTCCCCTACTTTGAGTGGACGCCTGTGTACTTTTTTGTTGTATGTTCTAGTCATTCTCAGGCGATAGATCTCATGGCGCAAGACAGCATTGCCCCTCTTTTCAGGAAGTGAGTCTAATGCCAGGCGCATGGCTTCCCAGTTTGCCTCTTCGTCATATAGCATTACTCGAAGAGTCGGCTCGTAGTGTTCTATTGGAAGAACAGCTTCCGCACCGTAAGTTAGGAGGAATGGAGTTTCTCCAGTCGCCCCTTTTTCAGTCGTCCTAATGGCCCAGAGAACATGTGGTAGTTCATCCGCCCATAGGCCGCCTGCTCGTTCAATCCTTTTCTTGAGACCGTCTGAGATGATTTTATTAAAGGCTTCTACCTGGCCGTTTGCTTGTGGACGGCCGACAGATGCAAAGTAGTTTGCAATTCCTTGGTCCCCCAACCAGCTTTTGAGAACAGGCGTCTCAAATCGGGGACCATTATCAAAAGCCATAGACATGGGAACCCCGAACCGAGTGATGACATTTCTCCAAATGAATGAAATTACATCTTTCGTCTTGATTCCCTTTACAGCCTCCGCCTCTACCCATTTAGTGAAGTAGTCGACGGCAACAAGTATGTACCTCCTTCCGCCTGTAGCAGGCGTATATGGACCCAGAATGTCCATGCCCCACTTAGCAAACGGTAGTGGGCTGTGAATGGTAGTGAGGTCAGTAGCCGGACGGTGAATTAGTTTGCCAAACCTTTGGCACTTGTCACATTTTTTCACCATCTCCATTGCATCTGCTTCCAAAGTAGGCCAAAAGTAGCCCTGCCGCCTTGCCCTTTGAGCAAGCGTCCTACCGCCTATATGAGAAGCATAGTAACCAGAGTGAAGATCGTCTAGTATCTCTCGTCCCTTTTCTGGAGTAACACACTTTAAGAAGGGTTGAAGGTACCCCCTTTTGTGAAGTTCTCCCTTTATCATTTCAAAACAGGTGGCTCGTTTTTTCAGTGCTGCCGCCTGTTGAGGATCATCCGGCAGTGTACCGTTTGTCAGATATGCCCTGATTGAATCCATCCAGGTTGAGCTTCTGTCTAGGATTCCAATAGGGTTTTCCTCGATGCTTCTCTTCTCCATTACTTCCCAAAAAACGGTTCGAGGAGTATCAGAGGAGGCGGATGATGCTAATTTTGACAGTGCATCCGCCTGGTTGTTTTCTGATCTCGGCACTTGGATCAGATGGAAATCCTCAAGGGAGCCGACTGCTTGTCGGACCGCCTATAAATACTTGATCATGGCCGGATGGGTTGCTTCGTATTCGCCATTGTACTGACTCACTATCAATTGTGAATCGGAACAGGTGTCTATTTTTCTTGCCCATGCCGCCTTGCACATGCGGATCCCGGCTATTAAAGCTTCATATTCTGCCTCATTGTTTGAAGCCTGAAAACTGAAGCGTAGAGCATACTCGTACCTGTCGCCCTCTGGCGACTGACATATGACGCCTGCTCCACAACCATTTAAAGTAGAGCTTCCGTCCACATATACCTTCCATACTTGGTCTGGAACTTGAGAGTCAGGAGGACGAGTCATCTCTACAATAAAATCAGCAAAGGCTTGCCCCTTCACTGCTTTTCTAGGCTCGAATGTAACTTCGAGGCTCTGTATTTCTATGGCCCATTTGATCATTCGGCCTGACGACTCCATGATGGTAAGTGGCCGCTTGATAGGTTGGTCTGTATACACGACGACTGCATGTGCCAAAAAGTAGGGCTTCAATTTTTTAACAGCCATGAAGAGTGCAAGACAAAATTTCTCCACTAGGGGATACCTCAACTCGGCATTTTTCAGTACGTGACTGACAAAGTAGACCGGGAGCTGACAGCCGTCTCTTTCAGCAAGGAGAACAGCGCTTAACGCATGATCAGAGACGGCCAGGTACATGTAGAGTACCTCTTTGGGCAAAGGGCTGACCAGCCTCGGCAAGGAATGCAAGTGAACTTTTAATTTCTAGAAGGCGACCTCAGCATCCGGCCCCCATTCAAACCTTGCCTTTTTCTTAATTGCCTGGAAAAAGTATAGGCATTTGTCGCCTTATCGGCTTAGAAATCTTCCCAAGGCCGCCAGACAACCTGTTAACTTCTGAACCTCTCGGATGGTACGAGGCGACTGCATGTCAATGACCGCCTGCACCTTCTCAGGGTTCGCCTCTATTCCTCTCTGATTGATAAGGAATCCGAGAAATTTCCCAGACTCAACTCCAAATACACATTTCTTGGGATTGAGCATGACATGGTGCCGCCTGAGTGTGGCGAAAGTTTCTCGGAGGTCCGACAGATGATCTTTCTGAAGTTTAGTCTTGACAATCATATCATCAATGTATGCCTCGACATTTCTCCCAATCTGATTAAAGAACACAGTGTTTATCATTCGTTGGAAGGTAGCCGGGGCATTCTTAAGACCAAACGGCATGACCGTGTAACAGTATAACCCCTGATCAGTGACGAAGGCCGTCTTCTCCTGATCTTTCTTCCATAAAGGAATTTGATGGAAACCAGAATAGGCGTCCATAAAACTCATCAAGGCATGGCCGGCTGTTGAGTCGACCAGGTTATCAATTTTAGGCAGAGGGTAACTGTCTTTGGGGCACGCCTTGTTTAAGTCTGTGTAGTCTACACACATTCGCCAGGTGCCATTCGGCTTTTTAACAAGCACCACATTTGCAACCCAGTCTGGGAAGTAACATTGCCGAATGAACCCTGCATCAAGTAATTTTTTAACTTCGGCGGCTGCCGCCTGACTTCTTTCTTCGCCATGGTTCCGCTTCTTTTGCCGTACCGGCTTCTTTTCAGATCCACGGCCAGTTTATGTACCGCCAGATCAAGACTAATGCCTGGCATTTCATGGACTTCGAATGCAAAGATGTCCTTGTATTCTTTCAATAGTTTGTGAAAGTTGTCACCAAGGTTTCTCAGAGCAGTCGTCCCAACTTTGACTGTTCGGTCAGGACGTGAGTCGTCTAAGATCAGGTCCGCATGCTCACCAGCCGGCTGAGGGCGGAACTCATCCGGCCGCTCCTCTGCCAATGATTGCTATTTTCTTTCTTTTCTTGCGGCCCCTGTCTGGGATGCCTTTCTCTTTTTGCCGCCTGCTTCTTGAACAGGCGCACTCTCCTTGTCAAGGTCTGTTTTTTTCACCGCTTGACCCAGTAGCCATAACAGTGGGCTTGACATCCGAGAGATAGCACTCTCGGGCCATCCTCTGATCTCCCCTTAGGGAGCCGACTGTTCCATTATCCCTCTCAAACTTGAGCAACATAAGAGATGGGATTATAACAGCCTTGGAATTATTCAGGGTAGGTCGACCCAGAATCATGTTGTAGGCCGAGAGTTCCTCTACTACCAGGAACCGGACTACCATGTGTCGTCCTTCCCCTTTTTCGCCCAGGCAGATGGGTAAATCTACTCGTCCCAGTGGGTGGACTCCTCCTCCTCCAAACCCTACTAAAGGGTGGGAGGCCGGATGAATGCACTCAGTCTGATATTTTAGTTTCGACAGACATTTGCTACTGATGAGATCTGAGGAGCTTCCGGTATCTATGAGGATTCGGCCAACTCTCTGGTTGGCCACTTTACATTCAATAACGAGAGGGTCGTCATGCGGCCCCCTTACCCCTCCTAGATCTTCTTCAGTGATGACAATCTCAGGAAATGAATATTTGGACGACCGTTCTTGGTGAACGGAATTTACATCTAACCGCCTGATATTGTCTTTGTTGCCCCTAATAGTGGGGCCGCCTCCTGAGAAGCCGCCTGCAATGGTGCAGACGACTGCATCATCTGTATCAGAGCTGTCGGCCTGCTGATTCTTTTTGGCCGACTGCTTTTTTGAGGAAGTGTTCCCCGTAGATTTCTTGACATAAGTGTCAAGATCACCTTGCTCAGCCAGGCGGTCTAGGTACCGCGTGAGACTGATGCAGTCATTGGTGTGATGACCAACATCATCATGATAAGCACAGAATTTATCTTGGTTCCGGTTGTTTGCAGAACCCTTCATGGGGACCGGCTTCTCAATTGAGATCCGTCCCTTGATTTCTTTTAGGATAAACTGGTTATCCTTGTTAAACGCATACTTTGGGGAGTATGGTTTGAATTCTTTTTTCTTTTTCTGGGCCGGCTCTTTAGAGGAATCAGCCGCCCAAACCTCTTTTCTTTTCTCATCTTTGTTTGACGACTGTTTCTGTCGTCCTTCTCTTTTGTCGAACCTTTTCCCGTCCGACTGTTTTATCGTACAAAGATCAGTCGCCTGTATATAGGCTTCTGCTTCAGTCAAGGCCTCTTGAAGAGTCGCCACCCTTTTTCGAACCAAATCAAATTTGAAGGTAGACCCGTCTTTGAGACCTCTGAAAAAGTCAGTATAAGCTACCTCATCCGGTAACCCTTGAATCTGTATTCTCATCAGGTTAAACCGCCTGATGTAAGAACGAAGCCCCTCCTTCTCGCCCTGCTGAATTGTTCCCAAATCAAGGGTCGTTTTCTTCGCAGGGATGTTCATGGCGAAGTTAGAGGCAAATAAGTAAGCAAGCGTCCTGAAGCTATTTACACAACCAGTCGGCAGGTTGCCGAACCATTGCTGTGCGATTCCTTTGAGAGTCGCTGGGAAACACTTGCACCAAGTGGGATCATCCAACCCTTGAAGGTACATCAGGTTGGTGAATGCCATCAGATAGTCTTCTGGGTTAGTAGTGCCGTCATAGGCGCCTACTAGTACATTTTTCACTTTGGCCGGCTGAGCGGCTTCAGTAATTTCCTTGGAGAAGGCCGACGGCTGTTCACCAAGTCTAAGCAACCGTAGCTGCCAGTCCATAGGTTGGACGTTTGTTGCTGCAGGTCCACCAAACGTCGGTGGCTGCAAAAAATACTGTTGTTGCGGCACAAATGGTAAGTTTGGTACCGCCTGGTCACTATGAAAGCCGGACTGACGGGAGGTGCCGCCTGACTGACTCTCATGGTACGACTGAGTATGCCTCATCAAGGCATTTCGCAAACTGTCTTGAAAGTTTGAAGTAGAGGCCGACTCTGACAATCGGTCACTCTTCTTCTGCTCTAGCAGTAGCCGAGCATCTGTGAATGTTTGCTTCGACCCGTCCGCCTGAATATGACGAACAGGTTTCCTATTTCCTGTAGGATAACGGAATTTTGTGAAATCAAGGGCAGGTGGCTCCCGCTTCCTAGATTTAGGATGAGGAGTCGCCTCTCGCCCTTGAACTGGCTTCCTCTTCAGTGAAGTGGAGGGTTTCTTGGCCGACTGCTCCTTGACTGGAGCAGGCGGCTTCTTGTTGATCAACTCTTGAATCTCTCCCTTGAAGTCCCTCATGAAGGTCATGAGTTCGTTCCTTGTGATGGGAGCAGACCCATCAGTCGGCTGTTGCCGAACAGGCGGTGCGCCTGCTGGCTCGCTTCCTGTTTGAAGATGCTCCCGTTCCCTCCTGTCGGTATGACGGGTACGTCGGGCCCTTAGGGTCCCGTCTGAAGCTGTATGAGCTTCAACTTCAAATTCACTTTCGGTATCATGGTCCGACTGAACTTGAGGGTCGTCTAGGGGACGCCTCTCTTCAGGAGTCGGTACAGACTTGGATGCCATCTCAGAAGTACTCTCCCCACAGACGGCGCCAAATGTTTCGGGGTTTTCTGATGTCCTGCGGGAGAGTTACAATTCCGAGACTGGAACCGGACGCCTGTACCTGCAAAATAACGGAGACTCCTGGGAGCTCCGCCTCCAACGGTCAAGTTAGTACCTGATTAAGGAGTAATTAATGCGGAAATTAAAGTGATTTGGTCTCTCTAGGTGAGAGTGTTTAATGTAGGTAATCTGCTTTGTTAGCGAGATCAGCCGGTTATTACTGTGTGTAATTAATGTGTTTTTTCCGTAATGTTTCTGTCCTCTCCCTTAATGAGGATTAAGGGAGGTATTTATAACCTTGGAAAACGTGCCCATCCTAGGTTTAGGTAAACCTAGGGCCGATTGGGCTTCCCTCGGAAGTTGGGCCTGGGTGGCCGGTTTCTCCATTAGGCATGGAGTATGCCACATGTCTTGACATAACAGGTCCAAGGTGGACGAATAAGCGCGTGCCACGTGGGAAGCCCTGACTGTTCCAACTGGGGGACACTTGGCAGGACCTGATTGGTCCACGTGGCGCATTCCGATTGGTGGGAGCAAAATCCCCTAATCAAAAAGGTTGCAATCAAATTCCAAATTAGTTGGATTCCTTATTTTCTTATTTTAAGTCATTGATTCCAAAGGGAAATAACAAAGTGAAACAAAGGAGTATCCTCTTTTGTTAAAAATATGTCCACTATTGAAATAATGGTATCTTTCATTGCTCAGAATATGTCCTTTATTATTGTTCTTATTACATCCTCCATTGTTCTGAATATGTCCTCTATTGAAAAAATGATATCTTTTATTGTGTTGAATATATCCTCTATTACGGAGTATTCTCTTTTGATTTTAATATGTCCTTTATTGAAATAATGATATCCTCTTTTGTTCTAAATATGAACACAATTGAAATAACGATATCCTTTAACTAGATATGTCCTCTATTATTCTATTTTGAAATTAATATGTCATTTATTGAGATAATAATATCCTCATTTAATTTGCCCTAAGTATGTCCTCTATAGAAATAATGATATCCTTTACTATTCTAAATATTTATATTGTTCTTATTATGTCATCCATTGTTCCGAATATATCCTCTATAGAAAATGTTTCGGGGTTTTTCGTGTCCCTCGGGAGAGTTACAACTCAAGACTAGATTCACAAGGTCGCTTGTACCTGCAAAACAAATAGACCGCCGGATGGTCGGTGGTCTGCCTCCGAAGATTAAGTTAGTAAAGTGTTCGGAATAAAACGTGCGGAAATTAAATTATCTGCTCGGATTCCAAGCTCAGGTGCTGTCTATTTCTTGAGAACGACAACTCAGTAATAATTGCAATAATTAACGTAACGTGTCCCCATATATGGGGGGATGTCCCTGTTTATAGGGTCCTTGGGAAGTGTTCCCTCCCTAGGGTTTGATGACCTAGGGATTAGGGCACGCCGTTTTGAGGCATCCTCAAAGTTTGGGCCTTGAAGGCCGCCTTTTGAGAAGGGATATCTGAGTGACACATGTCACACATCTGGAGAGGCCATTTGGGCGCCTCCCAGGGCGACACGTGTCACTCTCTCATTGGTCCACTAGGGGTTATTAAATACCCCAAATCAGGAGCTATATTTGCTTGACATGTGTCACCATCTGGAAGGTCCGAGTTGGCGCCCCTTCCAGTGACACATGCCAAACTCTGATTGGGCCACTTGGCAGGGTATAAAATACCCAAAACATTTGCCCCTCACAGGAGTCACGTGCTTGACACATGACCCCGTGACAGGTGTCAGGCTATGAATGGCCTAAAAGTTACTTTTTACTGTTCACTTAGTTCCAGGGTTTTACCTTGAACATTTTACCCCCTCTATAAATAGAGGGGTTGACCTCCCTTGCATTCACATTTGCGTGAATCTTTGGGAGAATCTTTGAATTAGACTTGCAAAGTCTTTGACTTCTTCAGCATCCGACAATCGGCCCTCTTAGTTCGGCTGCTCAACCAGACGCCCCAGACTGACGACTCTTGTTACCTTCTTCTAAGGTAACCGCCTGATCCCTTCTTTACTTATTTCTTTGAATTTTTTCTTTATCAAAAATGGTTTCCCAAATGCACCTGACACGGCCTAGATTAGTGATCAGTCGGTCACTGGGGAAGGCTGAATCTAGAACTAGGAGTGCCGAATGCTCGTTCGTGAACTTTTCTTTAAGTACATCTCCAAATCTGACAGTGTTTGTGCCCCTGCAGGACACGATGGCCAGAACAAAGCAGACGACAAGGAGATATAGGACGGATGGTTCTTGGTACCATTCGGGCAGTGAGACTATTTTTTCGTACGACTCTATTAGGGTGCCTGTCTCGGAAATAATTATGGAACCCCCTAGCACCGTCAGCACCCCCAATGACTCATTCTTGGAGGAGTGTGACGAAGAGTATGAGAACCCTGGGCCAAGTGGATCAGTGCCGGATGATGAGCAGGGGTAGGACACTGCTGGTTCCAGCCAGCGGTCCCCCAGCTCTGAAAAGAGCTCTAATGATGACTCTGCGTCTTCATCTTCCAACTGCGTCCCCCTTGACTCGGAGGAGGCGTAGTCAAATCTTCAAGCTGCTAGAGAGTCCCTATCCGTTGAGAAGGGAGAGGGATGGGAGGATCCGTCTGCTTCCAGGCGGCATGAACGTGCGCCTTATTATCTGCACGTCCCAGAAGGCAGGCAGAAGATCATGAAGGATGATCTTCCCAAATTTCTTTCTACCCATGTCATGGGACATGGGTTTCTTCTGTCCGTGCCGGATGCTATAGACACGGTCACCTAGCCTGATATGGCCTGCTATGGTGACCAGTGCTTTGGCTGCTACGAAACAGCCATCTAGGCAGGACTTCGCTTCCCTCTCTATTCGGTTGTGGAGAGGATTTTGGACGAATACCAGCTGGGTATCTGGCAAGTAGCTCCCAACTCTTGGGTCAACATTTTGGGCTATGTTTCCGCTTGTGAGATGCTGGAGGTGGAGTCCAGCTTTGAGGCGTTTGCTCACATGCATTACTTGAGCAGGACTCCCAATCCAAGCGGGATCGACTGATTTACTCTGACCAGCCACACTCGTTATATGATGACGCTGGGGAAAGAGAACAAATGGAAGGACTGGAGAACTAAATTTTACATAGTCTCTTCCCTAGATCTCCAAAGAAACAAGCGGTACAACCGCTAGACCCAGTATCCGCTCCTCTTGGCTAGGAAGAAAGTCCTTCCGCCTGTTCCCAGGCGGGCACAGGAGGGGATTTTTTATCGGGGCCTTTTTACTGTGGCCGTTCGAATGAACAACGAGACAAGGGTCAAGGAAGTCACCCTCCAAAGCTATATTCCCAGATTCGAGTGGGTCTTGGACGGGACGTACTTGGTCGCCTGCGGCCTTAGTACTGAGATGCCGAGAGGTAGCTGGCCGCATGAATTTATTAGCTTTGCTACTGTAGGGAATAGTTTCAAGCCTTTAAAATCCCACTAGCTTGAACCCCACTGTGATCATACACTAAAGTACGGTGGCGTCCAAAAGGGAAGAAGATAGAGCAAAAGAGTCGCCAACAAGTTTTTAAGGAACTTGTAAACCGTTCACGAGGTGAAGGTTACACCCCTTAACGATCCAAGAGATCGTCAATTCCATAAGGTCATGAACCAAATAAGGGTTCGGGGATGAAGGTACAAATCCAACCTAAAAGAGATTGAACCTGCCCTAATAATAGGCCTCTACTTTATTCTGCTCGTATTCATGTGCGCTTTCTGACTAACATACAATCAATAGATTTAACCCTAAACCTGTTTAATCTATGTTTGTTGAACATTAATGCACAAATAAATCTATTATTGGCGATCACTTGAATTATAATCACAATTAACCTAACAAGATTATTAATTATCTTATTAAGCGTGGTTGTAAGTACAAATTCCCTTTAAACATGCAATAAAAGTGATCAAGCAATAAAGAACAAATAATCAAGCAACATAATAAATAATCAATATCATGAATAATAATTATAATAATCATAATCATAATCATGTTAAATCATAGCAAGATCCTAGGCATGATACTAACAAGATTAATAACAAACCCTAGCATGTCACTAAACAATAAAAATCAAATCTTCGGCCCTAACATGATACTAACAATCATAAATATTAGGAAGAATATAGGAAGCATCGTACTTTTAATCATACTTGATATTAAAGTTACCCTAGACATGATACTAGGAATATCATAATAACGATATAAACATGATATCTACATCATAATATCAATTAAACCATTAAAGTACTTACTTGGATGCCTCGTACCTCTTTTTAATAACAAAATACACACTTTAGTAACTTCAAAGAAAAATAATAATCAAAACAATTAAATTAAATAATTGAAAGAGAGATTTGGGACCAAACCCTCAGAAATTAAAACCTTTCACGTCTAGGGCGAAGGCAACTTCGAATATGGCTAGGTGTCTCAAGATCTTGTGAATGCGGAATTTTGTGTTTGAGAAAAGGCTAGTTTAGAAAAAGAGAGAGAGAGAGAGAGAATAATCAAGAAAATCTTGATGAGAATTGGTGATTGTTGTTGGTTGTAGATTGTAGATTGATGAAAACGGAGTTTTCTGATACGATATTTACAGAGAAAATCGGCCAAAAAAGATAATTTATCAAAACAGAGCCTGAAGATCACAGAACCAAATTGGCACCAGCCCTGGCTCATTGGCGCCAGGACCAGTGGCTAGCGCCAGACGCCAATGGCTGGCGTCTGGCGCCAATCCTGGTTCCAGGCGCCAAGGCCTGGGGTTGGACGCCAAACCGACTTTTAACACGTTTTTGAAAATTTGATAATTTTACCGTAGTGGATGATAAAATAATATAATTTCAGTCGAAAATGCTATTTGATCTAATGAAAACTCTAAAGAATCCTAATTGAATTA
Organism: Chenopodium quinoa; assembly: GCF_001683475.1. Lineage (NCBI taxonomy): Eukaryota > Viridiplantae > Streptophyta > Magnoliopsida > Caryophyllales > Amaranthaceae > Chenopodium > Chenopodium quinoa. Next base: position 2,276,115 of record NW_018744813.1, on the reverse strand, counting down.
AGAATGATAAGACCTTTTAGAATGTTCTAGAAGACCAAAACCATTCCTAATTACATTAGGAATGATAAATCATATTAGACCCTCCCCTAGATCATTGGGCCATATTTAAAACTCAAACCGGGCCCAGTTTAGTAAATTGGCCATAACTTCCTCAATACTCATCGGAATTGGGCTTATAATATATCGTTGAAAAGGTCTTTGCAAGCCCCATCCAATTATACCACTATTGGACCCATATCATGGACCAACCAAAATGGATCGGCTGTTTTCCTAAAATAAAGTTTTCAAAAACAGAGAGAAGAGAAAAGAAAAGAAATAAAACTTTCCGCAACACTAGACCTTTCCACACTTTCGTTTCATTCGATTATGATTCGACGTGAAAGACGCTCATCATTGGGTTTGGTTTTGGGGAGACACAAATGGGTGTCTACAGCTACCCATTTTGTTTCTTATTTATTTCATTGCTAACTCTTTTTTTTGTTTGTTGCAGACAAAGCAATGGCCAAGCTTCCCTCTCACAAGAAGCCAGCTATCTTTGCCACTTTCTACTGCTCGATCCTCAAGCAGGTGGATGAACAGCCGCCAGGCGGCACTCCTAAGGTAACGAACTGTTCATCTCTTGCAATTTTTTTTTCAATGAAATACTTAGTATATTTTGTCTCAAAGACTCATACTTAGAATTCTTTTCAGGGTGGCTCATCAAAGCCAGCCCCCTCTTGTCAACCGGATCCCAAACTGCGCAAGCAGTCGGCTGGCGATGTTTCCTAGAATCGCAGGAAACATGATAGAGGAATAATTGCGTCGTTAGACAACTACACCTAAATTAAATACAATTTTTAACACTCGACTTATCCTAATACAAGTATATGGCAAGAAGAGGAGTCGAACCACAGGGAGAAGCACATAAACACTGCATTCATCACTAGACTTTAAGCTATCTCGGGACAAAGGATAGGAATGACTAAGAGATTAAACTAAAGATAAAACGAGTTAAAATCAATATAACTAAACACCAAGAGAGATGGGTAGATGTAGATGCCGCTTGATCATGAAATAACATAAAAGCAAATCAATAGCAAACTAAACATGTATGAATATCGATCGATATAAGGTTCAATCTAACCACCTTCCGGGGTTAATCGGTTTCTCCTAACATAGCCTATATGTTTCCACACTAGAACCATATATTGGGAGGTGCAATCAAAGAACAATCGATAGTAATGAACCTTAACTAAGTCAACTTCCGTTCCTTGTTAGCAAAGATTCACCTTTAATCAACTAATAATGCGCACTTGCAAGAAGATCAAAGAATATCAAGCATGCAAAGATTTTAATCACAATTAACTTAATCTCAATATTAAAATCATGAACAATTAGCAACTACACCATCCCCACACCCTTGGCTAAGAGACTACTCACAAATCATGTTGAGAACAATATCAATCATCAAATCAATAAGCATCAACATGATTAATAAGCAAAGAAGAAAAATCAAAGTAAACAAGCAAAATTAAATGCAAAAGTAAAGAGAAAGAGTAAGTGATTGCTCATTAATTGAAGTTGAAGATCTACAAAAGATTAAACAAGCTTCTTCTTCAAAATCCAAGTTCATCAATGAAGAAATCCACACTTTCTCTCTCTACCAAATGAAGACTAATAGTGTTTCTCTCTCTAGATTAAGCTAAAAATTGTGCAGAAAATTAAAACTAAGTTAATCTAATTACATCAAAACGTTCTAAAATGGGACTTATATAGTCCGTACAGAGCCAGCTAAAATAGAGGAGTGGTCCAACCGAACACTGGGAAGGTTCGGCCGGACTACAGGGTAGGTTCGGTCGAACCTCCCTGATCCTGGTCCGGTCAAACTTCTGAGGTTCGACCACTCCTGCTAAATTGCCAAATTGCTTCTTAACTCTGCCTCGACGTTTGGCCGGACCACTGAGCAGGTTCGGCCACACCTTCAGGAGGTTCTGCCGAACCTCTTCTGAATCTTGCTTCCTTCAGATTTTCTTGAGCTTAGCGTCCTCCTCTTGAAAACCCCGACGGTTCCTACAAAGCATAAGCATGGAAATAAAAGTAAAGAGTAGGAAAAAGGGGAAAAATCTATGAAAGAAGATGCATAAAGGGAAAGGGACCTAAATGCAAAGAAAAGGATGCAAACAAGCCGCAAATGTGGGAAAATGACCATCAAAATGAACCTTAATCGTGGCATAAATGCCACTCATCAAATTCCCCCACACTTGCCTCTTGTTAGTCCTCGAGCAAGGAATGTCAAAATAAAGAGAAAGTCACAACAAACATAACATGACAAGGGTTATGGAAAACCAATTAAGCACTTATGTAGAAAATGCTCCATTTGAACTCGAACGAAAAGACATGCACCAAAGAATACTCACCTTTCTCAATTTAATGAGGGAAAACACGTTATATGATGCTCGGGGTTGAAAGAGACAAACCTAAGCTAAGCATAGAGAACTAATGACTTCACTCTCTGCCCTAGCCCCAACCAAGACGGTCCACGTTCTCTCCACTAGTTTCAAGTCATCCCATAGCTAGCTCCTCATGATTCCTCGAGGGAACCGAAAAAAGATATTTTTATGTGGAATCATAAGGTCATCCCGACATCTCAACTATGCATACTCTCTCCATAGGGTTGAAATCTATCTCCCTCCACCGGTCTTTGTCCGCGCTTCTCCAAGTCCAAGAGTCTTAAACATGGTTGTAATGTCATGGCTAGGGGTTAAGGTTAGGAATCAAATTGAAAATTTTGGTGGCAAATCCTAAGTGAAGCAAAAGAGTGGCCATCTCTCAAGAACAACCTAAGAATTGAACATAACCTCAAATTACAACCTTCAATACAAACCTCACAACATTACTTCATCCCTTTTCATTTCTTTCATCTTTTTTTCATCATTTTTTTTCTTTTCATTTCATTTTTTTCATCACTTTTTTTTTTAACTCTTTTTTTTTCTTTTCAACTTCACTTGGTTTTCATGTGTTGCAACCTTCTTCACAAACCTTTTGCATATTCTTAACCAACTTTCATAACCTTACTTGAACCGATTACACAACTTTCTTGCTCAAAATCAACACTCTCAAACTCGAACCTTACAAGCCAATGCTTCACTAACTACAAAGGTTGGTAGAACATAGGCCGATAGGTTTTTAATATGGCTAAGTCAAGAAAGGGAAATAAGGCTCAAATTGGTTAGCAAGTAGGTAGATGCAAAAATAAAAACCAATTTTGTAACAAAACATAAAGTAAACAAAGAAAAATGAGAAGAAATGCCCTCTTCCTCCTCTAGAGTTGTTTGGTCACGATCTCGGGAGCTAGATACCAACACAAAGATAAAGACATGCATAGTTAAGGATCCAAAATAACGCTCACAAGAATGATGAAGGCTAGAACAAATGACGCTCACATGGGATAAGAAATAAGCAAATACTAACTAGAGGGAATCCTATCCACTATAGAAAGCAACTCCATCTTACCACTTTCCCGTGAACTAGGGGTTCAAATGTCCTCAAAAGTTCTAAACCGGGCTACCTTAGATTTCAATGTGCCTAACTTAACCCTGAGCATTCTCAAACCTTGAAAACCCTCATCAATTAGAAAGATAAGCATTCAAAGATGCAACATCATAAAAGGCATACACAACCAAATGAATGAGCACATTCCACATCAAAAATCATTTTAACTTGTCATAGTCATGTTTGTAACACAAAAAGGGAAAAACAAAACAAAAGAAAGAGGAATAAATAAAAAAGGTTTACACTAAAGGCATATAATCAAATTAAATCCCAATCGTCATACAAGTGATCGTTCGATAACAACATCAACGATCCCAGGTTCCATAGAACCAAAAGAAAACATCCTCGAACCATTCAAATTCTTTCTAACCTAAACCTAGACTAAACACTCAAAGAAAGAGAAAATAAAAGAGAGGAAAGGTCTCACCAAATGCCGCTTGAAATGGAAGACAAGATAATTCATACAATCTCACCAAGGGAGCTTGTGTTGCTCCTTAACTTCCTTTGTCTCCGCTTTCAAGCTTCAAGAAAGGTGAGCCAAAACAAAAGAAACTATGACAAAACAAGAGAAAAAAAAGTTAGAAACCAAAGAAAAGACTAAAGTTATAGATAAAAAAAAATAAATAAAAAGTTATCTACAAAGTTTGGATTAAGGAAATTTGGATTGTCGGGAATTTTGGATTATTCCTTGGGAGCATCTTCGCCTACACAAAGCTCAAGAATCATCAAAAATCAGAAAAAATCATCATAAAAACATCATCAAAACATCACCATCATCATCATCATCATCATCACATCACAACATCATCATCACATCACAACATCATCATCACATCACAACATCATCATCACAACATCATCAACTACAACAAGGCCACAATCCTCAATAGTCCTCCTCATGTACAAGCCACTACCCTACCACACTATCCTCCTATGTACACTTCAACCAACCCAAAAGGAACATCCTCCCCCACACTAGTCTTTTGCACGTCCCGAGCAAAAGTTAAAAGTTAGAAGTTCCGGGGGGAGGAAGGGAATCCTCATCATGGGTTCCTTTCTCCTTGCCCTCTAGGTTGAGGGGGGTTCTCAAAATTGAACCCGGGAGTGTCCATAAATGGGTGGAAGGGTTGGTTGAAATGCTCATAGGGCCACCCCTGGTCACCCCAACCACTATCAAAAGGGTTTGGGGTGGATGTGAGAGCCGGATCATAAGCCGGATCACACTCACCCGGGCGATAAGGATCGTAAGGTGGGGTGCCAATGCGTTGAGAAGGGTCGATGGGACCTTCCCAATAGGGGTAGACATTGGGGGTAGGGTTGTTGGGGTCATAGGGTCCCAATGAGGAACCGGATTCTCTTGAAAAGGGTGGTAGGGTAGTTAACATAGGGCGCTTGGATGCCTGCTTGTACAAGATTAGCATAATTCATCCTCCCGTAGTACCCCCATTGTTCAATGGAAGCTTGGTTATCCCGGAGGATATCCTCGAGGGTACTACGGAGGCATTCATATCAAAAGGAGGAAAAGAGGAAGAGGAAGATGCCTCACCTCCCCCGCTAAGGGGGGGAACGGTTTTCTCTTGGCGGTGGACCGGTGGAGGATGAGGAAATGCACCCCGGGATCGTGTTCTTCTTAATTCATTGGGGATGTGCTGCCTGGGATCTTCCATTTGAGAGGAGAGGAGTGGTCCACCGTAGTAAGAGAGGGGTCCGGAAGGACATACCATTCTACCTCTTTATACACTAAGAGGATGAAATTGCGCTTGCTTGTGGAGTAGTTGATGAAGTGGTTGTGACGGAGAGCACTAAGGGAGAGAGAATAGGGAGGAAACTCGTCGGTGACTTCCTCTCGGGTTTGGTGCACAAAGGGGAGCATTTCTATTTGTTCCTTGTAAGCTCCATTCTTCAAGTAAAGGGCAATGATAGTTATCATGCCCCCCATAAAAATTTCGTCACTAAGACGGTTGTCCCTAGTATTGAAAAGCCTTTGGATGAAGGTAGAAGAGCATTGGAACTTGAGGCGCTGAGAGTTCTCGGCCAAAAATAGGCAAGCTACATCATCCTTAAACATTGAGCCGAGGTTTTCTTTGAAGAACACGACATATTGGAGAAGCAGAGCAAAGTTTCTCATGGCAATGTGGATGATGTTGTTGACCTTAGATGTGTTAGTTTGGAAACTATCCCTGGTGGATATGCTCCTCCACCATTTTTGGTCGTTGTAGGGGATGCGGTGGGTGGAAGTCATCTCGCAAGGATGATCTAGCCCGGTCGCATGCCAATGGAAGATCTCGTTTAGATCACTCTCGGTGAGGGAGTGATCCTCAATGAACATGCAAAAATGTATCACAAGCTGAGGTTCCTCATCGTTAAACTCCGGCTCTATGACTTCCTTGCGGAGAGAGGCAAGGAATTCCAAAGTCACTCGCTCATAGGTGTGAGCGTGAAGGTAGATGAATACACCCCATCCAAAATTCTGTGCTAACCGGACTACCTCATCCAAGATACCGAGCTTTTGCAACGTTGTAGGACAAAATAACCTTGTTTAACGGATGAGACGATTGATGAGGGCTTTGCAGACGTCCCAAAAGTGCTCATTCGGAGCAATTATGCTATGATCATTTATTCCGGGAGGAGGCGGGAAACTCGTTGAAGAAGATTCACCCACTCTCTTCCTCTTTGACTTACTCTTGCCAAATACCATGATTCTACAAAATTACCAAGAGCTATTATTAGGACAATTTGATAAGAGATGACATAAGAAGCTAGCCACGGTAAAAGTGTATGCGTGAAAGTAGTTGCCTTTAGTTGTGAAATAGAAGTAGAGGATGACAACAATACAATTCAAGGCATAAAGGACACATTTAAACCAAGGCATGGGCGAGAAATCCTATGACATTCATATATAAGTCCTAACAAAGTCTAGGTGAATTTTCGCATGATGTCTCCTAATTACGTGATAATCATTCACCAAACCATCAAAATCATGCCAAAAACAACAGGAATCAATCTCCAACAACATCCAATTCATGAATTTCTCAATCATTAAATAGTAGCATGAACATCCTAGCATGAAATCAACATTTTTAAGCAAAGACATTGAGATCAAATAAAACCGAGGTATACATGCATAATCATGATAACAACATGTTCTACTATCAATTACCAATCAATTGCAACAAGTAAATCCAAAGAACCACAAGAATCAAACAAGTTATTACTAACAATTTCAAGAATACCACAATTCATATTTAAACATGCAAAACATGGTAAAACTATGAGAAATTGAAGAAATGAACTTGCAAAAGTTAGGAAAACCATAACACAATTGATTGTAAGTAAGTAGAAACCCAAAAACACCAAAACACTTAAACCCTAGAAATTGGGGAAAATGAAAAGATGGGATTTTTGTGAGGAATTTTTGGTGGAGATTGTAGAAATGGAGTAGAGGATGGAAAATAAGTGAGAAAAAGAGAAAATTGGAGTGATTTTGATGGAGGTTTGAGGTTGTAGGAGGGGATTGCAATGGATTTTAGAGTGAGAAGGAGGAGAATAGAGAGAGGGAGTGTCAAATGAAATGAGGGTCGAATGAAGAGCAACCCCCTTTTTTTTTTAAGGTTCGACAAAGGTTCGGCCAAACCTTGGGTAAGTTCGGTCGAAATCTTGAAATGGTTCGGCCGAACTTGCTCCCTCACTCCAAATTCACACAATGGGCAAAAACTTTCCAGCTTTTAATTGCAGAATAGGTGCGACCGAACTCAGTGCTGTGCAGGCGAACCGAGGTTCGGTCGAACCCCCCTAAGGTTCGGTCGAACCCCCCTAAGGTTCGGTCGAACCTACTCTAAATTCTTAATTCTGCAATTCTGGCAGAAAGTTTTCAAATTTATGTTCCAGAGGAGGTGTGACCGAACTCAAGAAGGTTCGGGCAAACCTTTCAAAAGGTTCGACCGAACCTTCAGGGAGTTTGATCAAACCACCTGGATTTTTCAAAAAATTCTCATTTTGCAACACAATATGCACAACACCCCTCTTCAAAACACACTAAACACCATACCATCATGCTAAGGCAAAGCATACCAAAAATTCCAACACAATCAAAATTCAAAAATCCAACAATCCAACATTGTAGATAGGAAAATAACAAAGCATCAAGAAAGGAATAAAGAGAAAAGGGTTAGAGACTCGGGTTGCCTCCCGGAAGCTCTTTTGGTTTACGTCGTTAGCTCGACGTTCCTTGAATCGATCAAGGAGGGTAAAATTGATGATGCATATCAAGAAGAGTCACAAAAATTGGTTCATCACTTGGGAATCCTTTGTAGTAGGGCTTGAGCCGGTGACCCTTCACTTTGAATGGAGTATGCCCGTCATGGGAAATCTCATAAGCGCCATATGAAAACACCTCCGTGATAATGTACGACCCACTCCACCTTGACCTAAGCTTGCCCGGGAAAAGCTTCAAGTGGGAGTTGAATAGGAGGACTTTTTGGCCTTTGACAAATTCCTTCTTTACAATTTGAGCATCGTGCCAAGCCTTAGTCCGCGCCTTATACATGCTTGCGCTATCGTAGGCATTCATCCTCAACTCCTCTAACTCATGTAGCTCTAGAAGCCTTTGCTCACCCGCACTATGGAGATCAAAGTTGATTTGCTTGATTGCCCAATGCGCTCGATGCTTCATCTCTACGGGCAAGTTACAATTTTTCCCATAGACAAGATTATAGGGAGTGGTCCCTATTGGAGTTTTGAAGGCGGTCCTATACGCCCATAGAGAGTCGGTGAGTTTAGAAGACCAATCCTTTCTTGTTCTAGCAACCGCCTTCTCCAAGATCACCTTGAGCTCTCTATTGGTTATCTCCGCTTGACCACTCGTTTGAGGGTGGTATGCAAGCCCCCGCTTATGAGACACTCCATATTTATCAAGAAGTCGAACGAAGGTGTGGTGTTTGAAATGTGACCCCCCATCACTAATTATGGCTCTTGGAACACCAAATTTCGGGAAAATCACTTTCTTGAAAAGATTAACCACTACCTTAGAATCATTTGTAGGGGAAGCCACGGCCTCCGCCCACTTTGAGACATAGTCAATGGCAACCAAAATATACTTGTTCCCATGTGAAGAAATAAAAGGGCCCATGAAATCTGTAGCTGACACATCGAAATCTTCAAGCTCAAGGATGGGGTTTTGCGGCATTTTATCCCTCCTAGAAATATTCCCCATCCTTTGACATCTATCACAAGTCTTAACAAAAATCCAAGCATCCTTGAATAGAGAAGGCCAAAAGAGCATAGATTGTAGAACCTTTGAGGTGGTCTTTTGAGCACTCATATGCCCACCACAAGGAGAAGAGTGGCACATATGGAGAACACTTTGAACCTCATCGTTGGGGGCGCATCTCCTCAACAAACCATCGACCCCTCTATTCAATAACATGGGATCATCCCAAATGTATCTCTTGGCCTCATGCTTGAGTTTTCGACGTTGTTGTGAAGTGAAATCCGGTGGTACGGCACTACAAGCCAAGTAATTCACAATATTCGCATACCATGGCTTCGACTTCTCTTCAAGGACATATAGCACATCATCCCTAAGAGCATCCTCTATTGGCAAACCATCATCTTCAAACCTTGCACCGCCCAACCTTGAAAGGTGATCCGCCACCACATTCTCGGCTCCCTTCTTGTCTCTCATCTCATAATCGAAGTCTTGGAGGACTAAAACCCATCTCAACAACCTCGGTTTAGCTTCCTTCTTTCCTATAAAATATTTGAGAGCCGAGTGGTCGGTATACACAATTATCCTAGAACTAATGAGGTAGGTTCTAAAATTCTCAAATGAGTGAATAACCGCTAGGAACTCCTTCTCGGTAGTTGTGTAGTTTCGGTTGGCATCATTGAGAGTTTTAGACAAATAATGTATGACATGAAGTTTCCCATCCTTTCGTTTTCCAAGAACCGATCCAATGGCCTCGTCGCTTGCATCGCACATGAGCTCAAATGGAAGAGACCAATCAGGACCTTGGACAATAGGATCGGTGCAAAAGGGCTTCTTTCAACCTATAAAAAGACTCTTGACAAGCATCATCAAACACAAACTCCTTATCTTGTTGCAATAGGGATGTGAGAGGCTTAGAAATCATTGAAAAATCTTTTATAAAGCGCCGATAGAACCCAGTATGCCCAAGAAAGGATCCCACTTCCCTCACGTTAGTGGGGGGAGAAAGTTTTTCAATGAACTCTACCTTTTCTCTATCTTCTTCAATGACGGCATGGGGAATTTTGTGCCCAAGAACAATCCCAATTTCCACCATAAAGTGGCACTTTTCCCAATTCAACACGAGGTTAGCCCTCTCACATCTTTCTAAGCAACGAGATAAATTAGATAGACAATCTTCATAGGTGGCTCCTCCAGCGGGGAAGTCATCCATGAAGACCTCTATCTCATCCTCAATCATATCACAAAAAATGGACATCATGCAACGTTGGAATGTCGCGGGGGCATTACAAATCCCGAAAGGCATCCTACGATACGCATAAGTACCGTAGGGGCAAGTGAAAGTCGTCTTCTCTTGATCCTTGGGGTCAATCGGGATTTGGAAAAATCCTGAATAACCATCGAGGAAACAATAGAAGGAATTCTTTGTAAGCCTTTCCAACATTTGATCAATGAACGGTAGTGGAAAATGATCTTTGCATGTACTTGTGTTAAGTTAGCGATAGTCAATACACATGCGCCAACCGGTAACAAGCCTAGTAGGCACTAGTTGATCATGATCATTTTTCACTACCGTCATGCCCCCTTTCTTAGGCACAACTTGCACGGGAGATACCCAATAACTATGAGCGATTGGGTAAATAATTCCCGCATCAAGAAGCTTAGCCACTTCCTTCCGCACAACCTCTTGCATGGAAGGGTTAAGCTTTCTTTGCCTTTGTCTAACGGGTTTGACATCTCCCTCTAGATAAATTTTGTGCATACATAAAGATGGAATCATACCTTTGATATCATCAATGGTATAACCCAAATCTTTCTTGTGTTTTCTCAAAACATTGATCAAGAGGGAGGTTTGCTCCTCCGTTAGGTTAGAATTGACAATCACGAGGAAAGACTCATCGGGACCAAGAAATGCATACCTCAAGCCCAAAGGTAGAGGTTTCAAGTCTAACTTTGGTGCTTCCTTACCATTGGGGCTCTCTTCTCTTTCTTCAACTTGAAAGAGGTCATGAATGTAAGGAGCCTCTTCTTCCATGCTCGCATCCTTGCACTCCTTCTTGCTTTCCTCAAGCATATCCTCATAGAATTGTATGTGTTCTTTGTGAGTACCTATCTCTGATTCATTCAACAACACACTTTCAAGAGGATCATTAGTAGCATGAAAGTGGGAGCAAGAAAATTCATTAAGCACGGTATCAAGAACATTTACTCTAAAGCATTCACCACTTGAGGAGGGTTGTTGCATGACATTATTCAAATCAAACACAATGGAATCATTGTCAATTTTCAAGGATATCTTACCCTCCTTCACATCGATGATAGCTCTAGAAGTAGCTAGAAATGGTCTACCCAAATTATAGGAATCCTCTCATCCTCATCCATCTCTAGCACATAGAAATCCACGGGGAATGTGAACTTTCCTACCCTAAGGGGAATGTCCTCAACCTTGCCCATGGGGAACTTAATGGAATGATCCGCTAGTTGGAGAGTAATTTTAGTGGGGTAGAGGGTTCCTACACTAAGCTTTTGGTAAACGGAATAGGGCATGAGACTCACACTTGCTCCTAAATCACACAAGGCTTTATCAAATTCAATGCCATTGATATAACAAGGGATGGAAAAGTTACCCGGATCTTTCAATTTGGTAGGAAGTTTGTTGGAAAGAATTGCACTACAATTGGCGGTCAAACTCACCGTCTCACACTCCCTTCTCCCACTCAAAAGATCTTTCAAGAATTTGGAATAGTGGGGAATTTGCTTCATAGCATCAACAAAAGGGACGAAAATATGCAAATTCTTAATAACTTCTAAAAACTTCACAAATTGGGCATCAAGTTTAGCTCTCACAAATCGTTGTGGAAAGGGTAGCTTCTCCTCTCTAGGTTGGCAATTTAGGGGCAAGGGGGCGGCTTCTTTTTCCTTTGGCACCTCAACATCTTTTTCCTTTCCAACACTCAATGGCTCATTGGTTTTTTCACCCTCATCCTCTAACTCCACCTCTTGTTGGGGTTCTTCTTCAACTAAAGGGTCACACCCTACTACCTTCCCACTCCTAGTTTTCACGACATACAAAGGTTTTGGGTTGACTCCTTGACTTGGAATGTGAGAAGAAGAAGAAGAAGAAGAAGAAGAAGAAGAAGGGGATGAATTAGATGCAAGTTGAGCAATTTGGGTCTCAAGCATTTTCATGTAAGCATTGGTGCGTTTTTGGGCCTCTTCATGTTTCTTTTGATCCTCCTCACGCATTTTTATTAGAGCATCTAATTTAGCCATCACGGGATCATTTGGAGGGGATTCAAATTGAAGAGGTTGTTGAGGTGAGGAAGTTGGGGTTGATGGAAACCCGGAGGCCTATTAGTTTGGGCATAGTTAGAAACATATTGACCCCTATTGCCTCCCGTGCCTTGGTAAGGAACATTGCTTTGTTGATTATTTCCCATGTTACCTTGATCACCAAAAATTTGATTTTGATGGTCATGGTATCGGGAATTAGATTGTTGGTTTTCATTACCATACCCCCTTTGGTTAGAGTAGCCTCTTCCATTGAAATTGGAAGGGCCTCCCCCACCATGGTATTGGTTATCATGACCACCACCACTTTGGTCCTAACCACGGTTTCCACCTTGATTCCAATTCCCCATTTGATTGGAGTTTGGCCTCAAGTTCCCTACATTCCTCATTCTAGGAGCAAAATTCATAGCATTGACATTTTCCATATTATCATCATGTTCATGGGAAAGGGGTTGAACTTCACAAGCATATACACAATGGGAGGTATCATGATCATAGGTTTCACAATTAGAAAAAACATGTATCCTTGGGGCATTGTATTTGTAAGAAGAGGAGGAGGAATTATCCATACCATTGCCTCCCTTGTTTGAAGGGGAGGTATTACCATGAGGATTGGACCTTTCTTTCATCAATTCATCCATTTGCTTGGTCATTTTGGAGATTTGGGTAGAAAGGTTGTTGATTGCGTTGGCTTGCTCCAATGCATACACACCCTTACTAGAAGTAGAATCCCTTTCTCCTTCATACCAATCATCATAGTGCTTTGCGGCCTCCTCTATAATACACTCCACTTCATCCTCTCCTTTGTTCATGATTGGACCGCCGGTCGCGGCGTCTAGGCTTGTTCTTCCTTGAGGTGCGAGACCTCCATAGAAAGTGTGAATGAGTTGATAGTTGGGTATCCCATGGTGTGGGCATTGACGTTGAAGCTCTTTGTATCGTTCCCATTACGCACTTAGAGACTCACCACTCTTTTGGCGAAAACCTTGAATTAAAGACCGAGCCTCGGCGGTCTTCCTATGGTTATAAAACCTTCTCAAGAAAGCCGTAGTCACTTGGTCCCATGTTGTGAGAGAGTTAGGGGGCACCTCCTTCTCTAGCCATTCTATACCTCTCCCAATTAGTGAAAATGGAAACGTCTTGAGGCAAATATATTCTTGAGTCACTCCATTGGCCTTTATTGTGTCACAATATTTCTCAAACTCTTTTAAGTGCTCATGAGGACTCTCAAACTTTCCACCCGAGAATTGTTTCCTCTCAATCAAAGCAATCAAATTAGGCTTGATCTCGAAATTGTTGGCTTGAGTAGTAGGAGTTAGGATCCCACTTTGTGCTCTAAAGGCTTCGGGAGCCCCAAGACAACTCAAAGGTGTATTCTCTCCCATTTTAGGACCTTCTTCACTCTTGAACTTATAGGTTGAGAAAGGGTTGATTTCCAGACTTGATGATGAGTTAGGGATATCTAATTCTTCACTTGAGGGTGAAGAGGGTGGAGTATCTTCTAATTCTCTTACTTCTCTCGTCGGGGTGTGAGAATTTCTACTCCTTACTCTTGCTTCTCTTCGAAGTAGGGACAAAGACCTCTCTAGCTCTGGATCGATGGGAATCAAATATTATCTTGAGCGGGTTCGTCCTTTGTTCATACAACAAAGATAAGAAGAACTTAAGCACTGACAAGTAACAAAAGTAGAAAACACTAACAAATAAAAGATGAGATAGTCTCAAACAAGCAATGAAATAGTAATGGAAGCCGTCTCCCCGGCAAGGGCGCCAATTTGATAGAGGAATAATTGCGTCGTTAGACAACTACACCTAAATCAAATACAATTTTTAACACTCGACTTATCCTAATACAAGTATATGGCAAGAAGAGGGGTCGAACCACAGGGAGAAGCACATAAACACCGCATTCATCACTAGACTTTAAGCTATCTCGGGACAAAGGATATGAATGATTAAGAGATTAAACTAAAGATAAAACGAGTTAAAATCAATATAACTAAACACCAAGGGAGATGGGTAGATGTAGATGCCGCTTAATCATGCAATAACATAAAAGCAAATCAATAGCGAACTAAACATGCATGAATATCGACATAAGGTTCAATCTAAACGCCTTTCGGGGTTAATCGGTTTCTCCTAACATAGCCTTTATGTTTCCACACTAGAACCATATATTGGGAGGTGCAATCAAAGAACAATCGATAGTAATGAACCTTAACTAAGTCAACTTCCGTTTCTTGTTAGCAAAGATTCACCTTTAATCAACTAACAATGTGCACTTGCAAGAAAATCAAAGAATATCAAGCATGCAAAGATTTTAATCACAATTAACTTAATCTCAATATTAAAAGCATGATATGAACAATTAGCAACTACATCATCCCCACACCCTTGGCTAAAGACTAATCACAAATCATGTAGAGAACAATATCAATCATCAAATTAATAAGCATCAACATGATTAATAAGAAAAGAAGGAAAATCAAAGTAAACAAGCAAAATTAAATGCAAAAGTAAAGAGAAAGAGTAAGAGATTGCTCATTAATTGAAGTTGAAGATCTACAAAATATTAAACAAGCTTCTTCTTAAAAATCCAAGATCATTAATGAAGAAATCCACTTTTTCTCTCTCTACCAAATTAAGACTAATAGTGTTTCTCTCTCTAGATTAAGCTAAAAATTGTGCAGAAAATTAAAACTAAGTTAATCTAATTACATCAAAACGTTCTAAAATAGGACTTATCAAGAAGTGAAACCTTTTTCAAAGTCTTAACTTAGTTGTATTTGTATTGATAGATGCCTCAGTGAGGCCAATTGTCCTCCAGATGGCCAGGCTGATGCTCCGGACGCTTGATCTTGAGGACAAGGATGCCGTCAGAGGGTTCAACACCCTTGACCTTGATGACATTCTAACGCTTCTTCGCGAAGGAAAACTTCTTCTTATAACTTGGTTAATATTTTTTTCCGAATGGTTTCTGATGAATTTCCTTGTTTTGGACAACTACAGGCTATGCTGCGCGTGAGCAGTCTCAAAGGGCCACTCAATGAGAAGACCAGGGAGGTAAAGGCAGCGAATGCTCGGGCCGCCTCTACTCTGGACTAAGCTCAGTTTAAGATTGCTCAAAATAAGATTCTGACACTTGATATGTTGTATTCCCAGGCGTCAGCAAATCTGCAAAACCAGCAGAACTTGGACGCAGCAAAGCAGCGGGTGAAGGAGTTCCAAGAGCAGGTCAAGGGCCTTGGGGAGAAGATGGAGACTCTCAAGGAGGCGGAATCCAAGGCGTCTAACCTAGGGGAGACAGTCAAGAGACTTCGAGGGCGGCTAAGCAACCAGGAGACCCAACTCCGGACCATGTATAGGTCCTTGATGGAGGAGGAGAAACAGGCCTTGGTCAAACAAAGGATGGACGATAATGAGGTCATCATACGTGCAGCCTAGGCAGCTGTTCAACCGTTTGCCGATTATCAAACTTGGAAGGCCCGGTTTGATAAGGAAAACAACGAGTTCAATGCCTGACTCCTCAGGGAAGCTCAGGAGGCAGCCGAGAAGGAGGCGGCTACCCAGAACTCCTCAGAAAAGTCTAGCTCGTCCGGCGGCTCGTCTTCTAGGGACAAGGAGGATGATCAGGAGGGAGATGAGGAATCCAAGGAGCATGCGCCGGAGGACAAGGCAGATGCCAATGCTGAGAAGCTCCCAAGATCTTTAAGCTTAATGTTTTTTCTTTCTGTGGCCGAATGGCTAGTTACTCTGCTTTCCGGCTTGTGTGCAGAGTAATCATGTATCTTTAACGACAAAGGGGTTGGCTAATTTGACAATTCCTGGCTTTGCTAGTTAACATTCGCAGTCGTCAATTTTGACGGCTGTTATTTTTATGAACATCCGGTTGTTTGACCGGTTTTATTTATATTAGTGTTTATGCTTAAAAAAATTTCAAAGCTTTCAATTTTCATGCATAGAATTTTGGCCAAGTATTTTAACCTGTATAGTATGCGAATGTTCTTTCCCCTGGCCGGATGTCGCTTGGTTTCGGTTGAGTGGATTGATTAACTTAGAAATTTTTATACTTTAAAGAGTATGAATGGTTTTTGAGTCAATCAATCACTATGGTGATTGCCCCAAACCAAGCGGCAGACGGTCACATAGAGCAAAAGGTTCTATAAATGCATCCGGTCAAAGGCCTCGAGTAATATGGAAAAATTGCTAAATTTTTTAACTTAACATTTTAATTAAGAACATATTGGTCTGCCTGCCTTGCCCCATAGCAAGGACAGGTGGTAAGATAGCCTCTAATCTGTAACAGTGACCGTCATCTGTCTGTACTAGAACAGGCGGAAGACTCGGTGCTTTTTAGATTTCAAGTTAGATTAAATCAAACGACTGCGAGCGCTGCCTGAGCGCATTCGGTAGGGCCGCTTGTTGTTTTCGTAGAGCAATGTTCCACCCAAATGGGAGATGCTTCTCCTCGAAGAATTCGCCCGAATGGATGTCGTCGGTTGCCTGACTCATGTTACAGTCGTACTCATGTTGGAGCAGACGGTAGTTTAAATAATATTCATCCGGCCATTGGCCTCGGTTAAAGAATTAAATAGCCACTAAGTCATTGACTTAGCTTAAAATAAAAGATAACTAATTTAAAAGCTTAGTTTTTCATCCGGCCATTGGCCTCTCGTCACTTGGACGTTAGCTACTAAGTTATTAACTTAGCTTCAGAGTAAGTTTAAGGCCAATTGCTTTGGTGCAGTAGGGGTTGTTTTTATTAAGTTTTTGGGCGTCTGCTGTTGGGGCAGACGATCCCGAAATTATATTTAGATTAAGAATGTGCTTAGCCGTCTGCCTATTGGGCAGGCGGTAGCTCGCAGAATCTCAGCGTTGGCCGTCTGCATATTGTGCAGGCGATACCATAGGGGGTAAGTAGGATCCGCCTGCACATAGTGCAATCGGTACCATAGGGGGTAAGTAGGATCCACCAGCACATAGTGTAGTCGACATCCTTCATTGTTATGAGCATGGTCTTTCTATAATTTATGTAGTCGGTGCTAAAAATAAAGAAAAGAAAATAAAGACAAGTATGAAATGAAGGCAAAATTTCATTAACAAGTCCAAGCTGTAGGTGTCGCCTTTTACTTCTTCATAGATTCGGTAGGAGCCTTCCCAATTTGAGGTTAACTTTCCTTGTTCATTTTCACTACCGCCTGCCTCCATTTTCCGTAACATAGTCCTCAACTATTAAAGGACGCTTGTGTACTCTTTTGTTGTACGCTCGAGTCATTCTCAAACGGTAGATCTCATGGCGCAAGGCAGCATTGCCCTTGCGCTCTGGGAGTGAATCCAATTTCAGGCGCATGGCCTCCCAGCTCGCCTCTTCATCATATAGCATAATCAGAAGAGTCGGCTCATAGTATTCAATAGGCAAGACAACTTCTGCCCCGTATACCATGAGGAATGGGGTCTTTCCAGTTGCCCCTTTTGCGGTTGTTCAGATAGCCCACAGGACGTGTGGTAATTCATCCGCCCATAGGCCGCCACTTCTCTCAATTTTCTTTTTAATGTCGTCTGAGATTAATTTGTTGAAGGCTTTAACTTGGCCGTTTTCTTGGGGTCGGCCGACTGATGCAAAATAATTGGAGATCCCCTGATCTCTTAACCAAGTCTTCAAGTGAGGAGTCTCAAACTGAGGATCGTTGTTAAAAACCATAGACATAGGCACCCCAAAACGAGTGATGGTATTCTTCCAGATGAAGGAAATCACGTCCTTTGTCTTAATGTTTTTGACCGCCTCTGCCTCTACCCATTTGGTAAAGTAATCCACAACCACTAAGATGTAACGCTTGCCGCCTGGAGCAGTCGTATATGGACCCAAAATGTCCATGCCCCATTTAGCAAACGGCACAGGACTGTGGATGGCTGTCAGATTAGTGGCCGGACAATGGATCAATTTGACAAACTTTTGACACTTGTTACATTTTTTAACCATCTCCATAGCATCCGACTATAGGGTCGGCCAGAAGTAATGCCGCTTGGCCCTGACAGCTAAGGATCTGCCGCCTACATGAGAGGCGCAGTATCCGGCATGCAATTCTTCGAGGATTTCTTACCCCTTTTCTAGGGTCACACACTTTAAAAGAGGCTTCATGAAGAGCTCTCCTTGCCTTTCTCAAAGTTTGCAGCCCGTTTTTTCAGCCCGGCCGCCTCCTAAGGTGATTTTGGGAGGGTTTCGTCTGTTAGGTATGCCCGGATGTTATCCATCCAAGTGGAGCTTCGGTTAAGTACTCCAATGGGGTCTTCATCAGATATACTTCTCTTTTCCATGACTTCTCAGAAGACTGACCGAGGCGTTTCACAGGAGCCGGATGAGGCCAGTTTGGATAGAGCATCCGCCTGATTATTTTTTTATCTGGGCACTTGGCTTAACTTGAAGTCTTCAAGTGTCCCAGCTTCAGCCTTGACCACCTGCAAGTATTTGATCATAATCGGATGGGTGGCTTCATAGACACCATTGTATTGGCTTATGACCAATTGAGAGTCAGAGCAGGCATCAATTCTTGTTGCCCCTGTCGCCTTACACATCCGAATGCCGGCTAACAGGGCTTCATACTCGGCCTCATTATTTAAGGCCTGGAACTTGAACCGTAGTGCATATTCATATTTTTCCCCCTTAGGGGACTGACAAATTACGCCTGCACCACAGCCGTTTATCGTGGAGCTTCCGTCCAGATTCACTTTTCAAACGCGATTGATATGATCCGGCTCAGCCGGCCTTGTCATTTCAACAATAAAGTCGGCGAATGCTTGCCCCTTTATTGCCTTCCTTGGTGCGAAAGTGATTCCTGGTCCCTGTAGTTCAATAGCCCATTTGAGCATTCGACCAGAAGACTCTAGGGTTGTCATTAGCCGCTTGATCGGTTGGTCAGTATAGACCGTGATCGAATGTGCCAAGAAGTATGGTTTCAAATTCTTGACAACCATGAAAAGGGCAAGACCAAAATTTTCAACCATGCGGTACCGAAGCTTTGCGTTTCTAAGAACGTGGCTAATGAAGTAGACCGAGAGCTGGATGCCCTCTCTTTTAGCTAAGAGTACAACATTGAGGGCGTGATCTGAAACTGCCAAATACATATAGAGCACCTCTTTGGGCAAGGGACTGACCAACCTTGGCAAAGAGTGCAAATGCGTTTTCAGCTTTTGGAAGGCGGCTTCAGCATCATCCCCCCATTCAAATATATTCTTCTTCCTGATCACCTGGAAGAAATAGAGGCACTTATCACCTGACCGACTGAGAAATCTTTCCAGAGCTGCCAGACAACCGGTTAATTTTTGAACTTCCTTTACAGAATGGGGTGACTGCATGTCGATTACCGCCAGTATTTTTTCAGTGTTGGCCTCTATCCCCCTTTGGTCAATCAAGTATCCGAGAAACTTCCCAGACTCAACACCAAAGACACACTTTTTTGGATTAAGCATGATATTGTGCTGCCTGAGTGTGGCGAATGTTTCTCGGAAGTCAGACAGGTGATCCTCCTGCTGTTTGGATTTGACTATCATATCTTCAATGTATGCCTCTACATTCCTCCCAATTTGATTAATGAAGACTGTATTAATCATTCGTTAGAAAGTAGCAGGCGCATTCTTCAAACCAAACGGCATCACATTGTAACAGAATAACCCCTGATCTGTGACGAATGCCGTCTTTTATTGATCCTTTTTCCACAGGGGAATCTGATGAAAGCCTGAATAGGCATCCATAAAACTCATCAGGGCATGTCCGGTTATAGAGTCGACCAGACTGTCGATCTTTGGAAGTGGATAACTATCCTTCGGACATGCTTTGTTTAAGTCAGTGTAATCTACACACATGCGCCAGGGGCCATTCGGCTTCTTTACAAGCACAACATTCGCAACCCATTCAGGGAAGCTACATGGCTGAATGAACCTAGCGTCTAACGGCTTTTTAACTTTGGCGGCTGCCGCCTAACTTCTTTCCTTGCCATGGTTTCTTTTCTTCTGCCGAATGGGCTTCTTCTTGCGATCCACAGCGAGTTTGTGGACATCAAGATCCGGGCTGATGCCTGGCATCTTTTCCACTTCAAAGGCAAAAATGTCTTTGAATTCTTTCAAGAGTTGGTGCAGACTTATGCCCAACTTAATAAAAGCATCCGTCCCCACCTTAACAGTTCCCTCTAGAAGGCTGTCGTCCATAGGAATATCAGTGTGCTCACCAGCCGGCTGGGGACGGAGGTCATATGACCATTCCCCGATCAGTGATTGCTATTGCTTTTATTTTTTGACCACCACTAGCGGATTAGGCTTTCGTTTCTTAACGGCTGGTGGAGCCGGATGGTCATCCTTGACCTCATCAAGATCAATTGGCTCTTTGCCCTGTACGGCTGCAACTGCCGCACGCTTGACGTCCGAGAGATAGCATTCTCGAGCCGTCTTCTGATCCATGTTCAGGGAGCCAACAATTCCATCATCCCTCTCATACTTGACAAGTATGAGAGCTGGAATGATGACTTCCTTGCACTCGTTAATAGTGGGTCGGCCAAGGATGAGGTTGTAGGAGATAAGCTCCTCGACCACCAGGAACCGCTACCTTTTTCTCCCAAACAGATGGGCAAATCAATGCGTCCGACTAGATGCACAACTCCTCCCCCAAAACCCACAAGGGGATGGGAGACATCCGTCATACTATTCGACCTGTATTTCAGGTTGGATAGACATCTGTATCTAATGATGTTTTAGGAGCTTCCTGTGTCAATTAAGATGCGACCAACCAATTGGTTGACCACTTTGCATTTTATGACCATAGGGTCATCATGCGGCCGACGGACTTTGCCTTTGTCCTTTTCGGTGATGATGACTTCACGGAAGGCGGATGTGCTAGCCGCCTGTCCCTCATCAACATAATGGACCATCTTTCTCAGATGATCCTTGTTTCCTCGGATGGTTGACCACCACCGGCGAATTCTCTTGCTATCGTATAGACCGGTTCCTCATCTGTTTAAGAGCTGATAGCAGGTTGGGGAGTCTTCTTGCTTAACTTCTTAGGATTCGATTTGGAAGCCACTTTGGACTTCACATAAGATTTCAGCGCTCCTTTGACGGCCAGATGGTCAAGCTCCCGCTTGAGGCTGAAGTAGTCGTTGGTATCATGGTGAACATCCTCATGGTAGTGACATTGTTTGTTCTTGTTCCGATTTTCAGCGGAACCTTTCATAGGATTTGGCTTCTCAAGAGTCAGCCAATCCTTAATCTCCGTGAGGATGGAGTAGCTGTCCTTGTGGAACTCGTACCTTGGAACGTACGGCTTCCACTCTTTATTTTTCTTCTGGGCCGGCTGATCGAAGTTATCAACCGCCTATATTTATTTTTTCTTTTTGCTCTCTTCTGGTTTTAGAGACGGCTGAGCAGGCCAACTCTCCTTCTGTCGGTCAGACTTCTTAGAGTCTGACTACATATTAGAGGAGTAGAGCTCGGTCGCCTGTATATAAACGTCCGCCTCCATCAAGGCTCCTTGGAGGGTGCAGATTTTCTTACGGACGAGTTCGAACTTGAAAGTTGACCCATCCTTCAGACCTTTGAAAAAGTTTGTGAAAGCCACTTTGTCAGACAGCCTTGTACCTGGAATTTCACCAGATTGAACCGCCTGACGTATGATCGCAACCCTTCTCTATCTCCCTGCTTCACATGGCCTAAATCAAGGCTCGTTTTCTATGAAGGGATGTTCATAGAGAAGTTAGAAGCAAACAAGAACGCAAGCGTCTTGAAGCTTTTTATGCAACCAGCCGACAGATTGCCAAACCACTGCTGGGCTATGCCCTTCAGGGTGGCTGGGAAGCATCGACACCAGGCGGCATTGTCCAACCCCTGTAAGTACATGAGGTGGGTGTATGCTAAGAGGTGGTCTTCAGGATTGGAAGTACCATCGTAGGTTCCAACCATGACATTTTTAACCTTGGTCGGCTGTTCGGCCTCAGCTATTTCTTTGGAGAACGCAGAGGGCTACTCCCCAAGGTTTTGTAGCCGAAGCTGCCAGTCCAAGGGCTGATAGTTATGTGTCGCATGTCCTCCGAAGAAGGCAGGCTGGATGTAAGGTAAAGCAGGCGGTTTGTACGGTGGTTGGGCCACATACTGCGCCGAATTGATTAGGTGAGGCCCCGACTGCATTAGGGGGCCGTTTGAGGCACATGATTATCTTGAGAAGCCATCTTAGAGATACTCTCCCCACAGACGGCGCAAAATGTTTTGAGGTTTTTTGTGTCCCTCGGGAGAGTTACATGTCAAGACTGGATTCACAAGGTCGCCTGTACTAGCAAAACAAACGGACTGCCGGATGGTCGGTGGTCCGCCTCCGAAGATTAAGTTAGTAAAGTGTTCGGAATAAAACGTGCGAAAATTAAGTTATCTGCTCGGATTCCAAGCTCAGGTGTTGTCTATTTCTTGAGAACTACAGCTTAGTAATAATTGCAATAATTAACGTAACGTGTCCCCATAAATGGTGGGAACGTCCCTATTTATAGGGTCTATGGGAAGTGTGCCCTCCCTAGCGTTTGATGACTTAGGGATTAGGGCATGCCGTTTTTTGGCACCCTCAAAGTTTGGGCCTTGAAGGCCGCCTTTTGAGAAGAGATATCTGAGTGACACGTGTCACACATTTGGAGAGACCATTTGGGCGCCTCCCAGGGCAACATGTGTTGCTCTCTCATTTGTCCACTAGGGGTTATTAAATACCCCAAATCAGGAGCTATATATGCTTGACATGTGTCACCATCTGGAAAGTCCGAGTTGGCACCCCTTCCAGTGACACATGTCAAACTCTAATTAGGCCACTTGCCAGGATATAAAATACCAAAACAGAAAAAGTGATGAGTATCATTTATTGTGCTGAATATGTCTAATCCTTTTTTGTTCTATTTTGGTTTTAGTATGTCTATAAATGAAATAATGATACGTCGTTTGTCCTAAATGTGTCCTCCTCTATTGAAAAAATGATATCCTCAATAAATTTAACATATGTCTTTTATAGTATAATACAAATTCTCCAACAAACTATACATATCCTCCAACAAATTGTCCATATCATTTATTATTGTACATTTTCTTTATCAAATAATGCATATCCTCTTACTAATTGTATATATACTTTATCGAATAACTCATATCCTCCAACAAATTATATATATATATATATATATATATATATATATATACATATACATACATATATATATGTATATATACATATACATACATACATATATATATGTATATATATATATATACATACATATATATATACATATATACATATATATATATGTATGTATGTATGTATATGTATATATATATATATGTATATATATATATATATGTATATGTATATGTATGTATGTATATGTATATATATATATATATGTATGTATATGTATGTATGTATATGTATGTATATATATATATATATATATATATATATATATATATACATACTCTATCAAATAATACATATCCTTCAATAAATTGTACACATTCTCCTACAAATTTGAACAAATTTTATATATCCTCTATCAAATAATACATATCCTCCAATAAATTGTACATATTCTCCTATAAATCCGAACAATTTTTATATATCCTCCATAAAATAATACATATCCTCTAATAAATTGTACATATTCTCCTACAAATTTGAACAAATTGTATATATCCTCCGTTTTTAATTACTTGCTCCATTTCTCCATGTCGGATTTTAAGGAGTAAATGGAGAAGTATTAAAATATGGAGGTAGTGGGGTTGGTGGAAAATAAAAAATTGTAAAAAGCAAAAGTAATGGAGAGAATTGGAGGAGCGAGAATATATGTTGGGTCCACTAGGTGAGAGTAACTGTAGGGAATAATTTCAAGCCTTAATCCCACTAGCTCGAACCCCACTGTGATCATACACTAAAGTACGGTGGCGTCCAAAAGGGAAGAAGATAGAGCAAAAGAGTCGCCAACAAGTTTTTAAGGAACTTGTAAACCGTTCATAGGATGAAGGTTACACCCCTTAACGATCCAAGAGATCGTCAACTCCATAAGGTCATGAACCAAATAAGGGTTCAGGGATGAAGGTACAAATCCAACCTAAAAGAGATTGAACCTGCCCTAATAATAGGCCTCTACTTTATTCTGATCGTATTCATGTGCGCTTTCTGATTAACATGCAATCAATAGGATTAACCCTAAACCTTTTTTCTCTATGTTGGTTGAATTTAATGCATAAACAAACTATTATTGGCGATCACTTGAATTATAATCACAATTAACCCTAACAAGATTATTAATTATCTTATTAAGCGTGATTACAAGTACCAATTCCCTTTAACATGCATAAAAGGCGTGATCAAGAAATAAAGAATAAATAATGTATCAAGCAACATAATCAATAATAATCATGAAGAATAATAATAATCATATCATAAATCATAATCATAATCAAAATCATGCTCATATTAATATTAAAGCACAATGAACATAGCAAGATCCTAGGCATGATACTAACAAGATTAATAACAAACCCTAACATGTCACTAAGCAATAAAAATCAAATCTTTAATCCTAACATGATACTAACACGAGTAAATATTAAGAAGAGCATAGGAAGCATCACAACAATCATATTTAATATTAAAAATACCCTAGACATGATACTAGGAATATCATAATAACAATATAAACATGATATCTACATCATAATATCAATAAAACCATTAAAGTACTTACTTCGATGCCTTGTACCTCTTTCTAATAACAAAATACACACGTTAGTAACTTCAAGGAAAATAATAAACAACAATTAAATTAAATAATTGAAAGAGAGATTTGGGACCAAACCCTCAGAGATTAAAACCTTTCATGTCTAGGGTGAAGGCAACTTCGAATATGGCTAGGTGTTTCTAGATCTTGTTAATGCGGAATTTTGTATGAAAAAACAAGAAAGAATTGAAAGATGAAAGAATACTAAAGAATTAATGAAAACTTGTGAATGAGGAGAATTCGTGAATGAAAACGGAGTTTTTGATACGATATTTATAGAGAAAATCAGCCAAAAAAGATAATTTAATAAAACAGAGTCTGAAGATCGCAAAACGACATTGGCGCCAACCCTGGCTAGCTGGCGCCAGGCGCCAATGGCTAGCGCCTGGCGCCAAGCCTGGTTCCAGGTGCCAAGGCCTGGGGTTGGACGCCAAATTGGATTTCAACGCGTTTTCGAAAATCTGATAAACTTCCCGTACTGGAAGATAAAATAATATAATTTCTTCGAAAATGCTATTTGATCTTGTTTAAAACTCTAAAAAGTCAACAAAGTCAACTTATCAATGCTAATTGAATTAGGAATGAAAAGAACCTTCTAGAAGATTCTAGAAGACTAAAACCATTCCTAATTACATTAGGAATGATAAATTATATTAAGCCCTCCCCTAGATCATTGGGCCGTACATAAAGCTCAAATCGGGCCCAGTTTAGTAAATTACCCATAACTTCCTCAATATTCATCGGAATTGGGCTTATAATGTATCGTTGGAAAGGTCTTTGCAAGCCTCATCCAACTACACCACTATTGGACCCATGTCATGGACCAACAAAACTGGATTGGCTGTTTTCTTAAAATAAAGTTTTCCAAAACAGGGAGAAGAGAAAAGAAATAAAACTTTCTGCAACACTAGACCTTTCCACACTTTCGTTTCATTCAATTATGATTCGACGCGAAAGGTACTCATCACTGGGTTTGGTTTTGGGGAGACACAAATGGGTGTCTACAGTAACTAATTACTAGTAAATATTGTATAAGTTTTCCAAATAAGGAAATGGAGTAAGTATTTAAAAACGACCGCAAATGAAAAGTGAAGAAAGTATTTAAAAATGGAGGGAGTAGCACGTGTGAAGAAAATGATGTCTATCTTCATGTTATTTTATTTTCATTTCATTCCCTCTCCTCAACTAATTTCCCTTTCCTCAAAGCTCTGCAAATAACTGCTTCCAAATTAGAAGATTACTTCGCCTGAAACTATCCTCCTCCGTAATTATAATATTCAACAACCTAGGGAACATTATCGAAGATTATTTCTCTCGAAACAAGCCTCATCCGCATTGATAATATTCCGCGTCCAAGGGAATACTGTCGAAGATTTCTTCTCTTAAAACAATCCTCAGTTGTTTGTGACAACTCTCCATAATCCAGGGAACGCCACCTTGCTGTTTCGTTGTTCACTCGTCTCTGAACAAAGAGCTTCTTTTTGATATGTTCACGCGCCTCTGAACAAAGAGCTTTTTTTCTATATGATTTTCTGAATGATGTGTCCACACGTCTATGAACAAAGATCTTGATAATAGGATGCCCACGCGTCTCTAAGAAAAAGAGCTTGAAAATAGGAAATGTCCACGCGTCTCTGAACAAAAGAGCTTGAATAATATGCCCACGCGTCTCTCGAGCAAAGAGCTTTGATGATATGTCCACGTGTCTCTAAACAATAGAGCTTGAAAGAAATGTTCACGCGTCTCTGAACAAAGAGCTTGAAATAAATGTTCCCCCGTCTCTGAACAAAGAGCATTGGTTGATATGCCCACGCGTCTCTAGAGCAAAAGAGCTTGAAAGAAATGTTCACGCGTCTCTGAACAAAGAGCTTGAAAGAAATGTTCACGCGTCTCTGAACAAAGAGCTTGAATGTTTGTTGCGATAGTGTTCTGAAGAAAAATTTTCGAAGACCAACGTTTGTCGATCTCTAAAGCTCGCCTGAACTTTGCTTTCGCTAAAACCAGTATGTCGGTGTTTCCGTAATGAGCCATATCTTAGGCGCTTTAAGCTAAGCGAGACGATCTTTCATCAGGTCGACCACTTATTGTGATTGTAATCAAACTGACTACTTAATCATGTCAAATTGCTTATAGGGGCTAACTGGCGCACCAAGGAACCCAAAATTGTTGTATGAAGTCGAAATCACCTTTCTGAGAGGCTTCGAGCTCTGTTGTTGTTGAGATATTTCTGGCGCCAAGAATTGATTCTGTCGCCGAACGCTGTGATAAGGTCTTCCCTATTTTGCTGCACTTGTGTTTATTTTTGACTATAGAACTTTGCCAATCCCTTTAATCATCTTAGGGTTGACCTAAGGTTTAGCGTTGCTTGACTCATCGACTTGACACGACTCAAGGTATAAAATTGACTCACTGATTGACTGACTCGAGGTTGACTCGACTCAAAGTGTAATGACACATGTGTTAGACTCAAATCAAAGTGATATGGCACGACATGACTCAATGTGTACATGACTCGTGTGTGCATTGTAATGTGATCGTGCGACTCGAAAATGCTAAAAAAGCAAAAAATTTCCGTCATTTTTGTGGAGGGTACCGACTTTCTCCCGAAAAAGAAAGACGCGAAAAAAGAATCGAAGTTTTTAAGATGCATGTTGAATGAGCTTAGTCAAATGTCATTTGATACTATCTCTCAAGGTTCAAGGATTAATCCATCCTAGGCTATCTCAATGGTCGACTCAATGATGAAAGTATTTGGGTATCTTAGGCACAGAGGCTAAGCACTTTATACTTCGTGATGCAATGACAATTATGGGTGATGTTGATATGATAAAGTATGCGTCAACGTTGTGTTAAGATTTCATGACAAAGGGTTCCTAAGGGAAATATATTTGGTCATGTATCTGTGCAGTGTGTGATAGTGACACTAAAGCTAGGCCACAAGAGCTAAGTGTGTGGAAAAACATATTGTTAGAAGAGCCAAATAATGGTGACTCTTAGGCTAGGTAAGCTAATGATGTAAGGACTAAGCCCCCAAGTCTAGCTCTAAGTGAAAAGGGATGAGCATTGGAGATCCCTTGATATGATCATGGTGTAAGTGTGTGAATGTGAATATGAATGCATGTTTATTACGGCCGCACCTCGATGTAAGGTTGCCTACGTATCTGTTAGGAATCAGGCCGAACGTAGCTCTAGCCGAAACTCGCACAAGTGTGTGTACCTCAAAAAGGTCTTTTAAGGGTTGTAACGCGGTTAGGCTAAAGGTTATAGAAGAAGGGGATAAAGGCTTAAGACCCTAGACAAGCCCCCAAGGTGTGCAACCTTGCTTCTGAATCTTTGTATTTTCATGCATGAGTTTCTACTGTTTTTTTTAGCTCTCTTTGCTTTAGCATTTATTTTTATTTTTATAAGTGTGAGCAATCTCGATCATGCGGTCTATCACTCACTTGGAATTCATGTTTCTCAGGCACGGTACCGAGCACTTGATAAGAGACGCAATCTGAGACGTGTTCTTATCGAAGATATTTTCATATCAAAGACATTGGAACACTTGCCCTTTTGTACACTTTTATTTATTTTTTTTGCTTATTTTAATTTTCTGAATTCACTCATGATTTTTAGAATTGCATAAGTTGCACACCATCCCATCCCAAGGTTAGGTAAATGTAGGTTGAAAAAAGAAAGGTCTATCATTAGACG
Organism: Chenopodium quinoa; assembly: GCF_001683475.1. Classification (NCBI taxonomy): domain Eukaryota; kingdom Viridiplantae; phylum Streptophyta; class Magnoliopsida; order Caryophyllales; family Amaranthaceae; genus Chenopodium; species Chenopodium quinoa. The sequence goes on along the minus strand of NW_018744813.1, from coordinate 2,247,597 downwards.
AGGCTCAAAGTGGTTTATGAAGAAAGGATTTGTAAATTAGAAAGGCGAAAGGAGATATGATGTGGCTACAAGGGTTGCCTTAAATCATTGGTATACCTTGTGTTTAATTCGACATTGTTTTTTTTTTTTTTTAATGCAATATAATGAAATGATCATAGGTAAGGAAATAAATGCTCATTTTATTAAAAAGGGAAAAGAAAATAAAAACTACAAAAATAATCTAAAGGAAAAGAAAAGGTGCCTATGCTAGACTTATTGGGGAAAGGAAAAAATGAAAAAGAAATAGAAAAAGAGGTCATGAAATCTTGTCGTTGAAGCTCGCCTCTTGTCTTGTGTTGTTCGCTTCATCATCACCCGGTCTTCTTGCTAGCTAGAGGCAATGGGATCTTGTTTGCTTCTATGAGATCTTGAATGAGGTTTTGAAACCTGTAGCATTCATCAGTGGTATGACCGTTTCCTCGATGGTACTTGCAATAGGAATTTGGATTCCATCTTGAAGATCGATAATCTGTTGTTGGATCCTCGGTAGGGCCAATAGGTTTGATTAATCCTCGATCATAGAGACGATCAAAAGCAGCATCGTAGGTCATTCCAATGGGTGTGAACTCTCGGCTGGGTTTCCTTTTATATCCTTGATTGTCCATGGCTAAGACATCATTATGGTCAAAGGTACTAACATTATTACTAGAGTGGGCGTTTTCGGAAGAAGAAGGATTGTCGCTCTTCTTTCCTTTCCAGCCAACGTGGTTGCTATTGTTAGTAGTTTTTTGCTTTGCGAGGTCATCTTCGATTTCAATACCTATGTCATAGACGGCTTTGAAGGTATTCAAGTTGTGTTGATAAACATCCTCACAGACTCCTTTTCGGTGGGGACCTCAATCATCTTGGCGGAAGTTTCCCTCCATTTATTAAAGAAAGAAGTAAAGCTTTCATTTTCTTTTTGTCTTAGCATCTCAAGTTGTCTATGGTCGGTTTCAACTTGGATATTGCACTTGTATCTATCAATGAAAGCGTTTACTATCGATTCCCAGGTAGAGGTTTTCTCTTTGTCAAGGGAGAATTACCATTGTTGGCAAACGATTTCAAGAGATAGTGAGAACAGAGAGGGAAAAACCTTCTTATCGATACCCTTAATACTCATTATGGTTTCAAAAGCTCTTAGATGAAAGTAAGGATTATCTGTTGCCTTGAATTTTGGGATGTAAGTGGCGTTGAACTTATGTGGAAGAAGTTCCTTGTCCAGCGAGACCCCTAGCGAACTCATGCCCTGAAATTTATAGTCACTAAATAGCTTGCTTAGACTCTCTTGCATGAGGTCCATTTGTTGTTGCTTCACGGGATCATCAATCCTGAGTGCGAGAAGCTTCAGTGTCTCAGTCACAGTATCTAGTTGGTTCCTGAGCTCATTGACTTCTTCTTGAGTTGCCATTATCCTTTTAGCCTTCCTCTTTTAACGAATCGGTTTATCGAAAAGTGAAACTTGAATAAAGAGGTTGTCCTTGATTAATCGCCCTTCTCTCCTCGACCAAGTACTGTGGAAAAGGAATTTGGGGATATTCATTATTAATTATTTGACTCAAACTTTATTCAACATGCAATGGATGGAGGAAGTGTAGAAAGATTGGAATAGAATATGAAAGAAGATTTAGATGGAGGGATATGAAGAATTAGGAATAGAATGTACCCCCCAACTCAAATGACGGAAAAGACCGACTCATGCATGAACCTAAGACATGGTCATGGTGATGCATACTCGAAGTGTGTGCTAAGACTAGTGAGTGTAGGTGACATGTTGAGACTCGTGTCATGACCATGTGGCTAGACTATGTGACCAAGACTCGATTAATGACTTAACAAGGTGTTATTGACAGCGGAAATTAACCGAATTAATTAGCAAACTGGTTAATTAGACATTAGGTGATGACTCGACAAATAATCCGAATTGTCGGCCAAGCAACAGGACTGGCGTCGCATTATGGTGATTGGCGCCAGGAAATTTAGTAAATGTCTAGCGCTACACACTATAATGTGGCGCTACAGCTCAGACTTTGGCGCCAATATTGGAGCTTCGGTCTGGGAATGTTTTCGGTATTATTAGTCAACTGGGGTATGCCTAAAGTCGTACTAGGTCAATTTTGATTTAAAAAAAACTTTATTGACTCAAATTAATTAATTAATTAATTAATTAATTAAATAGGAAAAGTTCTTTAAGTCATTAATTTTAGTCTTAACACAAATCAACAAACGGTTAAGAGGAACATAGAATATATATGCACAACAAATAATGCACAATTAGTCAAGTAGGCACAATATGATGCAATGAGTTTGCAACCTAACCATGGCTCTAGTTCTCTAAAGTTCGGGATATGGTTTAGTGAATTGAGGGTCCATGGTTAATTGTTCGGATGCACCGCGTGGAAGCCTAACCGTGAAGGGTTGGCGCGAGTGGATGGGACACCGCGAGTTTTAGAAAAGACTCACTTCCATGGTTTGGTGAATTCAACATCTCGGATGTACCCTTTGTTGCCAGAAGCGTTCAATCGGGTAGATGGAGCATGAATTCCCAGAGGGTTATGTCCATATGTAGAACACATATGGGTTTCAGAAAAGTGAGAAAAAAATTCAATCAGGAAGTAGGATCGAGCAAACAATACGAAAAACCGGTCGAAATTAGAACGCATATTTCTGGCTCGGTATTGGGGGAAATTGGCACCAGCAAACAGAGACTGGCGCCAACTTTTAACTGTAGCGCCTAGAGCCAATACTGGCGTTTGGCGCTACGGCTAAAAGTGTGGCGCCAAGCTCTGGCCTTTGACGCTACTTCCCACATGCCTCAGCAGCTTTCTATGCTCAATAAAATCTTCCAGTTTCGCGCGGTGTTATTTCAGTCCTAGTTGTGAAAGACATTTCTAAAATTTTCTACGTGTAAAATCCTATATTTTTTACTCATTACGGATGGTCTTTCTAATGAGAACCTTTTTATGCATATGACAATAAGGTTAATCAACATTACACACATGAAATACTTAGAATTTTTCGAGTCTCATCCACTCATTCTAAATCATTGCCGAAACAAATTCAGGAATTAAAATAGAAATCCTCCCCAGTGGAGTCGCCAAAAACTGTAGGGAATAATTTCAAGCCTTAATTCCACTAGCTCGAACCCCACCGTGATCATACACTAAAGTACGGTGGCGTCCAAAAGGGAAGAAGATAGAGCAAAAGAGTCGCCAACAAGTTTTTAAGGAACTTGTAAACCGTTCATAGGATGAAGGTTACACCCCATAACGATCCAAGAGATCGTCAACTCCATAAGGTCATGAACCAAATAAGGGTTCGGGGATGAAGGTACAAATCCAACCTAAAAGAGATTGAACCTGCCCTAATAATAGGCCTCTACTTTATTCTGATCGTATTCATGTGCGCTTTCTGATTAACATGCAATCAATAGGATTAACCCTAAACCTGTTTATCTATGTTGGTTGAATTTAATGCACAAACAAACTATTATTGGCGATGACTTGAATTATAATCACAATTAACCCTAACAAGATTATTAATTATCTTATTCAGCGTGATTACAAGTACCAATTCCCTTTAACATGCATAAAAGGCGTGATCAAGCAATAAAGAATAAAGAATAAATAATATATCAAGCAACATAATCAATAATAATCATGAACAATAATAATAATCATATCATAAATCATAATCCTAATCAAAATCATGCTCACATTAATATTAAAGCACAATGAACATAGCAAGATCCTAGGCATGATACTAACAAGATTAATAACAAACCCTAACATGTCACTAAGCAATAAAAATCAAATCCTTAATCCTAACATGATACTAACACGGGTAAATATTAGGAAGAGCATAGGAAGCATCACAACAATCATATTTAACATTAAAAATACCCTAGACATGATACTAGGAATATCATAATAACAATATAAACATGATATCTACATCATAATATCAATAAAACCATTAAAGTACTTACTTCGATGCCTCGTACCTCTTTCTAATAACAAAATACACACGTTAGTAACTTCAAGGAAAATAATAAACAACAATTAAATTAAATAATTGAAAGAGAAATTTGGGACCAAACCCTCAGAAATTAAAACCTTTCACGTATAGGGCGAAGGCAACTTCGAATATGGCTAGGTGTTTCTAGATCTTGTGAATGTGGAATTTTGTATGAAAAAGCAAGAAAGAATTGAAAGATGAAAGAATACTAAATAATTAATGAAAACTTATGAAAGAGGAGAATTCGTGAATGAAAACGGAGTTTTTGATACGATATTTATAAAGAAAATCAGCCAAAAAAGATAATTTAACAAAACAGAGCCTTAGGATCGCCAAACAGCATTGGCGGCAACCCTGGCTAGCTGGCGCCAGGCACCAGTGGCTAGCGCCAGGCGCCAATGGCTAGCGTCTGGCGCCAAGCCTAGTTCCAGGCGCCAAGGCCTGGGGTTTGACGCCAAATTAGATTTCAACGCGTTTTCGAAAATCTGATAAATTTCCCGTAGTGGAAGATAAAATAATATAATTTCTTCGAAAATGCTATTTGATCTTGATTAAAACTCTGAAAAGTCAACAAAGTCAACTTATCAATGCTAATTGAATTAGGAATGAAAAGAACCTTCTAGAAGATTCTAGAAGACTAAAACCCTTCCTAATTGCATTAGGAATGATAAATTATATTAGGCCCTCCCCTAGATCATTGGGCCGTACATTAAGCTCAAACCGGGCCCAGTTTAGTAAATTGGCCATAACTTCCTTAATATTCATCGGAATTGGGCTTATAATGTATCGTTGGAAAGGTCTTTGCAAGCCCCATCCAACTACACCACTATAGGACCCATATCATGGACCAACCAAACTGGATTGGCTGTTTTCTTAAAATAAAGTTTTCCAAAACAGGGAGAAGAGAAAAGAAATAAAACTTTCCGCAACACTAGACCTTTCCACACTTTCGTTTCATTCGATTATGATTCGACGCGAAAGGTACTCATCACTGGGTTTGGTTTTGGGGAGACACAAATGGGTGTCTACAGTAACTAATTACTAGTAAATATTGTATAAGTTTTCCAAATAAGGAAATGGAGTAAGTATTTAAAAACGGCCGCAAATGAAAAGTGAAGAAAGTATTTAAAAATGGAGGGAGTAGCACGTGTGAAGAAAATGATGTCTATCTTCATGTTATTTTATTTTCATTTCATTCCCTCTCCTCAACCAATTTCCCTCTCCTCAAAGCTCTGCAAATAACTTGTCACTCATCAAAGCTCAACAAGCTATCTTTCTCTCTCTATACTCTCAAGCTTAATTTCTTCTTCAATGGCATAATGAGTGGCGGTATTAATTTTTTCCTTCAATGGCATTAAAATTCATACTTTCATTATTATTTGTGTTTGATTCTATTTCATAAATTAACTTGTTGAGATCAATTGCAGCAAAATTTCGTCATTCAATTAATGAATTTTGCTTCGTGATTTCATTGACGATTTCATCATAGAGAAGAGAAAATATAGTTGGGTTTTTTTTAAATAATTTAATGAAAGAATATTGGGTTTTAAAAGGGGTTTGTTAGAATTGGGCTGGAAGTCTGGATTACTTTGTTCAGACAACATCACATGAGATTTATTGTGGACAAAGTCCACCCAAGAATTTTTGTTTTGTGGCTTGACTCACGAAATTAATTGTGAGGCAAGCTTCATGCAATACCTTCTCTTTAATTTTTAATGTACAATTAATTATCTGTTGTACACATTGGTTAAGAAATAATCTTGATTGTACCTTATATGATGCATACGTCAGTTGTATGCCTGATGTATGATGAAGATCTTCCGATGATCAAACAAATTTGATGTTTATTTTAATAATGTTAGTGCAAATACTAGAGAATAATGTTGTTTATTACAAAGTCCTATGATTATGGATGTGAAGCAACGTGATCAATTCAAACCAACCATTACATACCAACCATTACATACTACCCATTGACAGTGTGTGGATAACATGAGCCAGAGATCCGTTGAATGCGACAAATTGAAAAGTTATGTTATGTTGTTTGTTTGTTTGTTTGTTCGTTCTGTTCAATCTTGAGGAGTTAGAGTTTTATGAATTGTGGTTTTTATTATTGCAAATTCTGTGTTTGGAATCTAATTTTACGTACCATGCAAACTTTGTTTAATCTAACAAACTTTTTAATCTAGCAAACTATAATTGCTTTACATTGTTCACTTTTCCTCTCCCATTGATACTTCTCTTTGATGGGTTTTGTATTCTAAACCATACTTAGGCCCCGTTTTTTAGAGCTGCTCTACTCTTCCCTACTCTATCTGCTTAAAAATAATACTTAATATTGAAATATTATAATACTCCCTCCGTTTTTAAATACTTGCTCCACTTTCCTTTTTCGCCCGTTTTTAAATACTTGCTCCATTTCTTTATTTGGAAAGTTTTGACAATATTTAATTAATTCCCCTCACCTAGTGGACCCAACAATATTAATTTCATATTCTCTGTCCTTCAATTCTCTCCACTAGTTTTGATTTTTTACAATTTTTTATTATTCCACAAACCCCACTACCTCCATATTTTATTACTTTCTGCAATTTCTCCAAAAACTCCGCGCATGGAGAAATGGAGCAAGTATTTAAAAACAGAAGGAGTAGTAATTAATAATAATAATAATAATAATAATAATAATAATAATAATAATAATAATAATAATAATAATAATAATGCTCTGTTCGGCTCGGCTTTACTTTGCTTCAATCTTCTCTGCTCTGCTCTGCCTATAAGCTCAAAAGAACAAGACAGTGTTTGATTAATTATATAGTTTAATTTCAAATATTGTGCGACAACCTTTAGTGAAACTAGCAAATTGCACTTTATTTGACAAAAACTTCTTGGGAGAGATTTCAAAATTATTTACGGCAGTATTACTCACTATCTCATGTCAACTCTTTAAAACTTCTTGGTGATGCCCCAGGTTTTGTTTAATTAAAATATAATACCTTTAGTTTTAATAATATCTCAAAAACATTATCTTAAGTTTAAATAATAAATTAAAAATTCGAAAAAAAGTATGAGATAAAAAAAAAAGAGTAGTAGTATATGTTTTACAATTAATTAGGGAATTGCATACATAATAAGTTGTTTTTTTAGCAATTACATAATACTACCTCCATTTTTATTCAGTTGACACGTTTTGACTTTAGCACTATTCACACACCTCCCTTTGACCGTATTTTTTGCTTTATACGTAATGAAAAATATAGTCATGTGGGATCTTGTTATATTCCTCACATTATATACTTTCAAAATATCAACTTTTCGTAATTTATCGATAATTAGAGATTTTAATGATTCAATAAGTGCATTGGCAAACGTGACTAAAGAAACGTGTCAACTAAAAAGAAACGGAGGAAGTATGTTTTAAAACTTACTTACGTTATTGAATAACATTAATTGTGGAATAAAAAACAAATACAATAGAGTAAAAAAGAAATAATTTGCGGGAAATCAATGTGGTCTAAATACAATAATGGTCATAATAATTGAAAATTCCAAGGGTTATGAGGGGATTAAATATGATCTAAACTAGGTTAGAACCCGTGCAATGCACGATTTATATAAAACCTATTTTTAATTTGAACATTTTAAAAATAAATCTCTATTATACATGAATATAAATAAGAATTACGTATATTTTATAATTTTAATTTTTTTTATTTTCATCAAAATTATGATTTAGTTTTGTTCAACGTGGTTTAATTCATAGTTCAATGTAAGAGGTCATTTATTAGTTTGCTATTTAAAATTGTTTCAATTTCCTAAAATAAATTTATAGGTTTTAGTTGTAATGTAGAAACTTCCAATATTAAAATTTTAAAAATGTTAAATATGATAACTCTACAAAAAAAAAGGCTATTTCACCAAATGCCACTGAATACTTACAAAATTCACCAAATGCCATCAAAGTTTTCATAATTCACCAAATGCCACTGACAAACAATACAATGACACCTCGTGCCACTAAAAGCATATGGACGTTAGTTTTCCGTTAATGCAATTCTTATTTCACCAAATGCCATTACTTTGAAAAATTATTTCACCAAATGCCATTACTTTTTAAAAATTAATACACAACAATTATTTATTTTAATGTATAAAAATAATACTTTTTTTCAATTTTCGTGGCGAATATTGTTCGGGTACGGTTTTGGGGGGTCATTTTGACCCTTTATGGAGACAAATTAAATTCTAAATTGGCAAAAAAAACATAAATACCTCGTTTTGCATTTTTTTTCCGAAAAAAAAACAATGTCAACATGCTAAATGGGGCATATATGTTATTCTTTGTCAATTTTGAGCTTAATTTGTTCCCATAAAGAATCAAAATGACCCCCAAAACCTTACCCGATCAATTTTGATGGTAAAAAAATAACGACATGCTAATCGAAATATTTTTCAATACACAAATCGGAGCATTTAAGTTATTTTTTTTGTCAATTATGAGCTTAATCTGTGTCCATAAAGGATCAAAATGACCCCCAAAACCTTACCCGATCAATTGATGATTAAAAAATAATGACACGCTAATCTAAATATTTTTCAACACAAAAAACGGAGCATTTAATTTATTTTTTTTGTCAATTCCGAGTTTAATTTGTATTCATAAAGGATCAAAATGACCCCCCAAAAATATACCTGGGCAATTTTTGCCACGAAAATGAAGAAAAAACACATTATTGTTATTAATTAAAATAAATAATTAAATTAAACCAATCATATTATGATACATGTCAAGATTTAATCTTAATGACTAACGGAGTTAACGGCCGTTAGTCATTAATGGCATTTGGTGAATTTTTTAAAAGTTGCATTGGTGAATTTTGAAAACCATAATGACATTTGGTGAATTTTTTAAGTACTCAGTGGCATTTAGTGAAATAGATGTTTTTTAAAAGCTCGATGGAATTTGGTGAATTTTGAAAACCATGATGGCATTTGGTGAATTTTTTAAGTACTCATTGGCATTTGGTGAAAAAGCCGAAAAAATTAAAATAAAGATGACTTCATCATTGCATTTAGGCAGGAAATTTTTTATTGAGAAAGAGACACGTGGACAATGTTGACGTCATCAAATTCTGTTTTAGTAATAGTTAATACGGAAATTTCACCAAATGCCACTAACAAAATTAAAAATTCATCAAATGCCATCGCACTTTTTAGAATTCACCAAATGCCACTCACAAACAGTAAAATGTCATGTCGTGGCATTAATGAGGTATGGACGTTAATAGTCCGTTACTAGGATTCTTAATTCACAAAATGACATTTACAAATTATTATCATTACTTTTGTAAATTATTTCAGAGTAACCCTCTAATCAAATGAGTACTAATGGCTAGTTTATTTGAACATTTTTGAAATATTGTTGGGGTAAAATAGCTGTTGCACCCACTTTGTTGTATAAATATGAGACTTAGAACACACATTGCATCCCTCTACATGCATAATCATGAGTTTGTTATCAAACACATCCTCCTCCACATACGAGTATGCATATGTAAGAGTTCCAAACAAGTTTTGCGGTTGTGGTCGGAAATACGCAATTAGAAGTTCGGAGTCAACATCAAATCCTCAAAGGCTTTATTACAAGTGTGACTCGTGTAATAGTTTCAAATGGTGTAAAGTCCTCAAGCCGAAAGAAGCTCAAAGTAGGGGAAATTGTTATGATAGGGATGGATCGGGACATAGCGATGTGTATGATGAATTGAAGCAATTGAAGAAGAAAGTGAGGCAGCAACAAAAAGTTCTCAATTCTATTATGAAAGTAGGAGTTGTTATGTGTGTAATAGTTATGATTGTAATGATGAAGTGAACAACAATGTAATTGCAATGAAAGTAAATAAATGTTAATTTAAACATTTCTAGTATAATATGATAAGTTGCAATCATGTTCATCCAAAATATTATGGCTACTGTTTTCTGTTCATCTCAAAATAAAATGCCCTTGCTTTCAGAATTTTTCCCAAAAAACAAAACACTTAGGTACAGCACACAGTGGAATATTAATGTTCAAAAATCAGGATTTCATTAACAAATATGATGTGCATTCAAAACGGCAGGGCTGTGGAGTTTATGCAGCTTTCTTTGATCTCTTCTTGGTCTTTGAAGTGCTTGCTTCAGCCTCTGCATTGTTGTTGATTGCTACAGTTGTTGCTTCAGGCTGCTCAGTGCAGTTGTTTGCTGCACTTGCTGCTTCAGCTACTGCACTCTTTTTCTTTGTTGCACATGTCTTCATGTTGTGGCCCAATTCTTTGCATAGGCTGCACTTGACTGAACTATGTCTCTTTCCCTTTCTTGCTTCATTTGCCCCTCTTCTTCTCTGTTTCTTGGGTCTGCCTGCTGATCTTTTCACTAAGGGTGGTAGTATGTCAGGGAGGTTGAATGAAGGCTACTGAGTTTGGTTAGGCATTGGGTGCATATGCTCTCCATAAGTGTTTTTGTATGCCGTCCCTTTGAAATAAGGTGATACAAAATCTGTAGCTTGCAGCCTTTGGTGGTAAATCACCCTGAGCACATGCTTACATGGGATCCCTGAATGTTGCCACTTCCCACAACCACAAGTTCCAGCCCCTAGTTTGATGGGATAGTACACATGTGCATCTCTCACCTCAAACTCATCACCCCCACATGGTGTAGCATAGCAGAACCTGGACTCATCTGATCTTGTTTGTAAGATCTTTGTTGCATACTCAGCGAGTTCCCCATCCCCCATTGAAATTGTTTTATCAAACCTTGGAGCCATCCTTTTCATGCACCATTGCCTTATAGCTGCAAAATTAAAACCAGTTACAAAATTAAACTAGGTTTAAATGGCATTTGCAAAGTGATAAAACATGAGAAAATGCTTGTTTAACCTTCAAGAAGCTTTAACACCGGTAGATCTCTGTATGGCTTGGTGCAAGAGTTAAATGATTCAACAAAATTTGTTGTGTTATGGTCACAACTAGGTCAAACTGATGCCTTGACCAAACTTCAGTGGTACTCTCCAAATACAGAACAACATCTGGATTGTAGGCATGAATCTTCTCCATTGCTTTGTTGAAAACATATGGATTGTAAGCATCAGCAGCAACCCAAAACAGTTTGTGAAATGTTGTTCCACTAAAGCCTTTTGTTTTGCAGTTGTTGTACAAGTGTTGACAGCATATTCTTCTACTAGCTGTGGGAAATGTCTCCATAACTGTTGCATCAACTCCCTGCAAAACCATATTACAAGTGAGGAAACAGTATTGTAAAGTAATAAAAAAAAAGAAAACAAGTGTATGCTAAAGAGACTGATTTACCTTCATCCTGTCAGAAAGAAATGTCCAATCATCTCTGTTGCATCCCTCTTTCTCAAAGAGGCACTTTAAATTCCTCATAAAATAACCCCAAGTCTCAACACTCTCTGTATTGACTATGCCATAAGCAAACACAAATATCTCATTGTTCCCATCAATTCCAACAGCTATTAGCAGTATCCCTTTATAATATCCACTAAGATGGGCTCCATCAATGCCAATAATTGGCCTATAGCCTCTCAAAAAACCTCTAACTTGTGCAGCAAGAGAAGAGAAGAATGCTTTGTACCTAGGTTGGACATTTGCACAAACTTGTGTCCATGTCACTAGTGCATAACTCCCTGGATTGGTCTGCTTGACCATCTCAGCATATCTTGGAAGGAGACTGTAGGCCTCTCCAAATCCACCATGAATGAGCTCCTTGGCAATTGCTTTCACCTTGTAAAGTAACCTTTTCTTCACTTGAATTCTGTACCTTTCCATACAGATTATTTGCAGAGACTCAACTAGGATATCTGGATTGGCTTGAATATCTGATTGCAGATGTCTGCAAAGCCAATCACAGCCAACAATTGGATTTATCTCAAGCCTGCCATAAGTTGCATGCTCCCCTGTCAAAGTCTTGATTGCCCAACTCACTTTGTCAGCCATGCTTGATGCATGGATTCTCCAGTTGCAATCATCTATAGCACAACTTGCTATAAACTTGGTAGGGTCACTCTTTTCAACAAAAACTCCAAAACCTTCTTGTGCACAAAAATCCTTAAACACTTCATAGAATGACTCTTTGTCTGCAAAAAATCAACCATGGCTCTAGTTTAATGCTTCCTAATTAACAATCTCTCCAAACCTTGCCATTCTTGTATGTCTTATCCATTACTTGGGTCCTATCAAGGTAATCTTTAAATTCTTTGGGTGGGCTGTCATCATACATGAATTGTACTTCTTCCTCATCTTCTATGAAGTCAGCAAGATCCAAATCATCATCATATTATTCACTGCTAGATTGAATGTAATCTGAATCCTCACTCTTATCATCATCAGAGCACTCATCCTCACTACTTTCAACCCCAGATGGTGGCTTCTTGTGTCTTTCAGATCTCCTTAAGCTCACACCTTCATCATTACTCCCCCCAGCAACCCTTTTTCCACAGCTTTTTTTGGTTCTAAATCCTGGTGGCCTTGATCTACCAATTTTTTTAGGTTTCTCAGGCATAGTAGTAGCTGGTTTTGATGTTTGATTCACATTAGTTTAAGCTAGAACTAATTCTACCTGAGGAACTGGTGGTGATGGTGGCTGTGGTCCAGGCGATTGTGGTGCTTCAAGTGAAAGAGGTGGTGATGGTGGTTGTGGTCCAGGTGAATGTGGTGCTTCAGGTGAATGAGGTGGTGAGTCAGTTTGGAAATTTTGGTTGTCAGTTAGAGGTGGTGAGGTTGTTTGAGGTGGTGAGGTGGTTTGAGCTGGTGAGGTGGTTTGAGGTGGTGGCTTTTTTTTTTGTGGGTGTTCTCTTCCTTTTCCTTGGGGTCATATTCCTCCTCACACTTGAGGTTTTTGGTTGGTTGAGAGGAGAAGTTGGTTGACAGTGTTTAGGTGGGGTAGATGGTTGAGTATTTTGCTCAGGCTCAGGTTGACATTGCCCAGGAAAAACCTCATCAGCTAATGGAGTCTTAAACACTCTTACATACTCATCCTCCCCCCCATCTACATTAGCAACAGGAACCTCAACTGCAACTGTAAAAGGTTCCAGTTCCTCTAACTCTCTATCAGCTTGGGCCTTTTCAGCTTCTAACCTAGCCTTCTCAGCCATGGCCTTAATCCTTTTTTGCCAATTATCCTCAGCATCCTTAAACACCAGACTATGACTTTCTTTTTCCTCTAAATAGATTACTATTGTTTCCTTATGTCCAAACCACTCCCACATTTTCAGCATATCCCTATCATAACACAACTCCAACTTCCTATTAGTTCTAGGTGGCAGTACATACAAACTAAAGTACTTTGGAAGGATCACATTTTGCTTAACAGAGTCCTCAAACATAAACTCATACAAGTCCATTAAACTTGTTCTGTCAGTATCATCAACTAATACATTAAACCCCAGATCTCTATAATGGACATCAAGCCACACTTTACTCATCCTATAAACAACAAATTACAGACACATTACTATACTGAACATCAACACATATGATTCATATCAACACATATGATTCATATCAACAACCACATACCAAACCCTAACATACAAGTACACAAAATTGCGAAATATGGAATTGAAAGACCTCACAATCACAAAACATAAAAATGTCAAATCAATACCAACCAATAACAATTTTAATATCAAATGTAACAATAATTCACACAGTCAATTCAAGTAATCACATTTAACATGAACGTTTCAAAAAACCCTAACCCTAACTCAATTTTCGCAAAAAATGCCAGATTCAAAACGCGAATGGAAAAGCAAAAGGGCGATTATTACCTTGAATGCTATGTCGAACACCCCAAACTCAAATTCAAGAGCTTTTTGCTTCTACTTCCTCCCCTACTTGTCACTGTTGTACTGGTTCGCGCAACTTCAATCGCAAAAAAAAAAGATTAAATTTTTAGGAGTGTTTTGTTCAAGTGTTAACGAAAGCTTCTAGTTTGAGTATGGATTTGAGAGTTTGAATGAGGGTGAAAGTTCGAAGAACAGAGAATAAGAATGATGGAGTTTTTTTTATCTAAATTGAAGAAGTCAGAGAGTCAATGATCATTCACGCGCCATTAACCCCAAATAAGGGTATAATGGTCATTTCGCATTAACGGACTGTTAACGTCCAGACCTCATTATTTGCACGACATGACATTTTACTGTTTGTGAGTGGCATTTGGTGAATTCTGAAAAGTGCGATGGCATTTGATGAATTTTTAAATTTGTCAGTGGCATTTGGTGAAATTTCCGTAGTTAAATGCTAGATATGTATATGTGGCATCATGTCATCATCCATGTGTTACTATGTAATAGATTTCATTGTGCCATGGAGTGACAAATGTCGTCAACATGTCGTCCCTATAAGATGTAATTATATTATAGATTGAAGTTGAAATCAAAAAAGGAATGTAGTTATGCTTATTAATTGAATAATAAATAATAAAACAGTATGGAGTAATATAGTATTGAGTAGTGATGGGTGTCATAAATGGCACCCATTTGATGAGTATTTAGGTTGTTTTCCTCCTCTTTTCATAGCTTTCATGCTCAATAAATGCCTAGTTTTATGCATTTGGTCTTGGTTTTACCTTTCCTCTCTTATTTTGTAGCTTTTGTGCATTTTGTTGGGTTTTCTACTCTTTTCTCCTTTATTTGCTCTATTTTCGTGGTTGTAGGTATTGTACGAGGTCCGGGTCTTGATATTGGTGATTTACTAAGGTGGAAGATTCTTTTGGAGCAAGATCATGGCAATTGGAAAGCTCAAGATGCAAGGAAGTGGATTCTCCAAGTTCTAGCTCTTGCGCTCTCAAGCCGTGCTCTCATGAAGATGGGGTGTTGAACTCACTATCAAGTACCTTTTGGGACTGCCACTCTTAGTGTTCATCATCATCATATCGCGTGTCCATTTGAAGACGTTAGTGAATGCACGAAGCCGCGAGAAGATCCAAAGAAACCCATAAGAATGCGAGCGCGCAGCCATACTACGCGGGCGCGCATCCTTGCCGGCGCGGCCACGCCTTCCTAGGTATCCGTCTTTCTCGATTTTTGTTCGCGCCTCCTATATATATCTTTGTAACTCGATTTTTGGGGCAAGTTTTTAGGAAGTTTTCATTTTAGATTTTGATCATAATTTTAGCTTAGTTGAGAGCTTCTCTCTCTAGTTTTAGGGTTAGTTTAGGAGTAGGTTTTAGAGAGAGAAAGTAAGGAATTTCAATGGTGAATGAGAGATTGAAGATTCAATGGTGACAATTGTGTTGAAGATCTTCTCTATTATCAATGAGCATTTCTAACTCAATCTCATTTTATTGCTTTGTTTGATTTCTTATTTGTTTGGTTTGATTTTGATGATTTGATCTTTGATTAGTGTAATTGTTCTTCATATTTTGTTAATTCTTGATTTCTTTAGTTGTTTGTTGATTAGATGATGATGTTAGAGTATTTGTTTGCTAGGTATTGGGTAAAACTTGTATGATTGATTGATTGTGCATAATTTGGGGATTGTGTTGATTACTGTTGAGATTAAATCGATTAATGGAAGTTTACATGTGTGTAATTCGATTAGGCCTTGAGAATTATGCTAGATTGCATTGCAGTTTTTAATGATACGGACCATTAATTTAGGAATTGCAGTTGTTGATTGAGCTTGTTGACTCTTTTGATTGAGCTTGCTATTAGTCTTCACAACCATTGACTTGCATGTATTTTCGAATTGCTATAATTGTCGGAAAACCCTTTGTAGGAATATTGTCTTCTTCCGACGGAATTTCCGTCGGACGAAAATTCCGTCGAAAGAGGTTTTTCAACATTAGGAAAATCCCAATTTCGTCGGAAACTGTTTTTACGAAATTTAAAAAAAAATACGCCGCGCCACCACCGACACGACGTATCACCCACCTCTAACCACCAGCCCCCTAACCCATTTGGCCGTTCCACTACCCACAACTACCAAATCCCTTACCAACCTAAACCTAATCCACACAAACGAGCCTAGATCTACCACCCCACCTAAATAAACCACCCCACCACCCACCAAAAACCACCTCCACTACAACCAAAACAACCATCACAACCCAAAAATTAAAAAAAAAAAGGAAAACAATAATAAAATCCCAACCCAACACTCAACACCCAACCCAACACCCAGAAACCCGAAAACAAATTGAAAAGAGGACAAAAAAAAGTAATAATAAAATCCCAACCCAACACTCAGAACCCAAAAAATTAAAATCCCAATCCAACACACGGTAACCCAAAAAAAATGAAAACAGGACAAAAAATATAAAAATTCAGAACAAAAAAATTAAAAACAAAAGATAAAAAAATTGTAGATCTACTACACTTACCACAATGAATCAACCACAGCAACCAAAATTAGTCTTGAAAAAATTCGACCATGGCAACGCTAGAACTAGCATTTCCATGGTTGAACTTGACCTTTAAACCATAAATTTAATATAAAAAAAAACACGTCGGAGCATTTGAAGGCTAGCTTTGCCAGAATTTCACAGCGAAGAGGAAGAGAGTAGAAGGAGTAGCGAAGGAGAGGAGAAGGAGTAGTGTAGGCGTCGTTCGATGTGCGCCTACGTTAAAGCATGTGTGAATATGCTTGGCACTCTTAGGAAGTGGGAATTGACGTATACGATTAGGGACAATGAAGTAGGGAGTCGCCAACAATTTTTTAAGGAACTTGTAAACCGTTCGCGGATCATAAAAGGCAACTACGATAAAGGGACAACGATAGGCAACAACGATTGACCCGTGAAGGTTACACCCCATTCATAATCCATGATATTACTAACTCCATATGGTTCAGAACCACAAAAGGAGGATCGGGGATGATGGTACAAAGTGAGTCATGGAGTCACATTCGCCCGTATTTGCCTCTACTCGATTCTTATAGTGAAAAGTGATTCTTGCGATCTCAAAGGCATACAAACAAAATATTCAATTTGCTCCAAACTATTATTAGGCTAAATTGGTTAAATATTAATGCAACACATAATTCTAAAATATTTGTGATCACTTGAATTAAATAACAAGATTAAAAAGGAACCTAAACCGGTTGTCTAAATTATCTTATTAGGCGTGATTTTCAATTACATATTCCAACATGCAATATAGTGATCATAATAACAATAGAATAAACATTAATATTGGAAGCAATTTTACAATAATAGCGTTAGTCAAATCAAATATAAAATAACCCTAATCATGATACTAGCAATATTAAAATAAAATAAGAGTAATTAAATTAATTATGTACTCACATTCCGCACGTTCCTTTAAATTGCTACATCATGAATAAACTGTTAGTAAATTCAATTAAATTATAAATCAAATTGAAAAAATTAAATTAAATAAAAAGTAGAGTTGATTTAGTCCAAACCCTCAGTCAATTATACCTTTCACGCCTTGGTTTAAGTATAGAACTTTGGGTATTATATTGACTCCTTGGAGTGCTTAAAGGAAGGAATGGTGAAAGAATGGGGAGGCTAGTGTTTAGGCTAAAGAGGGAGAATAGAATTATTTGATTATCAAGCTTGTTGATGATTGAAAAAGGGGATATATGACCTCTATTTGTAGAGAAAAAAGAAGGGTCTAAAAAACAAGATAAGATCCGAATTAAATCAGAATAAAACTCGATAGACTGCAATTTTTGCGGTTTTTGTTTTTAACATATCTTTTGATCAAGATATCAGAATAAGATAAATAAGATGAAATTGGAAATCTCTTGAAGTCTAATTTCTAACCCAATTAAAATTAGATTAAAATATTTTTTAGAATAAAAGACATGGCCAAAATAGTGAGACGGTGTCAGTTTTGGATAGAGTTTGACATTTTATTCATATCTTTTCCGTTATAGCTCGGAATTGATATTATAATATATCATTGGAAAGATAATTTCAAGGGCTATCCAACCATAAAAAATTTTGATAAAACATTTGAGTCACAAAAATCATATCTGACTATATTTGAACGTCTTTCAATTCAGATAGAAATAGGATTTTCAAAAAGAAAAATTTTATTCAATTTCAAACTCTTTAATCTTATCTTTTCAAAAACAATAATTAAGATCTTTTAGAAACTTATAGAAGTTTCTAATTAATCCTAATTGGTTAAGGAATGGGATTAAATAATTTGGACCATCCACATGATCATTGGGTCGTAGGTAAGGTGGGCTTAGGTTCGGTTTGGGCTCAATTTAATATTTTGGCCATAACGTATTCGTTATAACTCGGATTTGGGCTTATAATATATCGTTGGAAAACTCTTTTAAATCCACATCCAACTATACAATCATTGAACCCAGATAATCGGCCAAAATATACTGGACTAAACGTTTTTATAAAAAGGACACGAAATGAATTATTTTTGGTTTAAAGGCTCGAAAAGAGGAAAATAAGTTATGTTTTGGGGAAATGGGATAGGAGTAGGGTTGGTTTTATAAAATGGAAATATGGATTTAAGAACTCCAAGATTCAATACTCAACCCGACCAATAATGGCGGTGAAAGGTTGTTCATCATCGGGTCTGGTTTTGGGGAGACATTTTTAGGCGTCTACAAGTAGCGAAAGAGAGGAGAGATAAAGAGAAGAGAGGGAGACTTAAGAGAAGAGAGAGAGTAGCGTCGAGGAGAGAGAGAGGAGAGATAAAGAGAAGAGGGAGATTGAAGAGAGAGAGGGAGTAGGGTGCGGCGAGAGAAGAGAAAGAAAGGGGAGCTAAAATTAAGGGTAATGGGTTAGGCTTAGCTATTTATACAAAGTTTTATTTTCTTAAAATAAATTAGTCATATGCCTTTGTGACGGAAAATTCCTTTATTTCCGACGGATTTTTCCGTCAAAATATACTTTCTTACGAAAATTCCGTCGGAACTCTTTGAAAATCCGTCGAAAATTTCGCAGTTTGCGACGGATTTTCGTGTCCGTCAGAGCACTTCCATTGGAAATCAGCCTATTTCAGGTAGTGTTAGTGATTACCTTTAATCCTTAAACTTCGACCTAGCTTAGGCGCATAATTGAGAGCTCTTTAACATTATCGTTCCTTTGGGTTCGACCATTGACTTGCCTCTATACTTGTATATAGGTTTGTTAAGTGTTTATAAATTTCGTTTGACAGCGGGAGGATTAGTTTCAACGACCTAGTTTACCCCTCGTCAAGTAGTTAATACAAAGTTGCGAAATAAGGAGCATTACGGTCAAATTAGAAAGTTATATTGTGTAGTTTAAATCATTCTATTAAGAACAATAAGTATTACAAGGCATTGATAGTTTTAATGGTAATTGTTGTTCTTATGTTTAGTGGTTCAAATCATATTTCAATCATAAATTTGCAATGAATTTTGATATGTCATTGCTCATGTGGCGCCAAATTTATTAAATGAAGGATGACACATGACAATAACATGTTATCACATTGAGTTTTAATAATAATATAGATATACAATGTATCTTTAGATTGATAGGGAATTTCGTGCAAATTACACTGATTTAATTAGTAGTAATTAAGATCATAGTCATCAAATTTGTCATCTCATTAGTTCATAGTATTTGATTAATCTAAATTTATACTTAGTATTTAAAAACACAAACCATCATCCTCATCATGCCACATGTAAATTATATTTTTCACCAATGTCACATGTCATCTCATTTAACCTTTCTGATTTTAAAAAAAATACACTAGCTTGAATTCAATACATGAATGAATGTTTGGTTCACTTTCCCCCAACTTAATATCAATAACAATTACATTCAATTTTCACCCCCTTTTTATCTTTTATAAACTATTCATTTTCCAATAAAAACATATTATAAAATTAAAAATTATATTATATACCTATAAACAAACCGTGCATTGCACGGAACAGAAGGCTAAGCTAGTTACTAATTGAAAAAACAAGGCAGTTCAAAGTTTGTCAATATTCTAACCCGAGACTCTTTGAATTGATAATTTATTTCATCATTAATGACAATAAGAAATATAAATTGATACTTTTAGACCTCATGTGTAATACCCCGTATTTTCATATGTATTTTCTAATTAATTAATTAAGAATTATTCTATAAAAAGGGTATTTTAGTAAATTTATTATTTGGAGCCAAAATAATATTTGCTTTTTGGCGCCAAAAGTATTTGAAAACCAATCATTATTTTCGATAAGATTTATTATCCATTTATCCTATTTAAAAACCGGATTATTTATATATTTCGGATATTTTAATTAAAGCAAAATTATATTTTATTAATTATATTAAATGGCCCAAAATTCCCACTTATTTATCTAGGAAATTCGGATTTTCTATGTATAGAAAATCTGATTTTCTTAGTTAATTATTGGTGAATAATTGGTATTTAATTAATTAATTAATTATTTTATATTATTTATACAATTATTTTTATTCCTTAAACCAAGCAAAAATCTTCCTAAATAATACTAAGGGAATTCGAAGATTTGAGCTATTGTAAGCTCAATATTTTCAGCCTTATTATATTATTTTGGGGGAAATTATTTTGGTAAATTGTATTATTAATTATCTCCCAAATTCTCTTATTTTCCTTAATTGTAATTCTCCATCTTTTTAATATCTAATCATCATATTTTCTTTCCATAATTATTCTCACATCCTCTTTCCATACTTTTTCCATGATCTAGCCTATAAATACCCCTTCATACCTCTCATATTCTTCACACCAATTCTCTTCTTTTCTTCTCCTCAATTTTACACAAATCATCCCGTTTATCTTTAAAGCCAATTTTCAGGAAATTCTGGTCATTTTTGGGGTATTGACGTTTCACAAACGATTGTTCCTATCAACAAATCCTTGAGGTTAGGCTCAAGAATCACCTAATTCGGAGTTATATTGAAGGAATTATGGCCTCTGCAAGTTCTGCCTATTCTTTCCAACGAAAATTCAATTCTCTTTAAACCTATTCCTTTATCTTCTTCATGGTTAGTTTTTCAAAATACAAATACCTATTTCAAAGCTTTAATTTTATATTAAAGTATTATTTTAAAAGAGTTTTATAGTCCATGCACATTAGATTTCAGTTTATGTTGTGATAACCTTATGGTTATGTTATTTGCAAGGTGTATTCGTGATTGAACTTTAAAAGTGCAAAGTGTTGATTGATATTCAGAATCAAGATTCTTGAGGTTATTTTTGTGTGGTTTTTCTAGAAAGGATCAAGGTACGTTTAGGTGGCTAGATACCTTTGAAAGTGATTGGTTTGAATAACGTGTTTTACATGATTTGATTGATGATTAAAATAAATTGATTTGAATTATGATTTTGAAATAAATTATGTTTGAAGGTATTGATTTTAATAAAAGTATTTTGAATGATTGATTTTTAAATCATGTTTTGAATGGTTTGGATTAATTATCGTGTTTAAGTAAATGAATAGATTTTAAAAGGTTTGTTGAATTAAATAAAGGTTTTTCAAGGAAGAGTTGTTGATTTTGAAAAGTATTAATATGAGATTTTATTCTCAAGTATTTATTTACAAGGTTTTATTTTGAATGCATGTGAAATTATTAAAAAGGAGTTTGAATTATATTGGAATTATTGGATATTAAAAGGATTTATTGAACCATTGAATTATTATTATTAATGCTTTATAAGCATGTTAGTAATCCCACTATGCGGATTTGGTTTATTTATAAGGCCTTGGACTTTGTATGACCGGGTCTTTCCTCAAGAATAGCCTTGTAATATAAGGAGACTAGCTTGAGGGGTGTGCACACTTGGGTGAGGAATTGGATTAAAAGGAATTGGCTCTTAATAAAGAATTGGTTTTATGATGTAATTTTGTTGTTGCAATGAGTTATAAAATTAAGTTCTTGAAGAAAATTGACCGATTAATACATTTTGGAAGAAGAAAGCAAGCAAATAGACAAATTTAGAAAAAGTTGTAGATCCAAATAGCACAATGTACATTAAAATACAATAAAATGTTTCTTTTCCATATACTTACATGATCCAAATTATACAATACACATTAAACATGTAACCAACCTTATAACATATATGTTTATTAGAATATAATACAATGTACATTATAATACAGTAAAATGTACTTTTTCATATACATACATGATCATTTTACCAAATGTACATTTACTATATGAATAATGTTCCTTAATATTATCATGTTCTTTATTAATATTACAAATGTTCTTTAGATTTACAAAAAAAAAAAAAAAAAATGGATGTGCTTTATAAAATAGTTACGTAGTATATGTTCCTTACAAAACAAATATATGTTCTTTACTGACTAAATGTTCATTCCGCCTTGTTTTTTTTTAAAGAAAACCGGATGCACCAAGCATGGTGCATCCGCCTCCATAAAAAAAATTTCATGCCAACATGAGGTCTAAAAGTATTACCAGTGTTTTTCCCATTCATGACTACGATAATTCTTGATGTGGACTTTTTTTGTTTTTCCCTTGAAGTTTAAGGCTCTAATCTTGTAAAAATTGGGGGGGGGGTGCGCTTTGAGGATGAAAATTCCCTTACCTTATCTACTCTTAACATTTATGGGCTTTTAAAAAAAAAATACATGGCCAATACAGGCACGCCACAAACACAAAGCTATCGTGTTTACATGATGTTGATACAACACAACTCCAACCTAAATGCAACCTGTTTTGGGTGTTTTTGTCCCTTGGGAAAGTTACAGCTCAGAGACTGGTTGTCCGTGGCTTGTACCTGCAAAAAAACGGAGACTCCGGGTGGTTGGAGCTCCGCCTCCGACGATCAAGTTAGTACTTGAAGAATAACGGTAGAAAGTGCGGAAAAAGAGGTGAGATCTTCTCGGATTCCGAGATCAGGTGATTCTCTGATGTAAGAGAATGTAGGGTATGATGTAATAATTGTAGATGTCCTAAATTTGGGGGAAATCTTCCTATTTATAGGGTCTCTGGTAAATGTGCCCTAGATTATGTCATTTTGATCTAATTATTATGGGCTGCGCCGCATGGTGGCTTTCTCGGGATTTGGGTCGATGAATGTCGCCTTTTCTTCCTAAGTTCAAGGAGAGACACGTGTCAAAAGGAGATTGGCCCAATTGAGATTGGCCCAATTTGGACCAACAAAAGTATGACACGTGGCAAGACCTGATTGGGCCACATGGCATGGGTAAAATAACCCAAAACATTTGCCCCTCACATATGTGACGTGGCGCGCCACATGGCATCTGTGACACATGTCACTCTTCCATAGGTGGCAATTCAAAAAGGGTTTTATTTATTTATTTATTTTTTTTCTGTGAAAAAATTAACTTTTCACATTCCGAAAAAATTACAAAATTATCCTCAAATTTACCCCTCTATAATACTAACTTTACCCTTCTAGTTTTGGACGTTTCCAAAACATTTTAGAGAAATAAAGTCAAAGAGTTTCTAGAGAGAGAGAGAGTCTGCCTACCGTTTGTGTGTGAACTTAAACCTTGAATTTTCCCCGCCTGCATCAGCCGGTTATCAACCGCCTGTGCCTCAAGCGAGCAGGTTCTTTTTTTGCAGCAACTGAATCAGATCTCGCCATTTGCCCCCTTTAAGAGACAAACGTAAGGTACCGTTTCTACCCCTCTCAACTCATTTCAATTTTTTAAATTCATTCAATAAATGGACTCATCACCAACACACAGTCACACACGGCACGGCCTAAGTCAGTAGTTGTAGGCGTCGCTCGAAGTGCGCCTACATTAGAGCATGTGTGAATATGCTTGGCAATCATAGGAAGTGGGAATTGACATTACGAATAGGGACAAAGCAAAGTAGGGAGCCGCCAACAAGTTTTTAAGGAACTTGTAAACCGTTCACGGATCATTATAAGGCAACCACGAATAAGGGACAACGATAGGCAACAACGATTAACCCGTGAAGGTTACACCCCATTCATAATCCATGAGATTACTAACTCCATATGGTTCGGAACCACGAAAGGAGGATCGGGGATGATGGTACGAAGTGAGTCATGGAGTTACATTCGCCCGTATTGGCCTCTACTCGATTCATATAGTGAAAAATGATTCCTGCGATCTCAAAGGCATAAAAACAAAAATTCAATTTACTCCAAACTATTATTTAGCTAAATTTGTTAAATATTAATGCAACACATAATTCTAAAAAATTGTGATCACTTGAATTAAGCAACAAGATTAAAAAGGAACCTAAACTGGTTGTCCAAATTATCTTATTAGGCGTGATTTTCAATTACATATTCCCTTTAAACATGCAATTTAGTGATCATAAATATAATAAAATAAACATTAATATTAGAAGAAATTTAACAATAATTCCAACGATATAAAATTGTTAGAAAAATAATAGAAATAAAAGGAACATAATTCTTACTTTGATTCTGTTTGCTTGCAACTACAAAATAATAAACGAGTTAGTAACTTCAAGGAAATAATAAAACAATAATTAAATTAAATTAAATAAAGTAGAGTTGGTTTGGGGCCAAACCCTCAAACAGTTCTACCTTTCACGCCTTAGCTTAAGGGCAGAACCACGAGTAAAGTATGGATTATTGGGAGTGCTTGAAGAAGGAATTTTGAAAGAAGAAGGGTAGGCTAGGTTTTAGGCTAGAGCATAGAAGAGAGAAAAATAAAGAATTAATTGATGCCCCGTACATCAGAAATGAGGGGGTATTTATAGAAAAAAATGTGCTGAGGGAACACACAGAACCCTAAAATGATAAAAACCCAAAAAAAGTATACCGCATCACGGCAAAGTGTACCGTGAAACGGGAAATCCCACCGTCAGATGGGTTAGTTTCCCGTGACGCGGTGGACTATTGTCGTGACGCGGGAATTTTTTGTCCGTTTTTTTGTCTAAATTCATTTTTAACTCAATTTTGTTCAATATTTTAATCGCCGATTGATAATTTCGGGCCATTTTCTGTTTTATTATTATTTGGGCTAAAATAAGAAAATAAGTAAATAAAAAAAATAAAAGGTTTGGGCCAAAATAAATCATAAAACAATAAAATAAAAAAGGTTTGGGCTGAAATTAAAAAATCTATGCTTTGACCAAACATCAAGACTGATCCATGAACTTTTCAAAAATTGAATTTAATTAAATACGATTTTTTAAGCACTCTCGGGATTAAATACTAAACCCGGCCAATAGTGACGGTGAAAGGTTGTTCATCATCGGGTTTGGTTTTGCGGAGACATTTTTAGGTGTCTACAGTAGTTAGTCGGTCACCTGGGATGGCTGAGTCTAGGACTGGGAGTGTCGGCTCTGGTTGCATGGAGCAATATTATACTCCCCAACTGACAATCTATGTGTCTGTGAAGAACACGATGGCTAGAACCAAACAGACGGCCACCAGACAGCGTCGAGGAGACGGTACTTTGGAAGTACCGTAAAGAGAGGTAACCCCAGTTAAGGGGTCTCAGGGTAACAAAGGTTCTGAGGATTATTCCCCATCTGGCATCACAAGAACCCCCAGCGATACAATTTTGCATGAGGGTGGAGACGGTGAAGAGACCGTTTCCTTGATGGAAATCGATCAAGTTGACCCTGTACACCGAAACGGGGAAGAGTCCACTTCTAGGTCAGCTGGTGACCAAAGGGATGATGAACAATCCGCCTCAGGGTCAAGCTCTGAGGATTAAAGTAACACTCCCCTTCCTCCGCTTGAGGAGATGGAAGTTTAGGAGAGAAAAAAGTGGGAGGATAAAGACGATCCTTTCCAGATTCATGTCTCTACTAAGGACAGAGACATCATGATAAACTGTATATAGGGTTTTGTGAAGAAGCGGCCCTTGGGTAAGGATTATACCATCCGGGTGCCGCCTGTGCTAGATACTATTGCCTAGGAGGATGACCAGCCGAACGCCGACGCCTACTTTGGATGTTATGAGGCGGCATTTCTGGAAGGTCTCCGCTTTCCTCTTCACTGTGCGGTGAGAGCTATTCTTAGGGCTTATGGCCTAGGAGTCTGGAAGCTCTCACCAAACTTATGGGCCAACATTCTGGGGTATGTTGCCGCCTGTGAGATGCAGAACTTGAACCCCAGCTGGCAGGCGTTTACCCATATGCATTACTTTAGTCTCAACCAAGGCGGCTGGAGGGCGTGGTACACACTAACCACCCTTCCAAAGTATCAGATGACGTTGGAAAAAGTGTCCAAGTACGAAGGTTGGAAGACACGGTTTTATTTGTTGTCTGCCCCAACCCATAAAGAGAAGCGGGAGATGCACCGGTACAATAAGAAACCTAACCTTCTTGGTTTGCAAGTACGCTCTCCCCAAAATACCGGAGATGACTATGACGCAATCATGGAGATCGAGTTTTTTAAGCTCCATCCGGAGACTCTCTCTACCAGGGACGTAATCAAAGTCCCTAACAACTGGATTCCCATGTGCGCATGGTTTAAGGACAAGGCGTTCTTGTCTACCTGCGGCCTCAGCACCATGTTTCCAAGACTTATGTCTGACTGGCATCCGGCTTAATGCCGCTTGTATTTCTGCTACTTAATCACATTTTTAATGTTTTTGTTATCTTTTTGCAGAAGTGTACCCCAAACGGTGCTCTGCTCAGATAAGAAGAGACCTGGTGGAGGCCAAAGTTGCCAAGCTAAGGGCAGAGGTAAATTCCCTTTACATCTCTTCATTTTATCAGGCGCTACTAGATGCTAAGCTTTGTTATTGATGTTGCAGGGTAGAGAGCCTCCAAAGTCCTTCACCAAGAACCTCTTCAAGCGGGGCCTGGAGGATGCCCCTACCCCAACCAAACTTTCTAAGTCTGCGAAAGTGACTTCAGGTAAGACGGGCCCAGATGGGTCCTCCGGAAAGAATAGCCTTCGCATCGGGGGGAAGAGTGTAACCGTTAGAGGCTTCGGAGTGGGCTTTGATATGTTCCCATCCGGCCTCACTACACTTGTGGGTGGAGCAATCCTAGAAGCTTCTGAAGGTAAATTCAATCCCTTCAAATCCCCGCCTGATTTGGGCTGGCCTTTGCGAGTGAAGTCACACTCGCAACAAACTTCTTCGTCAGACAGCCAGCATCAATCTGGTGCCGCCTATATGGCTCACTCACCTTTAACGTCTGCTGAAGATCAATCCCCCCCGATGGCCGGATGTCCAGGCGTATGCTTGGGCCATGCTGGCGGCTGTGCATAAGAGGGAAAAGGATGCTATTCCCGACATTGAGGTGTTCAATGTCGAACAAATCTTGGCGCTGCTGTCTGAGGTACACTTAGCTCTTTTTTCTGCAATTAAGCGTAAAGTATCCCGCATGATTGACACCGCTTGCTTTAGCATACCATGCTCAGGGTTGAGGGGCTCAAGCGGCCTTATGCCTGACAGGGTAAAGTCGTATCCCCAAATCAAAAGTAATTCCTAAATCCTCTAACTAATGTAGATAGGGAAGTAGGGTCGAATTCACAGAGAAAGGGATCTTTCTATTCCTAAATAACTAAAATAATCTAGATTATGAAGTAACTAATATTTATAATTGAAATAATAAACTAAACTATAGAGATCAAGAATAAGGAGAAAATAATATATAAAAGAATTTAGGGCATAGGTTCACCAATAAATAATATTCCAGGGTTGAATATAATAATCATTCATCAATGCATAATTAATCAAATTATAAAGGGCTTTCGCTACGTATTATAATCACACAATTAATTTACCGGTATTAAATCTCATCTTTCGAATCTCGACCTAACCATTTATAAATTAACCTGCCTATTGAAACTAGACCTAAACATTAATTCTCATCTGTCGAATCTCGAATCAATATTGTCAAACTCATGCATAAGAGATATGCGCAAATCTAGTCACAGAGCATTAAACCCATCAATAGGAAATTAATCTAGCATTGATAATTAACAACAATAAATTACACCTTCATATTATTTATGGATCCCCATAAACCCTAGAAAGAAAACTATTGACACATAATAGAAACTAAACTAATCAAAGCAATAAAGCAAGACATGATTAAAGGAATAAAATAATCAACTAAGATTAAGAGAAGAGAAATCTTTACCAAAATAAATCTGGAATTAAAAGTAGATTAGGAACAAAGGTTTTAGAGAAAGGAATCTAAAAAAACAATTAAGAGAGTCAAGAAAGGAAAGAGAGAGAGAGAGAGAGAGTAAAATCGTATTACGGAGGAGTATTTCTACTCCGTACAAATCCTAAACTAAAAAAAACTAAAACGACGCTAATCGTCTCCTAACAAATACACGTGCCCGATCGGGCGAGGCATCGCCCGATCGGGCGCCCCTTTTTGCTTCCTCAATACTAATCTCGCGCCCGGCCGGGCGCGTCTCTGGGCGCCAACCTTAGCTTCTCCCGCCCGGCCGGGCTCGCCTCCGGGCGCCAGCCTCTTTGGCCAGGCGGCTCACTTGGGCCACTATTTGGACTACGATTGGGCTCCAATTCTTCGAGCCAATCTGGGTTTCCTCTTCTGGTCTTTAATACTCGATCCAATTGGACCGGTATCACCTATATCGAGCTTTTAATCACCGGTTCGATGGCTCTAACCGGCCCTGGGCTATAGAATCTGGTAGTGCTTCTCTAATGTTCGTGATTGCTCCAAAATATCTCGGAAAAATACTCCAAAAGCATAAATTCCTGCAAAAGTCAACCAAATCTACGAAAACACTAGAAAACACCAATTAGTAATAAAAGTGGCTCTAAAGAGCCAAAAACACTACCAATTATGACCAAGGGACGGGGGTAAAATACTATATAAAACAGACACATCAAACTCCCCCAAGCCAAACCTTTGCTTGTCCTTTAGAAAAGATCTCATCAATGAATCAATAAATATACTTCACCCTAAAAAGTAAAAACCAAGCACAAACGATCCAGGGTAAACCAAATAAACATGCTTCAAAATCAACCAATCAAATCCATCTAATTACCAATCTTCCCTAACAATTGTCAAACAGAGCAAACCACAAGAGCATATAGAATTCAAGACTAGTGCTCACGCACTCAACTCTCATTTTTGTGGCGATTAAAAGATGTACTCGATCGCTCTCCATCCAACCCATTTATGTGAAAAATGCCCTCCCAACTCACACTCTCGTGTGTATAAAACAATGAACGCTCAATCCTATTAGTCGACTCGAAATATGTCAAATCATAACTTGCATTAATAAACAACACTTTCACATTCATACAATTCTATGCACAAAGGTCGGAAGGTCTTTAAAGCTTGTAATGTATGGCTAGGGTAAAGGGTAGGAATCATTTGGGAACAAGTGAAAGAAAAGCTATGCTTAAGGGAGCAAATCCTATCAAAACCCATGATAAAATAAAATAATGATCAACATCTCCTACATAACCAACTCTAACATCAACCAAATGTACTCCAATCATAATAAACAATCCCAACTCTTACATATCACTCATAAGATATAATAATGAAAAAGTGGAGTGAATAAACAAACTTTATTTCCAATCTTGAATTTTTCATTGAAGCTCTATTATTTTTCTTTAGATCAATCTCCAACTAGAACATATGAACATTGAACACTTTTCTTTTCTTTTTAAGTTCACTTATTTTTTTTCAACATATTTTTTTCCTTGAACTTCTCTTCTTTTTCTTCATAACATCATACTTTTTTTTTTCAAGAAAATATAACTCTCAAACTCATCAAAAATAAACATGATCAACAACAAAATAACTTCTCAAAAGCCCACCCAAGCTGTGCAAATAATAAGCACACTACAAACTCCCTCACCTCACTCACTAATAGCTCCCCCAAGCCAAGATTGGGACTAGTAACCAATGGGGCAAAATAGGCTTGTAATATGGCTAATAAAACAACAAAAAGTCAAGGCAACAACATGGGTGGCAAGAAGGGAACAAATGTATCTACAATATCTGGAGGCTACCTAAAAGAACAAATGCCTTCGTCCTCCACAATGTGCATAATAATGAATCATATAAATATTACTAATAGTTGCAAACCAATACTCAAATTCATTGGCATACCAGGAACTATGGAACTATCACACATTCCTAACCAAATCAACTAGTCAAGCACTATATTCACAAGTAGTTGGACAAAATTGACGCATGTTAAGGTTTCAAGGTAATCAAACATCAAATCATGATTAACTAATCCACAATGCTTATCATCAAATACTAAGAATCAAAACAATTTTCTCAAGTAAGGGGCACAGGGAAGCATAATTTACAATTCATTGGAACGTATTTTTGGATCTTTTTTTTTCAATTTTTTTTATTTTTTCATATATAAGAAATCAATAAAACTAACCTAGAAAGCAAGAAATCTAACCTAAGAAAACACACCAAAAATAAAAGAAAAGAGGAAAAAGAAAGATACCAAACCAAAATCTCCCCTAAGCCAGAATCAGACAATGTCCTCATTGGCTCGGGAACTAGCCCATCATAGCTAGTCCTAATCATCCTCATCCATCGAGCCAAAGCCCGCACCCCCACTTCCACCTGCACCACCTGCACCAGAAGAGCTACCACCAAAATAATCAGCATGAAAACTCCCTCCCGCCGGTCCCCCGAAAGGATTGTCCTGGTCGTACCCATAGAAGGAAGAATAGTCCGTGTAAATACCATGTGCAGTGGGATCCCTATCGTATCCCTGGGGTGGAGGCTGAAACCAGTCAGGGTAAATAGCGTCGTCAGGAATGTTGCCCCGACGAGCATAATCATCATACATAGGGTAGAGTGCTCTACCCTGGTTCCTCTCCAGGTACCCTAACCTATGGTCTATGGAGCCAACCATCCTCCTAAGGTCAACATGCGAGGTGGAGAGAAAGCCACCTTGGGCTGAGGCTGAGGCTGGGGTGGTGGAACTGGTTGTGGTGGTGCCTCCCCCCTAGCGTTAGCAACTTAAACATCATAAGTGTAAGATGGTTGCCCTGGGGGAAAGGCGGTCAAGTCAGGACTGGGTAGGGGAAAGATGGGCAAAGCTTGCTCGCTCCCAGTCCTAATACACCAAAAGGGTGTCTGCTCGCTATCCGGTCCTACCTACCCCAACTCCTCAAAATACCTAGCAGTCATATAGGTATCTGGTCCACAGTTGGTCAGCTGGTGGGGTCCATCCACTACAAATCGACCTTTTTCACTGCTATCCGAGTGATAAGGCCTCCTAAACGGGTGGGGGTTATTGATGTGGTGCTGGTCGTGGCATGCCTACTCAAATGGTGAACAATAAACCTACCTATGTTCAATTTCCCGAACCCATACACATAGTGTCCTATGACAGCTAGTTCGTTAGATTGGGCATTATGGGGCTCGTTCCTACCTAAAAAACACAAACCCGCAAATCTTTTCCAGATTTTTGGGACAGGGTGGTGAATAGGTTTGGTACTAGCATGTTGAGGGTCGGGAGTAGGCAAACAAGTCAAAGCATGATATATGTCACCCATTTTATAGTCCGCATGCCATTGGTGAGATATTTTAGAATTTAATTCAAATAATTTACAAAATTCTTTAAAAGTTAAACTAATATTTCTATTGTTCAACCTAAAAAATAAATTTGGCCCATTTCTACTACTAACAACATGTAAAGAAGACAAGAATTCACAAGTAAGTTCTCGGAATGTAGGATAGTGAATATCAACAAATTTTCTCATGCCAATGTCATTTAAAAATCGTATTACAAAATCATACTAACCAAATGATTTTACAGTAGGGCGGTGTAACAACCGAGAAGGAATTACCTCATGACCGATTAAGTGTTCTAGCCTCTCCTTTTGCTCTCGGATAGCAAGACGGATCGTCGGCCAGTACGGAAGTTGGAAATCCGGGTCGTATTCCTCCCCCGAACTGGAGCTCCTACCGAAAATGGACCTAGCCCTCTTTGAAGCCATGGTAGAAAATGGGTTTGAAAATTTATTTGAATAAAATCTGAAAATTTTTATATGGAGATGTAGAGGATGAAGAGGGGATTACAAATATGTAAAAAGTTTTTAAATTGGGCAAGAAATAAAGAAGATATCTTAGAGAGGAGGTAGAGAGAATTTGAGTTTTAGAGAGAGAAAGTAATGGAGGAAAGAATGAAATAAGAAAACCGAAGGAAGAAGAAGAAAAGGGGCGTCGGGTATCTCGCGCCCGGTCGGGCGGTGGCTTGCCCGGTTGGGCGATCTGATTTTTAATTTTTGCTGAGCTCTCGTGCCCGGTCGGGCGATCTGATGTACCCAATTTCTTATACTCTCGCGCCCGGTTGGGCGCCCTTTGCCCGATCGGGCGATCTGATGATGTAATTTTTGCCTCTTCTCGCGCCCGATCGGACGAGCTTTACCCGATCGGGCGGAAAAAATTGTCCGTATACGACGAATTTCGTGCCCGGTCGGGCGAGAATACTCGAATTAAGAACCTTGCTCTCGCGCCCGGTCGGGCCCGAGGCTAATTGACGATTTTCCCTTGTTTTCTTGTTTTCTTCAATTTTTTTGGCTAACTCTTTTCCTTCAAACCTGTATAAGCACTCATAAAACTCGTTAAATTCCCTCATCTCTCCTCTCATAAGAAAAAGGAAAGAAAAACTAGTCTAAAAAAAAAGCATTAAAAATACTGGTTGCCTCCCGCAAAGCGCTGGTTTATCTAGGTCCTGCACGACCTTCTTACCAAGTATAACAACTAGGACCCTTGGCCTAACGCTTGATCGGGCGGTTTCTCACCCGGTCTAGCAGTGTTTAGGCTGCGATGCGGCTTCCTGATATACCCTGTGGGACGCCAAATCACCTTATCTGGTGGATCCTCCTTGACTTGGACTGGGAGACCTTCAATACTACGCACTAAAGATCCTTCTTTGATAGAGGATTGCTTCAAATTGTCATTGCATTCAACACTTGCAACTCGATCTGGCGGAATACTAACCGCAGGCTCAAAACGCACAACTTGCTTGATCAGTTCCACCTTGTCGTCCTCAAAACCAAGACCAACATTGTAGAGTGCTCTTTCTATTGCATCGACTTCCTTCTGCCATTTGTCCATCTCATCTGAAAAGGATGCAACACAAGATACCACCTCCAAGGGATCTTTTTCAAGAGCTTGGGGCTTGTTAGAATAATTCTCAACCACATTAACACTGAAACATTTTTCCTCAGTCATTGAGCTTTTAGGGGTATTATTAAGATTGAAAATAACTTTATCATCCCCTACTGATAGTGTTAACTTACGACTTCTTACATCTATGATTGCTCCCGCAGTGTTAAGGAATGGTCTACCCAAAATAATTGGGGTTTACATATCCTCAGCCATATCAAGAACAACAAAATCAATAGGTATATAAAATTTAACTACTCTAACGGGGAAATCCTCTAAAACACCTAAGGGGTATTTGAAAGAACGGTCGGCCATTTGTAGAGGTATATTGGTAGCTTTTAATTTACCCATATTCAACATGGAACACACAGATAATGGCATGACGCTAACGCTAGCACCCAAATCACATAATGCATTATCAATCAAGAGATTGCCTATATGACAAGGGATAGAAAAACTACCCGGATCTTTTAATTTAGGTGGAGACTTATTTTGAAGTACGGCACTACACTCTGCAGTGAAAGCTATTGTCTCTACCTCACTAAAAGACCTTTTCCTTGTCAATATTTCTTTCATAAATTTTGCATATGAAGGAATTTGTGTGATTAATTCAGTGAAGGGAACTGTTACCTTCACATCTTTTACCATCTCCAGGAACTTACCAAACTGCTTATCCAAGTTTGTCTTCAATTGACGATTGGGGAATGGAAGTTTGATAATTGGCTTTGGAGCATTATTGCTCTTGTCTGGAGTAGCCACCTTCTCTGGAGTCGTACCCTGAAATGTAGAATTAGATATGTTAGTATTATCCTTTAGCCCTGCAGGGCCATGAACTACATTGTTTGGTTTAACGGAATCAAGATTAGCATTATTTAATAAAACAGGTTCATCAACTCTGTGCATAGGGGGCCCTTCACAGTTTGAACCACTCCTTAGAGTAATTGCAAATGCTTGATCCGTAGGCCTGGTAGGCTGTGCCGGCAGAGCTCCCTGTTGGCGGGCTTGTAGAGTAGTGGAAAGTTGCGCAATTTGATTATCTACAATTTTATTATGTGCTAGAATTTGATCAATTGTCGCATCTCTAATCTCCATATGCTTTTGCATATTGACCAACATTGCTCTAAATTTCACCAGAGAAGGGTCAGAAGATGAGGAGGTTTGTTGTGGCTGGTTCTTCTGTCTAGCATTGGGATGATAATATTTCTGCTGTTGTTGTTGTGGCGCCTGTGGTTCATGTGGTGAAGGATTTTGAACATTGGTACTCCGGTAGGAAAGGTACGGGTGATTCCGATACCCAGGATTGTAGGTTTTGGAGTATGGGTTATTTTGCATATAAGCTTGAAAGGCATTAACTTGCTCCACGGAACTCCTGCAATCTTGCTCCAAATGACCTATAATACCACAATTTTCATATAAAGCCTCATTAGAATTATTATTAATCGCAGAAACATTAGCTATATTAGCAGTGCTCAAATTATCTAATTTTTGGCATATAGAGGTCAGTTGAGCTTGTAAAAAGGATACAGAGTCAACACTATGTTTCCCCTTGTTAGAAAATCCTCTAAGATTCCCATATTGGGAATTGTGTATCGCCATGTCTTCAATAACCTGACCAGCATCTTCAACATCAAGATTCATAAATCTCCCACTAGCTGCAGAATCTAAAATTATTCAAGAAGAATTTCCAAGGCCATTGTAAAAGGTTTGGATTAACTGCCATTGTGCTAAATTATGGTGGGGGCAGTCTCTTTGTAGATCCTTGAACCTCTCCCAAGTCTCATATAAAGATTCATCGGCTTCTTGGGCAAAGTTCTGAATCGCACTCCGTAGTACGCCTGTTCTCTCTGCAGGATAGTACTTGTTATAAAAATTCAAAACAAGAGTTTTCCAGTCAGTTATACCAAGTGAAGTTCTATTTAAGCCATTATACCACAATTTAGCTTTTCCAGTTAAAGAGAAGGGAAAGAGAATCTCCCTGATTTGGTCTTGAGTGACCCCGGCTGGCCTGATGGTATTGCAATATTGACAATAGTCGGCAATGTGAAGATTCAGGTCTTCACCCTTAGCTCCACTGAATTGCTTCTTCTCTATCATCGTTATAAATTGAGTTTTAATTTCGAATTGAACCCCATCAAGAGCCGGAGTGGGGGTGAGATGTGGAAAATCTATAAGCTTTGGTTGTGCGTAATCACTAAGCTTCTTTGGAACCGCCATCTCTGATTCTACGTCTGATGATACCTCTGAATTGCTAGAACCAATCGGAGGATCACGGTGATTATTGTTATTATCACCAGAATCTGCCAGGATTTGCTTGTAAAATTTTTCTATCTATGGAAGGAACGTTCGATCTCAGGATCGAATGGGATGTACCCTGATCTAGAACACCTGGGCATAAACAAAAACTAGAAGCAAATATGAGATTTGCCTCAGAGAATTAACGCTCTCTAAGACAAAAAGAAAATAATCTAGCCTACAAAAATAATCAGAAAAAAAAATAAAACCGTCTCCCCGGCAACGGCGGCAAATTTTTACACGGTAAAGTCGTATCCCCAAATCAAAAGTAATTCCTAAATCCTCTAAATAATGTAGAAAGGGAAGTAGGGTCGAATCCACAGAGAAAGGGATCTTTCTATTCCTAAATAACTAAAATAATCTAGATTATGAAGTAACTAATATTTATAATTGAAATAATAAACTAAACTAAAGATATCAAGAATAAGGAGAAAATAATATATAAAAGGATCTAGCGCATAGATTCACCAATAAATAATATTCCAGGGTTGAATATAATAATCATTCATCAATGCATAATTAATCAGATTAAAAAGGGCTTTCGCTACGTATTATAACCACACAATTAATTTACCGGTATTAAATCTCATCTTTCGAATCTCGACCTAACCATTTATAAATTAACCTGCCTATTGAACCTAGACCTAAACATTAATTCTCATCAGTCGAATCTCGAATCAATATTGTCAAACCCATGCATAAGAGATCTGCGCAAATCTAGTCACAAAGCATTAAACCAATCAATAGGAAATTAATCTAGCATTGATAATTAACAACAATAAATTACCCCTTCATATTATTTATGGATCCCCATAAACCCTAGAAAGAAAACTACTCACACATAATAGAAACTAAACTAATCAAAGCAATAAAGCAAGACATGATTAAAGGAATAAAATAAACAACTAAGATTAAGAGAAGAGAAATCGTTACCAAAATAAATCTGGAATTAAGAGTAGATTAGGAACAAAGGTTTTAGAGAAATGAATCTAAGAAAATAATTAAGAGAGTCAAGAAAGGAATGAGAGAGAGAGAGAGTAAAATCGTATTACGGAGGAGTATTTATACTCCGTACAAATCCTAAACTAAAACAAACTAAAACGACGCTAACCGTCTCCTAACAAGTACACGTGCTCGATCGGGCAAGGCACCGCTCGATCGGGCACGCCTTTTTGCTTCCTCAATACTAATCTCGCGCCCGGCCGGGCGCGTCACCGGGCGCCAACCTTAGCTTCTCCCGCCCGGCCAGGCGCGCCTCCGGGTGCTAGCCTCTTTGGCCGGGCGGCTCACTTGGGCCACTATTTGGACTACGATTGGGCCCCAATTCTTCAGGCCAATCTGGGTTTCCTCTTCCGGTTTTAATACTCGATCCAAGTGCCCCGGTATCACCTATCCCGAGCCCTTAATCACTAGTTCGATGGCTCTAACCGGCCCTGGGCTATAGAATCTGGTCGTGCTTCTCTAATGTTTGTGATTGCTCCAAAATATCTCGAGAAAATACTCTAAAAGCATAAATCCCTGCAAAAGTCAACCAAATCTACGAAAACACTAGAAAACACCAATTAGTAACTTCAAGGAACATAATTCTTACTTTGATTCTGTTTTCTTGCAACTATAAAATAATAAACGAGTTAGTAACTTCAAGGAAATAATAATAAAAACAATAATTATATTAAATTAAGTTAAATAGAATTGATTTGGGGCCAAACCCTGAAACAGTTCTACCTTTCACGCCTTGGCTAAAGGATAGAACCACGAGTAAAGTATGGACTCCTTGGAGTACTTGAAGAAGGAATTTTGAAAGAACAAGGGTAGGCGAGTGTTTAGGCTAGAGCATAGAAGAGAGAAAAATAGAGAAATAATTCATGCCTCGTACATCAGAAATGAGGGGGTATTTATAGAAAAAATGTGATAAGGGAACACACGGAACACTAAAATGATAAAAACCCTAAAAAAAGTATACCGTGTCACGGCAAAATGTAGCGTGACACGGGAAATCCCACCGTCAGACGGGAATCATTCTAGTGACGCGGTGAACAGTTGTGTGACGCGGGAAATATTTTAGGGTACGGGGAATAAAACGCGTGAAGGGTTTACGCGGGAAGGACACGGAAACTCCCGGGTCACAGCAGGTTTCCCGTGTCACGGGAAATCCCACCGTCTGACGGGACAGTTTCCTGTGACACGGTTGACTATTGTCGTGACGCGGGAATTTTTTGTCCATTTTTCCGTCTAAATTCATTTTTAACCCTAATTTCGTTCAGCATTTTAAGTGCCGATTGATAATTTCGGGCCATTTCTAATTTATTATTATTTGGGCTAAAAAAAGAAAATAAGTAAATAAAATAAATAAAAGGTTTGGGCCAAAATAAATAATAAAACAATAAAATAAAAAAGGTTTGGGCTGAAATTAAAAAATCTATGCTTTGACCAAACATCAAGACATATCCATGGACTATCCAAAAATTGAATTTAATTAAATACGATTTTTGAAGCACTCTCGGGAAAGGTTGTTCATCATCAGGTTTGGTTTTGGGAAGACATTTTTAGGTGTCTACATGCCCGGAAGAGGGAGGAGGTAAAAAGAGCCATTAAATCGGCTAGGGATTATCAAGATGTTGCTGAATATGAGTGTACAATTAGTGAACTTGAAACTAAAGCCATCTTGATGCAATAGGCGAAGGAGGTTAAGGGTCTCAAGCAGGCTCTGACGGAGGCTAAGGAGAAAACCATCACGGCTGAGACCAAACTCAAGAAGGCGGAGGAAGACCTCCTGACCTTGCAGGGTGTCTCCAAAGAGAATTCTGACCTCAAGGCGGAGGTTGAGAAGCTGAAGCAGGACGCGGAGCAGGTCCATAAAAACCTCAAGGTAACCATTGAGGCGGCTGATTAGCGGGTGATCGCCGAGAACGAGGAGGATTCCGACACCCGGAGGAAAATCGCCTGGGCTGCCCTTTATCCATACAAAGACTACCGCCTGTGGTCTCTGGCTTTTCATTATGAAAAGATTGTAGTCTATTTAAGAGAGAAGGGTGAGCCGGAGCCTGAATCCTTCTCCGCTTGGATGAACAAAGAGTTCGCCGAGCCACCTAGAGACTAGCCTGGGGAAGGGGAAGCCATCGATGTCCCTTTTAACGGGGAAAACCCCAAGGAGGACCAGTCGGCTACCAACGAAGGGGCTCAGCATCAGAAGAACCAAGCGGACCTCCCTCAGCCATGATTTTAGCGGCAGTATGCCATTTTATGCTTTTATCTTTCCGCCCTGCGTGCCGAGTTTTTATGTTCTTTACCGACTATGGAATCGGTTAACAATTTAATTTCTCTTCTTCCGATGTGATCCGATAACAACATTTATCCGGCTTTTTGCCGGTTTTGAATGGAAGTGCCGACTAAGTCGGCTTTATAAAATTTATTTTGTCTCGATTTATGCATATATATATTCTGCATTTTAAAAAATTTTGCCTATCTTTTTAAAGCATGCGGCGATTTCAGATAGTAGGACGGTATACCGACTATTTTTGCCCCTGACGGCTGTGTGATTGGTTTCGGTCCATGTATGATTAATTGACATTGGAATGTTTGATACTTTAAAGAGTATGGAATGTTCTCAAGTCAATCAATCACAGTAGTGATTGCCCAAACCAAGTGCACAACCATCATCCAGCAGCCGTTATACCTAATCCGAGCATCCTTATAGGGTTCTTTGTAGCCAAACGGACGACAACCATTGGTCGATCATTAACACAGGGGACATTGTACGCCTAACTGATATCCTTTAGACAGCTGAAAGGCCGTCTAGAGTACCTTCGATCAATTTCCCTATTGGGGCAATTGGTATTTCATTGCTAGCCAAATGGAATGCTTCCGCCTGGCCGTCTATGGAACAGGAGACATGTTGTTCGCCTGTTTGTCAAGTCTCAAACAGCATAGAGGCCGTCTGGGACATTCTTAATCTGTTGCACCTTAATCGCCTACCCCATTGAAGCAGTTGGCACAACTTGTTCAATAGTCCAATAGAGAATTTCGGTATTTGCCGGGTGATGCACAACTCCTCCCCCAAACCCCACAAGAGGATGGGAGACATCAGTCATACTACCCGGATTGTATTTCAGGTTGGATAGACATTTGTACCTAATGATGTCTGGGAGCTTCCTGTGTCAATTAAGATGCGACCAACCAATTGGTTAGCCACTTTGCATTTTATGACCATAGGGTCATCATGCGGCCGACAGACTTTACCTTTGTCCTTTTCGGTGATGATGACTTCAGGGAAGGCGGATGTGCTAGCCGCCTGTCCCTCATAAACATAATGGACCATCTTTCTTAGATGATCCTTGTTTCCTCGGATGGTTGGACCACCACCAACGAATCCGCTTGCTATCGTATAGACCGGTTCCTCATCCGTTTCAGAGCTGATAGTAGGTTGGGGAGTCTTCTTGCTTAACTTCCCAAGATTCAATTTAGAATCCACTTTGGACTTCACATAAGATTTTAGCGCTCCTTTGACGGCCAGATTGTCAAGCTCCTGCTTGAGGCTGAAGTAGTCGTTGGTATCATGGCCGGCATTCTCATGGTAGTGACAGTGTTTGTTCTTGTTCCGAATTTCAGCGAAACCTTTCATAGGATTTAGCTTCTCAAGAGTCAGCCGATCCTTAATCTCCATGAGGATGGAGTAGCTGTCCTTGTGGAACTCGTACCTTGGAACGTACGGCTTCCACTTTTTCTTTTTCTTCTAGGCCGGCTGATCGAAGTTATCAACCGCCTAGATTTGTTTTTTATTTTTGCTCTCTTCTGGTTTTAGAGACGGCTGAGCAAGCCGAATCTCCTTCTGTCGGCCAGACTTCTTACAATCTGACTGCTTATTAGAGGAGTAGAGCTCGGTCGCCTGTATATAAGCGTCCGCCTCCATCAAGGCTCCTTGGAGGGTGAAGATTTCTTACGGACGAGTTCAAACTTGAAAGTCGACCTGTCCTTCAGACCTTTGAAAATTTTTGTGAAAGCCACTTCGTTAGACAGCCTTGTATCTGGAATCTCAACAGATTGAACCGCCTGACGTATGAACGCAACCCTTCTCTATCTCCCTACTGCACATGGCCTAAATCAAGGCTCGTTTTCTTTGAAGGGATGTTCATAGAGAAGTTAGAAGCAAACAAGAATGCAAGCGTCTTGAAGCTATTTATGCAACCAGCCGGCAGATTGCCAAACCACTGCTGGGCTATGCCCATCAGGGTGGCTGGGAAGCATCAACACCAGGCGGCATTGTCCAACCCCTGTAAGTACATGAGGTGGGTGTATGCCAAGAGGTGGTCTTCAGGGTTGGAAGTACCATCATAGGTTCCAACCATGACATTTTTAACCTTGGTCGGCTGTTCGGCCTTAGCTATTTCCCTAGAGAACGAAGAGGGTTGCTTCCCAAGGTTTTGTAGCTGAAGCTGCGAGTCCAAGGGCTGATAGTTATATGCCGCATGTCCTCCGAAGAAGGCAGGCTGGATGTAAGGTAAAGCAGGCGGTCTGTATGGTGGTTATGCCATATATTGCGTCGAATTTATTAGGTGAGGCCCCGACTGCATGAGGGGGTCGTGTGAGGCACAGGATTATCTTGAGAAGCCATCTTAGAGGTACTCTCCCCACAGACGACGCCAAATGTTTTGGGATTTTTCGTGTCCCTCGGGAGAGTTACAGCTCAAGACTAGATTCACATGGTCGCCTGTACCTGCAAAACAAACAGACCGCCGGATGGTCGTTGGTCCGCCTCCGAAGATTAATTAGTGAAGTGTTTGGAATAAAATGTGCGGAAATTAAGTTATCTGCTCGGATTCCAAGCTCAGGTGCTATCTATTTCTTGAGAACGACAACTTAGTAATAATTGCACTAATTAACGTAACGTGTCCACATAAATGAGGGGAATGTCCCTATTTATAGGGTCTTTGGGAAGTGTGCCCTCCCTGGGGTTTGATGACTTAGGGATTAGGGCATGCCGTTTTGCGGCACCCTCAAAGTTTGGGCCTTGAAGGCCGCCTTTTGAGAAGGGATATCTGAGTGACACGTGTCACACATTTGGAGAGGCCATTTGGGCGCCTCTCAGGGCGACACGTGTTGCTCTCTCATTTGTCCACTAGGGGTTATTAAATACCCCAAATCAGGAGCTATATATGCTTGACACGTGTCACCATCTGGAAGGTCCGAGTTGGCACCCCTTCAAGTGACACATGTCAAACTCTGATTGGGCCACTTGGCAGGATATAAAATACCCAAAATAGAAAAAGTGATGAGTATCATTTATTGTGCTGAATATGTCTAATCCATTTTTGTCCTATTTTGGTTTTAGTATGTCTATAAATGAAATAATGATACCTCGTTTGTCCTAAATGTGTCCTCCTCTATTGAAATAATGATATCCTCAATAAATTGTACATATGTCTTTTATAGTATTATACAAATTCTCCAACAAACTATACATATCCTCCAACAAATTGTCATATCATTTATTATTGTACATTTTCTTTATCAAATAATACATATCCTCTTACAAATTGTATATATACTCTATCGAATAACTCATATCCTCCAATAAATTGTACACATTCTCCGACAAATCTGAACAAATTTTATATATCCTCTATCAAATAATACATATCCTCCATTAAATTGTACATATTCTCCTATAAATCCGAGCAAATTTTATATATCCTCTATAAAATAATACATATCCTCTAATAAATTGTACATATTCTCCTACAAATTTGAACAAATTGTATATATCCTCATCAAATAATACATATCCTCCAATAAATTGTTAATACTCCCTCCGTTTTCAAATACTTGATCCATTTCTCCATGTCGGAGTTTAAGGAGAAAATGGAGAAGTATTAAAATATGGGGGTAGTGGGGTTGGTGGAAAATACAAAATTGTAAAAAGCAAAAGTAATGGAGAGAATTGGAGGAGCGAAAATAAATGTTGGGTCCACTAGGTGAGAGTAACTAATTACTAGTAAATATTGTATAAGTTTTCCAAATAAGGAAATGGAGTAAGTATTTAAAGACGGCCGCAAATGAAAAGTGAAGAAAGTATTTTAAAATGGAGGGAGTAGCACGTGTGAAGAAAATGATGTCTATCTTCATGTTATTTTATTTTCATTTCAATCCCTCTCCTCAACCAATTTCCCTCTCCTCAAAGCTCTGCAAATAACTCGTCACTCATCAAAGCTCAACAAGCTATCTTTCTCTCTCTACACTCTCAAGCTTAATTTCTTCTTCAATGGCATAATGAGTGGCAGTATTAATTTTTTCCTTCAATGGCATTAAAGATTCACACTTTCATTATTATTTGTGTTTGATTCTAATTCATAAATTAACTTGTTGCGATCAATTGCAGCAAAATTTCGTCCTTCAATTAATGAATTTTGCTTCGTGATTTCATTGACGATTTCATCATAGAGGAGAGAAAATGTAGTTGGGTTTATTTAATAATTTAATGAAAGAATATTGGGTTTTAAAAGGGGTTTGTTAGAATTGGGCTAGAAGTCTGGATTACTTTGTTCAGACAACATCACGTGAGATTTATTGTGGACAAAGTCCATCCAAGAATTTTTGTTTTGTGGCTTGACTCACGAAATTAATTGTGAGGCAAGCTTCATGCAATACCTTCTCTTCAATTTTTAATGTACAATTAATTATCTGTTGTACATATTGGTTCAGAAATAATATTGATTGTACCTTATAAGATGCATACGTCAGTTGTATGCCTGATGTATGGTGAAAATCTTCTGATGATCAAACAAATCTGATGTTTATTTTAATAATGTTAGTGCAAATCCTAGAGAATAATGTTGTTTATTACAAAGTCCTATGATTGTGGATGTGAAGCAACGTGATCAATTCAAACCAACCATTACATACTACCCATTGACAGCGTGTGAATAACATGAGCCAGAGATCCGTTGAATGTGACAAAGTGAAAAGCTATGTTATGTTGTTTGTTCTGTTCAATCTTAAGGAGTTAGAGTTTTATGAATTGTGGTTTTTATTATTGCAAATTCTGTGTTTGGAATCTAATTTTACGAACCATGCAAACTTTGTTTAATCTAACAAACTTTTTAATCTAGCAAACTATAATTGCTTTACATTGTTCACTTTTCCTCTCCCAATGATACTTCTCGTTGATGGGTTTTGTATTCTAAACCATACTTAGGCCCCGTTTTTTAGAGCTGCTCTGCTCTGCCCTACTCTATCTGCTTAAAAATAATACTTAATATTGAATTATTATAATACTCCCTCCGTTTTTAAATACTTGATCCACTTTCCTTTTTCGGCTGTTTTTAAATACTTGCTCCATTTCCTTATTTGGAAAGTTTTGACAATATTTAATTAATTCCCCTCACCTAGTGACCCTAACAATATTAATTTCATATTCTCTCTCCTTAAATTCTCTCCACTAGTTTTGATTTTTTACAATTTTTTATTCTTCCACAAACCCCACTACCTCCATATTTTATTACTTTCTCCAAATTCTCCAAAAAATCCGCGTATGGAGAAATGGAGCAAGTATTTAAAAACAGAAGGAGTAGTAATTAATAATAATAATAATGCTCTGTTCGGCTCTGCTTTACTCTACTTCAATCTTCTCTGCTCTGCTCTGCCTAGAAGCTCAAAAGAACAAGACAGTGTTTGATTAATTATATAGTTTAATTTCAAATATTGTGCGGCAACCTTTAGTGAAACTAGCAAATTGCACTTTATTTGACAAAAACTTCTTGGGAGAGATTTCAAAATTATTTACGGCAGTATTACTCACTATCTCATGTCAACTCTTTGAAACTTCTTGGTGATGCCCCAGGTTTTGTTTAAATAAAATA
This sequence comes from Chenopodium quinoa, assembly GCF_001683475.1. Classification (NCBI taxonomy): domain Eukaryota; kingdom Viridiplantae; phylum Streptophyta; class Magnoliopsida; order Caryophyllales; family Amaranthaceae; genus Chenopodium; species Chenopodium quinoa. The sequence goes on along the minus strand of NW_018744813.1, from coordinate 2,203,372 downwards.
TAATACCTTTAGTTTTAATAATATCTCAAAAAACATTATCTTAAGTTTAAATAATAAATTAAAAATTCGAAAAAAAAGTATGAGATAAAAAAAAAAGAGATGTAGTAGTATATGTTTTACAATTAAGTAGGGAATTGCATATATAATAAGTTGTTTTTTTAGGAATTACATAATACTACCTCCGTTTTTATTCAGTTGACACGTTTTGACTTTATCACTATTCACATACCTCCCTTTGACCGTATTTTGTGCTTTATACGTAATGAAAAATATAGTCATGTGGGATCTTGTTAGATTCCTCACATTATATACTTTCAAAATATCAACTTTTCATAATTTATCGGTAATTAGATATTTTAATGATTGAATAAGTGCATTGGCAAACATGACTAAAGAAACGTTTCAACTAAAATGAAACGGAGGAAGTATGTTTTAAAACTTACTTAAGTTATTGAATAACATTAATTGTGGAATAAAAAACAAATACAATAGAGTAAAAAGGAAATAATTTGCGGGAAATCAATGTGGTCTAAATACAATAATGGTCATAATAATTGAAAATTCCAAGGGTTGTGAGGGAATTAAATATGATCTAAACTAGGTTAGAACCCGTGCAATGCACGGTTTATATAAAACCTATTTTTAATTTGAACATTTTAAAAATAAATCGCTATTATACATGAATATAAATAAGAATTACGTATATTTTTTAATTTTAAAATTTTTTATTTTCATCAAAATTATGATTTAGTATTTGTTCAACGTGGTTTAATTCATAGTTCAATGTAAGAGGTAATTTATTAGTGTGCTATTTAAAATTGTTTTAATTTCCTAAAATAAATTTATAGGTTTTATTAGTTGTAATGTAGAAACTTCCAATATTTAAATTTTAAAAATGTTAAATATGATAACTCTACAAAAAAAAAAAACGGCTATTTCACCAAATGCCACTGAATACTTACGAAATTCACCAAATGCCATCAAAGTTTTCATAATTCACCAAATGCCACTGACAAATAATACAATGACACCTCGTGCCACTAAAAGCATATGGATGTTAGTTTTCTGTTAATGCAATTCTTATTTCACCAAATGCCATTACTTTTGAAAATTATTTCACCAAATGCCATTACTTTTTAAAAATTAATACACAATAATTATTTATTTTAATGTATAAAAATAATACTTTTTTTCGATTTTCGTGGCGAATATTGTTCGGGTACGGTTTTGGGGGGTCATTTTGACCCTTTATGGAGACAAATTAAATTCTAAATTGGCAAAAAAACATAAATACCCCGTTTTGCATTTTTTCCGAAACAAAACGATGTCAACATGCTAAATGGGGCATATATGTTATTTTTTGTCAATTTCGGGCTTAATTTGTTCCCATAAAGAATCAAAATGACCCCCAAAATCTTACCCAATAAATTTTGATGGTAAAAAAACTAACAACACGCTAATCGAAATATTTTTCAACACACAAATCGGAGCATTTATGTTATTTTTTTGTCAATTCTGAGCTTAATTTGTGTCCATAAAGGATCAAAATGACCCCCAAAACCTTACCCGATCAATTGATGATTAAAAAATAATGACACGCTAATCTAAATATTTTTCAACACAAAAAACGAAGCATTTAATTTATTTTTTTGTCAATTTCGAGTTTAATTTGTATCCATAAAGGATCAAAATGACCCCCAAAAATATACTAGGGCAATTTTTGCCACGAAAATGAAGAAAAAAAACATTATTGTTATTAATTAAAATAAATAATTAAATTAAACCAATCATATTATTAGACATGTCAAGATTTAATCTTAATGACTAACGGAGTTAACAGCCGTTAGTCATTAATGGAATTTGGTAAATTTTTTAAAAGCTCAATTGCATTGGTGAATTTTGTAAACCATAATGGCATTTGGTGAATTTTTTAAGTACTCAGTGGCATTTAGTGAAATATCTGCTTTTTAAAAGCTCGATGGCATTTGGTGAATTTTTAAAACCATGATGGCGTTTGGTGAATTTTTTAAGTACTTAGTGGCATTTTGTGAAAAATCCGAAAAAAATAAAATAAAGATGACTTCATCATTGCATTTAGGCAGGAAATTTTTTATTAAGAAAGCGACACATGGACAATGTTGACGTCATCAACTTCTGTTTTAGTAATAGTTAATAGCTAGATATGTATATGTGGCATCATGTCATCATCCATGTGTTACTATGTAATAGATTTCATTGTGACATGGAATGACAAATGTCGTCAACATGTCGTCCCCATGAGATTTAATAATATTATAGATTGAAGTTGAAATTAAAAAAAGGAATGTAGGTATGCTTATTAATTGAATAATAAATAATAAAACAGTATGGAGTAATATAGTATTGAGTAGTGATGGGTGTCATAAATGGCACCCATTTGATGAGAATGTTGGTTGTTTTCTTCCTCTTTTCATAGCTTTCATACTCAATAAATGCTTAGTTTTATGCATTTTGTCTTGGTTTTACCTTTCCTCTCTTATTTTGTAGCTTTTGTGCATTTTGTTGGGTTTTCTACTATTTTCTCCTTTATTTGCTCTATTTTCGTGGTTATAGGTATTGTACGAGGTCCGGGTCTTGATATTGGTGATTTACTAAGGTAGAAGATTCTTTTAAAGCAAGATCATGGCAATTGGAAAGCTCAAGATGCAAGGAAGTGGATTGTCCAAGTTCTAGCTCTTGCGCTCTCAAGTCGTGCTCTCATGAAGATGGGGTGTTAAACTCACTATCAAGTACCTTTTGGGACTGCCACTCTTAGTGTTCATCATCATCATATCGCGTGTCCATTTGAAGACCTTAGCAAATGCACGAAACCGCTAGAAGATCCGAAGAAACCCATAAGAATGCGGGCGCGCAGCCATGCTGCGCAGGCGTGCATCCTTGCCCGCGCGGCCACGCCTCCCTGGGTATCCGTCTTGCTCGGTTTTTGTTCGCGCCTCCTATATATATCTTTATAACTCGATTTTTGGGGCAAGTTTTTAGGAAGTTTTCATTTTAGATTTTGATCATAATTTTAGCGTAGTTGAGAGCTTCTCTCTCTAGTTTTAGGGTTAGTTGTGGAGTAGATTTTAGAGAGAGAAAGTAAGGAATTTCAATGGTGAATGAGAGATTGAAGATTCAATGGTGACAATTGAGTTGAAGATCTTCTCTATTATCAATGAGCATTTCTAACTTAATCTCATTTTATTGCTTTGTTTGATTTCTTATTTGTTTGGTTTGATTTTGATGATTTGATCTTTGATTAGTGTAATTGTTCTTCATATTTTGTTAATTCTTGATTTCTTTAGTTGTTTGTTGATTAGATGATGATGTTAGAGTAGTTGTTTGCTAGGTATTGGGTAAAACTTGTATGATTGATTGTGCTTAATTTGGGGATTGTGTTGATTAATTGTTGAGATTAAATCGATTAATGGATGTTTACATGTGTGTAATTCGATTAGGCCTTGAGAATTATGCTAGATTGCATTGTAGTTTTTAATGATACGGACCATAATTTAGGAATTGCAATTGTCGATTGAGCTTGTTGACTCTTTTGATTGAGCTTGCTATTAGTCTTCACAACCATTGACTTGCATGTATTTTCGCTTTGCTATAATTGTTATGATTACTTGTTGATCCCCGTTCTTAGTGTTTTATTTGTTTGGTTCTTCTTTTTGTTAGTTGTATCACTACTAGAAAAAGGCTCATTTTTGACGGAAAAATTCCGTCGGAACCACCCCAAAATCCGTCGGAAAACCCGTTTCCGACGGAATTCCGTCGCAACCGTTTGTCGGAAAACCCTTTGTAGGAATATTGTCTTCTTCCGACGGAATTTCCGTCGGTTAAATTTTTGAAGGAATTTTCCGTCGACAGAGGTTTTTCAACATTAGGAAAATCCCAATTTCATCGGAAACTGTTTTTACGAAATTTAAAAAAAATACGATGCGCCACCACCGGCACGGCATATCACCCACCTCTAACCACCAGCCCCCTAACCCATTTGGCCGTACCACTACCCACAACCACCAAAACCCTTACCAACCTAAACCTAACCCACAGAAACGAGCCTAGATCTACCACCCCACCAAAACAAACCACCCCACCACCCACCAAAAACCACCTCCGCTACCACCAAAACAAACCATCACAACCCAAAAATTAAAAATAAAAAGAAAAAAATAATAAAATCCCAACCCAACACTCAACACCCAACCCAACACCCAGAAACCCGAAAACAAATTGAAAAGAGGACAAAAAAAAGTAATAATAAAATCCCAACCCAACACTCTGACAAGCGCACTTTAGGGCGCGCTTTAGAGAATATTTTAGGATGATTTTGGATGTATTTGGGGCCGTTTTGGCCGATTATTACCTTGTTATGCTTACGTCCCCCATATTACGTGCTTCACGGGTTTTCGGTTTGTTTTTGATGTGTTTTCAGGTAATATCAACCGAGTTTAATCGGATCCCGAGCCCTTGATGCGTAACCGAGCTAGCCTTGACCGAAGTCCGAGGAGTTAAGGAAGTTCAATTGCCGTGCATTGATTACATAGAACAGGCAGCACGGCCGTGTTACCATAGGCACACCCGTGCTGGCCTATAAGCAAGCAACCCCAGGCAAGGCAGCAGGGCCGTGCAAGCCAATAGCACGGCCGTGTCAGTATCCACGCACCCGCACGGCCGTGCAGGCCATTAGCACGGTCGTGCCAGATGTTGCCCGTGCCCGTGTCAGCTTCAGTATGAGCCCCATGCTAGAGCATATTCAGCACGGCCGTGTCATTTTTAGCACGGCCGTGCCAGGAAGCTGGACGGCCGTGCCATATATAGCACGGCCGTGCCAAATTGAAGAAGAAATCCGGTTTACCTACTGACAAGCTAGCACGGCCGTGCCAAATACAGCAAGGCCGTGCTGATCCAGGGTTGACTGGGTAGACCATCTTAATGCAATCGGGAATTTGACATCGCAAATTGTAAATCTAGGTAAGGAAATGTCAATTATCAAAGAGAAGCTCAACGCTCCACCGCATCAAAATCTTCCATCCCATTCTAAGGGAGCAGGTATGCACTCTAACTCTTATAATATGCCTGCTGGATGTATATTCTGTGAAAACTGTGGGTCTTATGACCATGATACCTCTGCCTGCAACGTAGATTCCCAATTTCAATCCAACTATAATGATAGTAATGAGTGTGATAATGAACAAGTCAATGCCTTGTCTTATGATAATAGACCTAGGAATGACAATAACAGATATTTACCACCTAATCAAAGAGGGAACAATTATAATCTACAGGGTAACAATTCTGACTACCAACAGCAAAACCAGTGGGGAAACAGGAACCAAAAGGACCAAAATCCCCAAGGGTCCTATAATCAACATGGTAATTTTGGTAATCAGAATAATTACCAACAAAATGCAGGTAATCAAGGTAATCAAGGGCAATACAATCAGAACATGAATGCCAATAACAGGGGAAATTGGAATAACAATGGTAACAGGAACAACTTCCAAAATCAAAATCCCCAACAGTCTAATGCGCGTGGCTCCCGAGCCTCTAATGACAACTACAATGCTCAAGGACCATCGCAAAGGACTAGTTTGGAGGAGATGATGGAAGCACAGACCAAAATGTTCAACACTTTCATGGCCACCAGTGACAAAAAGTTTAATGAAGTGATGACACATAATAAAATGCTTGAAACCCAGATTTCTCAGTTGGCTAGTGCTATAAAGGATGGGGTTGGAGTGTCAAAACTCCCACCTCAAGGTATTGACCCTAAAAACTCTGTAAATGCTATCACCACTAGGAGTGGAAAGACATTGAGGGGGAGCGATGAAGTAGTACCCCCTAGGAGTCAATCTGTGACTACACCTACCACTGATACTGTTATAGAGAGTGAGGAAAAGAGGACCGGAGAGAATGATAAAACTGTAGAGGTCCTAAATGAAAAGGAAGTAACACAAATCAAAGAACCCAATTTACTGCAAAAACTTCCTTACCCCCATAAGTTTGTGAGACATAAGTTGGATGTTCAATTCGGTAAGTTTTTAGAGACTTTGAAGCAAATTCACCTTTCCATACCATTCACCGACGCTATAAAACAAATGCCTAACTATGCTAGGTTTCTGAAAGATATTTTGAGTGGCAGGAGGAATTGTGATGGGGTGGAAACTGTTAACCTCACCGCGAATTGTAGTGCAATTATCATGAACAAGATGCCTCCCAAATTGGGAGACCCAGGTAATTTCTCAATCCCTTGTGCTATTAATAAAATGAAAATTGATAATGCATTATGTGATCTTGGGGCTAGTGTTAGTCTTATGCCATATTCTGTATATCAAAGATTAGGGTTAGGAGAACTTATTCCTACCAACATTACCCTACAGTTAGCTGATCGTTCGATCAAATTTCCTAAGGGTAAGGTAGAAGATGTTCCCCTACGAGTTGGGAAATTTGTGATACCTGTGAATTTTGTAGTTTTGGAAATGGATGAAGATAATCATATACCTATTATTCTTGGGCGACCTTTCCTAGCTACCTCTGGTGCTCTCATTGATGTGAAGAGTGCCAAGATTTCTTTAAAGGTAGGAGAGGAGGTCCTTTAATTTGATCTGAACAAAAGCATGCAATATCCTTTGTCTACTTCCGAAAACTGCATGATGATTGACACTATTGATTCGATTGTCTCTAGTATGCATACACTATTGCTTTCTACTAACCATGATCTTGATCCATGTGATACCGATGAGAGCAGGTACATAGAGGAGCAAATGCTAGAGGAAGATGATGGTGATAACGGTTTCAAGGAAATTACGCCCATGTATGCACTTGCTATGGCCACCACAAAAGAGGTAAACGAGGCCCCTAAGGTAGAATTGAAACCGCTACCATCACATCTAAGGTACGAATTTCTTGGCCCTGATTCAACTTATCCTGTCATTGTGAATTCTTCTTTAGATGCGGATCAAACTCGGAAGTTGTGTGATGTATTGAGAGAGCATCAAAGTGCCATAGGCTATACCATTGATAACCTCAAGGGTATTAGCCCCGCTATATGTATGCATCACATAACTCTCGAGGATGGTGCGAGGCCTTCTATTGAGAGGCAGAGGAAACTCAATCCTAAAATGGGGGAGGTGGTGAAGAAAGAGATCACCAAACTCCTTGATGCAGGTATCATCTTCCCCATTTCAAGCTCTAGATGGGTTTCCCCTGTGCATGTTGTCCCTAAGAAGGGGGGAATGACTGTAGTTGAGAATGAGAATGGTGAGCTCATCTCAACTAGAACGGTGACCAGTTGGCGGATGTGCATAGACTATAGACGTCTAAACGCATCTACCAAAAAGGACCATTTTCCCCTCCCTTTTATTGATCAAATGCTCGAAAGACTAACTAGGCACAAGTATTATTGCTTTCTTGACGGTTATTCGGGGTTTTTCCAAATACCTATAAACCCGGATGACCAAGAGAAGACGACTTTTACTTGTCCATATGGTACTTTTGCCTACAGGAGTGCCTTCTGGACTTTGCAATGCACCGGGCACCTTTCAACGGTGTATGATGAGCATTTAGTCCTGAACTGGGAGAAGTGTCACTTCATGGTTGAAGAAGGTATTGTCCTCGGTCACAAGATCTCAAATGCAGGCATAGAGGTGGACAAAGCAAAGGTTGAAGTTATAGCAAAGCTACCACCACCGGTCAATGCAAAAGGGGTAAGACAATTCCTATGGCATGCGGGGTTCTACCGGCGATTCATAAAAGATTTCTCTCTTATGGCCAAGCCTTTGAATGCCTTATTGCAAAAGGAAGTCGACTTCAAGTTCGACAAAGAGTGCCTACAAGCTTTTAACACACTTAAGAAAGCTTTGATTTCGGCACCGATTGTGCAAGGACCACGGTGGGATCTACCTTTTGAGTTGATGTGCGATGCTAGTGATACGGCTATTGGAGGTGTTCTTGGGCAACGAGTTGAGAAGAGGCTTCACGTGATCTATTACATGTCCAAGACCTTAAATGAAGCACAAAGGAACTACACCACTACAGAGAAAGAGTTCCTAGCCATTGTTCATGCATTTGAGAAATTTTTGGACTACCTCATTGGTTCCAAAACGATTGTTTATACCGACCATGCAACCATCAAGTACCTAATTTCGAAGAAGGAATCCAAACCACGCCTCCTCCGATGGGTCCTCTCTTTACAACAATTTCATGTGGAGATCCGGGACAAGAAGGGAGTCGAGAATGTGGTTGCGGATCACCTTTCGCGCATGGAGAGGGAGCAACAAGAAGATGATGGGCTGCCCATTTGTGATGAGTTGAAGGATGATGTTTTATACCTCCTCAAGGAGAAGATTCTACCATGGTTTGCGGATATGGTAAACTACTTGGATTGTGAGGAGTTTCCCCCCGATTACTCCAAGAACCAAGGGAAGAAGATTAGGATAGATGCAAGGCATTACATATGGGATGATCCAATTTTGTTCAAGAGAGGTGTAGATGGTCTCCTAAGAAGGTGCGTTCCGGAGGAAGAAGTTCATAGTGTGCTGAAAATGTGCCACTCCGACCCTTGCGGAGGTCACATAGGGGCTAATAAAACAGCCCAAAAGGTTTTGCAATGTGGGCTATGGTGGCCCCATATCTTTAGGGACACGTGGGCATTTGTGAAGACTTGCGATGCTTGCCAACGGAGTGGAAACATTTCCAAGAAGAATGAAATGCCTCAAAAACCCATACTTGAACTTGAGATCTTTGATGTGTGGGGCATTGACTTCATGGGACCCTTCCCTTCCTCCCGTGGGAACCAATACATACTTGTGGCTGTGGATTACGTGTCTAAGTGGGTGGAAGCAATTTCCTCCCCTACAAATGATCACAAGGTGGTGGTGAAACTGTTCAAGAAGATTATATTTCCAAGGTTCGGGGTTCCTAGGGCGGTTATAAGTGACAACGGGTCACACTTTGCGCATGGGGCCTTTCAAAGGATGCTTCGAAAGAATGGAGTACATCAAAGGTTCGGGACAACCTATCACCCTCAATCTAGTGGGCAAGCGGAAGTCTCCAATCGACAGATAAAGTCCATCCTTGAGAAGACAGTGGCGAAGAATAGGAAAGATTGGTCCGATAAGCTTGATGATGCACTTTGGGCATACCGGACTGCTTTCAAGACCCCAATAGGCACCACCCCATACCGCTTGGTCTACGGGAAAGCATGTAACCTCCCGGTCGAACTAGAGCACTGCGCTCAATGGGCTATCAAGAAGATAAATTTTGATCTAGCAAGCGCGGGAGAGCAACGGATGTTGGACCTTCATGAATTGGAGGAGCTTCGGATGGACGCATATGACAGTGCAAACCTATACAAGTCCCGATCTAAGGAGTTCCATGACCGGAAGATAGAGCGGAAGGTGTTCAATGTTGGTGACAAAGTCCTCTTATATAACTCTAGGATGAAGCTCTTCCCCGGTAAGTTAATGTCAAGATGGAGGGGTCCATTCACTGTCAAAGATGTTTTCCCTTCCGGTGCGGTTGAGCTTTATGATTCTAGTGGGTTGCAATCCTTCGTGGTTAATGGGCAAAGGTTGAAGACATACTATGAGGGAGGCCATGTTGGTGTGATAGATGTGTTCAAATGCGGTCACAAGAGTTGAATGTGACCACGTCAAGCTATCGACGTTAAACTTAGCGCTTCCGGGAGGCAACCCGATTTTCTTGCTTTTACTAGAGTAGTTTCTTTTGTTTTGTAGTTGGTTTAGCTCCTAATTTGTGTGAGTTTTGTGTGCTCTTGTGTGTTTTTGTGCAGGTGGAAGATTGGTTAGAAGTCGGAATGAAGAGAGTGATGCGTGCCTTGAAGGAAAAGAAAACCTGCAGACTGCAGCAGACAGCACGGCCGTGCCGTCAGACAGCACGGCCGTGCCATGATCCTGCACGGCCGTGCCAAAATCTGCACGGCCGTGCCAAACCTCAAAAGGCCACTGACATTCTAGCACGGCCGTGCCATTTTCAGCACGGCCGTGTCAAGTAATAGCATGGCCGTGCTAATTCTAGCACGGTCGTGCCATCTGAAATTCAATTTCGCAAAAAGCCTGCCAAGCCAACACGGCCGTGCCAAATTCGGCACGGCCGTGCCAAACCTCAGCACGGCCGTGCCAGTTATAGCACGGCCGTGCAGCGCGGGTTCCGGATAATATTTCGTGTTTTTAAACACAATTTCACTCAAACACTCTCATTATTCCCCAACTCTCTAACACTCTTTCCTACCCTTTTTCTCTCTAAACTAACCCAAACCCCCAACCTCCTCCCCCAATTCCTCAAATCAAACCCTAATTCCCCATATTCTTCTTTCAGGATCTCGGCACCCTCCTTGCATTGGAGCATTTTTCAAGTGATTGGAAGCAAAATTCGGCCCTCTTTGAGCTCGCCACAACTCCACTTCGTGGAGTCCTCGGTAAATTCGTTCTTAAACTCATTGATTTTCGCAATTTTTGTCCAATTTCATTAGTTTTATTGAATATTTGTTGTTGAATTGTGCTTTATTGTTGCAAGTTTGGGTGAACTAGTAGTGTTAGGGTAGTACATTGCATGCTAGGATAGTTTCTTGCTTGTTAATTGGTATATTGTGCTTAATTTCTTGAATCAAACATGCCTAGAACAAAGACATCGACTAGGAGGCCGGGTCGGGACGATGCATCCTCATCCATGGTTCCACCCACGGTGGACACCATGGGTATTGTTTTTAATAACCCGTCCTTTTTGGACAAATTTGTAGGATTATCCCACCGACCGATCCGGCCTACCAAGTTCTACGACCCTTTAGCCGCTAGGGCTCTAGGGATCGAAAGCGACATGGTTCAACTATTTTCATTTACCAACTTTGATTCTTTCCTTACCATGCATGCTCTCACTTACAAGAGGCTTACCCTCGAATTTTTGTCTTCTTTGTACGTGCATCGGGATGAGCATAACTCACCCCGGTACTTGTCCTTTCAACTAATGAACTCGGGAACCATTCAAATGTCGGTGGCCTAAGTTAATGCCGCCTTTGGGTGGACATCCGACCTGAAATATGGTCCTAATGATGGCCACTCAAAACACTACAACTCCGGGTTGTTTTGGCGGCAAATCACGGGGAAGATGGATAGAGATCCCCGTAGGGATAAGGCGACTTCCATCGTCAATCCCGCCTTTCGGTTGTCCCACAGGACCTTCTCCTCTACTATCTTTGCTAGAGGAGATAGTTCGGGTGTAGTCTCCAATAGGGAGTTATAGTTTATTTGGCACCTCACCCGTGGGGACGGGCGTCTAGACATGGGAGCGTGGTTACTAGACCACCTCGACGGTGTAGCCCGGGGTAGGGGTGATATTACTATCGGTGGCATGATCACCATTCTTGCTCAAGGTAATGGGATTGATTTTTCTGACTTGCAGGCTATCCCAGGCACTACGAGGCTTGATATGCGCACCTTGAGAGCCATGCAGTGGCTTGAAGGGACATCCCAGCCGGATTGCTATTTGTGGCTCGTAGCAGGCAAGCCATACGCCTACTTTCCCGATCCGGAGAGGACGGTGGTTTACAACAAGGACAACTAGATCTTCGACTCCGACTTCGCCTGGCACGAGGACGGAGGCACGGAGTATGTAGACCGCAGTCCCCAGCCTCACCAGGGGGATGAGCAGGCCCACGGGGGCCAAGGAGGTGATGATGCTGATGATGATGATGATGACGAGGAAGGTGGCCCGGATGCGGCCCAGCAGATCCCGGCGCAAGACTTCACTTGGCTCCGCCAAGGAATGGAAGATTTGAAGCTCGAGGTAGCGGATTTGCGCCGGTCGAACGAGGATATGACCTCCGCCTTCAGAGACCTGAAGAGGAGTGTTGATGATATGGCCTCCCGTTTCCCTTATGGCCCGGGCGGGCCTAGCTCGTGATCCCTTTCCCTTTCCCTTTAGTTACCTCCCTCTCCTTACTATTGTAAGTCCTTGGTGTATAAACATTGAGGACAATGTTTGATTCTAGCTTGGGGGGGGGGTCTTACTTGTATTTAAAAAAAAAATAAAAAAAAATAAAATAAAAAAAGACAAAAAGATTTACTGCTTTCCTAGACTAACCTTAACTTGTTTGCTAGTATGTCTTTCCTTTTTGCAGATTGGGAACATTCGAGACGCGGCATGAGTTTGAAGAACGATTCTATGGCCGTTAATTGGAGCTCCCGGGAAGCAAATTTGGTGAGATCTTTTTTTTTTTTTTTGTGCTTAGGATAGTTTAGTTTAGGAAGAAGTTGAATGGTTCGAGGATGTTTGATCGGTTCTAAGGAACCTGGGATCGTTGATGTTGATATCATTCGATCACTTGTTTGTCGATTGGGATTTTATGTGATTTTTATGCCTCGTTATGTGCCTTTCAACTTATTCAGTTGGCTTAGTTGTACATATGTTTGTGTTAGATAGGAAAAGCTTCTGCTATGAGGATGTGTGGTTTATCTTATATGATATGCCTCGTAGTCTTTTCCTATGTTTTTGGATCATAATAAACTTGTCTAATTGCAAAATTTTGGAATATTGTTCATGTTGGATTCGAAATGTGAATGAATGTGTATGGAATGTCTATTTCCACTTAAGCCAGTGATGAATACACAGTTCGAGTCTATTGTTGATCAATGTGGACGAGTCTAGGTGAAGGGTAGAAATAGAACACTTTTGTCATGTGAAACTCTATGCCTTTGGGCTGTGGTAAGATGGAGTCGCTTCCCGGTTGTGGATTTGACCCCCTTGATTGGTAGTTGCTTTATTTGTTAGATCCCGTGAGGTTTATTTGTTCTAGCCTTCATCATTCTTGTTGAGTGGCATTTGGATCCTTGATTACGCATTTTTCGATCTTTGTGTTGACTAGTAGCTCCCGAGACCGACTTGACACTTTAAAGGGAGGAAGAGGGCACCTTTTTCATTTTATTTTGTTCCTTTTGTTTTGTTACAAATTGATTTTCTTTTTACATCATCTTTTTTGCTAACCAAGTTGAGCTTTAATTCCATTCTTGGTTAACCGTGTTACAAACCCGATGGCCAATGTTTTACCAACCCTTAGTTGTGAAGCGTTTACCTAGATAGGTTTGTTGAGCTTATTGTTTACTAATCAAGAAATAAAGTTTGATAGTTGGTTTGAGCAGGTGTGAAAGTGAGCCTAATTGTAAATATGTAATGTGAAAGTCATTTTGCCATCAATAAAAAAGGAGAGAAAAAAAAAGAGAAAAAAAAAAGAATTTAAAAAGAAAAAAAAGAAGAAGAGAAAAGCCGTCCGAATTGTGAAAAAGGCAAGGACACATAAATAAAGTTTTGAAGTTTGAAAGAGGTCATTTGAGTGTGTATTATATGGATCATTTGGGATGTGTAAGAATGTGAATCAATGAGATTGTGGAAAGTGAATTACATCTTTTGAACTATTGTTTTTGAGAATTGTGATTCTTGCGCTTCATTTAGGAATTAACCCCACTTTTTAAATTGTTTTCACCTACCTTACCCATTGCCAATACATTACAACCCTTTAAGACCCTTAGACTTTAGAGGTGTTCGGTTCTCAAACGGTGGAGGGAGATACCTTTCAACCCTATGGAAAGATTATGCGTAATCGAGATGTCGGGATACCTTTGTTATTTCCTCAAAACATCACTTTTTCTGGTTCCTTCAAGGAATCACGAGGGGCCAATTAGGGTGGTGATTTGAAGCAAAAGGGGAGGACGTGGCCGGTTTGGTTGGGTTTAGAGGGAAGCATGATTTCTTTGTTCTCTATGCTTGGTTTAGGTCTTGTTCGCATTTGATCAACGATATCTTGGATTGTGTGTCTCGTTGCTTGTTTGAGTGAGTTTTCATTCCGTGCATGGTTGTTCTAAGTAGGATCCATTGATTTCATTCCGTGCTTAATTTGATTTGTACGCAATGGCATAGTTTATTTGATCTTGTGTGTGTTTCCCTTGGTTTTTGCTCGAGGACTAGCAAAAGTGTAGCTTGGGGGGTTTTGACAAGCGCACTTTAGGGCGCGCTTTAGAGCATATTTTAGGATGATTTTGGATGTATTTGGGGCCGTTTTGGCTGATTATTACCTTGTTATGCTTACGTCCCCCATATTACGTGCTTCACGGGTTTTCGGTTTGTTATTGATGTGTTTTCAGGTAATATCAACCGAGTTTAATCGGATCCCGAGCCCTTGATGCGTAACCGAGCTAGCCTTGACCGAAGTCTGAGGAGTTAAGGAATTTCAAGTGCCGTGCATTGATTACATAGCACAGGCAGCACGGCCGTGTTACCATAGGCACACCCGTGCTCGCCTATAAGCAAGCAACCCCAGGCAAGGCAGCACGGCCGTGCAAGCCAATAGCACGGTCGTGTCAGTATCCACGCACCCGCACGGCCGTGCAGGCCATTAGCACGGTCGTGCCAGATGTTGCCCGTGCCCGTGTCAGCTTCAGTATGAGCCCCGTGCTAGAGCATATTCATCACGGCCGTGTCATTTTTAGCACGGCCGTGCCAGGAAGCTGGACGGTCGTGCCATATATAGCATGGTCGTGCCAAATTGAAGAAGAAATCCGGTTTACCTACTGACAAGCTAGCACGGCCGTGCCAAATACAGCACGGTCGTGCTGATCAAGGGTTGACTGCGCGCTTGATTTCTCCGAATTAGAAGACGTATATAAGGCCCGACTTTAAGGAGATTTGGAGACAATTTTGAGAGAGAGTTTTTGAGAGCCTGTGTAGAGAGTTATTGGAGAACGTTCTTAGTATTAGAGATTCATTAGTTTTCTTAGAGATTATTCTAGCGATTTTAGTTTTCTTGGATTGATTTGAAGCAAGATTTGCGAAGACTCTTTGTATTATTCATTGACGACGGATATCAAAGTTCTGAACTTTTCCATTGATTCGCATCAATACAATTGGTATTATTCATTATTGTTTATTAATCAAGCTTTATTATTCCTTAATCAGAATTCATGTTTATATCGATTATGCTTTTGGAATTCATTATTGCTTTGATTATGAATATGTGTGAGTAGTCTCCTAGCTAGGGTTTCGGGATGAAACCCGGCCTAGGTAACCTATGTAATTGAGGATTGATTTTGATAAACGGATTGTGATTAAATTGGTTATACGCGATTGCATGTTAATTCATTATAATAGGAGTAGCTAACCTAGAATCTTGAATTTGATTGCATGATATCCTTGATTTGAACAAGAGATTGTCAATTGAGTATTTCATTGTTGAATGTGGTTTGATTATGTATCGAGTAATGTTAAGTGCATGAGAAATCCAAGCTTAATATTTCCCGTTGTCTTCCTACCTTATGATATTGATTAGACATATAGTCTTTGCATATCCCGTTTGTCTATGTGATTCCTTGTTGCGTAGTTACCGATGGTTTGGTGAATTCCCGTCTTCCCTAGTGTCTTAGTTTATCTGGTTTATCCCATCTTATTAGTAGTATTTTAGAACACCATTTTCCATTAATTTCGAACTAGCTTAGGTTTAAGATTGATTTGCAATTACTCTCGTTCCTCGTGGACCGAACCTTTATTTGCCATTGTACTTGGCTATAGGGTGTTCGTATAAGTATTGTTTGATTGAGAGTTAGATTGTAGCGACCGATTTAACCCTCGTCATACTCAGAACCTAAAAAATTAAAATCCCAATCTAACACCCGGTAACCCAAAAAAATGAAAACAGGACAAAAAAAAATATAAAAATTCAGAGCAAAAAAATTAAGGGAAATTCTCAATGGTACTCGTCACTTTTTTATTATTCTCAATGGTAAACTCTAAAATATCAAATTATCTTTGGTAATCTATAATTTGTAAAAATAATTCATTGATAACATTAGTTAAACATTTTAAGGAAATATAACCATAATAATGTATTAAAAGGGAGGGAAAAGGGAAATGCCTAAAATACCCCTACTGAAAAAACTCCCCACTCACTTCTTTCCCCCCAGCCCTTTGCCCACCCATCTCCGACTCCCTGCTGGCGCCAGCTGCGCCCACCCAACCAAACTCCATTGCCTCACCAATCTAGGCCCAACCTTCATTGGCACTGGCGTATCAGTTCTAGAACCTTCCTTGAAAAGCTTAACAACGTCCCTAGGTTTTGATGAAGATCGAACTAGGCTAATGGATTCTCGGTTCGAAGAAATGTTCCTCGCTACCATAACTAGTGATTTTGAGAAATCGAATTGAGGACCTAAGAGAATAGCAGCGTCATCATCTTTAGCCCTATAAATTGATTCTTTAATGTTCTTCAAATTGCAATCAAAATCCATTGCCCATTGATTCAAATTGCATGTTGCAGAAATTTGATGTTTAGGTTGAAATTCAACAATTTAATTTTTCAAATTGTGGTGATGTTGTTGTTATTTTATGAGATTATTGCGGCTTGCGGTGTTGGAAGAAGTGGTGTGTGCGGTTCGGTGGTTGTGCGGGGGGAGTGCAGCAGGTGGGTTGTGGGTGTGAAGGTGTTGTGATTAATTGAGGTTGATGGTGGTCGGAGATGCAATGTCATAGAGGTGGTAGATGGTGTTAATTGGTGGTTTATTGTTAGAAGGTGGTGCGGTGGCTTTGGTTGTGGCTCGTGCCGGAGAAAGGGGGATCGAGGCTGCCTGGTGCCGGAGGGTCTGGGCGTGGGTGGTGGATGGTGGTTGGCAGACTGTGGTCGTGGATGGGGGAGAGTGTGGTGGGTGGGTTTTTTTTTAAATTTTTTTTTTAAAAAATAATTTAAATGTTAAGAAAATAAAGGAAAATCTGATTTCAAGGATATAATAGTAATTTCGTTTTTAGTTAACTATGGTTAGACTTATAAATTATATTAATCTAATTAATGTCACCATTGAATTAATAACACAAATAATTTATTACTAAAGATAATTTTATTTTTTGATGTTTACCATTGAGAAATATAAAAAGTTTAAGATCACCATTGAGAATTTCCCAAAAATTAAAAACAAAAGATAAGAAAAATTGTAGATCTACTACACTTACCACAATGATTCAACCACAACAACCAAAATTAGTCTTGAAAATTTTTTACCATGGCAACGCTAGATCTAGCATTTCCATGGTTGAACTTGACCTTTAAACCATAAATTCAATATAAAAAACACGCCGGGGCATTTGAAGGCTAGCTTTGCCAGAATTTCACAGCGAAGAGGAAAGAGAGTAGAAGGAGTAGCGAATGAGAGGAGAAGGAGTAGTGTAGGCGTCGTTCGATGTGCGCCAACGTTAAAGCATGTGTGAATATGCTTGGAACTCTTAGGAAGTGGGAATTGACGTATACGATTAGGGACAATGAAAGTAGGGATTCGCCAATTAATTATTTTATATTATTTACACAATTATATTTATTCCTTAAACCAAGAAAAAAATCTTCCTAAATACTACTAATGGAATCCTCAATATTTTAGGCCTTCTTATATTATTTTGGGGGAAATTATTTTGGTAAATTGTATTTTTAATTATCTCCCAAAATCTCTTATTTCCTTAATTTTAATTCTCCATCTTTTTAATATCTAATCATCATATTTCTTTCCATAATTATTCCCACATTCTCTTTCCATATTTCTTGCATGATCTAGCCTATAAATACCCCTTCATGCCTCTCATATTCTTTACGCCAATTCTCTTCTTTTCTTCTCCTCAATTTTACACAAATCATCCCGTTTATCTGTGAAGCCAATTTTCGGGCAATTCTGGTCATTTTTGGGGGTATTGATGTTAAACAAAATATTGTTCCTATCAAAAAATAATTGATTTTAGGCTCAAGAATCACCTAATTCGGATTTATATTGAAGGAGTTATGGCCTCTGCAAGTTCTGCCTATTCTTTCCAACGAAAATTCAATTCTCTTTAAACCTATTCCTTTATCTTCTTCATGGTTAGTTTTCCAAAATAAAAATACCTATTTCAAAGATTTAATTTTATATTAAATTATTATTTTAAAAGAGTTTTATAGTCCATGCACATTAGATTTTAGTTTATGTTGTGATAACCTTATGGTTATGTTATTTGCAAGGTGTATTCGTGATTGAACTTTGAAAGTGCAAAGTGTTGATTGATATTCGGAATCAAGATTATTGAGGTTATTTTTGTGTGGTTTTTCTAGAAAGGATCAAGGTACGTTTAGGTGGATAGATACCTTTGAAAGTGATTGGTTTGAATAACGTGTTTTACATGATTTGATTGGTGATTAAAATAAATTGATTTGAATTATGATTTTGAAATAAATTATGTTTCAAGGTATTGATTTTAATAAAAGTATTTTGAATGATTGATTTTTAAATAATGTGTTGAATGGTTTGGATTAAGTAAAGGAATTGATTTTAAAAGGTTTGTTGAATTAAATAAAGGTTTTTCAAGAAAGAGTTGTTGATTTTGAAAAGTATTAATATGAGATTTTATTCTCAAGTATTTATTTACAAGGTTTGATTTTGAAAGCATGTGAAATTATTAAAAAGGATTTTGAATTATATTGGAATTATTGGATATTAAAAGGATTTATTGAACCATTGAATTATTATTATTAATGCTTTATAAGCATGTTAGTAATCCCACTATGCGGATTTGGTTTATTGATAAGGTCTTGGACTTTTTATGACCGGGTCTTTCCTCAAGAATAGTCTTGTAATATAAGGAGACTAGCTTGGGGGATGTGCAAACTTGGGTGAGGAATTGGATTAAAAGGAATTGGTTCTTAATAAAAGAATTGGTTTTATTAACTATTAGTTTGAATATTGAATCATTAGAATCGGTTTTGGAATAATGAGTTTGAATTTATTGGATTAATTATTGGAATTGGTTTTAAAGGCATGTTTGCAAATAAATTGAGTTTACACTATCTTGCACTTATTGTACTTAGCATAATTTGCTAATCCGTATTTCTTTTTTGTTTTGGTTTGCCCTATTTACCGTAATGGTAAGCAGTGTTGACTATTTTCAGTTGGAGTCATGAATGAGCATATGGGAGTCCCGGGATTTGCTTCACCTAGTTTAGGAATGTTGGTCTTGTCTTTACTTTGAGTACTCATAACAATGTTAGTATTTTTAAAAGTATTAATAAAAGAAAGTTGAGTTCCCGTTGCAAGTTTTGTTGTTGAGTTAAGTATTTTGAGTAGCCTTGCGTAATCACGGCGGTAATACGCCTAATTCTATCTCTATGGTATAATTATACATATTATACTAGTATTTCCATAGAGGGAGATTTGGGGGTGTTACATCATGTTGGTACAATAATAGCATAAGTAAAGCTTGGTTCGTGCAGGCGGATGCACGATCCGCATGGTGCATCCGCTCCAAAATACAAAAAGGGGGAATGTACATGCAATACTAATGTACACGGGCATATAAAAGAACATAGTGTTCTTTTATAATGTACATGGACTTATACATAAAAAAACAGAGTGTTCATTTATAATGTACATGGACATATACATAAAAAAACAGAGTGTTCATTTATAATGTACATGAGATTTTTGTGCAACAATTTTGTATATATTTTTTAAAGAAATTTTGTATAAGGAAATAAATAAATAGTATTATAATTATTTTTTTTACCATACATTCAATACAAATCATTTCATTTTTTTTATTTTACCGAAAGTTCACTTTCTCTCTCCAAACAAAACTTTAAACCCATTTAAATTCCTCTAACCCCAAGCAAAATTTCAAGAAATTCGAAATTTTGAGTCCAAAATTGTTCAAGATGACATATAAAAACGAAAGGTAAGACCATTTTCATCATGTTTATTTGACATTCATACTTGTTTATTTTGAGTTTGAGTGTTTGTTTTTTTATAAATTTGATTGAAAATTGTAATATTTGATTTTATTGGGAATTAATATGTGATTATGATGTAATTTTGTTGTTGCAATGAGTTATAAAATTAAGTTCTTGAAGAAGATCGACCGATTAATACATTTTGGAAGAAGAAAGCAAGCAAATAGACAAATTTAGAAAATGTTGTAGATCCAAATAGCACAATGTACATTAAAATACAATAAAATGTTCCTTTTCCATATACTTACATGATCAAAGTTATACAATACACATTAAACATGTAACCAACCTTATAACATATATGTTTATTAGAATATAATACAATGTATATTATAATACAGTAAAATGTACTTTTTCATATACATACATGATCATTTTACCAAATGTACATTTACTATATGAATAATGTTCCTTAATATTATCATGTTCTTTATTAATATTACAAATGTTCTTTAGATTTACAAAAAAAAAAAAAAAAAAACTGGATGTTCTTTATAAAATAGTTACGTAGTATATGTTCCTTACAAAACAAATATATGTTGTTTACTGACAAAATGTTCATTCCACCTTTTTTTTAAAAGAAAACCAGATGCACCAAGCATGGTGCATCCGCCTCCATAAAAAAAATTTCATGCCAACATGAGATCTAAAAGTATTACCAGTGTTTTTCCCATTCGTGACTACGATAATTCTTGATGTGGACTTTTTTTGTTTTTCCCTTGAAGTTTAAGGCTCTAATCTTGTAAAAATTGGGGGGGGGGGTGCGCTTTGAGGATGAAAATTCCCTTACCTTATCTACTCTTAACATTTATGGGGTTTTTAAGAAAATAAAAATAAATACATGGCCCATAAATATTAAAAACAAAACCATGAAATTTCAAATTTGATTTGAGTAGAGTTGTCAATTTTTAACACGACCAATACAGGCACGCCACAAACACAAAGCTACCGAGTTTACATGATGTTGATACAACACAACTCCAACCTAAATGCAACCTGTTTTGGGTGTTTTTGTCCTTTGGGAGAGTTACAGCTCAAAGACTGGTTGCGCGCGGCCTGTACCTGCAAAACAACGGAGACTCCGGGTGGTTGGAGCTCCGCCTCCGACGATCAAGTTAGTAGTTGAAGAATAACGGGAGAAAGTGCGGAAAAATAGGTGAGATCTTCTCGGATTCCGAGATTAGGTGATTCTCTGATGTAAGAGAATGTAGGGTATGCTGTAATAATTGTAGATGTCCCAAATTTGGAGGAAATCTCCCTATTTATAGGGTCTCTGGTAAATATGCCCGCGATTATGTCATTCTGATCTAATTATTATGGGTTGCGCCGCATGGTGGCTTTCTCGGGATTTGGGCCGATGAATGTCGCCTTTTCTTCCCTAGTTCAAGGAGAGACACGTGTCAAAAGGAGATTGGCCCAATTTGGACCAACCAAAGTATGACACGTTGCAAGACCTGATTGGGCCACATGGCATGGGTAAAATTACCCAAAACATTTGCCCCTCACAGATGTGACGTGGCGCACCACATGGCATCTGTGACACATGTCACTCCTCCATAGGTGGTAATTCAAAAGGGGTTTTATTTTTTTATTTATTTTTTTTCTGTGAAAAATTTAACTTTTCACATTCCGAGGAAATTACAAAATTACACTTAAATTTACCCCTCTATAATACTAACTTTACCCTTCTAGTTTTGGACATTTCCAAAACATTCTAGAGAGATAAAATCAAAGAGTTTCTAGAGAGAGAGAGTATTCCTACCGTCTGTGTGTGAACACAAACCTTGAATTTCCCCCGCTTGCATCAGCCGGTTATCAACCGCCTGTGCCTCAAGCGAGCAGGATCTTTTTTTGCAGCAACTCAATCGGATCTCGCCGTTTTCCCCCTTTCAGAGACAAACGTAAGGTACCGTTTCTACCCCTCTCAACTCATTTTAATTTTTTAAATTCATTAAATAAATGGACTCATCACCAACACACAGTGACACACGGCACGACCTAAGTCAGTAGTTGTAGGCGTCACTCGAAGTGCGCCTACGTTAGAGCATGTGTGAATATGCTTGTCAATCATAGGAAGTGGGAATTGAAATTACGATTAGGGACAAAGCAAAGTAGGGAGCCGCCAAAAAGTTTTTAAGGAACTTGTAAACCGTTCACGGATCATTATAAGGCAACCACGAATAAGGGACAACGATAGGCAACAACGATTGACCCATGAAGATTACACCCCGTTCATAATCCACGAGATTACTAACTCCATATGGTTTAGAACCACAAAAGGAGGATCGAGGATGATGGTACGAAGTGAGTCATGGAGTCACATTCGCCCGTATTGGACTCTACTCGATTCTTATAGTGAAAAATGATTCATGCGATCTCAAAGGCATACAAACAAAAATTCAATTTGCTCCAAACTATTATTAAGCTAAATTGGTTGAATATTAATGCAACACATAATTCTAAAACATTGTGATCACTTGAATTAAGCAACAAGATTAAAAAGGAACCTAAACCGGTTGTCCAAATTATCTTATTAGGCGTGATTTTCAATTACATATTCCCTTTAAACATGAAATTTAGTGATCATAAATATAATAAAATAAACATTAATATTGGAAGCAATTTAACAATAATTCTAACAATATAAAATCGTTAGAAAAATAATAGAAATATAAGGAACATAATTCTTACTTTGATTCTGTTTGCTTGCAACTATAAAATAATAAACGAGTTAGTAACTTCAAGGAAATAACAATAAAAACAATAATTAAATTAAATTAAATTAAATAGAATTGATTTGGGGCCAAACCCTAAAACAGTTCTACCTTTCACGCCTTGGCTTAAGGACAGAACCACGAGTAAAGTATCGACTCCTTGGAGTGCTTGAAGAAAGAATTTTGAAAGAAGAAGGGTAGGCTAGTGTTTAGGCTAGAGCATAGAAGAGAGAAAAATACACAATCAATTCATGCCCCGTACATCAGAAATGAGGGGGTATTTATAGAAAAAATGTGCTGAGGGAACACACGGAACCCTAAAATGATAAAAACCCTAAAAAACTATATCGCATCACGACAAAGTGTACCGTGACACGTGAAATCCCACCGTTAGACGGGAAACATTCCCGTGTCACGGTGTACTTTTGTGTGACGCGGGAAATATATGTTGAACGGGAGAGAAAACACGTTAAGGGTTTACGCGGAAAGGACACGAAAACCCCCATGTCACAGCAGGTGTCCCGTGCCACGGTGGACTATTGCCGTGACGCGAGAATTTTTTGTCCGTTTTTCCGTCTAAATTCATTTTTAACCCTAATTTCGTTCAGCATTTTAAGTGTCGATTGGTAATTTCGGGCCATTTTCTGATTTATTATTTTTTGGGATAAAATAAGAAAATAAATAAATAAAAGGTTTGAGCCAAAATAAATAATAAAACAATAAAATAAAAAAGGTTTGGGTTGAAATTAAAAAATCTATGCTTTGACCAAACATCAAGACTGATCCATGGACTATCCAAAAATTGAATTTAATTAAATACGATTTTTTAAGCACTCTCGGGATTAAATACTGAACCCGACCAATAGTGACGGTGAAAGGTTGTTCAACATCGGGTTTGGTTTTGGGGAGACTTTTTTAGGTGTCTACAGAAGCCCCCACTTTGACTGAGTTTGTAGAAACGTCAGTTTTGAAAACGATAGGCAAAGTAGCCGATAGGGATGGATAATGATTTAAGACGTATTGCCATCCTAAACCACTCTGTATACGCCGATACCTGCAGAAAAATGTTAATTCCTCAGATAAAAGAGAAAAAGGATAAAATACGTATCTGACACCAGTGTATCGGTGACAAATGAGTTTGGCAGCTTCCTATGCTTGAAGGAATCCACTGGATGACGTTTGTTGAAAATCTTTACAGGCCTGAGGAAAGCCGACTGATGAATTTGGTAACTTTCTAAGCCTGAAGAAATCTACCAGATGATACTTTCCATGCTTGAGGAAAGCCGACATATGAATTTAGCGGTTTTCTATGCTTGAAGAAATCCACCAGATAATACTTTCCATGCTTGAGGAAGTCGACAGATGATGAGATTGCAAGTCTCTGTGTATCGAGAACCTTGCGTCGTGAAATGATGGTGGTTCGATTGTCCCTGAACGTGGGCTGTAGATGGTCCGCTTGTCCCCGGACGTGGGCTGTAGATGGTCCGCTTGTTCTCGGACGTGGGCTGTAAATGGTTCGCTTGTCCCCGAACATGGGCTGTAGATGGTCCGCTTGTCCACGGACGTGGGTTGGTTGTAAATGGTCCGCTTGTCCCCGGACGTGGGCTGTAAATGGTCCGCTTGTCCCCGGACGTGGGCTGGTTGTAAATGGTCCGCTTGTCCCCGGACGTGGGTTGTAGATGGTCCGCTTGTCCTCAAACGTGGGCTGTAGATGGTCCGCTTGTCCCCGGACGTGGGCTGTAATTGAGACCTGCAAAATAAAATTTGCCAGGGGACTCGTATAGACTATGATTGACTTGACCATTTGACTTGACCAAGTTTGACTTGACACGACTTGACATAACATGAGTATGACTTGTGATTGTGTATGTATAGTTTGAGTGTGTGTGTGTAGACACAAGCAACCGAAAATGCAAAAGCAAAAGTTTTCCATCATTTTTGTCATGAGACGAGTGGAGGGTGTCGACTTTCTTCCGAAAAAGAAAGACGTGAAAAATGAAATTTTATTTTTGAACTTCCCTCGATAAAAATTTTAAAAAAGTTTTTGAATTTCCCCAAAAAAAATAATGAAAAAGGGAAAAAGTTTTGAACTTCCTCCTTGAGCAAGACGAAATGAATCGTATGGATTGAATTGCTTGTCCTGAAAATAATGTATGCATGATGCATGTTCTTAAGCCAAGAGGCTAAGGACAATTACATCATGTGACACGATAGATGAATGAACTTAAGTCATGGAATTAAACATCATATATGGTGTAAAGAAACGATCTTTAACGTCACTTAGGTCTGGAAGCTAAGAACGTATATAGATGAAGTGATTATGAACGTTGCTTAGGTAAAGGAGCTAAGAACGATATGCTTTGTATTATTACAAATCATTGAGATAGAAATGTTCTCATATTATGCGATATAGAGTTAATGTGATGTGGGTTCAAGCCTCCAAGTCTAGCTCTAAATGGGTAGGGATATAGAGGTAAGCATTGGATATTCTTTGACTCGATCATGCATAGATATGGATATGAATGTGGCCGCACCTCAATGTGAGGTTGCCTACGTATCCGTTAGGAATCAGGCCGAACGTAGCTCTAACCGACCTTTGCACAAGTGTATGTACACCTCAAAGAGGTATTTCAAGGGTTGTAATATGGTTAAGTTGATAGTTTAAATAAGAAAAGGGTACAAGGAACAAGACCCGAGAGAATCCCCAAGATGTGTAATTGTGAATTTGAAAATTTTGAATTTTGCAAGATTATTTTCAACATTTTTTTTTCATTCTTTTGAATCAATGTAGGGAATCTCATATCATACGGTCCATCATTCACTTAGCATTCATGTTTCTCAGGAACAGTACCAAGCACTCGATAAGAGACGCAATTCGAGACGTGTTCGTTTCAAAGACATTGGAACACTTGCCTTTAGACATTGTTTTATTGTTGCTTTGCTGTTTTTTTTATTTGCTTTTTTTTTTACTTTCTTTTTGAATGTTATACAATTATACTTCTTCCGATCCCAGGGTTAAGTGAATGTGGGTTGAAGAAATGAAGGCCAAACGTTAGACGAGGCACAAAATGGTTGATGAAGAAATGAAATGTGATTGAACGGTTAACAGGGAATGACAGGGTTGCAAAGGTGCCTCAAGTCATTGGTGTACCTTGGGTTTAGTTCGGTAATTGATTTTTTTTATTTTTTATTTTTTATTTTTTGAGAATGAATGAATGAAAGAAAATTCTATGATCGAGATGTAAAGGAAATTTTCTCATTTTATTAATGGAAAAGGTGAACAAAACACATGAAACATATAAAAATTCGAAATGGAAAACCTATGCTAGACATGAATGGGGGAATGGAGATGAATGATTAAGAAAGAAATCATGAAATCTTGCACGAAGGATCTGTTGTGCGCCTTGTGTTCATTACTTCTTGCCGCCTGGAGGGACGGGAAGTTTGTTTGCATCCACCAAGTCTTGAATGACGTCCTTCAAATTCCAACATTGCTCCGTAGTGTGGCCCCTTCCTTGATGGTACTTGCAATGGGCATTGGGATTCCATTTGGCCCTCATTTCTTCAGGTTTTGGCTCTGGAAATGGCCACACGGGTGTGATCAAGCCTTGACCGTAAAGGCGATCAAAGGCTGCATCATAAGTCATTCCTAAAGAAGTGTAAGTTCTTTTCTTCTTGGGAAATGGAGCATCAAGAGCTAACACTTCATTGATATCAACTTGGCTTATATTGTTGGTAGTATTTTCGTGCTTAGAAGACGAAGAAGAAGGATGGTCGTTCTTCTTGCTTTTCCAAGTGTTATTATTGTTACTACCAGCAGTCTTTATTAGCTCATCCTCGATATTGATGCCGATGTCGTATACAGCTTCAAAAGTGTTCAGTGGAAGAAATTTGAGATGTTCCCTAGATTTATGAGTCAGATTTTGAATAAAGAGGCAAACCATCTCTCTTTCTTTGGGAGGATCTACCAAGAGTGAAGCTGTTTCCCTCCACCTGTTAAGGTAAGCGGTGAAGCCTTCATTCACTTTCTGTTTGAGAATGGAAAGTTCACGTTCAGAAGTTTTAGTTTGAATGTTACACTTGTAACAATTCATGAAACTGTCGGTGACATCTTGCCAAGTCTCAATATGCTTGGCATCTAGGGAATAAAACCATTGTTGGCAAGCATGTTCTAAAGAGAGAGGGAACACCGTAGGGAAGAGTGTTACGTCCAATCCCCTAAGAGCCATGGTTGCAGAGAACGCCTTCAAATGGAATATTGGATTGTCAGTAGGCTTGAACTTTGGAATATCAGCAGTGGAGAACTTTTCAGGGAGTCTGTCCTTCACATCCAAAGGAGTGGGAGGTCGTTCCACATAAGTGAAATCCTCAGAAATCTTACTCATTTGTTTCTTCAATTTGTCAAGGGTGGAAACAGTGACCTTGTTTTGTTCCATGGTAGTGACCCTAGTGGTAAGGGTTGCATCATGGCAGACATTGCCTCGATGGATTTGTTGATGTTCTCAATATCTTCTTTAATGGCCATTGAAAGGTGATAAGTAATGTGGAGATGGCAAAATTCTCTATGAACGCCTATTATATTTGAGAGATTGTTGCGGTAATGACTTGAACCGTATTAATCTATCCCTGTTCCTTGACCAAGTGCTGTGAAATAAAATAATTCACTTAATTGTTTGACTCATTTCTCAAGATAGGAAAGGAAAAAAATAGACATTTGAAAACAGGTGAGAAAACTTCACTCATTTTTTATTATGACGAAAAAAAGGGTGCATGAACCTAGTATATGATCATAAACAACCTGGTGCACGACTCGAGTCGGAACATACAGAAAGTGTGTGGACTATACTTGACTCGTGAGTGACTAAGTGATGTTATAAGACTCGTGGTATGATCGTATGGCTAGACATGTGAACAATAACCAAAATGAATGACGCGAGGACCAAATTAACACGAAAGACTTAAAAAAAGCTGACTGGACTTATTTCAAGGGCACCGTGACACGGAATACTGTGCAATGTCACGGTACAAGCTTCCGTGACGCGTTTTTTTTTTTTTTTTTTTTTGGAAATCCACCATGCCACGGTGGAAATTGCCGTAACACGGTGAACTTTCCTGCGCCACGGTAAACTTTCCCGTGCCACGGTGGATGCTGACGTGGCAAGAGAATTATTTTTTTTTGGTGCTGGAAATCCACTGTGTCACGGTGGAAATTGCCGTGACACGATGAACTTTCCCGTGACACGGTGGATGCTGACGTGGCACGGGTTTTGTTTTTTTGTTTTTTTTGCTGGAAATCCACCGTGACACGGTGAACTTTCCTATGCCACAGTGGATGTTGACGTGGAACGAGAATTTTTTTTTTTGCACTAATTACTAAGTGAGTACGGTCCATTGGCAATCGTTAGTCATAAAATAATCCACCATAGACAAAGAAAGATCGTTAAGGTTAGGATCAAAACGACCAAACATAAACAAGTAGGCACAATGATGCAAAGAATAGTTCACAACCTAAGGTCAAGTTCTATGTTCGACTATGGTCGGGTTTATTTCGTGTCAATAGGGTACCATAGTTAAGAGTTTGGACGCGTTAGCAAGGCAGCCTCCCTTGGGGGAGAATGCCAATGGGCGGCTCCGCGAGTTCGTGATGAAATCGAACTCAACTCCATGGTTTGGGCGGATTTAATAACTCGGATGAACCCTTATTGCCATGAGCGTTTTTGGATTGAAAGGGCTTAAATCCCCCGGGGCTAAGACGCATTTAGAACACACACGTTTTTTCAAAAAAATCGAAAGAAGTTGAATGTGAGAAGAGAAAACAAGCCACCAGACTGATTTTAGGTTTGCCGTGACACGGCAGATATTCCCGTTCCACGGTACTGCACACCGTCAAATGGTGTACTGCACCGTGACACGGCAGATTCCGCCGTGAAACGGCAGTCAGAAAATCTGACTGGTGCCCTGTTTTCCTTCGTACGCAATCAAGTTATTCAGTTTTTCCAAAGGGAAAGACCTAAACGCGACGTTAAAATGTCTATACTTATGCAAAATGCCAAATTAATTACAGGAATATTTTTCAAGAATATTTCAAGTCTCATCCACTCATCTTAATTAAATACCGATCACTCAAATCGATAAATAACCAAGAATCTCCCCAGTGGAGTCGCCAAATTGTAGGCGTCGCTCGAAATGCGCCTACGTTAGAGCATGTGTGAATATTCTTGGCAATCATAAGAAGTGGGAATTGACATTACGATTAGGGACAAAGCAAAGTATGGAGCCGCCAACAAGTTTTTAAAGAACTTTTAAACCGTTCACGTATCATTATAAGGCAACCACGAATAAGGGACAACGATAGGCAACAACGATTGACCCGTGAAGGTTAAATCCCATTCATAATCCATGAGATTACTAACTCCATATGGTTCGGAACCACAAAAGGAGGATCGGGGATGATGGTACGAAGTGAGTCATGAAGTTACATTCGCCCGTATTGGCCTCCACTCGATTCTTATAGTGAAAAATGATTCCTGCGATCTCAAAGGCATAAAAACAAAAATTCAATTTGCTCCAAACTATTATTTAGCTATATTAGTTGAATATTAATGCAACACATAATTCTAAAACATTGTGATCACTTGAATTAAGCAACAAGATTAAAAAGGAACCTAAACCGGTTGTCCAAATTATCTTATTAGGCGTGATTTTCAATTACATATTCCCTTTAAACATGAAATTTAGTGATCATAAATATAAAAAAATGAAAATTAATATTGGAAGCAATTTAACAATAATTCTAACAATATAAAATCGTTAGAAAAATTATAGAAATAAAAGGAACATAATTCTTACTTTGATTCTGTTTGCTTGCAATTATAAAATAATAAACGAGTTAGTAACTTCAAGGAAATAATAATAAAAACAATAATTAATTTAAATTAAATTAAATAGAATTGATTTGGGCCAAACCCTAAAACAGTTCTACCTTTCACGCCTTGGCTTAAGGACAGAACCACGAGTAAAGTATGAACTCCTGGGAGTGCTTGAAGAAGGAATTTTGAAAGAATAAGGGTAGGCTAGTGTTTAGGCTAGAGCATAGAAGAGAGAAAAATAGAGAATTAATTGATGCCTTGTACATCAGAAATGAGGGGGTATTTATAGAAAAATGTGCTGAGGAAACACACGGAACCCTAAAATGATAAAAACCCTAAAAGAGTATACCGCATCACGGCAAAGTGTACCGTGACACGGGAAATCCCACCGTCAGACGGGAAACATTCCTGTGTCACGGTGTACTTTTGTGTGACGTGGGAAATATATGATGAACGGGAGAGAAAACGCGTTAAGGGTGTATGCGGAAAGGACACGAAAACCCCCGTGTCACAGCAGGTGTCCCGTGTCACGCGAAATCCCACCGTCAGATGGGATAGTTTCCCGTGACACGGTGGTCTATTGTTGTGCCGCGGGAATTTTTTGTCCGTTTTTTCGTCTAAATTCATTTTTAACCCTAATTTCGTTCAGCATTTTAAGTGCCAATTGATAATTTCGGGCCATTTTCTGATTTATTATTATTTAGGCTAAAATAAGAAAATAAGTAAAAAAATAAATAAAAGGTTTGGGCAAAAATAAATCATAAAACAATAAAATAAAAAAGGTTTGGGATGAAATTAAAAAATCTATGCTTTGACCAAACATCAAGACTGATCCATGGACTATCCAAAAATTGAATTTAATTAAATACGATTTTTGAAGCACTCTCGGGATTAAATACTAAACCTGACCAATAGTAACGGTGAAAGGTTTTTCATCATCGGGTTTGGTTTTGGGGAGACATTTTTAGGTGTCTACAGTTGTTAGTCGGTCACCTGGGATGGCTGAGTCTAGGACTGGGAGTGCCGGCTCTGGGTGAATAGAGCAATATTATACTCCCCAACTGACAATCTATGTGTCTGTGAAGGACACGATGGCTAGAACCAAATAGACGACCACCAGACAGTGTCGAGGAGACGGTACTTTGGAAGTACCGTAAAGAGAGGTTACCCTAGTTAAGGGGTCTCAGGGTAACAAAGGTTCTGAGGAGACCCCCAGCGATACAATTTTGCATGAGGGTGGAGACGGTGAAGAGACCGTTTCCTTGATGGAAATCGATCAAGTTGACCCTGTACACCGAAACGGGGAAGAGTCCACTTCTAGGTCAGCCGGTGACCAAAGGGACGATGAAGAATCCGCCTCAGGGTCAAGCTCTGAGGATGAAAGTGACACTCCCCTCCCTCCGCTTGAGGATTTGGACGTTTAGGAGAGAAAAAAGTGGGAAGATAAAGAAGATCCTTTCCAAATTCATGTCTCTACTAAGGACAGAGACATCATGATAAACGGTATGGAGGGTTTTTTGAAGAAGTGGCCCTTGGGTAAGGATTATACCATCCGGGTGCCGCCTGTGCTAGGCACTATTGCCTAGGAGGATGACCAGCCGAATGGCAACTCCTACTTTGGATGTTATGAGGCGGCGTTTCTGGCAGGTCTCCGCTTTCCTCTTCACCATGCGGTGAGAGCTATTCTTATGGCTTATGGCCTAGGAGTCTAGCAGCTCTCACCAAACTCATGGGCCAACATTCTGGGGTATGATGCCGCCTGTAAGATGCAGAACTTAAACCCCAGCTGGCAGGCGTTTACCCATATGCATTACTTGAGTCGCAACCAAGGCGGCTGGAGGGCGTAGTACACACTAACCACCTTTCCAAAGTATCAGATGACGTTGGACAAAGTGTCCAAGTACGACGGTTGGAAGACACGGTTTTATTTGCTGTCTGCCCCAACCCATAAAGAGAAGCGGGAGATGCACCGGTACAATAAGAAACCTGACCTTCTTGGTTCGCAAGTACGCTCTCCCCGAAATACCGGGAGATGACTATGACGCAATCATGGATATCGAGTTTTTTAAGCTCCATCCGGAGACTCTCTCTACCAGGGACGTAATCAAAGTCCCTAACAACTGGAATCCCATGTGCGCATGGTTTAAGGACAAGGCGTTCTTGTCCGCCTGCGGACTCAGCACCTTGTTTCCAAGACGTATGTCTGACTGGCATCCGGCTTAATGCCGCTTGTATTTCTGCTACTCAATCACATTTTTAATGTTTTTGTTATCTTTTTGCAGAAGAAGATATAAACATGGTGGCTGAAGAGAAGACCCCCAAACGCTGCTCTGCTCAGATAAGAAGAGACCTAGCGGAGGCCAAAGTTGCCAAGCTAAGGGCAGAGGTAAATTCCGTTTACATCTCTTCATTTTATCAGGCGCTACTAGATGCTAAGCTTTGTTATTGATGTTGCAGGGTGGAGAGCCTCCAAAGTCCTTCACCAATAACCTCTTCAAGAGGGTCCTTGAGGATGCCCCTACCCCTACCAAACTTGCTAAGTCTGCGAAAGCGAATTCAGGTAAGACGGGCCCAGATGGGTCCTCCGGAAAGAATCGCCTTCGCATTAGGGGGAAGAGTGTAACCGTTAGAGGCTTCGGAGTGGGCATTGATATGGTCCCATCCGGCCTCACTGCGCTTGTGGGTGGAGCAATCCTAGAAGCTTCTGAAGGTAAATTCAATCCCTTCAAATCCCAGCCTGATTTGGGCTGGCCGTTGCGAGTGAAGTCACACTCGCAACAAACTTCTTCGTCAGACAGCCAACATCAATCTAGTGCCGCCTATATGGCTCACTCACCTTTAACGTCTGTTGAAGATCAATCCCCCGATGGCCGGATGTCCAGGCGTATGCCTGGCCATGCTGGCGGCTGTGCATAAGAGGGAGAAGGATGCTATTCCCGGCATTAAGGTGTTCAATGTCGAACAGATCTTGGCGCTGCTGTCTGAGGTACACTTAGCTCTTTTTTCTGCAATTAAGCGTAAAGTATCCAGCATGATTGACACCGCTTGCTTTAGCAGACCATGCTCAGGGTTGAGGGGCTCAAGCGGCCTTATGCCTGATAGGGTAAAGTCGTATCCCCAAATCAAAAGTAATTCCTAAATCCTCTAACTAATGTAGATAGGGAAGTAGGGTCGAATCCACAGAGAAAAGGATCTTTCTATTCCTAAATAACTAAAATAATCTAGATTATGAAGTAACTAATATTTATAATTGAAATAATAAACTAAACTATAGAGATCAAGAATAAGGAGAAAATAATATATAAAAGGATCTAGGGCTGAGGTTCACCAATAAATAATATTCCAGGGTTGAATATAATAATCATTCATCAATGCATAATTAATCAGATTATAAAGGGCTTTCGCTACGTATTATAATCACACAATTAATTTACCGGTATTAAATCTCATCTTTCGAATCTCGACCTAACCATTTATAAATTATTCTGCCTATTGAAACTAGACCTAAACATTAATTCTCATCTGTCGAATCTCGAATCAATATTGTCAAACTCATGCATAAGAGATCTGCGCAAATCTAGTCACAGAGCATTAAACCAATCAATAGGAAATTAATCTAGCATTGATAATTAACAACAATAAATTACCCCTTCATATTATTTATGGATCCCCATAAACCCTAGAAAGAAAACTACTCACACATAATAGAAACTAAACTAATCAAAGCAATAAAGCTAGACATGATTAAAAGAATAAAATAATCAACTAAGATTAAGAGAAGAGAAATCGTTACCTTAATAAATCTGGAATTAAGAGTAGATTAGGAACAAAGGTTTTAGAGAAAGGAATCTAAGAAAACAATTAAGAGAGTCAAGAAAGGAAAGAGAGAGAGAGAGTAAAATCGTATTACGGAGGAGTATTTATACTCCGTACAAATCCTAAACTAAAACAAACTAAAACGACGCAAATTGTCTCCTAACAAATACACGTGCTCGATCGGGCGAGGCACCGCCCGGTCGGGCGCACCTTTTTTCTTCCTCAATACTAATCTCGTGCCCGGCCGGGCGCGTCACTGGGCGCTAACCTTAGATTCTCCCGCCCGGCCAGGCGCGCCTCCGGGCGCCAGCCTCTTTGGACGGGCGGCTCACTTGGGCCACTATTTGGACTACGATTGGGCCCCAATTCTTCGGGCCAATCTGGGTTTCCTCTTCCGGTCTTTAATACTCGGTCCAAATGCCCCAATATCACCTATACCGAACCCTTAATCACCGGTTCGATGGCTCTAACCGGCCCTGGGCTATAGAATCTGGTCGTGCTTCTCTAATGTTCGTGATTGCTCCAAAATATCTCGGAAAAATACTCCAAAAGCATAAATCCCTGCAAAAGTCAACCAAATGTACGAAAACACTAGAAAACACCAATTAGTAATAAAAGTGGCTCTAAAGAGCCAAAAACACTACTAATTATGACCAAGGGACGGGGGTAAAATACTATATAAAACAGACACATCAAACTCCCCCAAGCCAAACCTTTGCTTGTCCTTAAGCAAAGATCTCATCAATGAATCAATAAATATACTTCACCCTAAAAAGTAAAAACCAAGAACAAACGATCCAGGGTAAACCAAGTAAACATGCTTCAAAATCAACCAATCAAATCCATCTAATTACCAATCTTCCCTAACAATTGTCAAACAGAGAAAACCACAAGAGCATATAGAATTCAAGACTAGTGCTCACGCACTCAACTCTCATTTTTGTGGCGAGTAAAAGATGTACTTGATTGCTCTCCATCCAACCCCTTTATGTGAACAATGCCCTCCCAACTCACACTCTCGTGTGTATAAAACAATGAACGCTCAATCCTATTAGTCGACTCGAAATATGTCAAATCATAACTTGCATTGATAAACAACACTTTCACATTCATACAATTTTATGCACAAAGGTCGGAAGGTCTTTAAAGCTTGTAATGTATGGCTAGGGTAAAGGGTAGGAATCATTTGGGAACAAGTGAGAGAAAAGCTATGCTTAAGGGAGAAAATCCTATCAAAACCCATGATAAAAAAAATAATGATCAACATCTCCTACATAACCAACTCTAACATCAACCAAATATACTCCAATCATAATAAACAATCCCAACTCTTACATATCACTCATACGAAATAATAATGAAAAAGTGGAGTGAATAAACAAACTTTATTTCCAAACTTGAATTTTTCATTGAAGCTCTATTATTTTTCTTTCGATCAATCTCCAACTAGAACATATGAACATTGAACACTTTTCTTTCTTTTTAAGTTCACTTATTTTTTTTCAACATATTTTTTTTCCTTGAACTTCTCTTTTTTTCTTCATAACATCATACTTTATTTTTTCAAGAAAATATAACTCTCAAACTCATCAAAAATAAACATGATCAACAACAAAACAACTTCTCAAAAGCCCACCCAAGTTGTGCAAATAATAAGCACACTACACTACACTCCCTCACTTCACCTCACTCACTAATAGCACCCCAAAGCCAAGCTTGGGACTAGTAACCAATGGGGCAAAATAGGCTTGTAATATGGCTAATAAAACAACAAAAAGTCAAGGAAACAACATGGGTGGCAAGAAGGGAACAAATGTATCTACAATATCTGGAGTCTACCTAAAAGAACAAATGCCTTCGTCCTCCACAATATGCATAATAAAGAATCATACAAATATTACTAATAGTTGCAAACCAATACTCAAATTCATTGGCATACCAGGAACTATGGAACTATCACACATTCTTAACCAAATCAACTAGTCAAGCACTATATTCACAAGTAGTTGGACAAAATTGACGCATGTTAAGGTTTCAAGGCAATCAAACATCAAATCATGATTAACTAATCCACAATTCTTATCATTAAATACCAAGAATCAAAACAATTTTCACAAGTAAGGGGCACAGATAAGCATAATTTACAATTCATTGGAACGTATTTTTAGATTTTTGTTTTCAATTTTTTTTTTTCATATATAAGAAAGCAATAAAACTAACCTAGAAAGCAATAAATCTAACCTAAGAAAACACACCAAAAATAAAAGAAAAGAGGAAAAAGAAAGATACCAAACCAAAATCTCCCCCAAACTTGATCATCCTCATCCATCGAGCCGAAGCCCGCACCCCCACTGCCACCTGCACCACCTGCACCAGAAGAGCTACCACCAAAATAATCAGCATGAAAACTCCCCTCCCGCCGGTCCCCCGAAAGGAATGTCCTGGCCGTACCCATAGAAGGAAGAATAGTCCGTGTAAATACCATGGGCAGTGGGATCCCTATCTATCCCTAGGGTGGAGGCTGAAACCAGTCAAGGTGAATAGCGTCGTCGGGAATGTTGCCCCGGCGAGCATAATCATCCTACATAGGGTAGAGAGCTCTACCCTGGTTCCTCTCCAGGTACCCTAACCTATGGTCTATGGAGTCAACCATCCTCCTAAGGTTAATATGGGAATGCTCAATACGTCCTAGGGCCTGACCTATACTCTGAAGATCCCAAACTGGGTCAGAGTCAACATGAGGGACGGAGTGAGACATGCGAGGTGGAGAGAAAGCCACCTCGGGCTGAGGCTGAGGCTGGGGTGGTGAAACTGGTGGTGGTGGTGGTGCCTCCTCCCTAGCGTTAGCAACTAAAACATCATAAGTGTAAGATGGTTACCCTGGGGGAAAGGCGGTCAAGTCAGGACTGGGTAGGGGAAAGATGGGCAAAGCTTGCTCGCTCTCATTCCTAATACACCAAAAGGATGTCTGCTTGCTATCCGGTCATACCCACCCCTACTCCTCAAAATACCTAGCAGTCATATAGGTATCTGGTCCACAATTGGTCAGCTGGTGGGGTCCATCCACTATAAAATCGACCTTTTTCACTGTTATCCGAGTGATAAGACCTCCTAAACGGATGGGGGTTTTTGATGTGGTGCTGGACGTGGCATGCCTACTCAAATGGTGAACAATAAACCTACCTATGTTCAATTTCCCGAATAGTGTCCTATGACAGCTAGTTCGTTAGATTCGGCATTATGGGGCTCGTTCCTACCTAAAAAACACAAACCCGCAAATCTTTGCCAGATTTTTGGGACAGGGTGGTGAATAGGTTTGGTACTAGCATGTTGGGGGTCGGGAGTAGGCAAACCAGTCAAAGCATGATATATGTCACCCATTTTATAGTCTGCATGCCATTGGTGGGATAGTTTAGAATTTAATTCAAATAATTTACAAAATTCTTTAAAAGTTAAACTAATATTTCTATTGTTCAACCTAAAAAATAAATTTGGCCCATTTCTACTACAAACGACATGTAAAGAAGACAATAATTCACAAGTAAGTTCTCGGAATGTAGGATAGTGCATATCAACAAATTTTCTCATGCCAATGTCATTTAAAAATCGTATTACAAAATCATACAAACCAAATGATTTTAGAGTAGGGCGGTGTAACCACCGAGAAGGAATTACCTCACGACCAATTAAGTGTTCTAGCCTCTCCTTTTTCTCTTGGCTAGCAAGACGGATCGTCGGCCAGTACGGAAGTTGCAAATCCGGGTCGTATTCCTCCCTCGAACTGGAGATCCTACCGAAAATGGACCTAGCCCTCTTTGAAGCCATGGTAGAAAATGGGTTTGAAAATTTATTTGAATAAAATCTGAAAATGTTTATATGGAGATGTAGAGGATGAAGAGGGGATTACAAATATGTAAAAAGTTTTGAAATTGGGCAAGAAATAAAGAAGAAATCTTAGAGAGAAGGTAGAGATAATTTGAGTTTTAGAGAGAGAAAGTAATGGAGGAAATAATGAAATGAGAAAACATAAGGAAGAAAAAGAAAAGGGGCATCGGGTATCTCGCGCCTGGTCGGGCGGTGGCTCGCCCGGTCGGGCGATCTGATGTACCTGATTTCGTATACTCTTTTCCTCCAAACCTGTATAAGCACTCATAAAACTCATTAAATTCCCTCATCTCTCCTCTCATAAGAAAAAGGAAATAAAAACTAGTCTAAAAAAAGGCATTAAAAATACGGGTTGCCTCCCGCAAAGCGCTGGTTTATCTAGATCCCGCACGACCTTCTTACCAAGTATAACAACTAGGACCCTTGTCCTAACGCTTGATCGGGCAGTTTCTCACCCAGTCTAGCGGTGTTTAGGCTGCGATGTGGCTTCCTAACATACCCTGTGGGACGCCAAATCACCTTATCTGGTGGATCCTCCTTGACTTGGACTGGGAGACCTTCAATACTACGCACTAAAGATCCTTCTTTGATCGAGGATTGCTTCAAATTGTCATTGCATTCAACACTTGCAACTCGATCTGGCGGAACACTAACCGCAGGCTCAAAACGCACAACTTGCTTGATCAGTTCCACCTTGTCGTCCTCAAAACCAAGACCAACATTGTAGAGTGCTCTTTCTATTGCATCAACTTCCTTCTTCCATTTGTCTATCTCATCTGAAAAGGATGCAACACAAGATACCGCCTCCAAGGGATATTTTTCAAGAGCTTGGGGCTTGTTAGAATAATTCTCAACCACATTAACACTGAAACATTTTTCCTCAGTCATTGTGCTTTTAGGGGTATTATTAAGATTGAAAATAACTTTATCATCCCCTACTTTTAGTGTTAACTTACCACTTCTTACATCTATGATTGCTCACGCGGTGTTAAGGAATGGTCTACCCAAAATAATTGGGGTTTACATATCCTCGGCCATATCAAGAACAACAAAATGAAAAGGTATATAAAATTTAACTACTCTAACGGAGACATCCTCTAAAAAACTTAAGGGGTATTTGAAAGAATGGTCGGCCATTTGTAGAGCTATATTGGTAGCTTTTAATTTACCCATATTCAACATGGAACACATAGATAATGGCATGACGCTAACGCTAGCACCCAAATCACATAATGCATTATCAATCAAGAGATTGCCTATATGACAAGGGATAGAAAAACTACCCGGATCTTTTAATTTAGGCGGAGACTTATTTTGAAGTATGGCACTACACTCTGCAGTGAAAGCTACTGTCTCTACCTCACTAATAGACCTTTTCCTTGTCAATATTTCTTTCATAAATTTTTCATATGAAGGAATTTGTGTGATTAATTCAGCGAAGGGAACTGTTACCTTCACATCTTTTACCATCTCCAGGAACTTACCAAACTGCTTATCCAAGTTTGTCTTCAATTGACGATTGGGGAATGGAAGTTTGATAATTGGCTTTGGAGCATTATTGCTCTTGTCTGGAGTAGCCACCTTCTCTAGAGTCGTACCCTGAAATGTAGAATTAGATATGTTAGTATTATCCTTTAGCCCTGTAGGGCCATGAACTACATTGTTTGGTTTAACGGAATCAAGATTAGCATTATTTAATAAAACAGGTTCATCAACTCTGGGCATAGGGGGCCCTTCATAGTTTGAACCACTCCTTAGAGTAATTGCAAATGCTTGATCTGTAGGCCTGGTCGGCTGTGCCGGCAGAGCTCCCTGTTGGCGGGCTTGTAGAGTAGCGGAAAGTTGCGCAATTTGATTATCTACAATTTTATTATGTGCTAGAATTTGATCAATTGTCGCATCTCTACTCTCCATGTGCTTTTTCATATTGACCAACATTGCTCTAATTTCCACCAGAGAAGGGTCAGAAGATGAGGAGGTTTGTTGTGGCTGGTTCTTCTGGCCAGCATTGGGATGATAATATTTCTGCTGCTGTTGTTGTGGCGCCTGTGGTTCTTGTGGTGGTGGATTTTGAACATTGCTACTCCGGTAGGAAAGGTACGGATGATTTCGATACCCAGGATTGTAGGTGTTGGAGTATGGGTTATTCTGCCTATAAGCTAGAAAGGCATTAACTTGCTCCACGGAACTCCTTCAATCTTGCTCCCAATGACCTATAATACCACAATTTTCACAAAAAGCCTCATTAGAATTATTATTAATCGCATAAACATTAGCTACATTAGTAGTGCTCAGATTATCTAATTTTTGGCATATAGAGGTCAGTTGAGCTTGTAAAAAGGATACAGAGTCAACACTATGTTTCCCCTTGTTAGCAAATCCTCTAGGATTCCCATATTGGGAATTGTGTATCGCCAAGTCTTCAATAACATGACTAGCATCTTCAACATCAAGATTCATAAATCTCCCACTAGATGTAGAATCTAAAATTATTCGAGAAGAATTTCCAAGGCCATTGTAAAAGGCTTCGATTAACTGCCATTGTGCTAAATTATGGTGAGGGCAGTCTCTTTGTAGATCCTTGAACCTCTCCCAAGCCTCATATAAAGATTCATCGGCTTCTTGGGAAAAGTTCTAAATCGCAATCTGTAGTACGCCTGTTCTCTCTGCAGGATAGTACTTGTTATAAAAATTCAAAACAAGAGTTTCCCAGTCAGTTATACCAAGTGCAGTTCTATTTAAGCCATTAAACAACAATTTAGCTTTTCCAGTTAAAGAGAAGGGAAAGAGAATCTCCTTGATTTGGTCTTGAGTGACCCCGGCTTGCCTAATGGTATTGCAATATTGACAATAGTCGGCAATGTGAAGATTCGGGTCTTCACCCTTAGCTCCACTGAATTGCTTCCTCTCTACCATCGTTATAAATTGAGTTTTAATTTCAAATTGAACCCCATCAAGAGCCGGAGTGGGGGTGAGATGTGGAAAATCTGTAAGCTTTGGTTGTGAGTAATCACTAAGATTCTTTGGATCCACTATCTATGATTCTACGTCTGATGATACCTCTGAATCGCTAGATCAATCGGAGGATCACGGTGATTATTGTTATTATCACCAGAATCTGCCAGGATTTGCTTGTAGAAATTTTTCTGTCTGTGGAAGGAACGTTCGATCTCAGGATCGAATGGGATGTACTCTAATCTGGAACACCTGGGCATAAACAAAAACTAGAAGCAAATATGAGATTTTCCTCAGAGAACTAACGCTCTCTGAGACAAAAAGAAAATAACCTAGACTACAAAAATAATCAGAAACAAAAATAAAATCGTCTCCCCAGCAACGGCGCCAAATTTTGACAGGATAAAGTCGTATCCCCAAATCAAAAGTAATTCCTAAATCCTCTAACTAATGTAGATAGGGAAGTAGGGTCGAATCCACAGAGAAAAGGATCTTTCTATTCCTAAATAACTAAAATAATCTAGATTATGAAATAACCAATATTTATAATTGAAATAATAAACTAAACTATAGAATCAAGAATAAGGAGAAAATAATATATAAAAGGATCTAGGGCATAGGTTCACTAATAAATAATATTCCAGGGTTGAATATAATAATCATTCATCAATGCATAATTAATCAGATTATAAAGGGCTTTCGCTACGTATTATAACCACACAATTAATTTACCGGTATTAAATCTCATCTTTCGAATCTCGACCTAACCATTTATAAATTAACCTGCCTATTGAACCTAGACTTAAACATTAATTCTCATCTATCGAATCTCGAATCAATATTGTCAAACTCATGCATAAGAGATCTGCGCAAATCTAGTCACAGAGCATTAAACCAATCAATAGGAAATTAATCTAGCATTGATAATTAACAACAATAAATTACCCCTTCATATTATTTATGGATCCCCATAAACCCTAGAAAGAAAACTACTCACACATAATAGAAACTAAACTAATCAAAGCAATAAAGCAAGACATGATTAAAGGAATAAAATAATCAACTAAGATTAAGAGAAGAGAAATCGTTACCAAAATAAATCTAGAATTAAGAGTAGATTAGGAACAAAGGTTTTAGAGAAAGGAATCTAGGAAAACAATTAAGTGAGTCAAGAAAGGAAAGAGAGATAGAGAGAGTAAAATCGTATTACGGAGGAGTATTTATACTCCGTACAAATCCTAAACTAAAACAAACTAAAACGACGCTAATCGTCTCCTAACAAGTACACGTGCCCGATCGGGCGAGGCACCGCCCGATCGGGCGCGCCTTTTTGCTTCCTCAATACTAATCTCGCGCCCGGCTGGGCGCGTCACTGGGCGCCAACTTTAGCTTCATAATTACCCCTTCATAATGTTTAAGAGTATGGAATGTTCTTAAGTCAATAAATTACCCCTTCATAATATTTATGGATCCCCATAAACCCTAGAAAGAAAACTACTCACACATAATAGAAACTAAACTAATCAAAGCAATAAAGCAAGACATGATTAAAGGAATAAAATAATCAACTAAGATTAAGAGAAGAGAAATCGTTACCAAAATAAATCTAGAATTAAGAGTAGATTAGGAACAAAGGTTTTAGAAAAAGGAATCTAGGAAAACAATTAAGTGAGTCAAGAAAGGAAAGAGAGATAGAGAGAGTAAAATCGTATTACGGAGGAGTATTTATACTCCGTACAAATCCTAAACTAAAACAAACTAAAACGACGCTAATCGTCTCCTAACAAGTACACGTGCCCGATCGGGCGAGGCACCGCCCGATCGGGCGCGCCTTTTTGCTTCCTCAATACTAATCTCGCGCCCGGATGGGCGCGTCACCGGGCGCCAACCTTAGCTTCTCCTGCCCGGCCAAGCGCGCCTCCGGGCGCCAGCCTCTATGGCTGGGCGGCTCACTTGGGCCACTATTTGGACTACGATTGGGCCCCAATTCTTCGGGCCAATCTGGGTTTCCTCTTCTGGTCTTTAATATTCGGTCCAAATGCCCCGGTATCACCTATACCGAGCCCTTAGTCTTCAGTTCGATGGCTCTAACCGGCCCTGGGCTATAGAATCTGGTCGCGCTTCTCTAATGTTCGTGATTAGTCCAAAATATCTCGGGAAAATACTCCAAAAGCATAAATCCCTGCAAAAGTCAACCAAATCTACGAAAACACTAGAAAACACCAATTAGTAATAAAAGTGGCTCTAAAGAGCCAAAAACACTACCAATTATGATCAAGGGACGGGGGTAAAATACTAAATAAAACAGACACATCAATGCCCTGTAAGCGTCGCTCAAAGTGCACCTACGTTAAAGCATGTGTGAATATGCTTGACACTCATAGGAAGTGGGAATTGACATATACTATTAGGGACAAGGAAAGTAGGGAGCCGCCAACAAATTTTTAAGGAACTTGTAAACCGTTCACGAAT
Source organism: Chenopodium quinoa (assembly GCF_001683475.1). Lineage (NCBI taxonomy): Eukaryota > Viridiplantae > Streptophyta > Magnoliopsida > Caryophyllales > Amaranthaceae > Chenopodium > Chenopodium quinoa. The sequence continues at coordinate 2,160,842 of NW_018744813.1, read as the reverse complement.
CATAAAAGGCAACCATGAATAATGGACAACGAAGGCAACAATGATTGACCCGTGAAGGTTACACCCCATTCATAATCCATGAGATTACTTACTCCATATGGTTTAGAACCACGAAAGGAGGATCGGGGATGGTGGTACGAAGTGAGTCATGGAGTCACATTCGCCTGTATTGGCCTCTACTCGATTCTTATAGTGAAAAGTGATTCCTGCGATCTCAAAGGCATACAAACAGAGATTCAATTTGCTCCAATCTATTATTAAGCTAAATTGGTTTAATATTAATGCAACACATAATTCTTAAATATTTGTGATCACTTGAATTAAACAACAAGATTAAAAGGAACCTAAATCGGTCGTCCAAATTATCTTATTAGGCGTGATTTTCAATTACATATTCCCTTTAAACATGCAATATGGTGATCATAAATAATAGAATACACATTAATATTGGAAGCAAATTAACAATAATTCTAACAATATAAAATCGTTAGAAAATAATAGAAATAAAAGGAACATAATTCTTACTTTGATTATGTTTGCTTGCAACTATAGAATAATAAACGAGTTAGTAACTTCAAGGAAATAAAATAAAAACAATAATTAAATTAAATTAAATTAAATAGAATTGGTTTGGGGCCAAACCCTCAAACAGTTCTACCTTTCATGCCTTAGCTAAAAGATAGAACCACGAGTAAAGTATGGACTCGTTGGAGTACTTGAAGAAGGAATTTTGAAAGAACAAGGTTAGGCGAGTGTTTAGGCTAGAGCATAGAAGAGAGAAAAATAGAGAATTAATTCATGCCCCGTTCATCAGAAATGAGGGGGTGTTTATAGAAAAAATGTGATAAGGGAACACACGGAACCCTAAAATGATAAAAACCCTAAAAAAAGTGTACCGCATCACAGCAAAGTATAGCGTGACACGGGAAATCACACCGTCAGACGGGAATCATTCCCGTGACGCGGTGAACAGTTGTGTGACGCGGAAAATATTTTAGGGTACGGGGAATAAAATGCGTGAAGGGTTTATGCGGAACGGACACGGAAACTCCCGTGTCACAGCAGGTTTCCCGTGTCACGGGAAATCCCACCGTCAGATGGGACAGTTTCCCATGACACGGTCGACTATTGTTGTGACGTGGGAATTTTTTGTCCGTTTTTCCGTCTAAATTCATTTTTAACCCTAATTTCGTTCAGCATTTTAAGTGCCAATTGATAACTTCGGGCCATTTCTGATTTATTATTATTTGGGCTATAAAAAGAAAATAAGTAAATAAAATAAATAAAAGGTTTGGGCCAAAATAAATAATAAAACATTAAAATAAAAAAGGTTTGGCTGAAATTAAAAAATCTATGCTTTGACCAAACATCAAGACATATCCATGGACTATTCGAAAATTGAATTTAATTAAATACGATTTTTTAAGCACTCTCGGGATTAAATACTGAATCCGACCAATAGTGACGGTGAAAGGTTGTTCATCATCGGGTTTGATTTTGGGAAGACATTTTTTGGTGTCTACATGCCCGGAAGAGGGAGGAGGTAAAAAGAGCCATTAAATCGGCTAGGGATTCTCAAGATGTTGCTGAATATGAGTGTACAATTAGTGAACTTGAAACTAAAGCCATCTTGATGCAATAGGCGGAGGAGGTTAAGGGTCTCAAGCAGGCTCTGACGGAGGCTAAGGAGAAAACCATCACGGCTTAGACCAAACTCAAGAAGGCGGAGGAAGACCTCCTGACCTTGCAGGGTGTCTCCAAAGAGAATGCTGGCCTCAAGGCGAAGGTTGAGAAGCTGAAGCAGGAGGCAGAGCAGGTCTATAAAAACCTCAAGGCAAACATTGAGGCGGCTGAGGAGCGGGTGATCGCCGAGGAGGATTCCGACACCCGGAGGAAAATCGCCTAGGCTACCCTTTATCCTGACAAAGACTACCGCATGTGGTCTCTGGCTTTTCATTATGCCGAGATTGTAGTCTATTTAAGAGAGAAGGGTGAGCCGAAGCCTGAATCCTTCTCCGCTTGGATGAACAAAGAGTTCGCCGAGCCTTCCAGAGACCAGCCTGGGGAAGGGGAAGCCATCGATGTCCTTTCTGACAAGGAAAACCCCAAGGAGGACCAGTCGGCTACCAACGAAGGGGCTCAGCATCACGAGAACCAAGCGGACCTCCCTCAGCCATGATTTTAGCGGCAGTATGCCATTTTATGCTTTTATCTTTCCGCCCTGCGAGCCGAGTTTTTATGTTCTTTACCGACTATGGAATCGGTTAACAATTTAATTTCTCTTCTTCCGATGTGATCCGATAACAATATTTATCCAGCTTTTTGCCAGTTTTGAATGCAAGTGCCGACTAAGTCGGCTTTATAAAATTTATTTTGTCTCGATTTATGCATATATATATTCTGCATTTTAAAAAAAATTTGCCTATCTTTTTAAAGCATGCGGCGATTTCAGACAGTAGGACGGTATACCAGCTATTTTTGCCCCTGACGGTTGTGTGATTGGTTTCGGTCCATGTATTATTAATTGACTTTGGAATATTTGATACTTTAAAGAGTATGGAATGTTCTTAAGTCAATCAATCACAGTATTGATTTCCCCAAACCAAGTGCACAGCCAGCATCCAGCAGCCGTTACACCCAATCCGAGCATCCTTATAAGGTTCTTTGCTAGCCAAACGGACAACAACCATTGGTCGGTCATTAACACAGGGGACATTGTACGTCTATCTGATATCCTTTAGACAGTTGAAAGGCTGTCTAGAGTACCTTCAATCACTTGCCCTATTGGGGCAATTGGTATTTCATTGCTAGCCAAACGGAATGCTTCCGCCTGACCGTCTATGGAACAGGAGACACGTTGTTCGCCTGTTTATCGAGTCTTAAACAGCATAGAGGCCGTCTGGGACATTCTCAATCCATTGCACATTAATCGCCTACCCCATTGAAGCAGCTGGCACAACTTGTTCAATAGTCCAACAGAGAATTTCGGTATTTGCCGGCTGATGCACAACTCCTCCCCCAAAACCCACAAGGGGATGGGAGACATCCGTCATACTATCCGGCCTGTATTTCAGGTTGGATAGACATTTGTACCTAATGATGTCTGAGGAGCTTCCTGTGTCAATTAAGATGCGACTAACCAATTGGTTGGCCACTTTGCATTTTATGACCATAGGGTCATCATGCGGCCGACGGACTTTGCCTTTGTCCTTTTAGGTGATGATGACTTCAGGGAAGGCAGATGTGCTAGCCGCCTGTCCCTCATCAACATAATGGACCATCTTTCTTAGATGATCCTTGTTTCCTCGGATGGTTGGACCACCACCGGTGAATCCGCTTGCTATCGTATAGACCGATTCCTCATCCGTTTCAGAGCTGACAGCAGGTTGGGGAGTCTTCTTGCTTAACTTCCCAAGATTCAATTTCGAACCCACTTTGGAATTCACATAAGATTTCAACGCTCCTTTGACGGCCAGATGGTCAAGCTCCCGCTTGAGGCTGAAGTAGTCGTTGGTATCATGGCCGACATCCTCATGGTAGTGACAGTGTTTGTTCTTGTTCCGATTTTCAGCGGAACATTTCATAGGATTTGGCTTCCTAAGAGTCAGCCGATCCTTAATCTTCATGAGGATGGAGTAGCTGTCCTTGTGGAACTCGTACCTTGGAACGTACGGCTTTCACTCTTTCTTTTTCTTCTGGGCCGGCTGATCGGAGTTATCAACCGCCTAGATGTGTTTTTTCTTTTTGCTCTCTTTTGGTATTAGAGACGGCTGAGCAGGCCGGCTCTCCTTATGTCGGTAAGACTTCTTACAATCTGACTGCTTATTAGAGGAGTATAGCTCGGTCGCCTGTATATAAGCGTCTGCCTCCATCAAGGCTCCTTGGAGGATGAAGATTTTCTTACGGACGAGTTCGAACTTGAAAGTCGACCCGTCCTTCAGACCTTTGTAAAATTTTGTGAAAGCCACTTCGTTAGACAGCCTTGTATCTGGAATCTCACCAGATTGAACCGCCTGACGTATGAACGCAACCCTTCTCTATCTCCCTACTGCACATGGCCTAAATCAAGGCTCGTTTTCTTTGAAGGGATGTTCATAGAGAAGTTAGAAGCAAACAAGAACGCAAGCGTCTTGAAGCTATTTATGCAACCAGCTGGCAGATTGCCAAACCACTGCTGGGCTATGCCCATTAGGGTGGCTGGGAAGCATCGACACCAGGCGGCATTGTCCAACCCCTATAAGTACATGAGGTGGGTGTATGCCAAGAGGTGGTCTTCAGGGTTGGAAGTACCATCATAGGTTCCAACCATGACATTTTTAACCTTTGTCGGCTGTTCGGCCTCAGCTATTTCCCTGGAGAACGCAGAGGGCTGCTCCCCAAGGTTTTGTAGCCGAAGCTGCCAGTCCAAGGGCTGATAGTTATATGTCGCATGTCCTCAGAAGAAGGCAGGCTGGATGTAAGGTAAAGCAGGCGGTCTGTATGGTGGTTGTGCCATATACTGCGCCGAATTGATTAGGTGAGGACCCGACTGCATGAGGGGGTCGTTTGAAGCACAGGATTATCTTGAGAAACCATCTTAGAGGTACTCTCCCCACAGACGGCGCCAAATGTTTTGGGGTTTTTCGTGTCCCTCGGGAGAGTTACAAACGGACCGTCGGATAGTCGTTGGTCCGCCTCCAAATATAAATTAGTAAAGTGTTTGGAATAAAATGTGCGGAAATTAAGTTATCTGGTCGGATTCCAAGCTCAAGTGCTGTCTATTTCTTGAGAACTACAGCTTAGTAATAATTGCACTAATTAACGTAACGTGTCCCCATAAATGAGGGGAATGTCCCTATTTATAGGGTCCTTGGGAAGTGTGCCCTCCCTAGGGTTTGATGACTTAGGGATTAGGGCATGCCGTTTTGCGGCACCCTCAAAGTTTGGGCCTTGAAGACCGCCTTTTAAGAAGGGATATCTGAGTGACACGTGTCACACATTTGGAGAGGCCATTTGGGCGCCTCTCAGGGCGACACGTGTTGCTCTCTCATTTGTCCACTAGGGGTTATTAAATACCCCAAATCAGGAGCTATATATGCTTGACACGTGTCACCATATGGAAGGTCCGAGTTGGCACCCCTTCCAGTGACACATGTCAAACTCTGATCGGGCCACTTGACAGGATATAAAATATCCAAAATAGAAAAAGTGATATCATTTATTGTGATGAATATGTCTAATCCTTTTTTGTTCTATTTTGGTTTTAGTATGTCTATAAATGAAATAATGATACCTCGTTTGTCCTAAATGTGTCCTCCACTATTGAAATAATGATATCCTCAATAAATTGTACATATGCCTTTTATAGTATAATACAAAATCTCCAACAAACTATACATATCCTCCAACAAATTGTCCATATCATTTATTATTGTACATTTTCTTTATCAAATAATACATATCCTCTTACAAATAGTATATATACTCTATCGAATAACTCATATCCTCCAACAAATTTTATTTATATATATATATATATATATATATATATATATATATATATATATATATATATATATATATATACTCTATCAAATAATACATATCCTTCAATAAATTGTACACATTCTCCTACAAATCTGAACAAATTTTATATATCCTCTATCAAATAATACATATCCTCCAATAAATTGTACATATTCTCCTATGAATCCGAACAAATTTTATATATCTTCTATAAAATAATAAATATCCTCTAATAAATTGTACATGTTCTCCTACAAATTTGAACAAATTGTATATATCCTCATCAAATAATACATATTCTCCAATAAATTGTTAATCCTCCCTCCGTTTTTAAATACTTGCGCCATTTCTCCATGTCGGAGTTTAAGGAGAAAATGGAGAAGTATTAAAATATAGAGGTAGTGGGGTTGGTGGAAAATAAAAAATTGTAAAAAGCAAAATTAATGGAGAGAATTGGAGGAGCGAGAATATATGTTGGGTCCACTAGGTGAGAGTAACTAATTACTAGTAAATATTGTATAAGTTTTCCAAAAAAGAAAATGGAGTAAGTATTTAAAAACGGCCGCAAATGAAAAATGAAGAAAGTATTTAAAAATGGAGGGAGTAGCACGTGTGAAGAAAATGATGTCTATCTTCATGTTATTTTATTTTCATTTCAATCCCTCTCCTCAACCAATTTCCCTCTCCTCAAAGCTCTGCAAATAACTTGTCACTCATCAAAGCTCAATAAGCTATCTTTCTCTCTCTATACTCTCAAGCTTAATTTCTTCTTCAATGGCATAATGAGTGGCGGTATTAATTTTTTCCTTCAATGGCAATAAAGATTCATACTTTCATTATTATTTGTGTTTGATTCTAATTCATAAATTAACTTGTTGAGATCAATTGCAGAAAAATTTCGTCCTTCAATTAATGAATTTTGCTTCGTGATTTCATTGACGATTTCATCATAGAGGAGAGAAAATATAGTTGGGTTTTTTTTTTAATAATTTAATGAAAGAATATTGGGTTTTAAAAGGGGTTTGTTAGAATTGGGCTAGAAGTCTGGATTACTTTGTTCAGACAACATCACGTGAGATTTATTATGGACAAAGTCCACCCAAGAATTTTTGTTTTGTGGCTTGACTCACGAAATTAATTGTGAGGCAAGCTTCATGCAATACCTTCTCTTCAATTTTTAATGTACAATTAATTATCTGTTGTACACATTGGTTAAGAAATAATCTTGATTGTACCTTATAAGATGCATACGTCAGTTGTATGCCTGATGTATGGTGAAGATCTTCCGATGATCAAACAAATCTGATGTTTATTTTAATAATGTTTGTGCAAATACTAGAGAATAATGTTATTTATTACAAAGTCCTATGATTGTGGATGTGAAGCAATGTGATAAATTCAAACCAACCATTACATACCAACCATTACATACTACCCATTGACAGCGTGTGAATAACAAGAGCCAGAGATCCGTTGAATGTGACAAAGTGAAAAGTTATGTTATGTTGTTTGTTTGTTTAATCTGTTCAATCTTGAGGATTTAGAGTTTTATGAATTGTGGTTTTTATTATTGCAAATTCTGTGTTTGGAATCTAATTTTACGTACCATGCAAACTTTGTTTAATCTAACAAACTTTTCCTCTCCCAATGATACTTCTCTTTGATGGGTTTTGTATTCTAAACCATACTTAGGCCCCGTTTTTTAGAGCTGCTCTACTCTGCCCTACTCTATCTGCTTAAAAATAATACTTAATATTGAATTATTATAATACTCCCTCCGTTTTTAAATACTTGTTCCACTTTCCTTTTTCGGCCGTTTTTAAATACTTGCTCCATTTCTTTATTTGGAAAGTTTTGACAATATTTAATTAATTCCCCTCACCTAGCGGACGCAACAATATTAATTTCATATTCTCTCTCCTTCAATTCTCTCCACTAGTTTTGATTTTTTACAATTTTTTATTCTTCCACAAACCCCACTACCTCCATATTTTATTACTTTCTCCAATTTCTCCAAAAACTCCGCGCACAGAGAAATGGAGCAAGTATTTAAAAACAGAAGGAGTAGTAATTAATAATAATAATAATAATAATAATAATAATAATAATAATAATAATATAATAATAATAATAATAATAATAATAATAATAATAATAATAATAATAATAATAATGCTCTGTTCGGCTCGGCTTTACTTCGCTTCAATCTTCTTTGCTGTGCTCTGACTAGAAGCTCAAAAGAACAAGACAATGTTTGATTAATTATATAGTTTAATTTCAAATATTGTGCGGCAACCTTTAGTGAAACTAGCAAATTGCACTTTATTTGACAACAACTTCTTGGGAGAGATTTCAAAATTATTTACGGCAGTATTACTCACTATCTCATGTCAACTCTTTAAAACTTCTTGGTGATGCCCCAGGTTTAAATAATAAATTAAAAATTCGAAAAAAAAAAGTATGAAAAAAAAAAAAGAAATGTAGTAGTATATGTTTTACAATTAAGTAGGGAATTGCATATATAATAAGTTGTTTTTTTTAGCAATTACATAATACTACCTCCGTTTTTATTCAGTTGACACGTTTTGACTTTATCACTGTTCACACACCTCCCTTTGACCGTATTTTGTGCTTTATACGTAATGAAAAATATAGTCATGTGGGATCTTGTTAGATTCCTCACATTATATACTTTCAAAATATCAACTTTTCATAATTTATCGATAATTAGATATTTTAATGATTGAATAAGTGCATTGGCAAACGTGACTAAAGAAATGTTTCAACTAAAAAGAAACAGAGGAAGTATGTTTTAAAACTTACTTAAGTTATTGAATACGGAAATTTCACCATATACCACTGAGTTTAAGCATAATTCACCGTATACCACCAAAAACTTTCTAATACACCATATACCACTCAGTTATTGTATATTAACACAAAATGCCCTTTTTGCTAACTGTCGTTAGTCTGCCGTTTGGGGGACTTTACTAATTCACCATATACCATTAATTTATAAGTAATTTCACCATATACCATGTAGTTTAAGGTTAATTCACAGTATACCACTTTTTTAAAACGGTAACTTTTTTTGAAAAAAAATAGCCGTTGCACATTGATAACGACTACTTTGTCTATATAAAAGCTGGGCGTGAGGGATTCATGTTTCAGGTCACTCTTCTAAACACATTTGCAAAGATGTCCACACACTCGAAATCATCGTCGTCCGGTTTTGTAAGAGTGCCTAACAAAGCGTGTTCTTGTGGTAGGAAGTTTGCAATACGGAGTTCTGAATCGGCAAAAAATCCGCAACGGTTGTACTATAAGTGTGATGAGTGTGACACATTTAGATGGTGCAAGGGCAATGTCGAGCAAAATGTCCAATCGGGTTATGAAAATCAAAGTAGGGGAGGGATAGACACCCAATACTATGGAGATGAGAGGTTGTTGAAGCAAGAGTTGAAGGACCTCAAGCGAAGAGTAGTAAGGCAGCAAAAGATAGTTGATGTAGCAATAAAAATAGGAGTACTTATGTTTTTGTTAATTGTATTTGTAGCCTTGAAATGATTAATGTAAACAAAGTGCATTAGTTATATGTAGCCTTGAAATGATTATTGTAATCAAAGTGCATTATCATTCCAAAAATTATGGCCACATAATTGTGCATTAACACTTAAGGTCAAATAGTAATCCCTAAAAAACAACCAAGTACTTAACAGTTTGTTGAGCAAAAACCAGAAACTTAATAAAAAAATTTAAAAATTATCCTCGAACAAAGTTGACACATCATGCATGGCAGCTTCAAGGTTGCTAACTGTCAGCCTTTCTCTTCCTCCCCCTTCCTTTGGCTTGCTGTGAAGAGGTTGTTGCATCTTGTGCCTTTTTTTTCTGCTTCCTTCCTTGCCTTACAGGTTAAGGCATTGTGTCCCAATTCCTTGCAAACACTGCATTTGTTGTTCTTATGCCTCTTTCCTTTCCTTGCTTCATGAGGGGCTCTTCTTCTCTGCTTAGCTGGTCTGCCTGCAATTCTTTCGACAGTTGGTGGTAAAATTTCAGGTACATTAAATGCAGGCCAATGAGTAGGATCAGCCATAGGGTGGATATGGTCTCCAAAAGTCATCTTATATGCAGCCCCCTTGTAGTATGGTGACACAAAATCTGTTGGCTGTAGTCTCTGGCTGTAGATGACCCTAAGACCATGCCTGCATGGTATCCTTGATCCCTGCCATTTCCCACACCCACAAGTCATAGTCTGGAGTGTGACAGGGAACTTGACATGGCCATCCCTGACTTCAAACTCTCTCCCACCAGCTGCTGTTACATGGCACAACCTTGATTCTTCACTTCTTGTCTCCAAAACCTCTTTAGCATGTTCTGTCAGCTCATTAGGGTCCATGTCAATTACTTTGTCAAACCTGGAACCTATTCTTTTCATGCACCAATTCCTGGCAGCTGGTTTAGTTTTTGAAAAAAAAAACAAAAAAAAAAAACAAATACAGCACAAACAAATTCACAGATATCAGAACAAGAAATAAAGTACCAAATGAACTCATGAAATAAAGTGTCAGTTAATACCTTCCAGTAAAGTGAACACAGGAATGTCTCTGTTGTCCTTTGTAACTGAGTTGAATGACTCAACAAAGTTTGTTGTGTTATGATCACAACAAACAACTCTGTCAAACTTGTGCCTAGTCCACTGCTCTTCAATATTTGTCAGGTACTCAAATGCTGCTGCATCATACTTCTTTATCTTTGACATTGCTTTGTCATACACATACTCATTATAGGCATTGGCTGCAATCCAAAATAGCTTATGGAACTCTGTCCCACTCCATCCAGCAGTCTTGCAATTTGAGTACAGATGCTGACAGCAGACTCTCCTTGTTGCCCTTGGGAACACTTCAAAAAGGGCTAGTTCAACACCCTTCAGTGAAGATTAAACACTTGGTTAGTGGTCATTCACATAAGAGAAGAAAAGTTGAATTACAAAAAAAAGCAAGACACTAACCCTCATCCTGTCACTTATAAAAGTCCAATCTTCCTTCTGGCAACCATTCTGGGCAAATAAGTGTCTTAGGTTTCTGAAGAAATAAGACCAGCTGTCTATGCTCTCTGTATCCACCAATCCATAAGCTATTACAAAAATTTCATTGTTACCATCAATGCCTACTACAGTGAGCATAATTCCTTTGTAATACCCACTTAGATGTGCACCATCTATCCCTATAATGGGTCTGCAACCACTCAAGAACCCTTTCACCTGAGCTGCAAAAGAGAAGAAACATTTCCTTGAATTTGGTACCATTAAACCCATTGTCAGTCTATGTGATCAGAGCATATGAGCCAGGATTTGTGGCTTTAATCATCTCTGCATATTTTGGTAAAATTGCATAAGACTCTGCAAAACCACCATGAATTTGCTCCCTGGCTAAACACTTCACTTTATAAAACAATCTGAGCTTCACTTAGATCCTAAACCTTTCCAGGCACATTCTTTGTAATGATTCAACTGGAGTCTTTGGGTTTGCCTCTAAGTCTTCCCTCAACTGTCTACAGAGCCATGCTGAAGAGACCATGGGGTTCTCTTCCAGCCTCCCACAAGTTCTATGTTCACCTTCTAGCTTCTTAATAGCCCAGCTCACCTTATCAACAAGAACTGCTGCATGAATCCTCCAATTGCAGTCACTGATCAGACACCTAGTTGTATATCTTTAATTATCAGCATAGTCAACTGACACTGCAAAGCCTTCTTGTATGCAAAAATCTCTGAATACCTCATGAAATTGTGTTTTGTTTTCAAAGATTAACCAAGGTTCTAGCTGAATTCACCCAAATGGTAAGTTAGCCCAAACTTTGCCATTTCTGTACATCTTGTCCATAGCATGAGATGCATCTAGGTAATCTTCAAATGTCTTCTCTGGTATGTTATCAGCTAGGTCATCCTCTTCCACAATGTAGTCATCATCAAGGTTCAAGTCCATCTCCACATCACCCTCATCTTCAGAAAATTCATAGTCATCATCATCACTATCATCAAATGGCCATGGATCAGACTCACTGTCAGTTTCTTGAACAGGCATAGGTTTTTTTGCTCCTAGTATTGATTTCCCTCCATCCTCTATTGTTTTTCCCAACCTCAACACCATACTTCTTTGATGTGCTTCTAGGAACCCTCCATTCAGCTGGTTTAACCCTTGTTTGTTCTTTAGGCTTTGCTGCAGAACTAGAAGCACCCCTAGTTTGGGTTGGTTGCCTTGATGCAGCTGTATTTGGTTGAGGTTGTGGTGGTGGGGGTGGGGGTGGTGTAGGTTGCCTAGGTGGGGGTGGTGGTGTAGGTTTCCTGGGTGGGGGTGGTGGTGTAGGTTGCCTGGGTGGGGGGGAAGCATGGTGTGTTGGTGTTGTTGGTGGAGAAGGGTGCTCTTGAGAAACATTTGGTGGAGATGGAGGCTGAGTTGGTTGAGTAGATTGTGAAGGTTGGGTTTTTTTCTTCCTTGGAGTTACTTTTTTCCTTCTAGGATTTTTTTTCGGTGGTGATGGTGTCTTACCTTTTTCATTTGAGGGTTGACATGGTTCATTTTGTGAAGGTTGAGGCTGAGAATCTCCTAGAAATGACTCATCAGCTGTTGTAGTGTGGAATACCCTCACATATTCAAGCACATCATCTTCTGCATTCACAACAGGGACCTCTACAACAACAGTATATGGTACTTGAGCATTAAGCTCCTCCTCAACTTCTTCAGCCTCTGCATTTTTCCTTCTCTCTTCCTCCTTCTGCCTAATTTGGTCAGCCCTATTCTTCACAGTTCTAGCCCAACTACCTTCTCCAGACTGAAAGACAATAGATGGGTTTTGTGTCTCTTCTATGAACACTTCAATTTCATCCTTCCCTTCATTCCACTCCCACATTTTCAACATTGCCCCATCATCCACTAACTCCAACTTACGATTAGTTCTAGGTTTACTCACAAACAAAGTGAAGTACTTAGGGAGGAAAACATTCTGCTTCACTGAATCCTCAAACATATACTCAAATAACTCCATCAAATTTGTCTTATCAGTATCATCTACCCTAACATCAAAAGTACCACCTGGCGAACGAACTAACAGACAAAGTGCACTCATCCTATTCATGAATAATACACAACAAAAATTAACAACACACACCAACACATCATACAAAACACATCATACTTAACAACAAACTTACTTATAAATCGCATGCAACACATCATTCGCACATAATAACATAACAACCACACTCACATAATCAATGTCGAACAAACCCTAACCCTAACTAAATTTCGCAATAAACAGAAAAATCAGGCATCGAAAAACAAATTGAAAAGGATAATTTTACCTTCAGAAAGCTTGATCGAGCCCAGGTGCGAATTACGACCGAAATTCAGTCAAGAACAACTTCCTCTCTCTCAAACTTCACCAAGTTCGTTCTTTTTCCAATCACAAGCCCCAAATTGAAAACATACTGGTAACGTCGACCTTGGATCGATGAAAGTTTGAAGCTTTTTGATTGATTTTGGGGTTCGATTTTAATGGAGAAGAACAGAGAGAAGCTTCGATGGAAACGGGAAATGGGGGGTCAATTTTTTCAAACTAGAAAAATTATGTTTGGGGGAGTCAACCCTATCAATGGCGCCAGTTAGATGTATAAGGGCATAATGGTAAAGTTCCCCAAACGGCAGACTAACGGCAGTTAGCAAAAAGGGCATTTTGTGTTAATATACAGTAACTGAGTGGTATATGGTGTATTAGAAAGTTTTTGGTGGTATACGGTGAATTATGCTTAAACTCAGTGGTATATGGTGAAATTTCCGTATTGAATAACATTAATTGTGGAATAAAAAACAAATAAAATAGAGTAAAAAGAAAATAATTTGCGGGAAATCAATGTGGTCTAAATACAATAATGGTCATAATAATTGAAAATTCCAAGGGGTGTGAGGGGATTAAATATGATCTAAACTAGGTTAGAACCCGTGCAATGCACGGTTTATATAAAACCTATTTTTAATTTGAACATTTTAAAAATAAATTGCTATTATACATGAATATAAATTAGAATTGCGTATATTTTGTAATTTTAAAATTTTTTATTTTCATCAAAATTATGATTTAGTATTTGTTCAACGTGGTTTAATTCACAGTTCAATGTAAGAGGTCATTTATTAGTGTGCTATTTAAAATTGTTTTAATTTCCTAAAATAAATTTATAGGATTTAGTTGTAATGTAGAAACTTCCAATATTAAAATTTTAAAAATGTTAAATATGATAACTCTACAAAAAAAAATGGCTATTTCACCAAATGCCACTGAATACTTACAAAAATCACCAAATGCTATCAAAGTTTTAATAATTCACCAAATGTCACTGACAAACAATACAATGACACCTCGTGCCACTAAAAGCATATGGATGTTAGTTTTTCGTTAATGCAATTCATATTTCACCAAATGCCATTACTTTTTAAAAATTAATTCACAATAATTATTTATTTTAATGTATAAAAATAATACTTTTTTCGATTTTCGTGGCGAATATTGTTCGGGTACGGTTTTGGGGGTCATTTTGACCCTTTAAGGAGACAAATTAAATTCAAAATTGGCAAAAAAAAAAACATAAATACCCCGTTTTGCATTTTTTTTCCAAAAAAAAACAATGTCAACATGCAAAATGGGGCATATATGTTATTTTTAGTCAATTCCGAGCTTAATTTGTTCCCATAAAGAATCAAAATGACCCCCAAAACCTTACCCAATAAATTTTGATGGTAAAAAAATAACGACACGCTAATCGAAATATTTTTCAACACACAAATCCGAGCATTTATGTTATTTTTTTGTCAATTCTAAGCTTAATTTGTGTCCATAAAGGATCAAAATGACCCCCAAAACCTTACCCGATCAATTGATGGTTAAAAAATAATGACACGCTAATCTAAATATTTTTCAACACAAAAAACGGAGCATTTAATTTATTTTTTTTGTCAATTTCGAGTTTAATTTGTATCCATAAAGGAACAAAATGACCCCCAAAAATATACCAGGGCAATTTTTGCCACGAAAATGAAGAAAAAAAACATTATTGTTATTAATTAAAATAAATAATTAAATTAAACCAATCATATTATGATACATGTCAAGATTTAATCTTAATGACTAACGGAGTTAACGGCCGTCAGTCATTAATGGCATTTGGTGAATTTTTTAAAATCTCGATTGTATTGGTGAACTTTGAAAACCATAATGGCATTTGGTGAATTTTTTAAGTACTCAGTGGCATTTAGTGAAATAGCTGTTTTTTAAAAGCTCGATGGCATTTGGTGAATTTTGAAAACCATGATGGCATTTGATGAATTTTTTAATTACTTAGTGGCATTTAGTGAAAAATCCGAAAAAAATAAAATAAAGATGACTTCATCATTGCATTTAGGCAGGAAATATTTTATTGAGAAAGCGACACGTGGACAATGTTGACGTCATCAACTTCTGTTTTAGTAATAGTTAATAGCTAGATATGTATATGTGGCATCATGTCATCATCCATGTGTTACTATGTAATAGATTTCATTGTGACATGGAGTGACAAATGTCGTCAACATGTCGTCCCCATGAGATTTAATAATATTATAGATTGAAGTTGAAATTAAAAAAGGAATGTAGGTATGCTTATTAATTGAATAATAAATAATAATACAGTATGGAGTAATATAGTATAGAGTAGTGATGGGTGTCATAAATGGCACCCATTTGATGAGAATTTTGGTTGTTTTCTTCCTCTTTTCATAGCTTTCATGCTCAATAAATGCCTAGTTTTATGCATTTGGTCTTGGTTTTACCTTTCCTCTCTTATTTTGTAGCTTTTATGCATTTTGTTGGGTTTTCTACTATTTTATCCTTTATTTGCTCTATTTTCGTGGTTATAGGTATTGTATGAGGTCCGGGTCTTGATATTGGTGATTTACTAAGGTGGAAGATTCTTTTGGAGCAAGATCATGGCAATTGGAAAGCTCAAGATGCAAGGAAGTGGATTCTCCAAGTTCTAGCTCTTGCGCTCTCAAGTCTTGCTCTCATGAAGATGGGGTTTTGAACTCACTATCAAGTACCTTTTGGGACTGCCACTCTAAGTGTTCATCATCATCATATCGCGTGTCCATTTGAAGACCTTAGCAAATGCACAAAGCCGCGAGAAGATCCGAAGAAACCCATAAGAATGCGGGCGCGCAGCCATGCTGCGCGGGCGTGCATCCTTGCCCACGCGGCCACGCCTCCCTGGGTATCCGTCTTGCTCGGTTTTTGTTCGCGCCTCCTATAAATATCTTTGTAACTCGATTTTTGGGGCAAGTTTTTAGGAAGTTTTCATTTTAGATTTTGATCATAATTTTAGCTTAGTTGAGAGCTTCTCTCTCTAGTTTTAGGGTTAGTTTAGGAGTAGATTTTAGAGAGAGAAAGTAAAGAATTTCAATGGTGAATGAGAGATTGAAGATTCAATGGTGACAATTGTGTTGAAGATCTTCTCTATTATCAATGAGCATTTCTAACTTAATCTCATTTTATTACTTTGTTTGATTTGTTATTTGTTTGGTTTGATTTTGATGATTTGATCTTTGATTAGTGTAATTGTTCTTCATATTTTGTTAATTCTTGATTTCTTTAGTTGTTTGTTGATTAGATGATGATGTTAGAGTAGTTGTTTGCTAGGTATTCGGTAAAACTTGTATGATTGATTGATTGTGCTTAATTGGGGATTGTGTTGATTAATTGTTGAGATTAAATCGATTAATGGATGTTTACATGTGTGTAATTCGATTAGGCCTTGAGAATTATGCTAGATTGCATTTTAGTTTTTAATGATACGGACCATTAATTTAGGAATTGCAATTGTCGATTGAGCTTGTTGACTCTTTTGATTGAGCTTGCTATTAGTCTTCACAACCATTGACTTGCATGTATTTTCGAATTTCTATAATTGTTATGATTACTTGTTGATCCCCGTTCCTAGTGTTTTATTTGTTTGGTTCTTCGTTTTGTTAGTTGGTTACACTACTAGAAAAAGGATAATTTTTGACGGAAAAATTCCGTCGGAACCACCCCAAAATCCGTCAGAAAACCCGTTTTCGACGGAATTCCGTCGCAACCGTTTGTCGGAAAACCCTTTGTAGGAATATTGTCTTCTTCCGACGGAATTTCCGTCGGTTGAAATTTTCGACGGAATTTTCCGTCGAAAGAGGTTTTTCAGCATTAGGAAAATCCGAATTTCGTCGGAAACTGTTTTTACGAAATTTAAATAAAATACGCCGCGC
The DNA here is from genome assembly GCF_001683475.1 of Chenopodium quinoa. Taxonomy (NCBI): domain Eukaryota; kingdom Viridiplantae; phylum Streptophyta; class Magnoliopsida; order Caryophyllales; family Amaranthaceae; genus Chenopodium; species Chenopodium quinoa. The sequence goes on along the minus strand of NW_018744813.1, from coordinate 2,144,019 downwards.
CACCACCGGCACGGTGTATCATCCACCTCTAACCAGCAGCCCCCTAACCCATTTGGCCGTTCCACTACCCACAACCACCAAAACCCTTACCAACCTAAACCTAACCCACACAAACGAGCCTAGATCTACCACCCCACCTAAACAAACCACCCCACCACCCACCAAAAACCACCTCCGCTACCACCAAAACAAACCATCACAACCCAAAAATTAAAAAAAAAAGAAAAAAATAATAAAATCCCAACCCAACACTCAACACCCAACCCAACACCCAGAAACCCGAAAACAAATTGAAAAGAGGACAAAAAAAAGTAATAATAAAATCCCAACCCAACACTCAGAACCCAAAAAATTAAAATCCCAATCCAACACCCGGTAACCCAAAAAAATTGAAAACAGGATAAAAAAATATATAAAAATTCTAATCAAAAAAATTAAGGGAAATACTCAATGGTACTCGTCACTTTTTTATTATTCTCAATGGCAAACTCTAAAATATCAAATTATCTTTGGTAATCTATAATTTGTAAAAATAATTCATTGATAACATTTGTTAAACATTTTAAGGAAATATAACCATGGTAATGTATTAAAAGAGAGGGAAAAGGGAAATGCCTAAAATATCCCTACTGAAAAAACTCACCACTCACTTCTTTCCCACCCAGCCCTTTGCCCACCCATCTCCGACTCCCTACTGGCGCCAGCTGCGCCCACCCAACCCAACTCCATTGCCTCACCAATCTAGGCCCAACCTTCATTGGCACCGGCGTATCAGTTCTAGAACCTTCCTTGAAAAGCTTAACAACGTCCCTAGGTTTTGACGAAGATCGAACCAGGCTAATGGATTCTCGGTTCGAAGAAATGTTCTTCGCTGCCATAACTAGTGATTTTGAGCAATCGAATTGAGGACCTAAGAGAATAGCAGCGCCATCATCTTTAGCCCTAGAAATTGATTCTTTAATGTTCTTCAAATTGCAATCAAAATCCATTGCCCATTGATTCAAATTGCATGTTGCAACTTTAATCTACCTTATAATTTATTAAATTTCTGCAGAAATTTGATGTTTAGTTTGAAATTCAACAATTTAATTGTTCAAATTGTGGTGATGTTGTTGTTATTTTGTGAGGTTAATGCGGCTTGCGGTGTTGGAAGAAGTGGTGTGTGCGGTTCGGTGGTTGTGCGGGGCGAGTGCAGCAGGTGGGTTGTGGGTGTGAAGGTGCTGTGATTAATTGAGGTTGATGGTGGTCGGAGATGCAAGGTCACAGAGGTGGTAGATGGTGTTAATTGGTGGTTTATTGATAGAAGTTGGTGTGGTGGCTTTGGTTGTGGCTCGCGCCGGAGAAAGGGGGATCGAGGCTGCCTGGTGCCGGAGGGTCTGGGCGTGGGTGGTTGCTGGTGGTTGGCAGACTGTGGTCGTGGCTGGGGGAGAGTGTGGTGGGTGGGTTTTTTTTTTTTTAATTTTTGTTTTAAAAAATAATTTAAATGTTAAGAAAATAAAGGAAAATCTGATTTCAAGGATATAATAGTAATTTCGTTTTTAGTTAACTGTGGTTAAGCTTATAAATTATATATTAATCTAATTAATGTCACCATTGAATTAATAAAACAAAAAATTGATTACTAAAGATAGTTTGATTTTTTGATGTTTACCATTGAGAAATATAAAAAGTTTAAGAGCACCATTGAGAATTTCCCAAAAATTAAAAACAGAAGATAAAAAAAATTGTAGATCTACTACACTTACCACAATGATTCAACCACAACAACCAAAATTAGTCTTGAAAAAATTCGACCATGGCAACACTAGATCTAGCATTTCCATGGTTGAACTTGACCTTTAAACCATAAATTCAATATAAAAAAACACGCCGGGGCATTTGAAGGCTAGCTTTGCCAGAATTTCACAGCGAAGAGGAAAGAGAGTAGAAGGAGTACTGTAGGCGTCGTTCGATGTGCGCCTACGTTAAAGCATGTGTGAATATGCTTGGAACTCTTAGGAAGTGGGAATTGACGTATACGATTAGGGACAATGAAAGTATGGATTCGCCAATTAATTATTTTATATTTTTTACACAATTATTTTTATTCCTTAAACCAAGCAAAAATCTTCCTAAATACTACTAATGGAATCCTCAATATTTTCGGCCTTCTTATATTATTTTAAGGGAAATTATTTTGGTAAATTGTATTTTTAATTATCTCCCAAAATCTCTTATTTTCCTTAATTTTAATTCTCCATCTTTTTAATATCTAATCATCATATTTTCTTTCCATAATTATTCCCACATTATCTTTCCATATTTCTTGCATGAGCTAGCCTATAAATACCCCTTCATACCTCTCATATTCTTCACACCAATTCTATTCTTTTCTTCTCCTCAATTTTACACAAATCATCCCGTTTATCTTTGAATCCAATTTTCGGGCAATTCTGGTCATTGTTGGGGTTTTGACGTTTCACAAAAGATTGTTCCTATCAAAACATCATTGAGGTTAGTCTCAAGAATCACCTAATTCGGATTTATATTGAAGGAGTTATGGCCTCTGCAAGTTCTGCCTATTCTTTCCAATGAAAATTCAATTCTCTTTAAACCTATTCCTTTATCTTCTTCATGGTTAGTTTTCCAAAATACAAATACCTATTTCAAAGCTTTAATTTTATATTAAAGTATTATTTTAAAAGAGTTTTATAGTCCATGCACATTAGATTTCAGTTTAAGTTGTGATAACCTTATGGTTATGTTATTTGCAAGGTGTATTCGTGATTGAGCTTTGAAAGTGCAAAGTGTTGATTGATATTAGGAATCAAGATTCTTAAGGTTATTTTTGTGTGGTTTTTCTAGAAAGGATTAAGGTACGTTTAGGTGGCTAGATACCTTTGAAAGTGATTGGTTTGAATAACGTGTTTTACATGATTTGATTGGTGATTAAAATAAATTGATTTGAATTAAGATTTTGAAATAAATTATGTTTGAAGGTATTGATTTTAATAAAAGTATTTTGAATGATTGATTTTTAAATCATGTTTTGAATGGTTTGGATTAGTTATCGTGTTTAAGTAAAGGAATTGATTTTAAAAGGTTTGTTGAATTAAATAAAGATTTTTCCAGGAAGAGTTGTTGATTTTGAAAAGTATTAATATCAGATTTTATCCTCAAGTATTTATTTACAAGGTTTGATTTTGAAAGCATGTGAAATTATTAAAAAGGAGTTTGAATTATATTGGAATTATTGGATATTAAAAGGATTTATTGAACCATTGAATTATTATTATTAATGCTTTATAAGCATGTTAGTAATCCCACTATGCGGATTTGGTTTATTGATAAGGCCTTGGACTTTGTATGACCGGGTCTTTCCTCAAAAATAGCCTTGTAATATAAGGAGACTAGCTTGGGGGGTGTGCACACTTGGGTGAGGAATTGGATTAAAAGGAATTGGTTTTATTAACTATTAGTTTGAATATTGAATCATTAGAATCAGTTTTGGAATAATGAGTTTGAATTTATTGGATTAATTATTGGAATTGGTTTTAAAAGCATGTTTGCAAATAAATTGAGTTTACACTATCTTGCACTTATTGTACTTAGCATAATTTGCTAATCCGTATTTCTTTTTTGTTTAGGTTTGCCCTATTTACCGTAATGGTAAGCAGTGTTGACTATATTCAGGTGGAGTCATGAACGAGCATATGGGAGTCCCGGGATTTGCTTCACCTAGCTTAGGAATGTTGGTCTTGTCTTTACTTTGAGTACTCATAACAATGTTACTATTTTTAAAAGTATTAATAAAAGAAAGTTGAGTTCCCGCTGCAAGTTTTGTTGTTGAGTGAAGTATTTTGAGTAGCCTTGCGTAATCACGGCGGTAATACGCCTAAGTCTATCTCTATGGTATAATTATACATATTATACTAGTATTTCCGTAGAGGGAGATTTGGGGGTGTTACATCGTGTTGGTACAGTAATAGCATAAGTAAAGCTTGGTTCGTGCAGGTGGATGCACGATCCGCATGGTGCATCCGCTCCAAAATACAAAAAGGCGGAATGTACATGCAGGTATATACTAATGTACTCGGGCATATAAAAGAACATAGTGTTCATTTATAATGTACATGGAAATATACATAAAAAAACAGAGTGTTCATTTATAATGTACATGGACATATACATAAAAAAACAGAGTGTTCATTTATAATGTACATGAGATTTTTGTGCAACAATTTTGTATATATTTTTTAAAGAAATTTTGTATAAGGAAATAAATAAATAGTATTATAATTATTTTTTTTACCATACATTGAATACAAATCATTTCAGTTTTTTATTTTACCAAAAGTTCACTTTCTCTCTCCAAACAAAACTTTAAACCCATTTAAATTCCTCTAACCCCAAGCAAAATTTCAAGAAATTTGAAATTTTGAGTCCAAAATTGTTCAAGATGACATATAAAAACGAAAGGTAAGACCAAATTCGTCATGTTTATTTGACATTCATACTTGTTTATTTTGAGTTTGAGTGTTTTTTTTTTTATAAATTTGATTGAAATTTGTAATATTTGATTTTATTAGGAATTAATATGTGATTATGATGTAATTTTGTTGTTGCAATGAGTTATAAAATTAAGTTCTTGAAGAAGATCGACCGATTAATACATTTTAGAAGAAGAGAGCAAGCAAATAGACGAATTTAGAAAAAGTTGTAGATCCAAATAGCACAATGTACATTAAAATACAATAAAATGTTCCTTTTCCATATACTTACATGATCCAAATTATACAATACACATTAAACATGTAACCAAACTTATAACATATATGTTTATTAGAATATAATACAATGTACATTATAATACAGTAAAATGTACTTTTTCATATACATACATGATCATTTTACCAAATGTACATTTACTAAATGAATAATGTTCCTTAGTATTATCATGTTCTTTATTAATATTACAAATGTTCTTTAGATTTACAAAAAAAAAAAAAAAAAAATGGATTTTCTTTATAAAATAGTTACGTAGTATATGTTCCTTACAAAACAAATATGTGTTCTTTACTGACTAAATGTTTATTCCACCTTTTTTTTAAAAGAAAACCGGATGCACCAAGCATGGTGCATCCGCCTCCATAAAAAAAATTTCATGCCAACATGAGGTCTAAAAGTATTACTAGTGTTTTTCCCATTCATGACTACAATAATTCTTGATGTGGACTTTTTTTGTTTTTCCCTTGAAGTTTAAGGCTCTAATCTTGTAAAAATTGGAGGGGGGGGGGGTGCGCTTTGAGGATGAAAATTCCCTTACCTTATCTACTCTTAACATTTATGGGCTTTTTAAAAAAAATAAAAATAAATACATGGCCCATAAATATTAAAAACAAAACCGTGAAAGTTCAAATTTGATTTGAGTAGAGTTGTCAATTTTTAACACGACCAATACAGGCACGCCACAAACACAACGCTACCGAGTTTACATGATGTTGATACAACACAACTCCAACCTAAATGCAACCTGTTTTGGGTGTTTTTGTTCTTTGGGAGAGTTACAGCTCAAAGACTGGTTGCGCGCGGCCTGTATCTGCAAAACAACGGAGACTCCGGGTGGTTGGAGCTCCGCCTTCGACGATCAAGTTAGTACTTGAAGAATAACGGGAGAAAGTGCGGAAAAAGAGGTGAGATCTTCTCGGATTCCGAGATTAGGTGATTCTCAGATGTAAGAGAATGTAGGGTATGCTGTAATAATTGTAGATGTCCCAAATTTGGGGGAAATCTCCCTATTTATAGGGTCTCTGGTAAATGTGCCCCCGATTATGTCATTCTGATCTAATTATTATGGGTTGCGCCGCATGGTGGCTTTCTCGGGATTTGGGCCGATGAATGTCGCTTTTTCTTCCCAAGTTCAAGGAGAGACACGTGTCAAAAGGAGATTGGCCCAATTTGGACCAACCAAAGTATGACACGTGGCAAGACCTGATTGGGCCACATGGCATGGGTAAAATTACCCAAAACATTTGCCCCTCACAGATGTGACGTGGCGCACCACATGGCATCTGTGACACATGTCACTCCTCCATAGGTGGCAATTCAAAAGGGGTTTTATTTTTTTTTTATTTTTTTCCTGTGAAAAATTTAACTTTTCACATTACGAGGAAATTACAAAATTACCCTCAAATTTACCCCTCTATAATACTAACTTTACCCTTCTAGTTTTGGACATTTCCAAAACATTCTAGAGAGATAAAATCAAAGAGTTTCTAGAGAGAGAGAGTCTGCCTGCCGTCTGTGTGTGAACACAATCCTTGAATTTCCCCCACCTGCATCAGCCGGTTATCAACCGCCTGTGCCTCAAGCGAGCAGGATCTTTTTTTGCAGCAACTCAATCGGATCTCGCCATTTTCCCCCTTTCAGAGACAAACGTAAGGTAACGTTTCTACCCCTCTCAACTCATTTCAATTTTTTAAATTCATTCAATAAATGGACTCATCACCAACACACAGTCACACACGGCACGACCTAAGTCAGTAGTCGTAGGCGTCGCTCGAAGTGCGCCTACGTTAGACCATGTGTGAATATGCTTGGCAATCATTGGAAGTGGGAATTGACATTACGATTAGGCACAAAGAAAAGTAGGGAGCCGCCAACATGTTTTTAAGGAACTTGTAAACCGTTCACGGATCATTATAAGGCAACCACGAATAAGGAACAAAGATAGGCAACAACGATTGACCCGTGAAGGTTACACCCCGTTCATAATCCATGAGATTACTAACTTCATATGGTTCGGAACCACGAAAGGAGGATCGGGGATGATGGTGCGAAGTGAGTTATGGAGTCACATTCGCCCGTATTGGCCTCTACTCGATTCTTATAGTGAAAAATGATTCATGCGATCTCAAAGGCATACAAACAAAAATTCAATTTGCTCAAAACTATTATTAAGCTAAATTAGTTGAATATTAATGCAACACATAATTCTAAACATTGTGATCACTTGAATTAAGCAACAAGATTAAAAAGGAACCTAAACCAGTTGTCCAAATTATCTTATTAGGCGTGATTTTCAATTACATATTCCCTTTAAACATGAAATTAAGTGATCATAAATATAATAAAATAAACATTAATATTGGAAGCAATTTAACAATAATTCTAACAATATAAAATTGTTAGAAAAATAATAGAAATAAAAGGAACATAATTCTTACTTTGATTCTGTTTGCTTGCAACTATAAAATAATAAACGAGTTAGTAAATTCAAGGAAATAATAATAAAAACAATAATTATATTAAATTAAATTAAATAGAATTGATTTGGGGCCAAACCCTAAAACAGTTCTACCTTTCACGCCTTGGCTTAAGGATAGAATCACGAGTAAAGTATCGACTCCTTGGAGTGCTTGAAAAAGGAATTTTGAAAGAAGAAGGGTAGGTTAGTGTTTAGGCTAGAGCATAGAAGAGAGAAAAATAGAGAATTAATTCTTGCCCCGTACATCAGAAATGAGGGGGTATTTATTGAAAAAATGTGCTGAGGGAACACACGGAACCCTAAAATGATAAAAACCCTAAAAAGTATATCGCATCACGACAAAGTGTACCGTGACACGGGAAATCCCTCCGTCAGATAGGAAACATTTCCGTGTCACTGTGTACTTTTGTGTGACGCGAGAAATATATGCTGAACGGGAGAGAAAACACGTTAAGGACACGAAAACCCCCGTGTCACAGCAGGTGTCCCGTGTCACGAGAAATCCCACCGTCAGACGGGACAGTTTCCCGTGACACGGTGGACTATTGCCGTGACGCGGGAAGTTTTTGTCCGTTTTTCCGTCTAAATTCATTTTTAATCCTAATTTCGTTCAGCATTTTAAGTGTCGATTGGTAATTTCGGGCCATTTTCTGATTTATTATTATTTGGGATAAAATAAGAAAATAAGTAAATAAAATAAATAAAAGGTTTGGGCCAAAATAAATAATAAAACAATAAAATAAAAAAGGTTTGGGCTGAAATTAAAATATCTATGCTTTGACCAATCATCAAGACTGATCCATGGACTATCCGAAATTGAATTTAATTAAATACGATTTTTTAAGCACTCTCGAGATTAAATACTGAACCCGACCAATAGTGACGGTGAAAGGTTGTTCATCATCGGGTTTGGTTTTGGGGAGACTTTTTTTAGGTGTCTACAAAAGCCCCCACTTTGACTGAGTTTGTAGAAACGTCAGTTTGAAAACGATAGTCAAAGTAGCCGATAGGGACGGAGAATGATTTAAGACGATCTGCCATCCTAAACCACTCCGCATACGCCGATACCTGCAGAAAAAAGTTAATTCCAAAGATAAAAGAGTAAAAGGATAGAATACGTATCTGGCACCAGTGTATCGGTGACAAATGAGTTTGGCAGCTTCCTATGCTTGAAGGAATCCACCGAATGACGTTTGTTGAAAAGCTTTCCATGCCTGAGGAAAGCCGACTGATGAATTTGGTAACTTTCTAAGCCTGAAGAAATCTACCAGATGATACTTTCCATGTTTGAGGAAAGCCGACATATGAATTTAGCGGTTTTCTATGCTTGAAGAAATCCACCGGATAATACCTTCCATGCTTAAGGAAGTCGACAAATGATGAGATTGCAAGTCTCTGTGTATCGAGAACCTTGCGTCGTGAAATGATGGTAGTTCGATTGTCCCCGAACGTGGGCTGTAGTTGGTTCGCTTGTCCCCGAACGTGGGTTGTAGATGGTTCGCTTGTCCCCGGATGTGGGTTGTAGATGGTCCGCTTGTCCCCGGACGTGGGCTGTAAATGGTTAGCTTGTCCCCGAACGTGGGCTGTAGATGGTCCGCTTGTCCACAGACATGGGCTGGTTGTAAATGGCCCGCTTGTCCCCGGACGTAGGCTGTAAATGGTCTGCTTGTCCCCGGACGTGGGCTGGTTGTAAATGGTCCGCTTGTCCCCGGACGTGGGCTGTAAATGGTCCGTTTGTCCCCGGACGTGGGCTGTAAATGGTCCGCTTGTCCCCGGACGTGGGCTGTAGATGGTCCGCTTGTCCCCGGACGTGGGCTGTAATTGAGACCTGCAAAATAAAATCTGCCAGGGGACTCGTATAGACTATGATTGACTTGACCAACTGACTTGACCAAGTTTGACTTGACACAACATGACATAACATGAGTATGACTTGTGATTGTGTATGTATTTTGAGTGTGTATGTGTAGACACAAGCAACCGAAAATGCAAAAGCAAAAATTTTCCATCATTTTTGTCATGAGACGAGTGGAGGTTGTCGACTTTCTCCTGAAAAAGAAAGACGTGAAAAATAAAATTTTATTTTCAAACTTCCCTCGATAAAAATTTTGAAAACGTTTTTGAACTTCCCCAAAATAAAATAATGAAAAAGGGAAGAAGTTTTGAACTTCCTCCTTGAGCAAGACAAAATGAATCGTATGGATGGAATTGCTTGTCCTGAAAATAATGTATGCATGATGCATGTTCTTAAGCCAGGAGGCTAAGGACAATTACATCATGTGACACTATAGATGAATGAACTTAAGTCATGGAGTTAAGAATCATATATAGTGTAAAGAAATGATCTTGAACGTTACTTAGGTCTGGAAGCTAAGCACGTATATAGATGAAGTGATTATGAACGTTGCTTAGGTCAAGGACCTACGAACGATATGCTTTTTATTATTACAAATCATTGATATAGAAATTTTACTCAGCACATTATGCGTTGCATGAAACAATGTAAATTGCTCAGGTCAAGAAGCTAAGCAGGTATACAACGTTTCTTCTGATGAATGCTGTCTTGAAAGATGATGAAGCATGCGAGGTAGGGAAACAAGATTTCATGATAAAGGGTTCCTAAGGGAAAGATGATATGGATATGTATGTGTGAAAGAAGTGTGTGAAAGTGATACTAAGGTGAGGCTGCAAAGGTTATGGTGATGGAAATATATGCGTGAAGAGTCAAAGATGATGACTCTTTAGGCTGGGTAAGCTAATGTGATATGGGTTCAAGCCCCCAAGTCTAGCTCTAAATGGGTAGGGATATAGAGATAAGCATTGGATATTCTTTGACTCGATCATGCATAGATATGAATATGAATGTGGCCGCACCTCAATGTGAGGTTGCCTACGTATCCGTTAGGAATTAGGTCGAACGTAGCTCTAACAGAACTTTGCACAAGTGTATGTACATCTCAAAGAGGTATTTCAAGGGTTGTAATATGGTTAAGTTGATAGTTTAAAGAAGAAAAGGGTACAAGGCACAAGACCCGAGAGAATCCCCAAGATGTGTAATTGTGAATTTGAAAATTTTGAATTTTGCAAATTATTTTCAACATTTTTTTTTTCATTCTTTTGAATCAATGTAGGGAATCTCATATCATGCGGTCCATCATTCACTTAGAATTCATGTTTCTCAGGCACGGTACCAAGCACTCGATAAGAGATGCAATTCGAGACGTGTTCGTATCAAAGACATTGGAACACTTGCCTTTAGACATTGTTTTATTGTTGCTTTGCTGTTTTTTTTTATTTGCTTTTTTTTTTTTACTTTCTTTTTGAATGTTATACAATGACACATCTTCCAATCCTAGGGTTAAGTGAATGTGGGTTGAAGAAATGAAGGCCAAACGTTAGACGAGGCTCAAAATGGTTGATGAAGAAATGAAATGTGATTGAACGGTTAACAGGGAATGACAGGGTTACAAAGGTGCCTCAAGTCATTGGTGTACCTTGGGTTTATTTCGGTAATTGATTTTTTTTTTTTTTTTTTTTTTTTTTTTTTTTTTTTTTATTTTTTATTTTTTGAGAATGAATAAATGAAAGAAAAATTCAATGATCGAGATGTAAAGGAAATTCGCTCATTTTATTAATGGAAAAGGTGAACGAAACACATAAAACATATAAAAATTGGAAATGGAAAACCTATGCTAGACATGAATGGGGGAATGGAGATGAATGATAAAGAAAGAAATCATGAAATCTTGCACGAAGGATCTGCTGTGCGCCTTGTGTTCATTACTTCTTGTCGCCTGGAGGGACGGGAAGTTTATTTGCATCCACCAAGTCTTGAATGACGTCCTTCAAATTCCAACATTGCTCCGTAGTGTGGCACCTTCCTTGATGGTACTTGCAATGGGCATTGGGATTCCATTTGGCGCTCCTTTCTTCAGGTTTTGGCTCTGGAAATGGCCACATAGGTGTGATCAAGCCTTGACCGTAAAGGTGATCAAAGGCTACATCATAAGTCATTCCTAAAGAACTGTAAGTTCTTTTCTTCTTGGGCAATGGAGCATCAAGAGCTAACACTTCATTGATATCAACTTGGCTTATATTGTTGGTAGTATTTTCGTGCTTAGAAGACGAAGAAGAAGGATGGTCGTTCTTCTTGCTTTTCTAAGTGTTATTATTGTTACTACCAGTACTCTTTATTAGCTCATCCTCGATATTGATGCCGATGTCGTATACAGCTTCAACACTGTTCAGTGGAAGAAATTTGAGATGTTCCCTAGATTTATGAGTCAGATTTTGAATAAAGAGGCGAACCATCTCTCTTTCTTTGGGAGGATCTACCAAGAGTGAAGCTGTTTCCCTCCACCTGTTAAGGTAAGCGGTGAAGCCTTCATTCTCTTTCTGTTTGAGAATGGAGAGTTCACGTTCAGAAGTTTTAGTTTCAATGTTACACTTGTAACAATTCATGAAACTATCGGTGACATCTTGCCAAGTCGCTGTATGCTTGGCATCTAGGGAATAAAACCATTGTTGGCAAGCATGTTCTAAAGAGAGAGGGAACACCGTAGGGAAGAGTGTTACGTCCAATCCCTTAAGTGCCATGGTTGCAGAGAACGCCTTCAAATGGAATATTGGATTGTCAGCAGGCTTGAACTTTGGAATATCAGCAGTGGAGAACTTTTCAGGGAGTCTGTCCTTCACATCCAAAGGAGTGGGAGGCCGTTCCACATAAGTGAAATCCTCAAAAATCTTACTCATTTGTTTCTTCAATTTCTCAAGGGTAGAAACAGTGACCTTGTTTTGTTCCATGGTAGTGACCCTAATGGTAAGGGTTTGCATCATGGCAGACAGTGCCTCGATGGATTTGTTGATGTTCTCAATATCTTCTTTAATGGCCATTGAAAGGTGATAAGTAATGTGGAGATGGTAAAGTTCTCTATGAACGCCTATTAGATTTGAGAGATTGTTGCGGTAATGACTTGAACCGTATTAATCTATCCCTGTTCCTTGACCAAGTGCTGTGAAATAAAATAATTCACTTAATTGTTTAACTCATTGCTCAAGATAGGAAAGGAAAAAAATAGACATTTGAAAACAGGTGAGAAAACTCCACTCATTTTTTATTATGACGAAAAAAGGGTGCATGAACCTAGTATACGATCATAAACGACCTGGTGCACGACTCGAGTCGGAACATAAAGAAAGTGTGTGGACTATACTTGACTTGTGAGTGACTAAGTGATGTTATAAGACTCGTCGTATGATCGTATGGCTAGACATGTGAACAATAACCAAAATGACTGACGCGAGGACCAAATTAACACAAAAGACTTAAAAAAAGCTGACTGGACTTATTTCAAGGGCACCGTGACACGAAAAACTGTACAATGTCACGGTACAAGCTGCCGTGACGCAGTTTTTATTTTTTTATTTTTTTTGGAAATCCACCGTGCTACGGTGGAAATGGCCGTGACACGGTGAACTTTCCTGCGCCACGGTAAACTTTCCCGTGCCACGGTGGATGCTGACGTAGCACGAGATTTTTTTTTTGGTGCTGGAAATCCACCGTGTCACAGTGGAAATTGCCGTGACACGGTGAACTTTCCCAAGACACGGTGGATGCTGACGTGGCACGGGAAATTTTGTATTTTTGTTTTTTTTTTTGCTGGAAATCCACCGTGACACGGTGAACTTTCCTGTGCCACGGTGGATGCTGACGTGGAACGCGATTTTTTTTTTTTGCACTAATTACTAAGTGAGTACGGTCCATTGGCAATCGTTAGTCATAAAATAATCCACCATAGACAAAGAAAGATCGTTAAGGTTAGGATCAAAACGACCAAACATAAACACGTAGGCACAATGATGCAAAGAATAGTTCACAACCTAAGGTCAAGTTCTATGTTCGACTATGGTCGGGTTTATTTGGTGTCAATAGGGTACCATGGTTAAGAGTTTGGACGCGTTAGCAAGGTAGTCTCCCTTGGGGGAGAATGCCATTAGGCGGCTCCGCGAGTTCGTGATGAAATCGAACTCGACTCCATGGTTTGGGTGGATTTAATAACTCGGATGAACCCTTATTGCCATGAGCGTTTTTGGATTGAAAGGGCTTAAATCCCTCGGGGCTAAGAAGCATGTAGAACACACAAAATTTTTCAAAAAAATCGAAGGAAGTTGAATGTGAGAAGAGAAAACAAGCCACCAGATCTGACAGGTGCCCTGTTTTCCTTCGTACGCAATCAAGTTATTCAGTTTTTCCTAAGGGACAGACCTAAACGCGACGTTAAAACGTCTATGCTTATGCAAAAATGCCAAATTAATTACCGGAATATTTTTCAAGTCTCATCCACTCATCTTAAATAAATACCGATCACTCAAATCGATAAATAACCAAGAATCTCCCCAGTGGAGTCGCCAAATTGTAGGCGTCGCTCAAAATGCGCCTACGTTAGAGCATGTTTGAATATGCTTGGCAATCATAGGAAGTGGGAATTGACATTACGATTAGGGAAAAAGCAAAGTATGGAGCCGCCAACAAGTTTTTAAGGAACTTGTAAACCGTTCACAGATCATTATAAGGCAACCACGAATAAGGGACAACGATAGGCAACAACGATTGACCCGTGAAGGTTAAACCCCATTCATAATCCATGACATTACTAACTCCATATGGTTCGGAACCACGAAAGGAGGATCGGGGATGATGGTATGAAGTGAGTCATGAAGTTACATTCGCCCGTATTGGCCTCTACTAGATTCTTATAGTGAAAAATGATTCCTGCGATCTCAAAGGCATAAAAACCAAAATTCAATTTGCTCCAAACTATTATTTAGCTAAATTGGTTGAATATTAATGCAACACATAATTCTAAAACATTGTGATCACTTGAATTAAGAAACAAGATTAAAAAGAAACCTAAACTGGTTGTCCAAATTATCTTATTAGACGTGATTTTCCATTATATATTCCCTTTAAACATGCAATTTAGTGATCATAAATATAATAAAATAAACATTAATATTAGAAGCAATTTAACAATAATTCCAACGATATAAAATTGTTAGAAAAATAATAGAAATATAAGGAACATAATTCTTACTTTGATTCTGTTTGCTTGCAACTACAAAATAATAAATGAGTTAGTAACTTCAAGGAAATAACAAAACAATAATTAAATTAAATTAAATAAAGTAGAGTTGATTTGGGGCCAAACCCTCAAACAGTTCTACCTTTCACGCCTTGGCTTAAGGACAGAACCACGAGTAAAGTAAGGACTGCTGGGAGTGCTTGAAGAAGGAATTTTGAAAGAATAAGGGTAGGCTAGTGCTTAGGCTAGAGCATAGAAGTGAGAAAAATAGAGAATTAATTGATGCCTTGTACATCAGAAATGAGGGGGTATTTATAGAAAAAAATGTGCTGAGGAAACACACGGAACCCTAAAATGATAAAAACCCTAAAAAAGTATACCGCATCACAACAAAGTGTACCGTGACACGGGAAATCCCACCGTCATACATGAAACATTCCCGTGTCACGGTGTACTTTTGTGTGACATGGGAAATATATGCTGAACGGGAGAGAAAACGCGTTTAGGGTTTACGCGGAAAGGACACGAAAACCCCCATGTCACAGCAGGTGTCCCGTGTCACGGGAAATCCCACCATCAGATGGGACAGTTTCCCGTGACACGGTCGACTATTGTCATGACGCGGGAATTTTTTGTCCGTTTTTTCGTCTAAATTCATTTTTAACCTAATTTCGTTCAGCATTTTAAGTGTCGATTGATAATTTCGGGCCATTTTCTGATTTATTATTATTTGGGCTAAAATAAGAAAATAAGTAAATAAAAGGTTTGGGCAAAAATAAATCATAAAACAATAAAATAAAAAAGGTTTGGGCTGAAATTAAAAAATCTAAGCTTTGAATTTAATTAAATATGATTTTTTAAGCACTCTCTAGATTAAATACTAAACCCGACCAATAGTAACGGTGAAAGGTTGTTCATCATCGGGTTTGGTTTTGGGTTGACATTTTTAGGTGTCTACAGTAGTTAGTCGGTCACCTGGGATGGCTGACTCTAGGACTGGGAGTGCCTGCTCTGGGTGCATGGAGCAATATTATACTCCCTAACTGACAATATATGTGTCTGTGAAGGACACGATGGCTAGAACTAAACACACGGCCACCAGACAGCGTCGAGGAGACGGTACTTTGGAAGTAGCGTAAAGAGAGGTAACCCAAGTTAAGGGGTCTCAGGGTAACAAAGGTTTTAAGGATTATTCCCCATCTGGCATCACAAGAACCCCCAGCGATACAATTTTGCATGAGGGTGGAGACGGTGAAGAGACCGTTTCCTTGATGGAAATCGATCGAGTTGACCCTGTACACCGAAACGGGGAAGAGTCCACTTCTAGGTCAGCTGGTGACCAAAGGGACGATGAAGAATCCGCCTCAGGGCCATGCTCTGAGGATGAAAGTGACACTCCCCTCCCTTCGCTTGAGGATACAGAAGTTTAGGAGAGAAAAAAGTGGGAGGATAAAGACGATCCTTTCCAGATTCATGTCTCTACTAAGGACAAAGACATCATGATAAACGGTATAGAGGGTTTTGTGAAGAAGCGGCCCTTGGGTAGGGATTATACCATCCGGGTGCCGCCTGTGCTACGCACTATTGCCTAGGAGGATGACCAGCCGAACGGCGACGCCTACTTTGGATGTTATAAGGCGGCGTTTCTGGCAGGTCTCCGGGCTTATGGCCTAGGAGTCTGGCAGCTCTCACAAAACTCATGGGCCAACATTCTAGGGTATGTTGCCGCCTGTGAGATGCAGAACTTGAACCCCAGCTGGCAGGCGTTTACCCATATGCATTACTTGAGTCGCAACCAAGGCGGCTGGAGGCCGTGGTACACACTATCCACCCTTCCAAAGTATCAGATGACGTTGGACAAAGTGTCCAAGTACGACGGTTGGAAGACACGGTTTTATTTGCTGTCTGCCCCAACCCGTAAAGAGAATCGGGAGATGCACCGGTACAATGAGAAACCTGATCTTCTTGGTTCGCAAGTACGCTCTCCCCAAAATACCGGGAGATGACTATGACACAATCATGGAGATCGAGTTTTTTAAGCTCCATCCAGAGACTCTCTCTACCAGGGACGTAATCAAAGTCCCTAACAACTGGATTCCCATGTGCGCATGGTTTAAGGACAAGGCGTTCTTGTCCGCCTGCGGCCTCAGCACCATGTTTCCAAGACGTATGTCTGACTGGCATCCGACTTAATGCCGCTTGTATTTTTGCTACTTAATCACATTTTAATGTTTTTGTTATCTTTTTGCAAAGAAGATCTAAACATGGTGGCCGAAGAGAAGACCCCCAAACGGTGCTCTGCTCAGATAAGAAGAGACCTGGTGGAGGGCAAAGTTGCCAAGCTAAGGGCAGAGGTAAATTCCCTTTACATCTCTTCATTTTATCAGGCTCTACTAGATGCTAAGCTTTGTTATTGATGTTGCAAGGTGGAGAGCCTCCCAAGTCCTTCACCAACAACCTCTTCAAGCGGGGCCTGGAGGATGCCTTTACCCCAACCAAACTTGCTAAGTCTGCAAAAGTGACTTCAGGTAAGACGGGCCCAGATGGGTCCTCCGGAAAGAATTGCCTCCGCATCGGGGGGAAGAGTGTAACCTAGAGAGGCTTCGGAGTGGGCTTTGATATGGTCCCATCCGACCTCACTGCGCCTGTGGGTGGAGCAATCCTGGAAGCTTCTGAAGGTAAATTCAATACCTTCAAATCCCCGCCTGATTTGGGCTGGCCGTTGCAAGTGAAGTCACACTCGCAACAAACTTCTTCGTCAGACAGTCGGCATCAATCTGGTGCTGGCGTCTGTGCATAAGAGGAAGAAGGATGCTATTCCCGGCATTGAGGTGTTCAATGTCGAACGGATCTTGGCGCGGTTGTATGAGGTACACTTAGCTCTTTTTCTGCAATTAAGCGTAAAGTATCCCGCATGATTGACACCGCTTGCTTTTGCAGACCATGCTCAGGGTTGAGGGGCTCAAGCGGCCTTATGCCTGACAGGGTAAAGTCGTATCCCCAAACCAAAAGTAATTCCTAAATCTTCTAACTAATGTATATAGGGAAGTAGGGTCGAATCCACACAGAAAGGGATCTTTATATTCCTAAATAACTAAAATAATCTAGATTGTGAAGTAACCAATATTTATAATTGAAATAATAAACTAAACTATATAGATACAGAATAAGGAGAAAATAATATATAAAAGGATCTAGGGCATAGGTTCACCAATAAATAATATTCCAGGGTTGAATATAATAATCATTCATCAATGCATAATTAATCAGATTATAAAGGGCTTTCGCTACGTATTATAATCACACAATTAATTTACCGGTATTAAATCTCATCTTTCGAATCTCAACCTAACCATTTATAAATTAACCTGCCTATTGAAACTAGACCTAAACATTAATTCTCATCTGTCAAATCTCGAATCAATATTGTCAAACTCATGCATAAGAGATCTGCGCAAATCTAGTCACAGAGCATTAAACCAATCAATTGGAAATTAATCTAGCATTAAAAATTAACAACAATAAATTACCCATTCATATTATTTATGGATCCCCATAAACCCTAGAAAGAAAACTACTCACACATAATAGAAAATAAACTAATCAAAGCAATAAAGCAAGACATGATTAAAGGAATAAAATAATCAACTAATATTAAGAGATGATAAATCGTTACCAAAATAAATCTGGAATTAAGAGTAGATTAGGAACAAAGGTTTTAGAGAAAGGAATCTAAGAAAACAATTAAGAGAGTCAAGTAAGGAAAGAGAGAGAGAGAGAGAGTAAAATCGTATTACGGAGGAATATTTGTACACCGTACAAATCCTAAACTAAAACAAACTAAAACGACGCTAATCGTCTCCTAACAAGTACACGTGCCCGATCGGGCGGGGCACCGCCAGATCTGGCGCGCCTTTTTGCTTCCTCAATACTAATCTCGCGCCAATCCGGGCGCGTCACTGGACGCGAATTTTCTCCCGCCCGGCCGGGCGCGCCTCCGGGCGCCAGCCTCTTTAGCCGGGCAGCTCACTTGGGCCACTATTTGGACTACGATTGGGCCCCAATTCTTCGGGCCAATCTGGGTTTCCTCTTCCGGTCTTTAATACTCTGTCCAAATGGCCCGGTATCACCTATAGCGAGCCCTTAATCACCGGTTCGATGGCTCTAACCGGCCCTGGGCTATAGAATCTGGTCGTGCTTCTCTAATGTTCGTGATTGGTCCAAAATATCTCGGAAAAATACTCCAAAAGCATAAATCCCTGCAAAAGTCAACCAAATCTACGAAAACACTAGAAAAAACCAATTAGTAATAAAAGTGGCTCTAAAGATCCAAAAACACTATCAATTATGACCAAGGGACGGGGGTAAAATACTATATAAAACAGACACATCAAACTCCCCCAAGACAAACCTTTGCTAGTCCTTAAGCAAAGATCTCATCAATGAATCAATAAATATACTTCACCCTAAAAAGTAAAACCAAGCACAAACGATCTAGGGTAAACCAAATAAACATGCTTCAAAATCAACCAATCAAATCCATCTAATTACTAATCTTCCCTAACAATTGTCAAACAGAGCAAACCACAAGAGCATATAGAATTCAAGACTAGTGCTCACGCACTCAACTCTCATTTTTGTGGCGAGTAAAAGACTTACTCGATCGCTCTCCATCCAACCCCTTTATGTGAACAATGCCCTCCCAACTCACAGTCTCGTGCGTATAAAACAATGAACGCTCAATCCTATTAGTCGACTCGAAATATGTCAAATCATAACTTGCATTGATAAACAACACTTTCACATTCATACAATTCTATGCACAAAGGTCGGAAGGTCTTTAAATCTTGTAATGTATGGCTAGGGTAAAGGGTAGGAATCATTTGGGAACAAGTGAGAGAAAAGCTATGCATAAGGGAGCAAATCCTATCAAAACCCATGATAAAAAAAAATAATGATCAACATCTCCTACATAACCAACTCTAACATCAACCAAATATACTCCAATCATAATAAACAATCCCAACTCTTACATATCACTCATAAGATATAATAAAGAAAAAGTGGACTGAATAAACAAACTTTATTTCCAAACTTGAATTTTTCATTGAAGCTCTATTATTTTTCTTTCGATCAATCTCCAACTAGAACATATGAACATTGAACACTTTTCTTTTCTTTTTAAGTTCACTTATTTTTTTTCAACATATTTTTTTCCTTAAACTTCTCTTTTTTTCTTCATAACATCATACTTTATTTTTTCATGAAAATATAACTCTCAAACTCATAAAAAAAAAACATGATCAACAACAAAACAACTTCTCAAAAGCCCACCCAAGCTGTGCAAATAATAAGCACACTACAAACTCCCTCACCTCACTCACTAATAGCTCCCCCAAGCCAAGCTTGGGACTAGTAACCAATGGGGCAAAATAGGCTTGTAATATGGCTAATAAAACAACAAAAAGTCAAGGCAACAACATGGGTGGCAAGAAGGGAACAAATGTATCTACAATATCTGGAGGCTACCTAAAAGAACAAATGCCTTCGTCCTCCACAATGTGCATAATAATGAATCATATAAATATTACTAATAGTTGCAAACCAATACTCAAATGCATTGGCATACCAGGAACTATGGAACTATCACACATTCCTAACCAAATCAACTAGTCAAGCACTATATTCACAAGTAGTTGGACAAAATTGACGCATGTTAAGGTTTCAAGGCAATCAAACATCAAATCATGATCAACTAATCCACAATGCTTATCATGAAATACCAAGAATCAAAACAATTATCACAAGTAAGGGGCACAGGGAAGCATAATTTACAATTCATTGGAACGTATTTTAAGATTTTTTTTATTTTTCCATTTTTTTTTCATATATAAGAAAGCAATAAAAATAACCTAGAAAGCAAGAAATCTAACCTAAGAAAACACACCAAAAATAAAAGAAAAGAGGAAAAAGAAAGATACCAAACCAAAATCTCCCCCAAGCCAAAATCAGACAATGTCCTCATTGGCTCGGGAACTAGCCCCGCATAGCTAGTCCTGATCATCCTCATCCATCGAGCCGAAGCCTGCACCCCCAATGCCACCTGCACCAGAATAACTACCACCAAAATAATCAGCATGAAAACTCCCCCCCCCCCCCCGCCGGTCCTTCGAAAGGAATGTCCTGGCCGTACCCATAGAAGGAAGAATAGTCCGTGTAAATACCATGGGCAGTGGGATCCCTATCGTATCCCTTGGGTGGAGGATAAAACCAGTCAGGGTGAATAGCGTCGTCGGGAATGTTGCCCCGGCGAGCATAATCATCATACATAGGGTAGAGAGCTCTACCCTGGCTCCTCTTTAGGTACCGTAACCTATAGTCTATGGAGCCAACCATCCTCCTAAGGTCAATATGGGAATGCTCGATACGTCCCAGGGCCTGACCTATACTCTGAAGATCCCAAACTGGGTCAGAGTCAACATGAGGGACGGAGTGAGACATGCGAGGTGGAGAGAAAGCCACCTCGGGCTGAGGCTGAGGCTGGGGTGGTGGTGCCTCCCCCATAGCGTTGGAAACTAAAACATCATATGTGTAAGATGGTTGCCCTGGGGGAAAGGCGGTCAAGTCAGGACTGCGTAGGGGAAAGATGGGCAAAGCTTGCTCGCTCCCAGTCCTAATACACCAAAAGGGTATATGCTCGCTATCCGGTCTTACCCACCCCAACTCCTCAAAATACCTAGCAGTCATATAGGTATCTGGTCAACAGTTGGTCAGTTGGTGGGGTCCATCCACTACAAAATCGACCTTTTTCACTGGTATCCGAGTGATAAGGCCTCTTAAACGGATGGGGGTTTTTGATGTGGTGCTGGCCGTGGCATGCCTACTCAAATGGTGAACAATAAACCTACCTATGTTCAATTTCCCGAACCCATACACATAGTGTCCTATGACAGCTAGTTCTCTAGATTGGGCATTATGGGGCTCGTTCCTACCTAAAAAACACAAACCCGCAAACCTTTGCCAGATTTTTGGGACAAGGTGGTGAATAGTTTTGGTACTAGCATGTTGGGGGTCGGGAGTAGGCAAACCAGTCAAAGCATTATATATGTCACCCATTTTATAGTCCGCATGCCATTGGTGAGATAGTTTAGAATTTAGTTCAAATAATTTACAAAATTCTTTAAAAGTTAAACTAATATTTCTATTGTTCAACCTAAAAAATAAATTTGGCCCATTTCTACTACTAACAACATGTAAAGAAGACAAGAATTCACAAGTAAGTTCTCTGAATGTAGGATAGTGCATATCAACAAATTTTCTCATGCCAATGTCATTTAAAAATCGTATTACAAAATCATAAAAACCAAATGATTCTAGAGTAGGGCGGTGTAACCACCGAGAAGGAATTACCTCACGACCGATTAAGTGTTCTAGCCTCTCCTTTTGCTCTCGGCTAGCAAGACGGATCGTCGGCCAGTACGGAACTTGCAAATCCAGGTCGTATTCCTCCCTCGAACTGGAGCTCCTACCGAAAATGAACCTAGCCCACTTTGAAGCCATGGTAGAAAATGGGTTTGAAAATTTATTTGAATAAAATCTGAAATTTTTATATGGAGATGTAGAGGATGAAGAGGGGATTACAAATATGTAAAAAGTTTTGAAATTGGGCAAGAAATAAAGAAGAAATCTTAGAGAGAAGGTAGAGAAAATTTGTGTTTTAGAGAGATAAAGTAATGGAGGAAAGAATGAAATGAGAAAACCGAAGGAAAAAGAAGATAAGGGACGTCGGGTATCTCGCGCCCGGTCAGGCAGTGGCTCGCCCGGTCCGGCAATCTGATTTTTAATTTTTGCTAAGCTCTCGCGCCCGGTCGGGCGATCAGATGTACCCGATTTTGTATACTCTCGCGCCCGATCGGGCGCCCTTCGCCCGATCGGGCGATCTGATGATGTAATTTTTGCCTCTTCTCGCGCCCGTTCGGACGAGCTTTACCCGATCGGGCGGACAAAATTGTCCGTATACGACGAATTTCACGCTCGGTTGGGCGCCCCTCGCCCGGTCTAGCGAGAATACTCGACTTAAGAACCTTGCTCTCGCACCCGGTCGGGCGATCTTCGCCCAGTCAGGCCCGAGGCTAAATGACGATTTTCACTTGTTTTCTTCTTTTCTTCAATTTTTTTGTCTAACTCTTTTCCTTCAAACCTGTATAAGCACTCATAAAACTCATTAATTTCCCTCATCTCTCCTCTCATAAGAAAAAGGAAAGAAAAACTAGTCTAAAAAAAATCATTAAAAATACGGATTGCCTCCCGCAAAGCGCTGGTTTATCTAGGTCCCACACGACCTTCTTACCAAGTATAACAACTAGGACCCTTGGCCTAACGCTTGATCGGGCGGTTTCTCACCCGGTCTAGCGGTGTTTAGGCTGCGATGCGGCTTCCTGACATACCCTGGGGGACGCCAAATCACCTTATCTGGTGGATTCTCCTTGACTTGGACTGGGAGACCTTCAATACTACGCACTAAAGATCCTTCTTTGATCGAGGATTGCTTCAAATTGTCATTGCATTCAACACTTGCAACTCGATCTGGCAGAACACTAACCGCAGGCTCAAAACGCACAACTTGCTTGACCAGTTCCACCTTGTCGTCCTCAAAACCAAGACCAACATTGTAGAGTGCTCTTTCTATTGCATCAACTTCCTTCTGACATTTGTCTATCTCATCTGAAAAGGATGCAACACAAGGTACCGCCTCCAAGGGATCTTTTTCAAGAGCTTTGGGCTTGTTAGAATAATTCTCAACCACATTAACACTGAAACATTTTTCCTAGGTCATTGAGCTTTTAGGGGTATTATTAAGATTGAAAATAACTTTATCATCCCCTACTGATAGTGTTAACTTACCACTTCTTACATCTATGATTGCTCCCGCAGTGTTAAGGAATGGTCTACCCAAAATAATTGGGGTTTACATATCCTCAGCCATATCAAGAACAACAAAATCAACAGGTATATAAAATTTAACTACTCTAACGGGGACATCCTCCAAAACACCTAAGGGGTATTTGAAAGAACGGTCGGCCATTTGTAGAGCTATATTGGTAGCTTTTAATTTACCCAAATTCAACATGGAACACAGAGATAATGGCATGACGCTAACGCTAGCACCCAAATCACATAATGCATTATCAATCAAGAGATTGCCTATATGACAAGGGATAGAAAAACTACCCGGATCTTTTAATTTAGGCAGAGACTTATTTTGAAGTACGACACTACACTCTGCAGTGAAAGCTACTGTCTCTACCTCACTAATAGACCTTTTCCTTGTCAATATTTCTTTCATAAATTTTGCATATGAAGGAATTTGTGTGATTAATTCAGTGAAGGGAACTGTTACCTTCACATCTTTTACCATCTCCAGGAACTTACCAAACTGCTTATCCAAGTTCGTCTTCAATTGACGATTGGGGAATGGAAGTTTGATAATTGTCTTTGGAGCATTATTGCTCTTGTCTGGAGTAGCCACCTTCTCTAGAGTACCGTGAAATGTAGAATTAGATATGTTAGTATTATCCTTTAGCCCTGCAGGGCCATGAACTAAATTATTTGGTTTAACGGAATCAAGATTAGTATTATTTAATAAAACAGGTTCATCAACTCTGGGCATAGGGGGCCCTTCATAGTTTGTACCACTCCTTAGAGTAATTGCAAATGCTTGATCCGTAGGCCTGGTCGGCTGTGCCGGCAGAGCTCCTTGTTGGCGGGCTTTAGAGTAGCGGAAAGTTACGCAATTTGATTATCTATAATTTTATTATGTGCTAGAATTTGATCAATTGTCGCATCTCTACTCTCCATGTGCTTTTGCATATTGACCAACATTTCTCTAATTTCCACCAGAGAAGAATCAGAAGATGAGGAGGTTTGTTGTGGCTGGTTCTTCTGTCCATCATTGGGATGATAATATTTCTGTTGCTGTTGTTGTGGTGCCTGTGGTTCTTGTGGTGGTGGATTTTGAACATTGGTACTCTGGTAGGAAAGGTACGGATGATTCCGATACCCAGGATTGTAGGTGTTGGAGTATAGGTTATTTTGCCTATAAGATTGAAAGGCATTAACTTGCTCCACGGAACTCTTGCAATCTTGCTCCCAATGACCTATAATACCATAATTTTCACAAAAAGCCTCATTAGAATTATTATTAATCACAGAAACATTAGCTACATTAGCAGTGCTCAGATTATCTAATTTTTTGCATATAGAGGTCAGTTGAGCTTTTAAAAAGGATACAGAGTCAACACTATGTTTCCCCTTGTTATCAAATCCTTTAGGATTCCAATATTGGGAATTCTGTATCGCCATGTCTTCAATAACCTGACCAGCATCTTCAACATCAAGATTCATAAATCTCCCACTAGCTGCAGAATCTAAAATTATTCGAGAAGAATTTCCAAGGCCGTTGTAAAAGGCTTGGATTAACTGCCATTGTGCTAAATTATGGTGGGGGCAGTCTCTTTGTAGATCCTTGAACCTCTCCCAAGCCTCATATAAAGATTCATCGGCTTCTTGGACAAAGTTCTGAATCGCACTCCGTAGTACGCCTGTTCTCTCTGCAGGATAGTACTTGTTATAAAAATTCAAAACAAGAGTTTCCCAGTCAGTTATACCAAGTGCAGTTCTATTTAAGCCATTAAACCAAAATTTAGCTTTTCCAGTTAAAGAGAAGGGAAAGAGAATCTCCCTGATTTGGTCTTGAGTGACCCCAGCTTGCCTAATGGTATTTCAATATTGACAATAGTTGGCAATGTGAAGATTCGGGTCTTCACCCTTAGCTCCACTGAATTGCTTCTTCTCTATCATCGTTATAAATTGAGTTTTAATTTCAAATCGAACCCCATCAAGTGCCGGAGTGGGGGTGAGATGTGGAAAATCTATAAGCTTTGGTTGTGATTAATCACTAAGCTTCTTTGGAACCGCCATCTCTGATTCCACGTCTGATGATACCTGTAAGTCGCTAGAACCAATCGGAGGATCACGATGATTATTGTTATTATCACCAGAATCTGCCAGGATTTGCTTGTAGAAATTTTTCTGTCTATGGAAGGAACGTTCGATCTCAGGATCGAATGGGATGTACCCTGATCTGGAACACCTGGGAATAAACAAAAACTAGAAGCAAATATGAGATTTGCCTCAGAGAACTAATGCTCTCTGAGACAAAAAAAAATAATCTAGACTACAAAAATAATCAGAAACAAAAATAAAACCGTCTCCTCGGCAACGACGCCAAATTTTGACAGGGTAAAGTCGTATCCCCAAACCAAAAGTAATTCCTAAATCCTTTAACTAATGTAGATAGGGAAGTAGGGTCGAATCCACAGAGAAACGGATCTTTCTATTCCTTAATAACTAAAATAATCTAGGTTATGGAGTAACCAATATTTATAATTAAAATAATAAACTAAACTATAGAGATCAATAATAAGGAGAAAATAATATATAAAAGGATCTAGGGCATAGGTTCACCAATAAATAATATTCCAGGGTTGAATATAATGATCATTCATCAATGCATAATTAATCAGATTATAAAGGGCTTTCGCTACGTATTATAACCACACAATTAATTTACCGGTATTAAGTCTCATCTTTCGAATCTCGACCTAACCATTTATAAATTAACCTGCCTATAACTAGACCTAAACATTAATTCTCATCTGTCGAATCTCGAATCAATATTG
Source organism: Chenopodium quinoa (assembly GCF_001683475.1). Lineage (NCBI taxonomy): Eukaryota > Viridiplantae > Streptophyta > Magnoliopsida > Caryophyllales > Amaranthaceae > Chenopodium > Chenopodium quinoa. The sequence continues at coordinate 2,117,950 of NW_018744813.1, read as the reverse complement.
TCAAACTCATGCATAAGAGATCTGCGCAAATCTAGTCACAGAGCATTAAACCAATCAATAGGAAATTAATCTAGCATTGATAATTAACAACAATAAATTACCCCTTCATATTATTTATGGATCCCCATAAACCCTAGAAAGAAAACTACTCACACATAATAGAAACTAAACTAATCAAATCAATAAAGCAAGACGTGATTAAAGGAATAAAATAATCAATTAATATTAAGAGAAGAGAAATCGTTACCAAAATAAATTTGGAATTAAGAGTAGATTAGGAACAAAGGTTTTAGAGAAAGGAATCTAAGAAAACAATTAAGAGTGTCAACAAAGGAAAGAGAGAGAGAGAGAGTAAAATCGTATTATGGAGGAGTATTTATACTTCGTACAAATCCTAAACTAAAATAAACTAAAATGACACTAATCGTCTCCTAACAAGTACACGTGCCCGATCGGGCGAGGCACCGCTTGATCGGGCGCACCTTTTCGCGCTCTCAATACTAATCTCGCGCCCGGCCGGGCGCGTCACCGGGCGCCAACCATAGCTTCTCCCGCCCGGCCAAGCGCGCCTCCGGGCGCCAGCCTCTTTGGCCGCGCGGCTCACTTGGGCCACTATTTGGACTACGATTGAGCCCCAATTCTTCGGGCCAATCTGGGTTTCCTCTTCCGGTCTTTAATAATTGGTCCAAATGCCCCAGTATCACCTATACCGAGCCCTTAATCACCGGTTCGATGGCTCTAACCGGCCTTGGCTATAGAATCTGGTCGTGCTTCTCTAATGTTCGTGATTGCTCCAAAATATCTCGGGAAAATACTCCAAAAGCATAAATCCCTGCAAAAGTCAACCAAAAATTGCCTACGAAAACACTAGAAAACACCAATTAGTAATAAAAGTGGCTCTAAAGAGCCAAAAACAATACAAATTACGATCAAGGGACGGGGGTAAAATACAATATAAAACAGACACATCAATTCCCTGTAGGCGTCGCTTGAAGTGCGCCTACGTTAAAGCATGTGTGAATATGCTTGGCACTCATAGGAACTGGGAATTGACATATACGATTAGGGACAAGGAAAGTAGGGAGCCGCCAACAAATTTTTAAGGATCTTGGAAACCGTTCACGGCTCATAAAAGGCAACCATGAATAAGGGACAATGAAGGCAACAATGATTGACCCGTGAAGGTTACACCCCATTCATAATCCATGAGATTACTAACTCCATATGGTTCAGAACCACGAAAGGAGGATCGGGGATGGTGGTACGAAGTGAGTCATGGAGTCACATTCGCCCGTATTGGCCTTTACTCGATTCTTATAGTGAAAAGTGATTCCTGCGATCTCAAAGGCATACAAACAGAGATTCAATTTGCTCCAATCTATTATTAAGCTATAATTGGTTTAATATTAATGCAACACATAATTCTAAAATATTTGTGATCACTTGATTTAAACAACAAGATTAAAAGGAACCTAAACCGGTCGTCCAAATTATCTTATTAGGCGTGATTTCAATTACATATTCCCTTTAAACATGCAATATGGTGATCATAAATAATAGAATACACATTAATACTGGAAGCAATTTAACAATAATTCTAACAATATAAAATCGTTAGAAAAATAATAGAAATAAAAGGAACATAATTCTTACTTTGATTCTGTATGCTTGCAACTATAAAATAATAAACGAGTTAGTAACTTCAATGAAATAATAATAAAAAAAATAATTAAATTAAATTAAATTAAATAGAATTGATTTGGGGCCAAACCCTCAAACAGTTCTACCTTTCACGCCTTGGCTAAAGGATAGAACCACGAGTAAAGTATGGACTCCTTGGAGTAGTTGAAGAAGAAATTTTGAAAGAACAAGGGTAGGCGAATGTTTAGGCTCGAGCATAGAAGTTCATGCCCCGTACATCAGAAATGAGGGGGTATTTATAGAAAAAATATGATAAGGGAACACACGAAACCCTAAAATGATAAAAACCCTAAAAAAAATATACCGCGTCACGGCAAAGTGTAGCGTGACAAGGGAAATCCCACCGTCAGACTGGAATCATTCCCGTGACGCGGTGATCAATTGTATGACGCGGGAAATATTTTAGGGTACGGGGAATAAAACGCGTGAAGGGTTTACGTGGAACGGACACGGAAACTCCCGTGTCACAGCAGGTTTCCCGTGTCACGGGAAATCCCACCATCAGACGGGACAGTTTCCCGTGACACGGTCGACTATTGTCGTGACGCGAGAATTTTTTGTCCGTTTTTCCGTCTAAATTCATTTTTAACCCTAATTTCGTTCAGCATTTTAAGTGTCGATTTATAATTTCGGGCCATTTCCGATTTATTATTATTTGTGCTAAAAAAAGAAAATAAGTAAATAAAATAAATAAAAGGTTTGGGCCAAAATAAATAATAAAACAATAAAATAAAAAAGGTTTGGGCTGAAATTAAAAAATCTATGCTTTGACCAAACATCAAAACATATCCATGGACTATCCAAAAATTGAATTTAATTAAATACGATTAGCACTCTCGGGATTAAATACTGAACCCGACCAATAGTGACGGTGAAAGGTTGCTCATCATCGGGTTTGGTTTTGGGAAGACATTTTTAGGTGTCTACATGCCCGGAAGAGGGAGGAGGTAAAAAGAGCCATTAAATCGGCTAGGGATTCTCAAGATGTTGCTGAATATGAGTGTACAATTAGTGAACTTGAAACTAAAGCCATCTTGATGCAATAGGCGGAGGAGGTTAAGGGTCTCAAGCAGGCTCTGACGGAGGCTGAGGAGAAAACCATCACGGCTGAGACCAAACTCAAGAAGGCGGTGGAAGACCTCCTGGCCTTGCAGGGTGTCTCCAAAGAGAATGCTGACCTCAAGGCGGAGGTTGAGAAGCTGAAGTAGGACGCGGAGCAGGTCCATAAAAACCTCAAGGCAACCATTGAGGCAGCTGAGGAGCGGGTGATCGCCGAGAACGAGGAGGATTCCGACACCCGGAGGAAAATCGCCTGGGCTGCCCTTTATCCTAACAAAGACTACCGCCTGTGGTCTCTGGCTTTTCAGTATGTCGAGATTGTAGTCTATTTAAGAGAGAAGGGTGAGCCGGAGCCTGAATCCTTCTCCGCTTGGATGAACAAAGAGTTCGCCGAGCCTCCCAGAGACCAGCCTGGGGAAGGGGAAGCCATCGATGTCCCTTCTGACGGGGAAAACCCCAAGGAGGACCAGTCGGCTACCAACGAAGGGGCTCAGCTTCAGGAGAACCAAGCGGACCTCCCTCAGCCATGATTTTAGCGACAGTATGCCATTTTATGCTTTTATTTTTTTTGCCCTGCGTGCCGAGTTTTTATGTTCTTTACCGACTATGGAATCGGTTAACAATTTAATTTCTTTTTGCCGGTTTTGAATGGAAGTGTCGACTAAGTCAGCTTTATGAAATTTATTTTGTCTCGATTTATGCATATATATATTCTGTATTTTAAAAAAAATTTGCCTTTCTTTTTAAAGCATGCGGCGATTTCAGACAGTAGGACAGTATACCTGCTATTTTTGCCCATGACGGCTGTGTGATTGGTTTCGGTCCATGTATGATTAATTGACTTTGGAATGTTTGATACTTTAAAGAGTATGGAATGTTCTTAAGTCAATCAATCACAGTAGTGATTGCCCCAAACCAAGTGCACAGCCAGCATCCAGCAGCCGTTATACCCAATCCGAGCATCCTTATAGGGTTCTTTGATAGCCAAAGGGACGACAACCATTGGTCGGCCATTAACACAGGGGACATTGTACGCCTATCTGATATCCTTTAGACAGCTGAAAGGTCGTCTAGAGTACCTTCAATCACTTGCCCTATTGGGGCATTTGGTATTTCATTGCTAGCCAAACGGAATGCTTCCGCTTGACCGTCTTTTGAACAGGAGACACGTTGTTCGCCTGTTTGTCGAGTCTCAAACAGCATAGAGGTCGTCTGGGACATTCTCAATCCATTGCACCTTAATCGCCTACCCCATTGAAGCAGCTGGCACAACTTGTTCAATAGTCCAAAAGAGAATTTCGGTATTTTCCGGCTGATGCACAACTCCTCCCCCAAAACCCACAAGGGTATGGGAGACATCCGTCATACTATCCGGCCTGTATTTCAGGTTGGATAGACATTTGTACCTAATGATGTCTTAGGAGCTTCCTATGTCAATTAAGATGCGACCAACCAATTGGTTGGCCACTTTGCATTTTATGACCATAGGGTCATCATGCGACCGACGGACTTTACCTTTGTCCTTTTCGGTGATGATGACTTTAGGGAAGGCGGATGTGCTAGCCGCCTGTCCCTCATCAACATAATGGACCATCTTTCTTAGATGATCCTTGTTTCCTCGGATGGTTTGACCACCACCGGGGAATCTGCTTGCTATCGTATAGACCGGTTCCTCATCCGTTTCAGAGCTGATAGCAGGTTGGGGAGTCTTCTTGCTTAACTTCCCAAGATTCAATTTGGAATTCACTTTGGACTTCACATAAGATTTCAGCGCTCCTTTGACGGCCAGATGGTCAAGCTCCCGCTTGAGGCTGAAGTAGTCATTGGTATCATGGCCGACATCCTCATGGTATTGACAATGTTTGTTCTTGTTCCGATTTTTAGCGGAACCTTTCATAGGATTTGGCTTCTCAAGAGTCAGCCGATCCTTAATCTCCATGAGGATGGAGTAGCTGTCCTTGTGGAACTCGTACCTTGGAATGTACGGCTTCCAGTCTTTCTTTTTCTTCTGGGCCGGCTGATCGGAGTTATCAACCGCCTAGATGTGTTTTTTCTTTTTGCTCTCTTCTGGTTTTAGAGACGGCTGAGCAGGCCGACTCTCCTTCTGTCGGTCAGACTTCTTACAATCTGACTGCATATTAGAGGAGTATTGCTCGGTCGCCTGTATATAAGCGTCCGCCTCCATCAAGGCTCCTTGGAGGGTGAAGATTTTCTTACGGACGAGTTCGAACTTGAAAGTCGACCCGTCCTTCAGACCTTTGAAAAATTTTGTGAAAGCCACTTCGTTAGACAACCTTGTATCTGGAATCTCACCAGATTGAACGCCTAACGTATGATCGCAGCCCTTCTCTATCTCCCTGCTACACATGGACTAAATCAAGGCTCGTTTTCTTTGAAGGGATGTTCATAGAGAAGTTAGAAGCAAACAAGAACGCAAGCGTCTTGAAGCTATTTATGCAACTAGCCGACAGATTGCCAAACCACTACTGGGCTATGCCCATCAGGGTGGCTGGGAAGCATCGACACCTGGCGGCATTGTCCAACCCCTGTAAGTACATGAGGTGGGTGTATGCCAAGAGGTGGTCTTCAGGGTTGGAAGTACAATCATAGGCTCCAACCATGACATTTTTAACCTTGGTCGGCTGTTCGGCCTCACCTATTTCCCTGGACAACGCAGAGGGCTGCTCCCCAAGGTTTTGTAGCCGAAGCTGCCAGTCTAAGGGCTGATAGTTATATGTCGCATGTCCTCCGAAGAAGGCAGGCTGGATGTAAGGTAAAGCTGGCGGTCTGTATGATGGTTGTGCCATATATTGCGCCGAATTGATTAGGTGAGGCCCTGACTGCATGAGGGGGTCGTTTGAGGCACAGGATTATCTTGAGAAGCCATCTTAGAGGTACTCTCTCCACAAACGGCGCCAAATGTTTTGGGGTTTTTCGTGTCCCTCGGGAGAGTTACAGCTCAAGACTAGATTAACAAGGTCGCCTGTACCTGCAAAACAAACGGACCGCCGGATGGTCGTTGGTCCGCCTCCGAAGATTAATTAGTAAAGTTTTTGGATAAAAATGTGCGGAAATTAAGTTATCTGCTCGGATTCCAAGCTCAGGTACTGTCTATTTCTTGAGAACGACAACTTAGTAATAATTGCACTAATTAACGTAACGTGTCCCATAAATGAGGAGAATGTCCCTATTTATAAGGTCCTTGGGAAGTGTGCCCTCCCTAGGGTTTGATGACTTAGGGATTAGGGCATGCCGTTTTGCGGAACCCTCAAAGTTTGGGCCTTGAAGGCCGCCTTTTGAGAAGGGATATATGAGTGACACGTGTTACACATTTGGAGAGGCCATTTGGGCGCATCTCAGGGCGACACGTGTTGCTCTCTTATTTGTCCACTAGGGGTTATTACATACCCCAAATCAGGAGCTATATATGCTTGACACGTGTCACCATCTGGAAGGTCCGAGTTGGCACCCCTTCTAGTGAGACACATGTCAAACTCTGATTGGGCCACTTGGCAGGATATAAAATATCCAAAATAGAAAAAGTGATGAGTATCATTTATTGTGATGAATATGTCTAATCCTTTTTTGTTCTATTTTGGTTTTAGTATGTCTATAAATGAAATAATGATACCTCGTTTATCCTAAATGTGTCCTCCACTATTGAAATAATGATATCCTCAATAAATTGTACATATGCCTTTTATAGTATAATACAAAATCTCCAACAAACTATACATATCCTCCAACAAATTGTCCATATCATTTATTATTGTACATTTTCTTTATCAAATAATACATATCCTCTTACAAATTGTATATATACTCTATCGAATAACTCATATCCTCCAACAAATTATATATATATATATATATATATATATATATATATATATATATATATATATATATATATATATATATATATATATACTCTATCAAATAATACATATCCTTCAATAAATTGTACACATTCTCCTACAAATCTGAACAAATTTTATATATCCTCTATCAAATAATACATATCCTCCAATAAATTGTACATATTCTCCTATGAATCCGAACAAATTTTATATATCTTCTATAAAATAATAAATATCCTCTAATAAATTGTACATGTTCTCCTACAAATTTGAACAAATTGTATATATCCTCATCAAATAATACATATTCTCCAATAAATTGTTAATCCTCCCTCCGTTTTTAAATACTTGCGCCATTTCTCCATGTCGGAGTTTAAGGAGAAAATGGAGAAGTATTAAAATATAGAGGTAGTGGGGTTGGTGGAAAATAAAAAATTGTAAAAAGCAAAAGTAATGGAGAGAATTAGAGGAGCGAGAATATATGTTGGGTCCAATAGGTGAGAGTAACTAATTACTAGTAAATATTGTATAAGTTTTCCAAATAAGGAAATGGAGTAAGTATTTAAAAACGGCCGCAAATGAAAAGTGAAGAAAGTATTTAAAAATGGAGGGAGTAGCACGTGTGAAGAAAATGATGTCTATCTTCATGTTATTTTATTTTCATTTCAATCCCTCTCCTCAACCAATTTCTCTCTCCTCAAAGCTCTGCAAATAACTTGTCACTCATCAAAGCTCAACAAGCTATCTTTCTCTCTCTATACTCTCAAGCTTAATTTCTTCTTCAATGGCATAATGAGTGGCGGTATTAATTTTTTCTTCAATGGCATTAAAGATTCATACTTTCATTATTATTTGTGTTTGATTCTAATTCATAAATTAACTTATTGAGATCAATTGCAGCAAAATTTTGTCCTTCAATTAATGAATTTTGCTTCGTGATTTCATTGACGATTTCATCATAGAGGAGAGAAAATATAGATGGTTTTTTTTTAATAATTTAATGAAAGAATATTGGGTTTTAAAAGGGGTTTGTTAGAATTGGGCTAGAAGTCTGGATTACTTTGTTCAGACAACATCACGTGAGATTTATTGTGGACAAAGTCCACCCAAGAATTTTTGTTTTGTGGCTTGACTCACGAAATTAATTGTGAGGCAAGCTTCATGCAATACCTTCTCTTCAATTTTTAATGTACAATTAATTATCTATTGTACACATTGGTTAAGAAATAATCTTGATTGTACCTTATATGATGCATACGTCAGTTGTATGCCTGATGTATGATGAAGATCTTCCGATGATCAAACAAATCTGATGTTTATTTTAATAATGTTAGTGAAAATACTAGAGAATAATGTTGTTTATTACAAAGTCCTATGATTGTGGATGTGAAGCAACGTGATCAATTCAAAGCAACCATTACATACTACCCATTGACAACGTGTGAATAACACGAGCCAGAGATCCGTTGAATGTGACAAAGTGAAAAGTTATGTTATGTTGTTTTTTTGTTTGTTCTTTTTAATCTTGAGGAGTTAGAGTTTTATGAATTGTGGTTTTTATTATTGCAAATTCTGTGTTTGGAATCTAATTTTACGTACCATGCAAACTTTGTTTAATCTAACAAACTTTTTAATCTAGCAAACTATAATTACTTTACATTGTTCACTTTTCCTCTCCCAATGATACTTCTCTTTGATGGGTTTTGTATTGTAAACCATACTTAGGCCCCGTTTTTTAGAGCTGCTCTGCTCTGCCTACTCTATCTTCTTAAAAATAATACTTAATATTGAATTATTATAAAACTCCCTCCGTTTTTAAATACTTGCTCCACTTTCCTTTTTCGGCCGTTTTTAAATACTTGCTCCATTTCTTTATTTGGAAAGTTTTGACAATATTTAATTAATTCCCCTCACCTAGTGGACCCAACAATATTAATTCCATATTTTCTCTCCTTCAATTCTGTCCACTAGTTTTGATTTTTTACAATTTTTTATTCTTTCACAAACCCCACTACCTCCATATTTTATTACTTTCTCCAATTTCTCCAAAAACTCCGCGCATGGAGAATGGAGCAAGTATTTTAAAACAGAAGGAGTAGTAATTAATAATAATGCTCTGTTCGGCTCGGCTTTACTCTGCTTCAATCTTCTCTGCTCTGCTCTGCCTAGAAGCTCAAAAGAACAAAACAGTGTTTGATTAATTATATAGTTGAATTTCAAATATTGTGCGGCAACCTTTAGTGAAACTAGCAAATTGCACTTTATTTGACAAAAACTTCTTGGGAGAGATTTCAAAATTAGTTACGGCAGTATTACTCACTATCTCATGTCAACTCTTTAAAACTTCTTGGTGATGCCCCAGGTTTTGTTTAAATAAAATATAATACCTTTAGTTTTAATAATATCTCAAAAAACATTATGTTAAGTTTAAATAATAAATTAAAAATTCGAAAAAAAAAGTATGAGATACAAAAAAAGAGATGTAGTAGTATATGTTTTACAATTAAGTAGGGATTTGCATATATAATAAGTTGTTTTTTTTAGCAATTACATAATACTACCTCCGTTTTTATTCAGTTGACACGTTTTGACTTTATCACTATTCACACACCTCCCTTTGACCGTATTTTGTGCTTTATACGTAATGAAAAATATAGTCATGTGAGATCTTGTTAGATTCCTCACATTATATACTTTCAAAATATCAACTTTTCATAATTTATTGGTAATTAGATATTTTAATGATTGAATAAGTGCATTGGCAAACATGACTAAAGAAACGTTTCAACTAAAAAGAAACGGAGGAAGTATGTTTTAAAACTTACTTAAGTTATTGAATAACATTAATTGTGGAATAAAAAACAAATACAATAGAGTAAAAAGGAAATAATTTGCGGGAAATCAATGTGGTCTAAATACAATAATGGTCATAATAATTGAAAATTCCAAGGGTTGTGAGGGGATTAAATATGATCTAAACTAGGTTAGAACCCATGCAATGCACGGTTTATATAAAACCTATTTTTAATTTGAACATTTTAAAAATAAGTCGCTATTATACATGAATATAAATAAGAATTACGTATATTTTGTAATTTTAAAATTTTTTATTTTCATCAAAATTATGATTTAGTATTTGTTCAACGTGGTTTAATTCATAGTTCAATGTAAGAGATCATTTATTAGTGTGCGATTTAAAATTGTTTTAATTTCCTAAAATAAATTTATAGGTTTTAGTTGTAATGTAGAAAATTCCAATATTAAAATTTTAAAAATGTTAAGTATGATAACTCTACAAAAAAAAAAAAAAAAAAAAAAACGGCTATTTCACCAAATGCCACTGAATACTTAAAAATTTCACCAAATGCCATCAAAGTTTTCATAATTCACCAAATGCCACTGACAAACAATTCAATGACACCTCGTGCCACTAAAAGCATATGGATGTTAGTTTTCCGTTAATGCAATTCTTATTTCACCAAATGCCATTACTTTGGAAAATTATTTCACCAAATGCCATTACTTTTTAAAAATAAATACATAATAATTATTTATTTTAATGTATAAAAATAAAACTTTTTTTCGATTTTCGTAATGAATATTGTTCGGGTACGGTTTAGGGGGAGTCATTTTGACCCTTTATGGAGACAAATTAAATTCGAAATTGGTAAAAAAAACATAAATACCCCGTTTTGCATTTTTTTCAAAAAAAAAAACGATGTCAACATGCAAAATGGGGCATATATGTTATTTTTAGTCAATTTCGAGCTTAATTTGTTCCCATAAAGAATAAAAATGACCACCAAAGCCTTACCCAATAAATTTTGATGGTAAAAAAATAACGACATGCTAATCGAAATATTTTTCAACACAGAAATCGGAGCATTTATGTTATTTTCTGAGCTTAATTTGTGTCCATAAAGGATCAAAATGACCCCCAAAACCTTACCCGATCAATTGATGATTAAAAAATAATGACACGCTAATCTAAATATTTTTCAACACAAAAAATGGAGCATTTAATTTATTTTTTTGTCAATTTCGAGTTTAATTTGTATCCATAAAGGATCAAAATGACCCCCAAAAATATACCAGGGCAATTTTTGCCACGAAAATTAAGAAAAAAAAACATTATTGTTATTAATTAAAATAAATAATTAAATTAAACCAATCATATTATGATACATGTCAAGATTTAATCTTATCCGTTAGTCATTAATGGCATTTGGTGAATTTTTTAATAGCTCGATTGCATTGGTGAATTTTGAAAACCATAATGGTATTTGGTGAATTTTTTAAGTACTCAGTGGCATTCAGTGAAATAACTGTTTTTTAAAAGCTCGATGGCATTTGGTGAATTTTGAAAACCATGATGACATTTGGTGAATTTTTTAAGTATTTAGTGGCATTTAGTGAAAAATCCGAAAAAAATAACATAAAGATGACTTCATCATTGCATTTAGGCAGGAGATTTTTTATTGAGAAAGCGACACGTGGACAATGTTGACGTCATCAACTTCTGTTTTAGTAATAGTTAATAGCTAGATATGTATATGTGGCATCATGTCATCATCCATGTGTTACTATGTAATAGATTTCATTGTGACATGGAGTGACAAATGTCGTCAACATGTCGTCCCCATGAGATTTAATAATATTATAGATTGAAGTTGAAATTAAAAAAGGAATGTAGGTATGCTTATTAATTGAATAATAAATAATAAAACAGTATGGAGTAATATAGTATTGAGTAGTGATAGGTGTCATAAATGGCACTCATTTGATGAGAATTTTGGTTGTTTTCTTCCTCTTTTCATAGCTTTCATGCTCAATAAATGCCTAGTTTTATGCATTTGGTCTTGGTTTTACCTTTCCTCTCTTATTTTGTAGCTTTTGTGCATTTTGTTGGGTTTTCTACTATTTTCTCCTTTATTTGCTCTATTTTCGTGGTTATAGGTATTGTACGAGATCCGGGTCTTGATATTGGTGATTTACTAAGGTGGAAGATTCTTTTGGAGCAAGATCATGGCAATTGGAAAGCTCAAGATGCAAGGAAGTGGATTCTCCAAGTTCTAGCTCTTGCGCTCTCAAGTCGTGCTCTCATGAAGATGGGGTGTTGAACTCACTATCAAGTACCTTTTGGGACTGCCACTCTTAGTGTTCATCATCATCATATCGCGTGTCCATTTGAAGACCTTAGCAAATGCACAAAGTCGCAAGAAGATCCGAAGAAACCCATAAGAATGCGGGCGCGCAGCCATGCTGCGCGGGCGAGCATCCTTGCCCGCGCGGCCACGCCTCCCTTGGTATCCGTCTTGCTCGGTTTTTGTTCACGCCTCCTATATATATCTTTGTAACTCGATTTTTGGGGCAAGTTTTTAGGAAGTTTTCATTTTAGATTTTGATCATAATTTTAGCTTAGTTGAGAGCTTCTCGCTCTAGTTTTAGGGTTAGTTTAGGAGTAGATTTTAGAGAGAGAAAGTAAGGAATTTCAATGGTGAATGAGAGATTGAAGATTCAATGGTGACAATTGTGTTGAAGATATTCTCTATTATCAATGAGCATTTCTAACGTAATCTCATTTTATTATTTTGTTTGATTTCTTATTTGTTTGGTTTGATTTTGATGATTTGATCTTTGATTAGTGTAATTGTTCTTCATATTTTGTTAATTCTTGATTTCTTTAGTTGTTTGTTGATTAGATGATGATGTTAGAGTAGTTGTTTGCTAGGAATTGGGTAAAACTTGTATCATTGATTGATTGTGCTTAATTTGGGGATTGTGTTGATTAATTGTTGAGATTAAATCGATTAATGGATGTTTACATGTGTGTAATTCGATTAGGCCTTGAGAATTATGCTAGATTGCATTGAAGTTTTTAATGATACAGACCATTAATTTAGGAATTGCAATTGTCGATTGAGCTTGTTGACTCTTTTGTTTGAGCTTGCTATTAGTCTTCACAACCATTGACTTGCATGTATTTTCGAATTGCTATAATTGTTATGATTACTTGTTGATCCCCGTTCCTAGTATTTTATTTGTTTGGTTCTTCGTTTTGTTAGTTGGTTACACTACTAGAAAAAGGCTCATTTTTGACGGAAAAATTCCGTCGGAACCACCCCAAAATCCGTCGGAAAACCCGTTTCCGACGGAATTCCGTCGCAACCGTTTGTCGGAAAACCCTTTGTAGGAATATTGTCTTCTTCCGACGGAATTTCCGTTGGTCGAAAGGGGTTTTTCAGCATTAGGAAAATCCCAATTTCGTCGGAAACTGTTTTTAAGAAATTTAAAAAAAAATACGCCGCGCCACCACCGGCACGGCGTATCACCCACCTCTAACCACCAGCCCCCTAACCCATTTGGCCGTTCCACTACCCACAACCACCAAAACCCTTACCAACCTAAACCTAACCCACACAAATGAGCCTAGATCTACCACCCCACCTAAACAAACCACCCCACCACCCACCAAAAACCACCTCCGCTACCACCAAAACAAACCATCACAACCCAAAAATTAAAAAAAAAAGAAAAAAATAATAAAATCCCAACCCAACACCCAGAAACCCGAAAACAAATTGAAAAGAGGACAAAAAAAAGTAATAATAAAATCCCAACCCAACACTCAGAACCCAAAAAATTAAAATCCCAATCCAACACCTGGTAACCCAAAAAAAATGAAAACAGGACAAAAAAAATATAAAAATTCAGAACAAAAAAATTAAGGGAAATTCTCAATGGTACTCGTCACTTTTTTATTATTCTCAATGGTAAACTCTAAAATATCAAATTATCTTTGGTAATCTATAATTTGTAAAAATAATTCATTGATAACATTAGTTAAACATTTTAAGGAAATATAACCATGGTAATGTATTAAAAGGGACGGAAAAGGGAAATGCCTAAAATACCCCTACTGAAAAAACTCACCACTCACTTCTTTGCCACCAAGCCCTTTTCCCACCCATCTCCGACTCCCTGCTGGCGCCAGCTGCGCCCACCCAACCCAACTCCACTGCCTCACCAATCTAGGCCCAACCTTCATTGGCACCGGCGTATCAGTTCTAGAACCTTCCTTGAAAAGCTTAACAACGTCCCTAGGTTTTGACGAAGATCGAACCAGACTAATGGATTCTCGGTTCGAAGAAATGTTCTTCGCTACCATAACTAGTGATTTTGAGCAATCGAATTGAGGACCTAAGAGAATAGCAGCGCCATCATCTTTAACCCTAGAAATTGATTCTTTAATGTTCTTCAAATTGCAATCGAAATCCATTGCCCATTGATTCAAATTGCATGTTGTAACTTTAATCTACCTTATAATTTATCAAATTTCTGCAGAAATTTGATGTTTAGGTTAAAATTTAACAATTTAATTGTTCAAATTGTGGTGATGTTGTTGTTATTTTGTGAGGTTATTGCGACTTGCGGTGTTGGAAGAAGTAGTGTGTGCGGTTCGGTGGTTGTGCGGGGCGAGTGCAGCAGGTGGGTTGTGGGTGTGAAGGTGCTGTGATTAATTGAGGTTGATGGTGGTCGGAGATGCAAGGTCACAGAGGTGGTAGATGGTGTTAATTGGTGGTTTATTGTTAGAAGGTGGTGCGCTGGCTTTGGTTGTGGCTCGCGCCGGAGAAAGGGGGATCGAGGCTGCCTGGTGCCGGAGGGTCTGGGCGTGGGTGGTGGCTGGTGGTTGGCAGACTGTGGTCGTGGCTGGGGGAGAGTGTGGTGGGTGGGTTTTTTTTAAAAATTTTTTTTAAAAATAATTTAAATGTTAAGAAAATAAAGGAAAATCTGATTTCAAGGATATAATAGTAATTTCGTTTTTAGTTAACTATGGTTAGGGTTATAAATTATATATTAATCTAATTAATGTCATCATTGAATTAATAACACAAATAATTGATTACTAAAGATAATTTGATTTTTTGATGTTTACCATTGAGAAATATAAAAAGTTTAAGAGCACCATTGAGAATTTCCCAAAAATTAAAAACAAAAGATAAAAAAAAATGTAGATCTACTACACTTACCACAATGAATCAACCACAACAACCAAAATTAGTCTTGAAAAAATTCAACCATGGCAACGCTAGATCTAGCATTTACATGGTTGAACTTGACCTTTAAACCATAAATTCAATATAAAAAAACACGCCGGGGCATTTGAAGGCTCGCTTTGCCAGAATTTCACAGCGAAGAGGAAAGAGAGTTGAAGGAGTAGCGAAGGAGAGGAGTAGGAGTAGTGTAGGCGTCGTTCGATGTGCGCCTACGTTAAAGCATGTGTCAATATGCTTGGCACTCTTAGGAAGTGGGAATTGACGTATACGATTAGAGACAATGAAAGTAGGGATTCGCCAATTAATTATTTTATATTATTTAAACAATTATTTTTATTCCTTAAACCAAGCAAAAATCTTCCTAAATACTACTAATGGAATCCTCAATATTTTCGGCCTTTTATATTATTTTGGGGGAAATTATTTTGGTAAATCGTATTTTTAATTATCTCCCAAAATCTCTTATTTTCCTTAATTTTAATTCTCCATCTTTTTAATATTTAATCATCATATTTTCTTTCCATAATTATTCCCACATTCTCTTTCCATATTTCTTGCATGAGCTAGCCTATAAATACCCCTTCATACCTCTCATATTCTTCACACCAATTCTCTTCTTTTCTTCTCCTCAATTTTACACAAATCATCCCTTTTATCTTTGAAGCCAATTTCCGGGAAATTCTGGTCATTGTTGGGGTATTGACGTTTCACAAAATATTGTTCCTATCAAAAAAACATTGAGATTAGTCTCAAGAATCACCTAATTCGGAGTTATATTGAAGGAGTTATGGCCTCTACAAGTTCTGCCTATTCTTTCCAATGAAAATTCAATTCTCTTTAAACCTATTCCTTTATCTTCTTCATGGTTAGTTTTCCAAAACACAAATACCTATTTCAAATCTTTAATTTTATATTAAAGTATTATTTTAAAAGAGTTTTATATTCCATGCACATTAGATTTCAGTTTATGTTGTGATAACCTTATGGTTATGTTATTTGCAAGGTGTATTCGTGATTGAACTTTGAAAGTGCAAAGTGTTGATTGATATTCGAAATCAAGATTCTTGAGGTTATTTTTTTGTGGTTTTTTTTAGAAAGGATCAAGGTACGTTTAGGTGACTAGATACCTTTGAAAGTGATTGGTTTGAATAACGTGTTTTATATGATTTGATTGGTGATTAAAATAAATTGATTTGAATTATGATTTTGAAATAAATTATGTTTGAAGGTATTGATTTTAGTAAAAGTATTTTGAATGATTGATTTTTAAATCATGTTTTGAATGGTTTGGATTAGTTATCGTGTTTAAGTAAAGGAATTGATTTTAAAAGGTTTGTGGAATTAAATAAAGGTTTTTCAAGGAAGAGTTGTTGATTTTGAAAAGTATTAATATGAGATTTTGTTCTCAAGTATTTATTTACAAGGTTTGATTTTGAAAGCATGTGAAATTATTAAAAAGGAGTTTGAATTATATTGGAATTATTGGATATTAAAAGGATTTATTGAACCATTGAATTATTATTATTAATGCTTTATAAGCATGTTAGTAATCCCACTATGCGGATTTGGTTTATTGATAAGGCCTTTGACTTTGTATGACCGGGTCTTTTCTCAAGAATAGCCTTGTAATATAAGGAGACTAGCTTGGGGGGTGTGCACACTTGGGTGAGGAATTGGATCAAAAGGAATTGGTTCTTAATAAAGGAATTGGTTTTATTAACTATTAGTTTGAATATTGAATCATTAGAATCGGTTTTGGAATAATGAGTTTGAATTTATTGGATTAATTATTGGAATTGGTTTTAAAAGCATGTTTGCAAATAAATTGAGTTTACACTATCTTGCACTTATTGTTTTGGTTTTCCCTATTTACCGTAATGGTAAGCAGTGTTGCCTATTTTCAGGTGGAGTCATGAATGAGCATATGGGAGTCCCGGGATTTGCTTCACCTAGTTTAGGAATGTTGGTCTTGTCTTTACTTTGAGTACTCATAACAATGTTACTATTTTTAAAAGTATTAATAAAAGAAAGTTGACTTCCCGCTGCAAGTTTTGTTGTTGAGTTAAGTATTTTGAGTAGCCTTGCATAATCACGGCGGCAATACGCCTAAGTCTATCTCTATGGTATAAATATACAAATTATACTAGTATTTCCGTAGAGGGAGATTTGGGGGTGTTACATCATGTTGGTACAGTAATAGCATAAGTAAAGCTTGGTTCATGCAGGCGGATGCACGATCCGCATGGTGCATCCGCTCCAAAATACAAAAAGGCGGAATGTACATGCAGATATATTCTAATGTACACGGGCATATAAAAGAACATAGTGTTCATTTATAATGTACATGACATATACATACAAAAACAGAGTGTTCATTTATAATGTACATGGACGTATACATAAAAAAAAACAGAGTGTTCATTTATAATGTACATGAGATTTTTGTGCAACAATTTTGTATATATTTTTTGAAGAAATTTTGTATAAGGAAATATATTTTTTGAAGAAATTTTGTATAAGGAAATAAATAAATAGTATTATAATTATTATTTTTACCATACATTGAATACAAATCATTTCATTTTTTTTTATTTTACCAAAAGTTCACTTTCTCTCTCCAAACAAAACTTTAAACTCATTTAAATTCCTCTAACCCCAAGAAAAATTTCAAGAAATTCGAAATTTTGAGTCCAAAACTGTTCAAGATGACATATAAAAATGAAAGGTAAGACCAAATTCATCATGTTTATTTGACATTCATACTTGTTTATTTTGAGTTTGAGTGTTTGTTTTTTTATAAATTTGATTGAAAATTTTAATATTTGATTTTATTGGGGATTAATATGTGTTTATGATGTAATTTTGTTGTTGCAATGAGTTATAAAATTAAGTTCTTGAAGAAGATCGACCGATTAATACATTCTGGAAGAAGAAAGCAAGCAAATAGACAAATTTAGAAAAAGTTGTAGATCCAAATAACACAATGTACATTAACATACAATAAAATGTTCCTTTTCCATATACTTACATGATCCAAATTATACAATACACATTAAACATGTAACCAACCTTATAACATATATGTTTATTAGAATATAGTACAATGTACATTATAATACAGTAAAATGTACTTTTTCATATACATACATGATCATTTTACCAAATGTACATTTACTATATGAATAGTGTTCCTTAATATTATCATGTTCTTTATTAATATTACAAATGTTCTTTAGATTTACAAAAAAAAAAAAAAAGAAAGAAAACTGGATGTTGTTTATAAAATTGTTACGTAGTATATGTTCCTTACAAAACAAATATATGTTCTTTACTGACTAAATGTTCATTCCGCCTTTTTTTTTTAAAGAAAACCGGATGCACCAAGCATGGTGCATCCGCCTCCATAAAAAAAATTTCATGCCAATATGAGGTCTAAAAGTATTACCAGTGTTTATCCCATTCATGACTACGATAATTCTTGATGTGGACTTTTTTTGTTTTTCCCTTAAAGTTTAAGGCTCTAATCTTGTAAAAATTGGGGGGGGGGGGGTGCACTTTGAGGATGAAAATTCCCTTACCTTATCTACTCTTAACATTTATGGGCTTTTTAAAAAAATAAAAATAAATACATGGCCCATAAATATTAAAAACAAAACCGTGAAAGTTCAAATTTGATTTGAGTAGAGTTGTCAATTTTTAACACGACCAATACAGGCACGCCATAAACACAAAGCTACCAAGTTTACATGATGTTGATACAACACAACTCCAACCTAAATACAACCTGTTTTTGGTGTTTTTGTCATTTGGGAGAGTTACAGCTTAGAGACTGGTTGCGTGCGGACTGTACCTGCAAAAGAACGGAGAATCGGGTGGTTGGAGCTCCGCCTCCGACGATCAAGTTAGTACTTGAAGAATAACGGGAGAAAGTGCGGAAAAAGAGGTGAGATCTTCTCGGATTCTGAGATTAGGTGATTCTCTGATGTAAGAGAATGTAGGGTATGCTGTAATAATTGTAGATGTCCCAAATTTGGGGGAAATCTCCCTATTTATGGGGTCTCTGGTAAATGTGCCCCCGATTATGTCATTCTGATCTAATTATTATGGGTTGCGCCGTATGGTGGCTTTCTCGGGATTTGGGCCGATGAATGTCGCCTTTTCTTCCCAAGTTCAAGGAGAGACACGTGTGAAAAGAAGATTGGCCCAATTTGGACCAACCAAAGTATGACACGTGGCAAGACCTGATTGGGCCACATGGCATGGGTAAAATTACCCAAAACCGTTGCCCATCACAGATGTGACGTGGTGCGCCACATGGAATCTGTGACACATGTCATTCCTCCATAGGTGGAAATTCAAAAGGGGTTTTATTTTTTTATTTTTTTTTCTGTCAAAAAATTAACTTTTCACATTCCGAGGAAATTACAAAATTACCCTCAAATTTACCCCTCTATAATACTAACTTTACCCTTCTAATTTTGGACATTTCCAAAACATTCTAGAGAGATAAAATCAAAGAGTTTCTAGAGAGAGAGAGTTTGCCTGCCGTCTGTGTGTGAACACAAACCTTGAATTTCCCCCGCCTGCATCAGCCGGTTATCAACCGCCTGTGCCTCAAGCGAGCGAGATCTTTTTTTGCAGCAACTCAATCGGATCTCGCCGTTTGCCCCCTTTCAGAGACAAACGTAAGGTGCCGTTTCACCCCTCTCAACTCATTTCAATTTTTTAAATTCATTCAATAAATGGACTCATCACCAACACACAGTCACACACGGCACGACCTAAGTCAGTAGTTATAGGCGTCGCTCGAAGTGCGCCTACGTTAGAGCCGTGAGTCACGATTGACCCTTTCAGAGACAAACGATTGACCCGTGAAGGTTACACCCCGTTCATAATCCATGAGATTACTAACTCCATATGGTTCAGAACCACGAAAGAAGGATCGGGGATGATGGTACGAAGTGAGTCACGGAGTCACGTTCGCCCGTATTGGCCTCTACTCGATTCTTATAGTGAAAAATGATTCATGCAATCTCAAAGGCATACAAACAAAAAATCAATTTGCTCCAAACTATTATTAAGCTAAATTGGTTGAATATTAATGCAACACATAATTCTAAAACATTGTGATCACTTGAATTAAGCAACAAGATTAAAGAGGAACCTAAACCGGTTGTCCAAATTATCTTATTAGGCGTGATTTTCAATTACATATTCCCTTTAAACATGAAATTTAGTGATCATAAATATAATAAAATAAACATTTATATTGGAAGCAATTTAACAATAATTCTAACAATATAAAATCGTTAGAAAAATAATAGAAATAAAAGGAACATAATTCTTACTTTGATTTTGTTTGCTTGCAACTATAAAATAATAAACGAGTTAGTAACTTCAAGGAAATAATAATAAAAACAATAATTAAATTAAATTAAATTAAATAGAATTGATTTGGGGCCAAACCCTAAAACAGTTCTACCTTTCACGCCTTGGCTTAAGGACAGAACCACGAGTAAAGTATCGACTCCTTGGAGTGCTTGAAGAAGGAATTTTGAAAGAATAAGGGTAGGCTAGTGTTTAGGCTAGATCATAGAAGAGAGAAAAATAGAGAATTAATTCATGCCCCGTACATTAGAAATGAGGGGGTATTTATAGAAAAAAATGTGCTGAGGGAACACACGGAACCCTAAAATGATAAAATGTGCTGAGGGAACACACGAAAACCCACCGTCAGACGGGAAACATTCCCCTGTCAAGGTGTACTTTTGTGTGACGCGGGAAATATATGCTGAACGGGAGAGAAAACACGTTAAGGGTTTACGTGGAAAGGACACGAAAACCCCCGTGTCACAGCAGGTGTCCCGTGTCACGAGAAATCCCACCGTCAGACGGGACAGTTTCCCGTGACACGGTGGACTATTGCCGTGACGCGGAAATTTTTTGTCCAGTTTTCCGTCTAAATTTATTTTTAACCCTAATTTCGTTCAGCATTTTAAGTGCCGATTGGTAATTTCGGGCCATTTTCTGATTTATTATTATTTGGGATAAAATAAGAAAATAAGTAAATATAATAAATAAAAGGTTTGGGCCAAAATAAATAATAAAACAATAAAATAAAAAAGGTTTGGGCTGAAATTAAAAAATCTAAGTTTTGACCAAACATCAAGACTGATCCATGGACTATCCAAAAATTGAATTAAATTAAATACGATTTTTTAAGCACTCTTGGGATTAAATAGTAAACCCGACCAATAGTGACGATGAAAGGTTGTTCATCATCGGGTTTGGTTTTGGGGAGACTTTTTTTAGGTGTCTACAGAAGCCCCCACTTTGACTGAGTTTGTAGAAACGTCAGTTTTAAAAACGATAGTCAAAGTAGCCGATAGGGACGGAGAATGATTTAAGACGTTATGCTATCCTAAACCACTCTGTATACGCCGATACCTGCAGAAAAATGTTAATTCCACAGATAAAAGAGTAAAAGGATAGAATACGTATCTGGCACCAGTGTATCGATGACAAATGAGTTTGGCAGCTTCCTATGCTTGAAGGAATCCACCGGATGACGTTTGTTGAAACGCTTTCCATGCCTGAGGAAAGCCAACTGATGAATTTGGTAACTTTCTAAGCCTGAAGAAATCTACTAGATGATACTTTCCATGCTTGAGGAAAGCCGACATATGAATTTAGCGGTTTTCTATGCTTGAAGAAATCCACCGGATAATACTTTCCATTCTTGAGGAATTCGACAGATGATGAGATTGCAAGTCTCTGTGTATCGAGAACCTTGCGCCGTGAAATGATGGTGGTTCGAATATCCCCGAACGTGGGCTGTAGATGGTCCGCTTTTCCCCGGACGTGGGCTGTAGATGGTTCGCTTGTCCCTGAACGTGGGCTGTAGATGGTCCATTTGTCCACGGGCGTGGGCTGGTTGTAAATGGTCCGCTTGTCCCCGGACATAGGCTGTAAATGGTCCGCTTGTCCCCGGACGTGGGCTGGTTGTAAATGGTCCGCTTGTCCCCGGACGTGGGCTGTAAATGGTCCGCTTGTCCCTAGACGTGGGTTGTAGATGGTCCGCTTGTCCCCGGACGTGGGTTGTAGATGGCCTGCTTGTCCCCGGACGTGGGCTATAATTGAGACCTGCGAAATAAAATCTGTCAGGGGACTCGTATAGACTATGATTGACTTGACCAACTGACTTGACCAAGTTTGACTTGACACGACATGACATAACATGAGTATGACTTGTGATTGTGTATGTATAGTTTGAGTGTGTGTGTGTGTAGACACAAGCAACCGAAAATGCAAAAGCAAAAATTTTCCATCATTTTTGTCATGAGACGAGTGGAGGTTGCCGACTTTCTCCCGAAAAAGAAAGACGTGAAAAATGAAATTTTATTTTCGAACTTCCCTCGATAAAAATTTTGATAAAGTTTTTGAACTTCCCCAAAATAAAATAATGAAAAAGGGAAGAAGTTTTGAACTTCCTCCTTGAGCAAGACAAAATGAATCGTATGGATTGAATTGCTTGTCCCGAAAATATTGTATGCATGATGCATGTTCTTAAGGCAGGAGGCTAAGGACAATTACATCATGTGACACGATAGATGAATGAACTTAAGTCATGGAGTTATGCATCATATATGGTGTAAAGAAACGATCTTGAACGTCACATAGGTCTAGAAGCTAAGCACGTATATAGATGAAGTGATTATGAACGTTGCTTAGGTCAAGGAGCTAAGAACGATATGCTTTGTATTATTACATATCATTGATATAGAAATGTTACTAAGCACATTATGCGATGCATGAAACAATGAACATTGCTCAGGTCAAGAAGCTAAGCAGGTATACAACGTTTCTTCTTATGAATGTTGTCTTGAAAGATGATGAAGCATGCGAGGTAGGGAAACAAGATTTCATGATAAAGGGTTCCTAAGGGAAAGATTATATGGATATGTATGTGTGAAAGAAGTGTGTGAAAGTGATACTAAGGTGAGGGTGTAAAGGTTATGGTGATGGAAATATATGCGTGAAGATTCAAAGATGATGACTCTTTAGGCTGGGTAAGCTAATGTGATGTGGGTTCAAGCCCCCAAGTCTAGCTCTAAATGGGTAGGGATATAGAGATAAGCATTGGATATTCTTTGACTCGATCATGCATAGATATGAATATGAATGTGGCCGCACCTCAATGTGAGGTTGCCTACGTATCCGTTAGGAATTAGGCCGAACGTAGCTCTAACCGAACTTTGCACAAGTGTATGTACACCTCAAAGAGGTATTTCAAGGGTTGTAATATGGTTAAGTTGATAGTTTAAAGAAGAAAAGGGTACAAGGCACAAGACCCGAGAGAATCCCCAAGAGGTGTAATTGTGAATTTGAAAATTTTGAATTTTGCAAGATTATTTTCAACATTTTTTTTTCATTCTTTTGAATCAATGTAGGGAATCTTATATCATGCGGTCCATCATTCACTTAGCATTCATGTTTCTCAGGCACGGTACCAAGCACTCGGTAAGAGACGCGATTCGAGACGTGTTTGTATCAAAGACATTGGAACACTTGCCTATAGACATTGTTTTATTGTTGCTTTGCTGTTTTTTTTTTATTTGCTTTTTTTTTACTTGATTTTTGAATGTTATACAATTACACATCTTCCAATCCCAGGGTTAAGTGAATGTGGGTTGAATAAATGAAGGCCAAACGTTAGACGAGGCTCAAAATGGTTAATGAAGAAATGAAATGTGATTGAACGATTAACAGGGAATGACAGGGTTGCAAAGGTGCCTCAAGTCATTGGTGTACCTTGGGTTTAGTTCGGTAATTGATTTTTTTTATTTTTTATTTTTTATTTTTTATTTTTTGAGAATGAGTGAATGAAAGAAAAATTCTATGATCGAGATGTAAAGGAAATTTGCTCATTTTATTAATGGAAAAGGTGAACGAAACACATGAAACATATAAAAATTCGAAATGGAAAACCTATGCTAGACATGAATGCGGGAATGGAGATGAATGATAAAGAAAGAAATCATGAAATCTTGCACCAAGGATCTGTTGTGCGCCTTGTGTTCATTACTTCTTGCTGCCTGGAGGGACGGGAAGTTTGTTTGCATCCACCAAGTCTTGAATGACGTCCTTCAAATTCCAACATTGCTCCGTAGTGTGGCCCCTTCCTTGATGGTACTTGCAATGGGCATTGGGATTCCATTTGGCGCTCCTTTCTTCAGGTTTTGGCTCTGGAATGGCCACATAGGTGTGATCAAGCCTTGACCGTAAAGGCGATCAAAGGCTGCATCTTAAGTCATTCCTAAAGAAGTGTAAGTTCTTTTCTTCTTGGGCAATGGAGCATCAAGAGCTAACACTTCATTGATATCAACTTGGCTTATATTGTTGGTAGTATTTTCGTGCTTAGAAGACGAAGAAGAAGGATGGTCGTTCTTCATGCTTTTCCAAGTGTTATTATTATTACTACCAGCAGTCTTTATTAGCTCATCCTCGATATTGATGCCGATGTCGTATACAGCTTCAAAAGTGTTCAGTGGAAGAAATTTGAGATGTTCCCTAGATTTATGAGTCAGATTTTGAATAAAGAGGCGAACCATCTCTCTTTCTTTGGGAGGATCTACCAAGAGTGAAGCTGTTTCCCTCCACCTGTTAAGGTAAGCGGTGAAGCCTTCATTCTCTTTCTGTTTGAGAATGGAGAGTTCACGTTCAGAAGTTTTAGTTTGAATGTTACACTTGTAACAATTCATGAAAATATCGGTGACATCTTGCCAAGTCGCCGTATGCTTGGCATCTAGGGAATAAAACCATTGTTGGCAAGCATGTTCTAAAGAGAGAGGGAACACCGTAGGGAAGAGTGTTACGTCCAATCCCTTAAGAGCCATGGTTGCAGAGAACGCCTTCAAATGGAATATTGGATTGTCAGTAGGCTTCAACTTTGGAATATCAGTAGTGGAGAACTTTTCAGGGAGTTTGTCTTTCACATCCAAAGGAGTGGGAGGCCGTTCCACATAAGTGAAATCCTCAGAAATCTTACTCATTTGTTTCTTCAATTTGTCAA
This sequence comes from Chenopodium quinoa, assembly GCF_001683475.1. Classification (NCBI taxonomy): domain Eukaryota; kingdom Viridiplantae; phylum Streptophyta; class Magnoliopsida; order Caryophyllales; family Amaranthaceae; genus Chenopodium; species Chenopodium quinoa. Next base: position 2,093,201 of record NW_018744813.1, on the reverse strand, counting down.
GGTTGGAAACAGTGACCTTGTTTTGTTCCATGGTAGTGACCCTAGTGGTAAGGGTATGCATCATGGCAGACAGTGCCTCGATTGATTTGTTGATTTTCTCAATATCTTCTTTAATGGCCATTGAAAGGTGATAAGTAATGTGGAGATGGCAAAGTTCTCTATGAACGCCTATTAGATTTGAGAGATTGTTGCGGTAATGTCTTGAACCGTATTATACATCCCTGTTCCTTGACCAAGTGCTGTGAAATAAAATAATTCACTTAATTGTTTGACTCATTGCTCAAGATAGGAAAGGAAAAAAATAGACATCTGAAAACAGGTGAGAAAACTCCACTCATTTTTTATTATGATGAAAAAAAGGGTGCATAAACCTAGTATACGATCATAAACGACCTGGTGCACGACTCGAGTCGGAACATAAAGAAAGTGTGTGGACTATACTTGACTCGTGAGTGACTAAGTGATGTTATAAGACTCGTGGTATGATCGTATGGCTAGACATGTGAACAATAACCAAAATGACTGACGCGAGGACCAAATTAACACGAAAGACTTAAAAAAAGCTGACTGGACTTATTTCAAGGGCACCGTGACACGGAAAACTGTACAATGTCACGGTACAAGCTGCCGTGACGCGGTTTTTTTTTTATTTTTTTATTTTTTTTTGGAAATTCACCGTGCCACGGTGGAAATTGCCGTGACACGGTAAACTTTCCTGCGCCACGGTAAACTTTCCCATGCCACGGTGGATGCTAACGTGGCACGGGATTTTTTTTTTTTTTTTGGTGCTGGAAATTGACGTGACATGGTGAACTTTCCCGTGACATGGTGGATGCTGACGTGGCACGGGAAATTTTGTTTTTTTGTTTTTTTTTTTTTGCTGGAAATCCACCGTGACACGGTGAACTTTCCTGTGCCACGGTGGATGCTGACGTGGAACGAGATGCAAAGAATAGTTCACAACCTAAGGTCAAGTTCTATGTTCGACTATGGTCGGGTTTATTTCGTGTCAATAGGGTACCATGGTTAAGAGTTTGGACGCGTTAGCAAGGCAGCCTCCCTTGGGGGAGAATGCCAATGGGCGGCTCCGCGAGTTCGTGATGAAATCGAAATCGACTCCATGGTTTGGGTGGATTTAATAACTCGGATGAACCCTTATTGCCATGAGCGTTTTTGGATTGAAAGGGCTTAAATCCCCCGCGGCTAAGACACATGTAGAACACACACGTTTTTTCAAAAAAATCGAAGGAAGTTGAATGTGAGAAGAGAAAACAAGCCACCAGACTGATTTTAGAACTGCCGTGACACGGCAGATATTCCCGTGCCACGGTACTGCACACCGTTAGATGGTGTACTGCACCGTGACACGGTAGATTCTACCGTGGCACGACAGTCAGAAAATCTGACTGGTGCCCTGTTTTCTTCGTACGCAATCAAGTTATTCAGTTTTTCCTAAGAGACAGACCTAAACGCGACGTTAAAACGTCTATGCTTATGCAAAAATGCCAAATTAATTACAGGAATATTTTTCAAGAATCTTTCAAGTCTCATCCACTCATCTTAATTAAATACCGATCACTCAAATCGATAAATAACCAAGGATCTCCCTAGTGGAGTCGCCAAATTGTAGGTGTCGCTCGAAATACGCCTACGTTAGAGCAAGTGTGAATATTCTTGGCAATCATAGGAAGTGGGAATTGACATTACGATTAGGGACAAAGCAAAGTATGGAGCCGCCAACAAGTTTTTAAGGAACTTGTAAACCGTTCACAGATCATTATAAGGCAACCACGAATAAGGGACAACGATAGGCAACAACGATAGGCAACAACGATTGACCCGTGAAGGTTAAACCCCATTTATAATCCATGAGATTACTAACTCCATATGGTTCGGAACCACGAACGGAGGATCGGGGATGATGGTACGAAGTGAGTCATGAAGTTACATTCGCCCGTATTGGCCTCTACTCGATTCTTATAGTGAAAAGTGATTCCTGCGATCTCAAAGGCATAAAAACAAAAATTCAATTTGCTCCAAACTATTATTTAGATAAATTGGTTGAATATTAATGCAACACATAATTCTATAACATTGTGATCACTTTAATTAAGAAACAAGATTAAAAAGGAACCTAAACTGGTTGTCCAAATTATCTTATTAGGCGTGATTTTCTATTACATATTCCGTTTAAACATGCAATTTAGTGATCATAAATATAATAAAATAAACATTAATATTAGAAGCAATTTAACAATAATTCCAACGATATAAAATTATTAGAAAAATAATAGAAATAAAAGGAACATAATTCTTACTTTGGTTCTACTTGCTTGCAACTACAAAAAAATAAACGAGTTAGTAACTTCAAGGAAATAATAAAACAATAATTAAATTAAATTAAATAAAGTAGAGTTGATTTGGGGCCAAACCCTCAAACAGTTCTACCTTTCACGCCTTGGCATAAGGACAGAACCACGAGTAAAGTATGGACTCCTGGGAGTGCTTGAAGAAGGAATTTTGAAAGAATAAGGGTAGGCTAGTGTTTATGCTAGAGCATAGAAGAGAGAAAATAGAGAATTAATTGATGCCTCGCACATCAGAAATGAGGGGGTATTTATAGAAAAAAATGTGCTAAGGAAACACACGGAACCCTAAAATGATAAAAACCCTAAAAAAGTATACCGCATCACGGAAAAGTGTACCATGACACGAGAAATCCCACCGTCAGACGGGAAACATTCCCATGTCACGGTGTACTTTTGTGTGACGCGGGAAATATATGCTGAACGGGAGAGAAAACGCGTTAAGGGTTTACGCGGAAAGGACACGAAAACCCCCGTGTCACAGAAGGTGTCCCGTGTCACGGGAAATCCCACCGTTAGATGGGACAGTTTCCGTGACACGGTGGACTATTGTCGTGACGCGGGAATTTTTTGTCCGTTTTTTTCGTCTAAATTCATTTTTAACCCTAATTTCGTTCAGCATTTTAAGTGCCGATTGATAATTTCGAGCCATTTTCTGATTTATTATTATTTGGGCTAAAATAAGAAAATAAGTAAATAAAATAAATAAAAGGTTTGGGCAAAAATAAATCATAAAACAATAAAATAAAAAAGGTTTGGGCTGAAATTAAAAAATCTATGCTTTGACCAAACATCAAGACTGATCCATGGACTATCCATAAATTGAATTTAATTAAATACGATTTTTTAAGCACTCTCGGGATTAAATACTAAACCCGACCAATAGTGACGGTGAAAGATTGTTCATCATCGGGTTTGGTTTTGGAGATACATTTTTAGGTGTCTACAGTAGTTAGTCGGTCTATGAGTCTAGGACTTAGAGTGCGGCTCTGGGTGCACGGAGCATTATTATACTCCCCAACTGACAATCTATGTGTCTGTGAAGGACACGATGGCTAGAACCAAACAGAGGGCCACTAGACAGCGTCGAGGAGACGGTACTTTGGAAGTACCGTAAAGAGAGGTAACCCCAGTTAAGGGGTCTCAGGGTAACGAAGGTTCTAAGGATTATTCCCCATCTAGCATCCCAAGAACCCCCAGCGATACAATTTTGCATGAGGGTGGAGACGGTGAAGAGACCGTTTCCTTGATGGAAATCGATCGAGTTGACCATGTACACCGAAACGGGGAAGAGTCCACTTTTAGGTCAGCCGGTGACCAAAGGGACGATGAAGAATCCGCCTCGGGGTCTTGCTCTGAGGATGAAAGTGACACTCCCCTCCCTCCGCTTGAGGATATGGAAGTTTAGGAGGGAAAAAAGTGGGAGGATAAAGACGATCCTTTCTAGATTCATGTCTCTACTAAGGACAGAGACATCATGATAAACGGTATAGAGGGTTTTGTGAAGAAGCGGCCCTTGGGTAAGGATTATACCATCCGGGTGCCGCCTGTGCTAGGCACTATTGCCTAGGAGGATGACCAGCCGAACGCCGACACCTACTTTGGATGTTATGAGGCGGCGTTTCTGGCAGGCCTCCGCGTTCCTCTTCACCATGCGGTGAGAGCTATTCTTAGGGCTTATGGCCTAGGAGTCTTGCAGCTCTCACCAAACTCATGGGCCAACATTCTGGGGTATGTTGCCGCCTGTGAGATGCAGAACTTGAACCCCAGCTGGCAGGCGTTTACCCATATGCATTACTTGAGTCGCAACCAAGGCGGATGGAGGTTGTGGTACACACTAACCACCCTTCCAAAGTATCAGATGACGTTGGACAAAGTGTCCAAGTACGACGGTTGGAAGACACAGTTTTATTTGTTGTCTGCCCTAACCCATAAAGAGAAGAGGGAGATGCACCGGTACAATAAGAAACCTGACCTTCTTGGTTCGCAAGTACGCTCTCCCCAAAATACCGATAGATGACTATGACGCAATCATGGAGATCGAGTTTTTTAAGCTCCATCCGGAGAATCTCTCTACCAGGGACGTAATCAAAGTCCCTAACAACTGGATTCCCATGTGCGCATGGTTTAAGGACAAGGCATTCTTGTCCGCCTGCGGCCTCAGCACCATGTTTCCAGGACGTATGTCTGACTGGCATCCGGCTTAATGCCGCTTGTATTTCTGCTACTTAATCACATTTTTAATGTTTTTGTTATCTTTTTGCAGAAGAAGATCTAAACATGGTGGCTGAAGAGAAGACCCCCAAACGGTGCTCTTCTCAGATAAGAAGAGACCTGGCGGAGGCCAAAGTTGCCACGCTAAGGGCAGAGGTAAATTTCCTTTACATCTCTTCATTTTATCAGGCGCTACTAGATGCTAAGCTTTGTTATTGATGTTGCAGGGTGGAGAGCCTCCAAAGTCCTTCACCAAGAACCTCTTCAAGCGGGGCCTGGAGGATGCCCCTACCCCAACCAAACTTGCTAAGTCTGCGAAAGCGACTTCAGGTAAGACGGGTCCAGATGGGTCCTCCGGAAAGAATCGCCTCCGCATCAGGGGGAAGAGTGTAACCGTGAGAGGCTTCGGAGTGGGCTTTGATATGGTCCCATCCGGCCTCACTGCGCCTGTGGGTGGAGCAATCCTAGAAGCTTCTGAAGGTAAATTCAATCCCTTCAAATCCCCACCTGAATTGGGATGGCCGTTGCGAGTGATGTTACACTCGCAACAAACTTCTTCGTCAGACGGCCAGCATCAATCTGGTGCCGCCTATATGGCTCGCTCACCTTTAACGACTGCTGAAGATCAATCCCCACCGATGGCCGGATGTCTAGGCGTATGCCTGGGCCATGCTGGCGGCTGTGCATAAGAGGGAGAAGGATGCTAATCCCGGCATTGAGGTGTTCAATGTCGAACGGATCTTGGCGCTGCTTTCTGAGGTACACTTAGCTCTTTTTTCTGTAATTAAGCGTAAAGTATCCCGCATGATTGACACCGCTTGCTTTTGCAGACCATGCTCAGGGTTGAGGGGCTCAAGCGGCCTTATGCCTGACAAGGTAAAGTCGTATCCCCAAATCAAAAGTAATTCCTAAATCCTCTTACTAATGTAGATAGGGAAGTAGGGTCGAATCCACAGAGAAAGGGATCTTTCTATTCCTAAATAACTAAAATAATCTAGATTATGAAGTAACCAATATTTATAATTGAAATAATAAACTAAACTATAGAGATCAAGAATAAGGAGAAAATAATATATAAAAGGATCTAGAGCATAGGTTCACCAATAAATAATATTCAAGGGTTGAATATAATAATCATTCATCAATGCATAATTAATCAGATTATAAAGGGCTTTCGCTACGTATTATAATCACACAATTAATTTAGCGGTATTAAATCTCATCTTTCGAATCTCGACCTAACCATTTATAAATTAACCTGCCCATTGAAACTAGACCTAAACATTAATTCTCATCTGTCGAATCTCGAATCAATATTGTCAAACTCATGCATAAGAGATCTGCGCAAATCTAGTCACAGAGCATTAAACCAATCAATAGGAAATTAATCTAGCATTGATAATTAACAACAATAAATTACCCCTTCATATTATTTATGGATCCCCATAAACCCTAGAAAGAAAACTACTCACACATAATAGAAACTAAACTAATCAAAGAAATAAAGCAAGACATGATTAAAGGAATAAAATAATCAACTAAGATTAAGAGAAGAGAAATCGTTACCAAAATAAATCTGGAATTAAGAGTAGATTCGGAACAAAGGTTTTAGAGAAAGGAATCTAAGAAAACAATTAAGAGAGTCAAGAAAGGAAAGAGAGAGAGAGAGAGTAAAATCGTATTACGGAGGAGTATTTATACTCCGTACAAATCCTAAACTAAAACAAACTAAAATGACGCTAATCGTCTTCTAACAAATACACGTGCCCGATCGGGCGAGGCACCGCCCGATCGGGTGCGCCTTTTTGCTTCCTTAATAAAAATATCGCGCCCGACTGGGCGCGTCACTGGGCGCCAACCTTAGCTTCTCCCGCCCGGCCGGGCGCGCCTCCGGGCGCCATCCTCTTTGGCCGGGCAGCTCACTTGGGCCACTACTTGGACTACGATTGGGCCCCAATTCTTCGGGCCAATCTGGGTTTCCTCTTCCGGTCTTTAATACTCGGTCCAAATGGCCCGGTATCACCTATACCGAGCCCTTAATCACCGGTTCGATGGCTCTAACCGGCCCTGGGCTATAGAATCTGGTCGTGCTTCTCTAATGTTCTTGATTGGTCCAAAATATCTCGGAAAATTCTCCAAAAGTATAAATCCCTTCAAAAGTCAACCAAATCTACGAAAACACTAGAAAACACCAATTAGTAATAAAAAAGGCTCTAAAGAGCCAAAAACACTACCAATTATGACCAAGGGACGGGGGTAAAATACTATATAAAACAGACACATCAAACTCCCCCAAGCCAAACCTTTGCTTGTCCTTAAGCAAAGATCTCTTCAATGAATCAATAAATATACTTCACCCTAAAAAGTAAAAACTAAGCACAAACGATCCAGGGTAAACCAAATAAACATGCTTCAAAATCAACCAATCAAATCCATCTTATTACCAATCTTCCCTAACAATTGTCAAACAGAGCAAACCACAAGAGCATATAGAATTCAAGACTAGTGCTCACGCACTCAACTCTCATTTTTGTGGCGAGTAAAAGATGTACTCGATCGCTCTCCATCAAACCCCTTTATGTGAACAATGCCCTCCCAACTCACACTCTCGTGTGTATAAAACAATGAACGCTCAATCCTATTAGTCGACTCGAAATATGTCAAATCATAACTTGCATTGATAAACAACACTTTCACATTCATACAATTCTATGCACAAAGGTCGGAAGGTCTTTAAAGCTTGTAATGTATGGCTAGGGTAAAGGGTAGGAATCATTTGGGAACAAGTGAGAGAAAAGCTATGCTTAAGGGAGCAAATCCTATCAAAACCCATGATAAAAAAAATAATGATCAACATCTCCTACATAACCAACTCTAACATCAACCAAATATACTCCAATCATAATAAACAATCCCAACTCTTACATATCACTCATAAGATATAATAATGAAAAAGTTGAGTGAATAAACAAACTTTATTTCCAAACTTGAATTTTTTATTGAAGCTCTATTATTTTTCTTTCGATCAATCTCCAACTTGAACATATGAACATTGAACACTTTTCTTTTCTTTTTAAGTTCACTTTTTTTTTCAACATATTTTTTTCCTTGAACTTCTCTTTTTTTTTCTTCATAACATCATACTTTATTTTTTTCAAGAAAATATAACTCTCAAACTCATCAAAAATAAACATATCAACAACAAAACAACTTCTCAAAAGCCCACCCAAGCTGTGCAAATATTAAGCACACTACAAACTCCCTCACCTCACTCACTAATAGCTCCCCCAAGCCAAGCTTAGGACTAGTAACCAATGGGGCAAAATAGGCTTGTAATATGGCTAAGAAAACAACAAAAAGTCAAGGCAATAACATGGGTGGCAAGAAGGGAACAAATGTATCTACAATATCTGGAGGCTACCTAAAAGAACAAATGCCTTCGTCCTCCACAATGTGCATAATAATGAATCATATAAATATTACTAATAGTTGCAAACCAATACTCAAATTCATTGGCTTACTAGGAACTATGGAACTATCACACATTCCTAACCAAATCAACTAGTCAAGCACTATATTCACAAGTAGTTGGACAAAATTGACGCATGTTAAGGTTTCAAGGCAATCAAACATCAAATCATGATTAACTAATCCACAATGCTTATCATAAAATACCAAGAATCAAAACAATTTTCACAAGTAAGGGGCACAGGGAAGCATAATTTACAATTCATTGGAACGTATTTTTAGATTTTTTTATTTTTTAATTTTATTTTTTAATTTTTTCATAGATAAGAAATCTATAAAACTAACCTAGAAAGCAAGAAATCTAACCTAAGAAAACACACCAAAAATAAAAGAAAAGAGGAAAAAGAAAGATACCAAACCAAAATCTCCCCCAAGCCAGAATCAGATAATGTCCTCATTGGCTCAGAACCTAGCCCAGCATAGCTAGTCCTGATCATCCTCATCCATCGAGCCGAAGCCCGCACCCCCACTGCCACCTGCACCACCTGCACCAGAAGAGCTTCCACCAAAATAATCAGCATGAAAACTCCCCCCCGCCGGTCCCCCGAAAGGAATGTCCTGGCCATACCCATAGAAGGAAGAATAGTCCGTGTAAATACCATGGGCAAAGGGATCCCTATCGTATCCCTGGGGTGGAGGCTGAAACCAGTCAGGGTGAATAGCGTCGTCGGGAATGTTGCCCCGACGAGCATAATCATCATACATAGGGTAGAGAGCTCTACCGTGGTTCCTCTCCAGGTACCCTAACCTATGGTCTATGGAGCCAACCATCCTCCTAAGGTCAATATGGGAATGCTCGATACGTCCCAGGGCCTGACCTATACTCTGAAGATCCCAAACTGGATCAGAGTCAACATGAGGGACGGAGTGAGACATGCGAGGAGGAGAGAAAGCCACCTCGGGCTGAGGCTGAGGCTGAGGCTGGGGTGGTGGAACTAGTGGTGGTGGTGCCACCCCCCTAGAGTTGGCAACTAATACATCATAAGTGTAAGATGGTTGCCCTGGGGGAAAGGCGGTCAAGTCAGGACTGGGTAGGGGAAAGATGGGCAAAGCTTGCTTGCTCCCAGTCCTAATACACCAAAAGGGTGTCTGCTCGCTATCCGGTCGCACCCACCCCAACTCCTCAAAATACCTAGCAGTCATATAGGTATCTGGTCCACAGTTGTTCAGCTGGTGGGGTCCACCCACTATAAAATCGACCTTTTTCACTGCTATCCGAGAGATAAGGCCTCCTAAACGGATGGGGGTTTTTGATGTGGTGCTGGCCGTGGCATGCCTACTCAAATGGTGAACAATAAACCTACCTATGTTCAATTTCCCGAACCCATACAGATAGTGTCCTATGACAGCTACTCAAATGGGGCTCGTTCCTACCTAAAAAACACAAACCCGCAAATCTTTGCCAGATTTTTGGGACAAGGTGGTGAATAGGTTTGGTACTAGCATGTTGGGGGTCGGGAGTAGGCAAACCAGTCAAAGCATGATATATGTCACCCATTTTATAGTCCGCATGCCATTGGTGAGATAGTTTAGAATTTAATTCAAATAATTTACAAAATTCTTCAAAAGTTAAACTAATATTTCAATTGTTCAACCTAAAAAATAAATTTAGCCCATTTCTACTACTAACAACATGTAAAGAAGACAATAATTCACAAGTAAGTTCTCGGAATGTAGGATAGTGCATATCAACAAATTTTCTCATGCCAATGTCATTTAAAAATCGTATTACAAAATCATACAAACCAAATGATTCTAAAGTAGGGCAGTGTAACCACCGAGAAGGAATTACATCACGACCGATTAAGTGTTTAGCTTCTCCTTTTGCTCTCGGCTAGCAAGACGGATCGTCGGCCAGTACGAAAGTTGCAAATCCAGGTCGTATTCCTCCGTCGAACTGGAGATCCTACGGAAAATGGACCTAGCCCTCTTTGAAGCCATGGTAGAAAATGGTTTTGAAAATTTATTTGAATAAAATCTGAAAATTTTTATATGGAGATGTCGAGGATGAAGAGGGGATTACAAATATGTAAAAAGTTTTAAAATTGGGAAAGAAATAAAGAAGAAATCTTAGAGAGAAGGTAGAGATAATTTGAGTTTTAGAGAGAGAAAGTAATGTAGGAAATAATGAAATGAGAAAACCGAAGGAAGAAGAAGAAAAGGGCCGTCGGGTATCTCGCGCCCGGTCGGGCGATCTGAATTTTAATTTTTGCTGAGCTCTCGCGCCCGGTCGGGCGATCTGGTGTACCCGATTTCGTATACTCTAGCACCCGGTCGGGCGCCCTTCGCCCGATCAGGCGATATGATGATGTAATTTTCGCCTCTTCTCGCGCCCGTTCGGACGAGCTTTACCCGATCATGCGGACAAAATTGTCCGTATACGACGAATTTCGCGCCCGGTCGGGCGCCCCTCGCCTAGTCGGGCGAGAATACTCAAATTAAGAACCTTGCTCTCCCGCCCGGTCGGGCGATCTTCGCCCGGTCGGGCCCGAGGCTAATTGACGGTTTTCACTTGTTTTCTTCTTTTCTTCAATTTTTTTGGCTAACTCTTTTCCTTCAAACCTGCATAAGCACTCATAAAACTCATTAAATTCCCTCATCTCTCCTCTTATAAGAAAAAGGAATGAAAAACTAGTCTAAAAAAAAGCATTAAAAATATGGGTTGCCTCCCGCAAAGCGCTGGTTTATCTAGGTCCCGCACGATCTTCTTACCAAGTATAACAGCTAGGACCCTTGGCCTAACACTTGATCGGGCGGTTTCTCACCTGGTCTAGCGGTGTTTAGGCTGCGATGCGGCTTCCTGACATACCTTGTGGGACGCCAAATCACCTTATCTGGTGGATCCTCCTTGACTTGGACTGGGAGACCTTCAATACTACGCACTAAAGATCCTTCTTTGATCGAGGATTGCTTCAAATTTTCATTGCATTCAACACTTGCAACTCAATCTGGCGGAACGCTAACCGCAGGCTCAAAACGCACAACTTGCTTGACCAGTTCCACCTTGTCGTCCTCAAAACCAAGACCAACATTGTAGAGTGCTCTTTCTATTGCATCAACTTCCTTCTGCCATTTGTCTATCTCATCTGAAAAGGATGCAACACAAGATACCGCCTCCAAGGGATCTTTTTCAAGAGCTTGGGGCTTGTTAGAATAATTCTCAACCACATTAACACTGAAACATTTTTCCTCAGTCATTGAGCTTTTAGGGGTATTATTAAGATTGAAAATAACTTTATCATCCCCTACTGATAGTGTTAACTTACCACTTCTTACATCTATGATTGCTCCCGCAGTGTTAAGGAATGGTCTACCCAAAATAATTGGGGTTTACATATCCTCAGCCATATCAAGAACAACAAAATCAACAGGTATATAAAATTTAACTACTCTAACGGGGACATCCTCTAAAACACCTAAGGGGTATTTGAAAGAACGGTCGGCCATTTGTAGAGCTATATTGGTAGCTTTTAATTTACCCATATTCAACATGGAACACAGAGATAATGGCATGACGCTAACGCTAGCACCCAAATCACATAATGCATTATCAATCAAGAGATTGCCTATATGACAAGGGATAGAAAAAATACCCGGATCTTTTAATTTAGGCGGAGACTTATTTTGAAGTACGGCACTACACTCTACAGTGAAAGCTACTGTCTCTACCTCACTAATAGACCTTTTCCTTGTCAATATTTCTTTCATAAATTTTGCATATGAAGGAATTTGTGTGATTAATTCAATGAAGGGAACTGTTACCTTCACATCTTTTACCATCTCCAGGAACTTACCAAACTGCTTATCCAAGTTTGTCTTCAATTGACGATTGGGGAATGGAAGTTTGATAATTGGCTTTGGAGCATTATTGCTCTTGTCTGGAGTAGCCACCTTCTCTGGAGTCGTACCCTGAAATGTAGAATTAGATATGTTAGTATTATCCTTTTGCCCTACAGGGACATGAACTACATTGTTTGGTTTAACGGAGTCAAGATTAGCATTATTTAATAAAACAGGTTCATCAATTCTGGGCATAGGGGGCCCTTCATAATTGAACCACTCCTTAGAGTAATTTCAAATGCTTGATCCGTATGCCTGGTCGGCTGTGCCGGCAGAGCTCCCTATTGGCGGGCGTGTAGAGTAGCGGAAAGTTGCGCAATTTGATTACTACAATTTTATTATGTGGTAGAATTTGATCAATTATCGCATCTCTACTCTCCATGTGCTTTTGCATATTGACCAACATTGCTCTAATTTCCACTAGAGAGAAGATGAGGAGGTTTGTTGTGGCTGGTTCTTCTGGCCAGCATTGGGATGATAATATTTTTGTTGCTGTTGTTGTGGCGCCTGTGGTTCTTGTGGTGGTGGATTTTGAACATTGGTACTCCGGTAGGAAAGGTATGGATGATTCCGATACCCAGGATTGTAGGTGTTGGAGTATGGGTTATTCTGCCTATAAGCTTGAAAGGCATTAACTTGCTTCACGGAACTCCTGCAATCTTGCTCCCAATGACCTATAATACCACAATTTTCACAGAAAGCCTCATTAGAATTATTATTAATCGCAGAAACATTAGCTACATTAGATGTGCTCAGATTATCTAATTTTTGGCATATAGAGGTCAGTTGAGCTTGTGAAAAGGATACAGAGTCAACACTATTTTTCCCCTTGTTAGCAAATCCTCTAGGATTCCCATATTGGGAATTGTGTATCGTCATGTCTTCAATAACCGGACCAGCATCTTCAACATCAAGATTCATAAATCTCCCACTAGCTGCAAAATCTAAAATTATTCGAGAAGAATTTCCAAGGCCATTGTAAAAGGCTTGGATTAACTGCCATTGTGCTAAATTATGGTGGGGGCAGTCTCTTTGTAGATCCTTGAACCTCTCCCAAGCCTCATATAAAGATTCACTGGCTTCTTGGGCAAAGTTCTGAATCGCACTCCGTAGTACGCCTGTTCTCTCTGCATGATAGTACTTGTTATAAAAATTCAAAACAAGAGTTTCCCAATTAGTTATACCAAGTGTAGTTCTATTTAAGCCATTAAACCACAATTTAGCTTTTCCAGTTAAAGAGAAGGGAAAGAGAATCTCCCTGATTTGGTCTTGAGTGACCCCGGCTTGCCTGATGGTATTGCAATATTGACAATAGTCGGCAATGTGAAGATTCGGGTCTTCACCCTTAGCTCCCCTGAATTGCTTCCTCTCTATCATGGTTATAAATTGAGTTTTAATTTCAAATTGAACCCCATCAAGAGCCGGAGTGGGGGTGAGATGTGGAAAATCTGTAAGCTTTGGTTGTGAGTAATCACTAAGCTTCTTTGGAACTGCCATCTCTGATTCTACGTCTGATGATACCTCTGAATCGCTAGAACCAATCGGAGGATCACGGTGATTATTGTTATTATCACCAGAATCTGCCAGGATTTGCTTGTAGAAATATTTCTGTCTATAGAAGGAACGTTCGATCTCAGGATCGAATGGGATGTACCCTGATCTGGAACACCTGGGCATAAACAAAAACTAGAAGCAAATATGAGATTTTCCTAAGAGAACTAACGCTCTCTGAGACAAAAAGATAATAATCGAGACTACAAAAATAATTAGAAACAAAAATAAAACCGTCTCCCCGGCAACGGCGCCAAATTTTGACAGGGTAAAGTCGTATCCCCAAATCAAAAGTAATTCCTAAATCCTCTAACTAATGTAGATAGGGAAATAGGGTCGAATCCAAAGAGAAAGGGATCTTTCTATTCCTAAATAACTAAAATAATCTAGATTATGAAGTAACCAATATTTATAATTAAAATAATAAACTAAACTATAGAGATCAAGAATAAGGAGAAAATAATATATAAAAGGATCTAGGGCATATGTTCTCCAATAAATAATATTCCAGGATTGAATATAATAATCATTCATCAATGCATATTTAATCAGATTATAAAGGGCTTTCGCTACGTATTATAACCACAAAATTAATTTACCGATATTAAATCTCATCTTTCGAATCTTGACCTAACCATTTATAAATTAACCTGCCTATTGAAACTAGACCTAAACATTAATTCTCATCTGTAGAATCTCGAATCAATATTGTCAAACTCATGCATAAGAGATCTGCGCAAATCTAGTAACAGAGCATTAAACCAATCAATAGGAAATTAATCTAGCATTGATAATTAACAACAATAAATTACCCCTTCATATTATTTATAGATCCCCATAAACCCTAGAAAGAAAACTACTCACACATAATAGAAAATAAACTAATCAAAGCAATAAAGGAAGACATGATTAAAAGAATAAAATAAACAACTAAGATTAAGAGAAGAGAAATCGTTACCAAAATAAATCTGGAATTAAGAGTAGATTAGGAACAAAGGTTTTACAGAAAGGAATCTAAGAAAACAATTAAGAGAGTCAAGAAAGGAAAGAGAGAGAGAGAGAGAGTAAAATCGTATTATGGAGGAGTATTTATACTCCGTACAAATCCTAAACTAAAACAAACTAAAACGACACTAATCGTCTCCAAACAAGTACACGTGCCCGATCGGGCGAGGCACCGCCCGATCGGGCGCGCCTTTTTGCTTCCTCAAGACTAATCTGGCGACCGTCCGGGCGCGTCACCGGGAGCCATTCTTAGCTTCTCCCGCCAGGCCAGGCGCGCCTCAGGGCGCCAGCCTCTTTGGCTGGGCGGCTCACTTGGGCCACTACTTGGACTACGATTGGGCCCCAATTCTTTGGGCCAATCTGGGTTTCCTCTTCCGGTCTTTAATACTCGGTCCAAATGCCCCGGTATCACCTATACCGAGCCCTTAATCACCGGTTCGATGGCTTTAACCGGCCCTGGGCTATAGAATCTGGTCGTGCTTCTCTAATGTTCGTGATTGCTCCAAAATATCTCGGGAAAATACTCCAAAATCATAAATCCCTGCAAAAGTCAACCAAATCTACGAAAACACTAGAAAACACCAATTAGTAATAAAAGTGGCTCTAAAAAGCCAAAAACACTACCAATTATGATTAAGGGACGGGGGTAAAATACTATATAAAACAGACACATCAATGCCCTGTAGGCGTCGCTCGAAGTGCGCCTAACTTAAAGCATGTGTGAATATGCTTGGCACTCATAGGAAGTGGGAATTGACATATACGATTAGGGACAAGGAAAGTAGGGAGCCGCCAAAAATTTTTTAAGGAACTTGTAAGCCGTTCACGGATCATAAAAGGCAACCATGAATAAGGGACAACGAAGGCAACAATGTTTGACCCGTGAAGGTTACACCCCATTCATAATCCATGATATTAATAACTCCATATGGTTCAGAACCACGAAAGGAGGATCGGGTATGGTGGTACGAAGTGAGTCATGGAGTCACATTCGCCCGTATTGGCCTCTACTCGATTCTTATAGTGAAAAGTGATTCCTGCGATCTCAAAGGCATACAAACAGAGATTCAATTTGCTCCAATTTATTATTAAGCTAAATTGGTTTAATATTAATGCAACACATAATTCTAAAATATTTGTGATCACTTGAATTAAACAACAAGATTAAAAGGAACCTAAACCGGTCGTCCAAATTATTTTATTAGGCGTGATTTTCAATTACATATTCCCTTTAAATATGCAATATGGTGATCATAAATAATAGAATACACATTAATATTGGAAGCCATTGAACAATAATTCTAACAATATAAAATCGTTAGAAAAATAATAGAAATAAAAGGAACATAATTCTTACTTTGATTCTGTTTGCTTGCAACTATAAAATAATAAATGAGTTAGTAACTTCAAGGAAATAATAATAAAAACAATAATTAAATTAAATTAAATTAAATAGAATTGATTTGGGGCCAAACCCTCAAACAGTTCTACCTTTCACGACTTGGCTAAAGGATAGAACCACGAGTAGAGTATGGACTCCATGGAGTACTTGAAGAAGGAATTTTGAAAGAACAAGGGTAGGTGAGTGTTTAGGCTAGAGCATAGAAGAGAGAAAAATAGAGAATTAATTCATGCCCTGTACAGCAGAAATAAGGGGGTATTTATAGAAAAAATGTGATAAGGGAACACACGGAACTCTAAAATGATAAAAACCCTAAAAAAAAGTATACCGCGTCACGGAAAAGTGTAGCGTGACACGGGAAATCCCACCGTCAGACGGGAATCATTCCCGTGACGCGGTATACTTTCATCATCGGGTTTGGTTTTGGGAAGACATTTTTAGGTGTCTACATGCCCGGAAGAGGGAGGAGGTAAAAAGAGCCATTAAATCGGCTAGGGATTCTCAAGATGTTGCTGAATATGAGTGTACAATTAGTGAACTTGAAACTAAAGCCATCTTGATGCAATAGGCGGAGGAGGTTAAGGGTCTCAAGCAGGCTCTGACGGAGGCTAAGGAGAAAACCATCACGGCTGAGACCAAACTCAAGAAGGCGGAGGAAGACCTCCTGACCTTGCAGGGTGTCTCCAAAGAGAATGTTGGCCTCAAGGCGGAGGTTGAGAAGCTGAAGCAGGACGCGGAGCAGGTCCATAAAAACCTCAAGGAAACCATTGAGGCGGTTAAGGAGCGGGTGATCGCCGAGAACGAAGAGGATTCTGACACCCGGAGGAAAATCGCCTGGGCCGCCCTTTAACCCGACAAAGACTACCGCCTGTGGTCTCTGGCTTTTCAGTATGCCGAGATTGTAGTCTATTTAATAGAGAAGGGTGAGCTGGAGCCTAAATCCTTCTCCGCTTGGATGAACAAAGAGTTCGCCGAGCCTCCCAAAGACCAGCCTGGGGAAGGGGAAGCCATCGATGTCCCTTCTGACGGGGAAAATCCCAAGGAGGACCAGTTGGCTACCAACGAAGGGGCTCAGCATCAGGAGAACCAAGCAGACCTCCCTCAACCATGATTTTAGTGGCAGTATGCCATTTTATGATTTCATCTTTCCGCCCTGCGTGCCGAGTTTTTATGTTCTTTACTGACTATGGAATCGGTTAACAATTTAATTTCTCTTCTTCCCATGTGATCCGATAACAATATTTATCCGGCTTTTTTCCGGTTTTAAATGGAAGTGCCGACTAAGTCGGTTTTATGAAATTTATTTTGCCTCGATTTATGCATATATATATTCTGCATTTAAAAAAAAAATTCCTATCTTTTTAAAGCATGCGGCGATTTCAGACAGTAGGACAGTATACTGGCTATTTTTGTGTGATTGGTTTCGGTCCATGTAAAATTAATTGAATTTGGAATGTTTGATACTTTAAAGAGTATGGAATGTTCTTAAGTCAATCAATCACAGTAGTGATTGCCCCAAACCAAGTGCACAGCCAGCATCCAGCACCCGTTATACCCAATCCGAGCATCCTTATAGGGTTCTTTGCTAGCCAAACGGACGACAACCATTGGTCGGTCATTAACACAGGGGACATTGTACGCCTATCTGATATCCTTTAGACAGCTGAAAGGCCATCTAGATTACCTTCAATCACTTGCCCTATTGGGGCAATTGGTATTTCATTGCTAGTCAAACGGAATGCTTCCGCCTGACCGTCTATGGAACAGGAGACACGTTGTTCGCCTGTTTGTCAAGTCTCAAACAACATAAAGGCCGTCTGGGACATTCTCAATCCATTGCACCTTAATCGCCTACCCCATTGAAGCAGTTGGCACAACTTGTTCAATAGTCCAACAGAGAATTTTGGTATTTGCCGGCTGATGCACAACTCCTCCCCCAAAATCCACAAGGGGATGGGAGACATCCGTCATACTATCCGGCCTGTATTTCAGGTTAGATAGACATTTGTACCTAATGATTTCTGAGGAGCTTCCTGTGTCAATTAAGATGCGACCAACCAATTGGTTGGCCACCTTGCATTTTATGACCATAGGGTCATCATGCGGCCGACGGACTTTGCCTTTGTCCTTTTCGGTAATGATGACTTTAGGGAAGGCGGATGTGCTAGCCGCCTGTCCCTCATCAACATAATGGACCATCTTTCTTAGATGATCCTTGTTTCCTCGGATGGTTGGACCACCACCGGCGAATCCGCTTGCTATCGTATAGACCGGTTCCTCATCCGTTTCAGAGCGGATAGCAGGTTGGGGAGTCTTCTTGCTTAACTTCCCAAGATTCAATTTGGAATCCACTTTGGACTTCACATAAGATTTCAGCGCTCCTTTGATGGCCAGATGGTCAAGCTCCCGCTTGAGGCTGAAGTAGTCGTTGGTATCATGGCCGACATCCTCATGGTAGTGACAGTATTTAATCTTGTTCCGATTTTCAGCGGAACCTTTCATAGGATTTGGCTTCTTAAGAGTCAGCCGATCCTTAATCTCCATGAGGATGGAGTAGTTGTCCTTGTGGAACTCGTACCTTGGAACGTACGGTTTCCACTCTTTCTTTTTCTTCTAGGCCGGCTGATCGGAGTTATCAACCGCCTAGATTTGTTTTTTCTTTTTGCTCTCTTCTGGTTTTAGAGACGGCTGAGCAAGTTGACTCTTCTTCTATCGGTCAGACTTCTTACAATCTGACTGCTTATTAGAGAAGTAGAGCTCGGTCGCCTGTATATAAGCGTCCGCCTCCATCAAGGCTCCTTGGAGGGTGAAGATTTTCTTACGGACGAGTTCGAACTTGAAAGTCGACCCGTGCTTCAGACCTTTGAAAAATTTTGTGAAAGCCACTTCGTTAGACAGCCTTGTATCTGGAATCTCACCAGATTGAACCGCCTGACGTATGATTGCATCCCTTCTCTATCTCCCTGCTGCACATGGCCTAAATCAAGGCTCGTTTTCTTTGAAGGGATGTTCATAGAGAAGTTAGAAGCAAACAAGAACGCAAGCATCTTGAAGCTATTTATGCAACCAGCCGGCAGATTGCCAAGCCACTGTTAGGCAATGCCCATCAGGATGGCTGGGAAGCGTCGACACCAGGCGGCATTGTCCAACCCCTGTAAGTACATGAGGTGGGTGTATGCCAAGAGGTGGTCTTCAGGGTTGGAAGTACGATCATAGGTTCCAACCATGACATTTTTAACCTTGGTCGGCTGTTCGGCCTTAGCTATTTCCCTGGAGAACGCAGAGGGCTACTCCCTAAGGTTTTGTAGCCGAAGCTGCCAGTCCAAGAGATGATAGTTATATGCTGCATGTCCTCGGAAGAAGGCAGGTCGGATGTAAGGTAAAGCAGGTGCTCTGTATGGTGGTTGTGCCATATACTGTGCCGAATTGATTAGGTGAGGCCCCGACTGCATGAGGGGGTCGTTTGAGGCACAGGTTTATCTTGAGAAGCCATATTAGAGGTACTCTCCCCACAGACGGCACCAAATATTTTGGGGTTTTTCGTATCCCTCGGGAGAGTTACAGCTCAAGACTAGATTCACAAGGTCGCTTGTACGTGCAAAACAAACAAACCGCCGGATGGTCGTTGGTCCGCCTCCGAAGATTAATTAGTAAAGTGTTTGTAATAAAATGTGCGGAAATTAAGTTATCTGCTCGGATTTCAAGCTCAGGTGCTGTCTATTTCTTGAGAACGACAGCTTAGTAATAATTGCACTAATTAACGTAACATGTCCCCATAAATGAGGGCAATGTCCCTATTTATAGGGTCCTTGGGAAGTGTGCCCTCCCTATGATTTGATGACTTAGGGATTAGGGCATGCCGTTTTGCGGCACCCTCAAATTCTGGGCCTTGAAGGCCGCCTTTTGAGAAGGGATATCTAAGTGACACGTGTCACACATTTGGAAAGGCCATTTTGGGCGCATCTCAGGGCGACACGTGTTGCTCTCTAATTTGTCCACTAGGGGTTATTAAATACCCCAAATAAGGAGTTATATATGCTTGACACGTGTCACCATCTGGAAGGTCCGAGTTGGCACCCCTTCCAGTGACACATGTCAAACTCTGATTGGGCCACTTGGCAGGATATAAAATACCCAAAATAGAAAAAGTGATGAGTATCATTTATTGTGCTGAATATGTCTAATCCTTTTTTGTTCTATTTTGGTTTTAGTATGTCTATAAATGAAATAATGATACCTCGTTTGTCCTAAATGTGTCCTCCTCTATTGAAATAATGATATCCTCAATAAATTGTACATATGTCTTTTATAGTATAATACAAATTCTCCAACAAGTTATACATATCCTCCAACAAATTGTCCATATCATTTATTATTGTACATTTTCTTTATCAAATAATACATATCCTCTTACAAATTGTATATATACTCTATCGAAAACTCATATCCTCCAACAAATTATATATATATATATATATATCTATGTATGTATATATATGTATATATATATATGTATGTATA
This sequence comes from Chenopodium quinoa, assembly GCF_001683475.1. Classification (NCBI taxonomy): domain Eukaryota; kingdom Viridiplantae; phylum Streptophyta; class Magnoliopsida; order Caryophyllales; family Amaranthaceae; genus Chenopodium; species Chenopodium quinoa. Next base: position 2,072,774 of record NW_018744813.1, on the reverse strand, counting down.
TATATGTATATATATATATGTATATATATATATATATGTATGTATATATATATGTATGTATGTATGTATATATATATATATGTATGTATGTATGTATATATATATGTATATATATATATATGTATATATATATATATAGAAATAGGATCATATGAGACCACCCCCCTTATGTGAGAACCCTATTATATGTGAGGACATATTACAACCGTTGGATTAATTGCATCCAATGGCTACAATTTATCCCAATAAAATGCAATTTCAAATACAATTTTCAAGCATTTTCTCTCTCCTCCTTCATTCGAGGCGCCATTTTTCTCTCTCCTCCTTCAATTTCTCTGCTCCCTTCTTACTGCTCTCTTCCTTTGCTTTGATTCTTCTTCAATTCTGCTTCTAACTTCATTGGATCTTTGTCAAGGTAATTTTCGTTGATTTTAGTTTGATTTTCGTTGATTTTAGTTTGATTTTCGTTGATTAAAGTTTGATTTTCGTTGATTTTAGTTTGATTACTTCAGGTTTTTGTCAATTTTTTTGCGATTTTTGGGGATTTTTGAACTTATTAGTTGATTTTAGTTTTAATTTTGCTTCATATGTTTATTTAGGGTTCTTTATAGTGTAATTCGAACTTTTATTTATAATTTCTGAGGTTATGAATGGTTAAAGAGATTGATTTTGTCAATTTTGGTACTTGCATTTCACTAATTTGTGCTTAAATTTTGATGCACACTAAGTGTTTGACAATATTCCCCAATGAATCCTATTATTTTATCAATTTCAAATGTACTTTTTTAAGTATCTATTTAGTGAAGGACTACCAGTTAAGATGCTTTCGACTACATACATGTCTTCAGACAAATCAGTTGAGGGATTTGATTAAGTAGCTAACTTTTGGTTAAAAGTTATGAAAGCAAGTAATGTTGATTGTAGAACAAAATACAATAGAATATTTTGATGCGGGTGTTGATTGGCTATTACTTTGTTATTTAAGCCTCAAGGTTGTCCTGATTATGGTTTTCGATATCCCAATTAATCTAGTTTTCTTGAATGTTACCTTATACCATGATTATTCTAAGAGACAAAGAACTTCTTGTATAGGGCTGCTTCTAACTTTGGCTGGCATTGGGGAAGGACATTCTGTGAGTACTGGCTGAAGTCTTAATACTAACCTTATTGTCTCTTTTTTGAGTTTTGACTTGAAATTGATATATGCAGAACAATTCAATGAGTTTTTTCTTATGTTGTGCTGAATTATGGCTGCTCGGTCGAGCTACGGGGTCCATCAAATCTTGAACCATTGGTTCATGCACTGAAGTCCTTCATTCCACATGCTTCCATCTGTGCAAAGAGTTTTGGAGTCATCTCATCTTCAAATGCTCAATCTTCATTTATTAAAAAGGTATATAATATTCTTGATGACACTTAATCTATTTTATATGGTAGAAAATTAAGAGTTGTTATGCATTATATTATTGTTATCTCTAAGTTATTATTGTTTCTTTATTCTAATACAATTATCAATTATAATGATCAGGAGGAACTTCAACTTGCATTATTTAAGAATAGCATGAAGATAAGCTTTTTTCTAGACAGAGTATGTGTTTCCTTGTAGTTGTTAGATGCTGATGTCCCATATTTCATGCAAGAATTTCCAATCTAAGTATGTGTTCACTTGTTCTTTTTCCTTCGGTTTGCATAATACTAAAGTATTTTTTACCTTACAAGACAAGTTGAGCAATATTTATTAAGTAGAAAGTATTACTTTAGGATTCAGAAAACTGGACAACCTTGTAGCAATTCGAACTGTGGGAATATGATCTAATTCATTCACTGATTGCTAGGTGTCACGTTTCGTTTTGGCAGTCAGATTGATATGGTGGATTTTATTACTATCTAGGGCCTTGTATACGCTGACAAATTACTGATTCACTACTATTTTTGTTATATGCACTTCCCAGTTGTTAATTTAGTTTTTTATTTTTAATTGTATTTTTTTGGGCAAATAACTATTTGCTCATTTGCTAAATGAGCAAAAAAGTGATTGCTCATTTCCCAAATGATCAAATAAATGTTTGCTTATTTTCCAAATGATTAACTAATTATTTGCTCATTTGACAAATGAGCAAATTAATGTTTGCTCATTTCACAAATGAGCAAAGAAATGCTTGCTGATTTAATGAATGATTACAGAAATGTTTGCTCATTCGACAAATGAGCAACAAACTATTTGCTTATTTTACAAATGAGCATTGAATTTTTGCTCATTTTACAAATGATTCTTGCTCTTTGTCAAATTAATGCTCATTTGTGAGTGTGTTTGAATGTTTTAAATACGTTAGCCTACTAGCTCAAGGGTAGAGCATTATGCAAATGCACAAAAGATGTGGGTTCGAATCCCACGTAGGTTCATTTATGTAATGTGGAAACACAAGTTTGTATGAGAATTTAATTGTAACAAAGTTTATTCAGTTATAAATCATTTCAAACCATTTTTTTGCTCATATAATTTAGTACGAATTTGATTTATTTTTCTAAGTAATTTTGTTTATAGAGATAACCTATGTAGGAATTGAACCTACATCCTCTATGCATTTGCATAGTGCTCTACAAATTGAGCTAATAGGTTTATCATATGTTTTAAATCATTTTTTATGTTATAAATTGTTAATCAGCTCATTTGATAAATCAACAAAAAATTGTTTGCTCATTTGATAAAATGAAAAAAGAATTGTGGCTCATTTGATAAATGAGCAAAGAAATACTTGTTGATTTAATGAATATTAAAGAAATGTTTGAGCAACTAAGTTTTTGCTCTTTTTTTAAATGAGCAACTAAGTTTTTGCTCTTTTTTTAAATGAGCAACTTGCTCATTTGACAAATGGGCAACTAATTATTTACTCATTTGACAAATGAGCAACTAACTATTTGCTCATTTTCTAAATGAGTAAAAAATTGATTGCTCATTTCCCAAATGATCAAAAAATTGATAGCTCATTTCCAAATGATCAAACAAAATGTTTGCTTATTTTGCAAATGAGTAACAAATAAGTTTTGTTGCTTCTATCAATAAACAACTCAACATACCAAAACATGCATTACTTATCCAATTACATAGGGTTCAATTACGTTTGATTACATTAATAATTCATTAATTTAGCATATTCCATACAACACAACAATCCAAAATTACAACAACTACAGAAATAATGGAATTGATGATATACATTGTTTACCTTAGATACTACTGTCGAGGGCAGTGTGAACTGAATTGTTATCAAAATTCACCATTTAGGAATGATCTGGTTGACAAGGTGCTTGAAAAAAAAATCAGGATGGATTAGAATTATAGAATGATTTGATGCTTCAAATTTGATGTTTGGTAACATAAGTAAAATTAGGGTGGTGTAAAACAATTATTACATCCTACTCAACCAATAAGAGTATATAAAAATCTATTAATCTACTGTAATTCAGGCAGAGCTGTTTTAGCCCCGCTATGGGTCTGAGGCCAAATCTCTAGCCATGAACGAATTCGACTCTAGGGCAGGCTTTAGCTGACGGGTCTTGTACTGTTGTACAAACCAAATTTAGAGTTGGTCCATTACACTACCATCAGAAACGACAAATAAAACCTTCACAAAATAAAAACTTAAAAATGAAGAAAACAAAACATGGCTCTTTTTTTAGCACCTCGAAAGTTTCTAAACCAATGAGGTGCCTAATTAATCTATATACATTGTAATTAACTTAAATAGGTGAATTCCAATATATGGCTCTAAGTATTTAAGATATATATAAGATCCAGTCACAGAAGCACAAAAGGAACCGAAAAGAAAAACAGGAGTATAAACTGAATACAGGACAGCTGATTCTCTGTTCATAAGCATGCTAATGCTAGGTATTGAATCTAGTAAAACTCACAATTTGAGACCACTTCAGGAATATAACAAGAACATTCATACCATATCACACAGACATTTTGACAATAACAGCAAATTTGATTTAAGTCAAGCGAAGAAAATTACTTCTTATGGAGGCTTGACACTTCACTTTATAATCCAAAGGAAGACATTCTTGTACAGCAACATCAGTCGGAATTACAAGTTGTAATTATCAAAACCCAAATCTCGTAGAGAATCTGTTGCAGCAGCCTTGCAATTATGATGACTTTCTTTGGCCTTTCTGATGATCTTCTCAATGCCATTGTCAAGCAAATTTTTTCTACAAAAGACGGCAAATTAAAATTTTTAGTCAATCCCTTAGAGTTCTCTCTTTCAAGTATCAATGAATCGGCCAATATTATAACACATGATGAAGTGTATAGTAGTTAATCTGTTGTTACTACCTCCCTCAGAAAAACAAAGAACGTGGTGATCATCGTTCTACCAATATGGCAGCAACTCCAACAAGTGCTTCTGATACAATACAAGTTCAGGGTCTTTCGAATTCTACCAATTTAGCAACTCCAACAGTGCTTCTGATACAATACAAGTTCAAAGTCTTTTGTATTCTACCAATTTAGCAACTCCAACAAGTGCTTTTGATACAATACAAGCTCTCCCAAATGCAAGTTATGTTATAACCAATGCTCAAAGGTCAGGAAGTACTCCAAGGTAACAACCAAAAAATGTACTCAACCAAAAAAAACGAATTACTTAAATCGAACTAAGAAATCTGCAAAAAATAATTAAAAAAAACGCATAGAAAACGCAAAAAATCAGGAAAAAAATCAATAAATATAAAATCAATGAAATTGGCATATAAAATCGCACAAAAATTGAACAAAAAATCAGATTATGGAATCGCACAGGAAGTCAAAAAAATCAAACAAAAATTAAACAGGATACGCACAGGAAATCGAACAAAAATCAGAATTTTTTTTTGATGAAATTGAAGCTAAAAATCGATATGATAATCCAAAGTAGAACTAATATCGAAAATTTTGATCATAAACGCTATTTTATTCGTAGAATTTGAAATAATTATCCGAAAATAAGATCACTCAATTTGAAAATTTTAACGAAAATCTGAAAATAAAGAGCATGAAATTTGAAAATTACTAGCCAAAATTAAGAACATCACTTACATGTTTATTATTCAATGAATCTTGTTGATTCTTGTTGTTGCTGAAATCTGACATAAATTGAACGGATTTGTGCTCACGATCCTTGAATCTCATTGAAATTCGTAAAAACTGTGCATGCAAATATACAATTTCAACAAATACAAGAATTTATCAAGGTTCTTTTTTTGTCGAACGTTGGTAATTTGGATAGAATCCATTGATGATGATATTTGTAGATTGTAGTTGTAGAAATTTTTGGAAAGGGTTTTATAATGAAAATCGAACGATTTTTCTCTCTGACAGTTTTTTGCTAATTTATTTGAGAAATGGGGAAGTGGGTTTGAATAGTGGTGATTAGAAAGGGAACTAAAGTGGGTTTAAATGGCATTAAATGCGGAAACATGTATTTACTGATTTTGCCATTACTATGCGCTTTTTCATCTGTCGGATCTATTTAGTTCAATGGCCTAGATTTGGTCTCATATAAGAGATGGTCTCACCTAAGGGGATGGTCTCACCGGATCCCGACCCTATATATATATATATATATATATATATATATATATATATATACTCTATCAAATAATACATATCCTTCAATAAATTGTACACATTCTCCTACAAATCTGAACAAATTTTATATATCCTCTATCAAATAATACATATCCTCCAATAAATTGTACATATTCTCCTATAAATCCGAACAAATTTTATATATCCTCTATAAAATAATACATATCCTCTAATAAATTGTACATGTTCTCCTACAAATTTGAACAAATTGTATACATCCTCATCAAATAATACATATCCTCCAATAAATTGTTAATACTCCCTCCGTTTTTAAATACTTGCTCCATTTCTCCATGTCAGAGTTTAAGGAGAAAATGGAGAAGTATTAAAATATGGAGGTAGTGGGGTTGGTGGAAAATAAAAAATTGTAAAAAGCAAAAGTAATGGAGAAAATCGGAGGAGCGAGAATATATGTTGGGTCCACTAGGTGAGAGTAACTAATTACTAGTAAATATTGTACAAGTTTTCCATATAAGGAAATGGAGTAAGTATTTAAAAACGGCCGCAAATGAAAAGTGAAGAAAGTATTTAAAAATGGAGGGAGTAGCACGTGTGAAGAAAATGATGTCTATCTTCATGTTATTTTATTTTCATTTCAATCCCTCTCCTCAACCAATTTCCCTCTCCTCAAAGCTCTGCAAATAACTTGTCACTCATCAAAGCTAAACAAGCTATCTTTCTCTCTCTATACTCTCAAGCTTAATTTCTTCTTCAATGGCATAATGAGTGGCGGTATTAATTTTTTCCTTCAATGGCATTAAAGATTCATACTTTCATTATTATTTGTGTTTGATTCTAATTCATAAATTAACTTGTTGAGATCAATTGCAGCAAAATTTCTTCCTTCAATTAATGAATTTTGCTTCGTGATTTCATTGACGATTTCATCATAGAGGAGAGAAAATATAGTTGGGTTTTTTTTAATAATTTAATGAAAGAATATTGGGTTTTAAAAGGGGTTTGTTAGAATTGGGCTAGAAGTCTGGATTACTTTGTTCAGACAACATCACGTGAGATTTATTGTGGACAAAGTCCACCCAAGAATTTTTGTTTTGTGGCTTGACTCACGAAATTAATTGTGAGGCAAGCTTCATGCAATACCTTCTCTTCAATTTTTAATGTACAATTAATTATCTGTTGTACACATTGGTTAAGAAATAATCTTGAATGTACCTTATAAGATGATCAAACAAATCTGATTTTTATTTTAATAATGTTAGTGCAAATACTAGAGAATAATGTTATTTATTACAAAGTCCTATGATTGTGGATGTGAAGCAACGTGATCAATTCAAACCAACCATTACAGACCAACCATTACATACTACCCATTGACAGCGTGTGAATAACATGAGCCAGAGATCCGTTGAATGTGACAAAGTGAAAAGTTATGTTATGTTGTTTGTTTGTTTGTTCCGTTCAATCTTGAGGAGTTAGAGTTTTATGAATTGTGGTTTTTATTATTGCAAATTCTGTGTTTGGAATCTAATTTTACGTACCATGCAAACTTTGTTTAATCTAACAAACTTTTAATCTAGCAAACTATAATTGCTTTACATTGTTCACTTTTCCTCTCCCAATGATACTTCTCTTTGATGGGTTTTGTATTCTAAACCATACTTAGGCACCGTTTTTTAGAGCTGCTCTGCTCTGCCCTACTCTATCTGCTTAAAAATAATACTTAATATTGAATTATTATAATACTCCCTCCGTTTTTAAATACTTGTTCCACTTTCCTTTTTCGGCCGTTTTTAAATACTTGCTCCATTTCTTTATTTGGAAAGTTTTGACAATATTTAATTAATTCCCCTCACCTAGTGGACCCAACAATATTAATTTCATATTCTCTCTCCTTCAATTCTCTTCACTAGTTTTGATTTTTTACAATTTTTTATTCTTCCACAAACCCCACTACCTCCACATTTTATTACTTTCTCCAATTTCTCCAAAAACTCCGCACATGGAGAAATGGAGCAAGTATTTAAAAACAGAAGGAGTAGTAATTAATAATAATAATAATGCTCTGTTCGGCTCGGCTTTACTCTGCTTCAATCTTCTCTGCTCCGCTCTGCCTAGAAGCTCAAAAGAACAAGACAGTGTTTGATTAATTATATAGTTTAATTTCAAATATTGTGCGGCAACCTTTAGTGAAACTAGCAAATTGCACTTTATTTGATAAAAATTTCTTGGGAGAGATTTCAAAATTATTTACGGCAGTATTACTCACTATCTCATGTCAACTCTTTAAAACTTCTTGGTGATGCCCCAGGTTTTGTTTAAATAAAATATTATAACTTTAGTTTTAATAATGTCTCAAAAAACATTATCTCAAGTTTAAATAATAAATTAAAAATTCGAAAAAAAAAGTATGAGATAAAAAAAAAGATGTAGTAGTATATGTTTTACAATTAAGTAGGAAATTGCATATATAATAAGTTGTTTTTTTAGCAATTACATAATACTACCTCCGTTTTTATTCAGTTGACACGTTTTGACTTTATCACTATTCACACACCTCCCTTTGACCGTATTTTGTGCTTTATACGTAATGAAAAATATAGTCATGTGGGATCTTGTTAGATTCCTCACATTATATACTTTCAAAATATCAACTTTTCATAATTTATCAATAATTAGATATTTTAATGATTGAATAAGTGCATTGGCAAACGTGACTAAAGAAACGTTTCAACTAAAAAGAAACGGAGGAAGTATAAAACTTACTTAAGTTATTGAATAACATTAATTGTGGAATAAAAAACAAATACAATAGAGTAAAAAGGAAATAATTTGCGGGAAATCAATGTGGTCTAAATACAATAATGGTCATAATAATTGAAAATTTTAAGGGTTGTGAGAGGATTAAATATGATCTAAACTAGGTTAGAACCCGTGCAATGCACGGTTTATATAAAACCTATTTTTAATTTGAACATTTTAAAAGTAAATTGCTATTATACATGAATATAAATAAGAATTTCGTATATTTTGTAATTTTAAATTTTTTTATTTTCATCAAAATTATGATTTAGTATTTGTTCAACGTGGTTTAATTCATAGTTCTATGTAAGAGGTCATTTATTAGTGTAATGTAGAAACTTCCAATATTAAAATTTTAAAAATGTTAAATATGATAACTCTACAAAAAAAAAAAAAAAAAAAGAAAAAAAACGGCTATTTCACCAAATGCCACTGAATACTTACAAAATTCACCAAATGCCATCAAAGTTTTCATAATTCACCAAATGCCACTAACAAACAATACAATGACACCTCGTGCCACTAAAAGCATATGGATGTTAGTTTTCCGTTAATGCAACTCTTATTTCACCAAATGCCATTACTTTGGAAAATTATTTCACCAAATGCCATTACTTTTTGAAAATTAATACACAATAATTATTTATTTTAATGTATAAAAATAATACTTTTTTTCGATTTTCGTGGCAAATATTGTTCGGGTACGGTTTTGGGGGTCATTTTGACCCTTTATGGAGACAAATTAAATTCAAAATTGGCAAAAAAAACATAAATACCCCGTTTCGCATTTTTTTCCAAAAAAAACGATGTCAACATGCAAAATGGGACATATATGTTATTTTTAGTCAATTTCGAGCTTAATTTGTTCCCATAAAGAATCAAAATGACCCCCAAAACCTTACCCAATAAATTTTGATGGTAAAAAAATAACGACACGCTAATCGAAATATTTTTCAACACACAAATCGGAGCATTTATGTTATTTTTTTGTCAATTCTGAGCTTTATTTGTGTCCATAAAGGATCAAAATGACCCCCAAAACCTTACCCGATCAATTGATGATTAAAAAATAATGACACGCTAATCTAAATATTTTTCAACACAAAAAACGGAGCATTTAATTTATTTTTTTGTCAATTTCGAGTTTAATTTGTATCCATAAAGGATCAAAATGACCCCCAATAATAATACCAGGGCAATTTTTGCAACGAAAATGAAGAAAAAAAACATTATTGTTATTAATTAAAATAAATAATTAAATTAAACCAATCATATTATGATACATGTCAAGATTTAATCTTAATATATAACGGAGTTAACGACCGTTAGTCATTAATGGCATTTGGTGAATTTTTTAAAAGCTCGATTGCATTGGTGAATTTTGAAAACCATAATGGAATTTGGTGAATTTTTTAAGTACTCAGTGGCATTTAGTGAAATAGCTGTTTTTTAAAAGCTCGATGGCATTTGGTGAATTTTTAAAACCATGATGGCATTTGGTGAATTTTTTAAGTACTTAGTGGCATTTAGTGAAAAATCCGAAAAAAAAGATGACTTCATCATTGCATTTAGGCAGGAATTTTTTTATTGAGAAAGCGACACGTGGACAATGTTGACGTCATCAACTTTTGTTTTAGTAATAGTTAATAGCTAGATATGTATATGTGGCATCATGTCATCATCCATGTGTTACTATGTAATAGATTTCATTGTGACATGGAGTGACAAATGTCGTCAACATGTCGTCCCCATGAGATTTAATAATATTATAGATTGAAGTTGAAATTAAAAAAGGAATGTAGTATGCTTATTAATTGAATAATAAATAATAAAACAGTATGGAGTAATATAGTATTGAGTAGTGATGGGTGTCATAAATGGCACCCATTTGATGAGAATTTTGGTTGTTTTCTTCCTCTTTTCATAGCTTTCATGCTCAATAAATGCCTAGTTTTATGCATTTGGTCTTGGTTTTACCTTTCCCCTCTTATTTTGTAGCTTTTGTGCATTTTGTTGGGTTTTCTAGTATTTTCTCCTTTATTTGCTCTATTTTCGTGGTTATAGGTATTGTAAGAGGTCCGGGTCTTGATATTGGTGATTTACTAAGGTGGGAGATTCTTTTGGAGCAAGATCATGGCAATTGAAAAGGTCAAGATGCAAGGAAGTGGATTCTCCAAGTTCTAGCTCTTGCGCTCTCAAGTCGTGCTCCCATGAAGATGGGGTGTTGAACTCACTATCAAGTACCTTTTGGGACTGCCACTCTTAGTGTTCATCATCATCATATCGCGTGTCCATTTGAAGACCTTAGCAAATGCACGAAGCCGCGAGAAGATCCAAAGAAACCCATAAGAATGCGGGCGCGCAGCCATGCTGCGCGGGCGTGCATCCTTGCCCGCGCGGCCACGCCTCCCTGGGTATCCGTCTTGCTCGGTTTTTGTTCGCGCCTCCTATATATATCTTTGTAACTAGATTTTTGGGGCAAGTTTTTAGGAAGTTTTCATTTTAGATTTTGATCATAATTTTAGCTTAGTTGAGAGCTTCTCTCTCTAGTTTTAGGGTTAGTTTAGGAGTAGATTTTAGAGAGAGAAAGTAAGGAATTTTAATGGTGAATGAGAGATTGAAGATTCAATGGTGACAATTGTGTTGAAGATCTTCTCTATTAGCAATGAGCATTTCTAACTTAATCTCATTTTATTGCTTTGTTTGATTTCTTATTTGTTTGGTTTGATTTTGATGATTTGATCTTTGATTAGTGTAATTGTTCTTCATATTTTGTTAATTCTTAATTTCTTTAGTTGTTTGTTGATTAGATGATGATGTTAGAGTAGTTGTTTGCTAGGTATTGGGTAAAACTTGTATTATTGATTGATTGTGCTTAATTTGGGGATTGTGTTGATTAATTGTTGAGATTAAATCGATTAATGGATGTTTACATGTGTGTAATTCGATTAGGCCTTGAGAATTATGCTAGATTGCATTGTAGTTTTTAATGATACGGACCATTAATTTAGGAATTGCAATTGCCGATTGAGCTTGTTGACTCTTTTGATTGAGCTTGCTATTAGTCTTCACAACCATTGACTTGCATGTATTTTCGAATTGCTATAATTGTTATGATTACTTGTTGATCCCCGATCCTAGTGTTTTATTTGTTTGGTTCTTCGTTTTGTTAGTTGGTTACACTACTAGAAATAGGCTCATTTTTGACGGAAAAATTCCGTCGGAACCACCCCAAAATCCGTCGGAAAACCCGTTTCCGACTGAATTCCGTCGCAACCGTTTGTCGGAAAACCCTTTGTAGGAAAATTGTCTTCTTCCGACGGAATTTCCGTTGGTTGAAATTTTCGACGGAATTTTCCGTCGAAAGAGGTTTTTCAGCATTAGGAAAATCCCAATTTCGTCGGAAACTGTTTTTAAGAAATTTAAAAAAAAAATACGCCGCGCCACCACCGGCACGGCGTATCACCCACCTCTAACCACCAGCCCCCTAACCCATTTGGCCGTTCCACTACCCACAACCACCAAAACCCTTACCAACCTAAACCTAACCCACACAAATGAGTCTAGATCTACCACCCCACCTAAACAAACCACCCCACCACCCACCAAAAACCACCTCCGCTACCACCAAAACAAACCATCACAACCCAAAAATTAAAAAAAAAAAGAAAAAAATAATAAAATCCCAACCCAACACTCAACACCAACCCAACACCCAGAAACCCGAAAACAAATTGAAAAGAGGACAAAAAAAGTAATAATAAAATCCCAACCCAACACTCAGATCCCAAAAAATTAAAATCCCAATCCAACACCCGGTAACCCAAAAAAAATGAAAACAGGACAAAAAAAAATATAAAAATTCAGAACAAAAAAATTAAGGGAAATTCTCAATGGTACTCGTCACTTTTTTATTATTCTCAATGGTAATCTAGGCCCAACCTTCATTGGCACCGGCGTATCAGTTCTAGAACCTTCCTTGAAAAGCTTAACAACGTCCCTAGGTTTTGACGAAGATCGAACCAGGCTAATGGATTCTCGGTTCGAAGAAATGTTCTTCGCTGCCATAACTAGTGATTTTGAGCAATCGAATTGAGGACCTAAGAGAATAGCAGCGCCATCATCTTTAGCCCTAGAAATTGATTCTTTAATGTTATTCAAATTGCAATCGAAATCCATTGCCATTGATTCAAATTGCATGTTGCAACTTTAATCAACCTTATAATTTATCAAATTTCTGCAGAAATTTGATGTTTAGGTTGAAATTCAAAAATTTAATTGTTCAAATTGTGGTGATGTTGTTGTTATTTTGTGAGGTTATTGCGGCTTGCGGTGTTGGAAGAAGTGGTGTGTGCGGTTCGGTGGTTGTGCGGGGCGAGTGCAGCAGGTGGGTTGTGGGTGTGAAGGTGTTGTGATTAATTGAGGTTGATGGTGGTCGGAGATGCAAGGTCACAGAGGTGGTAGATGGTGTTAATTGGTGGTTTATTGTTAGAAGGTGGTGCGATGGCTTTGGTTGCGGCTCGCGCCGGAGAAAGGGGGATCGAGGCTGCCTGGTGCCGGAGGGTCTGGGCGTGGGTGGTAGCTGGTGGTTGGCAGACTGTGGTCGTGGCTGGGGGAGAGTGTGGTGGGTGGGTTTTTTTAAAAAAAAAATTTTAAAAATAATTTAAATGTTAAGAAAATAAAGGAAAATCTGATTTCAAGGATATAATAGTAATTTCGTTTTTAGCTAACTATGGTTAGGCTTATAAATTATATATTAATCTAATTAATGTCACCATTGAATTAATAACACAAATAATTGATTACTAAATATAATTTGATTTTTTTATGTTTACCATTGAGAAATATAAAAAGTTTAAGAGCACCATAGAGAATTTCCCAAAAATTAAAAACAAAAGATAAAAAAAATTATAGTCTACTACACTTACCACAATGAATCAACCACAGCAACCAAAATTAGTCTTGAAAAAATTCGACCATGGCAACGCTAGATCTAGCATTTTCATGGTTGAACTTGACCTTTAAACCATAAATTCAATATAAAAAACACGCCGGGGCATTTGAAGGCTAGCTTTGCCAGAATTTCACAGCGAAGAGGAAAGAGAGTAAAAGGAATAGCGAAGGAGAGGAGAAGGAGTAGTGTAGGCGTCGTTCGATGTGCGCCTACGTTAAAGCGTGTGTGAATATGCTTGGCACTCTTAGGAAGTGAGAATTGACGTATACGATTAGGGACAATGAAAGTAGGGATTCGCCAATTAATTATTTTATATTATTTACACAATTATTTTTATTCCTTAAACCAAGCAAAAATCTTCCTAAATACTACTAATGGAATCCTCAATATTTTCGGCCTTCTTATATTATTTTGGGGGAAATTATTTTGGTAAATTGTATTTTTAATTATCTCCCAAAATCTCTTATTTTCCTTAATTTTAATTCTCCATCTTTTTAATATTTAATCATCATATTTTCTTTCCATAATTATTCCCACATTCTCTTTCCATATTTCTTGCATGAGCTAGCCTATAAATACCCCTTCATACCTCTCATATTCTTCACACCAATTCTCTTCTTTTCTTCTCCTCAATTTTACACAAATCATCCCTTTTATCTTTGAAGCCAATTTTTGGGAAATTCTGGTCATTGTTGGGGTATTGACGTTTCACAAAATATTGTTCCTATCAAAAAATCATTGAGATTAGTCTCAAGAATCACCTAATTCGGAGTTATATTGAAGGAGTTATGGCCTCTACAAGTTCTGCCTATTCTTTCCAATGAAAATTCAATTCTCTTTAAACCTATTCCTTTATCTTCTTCATGGTTAGTTTTCCAAAATACAAATACCTATTTCAAATCTTTAATTTTATATTAAAGTATTATTTTAAAAGAGTTTTATAGTCCATGCACATTAGATTTCAGTTTATGTTGTGATAACCTTATGGTTATGTTATTTGCAAGGTGTATTCGTGATTGAACTTTGAAAGTGCAAAGTGTTGATTGATATTCGAAATCAAGATTCTTGAGGTTATTTTTTTGTGGTTTTTCTAGAAAGGATCAAGGTACGTTTAGGTGACTAGATACCTTTGAAAGTGATTGGTTTGAATAACGTGTTTTACATGATTTGATTGGTGATTAAAATAAATTGATTTGAATTATGATTTTGAAATAAATTATGTTTGAAGGTATTGATTTTAATAAAAGTATTTTGAATGATTGATTTTTAAATCATGTTTTGAATGGTTTGGATTAGTTATCGTGTTTAAGTAAAGGAATTGATTTTAAAAGGTTTGTTGAATTAAATAAAGATTTTTCCAGGAAGAGTTGTTGATTTTGAAAAGTATTAATATCAGATTTTATCCTCAAGTATTTATTTACAAGGTTTGATTTTGAAAGCATGTGAAATTATTAAAAAGGAGTTTGAATTATATTGGAATTATTGGATATTAAAAGGATTTATTGAACCATTGAATTATTATTATTAATGCTTTATAAGCATGTTAGTAATCCCACTATGCGGATTTGGTTTATTGATAAGGCCTTGGACTTTGTATGACCGGATCTTTCCTCAAGAATAGCCTTGTAATATAAGGAGACTAGCTTGGGGGTGTGCACACTTGGGTGAGGAATTGGATTAAAAGGAATTGGTTCTTAATATAGGAATTGGTTTTATTAACTATTAGTTTGAATATTGAATCATTAGAATCGGTTTTGGAATAATGAGTTTGAATTTATTGGATTAATTATTGGAATTGGTTTTAAAAGCATGTTTGCAAATAAATTGAGTTTACACTATCTTGCACTTATTGTACTTAGCATAATTTGCTAATCCGTATTTCTTTTTTGTTTTGGTTTGCCCTATTTACCGTAATGGTAAGCAGTGTTGACTATTTTCAGGTGGAGTCATGAATGAGCATATGGGAGTCCCGGGATTTGCTTCACCTAGTTTAGGAATGTTGGTCTTGTCTTTACTTTGAGTACTCATAACAATGTTACTATTTTTAAAAGTTTTAATAAAAGAAAGTTGAGTTCCCGCTGCAAGTTTTGTTGTTGAGTTAAGTATTTTGAGTAGCCTTGCGTAATCACGGCGGTAATACGCCTAAGTCTATCTCTATGGTATATTTATACATATTATACTAGTATTTCCGTAGATGGAGATTTGGGGGTGTTACATCATGTTGGTACAGTAATAGCATAAGTAAAGCTTGGTTCGTGCAGGCGGATGCACGATCCGCATGGTGCATCCGCTCCAAAATACAAAAAGGAGGAATGTACATGCAGGTATATACTAATGTACACGGGCATATAAAAGAACATAGTGTTCATTTATAATGTACATGGACATATACATAAAAAAACAGAGTGTTCATTTATAATGTACATGGACATATACATAAAAAAAACAGAGTGTTCATTTATAATGTACATGAGATTTTTGTGCAACAATTTTGTATATATTTTTTTCAGAAATTTTGTATAAGGAAATAAATAAATAGTATTATAATTATTTTTTTTACCATACATTGAATACAAATCATTTCATTTTTTTTATTTTACCAAAAGTTCACTTTCTCTCTCCAAAAAAAACTTTAAACCCATTTAAATTCCTCTAACCCCAAGCAAAATTTCAAGAAATTCGAAATTTTGAGTCCAAATTTGTTCAAGATGACATATAAAAACGAAAGGTAAGACCAAATTCATCATGTTTATTTGACATTCATACTTGTTTGTTTTGAGTTTGAGTGTTTGTTTTTTTATAAATTTGATTGAAAATTGTAATATTTGATTTTATTGGGAATTAATATGT
Source organism: Chenopodium quinoa (assembly GCF_001683475.1). Lineage (NCBI taxonomy): Eukaryota > Viridiplantae > Streptophyta > Magnoliopsida > Caryophyllales > Amaranthaceae > Chenopodium > Chenopodium quinoa. Next base: position 2,056,578 of record NW_018744813.1, on the reverse strand, counting down.
GATTATGATGTAATTTTGTTGTTGCAATGAGTTATAAAATTAAGTTATTGAAGAAGATTGACCGATTAATACATTTTGGAAGAAGAAAGCAAGCAAATAGACAAATTTAGAAAAAGTTGTAGATCCAAATAGCACAATGTACATTAAAATACAATAAAATGTTTCTTTTCCATATACTTACATGATCCAAATTATACAATACACATTAAACATGTAACCAACCTTATAACATATATGTTTATTAGAATATAATACAATGTACATTATAATACAGTAAAATGTACTTTTTCATATACATACATGATCATTTTACCAAATGTACATTTACTATATGAATAATGTTCCTTAATATTATCATGTTCTTTATTAATATTGCAAATGTTCTTAGATTTACAAAAAAAAATAAAAAAAAAATAAAAAAAAAATGGATGTTCTTTATAAAATAGTTACGTAGTATATGTTCCTTACAAAACAAATATATGTTCTTTACTGACTAAATGTTCATTCCGCCTTGTTTTTTTTAAAGAAAACCGGATGCACCAAGCATGGTGCATCCGCCTCCATAAAAAAAATTTCATGCCAACATGAGGTCTAAAAGTATTACCAGTGTTTTTTCCCATTCATGACTACGATAATTCTTGATGTGGACTTTTTTTGTTTTTCCCTTGAAGTTTAAGGCTCTAATCTTGTAAAAATTGGGGGGGGGGGGGTGCGCTTTGAGGATGAAAATTCCCTTACCTTATCTACTCTTAACATTTATGGGCTTTTTAAAAAAAATAAAACTAAATACATGGCCCATAAATATTAAAAACAAAACCGTGAAAGTTCAAACTTGATTTGAGTAGAGTTGTCAATTTTTAACACGACCAATACAGGCACGCCACAAACACAAAGATACCTAGTTTACATGATGTTGATACAACACAACTCCAACCTAAATGCAACCTGTTTTGGGTGTTTTTGTCCTTTGGGAGAGTTATAGCTCAGAGACTGGTTGCGCGCGGCCTGTACCTGCAAAACAACGGAGACTCCGGGTGGTTGGAGCTCCGCCTCCGACGATCAATTTAGTACTTGAAGAATAACAGGAGAAAGTGCGGAAAAAGAGGTGAGATCTTCTCGGATTCCGAGATTAGGTGATTCTCTGATGTAAGAGAATGTAGGGTATGCTGTAATAATGGTAGATGTCCCAAATTTGGGGGAAATCTCCCTATTTATAGGGTCTCGGGTAAATGTGCCCCCGATTATGTCATTCTGATCTAATTATTATGGGTTGCACCATATGGTGGATTTCTCGGGATTTGGGCCGATGAATGTCGCCTTTTCTTCCCAAGTTCAAGGAGAGACATGTGTCAAAAGGAGATTGCCCAATTTGGACCAACCAAAGTACGATACGTGGAAAGACCTGATTGGGCCACATGGCATGGGTAAAATTACCCAAAACATTTGCCCCTCACAGATGTGACGTGGCGCGCCACATGGAATCTGTGACACATGTCACTCCTCCATAGGTGGCAATTCAAAAGGGGTTTTATTTTTTTTTTATTCTTTTTCTGTGAAAAATTTAACTTTTCACATTCCGAGGAAATTACAAAATTACTCTCAAATTTACCCCTCTATAATACTAACTTTACCCTTCTAGTTTTGGACATTTCCAAAACATTATAGAGAGATAAAATCAAAGAGTTTCTAGAGAGAGAGAGTCTGCCTGCCGTCTGTATGTGAACACAAACCTTGAATTTCCCCCGCCTGCATCAGCCGGTTATCAACCGCCTGTGCCTCAAGCGAGCAGGATCTTTTTTTGCAGCAACTCAATCGGATCTCGCCGTTTGCCCCCTTTTAGAGACAAACGTAAGGTACCGTTTCTACCCCTCTCAACTCATTTCAATTTTTTAAATTCATTCAATAAATGGACTCATCAGCAACACACAGTCACACACGGCACGACCTAAGTCATTAGTTGTAGGCGTCGCTCGAAGTGCGCCTACGTTAGAGCATGTGTGAATATGCTTGGCAATCATAGGAAGTAGGAATTGACATTACGATTAGGGACAAAGCAAAGTAGGGAGCCGCCAACAAGTTTTTAAGGAACTTGTAAACCGTTCACGGATCATTATAAGGCAACCACGAATAAAGGACAACGATAGGCAACAATGATTGACCCGTGAAGGATACACCCCGTTCATAATCCATGAGATTACTAACTCCATATGGTTCGGAACCACGAAAGGAGGATCGAGGATGATGGTACGAAGTGAGTCATGGAGTCACATTCGCCCGTATTGGCCTCTACTCGATTCTTATAGTGAAAAATGATTCATGCGATCTCAAAGGCATACAAACAAAAATTCAATTTGCTCCAAACTATTATTAAGCTAAATTGGTTGAATATTAATGCAACACATAAATTCTAAAACATTGTGATCACTTGAATTAAGCAACAAGATTAAAGAGGAACCTAAACCGGTTGTCCAAATTATCTTATTAGGCGTGATTTTCAATTACATATTCCTTTTCAACATGAAATTTAGTGATCATAAATATAATAAAATAAACATTAATATTGGAAGCAATTTAACAATAATTCTAACAATATAAAATCGTTAGAAAAATAATAGAAATAAAAGGAACATAATATTCTTACTTTGATTCTGTTTGCTTGCATCTATAAAATAATAAACGAGTTAGTAACTTCAAGGAAATAATAATAAAAACAATAATTAAATTAAATTAAATTAAATAGAATTTATGGGGCCAAACCCTAAAACAGTTCTATCTTTCACGCCTTGGCTTAAGGAAAAAACCACGAGTAAAGTATCGACTCCTTGGAGTTCTTGAAGAAGGAATTTTGAAAGAAGAAGGGTAGGCTAGTGTTTAGGCTAGAGCATAGAAGAGAGAAAAATAGAGAATTAATTCATGTCCCGTACATTAGAAATGATGGGGTATTTATAGAAAAAATGTGCTGAGGGAACACACGGAACCCTAAAATGATAAAAACCCTAAAAAAGTATATCGCATCACGACAAAGTGTACCGTGACACGGGAAATCCCACCGTCAGACGGGAAACATTCCCCTGTCACGGTGTACTTTTGTGTGACGCGGGAAATATATGCTGAACGGGAGAGAAAACACGTTAAGGGTTTACGCGAAAAGGACACGAAAACCCCCGTGTCACAGCAGGTGTCCCGTGTCACGAGAAATCCCACCGTCAGACGGGACAATTTCCCGTGACATGATGGACTATTGCTGTGACGCGGGAATTTTTTGTCCGTCTTTCCGTCTAAATTCATTTTTAACCCTAATTTCGTTCAGCATTTTAAGTGTCGATTGGTAATTTCGGGCCATTTTCTGATTTATTATTATTTGGGATAAAATAAGAAAATAAGTAAATAAAATAAATAAAAGGTTTGGGCCAAAATAAATAATAAAACAATAAAAAAAAGGTTTGGGCTGAAATTAAAAAATCTATGCTTTGACCAAACATCAAGACTGATCCATGGACTATCCAAAAACTGAATTTAATTAAATACGATTTTTTAAGCACTCTCGGGATTAAATACTGAACCCGACCAATAGTGACGGTGAAAGGTTGTTCATCATCGGGTTTGGTTTTGGGGAGACTTTTTTTAGGTGTCTACAGAAGCCCCCACTTTGACTGAGTTTGTAGAAACGTCAGTTTTGAAAACGATAGTCAAAGTAGCCGATAGGGACGGAGAATGATTTAAGACGTTCTGCCATCCTAAACCACTCTGTATACGCCAATACCTGCAGAAAAATGTTAATTCCACAGATAAAAGAGTAAAAGGATAGAATACGTATATGGCACCAGTGTATCGGTGACAAATGAGTTTGGCAGCTTCCTATGCTTGAAGGAATCCACCGGATGACGTTTGTTGAAACGCTTTCCATGCCTGAGGAAAGCCGACTGATGAATTTGGTAACTTTCTAAGCCTGAAGAAATCTACCAGATGATACTTTCCATGCTTGAGGAAAGCCAACATATGAATTTAGCGATTTTCTATGCTTGAAGAAATCCACCGGATAATACTTTCCATGCTTGAGGAAGTCGACAGATGATGAGATTGCAAGTCTCTGTGTATCGAGAACCTTGCGCCGTGAAATGATGGTGGTTCAATTGTCCCCGAACGTGGGCTGTAGTTGGTTCGCTTTTCCCCGAACGTGGGCTGTAGATGGTCCGCTTGTCCCCGGACGTGGGCTGTAGATGGTCCGCTTGTCCCCGGACGTGGGTTATAAATGGTTCGCTTGTCCCCGAACGTGGGCTGTAGATGGTCCGCTTGTCACGGACGTGGGCTGGTTGTAAATGGTCTGCTTGTCCCCGGACGTGGGCTGTAAATGGTCCGCTTGTCCCTGGACGTGGGCTGCTTGTAAATGGTCCTCTTGTCCCCGGACGTGGGCTGTAAATGGTCCGCTTGTCTCTGGACGTGGGTTGTAGATGGTCTGCTTGTCCCCGGACGTGGGCTGTAGATGGTCTGCTTGTCCCCGGACGTGGGCTGTAGATGGTCCGCTTGTCCTCGGACATGGGCTGTAATTCAGACCTGCAAAATAAAGTCTTCCAGGGGACTCGTATAGACTATGACTGACTTGACCAACTGACTTGACCAAGTTTGACTTGACACGACATGACATAACATGAGTATGACTTGTGATTGTGTATGTATAGTTTGAGTGTGTGTGTGTAGACACAAGTAACCGAAAATGCAAAAGCAAAAATTTTCCATCATTTTTGTCATGAGACGAGTGGAGGTTGTCGACTTTCTCCCGAAAAAGAAAGACGTGAAAAATGAAATTTTATTTTCGAAATTCCCTCGATAAAAATTGAATTTTTATTTTTGAACTTCCCCAAAATAAAATAATGAAAAAGGGAAGAAGTTTTGAACTTCCTCCTTGAGCAAGACGAAATGAATCGTATGGATTGAATTGCTTATCCTGAAAATAATGTATGCATGATGCATGTTCTTAAGCCAGGAGGCTAAGGACAATTACATCATGTGACACGATAGATGAATGAACTTAAGTCATGGAGTTATGCATCATATATGGTGTAAAGAAACGATCTTCAACGTCACTTAGGTCTGGAAGCTAAGCACGTATATAGATGAAGTGATTATGAACGTTGCTTAGGTCAAGGAGCTAAGAACGATATGCTTTGTATTATTACAAATCATTGATATAGAAATGTTACTCAGCACATTATGCGATGCATGAAACAATGAACATTGCTCAGGTCAAGAAGCTAGGCAGGTATACAACGTTTCTTCTGATGAATGTTGTCTTGAAAGATGATGAAGCATGCGAGGTAGGGAAACAATATTTCATGATAAAGGGTTCCTAAGGGAAAGATGATATGGATATGTATGTGTGAAAGAAGTGTGTGAAAGTGATACTAAGGTGAGGCTGCAAAGGTTATGGTGATGGAAATATATGCGTGAAGAGTCAAAGATGATGACTCTTTAGGCTGGGTAAGCTAATGTGATGTGGGTTCAAGCACCCAAGTCTAGCTCTAAATGGGTAGGGATATAGAGATAAGCATTGTATATTCTTTGACTCGATCATGCATAGATATGAATATGAATGTGGACGCACCTCAATGTTAGGTTGCCTACGTATCCGTTAGGAATTAGGCCGAACGTAGCTCTAACCGAACTTTGCACAAGTGTATGTACACCTCAAAGAGGTATTTCAAGGGTTGTAATATGGTTAAGTTGATAGTTTAAAGAAGAAAAGGGTACAAGGCACAAGACCCGAGAGAATCCCCAAGATGTGTAATTGTGAATTTGAAAATTTTGAATTTTACAAGATTATTTTCAACATTTTTTTTTCATTCTTTTGAATCAATGTAGGGAATCTCATATAATGTGGTCCATCATTCACTTAGAATTCATGTTTCTCAGGCACGGTACCAAGCACTCGATAAGAGACGCAATTCGAGATGTGTTCGTATCAAAGACATTGGAACACTTGCCTTTAGACATTGTTTTATTGTTGCTTTGCTATTTTTTTTTATTTGATTTTTTTTTACTTGCTTTTTGAATGTAATACAATTACACATCTTCCAATCCCAGGGTTAAGTGAATGTGGGTTGATGAAATGAAGGCCAAACGTTAGACGAGGCTCAAAATGGTTGATGAAGAAATGAAATGTGATTGAACGGTTAACAGGGAATGATAGGGTTGCAAAGGTGCCTCAAGTCATTGGTATACCTTTGGTTTAGTTAGGTAATTGATTTTTTTTATTTTTTATTTTTTGAGAATGAATGAATGAAAGAAAAATTCTATGATCGAGATGTAAAGGAAATTTGCTCATTTTATTAATGGAAAAGGTGAACGAAACACATGAAACATATAAAAATTCGAAATGGAAAACCTATGTTAGACATGAATGGGGGAATGGAGATGAATGATAAAGAAAGATCTGTTGTTCGCCTTATGTTCATTACTTCTTGCCGCCTGGAGGGACGGGAAGTTTGTTTGCATCCACCAAGTCTTGAATGACGTCCTTCAAATTCCAACATTGCTCCTAGTGTGGCCCCTTCCTTGATGGTACTTGCAATGGGCATTGGGATTCCATTTGGCGCTCCTTTCTTCAGGTTTTGGCTCTGGAAATGGCCACATAGGTGTGATCAAGCCTTGACCGTAAAGGCGATCAAAGGCTGCATCATAAGTCATTCCTAAAGAAGTGTAAGTTCTTTTCTTCTTGGGCAATGGAGCATCAAGAGCTAAAACTTCATTGATATCAACTTGGCTTATATTGTTGGTAGTATTTTCGTGCTTAGAAGACGAAGAAGAAGGATGGTCGTTCTTCTTGCTTTTCCAAGTGTTATTGTTGTTACTACCAGCAGTCTTTATTAGCTCATCCTCGATATTGATGCCGATGTCGTATACAGCTTCAAAAGTGTTCAGTGGAAGAAATTTGAGATGTTCCCTAGATTTATGAGTCAGATTTTGAATAAAGAGACGAACCATCTCTCTTTCTTTGGGAGGATCTACCAAGATTGAAGGTGTTTCCCTCCACCTGTTAAGGTAAGCGGTGAAGCCTTCATTCTCTTTTTGTTTGAGAATGGAGAGTTCACGTTCAGAAGTTTTAGCTTGAATGTTACACTTGTAACAATTCATGAAACTGTCGGTGACATCTTGCCAAGTCGCAGTATGCTTGGCATTTAGGGAATAAAACCATTGTTGGCAAGCATGTTCTAAAGAGAGAGGGAACACCGTAGGGAAGAGTGTTACGTCCAATCCCTTAAGAGCCATGGTTGCAGAGAACGCCTTCAAATGGATTATTGGATTGTCAGTAGGCTTGAACTTTGGAATATCAGCAGTGGAGAACTTTTCAGGGAGTCTGTCCTTCACATCCAAAGGAGTGGGAGGTCGTTCCACATAAGTGAAATCCTCAGAAATCTTACTCATTTGTTTCTTCAATTTGTCAAGGTTGGAAACAGTGACCTTGTTTTGTTCCATGGTAGTGACCCTAGTGGTAAGGGTTTGCATCATGGCAGACAGTGCCTCGATGGATTTGTTGATGTTCTTAATATCTTCTTTAATGTCCATTGAAAGGTGATAAGTAATGTGGAGATGGCAAAGTTCTCTATGAACGCCTATTAGATTTGAGAGATTGTTACGGTAATGACTTGAACCGTATTAATCTATCCCTGTTTCTTGACCAAGTGTTGTGAAATAAAATAATTCACTTAATTGTTTGACTTATTGCTCAAGATAGGAAAGGAAAAAAATAGACATTTGAAAACAGGTGAGAAAACTCCACTCATTTTTTATTATGACGAAAAAAAGGGTGCATGAACCTAGTATACGATCATAAACGACCTGGTGCACGACTCGAGTCGAAACATAAAGAAAGTGTGTGGACTACACTAGACTTGTGAGTGACTAAGTGATGTTATAAGACTCGTGGTATGATCGTATGGCTAGACATGTGAATAATAACCAAAATGACTGACACGAGGACCAAATTAACACGAAAGACTTTAAAAAAGCTGACTAGACTTATTTCAAGGGCACCGTGACACGGAAAACTGTACAATGTCACGGTACAAGCTGTCGTGACGCGGGTTTTTTTTTTATTTTTTAATTTTTTTTTTTTGAAATCCACCGTGTCACAGTGGAAATTGCCGTGACACGGTGAACTTTCTTGCGCCACGGTAAACTTTCCCGTGCCAAGGTGGATGCTGATGTGGCACGAGATTTTTTTTTTTTTTTTTGGTGCTGGAAATCCACCGTGTCACGGTGGAAATTGCCGTGACACGGTGAACTTTCCCGTGACACGGTGGATGCTGACGTGACACGGGAAATTTTGTTTTTTTTTGCTGGAAATCCACCGTGACACGGTGAACTTTCCTGTGCCACGGTGGATGCTGACGTGGAACGAGATTTTTTTTTGTTTTTTTTTCACTAATTACTAAGTGAGTACGGTCCATTGGCAATCGTTAGTCATAAAATAATCCACCATAGACAAAGAAAGATTGTTAAGGTTAGGATCAAAACGACCAAACATAAACACGTAGGCACAATAATGCAAAGAATAGTATGCAACCTAAGGTCAAGTTCTATATTCGACTATGGTCAGGTTTATTTAGTGTCAATAGGGTACCATGGTTAAGATTTTGGACGCGTTAGCAAGGCAGCCTCCCTTGAGGGTGTATGCCAACAGGCGGCTCCGCGAGTTCGTGATGAAATCGAACTCGACTCCATGGTTTGGGTGGATTTAATAACTCGGATGAACCCTTATTGCCATGAGCGTTTTTGGGTTGAAAGAGCTTAAATCCCCCAGAGCTAAGACGCTTGTAGAACACACACATTTTTTCAGAAAAATATAAGTTTAATGTGAGAAGAGAAAATAAGCCACCAGACTGATTTTAGGACTGCCGTGTCACGGCAGATATTCCCGTGCCACGGTACTGCACACCGTAAGATGGTGTACTGCACCGTGACACGGCAGATTCTGCCATGGCACGGCAGTCAGAAAATCTGACTGGTGCCCTGTTTTCCTTCGTACGCAATCAAGTTATTCAGTTTTTCCTAAGTAACAGACCTAAACGCAACGTTAAAACGTCTATGCTTATGCAAAAATGCAAAATTAATTACATGAATATTTTTCTAGAATCTTTCAAGTCTCATCCACTCATCTTAATTAAATACCGATCACTCAAATCGATAAATAACCAAGAATCTCCCCAGTGGAGTCGCCAAATTGTAGGCGTCGCTTCGTTAGAGCATGTGTGAATATGCTTGGCAATCATAGGAAGTGGGAATTGACATTATGTTTAGGGACAAAGCAAAGTAGGGAGCCGCCAACAAGTTTTTAAGGAACTTGTAAACCGTTCACAGATCATTATAAGGTAACCACGAATAAGGGACAACGATAGGCAACAACGATTGACCCGTGAAGGTTAAACTCCATTCATAATCCATGACATTACTAACTACATATGGTTCGGAACCACGAAAGGAGGATCGGGGATGATGGTACGAAGTGAGTCATGAAGTTACATTCGCCCGTATTGGCCTCTACTCGATTCTTATAGTGAAAAATGATTCCTGCGATCTCAAAGGCATAAAAACAAAAATTCAATTTGCTCCAAACTATTATTTAGCTAAATTGGTTGAACATAAATGCAACACATAATTCTAAAACAATGTGATCACTTGAATTAAGCAACAAGATTAAAAAGGAACCTAAACCGTTTGTCCAAATTATCTTATTAGGCGTGATTTTCAATTACATATTCCCTTAAAACATGCAATTTAGTGATCATAAATATAATAAAATAAACGTTAATATTAGAAGCAATTTAACAATAATTCCAACGATATAAAATTGTTAGAAAAATAATAGAAATAAAAGGAACATAATTCTTACTTCGATTGTGTTTGCTTGCAACTACAAAATAATAAACGAGTTAGTAACTTCAAGGAAATAATAAAACAATAATTAAATTAAATTAAATAAAGTAGAGTTGATTTGGGGCCAAACCCTCAAACAGTTCTACCTTTCACGTCTTGGCTTAAGGACAGAACCACGAGTAAAGTATGGACTCCTGGGAGTGCTTGAAGAAGGAATTTTGAAAGTAGAAGGGTAGGCCAGTGTTTAGGCTAGAGCATAGAAGAGATAAATTAGAGAATTAATTGATGCCCCGTACATCAGAAATGAGGGGGTATTTATAGAAAAAATGTGCTGAGGGAACACACGGAACCCTAAAATGATAAAACCCCTAAAAAAGTATACCGCATCACGGCAAAGTGTACTGTGACACGGGAAATCCCACCGTCAGACGGGAAACATTCCCGTGTCACGGTGTACTTTTGTGTGATGCGGGAAATATATGCTGAACGCTAGAGAAAACGCGTTAAGGGTTTACGCGAAAAGGACACAAAAACCCCCGTGTCACGGAAAATCCCATCGTCAGACGGGACAGTTTCTCGTGACACGGTGGACTATTGTCGTGACGCGTTAATTTTTTGTCCGTTTTTTCGTTTAAATTCATTTTTAACCCTAATTTCGTTCATCATTTAAAGTGCCGATTAATAATTTTTGGCCATTTTCTGATTTATTATTATTTGGGATAAAATAAGAAAATAAGTAAATAAAATAAATAAAAGGTTTGGGCCAAAATAAATAATACAATAAAATAAAAAGGTTTGGGCTGAAATTAAAATATCTATGCTTTGACCAAACATCAAGACTGATCCATGGACTATCCAAAATTTGAATTAAATTAAATACGATTTTTTAAGCACTCTCGGGATTAAATACTGAACCCGACCAATAGTAACGGTGAAAGGCTGTTCATCGTCGGGTTTGGTTTAGGGGAGACATTTTTAGGTGTCTACAGTAGTCAGTCGGTCACGTGGGATGGCTGAGTCTAGGACTGGGAGTGCCGGCTCTTGGTGTATGGAGCAATATTATACTCCCCAATTGACCATATATGTGTCTGTGAAGGACACGATGGCTAGAACCAAACAGACGGCCACCAGACAGCGTCGAGGAGACGGTACTTTGGAAGTACCGTAAAGAGAGGTAACCCTAGTTAAGGGGTCTCAGGGTAACAAAGGTTCTGAGGAGTATTCCCCATCTTGCACCCCAAGAACCCCCAGCGATACAATTTTGCATGAGGGTGGAGACGGTGAAGAGACTGTTTCCTTGATGGAAATCGATCAAGTTGACCCTGTACACCGAAACGGGGAAGAGTCCACTTCTGGGTCAGTTGGTGACCAAAGGGACGATGAAGAATCCGCCTCAGGATCAAGCTCTGAGGATGAAAGTGACACTCCCCTCCCTCCGCTTGAGGATAGTGAAGTTGAGGAGAGAAAAAAGTGGTATGATAAAGACGATCCTTTCCAGATTCATGTCTTTGCTAAGGACAGAGACATCATGATAAACGGTATAGAGGGTTTTGTGAAGAAGCTGCCCTTGGGTAAGGATTATACCATCCGGGTGCCGCCTGTGCTAGGCACTATAGCCTAGGAGGATGACCAGTCGAACGCCAACGCCTACTTTGGATGTTATGAGGCGGCGTTTCTGGCAGGTCTCCGCTTTCCTCTTCACCATGCGGTGAGAGCTATTCTTAGGGCTTATGACCTAGGAGTCTGGCAACTCTCACCAAACTCATGGGCCAACATTCTGGGTATGTTTCCGCCTGTGAGATGCAGAACTTGAACCCCAGCTGGCAGGCGTTTACTCATATGCATTACTTGAGTCGCAACCCAGGCGGCTGGAGGGCGTGGTACACACTAACCACCCTTCCAAAGTATCAGATGACGTTGGACAAAGTGTACAAGTACGACGTTTGGAAGACACGGTTTTATTTGTTGTCTGCCCTAACCCATAAAGAGAAGCGGGAGATGCACCGGTACAATAAGAAACCTGACCTTCTTGGTTCGCAAGTACGCTCTCCCCAAAATACCGGGAGATGACTATGACGCAATCATGGAGATCGAGTTTTTTAAGCTCCATCCGGAGAATCTCTCTACCAGGGACGTAATCAAAGTACCTAACAACTGGATTCCGATGTGCGCATGGTTTAAGGACAAGGCATTCTTGTCCGCCTACGGCCTCAGCACCATGTTTCCAAGACGTATGTCTGACTGGCATCCAGCTTAATGCCGCTTGTATTTCTGCTAGTTTATCACAATTTTAATGTTTTTGGTATCTTTTTGCAGAAGAAGGTCTAAACATGGTGGCTGAAGAGAAGACCCCCAAACGGTCCTCTGCTCAGATAAGAAGAGACCTGGCGGAGGCCAAAGTTTCCAAGCTGATGGCAGAGGTAAATTCCCTTTACATCTCTTCATTTTATCAGGCGCTACTAGATGCTAAGCTTTGTTATTGATGTTGCAGGGTGGAGAGCCTCCAAAGTCCTTCACCAAGAACCTCTTCAAGAAAGGCCTAGAGGATGCCCCTACCCCAACCAAACTTGCTAAGTTTGCGAAAGCGACTTCAGGTAAGACGGGCCCAGATGGGTCCTCCGGAAATAATCGCCTCCGCATCGAGGGGAAGAGTGTAACTGTAAGAGGCTTCGGAGTGGGCTTTGATATGGTCCCATCCAGCCTCACTGCGCTTGTGGGTGGAGCAATCCTAGAAGCTTCTGAAGGTAAATTCAATCCCTTCAAATCCCCGCCTGAGTTGGGCTGGCCGTTGCGAGTGAAATCATACTCGCAACAAACTTCTTCGTCAGACAACCAGCATCAATCTGGTGCCGCCTATATGGCTCACTCACCTTTAAAGTATGCTAAAGATCAATCCCTCCCGATGTCCGAATGTCCAGGCGTATGCCTAGGCCATGCTGGCGGCTGTGCATAAGAGAGAGAAGGATGCTACTCCCGGCATTGAGGTGTTCAATGTCGAACGGATCTTGGCGTTGGTGTCTGAGGTACACTTAGCTCTTTTTCTGCAATTAAGCGTAAAGTATCCCGCATGATTGACACCGCTTGCTATTGCAGACCATGCTCAGGGTTGAGGGGCTCATGCGGCCTTATGCCCTATAGGCGTCGCTCGAAGTGCGCCTACGTTAAAGCATGTGTGAATATGCTTGGCACTCATAGGAAGTGGGAATTGACATATACGATTAAGGACAAGGAAAGTAGGGAGCCGCCAACAAATTTTTAAGGAACTTGTAAACCGTTCACGAATCATAAAAGGCAACCACGAATAAGGGACAACGAAGGCAACAATGATTGACCCGTGAAGGTTACACCCCATTCATAATCCATGATATTACTAACTCCATATGGTTCGGAACCACGGAAGGAGGATCGGGGATTGTAGACACCCATTTGTGTCTCCCCAAAACCAAACCCGGTGATGAGTACCTTTCGCGTCGAATCATAATCGAATGAAACGAAAGTGTGGAAAGGTCTAGTGTTGCGGAAAGTTTTATTTCTTTTCTCTTCTCCCTGTTTTGGAAAACTTTATTTTAAGAAAACAGCCAATCCAGTTTGGTTGGTCCATGATATGGGTCTAATAGTGGTGTATTTGGATGGGGCTTGCAAAGACCTTTCCAATGATATATTATAAGCCCAATTCCGATGAATATTGAGGAAGTTATGGCCAATTTACTAAACTGGGCTCGGTTTGAGCTTTATGTACGGCCCAATGATCTAGGGGAGGGCCTAATATGATTTATCATTCCTAATGCAATTAGGAATGGTTTTAGTTTTCTAGAATCTTCTAGAAGGCTCTTTTCATTCCTAATTCGATTAGCATTGATAAGTTGACTTTGTTGACTTTTCAGAGTTTTAATCAAGAACAATTAGCATTTTTCAAAGAAATTATATTATTTTATCTTCCAGTATGGGAAATTTATCAGATTTTTGAAAACGCGTTGAAATCCAGTTTGGCGTCCAACCCCAGGCCTTGGCGACTGGAACCAGGCTTGGCGCCAGGCGCTAGCCATTGGCGCCTGGCGCTAGCCACTGGTGCCTGGCGCCAGCTACCTAGGGTTGGCGCCAACCTTGTTTTGCATCTTCAGACTCTGTTTTGTTAAATTATCTTTTTTGGCTGATTTTCTCTATAAATATCGTATCAAAAACTCCGTTTTCAAGGACGAATTTTCACGATTTCATCAATTCTTATTTCAATTCACCAACTCTCATCAAGATTTTCTTGATTATTCTCTCTCTCTCTCTCTCTCTCTTTTTCTAAACTAGCCTTTTCTCAAATACAAAATTCCGCATTCACAAGATCTAGAAACACCTAGCCATATTCGAAGTTGCCTTCGCCCTAGGCGTGAAAGGTTTTAATTTCTGAGGGTTTGGTCCCAAATCTCTATTTAAATTATTTAATTTAATTGTTTATTATTTTCCTTGAAGTTACTAACGTGTGTATTTTGTTATTAGAAAGAGGTACGAGGCATCCAAGTAAGTACTTTAATTGATTTATTGATATTATGATGTAGAAATCATGTTTATATTGTTATTATGATATTCCTAGTATCATGTCTAGGGTATTTTTAATATTAAATATGATTGTTACGATGCTTCCTATGTTCTTCCTAATATTTATTCATGTTAGTATCATGTTAGGGCTAAAGATTTGATTTTTATTGCTTAGTGACATGCTAGGGTTTGTTATTAATCTTGTTAGTATCATGCCTAGGATCTTGCTATTTTTATTATGCTGTAATATTAACATGAATATGATTATGATTATGATTATTATTATTTTGATGATGATTATTTAATTTATGATTGTAATTGTATTCATGATAATTATTATTGATTACGTTGCTTGATACATTATTTATTCTTTATTGCTTGATCACACCTTTTATGCATGTTTAAAGGGAATTTCGTACTTGTAATCACGCTTAATAAGATAATTAATAATCTTGTTAGGGTTAATTTGATTATAATTCAAGTGATCGCCAATAATAGATTTATTTGTGCATTAATGTTCAACCAACATAGATTAAATAGGTTTAGGGTTAATCTATTGATTGTATGTTAGTCAGAAAGCGCACATGAATACGATCAGAATAAAGTAGAGGCCTATTATTAGGGCAGGTTCAATCTCTTTTAGGTTGGATTTGTACCTTCATCCCCGGACCCTTATTTGGTTCATGACCTTATGGAGTTGACGATCTCTTGGATCGTTAAGGGGTGTCACCTTCACCTCGTGATGGTTTACAAGTTCCATAAAAACTTGTTGGCGACTCTTTTGCTCTATCTTCTTCCCTTTCGGACGCCACCGTACTTTAGTGTATGATCACAGTGGGGTTCGAGCTAGTGGGATTTTTAAAGGCTTGAAATTATTCCCTACAGTTTTTGGCGACTCCACTGGGGAGGATTTCTATTTTAATTCCTGAATTTGTTTCGACAATGATTTAGAATGAGTGGATGAGACTCGAAAAGTTCTAAGTATTTCATGTGCGTAATTTTGATTAACATTATTGTCATATGCATAAAAAGGTTCTCATTGGAAAGACCATCCGTAATGAGTCAAAAATATAGGATTTTACACGTAGGAAATTTGAGAAATGTCTTTCACAACTAGGACTGAAATAACACCACGCGAAACTGGAAGATTTTATCGAGCACAGAAAGCTGCTGAGGCATGTGGGAAGTAGCGTCAGGGGCCAGAGCTTGGCGCCACACTTTTAGCCGTAGCGCCAGACGCCAGTATTCGCGCCAGGCGCTACAGTTAAAAGCTGGCGCCAGTCTCTGATTGTTGGCGCCAATTTCCCCAATACCGAGCCAGAAATATGCGTTCTAATTTCGACCAGTTTTTCGTATTGTTTGCTCGATCCTACTTCCTGATTGAATCTTTTCTCATTTTTCTGAAACCCATATGTGTTCTACATATGGACATAACCCTCTGGGAATTCATGCTCCATCTACCCGATTGAACGCTCTTGGCAACAAAGGGTACATCCGAGATGTTGAATTGACCAAACCATGGAAGTGAGTTTTTTCTAAAACTCGCAGTGTCCCATCCACTCGCGCCAACCCTTCACGGTAAGGCTTCCGCGCGGTGCATCCGGACAATTAACCATGGACCCTCTATTGACTAAACCATATCCCGAACTTTAGAGAACTAGAGCCATGGTTAGGTTGCGAACTCATTGCATCATATTGTGCCTACTTGACTAATTGTGCATTATTTGTTGCGCATATATATTCTATGTTTCTCTTAACCGTTTGTTGATTTGTGTTGAGACTAAAATTAATGACTTAAAGAACTTTGCCTATTTAATTAATTAATTAATTAATTTGAGTCAATAATGACCTAGTACGACTTTAGGCGTACCCCAGTTGACTAATAGTACCAAAAACAGTCCCAGACCAAAGCTCCAATATTGGCGCCAAAGTCTGAGCTGTAGCGCCACGTTATAGTGTTGTTTGGCGCCAATCACCATAATGCGACGCCAGTCCTGTCGCTTGGCCGACAGTTCGGATTATTTGTCGAGTCATCACCTAATGTCTGATTAACTAGTTTGCTAATTAATTCGGTTAATTTCCGCTATCAATAACACCTTGTCGAGTTATTAATCGAGTCTTGGTCACATAGTCTAGCCACATGGTCATAACACGAGTCTTAACGCACCATCTACACTCACTAGTCTTAGCACACACTTTGAGTATATGTCACCATGACCATGTCTTAGGTTCATGCATGAGTCGGTCTTTCCGTCATTTGAGTTGAGGGTACATTCTACTCCTAATTCTTCATACCCCTCCACCTAAATCTTCTTCACATTCTTCAATCTTTCTTCACTTCCTCCATCCATTGCATGTTGAATAAAGATCGAGTCAAATACTTAACAATAAGTATCCCCAAATTCCTTTCCCACAGTACTTGGTCGAGGAGAGAAGGGCGATTAATCAAGGACAATCTCTTTATTCAAGTCTCGCTTTTTGAAAAACCGATTCGTCAAAAGAGGAAGGCTAAGAAGATAATGGAAACTCAAGAAGAAGTCCATGACCTTAAGAATCAACTGGCTACTATGACTGAGACACTGAAACTTCTCGCACTTAGGGTCAATGACCCCGTGAAGCAACAAAAGATGAACCTCATGCAAGAGAGTCTAAGCAAGCTATCTAGTGACTATAAATTTCAGGGCATGAGTTTGCAAGGGGTCTCGCTGGACAAAGAACTTCTTCCGCATAAGTTCAACGCAACTGACATCCCTAAATTCAAGGCAACAGATAACCCTTACTTCCATCTAAGAGCTTTTGAAACTATAATGAGCATTAAGGGTATCGATAAGAAGGTTTTTCCCTCTTTGTTCCCACTATCTCTTGAAACCGTTTGCCAACAATGGTTTTTCTCCCTTGACAAGGAAAAAACCTCTACCTGGGAATCAATAGTGAACGCTTTCGTTGATAGGTACAAGTGTAATATTCAAGTTAAAACCGACCATAGACAACTTGAGATGCTAAGACAAAAAGAGAATGAAGGCTTTACTTCTTTCTTTAATAAGTGGAGGGAAACTTCCACCAAGATGATTGAGGTCCCCACTGAAAAAGAATCCGTGAGGATGTTTATCAAAAATCTCCAAGAAAAGTATTCAAAGAACTTAAAATATCAACATAACTTGAATAATTTCAAGGCCGTCTATGACATAGGTATCGAGATCGAAGATGACCTCGCAAAGAAAAAAGCTAGTAACAATAGCAACCACGGTGGCTAGAAAGTAAAGAAGAGCGACAATCCTTCTTCTTCCGAAAACGCCCACTCTAGTAATAATGTTAGTACCTTTGACCATGATGATGTCTTAGCCATGGACAATCAAGGATCTAAAAGGAAACCCAGGTGAGAGTTCACACCCATTGGAATGACTTACGATGCTGCTTTCGATCGTCTCTATGATCGAGGATTAATAAAACCTATTGGCCCTACTGAGGATCCAACACCAGAAAATCGATCTTCGAAATGGAATCCAAATTCTTATTGCAAGTACCATCGAGGAAACGGTCATACTACTGATGAATGCTGCAGGTTTCAAAACCTCATTCAAGATCTCATAGAGGTAAATAAGATCCCATCGCCTCTACCTAGCGAGAAGACTGGATGATGTCGGAGCAAACAACACAAGACAAGAGGCGAGCTTCAATGACAAGATTTCATGACCTCTTTTTCTATTTCTTTTTCATTTTTTCCTTTCCCCAATAAGTCTAGCATAGGCACCTTTTCTTTTCCATTAGATTATTTTTGTAGTTTTTCTTTTCTTTTCCCTTTTTAATAAAATGAGCATTTATTTCCTTATATATGATCATTCCATTACATTGCATTCAAAAAAAAAAAAAAAAAAAAAAAAAACCATGTCGAATTAAGCACAAGGTATACCAATGATTTAAGGCACCCCTTTGTAGCCACATCATATCTTCTTTCACCTTTCAAATATACATTCTTTTCTCATAGGCCACTTTGAGCCTCGTCTAACGATATACCTCTTTTTTTCAACCTACATCTACCTAACCTTGGGATGGGATGGTGTGTAGCTTGTGCAATTCTAAGCTTGAGTAATTCAAAAGATTAAAATAGCAAGCAAAAATAAATAAAATTGTACGAAAGGGCAAGTGTTCCAATGTCTTTGATATGAAAATATCTTCGATAAGAACACGTCTCAGATTGCGTCTCTTATCGAGTGCTTGGTACCGTGCCTGAGAAACATGAATGCCAAGTGAGTGATAGACCGCATGATCAGGATTGCCCACACTTATAAAAATAAAATAAATGCTAAAGCAAAAAGAGCTAAAAAAAAGAGTAGAAAACTTGAAGCATGAAAATATAAATATTCAAAAGCAAGGTTGCACACCTTGGGGGGCTTATCTAGGGTCTTGAGCCTTTATCCCCTTCTTCTTTAAACCTTTAGCCTAACCACGTTACAACCCTTAGATAGACCTTTTTGAGGTATACACACTTGTGCGAGGTTTGGCTAGAGCTACGTTCGGCCTGATTCCTAACGGATACGTAGGCAACCTCACATCGAGGTGCGGCCGTAATAAACATGCATTCATATTCACATTCACACACTTGCACCATGATCATATCAAGGAATCTCCAATGCTCATCCCTTTTCACTTAGAGCTAGACTTGGGGGCTTAGTCCTTACATCATTAGCTTACCTAGCCTAAGAGTCACCATTATTTGGCTCTTCTAACAATATGTTTTTCCACACACTTAGCTCTTGTGGCCTAGCTTTAGTGTCACTATCACACACTGCACAGATACATGACCAAATATATATCCCTTAGGAACCCTTTGTCATGAAATCTTAACATAACGACGAAGCATGCCTTGTCACATCACTCATCACTCATAATTGTCATTACATAGAAGCATGAAGTACTTAGCCTCCGTGCCTAAGTTATCCAAATACTTTCATCATTGAGTCAACAGTTGAGATAACCTGGGATGGATTAATCCTTGCACCTTGAGAGATAGTATCAAATGACATTTGACTAAGCTCATTCAACATGCATCTTCAGACTTTTGATTTTCTTTTTCACGTCTTTCTTTTTCGGGAGAAAGTCGGTACCCTCCACAAAATTGACGGAAAATTTTTGCTTTTTGCATTTTCGAGTCGCACGATCACATTACAATGCACACACGGGTCACGAGTCACATGTGTCATGTTACTTCGAGTCGAGTCAACCTCGATTCAGTCAAACATATCGAGTCAAGTTTATACCTTGAGTCGTGTCAAGTCGATGAGTCAAGCTACATTAAGCCTTAGGTCACCCCTAAGATAATTAAAGAAATTGGCAAAGTTCTATAGTAAAAAATAAATACAGGTGCAGCAGAACAGGGAAGACCCTACTCCAGCGCCTGGCGCCAGAAATATTTTAGCAACGACAGAGCTCGAAGCCTCTCAGAAAGGTGATTTCGACTTCATACAGCAATTTCGGGTTCCTTGGTACGCCAGTTAGCCCCTATAAGCAATTTGACATGATTAAGTAGTCAGTTTGATTACAATTGCAATAAGTGATCGACCTAATGAAAGATCGTCTCACTTAGCTTAAAGCGCCTAATCACGGAGACACCAACATACTGGTTTTAGCGGAATAAAGTTCAGGCGAGCTATAGAGATCGACAAACGTTGGTCTTCGGAAATTTTTCTTCAGAACATTATCGCAAGAAACATTCAAGAACCGAAGCTCCTTTGTTTAGAGACGCGTGAACATTTCCATCAAAAGCTCTTTTGCTCCAGAGACGCGTGGGCATTTCATCAAAGTTCTTTTGTTCAGAGACGCGTAAACATTTCATTCAAGCTCTTTTGTTCAGAGACGCGTGGACAATCCTTTTCAAGCTCTTTTGTTCAGAGACGCGTGGACAATCCTTTTTAAGCTCTTTTGTTCAGAGACGCGTGGACAATCCTTTTTAAGCTCTTTTGTTCAGAGACGCGTGGACATTTCCTACAAGCTCTTTTGCTCAGAGATGCGTGGGCATCCTATTATCAAGCTCTTTGTTCAAAGACGCGTGGACACATCATTCAGAAGATCATATCAAAAAGAAGCTCTTTGTTCAGAGATGAGTGAACATCGAAACAGCAAGGTGGCGTTCCCTAGATTGTGGAGAGTTGTCACAAACAACTGAGGATTGTTTCAAGAGAAGCAATCTTCGATAGTGTTCCCTTGGACGTGGAATGTTATCAATGCGGATGAGGATTGTTTCAAGAGAAGCAATCTTCAGTAGTATTCCCTAGGATGTTAAAAATTTTCTCATTACGGAGGAGGATAGTTTCAGGCAAAGCAATCTTCTAATTTGGAAGCAGTTACAGGTGTAGCGGTTTTCAAGCGGGATGGCATTCTCTAGCTTGCAGGAGGTCATCAAAACAATCGGTTACTTTCAGAGACGTGTGCCCGACGGTGCAAGATACGCGTTTCTTAACTATTTTATTTGTTTAACTAATGCTAGTTTTGCAGGTATCGGCGTTACAAGATTGATTTAGCATCGCAGAACGTTCTAAATCATTCTCCGTCCCTATCGTTACTTTGACTTTCGTTTTCGAAACTTGCGTTTCTCCAAACTCAGTCAAAGTGGGGGCTTCTGTAGACACCCATTTGTCTCTCCCCAAAACCAAACCCGGTGATGAGTACCTTTCGCATCGAATCATAATCGAATGAAACGAAAGTGTGGAAAGGTCTAGTGTTGCGGAAAGTTTTATTTCTTTTCTCTTCTCCCTGTTTTGGAAAACTTTATTTTAAGAAAACAGCCAATCCAGTTTGGTTGGTCCATGATATGGGTCCAATAGTGGTGTAGTTGGATGGGGCTTGCAAAGAACTTTCCAACGATATATTATAAGCCCAATTCCGATGAATATTGAGGAAGTTATGGCCAATTAACTAAACTGGGCTCGGTTTGAGCTTTATGTACGGCCCAATGATCTAGGGGAGGGCCTAATATGATTTATCATTCCTAATGCAATTAGGAATGGTTTTAGTCTTCTAGAATCTTGTAGAAGGTTCTTTTCATTCCTAATTCGAATAGCATTGATAAGTTGACTTTGTTGACTTTTCAGAGTTTTAATCAAGATCAATTAGCATTTTTCGAAGAAATTATATTATTTTATCTTCAAGTACGGGAAATTTATCAGATTTTCGAAAACGCGTTGAAATCCAGTTTGGCGACCAACCCCAGGCCTTGGCGCCTGGAACCAGGCTTGGCGCCAGGCGCTAGCCACTGGTGCCTAGCGCCAGCTAGCCAAGGTTGGCAGCCAAACTTGTTTTGCATCTTCAGACTCTGTTTTGTTAAATTATCTTTTTTTGCTGATTTTCTCTATAAATATCGTATCAAAAACTCTATTTTCAAGGACGAATTTTCACGATTTCATCAATTCTTATTTCAATTCACCAACTCTCATCAAGATTTTCTTGATTATTCTCTCTCTCTCTCTCTCTTTCTAAACTAGCCTTTTCTCAAATACAAAATTCTGCATTCACAAGATCTAGAAACACCTAGCCATATTCGAAGTTGCCTTCGCCCTAGGCGTGAAAGGTTTTAATTTCTGAGGGTTTGGTCCCAAATCTCTATTTAAATTATTTAATTTAATTGTTTATTATTTTCCTTGAAGTTACTAACGTGTGTATTTTGTTATTAGAAAGAGGTACGAGGCATCCAAGTAAGTACTTTAATTGATTTATTGATATTATGATGTAGAAATCATGTTTATATTGTTATTATGATATTCCTAGTATCATGTCTAAGGTATTTTTAATATTAAATATGATTGTTACGATGCTTCCTATGTTCTTCCTAATATTTATTCATGTTAGTATCATGTTAGGGCTAAAGATTTGATTTTTATTGCTTAGTGAAATGCTAGGGTTTGTTATTAATCTTGTTAGTATCATGCCTAGGATCTTGCTATTTTTACTATGCTTTAATATTAACATGAATATGATTATGATTATGATTATTATTATTTTGATGATGATTATTTTATTTATGATTGTAATTTTATTCATGATAATTATTATTGATTATGTTGCTTGATACATTATTTATTCTTTATTGCTTGATCACACCTTTTATGCATGTT
This sequence comes from Chenopodium quinoa, assembly GCF_001683475.1. Lineage (NCBI taxonomy): Eukaryota > Viridiplantae > Streptophyta > Magnoliopsida > Caryophyllales > Amaranthaceae > Chenopodium > Chenopodium quinoa. Next base: position 2,034,070 of record NW_018744813.1, on the reverse strand, counting down.
TAAAGGGAATTTCGTACTTGTAATCACGCTTAATAAGATAATTAATAATCTTGTTAGGGTTAATTTGATTATAATTCAAGTGATCGCCAATAATAGATTTATTTGTGCTTTAATGTTCAACCAACATAGATTAAACAGGTTTAGGGTTAATCTATTGATTGTATGTTAGTCAGAAAGCGCACATGAATACGATCAGAATAAAGTAGAGGCCTATTATTAGGGCAGGTTCAATCTCTTTTAGGTTGGATTTGTACCTTCATCCCCGGACCCTTATTTGGTTCATGACCTTATGGAGTTGACGATCTCTTGGATCGTTAAGGGGTGTCACCTTCACCTCGTGATGGTTTACAAGTTCCTTAAAAACTTGTTGGCGACTCTTTTGCTCTATCTTCTTCCCTTTTAGACGCCACCGTACTTTAGTGTATGATCACAGTGGGGTTCGAGCTAGTGGGATTTTTAAAGGCTTGAAATTATTCCCTACAGGGATGATGGTACGAAGTGAGTCATGGAGTCACATTCGCCCGTATTGGCCTCTACTCGATTCTTATAGTGAAAAGTGATTCCTGCGATCTCAAAGGCATACAAACAGAGATTCGATTTTCTCCAATCTATTATTAAGATAAATTGGTTTAATATTAATGCAACACATAATTCTAAAATATTTGTGATCACTTGAATTAAACAACAAGATTAAAATGAACCTAAACCGGTCGTCCAAATTATCTTATTAGGCGTGATTTTCAATTACATATTCCCTTTAAACATCCAATATGGTGATCATAAATAATAGAATACACATTAATATTGGAAGCAATTTAACAAAAATTCTAATAATATAAAATCGTTAGAAAAATAATAGAAATAAAAGGAACATAATTCTTACTTTGATTCTGTTTGCTTGCAATTATAAAATAATAAACGAGTTAGTAACTTCAAGGAAATAATAATAAAAACAATAATTAAATTAAATTAAATTAAATAGAATTGATTTGGGGCCAAACCCTCAAACAGTTCTACCTTTCACGCCTTGGCTTAAGGATAGAACCACGAGTAAGGTATGGACTCCTTGGAGTACTTGAAGAAGGAATTTTAAAAGAAGAAGGGTAGGCTAGTGTTTAGGCTAGAATATAGAAGAGAGAAAAATAGAGAATTAATTCATGCCCCGCACATCAGAATTGAGCGGGTATTTATAGAAAAAAATGTGCTGAGGGTACACACGGAACCCTAAAATGATAAAAACCCTAAAAAAAGTATACCGCGTCACGGTAAAGTGTACCGTGACAGGGGAAATCCCACCGTCAGACGAGAAACATTCCCGTGACGCGGTGAAAAGTTGTGTGACACGGGAAATATTTTAGGGTACGGGGAATAAAACGCGTGAAGGGTTTACGCAGAACGGACACGGAAACTCCCGTGTCACAGCAGGTTTCCCGTGTCACGGGAAATCCCACCGTCAGACAGGACATTTTCCCGTGACACGGTGCACTATAGTCGTGACGTGGGAATTTTTTGTCCGTTTTTTCCGTCTAAATTCATTTTTAACCCTAATTTCGTTCAGCATTTTAAGTGTCGATTGATAATTCAGGCCATTTCTGATTTATTATTATTTGGGATAAAATAAGAAAATAAGTAAATAAAATAAATAAAAGGTTTGGGCCAAAATAAATAATAAAACAATAAAATAAAAAAGGTTTGGGCTGAAATTAAAAAATCTATGCTTTGACCAAACATCAAGACTGATCCATGGACTATCCAAAAATTAAATTAAATTAAATTAAATACGATTTTTTAAGCACTCTCGAGATTAAATACTGAACCCGACCAATAGTGACGGTGAAAGGTTGTTCATCATCGGGTTTGGTTTTGGGGAGACATTTTTAGGTGTCTATATGCCCGGAAGAGGGAGGAGGTAAAAAGAGCCATTAAATTTGCTAGGGATTCTCAAGATGTTGCTGAATATGAGTGTACAATTAGTGAACTTGAAACTAAAGCCGTCTTGATGTAATAGGCGGAGGAGGTTAAGGGTCTCAAGCAGGCTCTGATGGAGGCTAAGGAGAAAACCAGTACGGCTGAGACCAAACTCAAGAAGGTGGAGGAAGACCTCCTGACCTTGCAGGGTGTCTCCAAAGAGAATGTTGACCTCAAGGCGGAGGTTGAGAAGCTGAAGCAGGACGCGGAGCAGGTCCATAAAAACCTCAAGGCAACCATTGAGGCAGCTGAGGAGCGGGTGATCGTCGAGAACGAGGAGGATTCCGACACCCGGAGGAAAATCGCCTGGGTTGCCCTTTATCCTGACAAAGACTACCGCCTGTGGTCTCTGGCTTTTCAGTATGTCGAGATTGTAGTCTATTTAAGAGAGAAGGGTGAGCCGGAGCCTGAATCCTTCTCCGCTTGGATGAACAAAGAGTTCGCCGAGCCTCCCAGAGACCAGCTTGGGGAAGGGGAAGCCATCGATGTCCCTTCTGACGGGGAAAACCCCAAGGAGGACCAGTCGGCTACCAACGAAGGGGCTCAGCATCCGAAGAACCAAGCAGGCCTCCCTCAGCCATGATTTTAGCGGCAGTATGCCATTTTATGATTTTATCTTTCCGGCCTGTGTGCCGAGTTTTTATGTTCTTTATCGACTATGGAATCGGTTAACAATTTAATTTCTCTTCTTCCAATGTGATCCGATAACAATATTTATCCGGATTTTTGCCGGTTTTGAATGGAAGTGTCGACTAAGTCGACTTTATGAAATTTATTTTGTCTCGATTTATGCATATATATATTCTGCATTTTAAAAAAAATTGCCTATCTTTTTAAAGCATGCCGCGATTTCAGACAGTAGGACTGTATACCGGCTATTTTTGCCCCTAACGGCTGTGTGATTGGTTTCGGTCCATGTATGATTGATTGACTTTGGAATGTTTGATACTTTAAAGAGTATGAAATGTTCTTAAGTCAATCAATCATAGTAGTGATTGCCCCAAACCAAGTGCACAGCCGGCATCCAACAGCCGTTATACCCAATCCGAGCATCCTCATAGGATTCTTTGCTAGCCAAACGGACGACAACCATTGGCCGGTCATTAACACAGGGGGCATTGTACGCCTATCTGATATCCTTTAGACAACTGAAAGGCCGTCTAGAGTACCTTCAATCACTTGCCCTATTGGGGCAATTGGTATTTCATTGCTAGCCAAACGGAATGCTTCCGCCAGACCGTCTATGGAACTAGAGACACGTTGTTCGCCTGTTTGTCGAGTCTCAAACAGCATAGAGGCCGTCTGGGACATTCTCAATCCTTTGCACCTTAATCGCCTACCCCATTGAAGCAGCTGGCACAACTTGTTCAATAGTCCAACAGAGAATTTCGGTATTTGCTGGCTCATGTCTCTTGACATCCGGCTCCTAAACTTGATCATTCTTTTAGACTATTTTGGTCAGACAGGTATGAGTTAACAATTCGGTCATTCAATCTTTGTCGTCTGCGTATTCTTTTAGAGCAGACAATAGAATGCCCTCTGCGAAGATAACACCCGGAGGGGCGTCGCCAGACGCCTTACTTAAATCGGAGCAGACGAATTTATAAAAACAGTTATGCATCTGGCCATTGGCCTCAATCTTAATTCTAATTTAAGTCACTATGACATTTGACTTAGTTTAATTTCATATTTAAATGTCTTTCTGTGCATTACCCAGACGGAGGTTCTTTTGCAAGCATTATGTTAGCCGCTAAGTTTTAACTTAGCTTATTTAAGTTGTTGTCCGCCTGTATTTTCACAGACAGTAACTCAAATTACCCATGCATACATACAAAGCAATATATTGATATTGAAACAAAAAGCAGCTTTTCATTGATAGGATTTTAATTTACAAAAATTTACAGGCCTCAAAAGTAGTACTCTTTCAAGTTATCTTCGTTCCAAGTTCTAGGCAGCCGCCTGCAGTCTGGAGTTTCCAGACGGTAGGTGTCGTTTCTTATTTCTTCATTAATCCGGTAAGGGTCTTCCCAATTGGGAGTTACCTTCCCTTGCTCATTGTCCCTACCGGTTGCCTCCATCTTTCGTAGCACAAAGTCCCCAACTTTCAAGGGGTCGTTTGTTCACTCTCTTGTTGTAAGCAGGAGTCATTCTCAGACGGTAAATCTCATGACGCAAGGCAGCATTGCCCCTCGCTCCAGGAGCGAGTCGAATGCTAGCCGCATGGCCTCCCTGTTTGTCTCTTCATCATATAACATGACTCGAAGAGTCGGTTCATAATGTTCAATGGGCAAGACGACTTCAGCGCCGTAAACCATGAGAAATGGGGTCTCGCCGGTTGCCCCTTTTTCTGTGGTCCGAGTGGCCCATAGGACATGAATTAATTCTACAGCCCATAAACCACCGGCTCTTTCAAATTTCTTCTTAATACTGTCTGATATGAGTTTGTTGAAGGCTTCAACCTGGCCGCTTGCTTGGGGTCGGGCCGACTGATGCAAAACAGTGTGAGATCCCTTGATCTCCCAACCAAGTTTTGATCTGAGGCGTCTCAAATTGTGGTCCATTATCGAATACCATAGACATAGGTACCCCAAATCGGGTGATAATGTTCTTCCATATGAAGGAGATGACATCCTTTGTCTTGATGCCTTTTACCGCCTTTGCTTCTACCCACTTGGTGAAATAGTCCACAGCCACAAGTATATAGCGTTTCCCACCTGGTGCAGGCGTATACGGACCTAAAATGTCCATGCCCCATTTAGCAAACGGGATCGGGTTGTGGATTGCCGTCAGATCAGTAGCCGGGCGATGGATAAGCTTGCCAAATCGTTGGCACTTGTCACACTTTCTAAAAAATTCCATGGCATCTGACTCCAGAATGGGCCAGAAATAATGCCCCCTGACTCTTACAGCTAGGGATCTGCCGCCTGAGTGAGAGGCGTAGTATCCTGCGTGCAATTCTTTGAGAACTTCTCTCCCCTTTTCTGGGGTAAATCATTTCAATAAGGGCTTCAAAAAACCTACCTTGAAGAGCTCTCTGTCTCTGATCTCAAAGTTCGCTGCACGCTTTTTCAAAACGGCTGCCTCCTGGGGTGAATCAGGGAGTGTGCCATTTATGAGATACGCCCGGATGCCATCCATCCAAGTTGAACTTCGGTCCAGAATTCCAATGGGTTCATCATTATTTCCCAAAAGACTGACCGAGGCGCATCACAAGAGGAAGAGGATGCTAGCTTTGATAGAGCATCCGCCTGATTGTTCTTCGACCGGGGCACTTGACTTAGATAAAATTCTTCAAGTGTCCCCGCTTTAGCTTTGACCGCCTGCAGATACTTGATCATAGTCGGATGGGTGGCTTCAAACACACCATGGTATTGGCAAACGACCAACTAAGAATCAGTGCAGGCGTCAATTTTTGTTGCCCCCGCTGCCTTACACATGCGGATAGCGGCTAGCAGGGCTTTGTATTCTGCCTCATTTTTTGAGGCCTGGAACTTGAACCATAGTGCATACTCATATTTGTCCCCTTCTGGGGATTCACAGAGTATGCCTACACCACAACCGTTCATAGTAGAGCTCCCATCTACATGCACCCTCTAAATCTGATCAAGGTTATCCAAAGCAACCGGCCTTGTCATTTCGACAATGAAGTCGGCAAATGCCTGACCCTTCACTTCCTTTCGCGGTTAGTAGGAGATTTCAAGAGACTGCATTTCACTAGCCCATTTAAAAATTCTTTCGGATGAACCCTGGGTTATCATTGGCCGCTTGAGGGGCTGATCAGTATAGATCACCACCGGATGTGCCAAGAAGTATGGTTTTAACTTCTTAACAGCCATGTAAAGGGCAAGGCCAAATTTTTCAACCATGGGGTACCGAAGCTCGGCATTTCTAAGCACATGGCTAATGAAATAGACTAGGAGCTGATTTTCGTCTCTCTCAGCAAGGAGAACAGCACTGAGGGCATGATCTGAGACGGCTAGATACATGAAGAGCGTCTCCTTTGGCAGAAGGCTAACAAGCCTTGGTAAGGGGTGAAAATGTTCTTTTACTTTCTGAAAGGCTGCCTCAACATCATCCCCCCATTCAAATCTAGTCTTCTTCCTGATTGCCTGGAAGAAATAAAGGCACTTGTCACCTGACCGGCTGAGGAATCTTCCAAGCGCAGCCAGGCAACCGGTAAGCCTGTGAGCTTCCTTAATAGTGCGGGGTGACTTCATGTCAATCACCGCCTGCATCTTCTCGAAGTTAGCCTCTATCCCCATTTGGACAGGAATCCGAGAAACTTTTCAGACTCAACACCAAAAACACACTTTTTGGGATTTAACATGACCTTACGCTGCCTGAGTGTGGTGAAGGTTTCTCGGAGTCAGCAAGGTGATCCGTCTATAGCTTGGATTTGACTGTCATCAATGTACGCCTCTACATTCCTTCCAATCTGATTAATAAAGATTGTATTAATCATCCGTTGGAAAGTAGTCGGCGCATTCTTCAAGCCAAACGGCAACACAATATAACAAAATAACCCCTGATCAGTGACAAAGGTCGTCTTCTCTTGATCTTTTTTCCACAGGGGTATCTGATGGAAACTCGAGTAGGCATCTATAAAACTCATCAAGGCATGGCCGGCTGTAGAATCGACAAGACTGTCAATCTTTGGAAGCGGATAACTGTCCTTCGGGCATGCCTTGTTGAGGTCTATGTAGTCAACACAAATACACAAGATACCATTCGGCTTCTTTACTAGAACAACATTCGCAACCCAATCAGGGAAGTTAAATGGCCGAATGAACCCAGCGTCAAGCAGCTTTTTAACTTCGGCAGCTGCCGCCTGACTTTCTCTCCTCGCCGTGATTTCTTTTCTTTTTTCGGATAGGCTTCTTTTTTAGATCCACAGCGAGTTTGTGGACAGCAAGATCCGGGCTGATGCCTGGCATCTATTCCACTTCAAAGGCAAAGATGTCTTTGAATTCTTTCAGCAGAAGGTGCAGATCTGCACCAAGCATTTTGAAGGCGGTCGTCCCCACCTTAACCGTCCATTCTAGACAATTGTCGTCCAGAAGGATATCAATGTGCTCACCAGCCGGCTAGGGACGGAGATCATCTGACCGTTCCCCGGTCAGTGATTGCTATTTCTTCTCTTTCTTCACCTCCACCAGCTTTTTAGTTTTTCATTTCTTGGCGGCTGCTGGAGGGGGTGAATCAGGATCCTTGATATCGTCAAGGTCTATTGGCTCCTTCAGCTGACTGGCTGCAGAAGCAGTCGGCTTGACGTCTGAGAGATAGCACTCTCTTGCCGTCTTCTGATCCCCATTGAGGGAGCCAACAGTGTCATCATCCCTTTCATATTTGAGGAGCATGAGAGCTGGGATGATGACGGCCTTACACTTGTTCAGAGTGGATCGGCCAAGGATGATATTGTAGGCGGTTAACTCCTTAACCACCAAGAACCGGACGACCATGTGCCGCCCTTGTCCCTTCTCCCCCAGCCAGATTGGAATGTCAATCTGTCTGACTGGGTGCACGACTCCTCCCCAATGCCAACTAATGGGTAGGAGACGTCGCGCAGACCGTCCCGCTTGTAATTTATCCAGGACAGACACTGGTAACTGATGAGGTCAGAAGAGCTACCCGTGTCTATGAGAATCCGGCCAACCAGCTGGTTGGCGACCATGCATTCAATGACGCTTGGGTCGTCATGCGGTCGGCATACCTTGCCTTGATCCTTCTTAGTGATGACGACGTCTGGGAATGTCCCGCTTGAGGACGATTGTCCATCATCGACTGAATGGATCATCCTTTTTAGATGATCCTTGGTGCCCCGGATGGTCGGGCCACCGCTTGCAAATCCGCCTGCTATGGCGTAGACCGGATCCTAATCAGTATCCGAACTACTAGTAGGCTGGACAGTTTTTGATGACTGCCCCTGTAGACACCCAAATGTGTCTCCCCAAAACCAAACCCGGTGATGAGTACCTTTCACGTCGAATCATAATCGAATGAAGTGAAAATGTGGAAAGTCTAGTGTTGCGGATAGTTTTTAATTCTTTTCTTTCTCTCTATTTTGGAAAGTCTAGTGTTGCGGAAAGTCAAAGTGGGGGCTTCTGTAGACACCCAAATGTGTCTCCCCAAAACCAAACCCGGTGATGAGTACCTTTCACGTCGAATAATAATCGAATGAAGTGAAAGTGTGGGAAGTCTAGGGCCAAAGTCCGGTCAATTATTTCACAAATAAAGGATCTTAGAATCACTTAAAATTCAATTAGGATCAATTAATTATTGATAAAGTGTTTTAAAGTTACCAAATGAATGCGTTTATGGTACTTTAATTTTAAATTAAACATAATTATTAAACTTTGTCTTATTTTGACATAGATGGGTAGCCGTAATCACAATGACAACAACGTTTACAACCTTCGACCATTCCTTGAGAAGGATAGGTTGACAGGGGATAACTTTTCCAACTGGGAAAGAATTTTAAGGCTTGTTCTGAAATTTGAAGGTAGAGAGGATGTCATTGACACCCCATTGCCATGACCTCTGCTAGAAAATCCAACTGCGGCAGAGATTAAGAAGCACAAGGAAGCTCATGATAGAGCTATACTTATCACTTGCCTAATGATTGCTACCATAGAGCCTAGTCTTCAAAAGCGTTTTGAGGACCTGGATACCTACTCAATCATGCAAGAACTCAAAGCTTTGTTTAAGCAACAAGCTAGAGTTGAAAGGTATGAGCTCCATCGTGAGATTCTGGATTGTAGGATGGAGAAGGGCACCACAGTTCATGATCATGTTTTCAAAATCATCGGCCTAATTCAAAGTATGGAGAAACTGGGGCACCCATATAGTGATGATTTGGCAACAGACATCATTCTCCATTCACTACCAGAAAGTTTCAACTAGTTTATCATGAATTTTAACATGACTGCCACTACAAAGACTATGAATCAATTGCATGCAATGCTGGTTAGTGCTGAGAAACAAACCCCTAAGGAACCTAAGAAAGAAGTTCTTATGATTCAAAAGGGAAAGGGGTTCAAGAAGAAGGGGAAAAAGGCTAGTGCCAAGAGCAAGGGCAAGCAAGTTGCCAAGGCTCTTGAAAAGCCTAAGACGACTCCAAAGCCCAAGGCTGCAAGTAAAAGTGAATGCTATTACTGCAAGAAGAAGGGGCATTGGAAGCGTAATTGCCAGAAATACCTTGACTTCCTCAAGAAGAATGGAGCATCAACCTTAGGTATTATGTTATAAACATTTTAACTTTCACTTAGGTATGAGATACCAAGTTGCAGTGCTTAACATAGTGATGTTGCACAGGACCTGCAAACAAGTGAAGCTAGCATGGAAATGGAGCTTGAAGGTGCACTAGAAGTATTTGAGTGGCCAGAGATAGCTTCATAGTTTTAAATTTTGATTAGTTTATCATGATTTTAGAACAATTTCCAGTTTTTATGAGACAATATTTCGATTTTCTTGTTTTGAATGCTGAATTTGGTTTACTTGGCTTGGACAAGTGTTGATCCATGACCAAGGTAATAAATTGCCTTCATTTTGCTAGATATGAGTTAACTTTGTTTTATGGAATTGATATAAGTAAATCACAAAAGTAAAAATTTAGATGATTCAAAATACACTTACTTATAACAAGTAAGGTTAGGTCACATTAACCATTTGCACATCCAAAGATATGGATGGACTCTTATTCTTATATGATTATGAATCACTTGAGAATTAGAAGTCATGCTTGATAAAAGTTAAAATGACCAAGTTGCTTTTTAGTAGAAAGGGTAAAAGAAGCTAAAATGACCTTTTGGAACTCATACATATGATGTATGTGAACCAATAAGTTCAAAATTAGCAAAGAGATTTAAATATTTCATTGCTTTTACTAACGATTTAAGTAAATATATCGATAATTACTTAATGAAGTAAAGCTTGGAAACATTGAAATGTTCAAAATAGCAAAATGAAATGTAAAATCAGTTTGAGATGAACAAATTATCACCACAATATCATTGTTGTGATAAATATTTAACTCAAAAGGAATGATCATCTAAAGGAAATTGTTGAATTAATTCACAATTCAGAAACATTACAATTAAAGTGTATGTTTATGAAGAAGGAATCAAAATTTTCTTGCCATTGTTCGATCCAAGATTTAATGATTTACAAATATCGTTTTGAGGATATACATTACAACAACAATTGCGAATATACTAAACAGGAAACTTAACCAAAGCAGAAGAAAAGATGTCATTAGAGTTATGATTTGGAAATGTTCCAAAAGTTATCTTTTCTAAACAAGATTAAGGGTTATGAAATCAATGTAAAATGTTTACAAAGATGACATAATGCACCCTAAATCAGAAAAATAGTTCTTCATGGATTTTCTCATGGAAACTAAGAGGTATTATTCCTACAATCGCGTAGAAACAAAGTGTTTGTTGCTCGCGATAATGTCTTTATAGAAAGAATGCCTTCCTACAAAGCCAAGTGGGAGTAAATTTAAATCTCGATGAGATTCGAGAAGAGCAAAAAATGGATGTGGATAAACACTACATCAGAGACGAATGCGCATGAAATCTGCTAATTTGATAAAACATGTGTCGAAGCAAGCTAATTCCACTAGCGAGGCTTCTATCGTCCCACTAGAATGAAAGGCTTCAAAAAGTTGAAGAGAATAATTCTATTGTCGCTCATACCTATCGTAGGTTACTTAGGATAAAAAAAAACAGTTTGTTGAAATTCTGAGAAAAGATGGATTTTAAAATTTTCTTATTAGAACGGTTAGAATCCATGGCCTACAAGCAAGCTTTGGATAAGTGCCAACTCAGGAAATGGCTTAAAGCCATGAAATCCAGTATGGACTCCATGTTTGTAAAAATGTGTTAGTTCATAATAGTCTTACAAATAAGGTCAAACCTATTAGTTGGGTAAGCCTATTCGGATTATTCTAGTTATGGATATCAAAATCACCTTTATGAAAAGTTCTTTACGGATGGTATGTAAATGATACATCCTAAGAGTTTTGAAATCTAGAAATTCCTAGAAAGTTTTGCATACTTCAGAAATTCACTTATGAATTGAAGTAAGCATCAGGGAGTTGGAACATTCGTTTTGATTAGGCAATCAAACAGTTTGATTTCCTTAATAGAACGAAAAAGGACTCTTGTAGAGACAAGAAGTTTAGTGGGAGTAATTGGTCTTCTTAGTCTAGTATGTAGTTGACATACAATTCATATGAAATGATATATCAATGCTTGAATAAGTCAAGCAGTTGTTAGAAAGATTGTTTCTATATGGTAGACTTAGGAGATGTTGAGTACATATTGGGAATCAAGATCCATGAAGTGAATCTTGAAGGATGATTGGAATAAATCGAGAGACTTATGTTGATAAAGATCTTGACGAATTCATGAAGCAAGACTCTAAGAGAGGATGTCTTCCCATGTTTCATGGTATTACACTCAGTAAAACTCAGTGCCTTCAAAAGCTAATAGAGTTGAGTTGTATGGATAGTGTACCTTATGCTTTTGCAAAAGGTTCATTATATGTGCCATGAAATGTACAAAGCAAGATGTTTCATATGACTTGTGCATGTGTAGCAGGTTTCAAGCAAATTCAGAATAAGCATACGGAGAATTACCAAGAGAAAATCCTTAAGTACTTGAGAAGGACCAAAGGAATATTTCTAGCTATTGTGTTAAAAGGTAATTTAAGCAAGTTATCAAAAGGTTACACGAATGCAAGTTTTAAAACAGGCAAGATGATTCTAGATGGTGATCAAAATTCGTATTTGTGTCTGGATGGAGAAGGACAGTGAGCATGAAGAGTTAAAAGCAGTGCACTGTTGCATACTCAATGTCAGAATATGTGTATTAAACTATAGTAAGATAGATAGAGGAAGTTCGGACTAAAATGTCATGTGACTAACAGGTCACCTTTGCCCAAGAACAAAGGAGCCAGGGTCACATAACAAATCCAAAAACAAAAGGTATGAGATATCACCTCAATTATGAGATCATTGACCAGCGGAAGGTCGTGTTCTGCAAAGTTTTATTATGAGTGAGAAATCACTAAACTCCTTCCACGGACTAAGGCATGAGAGTCATATTAAAGTCTTAGGATTGAAGCAAGTTATGTAATTTAAGTTGTATATGTTTTGAGAAAACATATTACATGAGAAATGCATCAATTTGCAGAATTATGTTTAAAATAGAAATTATTATTTCTCTTATTTAATTATGGTTTTTGAAATTAAATAAAATGTCCAAAATAATTATGAATTAATGGGCTCATCAGGTTGATGATCTGGTGAATTGAAACCCCACAGGTGAACAAAATTCATATATTATTTGAGTTCCTAGTTCGAGATCATTAAAGTGGACATAAATGATTTCAATAAATGAAATAGCATGTAAGATTGATTGGATAGCGCAGATTTATGGGCTATGTATAGGGGCATAGTGATGCTCGGTCAATCACTTGGATATGCATGAATGATGCATAATCGAACTATTGACCTACTTTGAAGTTCAAGTATAGAGCTTTTATATATATTAGTGGATTCCTTTGACATGAGTGGAACATTGATTTCATTCAATGGATGTTGTGACTGTGGTACACTCAAACGTCTAGCCGTAACTGGAGACTATAAAGGGTGTTTCCCGGTTATTTCAGAAGTTGAGTGGGAGTCATGTTACCACAAGATTGGATAGAGTCTACTTATTAATGTGTCATGGCCGCTTGAAGAGGGAGAATTCAGAAAATACGTGGCCGCGTTCAAATGCACTACACTGTAATCATTTGGTTTTGTAATTCTAACTCAGATTTCAAGAAACGATTTGTAGATTAATATGATCTCGACATGTGATGCAATCATATTATCAAATCGACACAAATATTAACTTAAAGAATTTGAATATTGTACCCTTGTCTCAGACAAGTGGGAGATTGAAGGAGTTATGTCTTCGTCGTGTGTAATTACTAGATATATAAATGGATAAAATTATGGAGATAATTAAGTTCGTACTTTTGGATTGTCGTTTTTCCATAGCTAGAGGTACAAACGATCTTTGGACTAGTAAAATAGCCCAAATCCCAATTGGGCGGATCCTATAAGGTCACACAAAGGGGCTAGATCGAGCACTAGAGGACGAGGCCCATCATGGGCCTCATCACTCTAGGTGGCCGGCCATGTAGAGGATTAGAAAATGTTTTGGGCTTCGTGCCCTAGTCTAATTATAATGAGATTATAAATAGACTAGGTGCCTAGGTTTGCAAGGCAAGTAAGCAATTAACTGATCAGTGTGATCAAACCCTAATTAGCAAACACGAAATCCAACCCCTCTCATAGTCCTCTTTCTCACGGTTCTCTCCTCCTCCTCGCCGCACGGTGGTGTCTCGTGTGGTGGTGGTTCGTGCGGTGGTCGATTGTCCATAAAGGTGGTGATCGCGATTTTCCTCAATCACTCAACCAATCTAGTATTAATGGACGGCTCGTTTGAATCTCGTGGACTAAGTAGAGGAGCAACGCTTGGGGCTCTATTCTCTCCCTGATTTTCCTGTCGAATAGCTTCGTGGAATTCATGCGTCAAAGGTATGATTATGTGTCTTGTGTGTTATGCATGTGATCTTGGGATTGGTACTTGATTGAATATGATTCATGTTTTTCCGCTGCGTAGTACCTATAAGTTCCTACAGCGTGGGCATCCTATTTAAGCTCTTTTATTCAGAGACGCGTGGACATATCATCAAAGCTCTTTTTCTCAGAGACGCGTGGGCATCCTATTCAAAAGCTTTTTGTTCAGAGACGCGTGGACATATCATCAAAGCTCTTTTGTTCAGAGACGCGTGGACATATTATCAAAGCTATTTTGTTCAGAGACACATGGGCATATCATTCAAAGCTCTTTGTTCAGAGACGTGTGGACATATTATCAAAGATCTTTTATCATAAAAAAAGCTCTTTTGCTCAGAGACGCGTGGGCACATTATTCAAAATCTCTTTGTTTAGAGACGCGTGAACATATCCAAAAGAACCTCTTTTGTTCAGAGACGAGTGAATAATCCTCAAAAAGAAGCTCTATTGTTCAGAGACGAGTGAACCTCAAAACAGCAAGATGGCGTTCCTTAGCTTGTGGAAGGTTGTCACAACAGCAGCAAATATAGCAACAAATCGGTTACTTCAGAGACGTGTGCTCGACGGTGCAAGATACGCGTTTCTAAACTATTTTATCTGTTTTAACTAATGCTAGTTTGCAGGTATCGGCGTTACAAGAGTGGTTTAGGATTGCAGAACGTTTTGAATCATTCTCCGTCCCTATCGATACTTTGACTATTGTTTTTGAAACTTGCATTTCTCCACACTCAGTCAAAGTGGGGGCTTCTGTAGACACCCAAATATGTCTCCCCAAAACCAAACCCGGTGATGAGTACCTTTCACGTCGAATCATAATCGAATGAAGTGAAAGTATGGAAAGTCTAGTGTTGCGGATAGTTTTTAATTCTTTTCTTTCTCTCTGTTTTTGAAAACCTATTTTAAGAAAACAGCCAATCCATTTTGGTTTGGTCCATAGCAAGGGTCTAATAATATTGTAGTTGGATGGGGCTTGAAAAGAGCTTTCCAACGATATATTATAAGCCCAATTCGGATGAATAATGAGGAAGTTATGGCCAAATTACTAAACCGGGCCCGATTTGATATTTATATGCTGCCCAATGATCTAGAGGAGGGCCTAATATTTATGTATCATTCCTAATGCAATTAGAATTGATTTTAGTCTTCTAGATTCTTCTAGAAGATTCTTTTCATTCCTAATTTAATTAGCATTGATAAGTTGACTTTAGTTGACTTTTTAGAGTTTTAATCAGAATAAAAGAAGTGTTTTTAAGGAAAATACGATTTTGCCCTTCTTTACGGCTTAATTTTATCAAAATTAAGAAAACGCGTGAAGCTGATTTCTAGCGCCTGCCGACAGGATTAGCGCCTGGCGCTAATGCTTGGCGTCTGGCGCTAGCCTTTGCGCCTGGCGCTAATGTCTGGCGTCTAGCGCTAAGTCGTTTTATTCTCTTCGAAACTTTGATTTGTTTTTCTATCCATCTGGCTGATTTTCTCTACAAATAACCTCCTAAAACCTCCGTTTTCGATCATCAATTCTTTAATTTTCTCTTTCATCAACTCTCTCTCATCAATTATAATCAATTCTCTCTAATTCTCTCTTTCACCAATTCTCATCAAGAAATTCTTGATACTCTCTCTCTCTCTCTTTTTTCTAAACTAGCTTTTGCATACAAAATTCCGCATTCACAAGATCTAGAAACACCTAGCCAACTTTGAAGTTGCCTTCGCCCTAGGCGTGAAAGGTTTTAATTTCTGAGGGTTTGGTCCCAAATCTCTATTTCAATTATTTGATTTAATTGTTTGATTTTATTATTTTCCTTTGAAGTTACTAACGTGTGTATTTTGTTATTAGAAAGAGGTACGAGGCATCCAGGTAAGTGTTTTAATTGTTTACATTGTTATTATGATATAGAAATCATGTCTAGGTTGTTATTGTGATTCCTAGTATCATGTTAGGATGCTTGATGTTTTGAATGATAACAATGATTCCTAGTATTATGTTTAGGAAAAAGGTTATAATATCAAATATGCTTATTATGATTCCTGCGATGCTTCATATTTTCTTTCCTAATATTCATGTTAGTATCATGTTAGGGTTAAAGCTTTGATTTTTATTGCTTAGTGACATGCTAGGGTTTGTTATTAATCTTGTTAGTATCATGCCTAGGATCTTGCTAATATTATTATGATTTAACATGATTATTATTATTATTATGATTATTATTATTATGTTGCTTGATGATTATTGTTATTTCTTGATCACACCTTTTATGCATGTTTAAAGGGAATTTGGTACTTGTAATTACGCTTAATAAGATAATTAATAATCTTGTTCAGGGTTAATTTGATTATAATTCAAGTGATCTCCAATAATAGTTTTATTTGTGCATTAATATTCAACCAACATAGATAAACAGGTTTAGGTTAAACCTAATGATTGCATGTTAGTCAGAAAGCGCACATGAATACGATCAGAATAAAGTAGAGCCTATTATTAGGGCAGGTTCAATCTCTTTTAGGTTGGCTTTGTACCTTCATCCCCGAACTACCAATCATGGTTCCAGACCTATTGGAGTTGATAATCTCTAGGATCGTTAAGGGGTGTAACCTTCACCTCGTGAACGGTTTACAAGTTCCTAAAACTTGTTGGCGACTCTTTTGCTCTATCTTCTTTCCCTTTGGACGCCACCGTACTTTAGTGTATAATCACAGTGGGGTTCAAGTTTGGGGTGATGCTTGAAATATTCCCTACAACCCCGAATTTGTCTTAGAAGCCACTTTGTATTTCAAGACATAGGACTTCAGCAAGCCCTTGTCAGCCAGACGGTCCAACGTCCGCTTAAGACTATAGCAGTCGTTGGTGTCATGGCCCACTTGTTGATGGAAACGACAGGATTTATTTTTGTTCCGCGACTGAATGGAACTTTTCATAGGATTCAGCTTCTCGATATTCAGCCGGTCCCTCACCTCTGTAAAGATGGTGTAATAGTCTTTATTGAATTCATACTGCAAAACATACGGTTTGAATTCTTTATTTTTCTTTTTGGACGACTGATCAGGTTCCTCAACTGCCCAAACTTCTTTTCTCTTTTTGCTCTCTTCAACTTTTTGAGCCAGCTGAGAAGATGGACTCTCTTTTTGCCTATCGGACTTCTTTGAGTCTGACTGATGGCTGGAAGAGCAGAGATCGGTAGCTTGAATAAAGATTTCCGCCTCTATCAACGCCTCTTGAAGGGTGAAAACCCTCTTACGAACAAGGTCGAACTTAAAGATCGACCCGTCCTTCAGACCCTTGAAGAAGTCTTTATAGGCTACCTCGTCAGACAGCCCCTAGATTTAAATTCTCACCAGGTTGAACCGCTAGACATAGGAGCGGAGCCCTTCTCTATCTCCCTACCGGATGGTGCTCAAGTCAAGACTTGTCTTTTTGGCAGGGATGTTCATCGAGAAGTTGGAGGCAAACATGAAAGCAAGCTTCCTGAAACTGTCGATGCAACCGGCTGGCAAGTTGCCAAACCATTGTTGGGCGATGCCCTTCAATGTAGCCGGGAAACACCGGCACCAAATAGCGTCCTCCAACCCCTGCATATGCATGAGGTTGGAGTAGGCCATGAGGTGGTCCTCCGGGTTGGTGGTACCATCATAAGCACCTACCAACTCATTCTTAACCTTTGTCGGCTGTGCGGATTTGGTTATCTCCTTGGTGAACGCAGAAGTTTGTTCACAAAGTTTAAGCAGTCTAAGCTGTCAGTCCAAAGGTTGGACATTATATATCGCCTGACCCCCAAAGAGGATCGGCTGCATGAAGTGAGGGGAGTACGGACCGTATACTATAGGAGGTACATATGGTGCATTCCCAATCATATGAGGGCCAGAGTGGACGGTATTACCGCCTGTATGACTCTCATGCAAGGATTGAGTATTCCCTACTGATGTGTTCTTGAAGCTGTCTGGAAAGCTCGATGTAGAAGCCGACTCAGACAGCTACTGACCTCTTCTGCGGGTAATGATTTCCCAAGCGTCAGGAGTTGATTTTTTGTTTCCCTCCGGCTGTTCAAATCGGCGGGGGTTTCTTGTGTTCTTCAGGGGCAGAAGAATCTTGGACCAGTCGAGAGTCCTGGCTGCCTTGTCCTTTGGATGCGGAGTCGGCTGGCTGTCCCTAACCGGCTTCTTCCTTCCTGGAGGAATCTTCTTTGCCGACTGACCCTTGCTTGGGCCAGCCTTACTCTTGGTAATCAGATCCTTGATTTCACCCTTGAAACTAGTAATGAATTTCATGTGTTCGTCCCGGGTGACAGGGGCGGATCCACCTGCCGTACGGGTTTCCCCTTCCGGCTGACCAGGGGGTCGACTTGTACCCGCCTGGCTCTCGCCCCGCTCCAAAGTGTCTCTGGGACGGATGTGTTTGGTGATCAGGGAGCCATCTTTGGCAATGTAGGTTTCTACTTGAGGTTCATCATCCTCTTGGTCAGTAAAGACCTCCGGTTGGTCAACCGGACGGTCAGGAGGTGGTACAGACTCTTGAACTATCTTTGAAGTACTCTCCCCACAAACGGCGCCAAATGTTTTGGGTGTTTTTGTCCATCGGGAGAGTTATAGCACAAAAACTAGTTGCGCGCGGCCTGTACATGCAAAACAGCGGAGACTCCGGGTGGTTGGAGCTCCGCCTCCGACGATCAAGTTAGTACTTGAAGAATCACGGGAGAAAGTGCGGAAATAGAGGTGAGATCTTCTCGGATTTCGAGATCAGCTGATTCTCTGATGTAAGAGAATGTAGGGTATGCTGTAATAATTGTAGATGTCCCAAATTTGGGGGAAATCTCCTTATTATAGGGTCTTTGGTAAATGTGCCCCCGATTAGGTCATTCTGACCTAATTATTATGGGCTGCGCCACATTGCAACTTTCTCGGGATTTGGGCCGATGAATGTCGCCTTTTCTTCCCAAGTTCAAGGAGAGACACGTGTCAAAAGGAGATTGGCCCAATTTAGAACAACCAAAGTATGACACGTGGCAAGACCTGATTGGGCCACGTGGCATGGGTAAAATTTCCCAAAACACAACATGTTTTAAATTTTAATAAACCTTTTAATAGATTTCATGAAAACACTATATTGACACGAAGATCAAACACGACACGACTGTTTGTGAGCATCTAAAAACCAATTAGAGAAAGCTCTTCCTAGTCCAAAGTCCCAACAAGAGTTTGAAGGACATATTAAAACCCAAAAAAAAATGGGCCTTCAAGTTAAATGGCCGTCAAAATACACCACAGGCTTGAACAACAACAGGCCATCTCAAGCCATGGTGGTGTTTGTTGCCATTTACCACCAAAAAAAAACAACTCTTTAATTCTTCGAAGAAATCCGAATTCTGCCGAGGAGAGAGAAAAAGCAGTCGTTGATCACTTTCAGCGAAGATGGAGAAGGAAGAAACGGTGAAATTGATCAGCTCTGAGGGCTTCGAATTCGTCATTGATAGGAAAGCTGCTATGGTTTCTCAATTTCTTCGCAATTTGCTTACTTCTCCAGGTTATTATACATTAATCAATCATAATCAAAATTAGGGGTTTATTTTATTTTTTTTATTATTATTTTTTTTTAATTCTTGTTTTCGATACTGTGAATTTCGTATGATTGTTGCAGATTCGTATTATTGAAGATTTTGATTGATTAGTGTTTTCGGAATTTGTAGGGAATTTTGCTGAAACGGAAAATGGTATTGTGAGATTTCCGGACATCAGTACTACTATATTGGAGAAAATTTGTCAGTATTTCTACTGGTCTCGTCAGTATGCTAGGTAATTTCTTATTTTATAAAGTAATTTATTTTAAGTTGTTTTTTAATTTGATGTTGCAAATTGTATATGATCTTCAGTGTTGTAGAATGAATTTGATTTTTGAGTTCTTTATATTTGCGGGATTGTTTTTGGATGGGAATTGTGGATGACTATAAGGGATAATCACTTTTGGTTCATGTAGCCGACCCCACCAATGGGATTAAGGATTGATTGTTTATTTGATGGAAATTTCTGATTGAAACAAGCTTAAGTGTTTAGAATGCTCGTTTGGTTTATGTCTGTTTGTGTTAAACAATTTGATATAAGACATTTGATTGGTGATATGTATTCTTTTGGAATCGTCTATATCTCATCGATATTTCATGTTTGGCTGGAGCAATTATTACTTGGTAGTCTTGCTTATAGCTCATATGATGACAAAAACACAAATTTTGACAGAAAATTATGGATGCAAAGGTTAAATTGTGTTCATTCTTGAGTGAGATAGCTGATTATGGAAAAAGTAGATTAAATTAGAGGAACTTAAAAAATTGTTATACATTTCTCACTGAGGCTGAAGCGAGCTGTATTGTTTTTTCTTTGTGTGCTTTAGTACCACTTTGTAGTT
Source organism: Chenopodium quinoa (assembly GCF_001683475.1). Taxonomy (NCBI): domain Eukaryota; kingdom Viridiplantae; phylum Streptophyta; class Magnoliopsida; order Caryophyllales; family Amaranthaceae; genus Chenopodium; species Chenopodium quinoa. Next base: position 2,014,079 of record NW_018744813.1, on the reverse strand, counting down.
CGTTTATGTAGACTAAACTGACACTCTCCTTCTTTGCCTCTGTCTGTCTTCTACTACTATTTTTATGTACCTTTATAACCAAAGACCTAGAGATAACAAACACTATTTGTGTTATTTTTACCTTACTATTACATGATCATGATTTATGAATGCTGCTACTATTTCTATCACTCTTGATTGTTAGTTCAGAATACAACAATTTCATTTTGACACTCTGTACTTGTCTGTAGATGGCTGCTGCTCTATCAAATTTATGTAATTTAATCAATAGAAGTTACAAATCTCCCTGTCTTATAATACTTCATATATTGCAAGTAACCCTACATCTCACATCAGATTCTGTTTGAACAGACCATGGACATCTATTTTCTAGGAGCTTCTGACCTTAAAGTCAAGTACATCAAAATTAAAAAATAGAAGTGCTTACTTATTTTATTAATTTATTTGACCTTTTTCCCCTCACAAGAATGGTTTCATTTTGATCATCAAGAGACTGACTAAGTGACAAAAAAGTCATATCTGTTTGGCTGTTGATGTACAGCTAGTGGCAGCCTTTTACGTTTCCTGCCTTCATCCTTCATCATGTTTCATTAAAAAAAAAAGAATCTTTATTTAGAGTTACAAAGCTAAAATACTTCGTGCATTCTGCACAACTGATGTGCAAGAAGCCAGAAACTCCCTATACAAAGAAAAAACCTGATCTAATTTCTCCTACAATGTAATGCAGTCTTGAAGCCCTTTTTTTGAGGGATTACTATTGGGGTGGTGGGTGTCGTTTTCGTCTTACTCATCTTTATAGTTGTGTTCTTAGATATATGCAGGCAAAAACATTTTCTTTTCATTTGATATTTAAGTCATTGATGTGCATCAGATAGCATGAGTTCTTTGACTTTCTTTCTTTTTCTTTCCTTTTTTCCCCTCTTCCTGCTATTGGTGCTGTATGCAATATCATCTATTGCTTAGTTCCCAAGAGCATATCATTAAGAGGATCTGGCTATCTTCTGATATGTGCCTTTGTCGAAACTTTAAGCAAAGCTTGTCTGACCAGTGAATCATCAATTATTTTTCATGTTTGGTTGCAACAAAATATGTGAACTACAATATGAACTCATCTCTTGCTTGATTTCTCTGAGTGATGGAGGTGTTTTCTGGCTGTTTTCCGTGGTGCGTGAGTAAATGAGTCTCTTGCTTTCAGGATGAGCAAAATTAAACTGGAAAACCTGCAATTATGCTGCGATTCTGTGTTAAATTGATATTTACCTTGCAAATTCTGAAGTATGTATTAATAATGTTTAGTTATGAGTGGGCCAGGTTTGCATTGAAACACCAAAACTAGCGATTATAGTTTGGCGGGGGAGAACTTACACCTTCAAATTCTTTTGTTAATTAGTCCCATTTTGCCAGTGTACCTTTCTTTTAGCTTAGAGTCATAGACGCTCCTCATCAAGAAAAGATGCAGAGTTTTTCCTTGTCTTCCAAGTTCGAGATTCATTGAGGTCTCCCTCCCCCCCCCCCCCTTCTCTCTCTCTCTCTCTCTTAAATCCTTCAGGTAAGATTTTGTATGGTCTTTTTTATGTATGTGTAAATGCTTTTTTTTTTTTTTTTTTTTTTTTTTTTTTTTTTTTTTTTGTGTGTAGTGGAAAGGAGACCGAATTCCACATTGAACCTGAACTTACTCTGGATCTGATGATGGCTGCTAATTATCTTCATACATGAGAAGAATCTCCTTCTCTTTCTTATCGTGGCATTCTCTAGTTAATGTGGTAATCGTTTGGAGCTTTCCATATACTTCGTATATTGTTGAACACTACTTATAACAAAGCATCAAACAGGGAGTTTCACCCCCATTCAATGGACTTCTACTAATTGATTATGTCCAGCTTGATTAATTTGGATTTTCTTTTCCACTTTTGTTTAGGGGTGCTCAAGGATGCCTCTTAAGAAGTATGAACTTTCAGAAATTTACTGCTTATCTTCGTGTCTTTGCTGTTAACTCTGGTCCCTGGATCTCTCAGTACAGGGACCTGGTGTAGATTGTGTTGTAGGATTAGGACTGATTGTTAATGACTCACAGAAAGTTCGTCTGGGATACTGAAACTGAAGTATATAACATCTTAATTTAGACTAAGAAGAGAACTTGTATGCTTAATAGACTGGAAGTTATTTATTCTTGTCTGATACTGACTAGGAATTGCTGCTGTTTGCTTATACCTTTCTTCATCCATGCATTATGTAGTCGTTAGTCCTTCAGCCCTATGGCAGGACGGATTTTATGGTAATGGATATTTTACAAAAAGTATTGGGGAATGGACAAATGATTCAATTTTATTGTTTTTGTTTCGTATAATTTAGGGATTAACATTCCTGTGTATGCATGTACAGTTGTGGAACCATCATTGGTCGCTATTGAATGGTTTAGCCTCAGGAATGTTAATTCCCTAATTTTCAGGACTGTTAGTGGGAAATTTTGGACTTGCAATCAAAGGTTGCTTGAGGAAGTAGGGAGTTGCTGCTTTGGCTTAATGTTTGGGTAATGGTACTTGGATAAATTTGGAGAGATTAATGTAAAAAAGCACCAATCTTTTCGTGTTATATGGAGTTTTGTTTGGTATCTCTGCTTTAAGATTTCCTACCCATTTGTCCATTACGCCTAGGGTAATCTAAGGTTATGTTTATTATTTCTTACTATTAATATATTATTTATGATCCTTACAAAGTTTGAATGAATGGTGTTTAAAATTTTCCTTCTATTTTGGATGATGGGGTAGAACCATTGTTCACTATTAAGTTAAGTATAATTAATAGGAAAAAATTGGTTTTAATAATCCTAATTTTGGCCGATTTTATTTAAATAATCTCAACTTTCGATTGTTATGGAATAATTTCAACGTTGGGGTGCATTTTCTTTAGGAAAAATGAAAATTAAAAATCTAACTGTTGCACTTTCTTCCTTTAAAAATCTAACCTTTTGATTATCCTATTAAAAATCCAACCTTTACCCCCTATTTTCATCAAAAGATCCAATTGATTTATAACCTATTAAACAAGCTAATTTTTTTTTCTTCTTATAAATCTCTTTCCTCTTGCTGCCCTTTTCCATGGCTACCTACCACCATAGCCCCACCCACTGCCGCCTTTGATGTAACCAGCCCCACCCATTGCCTCCAACCCATTTCCACAACAATAACAACAGCGACATCAACAACACCAAAACCACCACGCAACGTAGCGGTAGCCGTAAAACAAAACCACTGGCATCAACCACGCATCCCTTGCTCCACCAATTAACAACCGACCACCACTTGCAAATCCCTCCACAATAAATTGCATCTACTGTTGCACCACAACAGCAGCATCGCTCCCTCAAACCCAGTTACCTCCTTATTCGTCACTTATTGTTGCACCTCAGCCGCCACCAAAGCAAGTAGAGCAGTTGCTTCAATCATCTAGAATTCATCCCCTGTTTCCATTTGCACATTCGAAATCACCAAACACCGCAAATCTCCACCACTAATTAGTCATCATCCACATAAATCCACAAATTACAGCAATTTGTGGCGATTACGATGGTGGTGATGGTGAATTTTGTGGGATTTTGTGGGTTTGTAGGTGGTGGGTTTTGTGGGTTTGTAGGTGGTGGGTTTTGGGGGATTTCGTGGCGAGTACGACGGTGGTGATGGTGGTTTGGGTTGTCGGGGAAAGACAGGTGGGGATTGGGTAGGAAGGGGTGGGTTGTTGACGGCTACACAGGGGGGTCATTTAGGTCGTAAAAGGGGAGCTAGGGGATTTGAATTTTTTTTCTTTCAATTGTGTTTTTTTTTTAATTTTAAAAAAATAATAGACCTATTAGAAGCTGACACATGACATATAACTTACAAAAATCAGTCACCAACTGGTATGTATGTTTAGATGATGATATGAGGTAAAGGTTGGGTTTTTATGGAATAACAAAATTGTTGGACTTTTAAGGGAAGAAAGTGCAAAAGTTGGATTTTTAATTTCCATTTTCTTTTTCCTTAAATAGTCCCAAATCGGTCAAAAACTTGTTATACCAGGTTATCTGACATGTGCCAAGTTGTGATTGGTCTATAAAATAATTACAAACAAAATTAAATTAAAACAATATTAAAAAAAAAACCCCGTAGACCCTCCCTTCCCTCACTAGACCATCCAAGCCCCACTACCTCCCTTCCCTTTCCCCCGTCAAAAAAACCTCCCTCCCTTCCCCTTCCCCTTCCCCTTCCCCTAAAACAACCAGCCACCCCTTAGCCCAAAAAACAACCTCCTTTCCTTACTCAAACTTGAAAATCGCCCTCTCCCTTCTCTCACCCTCGAAACTGCCTAGGGGTGTATTTTGGGGTGAGGTGAAGGGATGGGGGAGGTTTGGGGGTAGGGGAAAGGAGGGGTGGGGGTTGTTTAATGGGGTAGGGAAGGGAAAAGGGGGTGGTTTTCGGGGGTGGGGGAAGGTTTTAGGGGTGGCGGTGGTTGTAACACACTAGAAATTCCTTTCTTTCAAAATACTTGTTTTGCCCTGTTTAAAACTTTAAATAGGAATATCTAAGACATTACCGCGCCACCATAAAAACGGTTAAGGAAACTATCAAAGACACAAAGCGGAAGACTAATTTCAAAACCATTCAAAACAAGTCAACTTGAAGAGTCAATCAACGAAAGTAAAGTCAAACAAAGTAAAATAAAATCAACCTACAACTTGGAACCATTGTAGGCCCTTATTAAAACAAAACCGAACTCAAAACCTTTCGTTAGTCACGCATAATAATAAAGCCATAAATAAATAAAGCAATAAACACATCATATATATACTTATAGAAACTAGCATGATTCGCTCTTCACTTATGCCCATTCATGAATATGCTTCATCATTTGAAAAGCTTCTTTCTACTTGTTTCCACTACTCTCCATTAAAAATAGGTCATCATAGGGCCAAGATAAAGACAAGGCCAACAAACACACAAAACACACAATCAACAAAGCTGAGTACATAAGCGTAATTAACACAGTAACATAAAATTTCCTATCAACACACAACTTACCTCGTTGCACCTGTTTTTCAAGCATACAACAACCAATAAAAGTTCTCACTAGACAATACATAATTTATTTAATGTTGACTACGCATCGAACGGGTTTCCCCACTAACCTCCCCAAATAAATTGAGGTTACTGACACGGGAGCTAACCGTGCCAGCATCAATAACCACTCATAGGTGGCGGAATTCCTGCGCATAATAATAATAAAAGGAATGTACAACGTCCTGTACTCCATTAGAAGTTATGATCAAATATAAAGTCACATAACTCCCCCCATATGTTCATACTCAAGGTATATACTTGATGAGTGTCATTTATGGCACTCATAGGGTAATCTTTTAGGATGATTTCGTCTTCCTTTTTATGCTTTCTTATCTTATTTTTGGTCCTTTTTCCTTTAATTCCTTTCTTTCTTTCTTTCCTTGTGTTTTTCGTGTTTTCCTTTTATTTGGTTCTTTTTCCCTTTTATTTCTTTTCGTTGTTTGTTTTTGTAGGTACATAGGATTTGTCTCTGCAAGGGAATCAAGATGGGCTATATTGACTAAGCAAGGAGGAAATAATCGGCTCAGAGAGGGCATGGAGAGGGCATCAAGCCCTGCCAGTCTACCGCGGGCGCAGTACTGAAGGTCGCGGGCGCGGGCTCTTATGCACCAAATTGGCAGATTTCGACCAGGAACTCTCCGCGGTCTGGCCGCGGTCTTGCCGCGGGCGCGGGTAGCTTGGAGAGCCCGCGGCCCTCTGATCACCCTTTGGGAGCAGGGGACTCTCTGCGCTTTTGCCGCGGGCGCAGGTGCTTTTGCCGCGGGCGCGGGTGTTGCCCAGAAAGCCTGCGGAGTTTATAATGGGTTCCGTTCCCATTTTTCCTCGAACGCGGGGTTTATTGGAGAGGGCGCGGGAATCCCGTTTTTCTTCTTTGCCTATAAATACACTTGTAATTCCTTTTTGAAGATAACTTTTAGATAATTTTCATTAGCTTAATTTTAGAGAGAGAAGTTAGAGAGAAGTTCTTGGTATTGGATTTGTATTTCAACATTGGATCAATTGACCTTGGATTTCTTCATTTTCAATCATTAATGTTAGTAAGATTTTCTTCTTCTAGTTCATCTCTTACGTGATTGATTTAGTTTCATCTTTGATTGTTTGTATTGCTTGGATTTGAATTGGATATTGTAGTTGATATTGCTTTCTCTTGATTTTGATTTAGAATGATGATCAATGTTAATTCTAGTGATTTTTTCTTGAGTTACACCATGATTAGTGAGTAGATTAGTTGCTAGGGAGAAGGGGAAGCATGCTTGATTGATAATTTGTGCTAGTTGATGATCTTTGATTGATTGAATTGTTGCAATTAAATTGGTTGACATAGTTTTGCATGTGATTAATTAGATTAGGAATGATCAACCTATAAGATTAATTTAGATTGCATTGCATTTCTTAATGACATGACCGACCTCTTTGAGAATTGCTTTAATTGATTGAGTTTGATTGTGAATTTCCTTGATTAGCCATTCGTAGTGACCCCTAGTTTGGCCTCTAGGAGATAGCTCTTGAATTCTCTTGATTAATACTATTGTTTGTCATTTGCAATGCTTGAATCAAACGAAGAAATTGTCGATTAGCACGCTTATTGAATTAGCATGTGGAACCAATATCCCTAGCATTTAGCTTATTGAATTACTTGATTAGTCTAATTTTGCTATCATAACACCAACCATTTTCTCACTTCAATCTCCGAAATAGCTTGATTTAGGCTAAAGAGAACACCAACTAACTCCTTTGGGTTCAACCCTATACTTACCTATACTTGTTTTAGGTTGGTTTAGGATTTTATAAATAGTGTTTGATTTTGGGATAAGCAATTAACGACTAGTTTATTCCTCTATCAATACGTTCCAAGAGTTTTGGTGTGTAATCTCTTTCACTTTACGTTATTTACATATTATTAAACTTGGAGATGACGCTCAAACCATAATCATTCAATCAACAATAATTATTCAATCAATCAAATATACCAATTTAATTCTTGAATAATTAGTGACCACGTGATATTTAATGTTGAATCCTTTTTAATTCTACCTCGGTGCCAATGACACCTTAAACGCATAGAGCGCCACAAATCCTATCCCTCGGTGTTAAAAACACCTGAAGTGCACTAAGGCACCAACATACAATTTATTTTTCGTGTACACTGACACTTATATAGCTCTTTCCTCATGGTTATAGTATCGATAAAAATTATATGAACAATAATAAAATTCCTTTTCAATATTCCAAACCAAATTAAACATTTAGTTTAATTAAACATGCTCTCTAACAAACCACAAATAAATATGTGGTTCATAAATAAATATTCCAAACTATTATTTTCCATTCAATAATCCATCACAGATAAATCATGTTTCATAATCCAATCTCCAATAACATCCAATTTCCATTCCAAATCTAGCATGAAACTACTTATAATCAATTAAACACATTTAGCATGCTACTACATCAATATAATTATGCTAAGTACTCGAACGTACCTTGTATACGATCTTAAAATCGCCACGACTAATAGAAATCGCTCATTTCAAAGTTTCCTACAATTTAAAATCATTGAAGAGTATTAAAATCCTCTCTACACAAATTTTCAGCAATATATTCTATTATAAAACCCCTCATAATTTAATTAAAATAAGCTGAAGTTATATTTAAAACATCATACTTTAATCCCAATTAATGGGTAATTAAAATTCCTTAAAGAAACTTGATTTTGAATGCTCTATCAAAAATTGCAGCACTATATTTTAATTAAAACTTGTTGTAATTAAGCCTTGAAACACTTTAATCAAAGGTCTAAACCATTATAAATCATAACCCTTCAATAATTTACAAATCAAGAACCTAGAGTTTCAAAAATTGGGGCTTTTTAATCAAAAACATAATCTGAAAATTAATTAGCATAATACTCATAACCAAACATCAAAATCAAATCCTAAAACTCATAATTAACAATTAGATTTATGAATAAATCTATACTTAGTATTTAAAACACAAACCACAAATTTTTCATATGATAACATGGCATCACAATTCACAAGTCACTCATCACCCCATATGCCATATATCATTTCCCTAATTATTTATGTTTAAGTCTTTATGCATTATACAACTTGCAAATTTAAGTAAGAAAATGAAGTGTTTCATTTCCACCATAATAAAATAATGTTTTAATTAATACACATTACATAAACATATAAATTATAATAAAAATTGTCTTTTCAACTCCTAGACTTTAAATATAATTTAAAATAATATGTCATTTTATATCCTACAACCTTCATGTGTATATATCTAATAACTAAATTCCTTCATCTTCTTTCATGGTTCTACCCTCTTTTTTTTTCTTTTAAGTTTTAGAAATGAAACAATCTTCCTACATACGAAAATAATTAACCCAAGAAAAAAACCCGTGCATTAAACGGGCCAAAAAGCTAGTTGGTTTTTTAAAATAAAGATTCAAAACATTTTTTTTCGCAAGCCATGGCAGCCTACAGCCACCAGGCTGTTGCCGGCGCCGGTGGCTGCCTGCTATCGGCGGCGATTGGCTCTGTCAGCTGCTGGTGGTCGGCCGGTGGTGGTGAAGGGGAAGCCGAAAGGAAGAAAAAGGGGAAAGGGAAGGGGAAAAAGAGAAAGAAAAAGAAAGAAAAATAAGAAGAAATGAGAGAGAAGTTTACCTTGGGTTTTCTCCACTCTGGGCAAAGTTTGATTTGCCTCATGTGTTGAATATTGATACCCCTTCTTTACTCCTAATAAAACTTTACTAAAATAAAATTTTCTTTATATTAAACCCCAACTTAATTAAATTAATTAATTAAATAAACCTTCCTTTTATAAATATTTCCAAACTTATTTAAAATAAATAATTAAAATACTTTAAATAAAACAATTCAATTTAATTAAATACTTCTCAAAATACTTATTTTAATTAAAATACGTATAAAAATACGAGATATTACAGTGGTCGGTCGATTTCGGAGCTTGTGGTAGCTAGTTGGTAGGGTTAGGGGAGGACGGGCTGGGTATCTTGTTTTATTTTTTTACCAATTAACTTGCGACATGTGTCATTCATAACAAATATTAAAACTTTTTTCAACAATATAAGTGGGATTATTACTAAATACTCAAAAGTTTGGGTTATTTAAAGAAAATCGGCCAAAGTTGGGATTATTAAAACCAAATTTTCCTAATTAAAATTCCCTCGGTTTTTTATTAGTTAGCCCATTTCATTTAGGCACATTTGCCAATACATATTTTCAAATGTAAATATCTATAATTGCGTATTAACAAAAATATAAAATTTTGATATTTGGAAACTAGTCGTTGAGACGAAGCTTATAAGACCCCACGTGATTATGTTTTTATCTAACACTAAATCACAAAATAAAGTTAAAATAAATTATGTGAATAGTGAACAAAGTCAAAACGTGTAACCTAAAAATAAAAAAACGAAGGTAGTACTAAGTAAAGGTGATGAATGCCTTTTCATGTAACAATACCTAATTTTATGTGAATTGAACTTCCTTTTTTCACCTTGATTGTGGTTTGACCTAACTTAAATCAATTCTTTAACTCTATTTTTATCTCAAATTATTGTTCGATCTTGATCTCATATAAGCTCTTAATCATTCTCTCTCCATCTAATACCCTTTAAATAATATCTTATATACTCAATTTTCATAGGCTATTTACATTATAAAAGAAGAGAAAATGTACATTTTTTGGTGTCCAAACAAATCACTACACATTGATATAATTAGCAGTGTCAAATTTCAAATAAAAATTGTTAAACTACTAAAAACTGAATGACTCAAATGAGAAATGAACCGATTTAAAACCGATTTCTAGAAAACGAAAATCGACCCAAACTTTATTTTAGTAAACCCAAACCGAACCGATCCGAATAATGTTAAACCATATAAGAATTAAACCTGTTGATGAACCGAGCTAGTTCTAAACTGAATTGTAATAGAACTGAATTGAAAAAAATTGAATCGTTGTTAACCCAAAACCGTTTAAACTATTTACGAGCCGAGTTAAATTAAAACTCAATAAAAAATAAACTAAAAAAAAACTAATCGGATGATACTTTTAACTGATCCAAAATTGACTCGTCGGCCAATTAAACCGAACTATTTTAAACCAAATTGGTTTGAAATCGAATCAAAATTTCAAACCATTTTGACAGTGCTAGATATAGTAATTTTTTTTCTAAAAAAAACTATTGACAAATGAAAGGTGAGTTGATAAATGCCAGCATTATACCAAATACGACAATACTTTACTATATCCTCGTTCACCTCCTTTTTGAATAAATCTTTCTCCTCCCTTTTCTCGTCCCTTACTCTTACCAACCACTGACAGAGAATGGTAGTTGTTGAAATATTCCCCCGTTTAAGGAGCTTGATGAAATAAATTTACAATTCCAAATGTTGTACAATTTTTTTTATGATTTAAACATGTGTAGTGTACACTACATGCATGTACCCAATTGTATACATACTAATATAAACTCAAATAGTTAGGAATATTGGGATATCTTTATCATATATTTAGTAGAGTTAGTTTCCTTTCTTGTAAAATATGTTAATATTTAGCATATCTTTTGTTTCTATCTTTTGCACGCTTGAGGAAATTGATGTACTTTATTAATATGATTGAATGAAGTGAACAAGGGCAAGCTTTGAACCCTTTACCTAATTCTACATGGTATTAGTCGCACGGGGAAAAATAAAACCTCAAACACCATAAACATGGCTGGGGATGACATACCACCACCTCCACCACCGCGTATAGACATTACTTCTCCGTACTACCTTGGGCCTCACGACCGACTTGGAGATTTCATTACCCCGACTAGACTTCGAGGAGAACTACGATGAATGGGCCGGAGATATACAAATCGCGTTGGAGACACGACGGAAATTTGTATTTCTTGACAGAACCATAACATCACCATCCCTTTCATATACTCAAACCGATTGGAACACAATCTATTACATGCTTATCTCTTGGCTTATGAACAAATCGATCCCGAAGTTAAAAGTACCCTATCCAAATACAAAGATGTTAGACGTTTATGGGAGACTCACAAGATGCGCTTTGCTACGGTGAATGGTCCAAGAATTCAGCAATTAAAGTCTGCAATTGCTAAATGTGAGCAATTGAAGGCCATGTCGGTTGCGACATACTTTGGAAAATTGGCAGCCTTATGGGAGAAGTTGAACAATCATGAACCTCTGATTACTTGCTCGTGCTGTGATAAATGTACAGCAGGTTCAGAGCATGAAAAGAGGCGTGAGAATACTCGGCTTCACGAGTTCTTAATGGGACTTCACTCTAATTATTTCTTTCAAACTCAAACCAATATTTTTTCCTATGATCCATTACCATATCTTGATCGAGCATATCAATTGGCCTCACAAGATGAACGAGTTCGGCAAGCAAAGCAGAACACCGAAGAGCAGCCACCTGATGCAGTGGGATTTGCACTCCTTACAAACGTAGGGAAAGGGAAGCCTCCAATCTCTGATGACAAACCTGATAATTTAGCTTTGCTTTGTACTTATTGCAAGAAAAATGGCCACTTAATTTCTGGTTGCTTTGAATTGAAAGGTTTTTTAGATTGGTGGTCGAATCCCTCCAAAGGGGCAAGCTGTAGGGAATTATAGGTACTACGCAGCGGAAAAACATGAATCATATTCATACAGTACCTAATCCCAAGATCTAATGAATAACACATAAAGAACATATAATCGTACCTTTGAAGCGTGATTCCACGTGCGATCGAGCAAGAACAATGGGAGATAAAGAACCCCAAGCGTGTTTCCTCTACTTAGTCCACGAGCATGGATTAAACCTCCACTAATGCTAGTTAGTTGTGATTGAACACTTCAATCAACCTTCAACGGAGATTTGAGCCACGAACACACCACAACACCACCCACGCGCCACCACACGCGCCACCCGGGGAGGAGGGCCGTACGGACAGGGAGGAGAGAGAGGGCCGAGTAGAGAGAGAGAGTTAGGGTTTTTGGGAAACTTGGTTGCTTGTGTGATAATTCACTGTATGTCAATTGTTGTATATCATGCAACCCTAGGCATGGTTTATATTTATAGATCATATCTAGAAATAAAACCATGTCAAGTCCAAAACCCATTAGACTCTTCTAATTATCCAAGCCCAAATATCAATGTGGTATGTCATGAACTCATGAGGCCCAATAATGGGCCTCTAACTTGTTTAACCCAGTACTCTTATGTGTGACCTTGTAGGATCCATTCTATAAGGCTTTGGGCCATTAAGCTAGCCCAAAGATCAATTGTCATATCTAGCACCAAACATTGACGACCCTATAGAATGAACTTATTATCTCCATAATAGTGATCCTTGATATATCTAGTAATTGCACTTATCGAAGACATAACTCCTTCAATCTCCCACTTGTCTAAGACAAGTGCGCAATATTCAAATTACTTAAGTCAATGTGTGTCGATTTGATAATATGATTGTATCTCATGTCGTGAACATATTAGTCTACAAATCTTTTCTTGAAAACTGAGTGAGAATTACAAAACAAATGGTTACTATGTAATCCATTTGAGCACGGCCATGCATTTTCTGAATTCTCCCTCTTCAAGGGGCCAAGACACATTCCTAATTAAATAGGTAGACTCTATCCAATCTTGTGGCAACCAAAGCTCCCACTCAACTTCTGAAATAACCGGGAAACACCCTTTGTAATCTCCAGTTACGGGCAGACGTTTGAGTGTACCACAGCCATAACATCCATTGAATGAAATCAATGTTCCACTCATGTCAAAGGAATCCACTAATATATCCGGAAGCTCTATACTTGAACTTCAAAGTACGTCTATAGTTCGATCATGCATCATTCATGCATATCCATGTGATTGACCGAGCATCATCGCTATATATGCTCCTATAGCCCATGAAACTACACTATCCAATCAATCTTACATGCTAGTCCAATTTATGAAATCATTTATGTCCACTTTAATGATTTCGAACTAGGAACTTAAATAATATATGAATTTAGTTCACCTGTGGGGTTTCATTCAACAGGTCATCAACCTGATGAGCCTATCAATTCATAATTATTTTGGACATTTTATTTAATCTTGAAACCACGATTAAATAAGATTGAAACTCTATTTCAATTGATAAACATAATTCTGCAAATAAATGTATTACATATGTAACTTGTTTTTCTCTAAAAACAAATACAACTTCTAATTACATCATTTGCCTCAATCCAATTTCATTAGCATGTTTCTCATGCTTTGGAAGTGGATAGGTTTAGTAAGTAAAGTTCATGAGACATTCTCATAAACATGAACTTTGCAATTTCCAAATTTTATAATCATATTTATCTCCATACATTAAGAATTTTCCTTCGCCCTTTTGCAAGGAACTCTGGAAAGTCTGATTTGTATTCCAACGTTAAATTGGATTTCAATTGTAATCTATTATCACTTGTTCTTTAAAACATGCGAATCAAATAGACGAGTATAGTTCATGGCATGCACGATGCATTGATGTGTCTATTTTATATAGTATTTTACCCCCGTCCCTTGGTCATAATTAGTAGTGTTTTTGGCTCTTTAGAGCCACTTTTATTACTAATTGGGTGTTTTCTAGTGTTTTCGTAGATTTGGTTGACTTTTGCAGGGATTTATGCTTTTGGAATATTTTCCCGGGATATTTTAGAGCAACTACGGAAGCTAGAAGGACGCGACCACTTTTGGAACCCAGGATCGGTGAGATCCGGTGATTAAGGGCTCGGTAATTGGGATCCCAAGGCGTTTGGACCAAGTATTCGAGACCCGAGAGGAAACCCAGATTGGGCCGAGAAATCTAGCCCTATCGAAGTCCAAGCCTCAAGAGGAGCAAAGACCCGATCGGGCAACCTCTATCCCGATCGGGCACGGCAAACCATAGGGCTGCATGCTAAGGCGCGCCCGATCGTGCCAGCATCTAGCACGATCGGGCGATGCTGCTTGGGCCCTTCGCCAAGAAAAAGGCGCGCCCGATCGGGCGGCCCTTCGCCCGATCGGGCGCGCGTTACTGGAAGACCTGATTTAGTTTAGTTTTAATTCTTGTTTTAGAAAACGTTTAAATACGATTTTGTACGGAATTATTAGATTACCTTCTTTCTTAGACTTTCTCTCTCTACTTAGGATCTTTTCTCTCTCTTAACTCTTATCTCTTTGTTAACTCTTCTTCCAACTTTTGTTCTTGATTATTTCCATTAATACATATTAGTTTAGTAACGATTTCTCTTCTCTCAATCTTGTTTCCTTTCATCATGACTTATTTTATTGCTTTGATTTGTTTAGTTTTTAATATGTGTGAGTAGTTTTATTTCTAGGGTTTATGGGGATCCATAAATAATATGAAGGGGTAATTTATTGTTGTTAATTATCAATGCTAGATTAATTTCCTATTGATTGATTTAATGCTCTGTGACTAGATTTGCGCAGATCTTTTATGCATGAGTTTAACAATATTGATTCGAGATTCGACAGATGAGAATTGATGTTTAGGTCTAGTTTCAATAGGCAGGTTAATTTATAAATGGTTAAGTCGAGATTCGAGAGATGAGATTTAATACCGGTAGATTAATTATGTGATTGTAATATGTAGCGAAAGCCCTTTACAATCTGGTTAATTGATGCATTGATGATTGACTATTATTGATTATTGGTATTGCATGATAATTTCTTATTGAATTGTTTTAACGTTTTACAATTGTGACTTGTAAAAGTATAGCAATATTAAATTGATGAATCGAGCAGATGTTAATTTGATATTAAAGGCTATTTTCAATAAGAACTTATATATAGTAAATTGCGAGAGCCTGTTAGATCTATGTTGATTAATAAATTGCGAGAGCCTGTTAATCGTGTTATTTATGCAATGTCAATGATTGATTACTATGTTTTACCGTGGAGTATTATTTATTGGTGAACCTATGCCCTAGATCCTTTTATATATTGTTTTCTCCCTATTCCTATTCTTTGTAGTTTGGTTTCATACTCAAATATAAATATTGGTTACTTAGATAATTTAGATTATAATAATCAATTAGGAGTAAAAAGACTTGTTTCCCTGTGGAGATCGACCCTACTTCCCTATCTACTTTAGTTAGAGGATTAAGGTATTTACTTTTGATTAGGGGATACGACTTTACCCTGTCATGCATCCTTTGCGAATTGCATAAGGATCATCACTCAAAACCTTAATTTCATCAACCTTTCTCAAAGCATTGAATCATTAAGCAACGTGCCATGTTGCAAGGGATTGAAACTCCTTTCAATATAATGTTGAACCTTATAAGAATCTTATCAATATAAGTTTCTTAACCAAACTCAAACATTCTTTGAGACCTATCTCTATAGATCTTGAATCCCAAATGTACTCATCATCCTCTTCAAGGTTTTTCATACAAAAATGCACTACCCACCACTTGACTCTTCAAGTAATGAATAATTTAATCTTTATACTAGACCAAGAAGACTTCATAGCTCCCACTAAACATCTTGTACACACAAGACCTTTTCTTCATTTTACGAGAACATCAAACGATTTGATTAACTCACAAAATTAAGAACATGAATCAACTCCATATGCATCCCTAGGATTATTGGATCTTCAAACTTTTGATTGTATCATATACAAATCTTCTTTCATGAACAACTTCAAGAAAATGTTTTGAAATCCATTTACCAAATCTTATAAGGTAGTAATCACTAAAATATCTTTAATAGATCTTTGCAACATGACTAATGTAATGTTTTCATCGTAATCATAGTCATACTATGAATTTTTTGAATCCTTTAGCAAGTCTTTGCTTTAGTTAGAAAACTTTTTTTTCTTTCTTGTCTGTTTTGCTTATAATGGGTCTCACCCAATTAGGCAAATTATTCAAGTGTCATACACTTGCTTACAGACTTAGAATCTATTTCAGATTTCTGGTTTTTTTTTTTAAACCAGTTGGAGTTATAACTTGTCAAATCATATTTATTACTTTCATAATCATCATGTTCCAAAATGAATATTTTAGAACTCTTAATCAATATGAAATCATATTTCTTTGACTAAGTTTTACATATGCTAGTCATCATTGTGGGTTTTGATGCAACAATTGAAACTTATACAACAACTTTGTTTAGTTTCAATGAGTAACGACAATTGAGGATGTGAACTTGGAATGTACTACCTTCGACACATGGTTATTATTCCCATTACACTTAATGAGACCACGCGTTGTCATTTGTAACATGAGGTGAATCATGCTCATATTGTTGCTTTGATTCAATTACTTCTCATATTTCTTCAATATTTTCGAATTCATTTTTCTTGAACTTTTCAAGGCTGTCGAACTTTTCAAGATTCTTATACTCCCACTTGCCTTTTTGAGAAGGCATATTTAGCATAGGGTGAACCAACCATGGTTTGAGCCATGTTTGTTTGTTGCTTTTCTCGAACTCTTTCGAGATTTATACTACTCCCACTTGACCTTTAGGAACAATTTCCACAAGGGCACCTACTTGAGCAACAAACATTTTGTGCTAAGTATGGTTTGTATAGTAGTACCCTGTGCTCTGTATAGGAATTGATCGCGCATTAAACGATTTAATAAAAATTTTATTCCTTGCTTTGTAGAAGGACTTTATAAGAACTCTTCTTATCCATATCACATATGAAACCTTTGCTACATTTTGATTTGACCTATGTTTCTTTGTTTAGTTTTGTAGCTTATCTTAAAAGTATATCCCTTGAACAATGGTTGGAAGATAGGTAATTTTATCCATTATCAAAATATATCTCATATAGATTGATAGCTCCCTTCATAAACACTTCATAAGGTTTTCTTCGGAGTTTGTCGTAAAACAATTTCACAACTCTTGGATGTTCATTAAGGTCTTGGCTTAAATTTTCATTATTACGATCATATCGCAATATTTTGAATGTGTTGCCAAGTAAATGTCTTGACTCAAATTTTCACAATTACAATCATATTGTAATGCAATTATTATCTTGTCAAGTTGATACTGAACTTCATACTGAACATTTTAAACTTTTCAAAATTTTCACTCTTAAGCTTCAACTAAGCACATGTGATCATATCACAAATGAAGTTTCATTGTCCATCTCTAGCCTTTACCCCCTTATTTACAACAGACAAAGAAGACAATAATTCTCATGTTAATTCACGATAAGTAGGGTAGTGCATATCTAAAAATTTTCTCATCCCTATATCGTTCAAAAAATGTTTAACATAATCATATAAACCATAGGATTCAAGAGTAAGGCGGTGTAACCACCGTGAAGGGATTACCTCATGCTCGTAGACTTGCTCAAGCCATTCTCTTTTTTTCGGGGTAGCAATTCTGATGGTCGGCCATTGCGCAAGTTGCAATTCCGGATCGTATTGTTGACTTGAGCTGGAACACCTCCCTAAAATTGTCCTCGACCTCTTTGATGCCATATTTCAAAAATGGGTAAGAATTGTTTTCTAATTGGAATTTGGGGATTTTGGTATGGGAATGTAGAGGATGAAGAGAAGGTGAAAAATATGTAAAAATTATTGAATTTGGATGAGAAATGGAGAAGAGATCTTAGAGAGTGAAGGTTTTAGAGAGAGAAAAAAATGGTGGAAAGAGAAAGAAGGAAGAAGAAGAAAATAAGGGTGGAGGTATCCCCGCCCAGTCAGGCGGGCTGTCGCCCGGTCGGGCGATCTATGTTTCAGAAAATAAACTCATCTCGCGCCCTCAATTTTTCTTCGACTTTCGCGCCCGGTCGGTTGCCCTTCGCCTGATCGGGCGATCAAATGTTCCGTATTTCGTCAATTTTCGCGCCCGGTCAGGCGCCCTTTGCCTGGTCGGGCGAAAATTCTTGAATTTTAAGCCTTAGTCTGGCGCCCGATCGGGTGGTGCTTCGCCCGGTCAGGCCCAAGACAACTTTAGTACGGGGAATTCTTTTCTCTTTTCTTCAAATTTTGACCAACTCTTTTCCTTTAAACCTGTGCAAAAACTCAATAAAGACATTAAACTCCCTCCTCTCTCCTCTCACAAGAAAAAGAAAGAAAAACTAGTCTAAAAAGCAAGAAAATACGGGTTGCCTCCCGCAAAGCGCTGGTTTATCTAGGTCCCGCACGACCCTCTTATCAAGTATAAAATTAGGACCCTTGGCCTACCGCTTAGTCGGGTGGTTTCTCACCCGGTCGAGCGGTGTTTAGACCACGACGCGGCTTCCTGATAGACCCCATGAGACGCCAATTCACCTTATCTGATGGATCCTCCTTGTCTTAAAATGGGGGTTTCTTTCCTACTACACTCTAGAGACCCCTTTTCGACCGATGGTTGCTTCAAATTATCACTAGATTGAGCAATTGCAACTCAATCTGGCGGAACACTTACTGTAAGCTCAATTTCCACAACTCGCTTGTTTATTTCCACCTTCTCATCTTCAAAGCCAAGAACGACAGTGTAGAGAGGGCTCTTTCTATTACATCAACTTCCTTTTTCCGTTTGTCTATTTCATTTGTAGAAGATACAACACAAGATACCGCCTCCAAGGGATCTTTTACAAGAGCCTGGGATTATTAGAACAATTTTGAACCACATTAACACTAAAACACTTCTCCTCTATCATGGGGCTTTTAGGGGTATTATTCAAATTGAAAGTAATTTTAACGTCCCCTACTAATAGTGTCAATTTGCCACATTTCACATCTCTAATTGCTCCTGCAATGTTAAGGAATGGTCTACCCAAAATAATTGGGGTTTGCAAATCCTCAGTCATATAAAGAACAACAAAATCAACAGGTATATAAAATTTGCCTACTCTAACAGGAACATCCTCTAAAACACCTAAGGGGTATTTAAAAGAAAAGTCGGCCATTTGTAGAGTAATATTAGTAGCTTTTAATTTACCCATATTTAGCTTGGAACACATACACAATGGCATGACACTAACGCTAGCACCCAAATCACATAATGCATTATCAATCATTAGATTGCCAATATGACAAGGGATAGAAAAACTACCCGAATCTTTCAGTTTAGGTGGAGATTTATTTTGAAGTACGACACTACATTCTGCAGTAAAAGCGACTGTCTCTACCTCACTAATAGACCTCTTCATTGCGCAACTCTCCGCTACTCTACAAGCTCGCCAACAGGGATCTCTGCCAGCACAGCCGAATAGGCTTACGGATCAAGCATTTGCAATTACTCTAAGGAGTGGTTCAAACTATGAAGGGCCCTCTAAGCCCAGAGTTGATGAACCTGTTTTATTAAATAATGCTAATCTTGATTCCATTAAACCAAACAATGTAGTTGATAGCCCTGCAGGGCTAAAGGATAATACTAACATATCTAATTCTACATTGCAGGGTACAACTCCAGAGAAGGTGGCTACTCCAGACAAGAATAATAATGCTCCAAAGCCAATTATCAAACTTCCATTCCCCAATCGTCAATTGAAGACAAACTTGGATAAGCAGTTTGGTAAGTTCCTGGAGGTGGTTAAAGATTTGAAGGTAACAGTTCCCTTTACTGAATTGATCACACAAATCCCCTCATATGCAAAATTTATGAAAGAAATATTGACGAGAAAAAGGTCTATTAGTGAGGTAGAGACAGTAGCTTTCACTGCAGAGTGTAGTGTCGTACTTCAAAATAAGTCTCCACCTAAATTAAAAGATCCGGGTAGTTTTTCTATCCCTTGTCATATTGGCAATCTCTTGATTGATAATGCATTATGTGATTTGGGTGCTAGTGTTAGTGTCATGCCATTATCTGTGTGTTCTAAGTTGAATGTGGGTAAATTAAAAGCCACCAATATAACTCTACAAATGGCTGACCGTTCTTTCAAATACCCCTTAGGTGTTTTAGAGGATGTCCCCGTCAGAGTAGGTAAATTTTATATACCTGTAGACTTTGTTGTTCTTGACATGGCTGAGGATATGCAAACCCCAATTATTTTGGGTAGACCATTCCTTAACATTGCAGGAGCAGTCATAGATGTACGAAGTGGTAAGTTAACACTATCAGTAGGGGATGATAAAGTTATTTTTAATTTGAATAATGCCCCTAAAAGCTCCATGACTGAGGAGAAATGTTTTAGTGTTAATGTGGTTGTAAATTATTCTAATAAGCCCCAAGCTCTTGAAAAAGATCCCTTGGAGGCGATATCTTGTGTGGCATCCTTTTCAGATGAGATAGACAAATGGCAGAAGGAAGTCGATGCAATAGAAAGAGCACTCTACAATGTTGGTCTTGGTTTTGAGGATGAAAAGGTGGAACCGTTAAAGCAAGTTGTGCGAATCGAGCCTACGGTAAGTGTTCCGCCAGATCGAGTTGCAAGTGTTGAACGCAATGACAATTTGAAGCAACACTCGATCGAAGAAGGATTTTTAGTGCGTAGCATTGAAGATCCCCCAATCCAAGTCAAAGAGGATCCACCAGATAAGGTGGTTTGGCGTCCCACAGGGTATGTCAGAAAGCTGAATTGCAGCCTGAACACTGCTAGACCAGGTGAGAAACCACCCGATCAAGCGTTAGGCCAAGGGTCCTAGATATTGTACTTGGTAAGAAGGTCGTGCGGGACCTAGATAAACCAGCGCTTTGCGGGAGGCAACCCGTATTTCTTGCTTTCTGTACTCTTTTTCCTTTTCTTTAATTTTTATTTTGAGAGGCGAGGAGAGTGAAATTTTACCGTTTATAAGTGTTTTTGAACAGGTATAGGTTTAAGAGGTCGAAAGACTAAGAAAAATTTGAAGACGAAGAAAAGCTACAGAAATCTGACCGGGCACGGGCCTGATCGGGCAGAGCTCGCCTGATCGGGCGCGAAAGCAAGGCAAATTCCAGCCTTAATTCAGCCCGATCGGGCGTGGCTGCCCGATCGGGCGCGCATGGTGAGCTGGATAGTCGAGCAAACTTCGCCCGATCGGGCGAGTTTGCCCGATCGGGCGAGTTTGCCCGATCGGGCGAGTTTGCCCGATCGGGCGAGTTTGCCCGATCGGGCGAGTTTGCCCGATCGGGCGAGTTTGCCCGATCGGGCGAGTTTGCCCGATCGGGCGAGTTTGCCCGATTGGGCGAGTTTGCCCGATCGAGCGAGTTTGCCCGATCGGGTGCGTAAAGAGAGTCAGAAACTCGAGGAAATTTCGCCCGATCGGGCGCAAATCGAGTGGAGGAAAAGATATGTCGGGCGAAGCTCGCCTGATCGGGCGAGACATAGGGCGAATGTTTCGTTCGTGTTCGCGCCCGATCGGGCGCGCCACTTAAATTCTGGAATTCAAATGATCCGCCCGATCGGGCGCGCCTATTTTTGGCCGTCCCCTTATAATTTTCTTCTTCTTTCTTTCCTCATTTTCTTCTTACTTCATCTTCTTCTCCGTTACTTTCTCTCTCTAAAACCTCCATTTTTGCACCTTCAAACTCACTTCTTTTTCAAGATCTCCTCAAATTCATCCATCAAAACCTAAATTTTTTTTACATATTATTAATCCTCACATCTTCCTCCACATTTCCCACCTATTTTTCTCCCACTTTCTCTCATACTTCCTTCAAACCCCTAGAGAGAGAAAGCTCCAAGCATCAAATTTTTCCTCATATAATGGCCTCAAAACGTTCGAGGACCCAAAGGGGTGAGAGTTCGAGGGCACCACAACCAACGGTCAACCCGGATCTTCAAATTCCGGGATGGGAGGAGGTTGTCATTACCTCGGAGGAGCAACGAGTTAGGATGCTAAACCTCATCGATCGCTAGGTAAACTCTACCCGTTTTATTCATCATCCCACACTAGTTAGGTTAGGCCTAGATAATTATTTGGAAAAATTGTTCAAAGGTATAGGCATGAGTGGTTTCTTTCAAATGTGCCATGATACGTATGACTACTTAACATTGGAATTTATTTCAAGTTTTAATGTTATTAAAATGAATGCACTAATTACTCATGTACAATTCCGATTATTAAACAACGATGTGAGACTAACTCTTAAAGAATTTGGAAAGTTGTTTGATTTAAAATCGGATAAACCGATTGAACCCTCTCAAGACCACACAACCGTGGTCTATAAGAGGCTAACTGGGGAGGATTTATTTAACCTCCAGCATGCCAAAGGGACGTGGATTCAACATCCCGTCCCAAAACTTTGGCAAAGATTTTCCGGCCTCACTATTTTTGGGAGGCATGAACCGGCAAATGTTAGGAGAGATGAATTGGAACTTTTGGCATCCTATGTAATTCCTACCGCTGAAAAATTTAATATACCCCATAGGATAGCCAATCACTTCCAAAGGGCGTCCAATGCGGCCGAGGCTAGTAGGTCTAGGGCACCTATTTATTTTGGGGGGTTAGTGACCCACATTGCTAGGAAACACCTAGGTTGGAACCCGGATGGGCATAGGAAAGTTGTAGGATCAAACCTCATGGACCTAACCTATTTAGGGAGTTTGAACTGGGTGTAACCTGTGGGGAGTGATACTTGGTGGATAGTCCACCGACAATCGGGTAGGAGGGACCAAGCCTTTACCTTACCCAACCCCGCCTTGACCAAATTTGAGAAGGGGAAGATTTCTTATACTTTCGAGATTAATGGTCAAGGTGAGGTTCAACCACCTCACCCTTCACCACAACCCCACCAATCCCCCCTAGACCATTCCCCCACTCACCAATCACCACACTACCAACCACCTCACCCTTCACCTATGGCATATCCACTTCCTCGGTCAACTACAACGTCGACCCCAATGCCCCTTGTGACTTTTCGGCTTTTAGGAGCCAATTAGACCGCATCGAGACGGGGCAAGGGAGAGTTGAGGGTATGATGCAAAACCAATATTTTAGGTTAAGCACCTTAGATGGGCGGGTTGGTTACATAGAGAGGAACCTCGGGAGGGGCCTTTATCCCATGTATGATGATTATGCCCGTCGGGGGGCTATTCTCCCCGATTCACTTACTCCCGATTGGTTCCAATACTCCCAAGGAGGGTATTCTCACCCCGCTGCGTATGGTACTTATGTGGACTACTCTTCGGTCCACGGATATGGGGGTGATGTCCTTTTGGGGGTATGGGTGGGAATGTGGACCCTAACTACTTTGCAGGTGGTTCGGGTTATGGTGGTGCTGGACCAAGCCAAGGTGGTGCCGGTTCGAGTCATGGAGGAGGACATGGGAGGATGGACGATGATGAGGACTAGCTATGCTGAGCTAGTTTCCGAGCCAATGAGGACATTGTCTGATTCTGGCTTGGGGGAGATTTTTGTTTGGTATTTTTCTTTTCCTCTTTTCTTTTATTTTTGGTGTCTTTTATATATTGTTTTCTTGCTTTCTAGGTTAGTTTTTATTGCTTTCTTATTTATGAAAAAATACAAAAAAAATTGAAAAATAAAAAAAAAAATCCAAAAATACGTTCCAATGAATTATAAATTATGCTTCCCTGTGCCCCTTACTTGAGAAAATTGTTTTGATTCTTAGTATTTGATGATAGGCATTGTGGATTAGTTGATCATGATTTGATGTTTGATTGCCCTGAAACCTTTACATGCGTCAATTTTGTCCAACTACTTGTGAATATAGTGCTTGACTAGTTGATTTGGTTAGGAAATGTGTGATAGTTCCATAATTCCTGGTATGTCAATGAATTTGAGTATTGATTTGCAACTATGAGTAGTGTTTCATGACTTATTATTATGCACATGAGGAGGACGAAGGCGTTCATTCTTTTAGGTAGCCTTCAGAGTATTTAGATACATTTGTTCCCTTCTTGTTACCCATGTTGTTGCTTGTGCCCTTTTATTGTTTATATTAGCCACATTACAAGCCTATTTGAGCCCCATTGGTTACTAGTCCCAAGCTTGGCTTGGGGGAGCTATTAGTTGGTGAGGTGAGGGAGTTGTGGTGTGCACATTATTTGCACAATGTGGGAATAAAAGAAGAGTGTTTGTTCTTTGATTTTTGATTGGAAATATTGATATGTTGTGTTTCAAAGTTGAAATTTCCAATATAAGTTAAAAAGAAAAAAAAAAGAGAAAAAGAAAAAAATTAATGCTCAAATGCTCTATTGGAAGGTTGTTCTAAAGAAAAAAAAAAGAAAAAAACTCAGGTTTGAAAAAAAAAGAAAAAAAGAATGAGTTCAAAGTTTGTTTTTCACTCAAAGTTCTACATTATCATATTTTTATGAGTGATTGTTGTGAGTGTTGGGATTGTTTATGATGATTAGAGTTGTATTTGGTGGTTTTCATTGGAGTTGGTTATGTTTATGGAGATGTATGATCATCATTAGTTTGATCATAGGTTTATTAGGTTTTGGCTCCCTTAATGCATAGCTTTTCTCTCACATGATCCCAAATATATCCTACCTTTACCCTAGCCTTACATTACAAGCTTAAAAGACCTTCCGACCTTGTGCATAGAAGTTATGTAAATGTGAAAGTGTTGTTTATCAATGCAAGTTATGACTTGGCATATTTTGAGTCGACTAGTAGGATGAGCGTTCAATGTTTTATACACGCGAGAGTGTGAGTTGGGAGGGCATTGTTCACATAAAGGGGTTGGATGGAGAGCGATCGAGTACATATTTTACTCGCCACATAAATGAGAGTTGAGTGTGTGAGCACTAGTCTTGAATTCTATATGCTCTAGTGGTTTGCTCTATTTTACAATTGTTAGGGAAGAAAGGTAATTGGATGGATTTGATTAATTGACTCTGAAGCA
The DNA here is from genome assembly GCF_001683475.1 of Chenopodium quinoa. Classification (NCBI taxonomy): domain Eukaryota; kingdom Viridiplantae; phylum Streptophyta; class Magnoliopsida; order Caryophyllales; family Amaranthaceae; genus Chenopodium; species Chenopodium quinoa. The sequence continues at coordinate 1,989,234 of NW_018744813.1, read as the reverse complement.
TGTTTATTTGATTTACTCTGAATCGTTTGTGCTCGATTTTTAATTTTTGGGGTGAAACATATTTATTGATTCATTGATGAGATCTTTGCTTAGGGACAAGCAAAGGTTTGGCTTGGGGGAGTTTGATGTGTCTATTTTATATAGTATTTTACCCCCGTCCCTTGGTCATAATTAGTAGTGTTTTTGGCTCTTTAGAGCCACTTTTATTACTAATTGGTGTTTTCTAGCGTTTTCGTAGATTTGGTTGACTTTTGCAGGGATTTATGCTTTTGGAATATTTTCCCGGGATATTTTAGAACAACTACGGAAGCTAGAAGGACGCGACCACTTTTGGAGCCCAGGATCGGTGAGAGCCGGTGATTAAGGGCTCGGTAATTGGGATCCCGAGGCGTTTGGACCAAATATTCGACACCCGAGAGGAAACCCAGATTGGGACGAGAAATCTAGCCCAATCGAAGTCCAAGCCTCAAGAGGAGCAAAGACCCGATCGGGCAACCTCTATCCCGATCGGGCGCGGCAAACCATAGGGCTGCATGCTAAGGCGCGCCCGATCGTGCCAGCATCTAGCACGATCGGGCGATGCTGCTTGGGCCCTTCGCCAAGAAAAATGCGCGCCCGATCGGGCGGCCCTTCGCCCGATCGGGCGCGCGTTACTGGAAGACCTGATTTAGTTTAGTTTTAATTCTTGTTTTAGAAAACGTTTAAATACGATTTTGTACGGAATTATTAGATTACCTTCTTTCTTAGACTTTCTCTCTCTACTTAGGATCTTTTCTCTCTCTTAACTCTTATCTCTTTGTTAACTCTTCTTCCAACTTTTGTTCTTGATTATTTCCATTAATACATATTAGTTTAGTAACGATTTCTCTTCTCTCAATCTTGTTTCCTTTCATCATGACTTATTTTATTGCTTTGATTTGTTTAGTTTTTAATATGTGTGAGTAGTTTTATTTCTAGGGTTTATGGGGATCCATAAATAATATGAAGGGGTAATTTATTGTTGTTAATTATCAATGCTAGATTAATTTCCTATTGATTGATTTAATGCTCTGTGACTAGATTTGCGCAGATCTTTTATGCATGAGTTTAACAATATTGATTCGAGATTCGACAGATGAGAATTGATGTTTAGGTCTAGTTTCAATAGGCAGGTTAATTTATAAATGGTTAAGTCGAGATTCGAGAGATGAGATTTAATACCGGTAGATTAATTATGTGATTGTAATATGTAGCGAAAGCCCTTTACAATCTGGTTAATTGATGCATTGATGATTGACTATTATTGATTATTGGTATTGCATGATAATTTCTTATTGAATTGTTTTAACGTTTTACAATTGCGGCTTGTAAAAGTATAGCAATATTAAATTGATGAATCGAGCAGATGTTAATTTGATATTAAAGGCTATTTTCAATAAGAACTTAGATATAGTAAATTGCGAGAGCCTGTTAGATCTATGTTGATTAATAAATTGCGAGAGCTTGTTAATCGTGTTATTTATGCAATGTCAATGATTAATTACTATGTTTTACCCTGGAGTATTATTTATTGGTGAACCTATGCCCTATATCCTTTTATATATTGTTTTCTCCCTATTCCTATTCTTTGTAGTTTGGTTTCATACTCAAATATAAATATTGGTTACTTAGATAATTTAGATTATAATAATCAATTAGGAGTAAAAAGACTTGTTTCCCTGTGGAGATCGACCCTACTTCCCTATCTACTTTAGTTAGAGGATTAAGGTATTTACTTTTGATTAGGGGATACGACTTTACCCTGTCATGCATCCTTTGCGAATTGCATAAAGATCATCACTCAAAACCTTAATTTCATCAACCTTTCTCAAAGCATTGAATCATTAAGCAACGTGCCATGTTGCAAGGGATTGAAACTCCTTTCAATATAATGTTGAACCTTATAAGAATCTTATCAATATAAGTTTCTTAACCAAACTCAAACATTCTTTGAGACCTATCTCTATAGATCTTGAATCCCAAATGTACTCATCATCCTCTTCAAGGTTTTTCATACAAAAATGCACTACCCACCACTTGACTCTTCAAGCAATGAATAATTTAATCTTTATACTAGACCAAGAAGACTTCATAGCTCCCACTAAACATCTTGTACACACAAGACCTTTTCTTCATTTTACGAGAACATCAAACGATTTGATTAACTCACAAAATTAAGAACACGAATCAACTCCATATGCATCCCTAGGATTATTGGATCTTCAAACTTTTGATTGTATCATATACAAATCTTCTTTCATGAACAACTTCAAGAAAGTGTTTTGAAATCCATCTACCAAATTTTATAAAGTAGTAATCACTAAAATATCTTTAATAGATCTTTGCAACATGACTAATGTAAAGTTTTCATCGTAATCATAGTCATACTATGAATTTGTTGAATCCTTTAGCAAGTCTTTGCTTTAGTTAGAAAACTTTTTTTCTTTCTTGTCTGTTTTGCTTATAATGGGTCTCACCCAATTAGGCAAATTATTCAAGTGTCATACACTTGCTTATAGACTTAGAATCTATTTCAGATTTCTGGTTTTTTTTTAAACCACTTGGAGTCATAACTTGTCAAATCATATTTATTACTTTCATAATCATCATGTTCCAAAATGAATATTTTAGAACTCTTAATCAATATGAAATCATATTTCTTTGACTAAGTTTTACATATGCTAGTCATCATTGTGGGTTTTGATGCAACAATTGAAACTTATACAACAACTTTGTTTAGTTTCAATGAGAAACGACAATTGAGGATGTGCACTTGGAATGTACTACCTTCGACACATGGTTATTATTCCCATTACACTTAATGAGACCACGCGTTGTCATTTGTAACATGAGGTGAATCATGCTCATATTGTTGCTTTGATTCAATTACTTCTCATATTTCTTCAATATTTTCGAATTCATTTTTCTTGAACTTTTCAAGGCTGTCGAACTTTTCAAGATTCTTATACTCCCACTTGCCTTTTTGAGAAGGCATATTTAGCGTAGGGTGAACCAACCATGGTTTGAGCCATGTTTGTTTGTTGCTTTTCTCGAACTCTTTTGAGAATTATACTACTCCCACTTGACCTTTTGGAACAATTTCCATAAGGGAACCTACTTGAGCAACAAACATTTTGTGCTAAGTATGGTTTGTATAGTAGTACCCTGTGCTCTGTATAGGAATTGATCGGGAATTAAACGATTTAATACAAATTTTATTCCTTACTTTGTAGAAAGACTTTATAAGAACTCTTCTTATCCATATCACATATGAAACCTTTGCTACATTTTGATTTGACCTATGTTTCTTTGTTTAGTTTTGTAGATTATCTTAAAAGTATATCCCTTGAACAATGGTTGGAAGATAGGTAATTTTATCCATTATCAAAATATATCTCATATAGATTGATAGCTCCCTTCATAAACACTTCATAAGGTTTTCTTTCGGAGTTTGTCGTAAAACGATTTCACAACTCTTGGATGTTCATTAAGGTCTTGGCTTAAATTTTCATTATTACGATCATATCGCAATATTTTGAATGTGTTGCCAAGTAAATGTCTTGACTCAAATTTTCACAATTACAATCATATTGTAATGCAATTATTATCTTGTCAAGTTGATACTGAACTTCATACTGAACATTTTGAACTTTTCAAAATTTTCACTCTTATGCTTCAACTAAGCACATGTGATCATATCACAAATGAAGTTTCATTGTCCATCTCTAGCCTTTGAACCTTTGGTTTTCTTACATCGATATGTATTCGATCTCGAGTTCACATCATCATTTCTCTAAATGGTGACTCAGTCAAAATTTCGAATTAGAATGATAATTACATATATCAATGGATTCATAATCCAATGATATTGAAAGTCCATCCCTTTGGATCTTCCGCATGCAATGTTCATTTTCATTCGAGTTAATTGACATTTTAGAGACAATTTATAAATATAGAAATGGTTTAATTACTTCTATCATATAGAACTTTGAACCTATTTAGCGATTTCAAAACACATTATGACTCAATGAAGCATAGAATAACATTCATTCCACGTTTTTGAATCTTCGATGCTTAGTCATTACTTACATTGAATGGTGTTTTAATAATGGCAAGAATGAATAACATTTTTTAATTCTAGCCCATAACAAGGTAAGGTGAAATATAGGTTCTACTTGTAAAGTTGCAACTTTTGCTTCCAGACTTGTAGATTCTACTTGTGAAGTAGCAACATTTGCTTTTTAACTTGTAGATTTATTTCTCCTTTAGTCATACTTCTTCATTTAGTTCAATTTCATTCTCAATAAGAGAGAACTAAACAAGACATCATATGTCCAAGAAGTAGTAATGTGCTAAATCAATTTGTATAATATACTTCTTAAATTGGAACATTTCCATTCTTTTACCTTCCAACTATATGAGGTAGTTTCTAATCAATTGGAATTGGTCCATTTAATTTGAAACATTTGTTATTCATAACAACTTTTAGCATGTAAGTAGTTCTAGGTTTGAGAAGTAGCAACTTGTTTGCATTTCTTGGCCTATAACTTCTTTAATGCAATCCTCATATATTCCTAAACCTTTCCCATTTGAGCCACTTAGAACACTTCTCTTTGGTTCAAAATGATACTTTGCTTAACTACCTTAAGCACATTTCATGATTTTTCTAAGTCTATTCAATCATTATTTATAATAGAGTTTAATCAACTATTTAACTCTTATATAAAGTGGATGAAGAATAGCGTCATTTGATCAACTTTTGATCATAGAGATTTCCAATCACTTTCTTATATTCAATCATATTGAAGATAAGAGATTTTATTGGACTTTTATACTTGTCTTTTAGAGGGTTTGTACCTCCCATCTCATTATATCCCTTGAAACACTTTTCAAAATAAAGATGTGTTGGCATTTTACTCAAACATTTTGAATAAAACCAACCCTAGACATGTGACATGGATTTCTAAAACTTGCCTTTTAGAACCATCTTAGTAAAATTGGAATATAGGTTTATGGATTATCTTTTAAACTTTTGAGAACGTTTCTCAACTTTATTTTCAATCGAGGAGATTATATATAATAATAAAATTAGAACGACATGTTACTTGTAAGTAAACGCAAAATTCAATTATGTTTAATAAAAATTTAAAGTACCATAAGCGATTATAAAACTGGTAACTTTAAAACATTCATTCAATTTAATTGATCCCTATTGAATAGAATGATTCCAAGATCCTTTATTTGTGGAATAATTGACCGGACTTTGGCCCTACCATCAACTATTACATTTTCAAGGTGAGTAAACTCTTTACTGATTACAACTCTTTGTAATTCTTGGTTGAATAATTATCCATCACATGTTCAACTATTACCCTTAGCTTCAAGCTAAGGTTCTAAACTCTTTAGGTAACCTTGTTGAGTATAACCAATCAAAAGTGTAAAATTTGTTTTACCCCCACTCCCCTAAGATATAATATGACACCTTGCTTTGGCATGACCCATCATAAATATCGAAGGTTTCATCAGGTTTTTGATTAGAAAAGCTACCTCAATATTTCTGGGACCTAGATTTATTATGTTGTGATTAAATAGTGAACTCTAGCGCATCATACCTAACATGCGTAATAAACTGAATGCATAAACAAGACATAGCATGGCCCCTAAACCTAAGAAAACTAATAAAGTAAATGCTCCCTCTTGAACCTTCATGGATCTCATCCATCTTGCTCCTTTGGGCCTTCACTCCATGGATTTCTTGGATTAACTGCAACCTGTAATTTTACTCTATTCTATCTACTACTTAAATAAAATGAAATAAAATTACAAAAATACTTTATCGGTACATAGACCGTACTAAGATTACAAAAATACATCACGATGCGCAGATCGTATTTAGAAATCTACTGGGCCATACTAGTCATTATATAACAGTAAATAATATCATATATTATAAACTGCCACATAGTAAATCACTCATCATGCTTTCCTAAACTACAACATCGAATGTTCACAATTAAGGAAACATGGCACCAAAAAATCTCACATTTTTTATTAATGCAATTAGATAATATCATATATTATTCATGACCATCAATAAAATATCATATATTCAAAATTAGTCATGAGATAGAATCAAATCTTATTTTAATCTTAAAAGATAAATCATATTTATCCTCAAAGATTATCCTAACAAAGTTAGGAAACTCTATCCTAATTACTAGTCAATCACAAAATTTTAAATCAAATATTATCCAAAAATAATTATGGGATAATCACATTATTTAAATCAATTACTATCCTTTTGGAATATGCTCATAATATCCTAACAAATCTTATCCAAAATTAACCACTTTAATTATGGATAATTACCAATTTAACAACTTTAAATATGGATAATATCAAATATAACAACTTTTGAATATTTGATTTTATCCTATAATAAAAGATTTTATCCAAATAAAATTGATTTTATCTTTCAAAATAAAAGATCATATTTTCAAAATATTTTATCTCATCCAAAATAAATCATATTTATCTTGAAATATTTTTAAAATAAAATAATAATAATAATAATAATTTTAATTTTTTTTTGAAAATCGTGTACCACCACACCGGCCACCATGGTTGGCCAGCCGAAGCTAGCCACGGTGGCTGGCTGCCAACATCAGCCACTGCCGCAATGGCAGCAGCACTGGTAGCCGTGGTAGCAGTCGTGCAACGCTTGCACGCTGCTGCCCACAGCCACCTTGGACCGCCGCCTTCCCCTCCTTCCCTCTTGGACTGCCACCAGGTCGGCAGCCTTCGTGGCTGCGCCACCCAGCCGCGGCTGCCGGCCTTACAACTATTAACTTTTATTTTTTTTTCAATTTAATTAAAAGAACATTTATTAAAATTAAATCAAATCAGTCCAAAAATTAAAATTAAATCAACATTCAATCTTAAAATTAGGGTTCATCATAAAATTAATCCCAATTTAATTTTAACTTTTAAAATTAAATCGAAGATCATACACAAAACGTTTTTATGCATAAATCAATCCGATTAAAATTATGAAACATAAAACAAATCGAATTAAATAAAAATCAAGAACAAAAATCACATTTTAGGCTAGGAATTTTCAAAATAATTCGAAATTAGTTTAGGGCTTTCGAAAATCCGAAACTAGTGTTCTAGGATTCGAAATTTTCGAATGGTCTAGGGCTTAATTCGGTCCTCTTCATGGCTATTTTGAGCATAATTAAATCACATTTAATTAATTTCAAAAGTTTAATCACATTAAATATAACAATTGAACCATAATTAAATTATTCTCCCTCCTAATTGAATTAAAATTATGGACTATCAAAGAATTATAGTCTATATGCGTAAATGCAATAGGCTAACTGATACCATTGTAGGGAATTATAGTACTACGCAGCGGAAAAACATGAATCATATTCATGCAGTACCTAATCCCGAGATCTAATGCATAACACATAAAGAACATATAATCGTACTTTTGAAGCGTGATTCCACGTGCGATCGAGCAAGAACAATGGGAGATAAAGAACCCCAAGCGTGATTCCTCTACTTAGTCCACGAGCATGGATTAAACCTCCACTAATGCTAGTTAGTTGTGACTGAACACTTCAATCAACCTTCAACGGAGATTTGAGCCACGAACACACCACAACACCACCCACGCGCCACCACACGCGCCACCCAGGGAGTAGGGCCGTACGGACAGGGAGGAGAGAGAGGGCCGAGTAGAGAGAGAGTTAGGGTTTTTGGGAAACTTGGTTGCTTGTGTGACAATTCACTGTATGTCAATTGTTGTATATCATGCAACCCTAGGCATGGTTTATATTTATAGATCATATCTAGAAATAAAACCATGTCAAGTCCAAAACCCATTAGACTCTTCTAATTATCCAAGCCCAAATATCAATGTTGTATATCATGAACTCATGAGGCCCAATAATGGGCCTCTAACTTGTTTAACCCAGTACTCTTATGTGTGACCTTGTAGGATCCATTCTATAAGGCTTTGGGCCATTAAGCTAGCCCAAAGATCAATTGTTATATCTAGCGCCAAAAATTGACGACCCTATAGAATGAACTTATTATCTCCATAATAGTGATCCTTGATATATCTAGTAATTGCACTTATCGAAGACATAACCCCTTCACAAGCCTCCATAGTCCGGTGCAAAAGGCCATACCCAGCCACGAGCCAATGCTATCATGGCAGCTCCTTCTGCTAGTTCCAACGATGCCGAGTCAGCGGGAGGTGTTTCTCAAATGTTCACGGCAGACCAGTGGAAAGTAATCGCAGGCTTCATTGGTAGCATAAAAATTCCCGATGATCGTTTGAATGGTGAGTTCGACAATGAATTGTGGATTGTTGACAGGGTGCTTCAAGGCTTGTGACGAGTAATGACAAATGGCTTTTTGATACTCGACACATCTTACATTGTCTCGTCGGGCTTCCGAATGGCAAACCGTAAACACCACAAAGGAAGGCTCGGTTTGATTGTCATCAAATATTGTTCTTAAACATGTGTTATTTGTTCCTGATTTACGTTGTAATTTAAATTCGGTATCACAAATAATCGATGAAAATAATTACACTGTCCAATTTAACTCTCATATGTGTGCTATACAGGATCAGTCGAGGGAGCTGATTGTAACGAGTGTTAGGCGAGATGGACTGTGTTACTTTGAAGGGCGTGCTACGGTGCAACATGTGACTATTTTTGAGTTTTCGGCAAATTTAGAATTGTGGCACAAGAGAATGGGTCATCCTTCGGAACGAGTTGTGAAGCTTCTCCTTCCAGTTCATAATTGTAAGGGTAGCTTAAATACAGCATGTGACATTTGTTTTCGTGCTAAACACCCTAGAGATAGTTTTTCTTTAAGTGAGAATAAATCCTCTAGAATTTTTGAAAAAATACATTGTGATTTATGGGGGTCTTATAGACACACATCATCTTGTGGTGCTCGTTATTTTTTACAATAGTTGATGATTTCTCTCGTGTTGTTTGGATTTATTTGCTAGTTGATAAAACATAAGTTTTTCGTTTGTTCATGTCAATTGTAGCAATGGTGGATAGACAATTTTCTCAAACAATTAAAATAGTTTAAAGTGACAATGGCACCGAATTTAATTATTTGCGAGAATATTTTAATGCAACTGGCATATTATTCCAAATTTCTTGTGTTGGTACTCCACAACAAAATGGTAGAGTTGAGAGGAAACACAAACATATTTTAAAGGAAAAATTGAAACGAATAATCCCACATTTTCCACTTCTGCTCAAAACAATCCCACCTTCGCGTATTCTAGAAATAATCCCACCTTTTACCCCCCCCCCATCTTCTCAAAACAGTCCTTTGACCGATTTGTAAAATTGGTAACTGGTTTTAGAAGGTGGCTTGCCACGTGCCACTTTCTAATTAGCTTTTTTTTAAAAAAAAATTAAAATAAAAGAAAATTAATAATAAAAAAAAGCCTCCTTCTTCCCCGATTCCCCGTCCTCCTTCCCGAACGCCCACATGAAACAACCCCCCACCCCCATGCCTACTCCTTCCCTAACCGGAGCAGCCACTCCGTAACCCTCCATGCCAACTCGCCTCCTCTTCCTCTTACAGTCTTACCACCCTTCTTCCTCAAAATTCTCAAACCTCTAGCAATTCTAACCCCCACCTAAAATTTGTTTTGTCATTTTTAACCCAATTTTCATTTTAGGAACATGGATCAAACCCAGAATCCGAAGCAAAATCTTAGGAAAATCGTTAAATTAATAAAAATCAACAAAACCAGGAAGATACACGCAAGAGTTTAATTTTGAGGTGATTTTATGGAGGCAAAAATGCAGCACTGTAAAACCCATTTTTATCCAATTTTCCGGTGCCACGAACACCACGAAGGTTGCAGCTGAGTTTAAGGGGGTTTTGGAGTAGCGGTGGTTGGGTTTAGTGGGGTTTGGGTGGTCGGTTTCAAGGCATTTCGGGGTGGCTGCCTGGCTGGTAGTTTGGGTTTAGGAGGTTTCGTGGGGGTCAGGTACGAAACAATGGTCATGTGAGAGGGTAGGGTTGGGATTTCGGGTGAGGTCTAGTGGGGCTGGTTATGGAGGTCTGGTAGTGGTGGTTATGGTGGGTCTCCATTGAATGGGTAGGGAGGTAGAAGGTGAAATTTAAGAAATAAAAAAGAAATAAAATAACCTGTTAAATAGGTTATAAGTAAAAAGGATCATTTTGAGCAAATAAGAGGCAAAGGTGGGATTATTTCTAGATTATTAAAAGGTGGGATTGTTTTGAGTAGATGTGACAAAGTTGGGATTATTAGTTTCAATTTTTCCTATTTTAAATGTGGGGAGGGCGTTGAGATTTCAGGCTAATTTACCAATATATTTTTGGGGTGAAAGTGTTCATGTCGCAGCACATTTAATAAACTGAACCCCCTCTCCTCTCTTGCAAAATAAATCACCCTATGAAATTTTATTTAGCTCACCCCCTCTTATTCCACAATCTGTACCTTTGGGTGTCTTGCTTTTGCTCACAATAAAAAATCCAAGGGAGATAAATTTGCAAATAGGAGTCGTAAATGTGTTTTTATCGAATATCCTTGATGAGTGACATTTATGTCACTCTTAGGGATTAGTTTTAGAGTCAATTTCGGGCTCGGTTTCTCTTATTTTTCCTTGTTTTCTCGTTAATCAAGTTTTTTTTTTATTTTAGAGTGTTTTAGTATAATTTCTTTATTTAATTAGTTTTATTTTATTTTCGTATTTTATTTTCTTTTGATTTATTATATTTCGTTCTTTATTTTCCTTGAAAGTAAACTAATTTACTTTTATTTATTTTAATTAGTTTTTAGTCTTTTTCATATTTTATTTGTTTGTGTTTTATTTTATTTTGTTTGTTTTAATTTTATTTCTCTCATTTTCTATTTTAGCTTATTTAGTTCAATTTTATTATTTATTTTATTTGTCTCGGTTTTACCCTCGGGTTTGTTTGTGTGTAGGTTTGAGTTCAAGGTCCAAGTCGAGCCATCCAATTACAACCGAAAACTACTAGCAGCCCCTGCTCCACCAATTAACCATTGCTTCCCAGATATCTCCAACCACCGCTTCTCAAACAACAACAGAATAACCTTCTCACCATCGCAATAACAACCAGCAGGGGCGGATCTATTAAGGTGCACAGTGAGTCACGTGACTCACCAGAAAAAAAAAGAAAAAAAACCAACTAAGAGACCCCCTATTATAGATAGGCGGTCTCTTTGTTGCTTCTGTTTGAGATTAGCCCACTGTCAGTTTTTTAAATATTAAAGAGACCGCCTATTAAAATATCAGATAGGTGGTCTCTTTGTTGCTGCTATTGCCACCATGTCATTAGAGACTTGTTGTCTAGATAACAAGTATCTTTTTGTCAGCATTGAATTAGAATAATATTTTGCGTTGCTTTCATATTTCATTAAAGAGACCTGTTATATTTAATAACTGGTCTCTTAAGTTATCTAACTTTTTTTTTTTAATAATTCTTGTTTTTAAGTAAAAAATCATAAAATTAGTTTAATGTAATACTTTTATAGTATGTATTTTTATGTATTTTTATATCCTTTTTTTGGATTGAAATCATTTTGGTGAAATATAATTTTTTTATATAATTTTTGGATTGAAACAAGTGATCAATTATTGATGGTGAGTCATAAGTTCGAAAATCCTGGATCCGCCACTGACCACCAGCCCACATCAATCTCTATTGCAACCCAAACCAGAGGTAGCCACAATCTGCCCTTAATCATCTCTCACATCACCTTACCACCAAAACCACCAGCCGCACCACCATTCTCAATCACCAACAGTCATATCTCCTCCCGCAACTCCACCTTCGTAACTCCAACCGCACCTTGCAGCCAACTCCACCTCACAGCCACATCCTACAAGCAGCCACCTGACCGCAACTACCAATCACAACCCCCGCACTGCAATTCACCACCACGTGCACCACCCTGCTTCTGCTGCAACACCTCACTCCTTGAGCCAATTCGCAAGAGCAACAGCCCCAAATCAAAGCAAATTCAATTTCAATCGGGTATGGGCAAACCGCATAGAAGTTCGATCGAAATGCCAAAAAGTGTCAAAAAGAGTCAGAATCATTCGTAGTTTTCTCATTTGAAGAGGTGTGGTCGAACACACCCATGGTTTGACCGAACCAGCCCAAAGTTCGGCCGAACCTACCCTCGGTTCGATCGAACCATTTCACGAGCTTGGCACATGATAATTAATAAGATCGAACGGTTGAGATTGAAGATCGAAGATGATGCTCCATGATAGCCATTAATGATGTGATGTGCGGCAGTGATGCATGATGATGAAGAGTAAGAGCAGCTGAAATTCAAAGGAGTTAAGGGTCACGTTTTGGTTTTGGGGGGAATTTGTTTTTTTTCTTAATTTCGTTTTCCTTTTCTTTATTACCTTTTATCTTATTTTTCTCTCTTAGTTTTATTTTCTTTATTTTTATTTTCTTTTTCGTGCTTTCTTTAGTTTTCTATTTTTCCTAAGTTGGTATAAATACCCAATATTGGGGTAATTAGTAAAAAAAAACCAACTATTATTCTATTTTGCTCTTAATTAGTTTTAGGAGAGCTTCTCTCTCTAGGTTTGGCTTAGGATTAGAGTAGTTTAGAGAGAGAAAGTGAGGGTTTCACCATTGTTGAGCTTGGATTTTGAAGAAGATGATTGATCATCTTGTTTGTAGACTTTCATCTTCAATAAATGAGAAACACTAACTCTCCCTCCTGTATTTTATTTGCTTTCTTTTGATTATTGTTTTAGTTGTTAGTGTTGCTTGTTAATCATGTTGATTCTTGGTTATTTGTTAATTAATCTTGTTATTATCATGATTAGTGAGTAATTCCCCAATTAAGGGGATGATTGTGGTGTAGTTAGATCTTGAGCATGTTCTAGGGCTTGGAATTGATTTATTTGTGATTAAAGTCTTTATATGCTTGGTATTATTAAATCTACTTGCAAAATGCATGTTGTTAGTTGACTGGGAGTGAATTATTGTTAGAAGATGCGATAGGGGACCTAATAAGATTCATTTGTATCGATCGTTATTTGATAGTACCTCCTAGTATATGGTTCTAATGTGGAAGCATAGAGGCTATGTTAGGAGAAGCCAATGAACCCCTACAGGTGGCTAGATTGGACCTTACTTCGATATTAGAGCATGTTTAGTTCATAATTAATTCAACTTTTATGCCTTTGCTATGCTTGAGTGATTGCTATTCCTAAACCATTTCCCTTAGTGTTTTATTTCTTGTCTTAGCGTGTTTAGACTTTAGTTTACTTATCTCTTATTCCGGACTAGATTAATTGTTGATAGCTTTTGGTAATGTTTACTCGTTCCCTGTGGTTTGACCCCTATGCTTGCTTTATACTCGTATTAGGTTTGTTTAGGTTGTATAAATTTTATTTGATCTAGGGATAGACATTTGACGGCGCGTTTATTCCCTTTGTCAATCCTTTTAGAAAAAAAGATTGGAATCTCTTTGATCTTGATAATAAAGAATATTTTGTGTCACGGGATGTTAAATTCTTTGAAGATGTTTTCCCATTTCTTGATCCCATATCCACCAATATTATTCCCGAAAATATTGTACCCATGAATGCCGAAGTGTCTTATGATTTTGATGATGTAAATGTGGGTCAAGATATTAGCATCCTGGTCCAGCCACGCAGGGGGTACCTGCGCCCGTTGGCAGCTCGCTGGCTGGCTGACAGGCTAAAGTCGTATCACCCAATCAAAAGTAATTCCTAAATCCTATAACTAATGCAGATAGGGAAGTAGGGTCGAACCCACAGGGAAATTGGTCTTTCTATTCCTAATTAATTAAAGCAATCTAAATTATTAAGTAACAAAATAATATATTGATGAAAGGAAACTAAACTACGGAGAGTAAAAGTGGAGAAGAATAAGAATAGAGAAAATCAATGAATGAAAGACCTAGGGCATAGGTTCACCAATAAATAACATTCTAGGGTAAAACATAATAATCAAACATCAATGCATCAATTAATCAGATCATAAAGGGCTTTCGCTACGTATTACAATCACGGAATTAATCTACCGGTATTAAACCTCATCTCCTGAATCTCGACTTAACCATTTATAAATTAGTCCGCTTATTGATACTAGACCTAAACATCAATTCTCATCTCTCGAATCTCGAATCAATATTGTCAAACTCATGCTTAAAAGATCAGGCCTAATCTAGTCACAGAGCATTAAATCAATCAATAGGAAATTAATCTAGCATTGATAATCAACAACAATAAATTACCCCTTCATATTATTTATGGATCCTCACAAACCCTAGAAAGAAAACTACTCAGACATAATTAAATATAAACTAAACAAAGCAATTAAAGGAGACATGATGAAAGAAATAAAGTAAATTAACTGAGATTAAAGTAGAAGAAATTGTTACCAAAGTAATCAGAATTAAGGAGTTGAATTAAGAACAAAATATAGAGCAAAAGCTGTAGAGAGAGAAACTAATCTAAAGCTAAGTAAAGAGAGAAAGTCTAAGAGAAGAGATACTAATCGAAAGCATTAAAATCATATTTATATCTAAAACAATTACTCCTAATTAAAACTAAAATAAATTGCCAGAATTAACACTCTACAAATCTCGCGCCCGATCGGGCGGCCCTTTGCCCGATCGGGCCCGCCTTTTCTTCAATAGGAGCTTCTCTTACGCCCGGCCGGGCGCGAACTCGGGCGCAAACTACTCTTCCCCGCCCGGCCGGGCGCGCCTTCGGGCGGTAGCTTTCTTGGCCGGGCCCGGGCACTTGGGCTAGCTTGGACTTATTGATTGGGCTCCGATTCTTCAGCCCAATCCGGATTTCCTCTTCACGTCTTGAATACTCGGTCCAAATGCCTCTGAATCTCAAATGCTAAGCCCTTAATCACCGGTTTGATGACTCTAATAGGCCCTGGGCTATAAAAACTGGTCGTGCTCCTCCAATGCTCGTAGTCACTCCATAATATCTGGGGAAAATGCTCCAAAAGTGCAAATCGCTATAAAAGTCAACCAAATCTACAAAAACACTAGAAAACACCAATTAGTAATAAAAATGGCTCTAAAGGGTCAAAAACACTATTAATTATGACCAAGGGACGGGGGTAAAATACTATGTAAAATGGACATATCAAACTCCCCCAAGCAAAACCTTTGCTTGTCCCTAAGCAAAGATCTCATCAATGACTAAATAAATACATGCCTCACCCCAAATAATCAAAATCAAGCAAAAACAATTCAAGGAGAATCTAATAAACATGTTTCAACATCAACCAATCTCATCCATCCAATCACTTATCCTCCCTAACAATTGTCAAATAGAGTAAACCACAAGAGCATATAGAATTCAAGACTAGTGCTCACACACTCAACTCTCATTTATGTGGCGAGTAAAATATGTATTCGATTGCTTTCCTTCCCAACCCCTTTATTGTGAACAATGCCCTCCCAAACTCACAACTCTCGTGTGTTTAAAAAGACAAGCACTCAACCTACTAGTCGACTCGAAATATGTCAAATCATAACTTGCATTGATAAACAACACTTTCACATCCATACAACTCTATGCACAAAGGTCGGAAGGTTTTTAAAGCTTGTAATGTAAGGCTAGGGTAAAGGGTAGAAAATATTTAGGAAAATGTGGGAGAAAAGCCATTCTTAAGGGAGCAAAACCTAATAAAACCAAGGTCAAAAATAAATAATGACCAAAACATCCAACATACTCAACTCCACCAAAAATTCACCAAATACAACTCCAAACATAAACAACAATCCCAACAATTACAAATTCACTCACAAAAATATGACAATAAATAATTAGAGTGAAATAAAACAAACTTTGAACTCATTTTTTTCTTTCTTTTTTTTTTCAAACTTGAACCTTTTTTTTTCATTAGTTTTTTTCTCTTTTTTTTCTTGAGCAACCTTCACATAGAACATTTGAACATTGAAACAATTTTTCTCCTTTTGCTCTTTTTTTCTTTTTATCTCACATTAGAAATTTTTTCAATCTTTAACAACAAACTATCAACAATTTTTCCAATCACAAAATCTAAAGAACAATCACTCTTATTTAATTCCCACATTGTGCAAATAATATGCACACCACAACTCCCTCACCTCACCAACTAATAGCTCCCCTAAGCCAAGCTTGAGACTAGTAACCAATGGGGCTCATATAGGCTTGTAATGTGGCTAAATAATCAATAAAAGGGCACAAGCAACAACATGGGTAGCAAGAAGGGAACAAATGTATCTAAATCATCTGAAGGCTACCTAAAAGAAAAAAGGCCTTCATCCTCCTCAATATGCATAATAGTGATCCATACAAACATTACTCATAGTTGCAAACCAATACTCAAATTCATTGACATACCAGGAACTATCACACAATTCCTAACCAAATCAACTAGTCAAGCACTATATTCACAAGCAGTTGGGCAAAATTTGATGCATGCTAGGGTATCCAAGAAATCAAACTTCAAACCATGATTAACAGATCCACAATGCTTAATGTTATATACCAAGAATCAAAACAATATATTTTCAAGTATGGGGCACAGGGAAGCATGATTTACAATCATTGGAACGTATTTTTGGATTTTTTGATTTTTTAATTTTTTTGTATTTTTCATATAAGAAAGCAATAAAACTATACTAGAAAGCAATAAATCTAATCTAAGAAAAAACACTAAAAATAAAAGAAAAAGGGAAAAAGAAAGATACCAAATCCAAAAATCTCCCCCAAGCCAGAATCAGACAATGTCCTCATTGGCTAGGGAACTAGCCCAGCGGGCTAATCCTCATCATCCTCATCCATGGAGTCGAATCCTCTACTGCTACCACCTGCACCAGAAGAGCTACCACCAAAATAGTTAGGCGTAAACCCCCCTCCCCAGCCGGTCCAAGGTATGTCCTGGCAGTACCCGTGCAAAGATGAATAGTCAGTATAAATACCATGGGCGGTGGGATCTCTATCGTATCCCTGGGGTTAGGGCTGGCAAAAACTGACCCGACCCGAAAACCCGACCCGAAAAAGTGGGTTAGGGTTGGTTTTTTCGACTCGAAAACTTAAATGGGTCGACACGAACCCGAACCCGAAATCAAATGGGTTAGGTTAAGATTGAAAATCTCAACCCAAAAACGACCCACTTAACCCGAAATAAATTCCAGGTCAAAATCAGGTCGGGTCAACCCGAACCCGACCTGATAAACCTGAACATTATACAATATAAATAAATAAAATTAAAAAAAAATTGCACAAACCTGAATAAAATTCAGTCGAATCCCAAATATGTAACTAGTATCTAAAACCCTAAAATCCTAAATGCCTCCTCCTCACACAATCAGCCATTTAGGCTTTCTCCTCTCTCCTCTCTCTCTCTTCAACTCTAAACTCTTCAAACCTCCGATCCAAATCAATTATTCTCTGTTTTTTGGTTTTTTCCCATCCTTAGATCTTCCTCTCCTTCATAATTTAAGTTTTTAAAGATTCACCACTTCAACCTTCAAGGTAATTGCTATTTTGAATTTTGCATTTATACAATTTTTTTTATTGTTGTTGTTGTTTAAATACGAATCTTGCATGTCTGTTGTTGTTGTTTTTCTTTGCTACTCAAATCCTAATTTTGATGTTGTTTGTTGTTTTAGTTGTAATTCAAAGCATAATTTAATTATATGGTATTGTTTTTTTGTTTTAATTGATGTTTGTGTTTGTTATATTATTGTATTGTTGGGATTGAGTCCTTTATTATTGATGTTTGCTTAAATTGTTTTTATCTGATTTGGATCCTCACACGCCACAAACATAGCCTCTGCTTCAACTTGCTTCAAGTCTCTGCTTCAACTTGCTTCAAGTCTCTGCTTTAACTTGCTTCAACATTGTACATTATTTGAGAACTATGTTGTATGAAGTTTGTAAAAACAATTAAAAACATTGATTGTATTGAATTCTGATTTGTAATTTATTTAGTATACTATATTTTTGTATATAATCTTTAATTAGACTTGCCAAATAACATAATTTAAAAATCAGGTACATTCGGGTTAACCCGAACCCTGCTACTATCAGGTCATTTTCAAGTCAAAATGACCCATATAAACCCAGATAAAAAAAATCAGGTCAATTTAAGTTACTTTCGGGTTGACCCGAACTTGAAAATATCAGGTTCAGGTTGGGGTTCTCAACCCAAAAACTTAAATGGATCAGGTTCGGGTTGAGGGGTAGCTGACCCGAAATCAGCTAACCTGAACATGAACCCGACCTGACCTGATCCATTTGCCAACCCTACCTTGGGTGGGGCTGAAACCAATCAGGGTAAATAGCATCGCCAGGAATATTTCCCCGACGAGCAAAATCATCATACATAGGATACAGGGCTCTACCCTAGTTCCTCTCAAGGTACCCTAATCGTTGGTCAAGGGAGCCTACCATCTTCTTAAGGTCCCTATGTGAGTCCTCTATGCGTCATATGGCCTGACCTATACTCTGAAGATCCCATACTGTCTCAGAGTCGCTATGGGGAGGAGGTGGGGCTGCATGCGACATGCGAGGTGGTGAAAGAACTACCTCGGGCTCAGGCTGGGGTGGTGAAACTGGTGGTGCTTGCCCCCTAGCATGGGCAACTAATAGGTCATATGTGTAAGACTCTTTCCTAGGGGGAAAAGCGGTCAACTCGGGATTAGGCAGGGGAAAGATAGGTAATGGTTGCTCTGACCCTGTCCTAATGCACCAATTGGGGGACTCTATGGCTATCCAAACATACCCAACCCAAGTCCTTTAGGCACCTAGCAGTCATATAAGTGTTTGGTCCACAGTTAGTGAGACCGTGAGGTCCACTCTCAACAAACCCGACCTTCTTAACTGTTATCCTGGTGATGAGGCCTCCTAGACGAATCGGGGTGCTAACATGGTCACTAGTCGAGGCATGTCTACTAAGGTGAAAGATGATGTATCTAGAAATGTTTAGCTTACCATACCCAAACACATAGTGTCCAATTACAGCTAATTCATTGCTTTGGGCATTGTACGGCTCATTCCTACCCAAAAAACAAACACCTGCAAATCTTTGCCATATTTTAGGTACAGGGTGATGGATGGGTCTGGCACTAGCATGTTGGGCGTTAGGCGTCGGTAAACCAGTCAAAACATGATAAATATCTTCCTTTTTATAATGCTCATGCCATTGGTTAGGTAATTTAGAATTTAAATCAAAAATCTTACAAAAATCAACAAAGGTTAAAACGATATTTCTATTATTTCACCTAAACATTATTTTCGGACCATTTTTGCTATTTACAACAGACAAAGAAGACAATAATTCACATGTTAATTCACGATAACTAGGGTAGTGCATATCTAAAAAATTTCTCATCCCTATATCGTTCAAAAAAATGTTTCACATAATCATATAAACCATAGGATTCAAGAGTAAGGCGTTGTAACCACCGTGAAGGGATTACCTCATGCTCGTAGAGTTGCTCAAGTCGTTCTCTTTTTTTCGGGGTAGCAATTCTGATGGTCGGCCATTGCGCAAGTTGCAATTCCAGATCGTATTGTTGACTTGAGCTGGAACACCTCCCTAAAATTGTCCTCAACCTCTTTGATGCCATATTTCAAAAATGGGTAAGAATTTTTTTCTAATTGGAATTTGGGGATTTTGGTATGGGAATGTAGAGGATGAAGAGAAGGTGAAAAATATGTAAAAATTATTGAATTTGGATGAGAAATGAAGAAGAGATCTTAGAGAGTGAAGGTTTTAGAGAGAGAAAAAAATGGTGGAAAGAGAAAGAAGGAAGAAGAAGAAAATAAGGGTGGAGGTATCCCCGCCCAGTCGGGCGGGCTGTCGCCCGGTCGGGGGATCTATCTTTCAGAAAATAAACTCATCTCGCGCCCTCAATTTTTCTTCGACTTTCGCGCCCGGTCGGTCACCCTTTGCCTGTCGGGTGATCAAATGTTCCGTATTTCGTCAATTCTCGCGCACGGTCGGACACCCATTGCCTGGTCGGGCAAAAATTCTTGAATTTTAACCCTTAGTCTGGCGCCTGATCGGGTGGTGCTTCGCCCGGTCAGGCCCAAGACAACTTTAGTACGGGGAATTCTTTTCTTTTTTCTTCAAATTTTGACCAACTCTTTTCCTTTAAACCTGTGCAAAAACTCAATAAAGACATTAAACTCCTTCATCTCTCCTCTCACAAGAAAAAGAAAGAAAAACTAGTCTAAAAAGCAAGAAAATACGGGTTGCCTCCCGCAAAGCGCTGGTTTATCTAGGTCCCACACGACCCTCTTACCAAGTATAAAAATTAGGACCCTTGGCCTACCGCTTAGTCAGGTGGTTTCTCACCCGGTCGAGCGATGTTTAGACCACGACGCGGCTTCCTGATAGACCCCATGAGACGCCAATTCACCTTATCTGATGGATCCTCCTTGTCTTAAAATGGGGGTTTCTTTCCTACTACACTCTAGAGACCCCTTTTCGACCGATGGTTGCTTCAAATTATCACTAGATTGAGCAATTGCAACTCAATCTGGCGGAACACTTACTGTAAGCTCAATTTCCACAACTCGCTTGTTTATTTCCACCTTCTCATCTTCAAAGCCAAGAACGACAGTGTAGAGGGCTCTTTCTATTACATCAACTTCCTTTTTCCGTTTGTCTATTTCATTTGTAGAAGATACAACATAAGATACCGCCTCCAAGGGATCTTTTACAAGAGCCTGGGCTTATTAGAACAATTTTGAACCACATTAACACTAAAACACTTCTCCTCTATCATGGGGCTTTTAGGGGTATTATTCAAATTGAAAGTAATTTTAACATCCCCTACTGATAGTGTCAATTTGCCACATTTTACATCTCTAATTGCTCCTGCAATGTTAAGGAATGGTCTACCCAAAATAATTGGGGTTTGCAAATCCTCAATCATATAAAGAACAACAAAATCAACGGGTATATAAAATTTTCCTACTCTAACAGGAACATCCTCTAAAACACCTAAGGGGTATTTAAAAGAAAAGTCGGCTATTTGTAGAGTAATATTAGTAGCTTTTAATTTACCCATATTTAGCTTGGAACACATAGACAATGGCATGACACTAACGCTAGCACCCAAATCACATAATGCATTATCAATCATTAGATTGCCAATATGACAAGGGATAGAAAAACTACCCGGATCTTTCAATTTAGGTGGAGATTTATTTTGAAGTACGACACTACATTCTGCAATAAAAGCGACTGTCTCTACCTCACTAATAGACCTCTTTCTAGTCAATATTTCTTTCATGATTTTTTCATATGGAGGAATTTGTATAATTAATTCAGTGAAGGGAACTGTTACCTGCAAATCTTTAACCATCTCCAGAAACTTACCAAACTTCTTATCCAAATTTGTTTTCAAGTGATGATTGGGGAATGGAAGTTTGATAACTAGCTTTGGAGCATTACTGCTCTTATCTGGAGCTTCTACCTTCCATGGAGTCGTACCCTGCAATGTATTATCAGAAATATTAGTACTACTCTTTAGCCTACAGGGCTATTAGCTACATTGTCAGGTTTAATGGAATCAAGATTAGCAATATTCATTAAAACAGGTTCATCATGTCTGGGCATAGGGGGGCCCTTCATAGTTTGAACCACTCGTTAGAGTAATTACAAAAGCTTGATCCGTAGGCCTGGTTGGTTGTGCTGGTAGGGCTCCCTATTGACGGGCTTGTAGAGTAGAAGAAAACTGCGCAATTTTATTATCTACAATTTTATTATGTGCTATGATCGAATCAATTTGGGCACCTCTACTCTCCATGTGCTTCTGTATACTCGCCAGTATCGCTCTAATTTCTGCCAAAGCAGGGTCAGAAGATGAGGAGGGTTGTTGTGGTTGGTTCTTTTGGCCAACATTGGGGTGGTTGCTGAGTTTGTTGTGGCGCCTGTGAATGTTGTGGAGGTGGCGGATTTTGAACATTGGTGCTCCGGTAGGAAAGATATGGACGATTCCGGAACCCAGGATTGTAGGTGTTGGAGTATGGGTCATTCTACCTATAAGCTTGAAAGGCATTGACTTGCTCCACGGAACTCCTGCAATCTTGCTCCCAATAACCTACAATTCCACAATTTTCACAGAAAGCCTCATTAGCATTATTATTATTAATTGTAGAAACATTAGCTTTATTTGCAGTACTAAGATTATCTAATTTTTGGCAAATAGAGGTTAGTTGAGCTTGTAAAAAGGATACAGAGTGGACACTATGTTTCCCTTTGTTAGCAAAGCCTCTGGGATTCCCATATTGGGAATTATGAATTGCCATATCTTCAATAACTTGACCTGCATCATCAACATTAAGGTTCATAAACCTCCCACTAGCTGCATAATCCAATATTGTTCTAGATGAATTTCCAATCCCATTGTAAAAGACTTGAATTAACTGCCATTGTGCCAGATTATGGTGGGGGCATTCTCTCTGTAGATCCTTGAACCTCTTCCAAGCCTCATATAGAGTTTCATCTGGCTTTTGGGCAAAGTTCTGAATGGCACTCCTTAGTATAGATGTTCTCTCTGCAGGGTAATATTTATTATAAAAATTTAAAACAAGAGTCTCCCAGTCAGTTATACCCAACTAGTGTAGTTCTATTTAATCCATTATACCATAATTTGGCTTTTCCACATAAAGAGAAAGGAAAGAGAATCTCCCTGATTTGGTCCTGTGTGACCCCAGCTTGCCTGATGGTATTACAATACTAACAGTAGTCTGCAATATGAAGATTTGGGTCTTCACCCTTAGCTCCACTAAATTGCTTCCTTTCTATCATTGTGATAAATTGGGGTTTAATCTCAAATTGTACCCCATCAAGAGCCGGAGTGAGAGTAAGGTGTGGAAAATCTGTAAGCTTTGGCTACGAATAATCACTGAGCTTCTTGGGTACCGCCATCTCTGATTCTGGATCTGAAGATACCTCTGAATTGCTAGAATCAGTTGGAGGGTCTTGGCGATTATTGTTATCACCAGAACCTGCCAGGATTTGCCTGTGAAGATTCTTTTGTCTATGGAAAGATCGTTCGATCTTAGGATCAAATGGGATATAACCTTATCTGGAATACCTGGGCATAAACAAAGAACTAAAAAGCAAATATGAGACTTGCCTCAAAGAACTAACGTTCTCTAAGACAAGAAGAAATAACCTAGACTACAGAAAACAATCAGAAATAAAAATAAAACTCTTTCCCCGGCAACGACGCCAAATTTTGACAGGCTAAAGTCGTATCACCCAATCAAAAGTAATTCCAAAATCCTCTAACTAATGCAAATAGGGAAGTAAGGTCGAATCCACAGGGAAACTGGTCTTTCTATTCCTAATTAATTAAAGCAATCTAAATTATTAAGTAACAAAATAATATATTGGTGAAAGGAAACTAAACTACGGAGAGTAAAAGTGGAGAAGAATAAGAATAGATAAAATCAATGAATGAAATACCTAGGGCATAGGTTCACCAATAAATAACATTCCAGGGTAAAACATAATAATCAAACATCAATTTATCAATTAATCAGATCATAAAGGGTTTTCGCTACATATTACAATCACAGAATTGATCAATCAATCAAATTGTGAGTTTAAGTTGCTGGATATTGTGTATACAAGGGTAATTAATATAGTATTATTGTCCCTTTATGTAGGAGACTTGGTTCGGGAATTGTTGAAATGTACTCGACTATTTTAATAGTTTATTTGAATTACGTTCGCGAACTTAATATAATTTCATTGATGTAGTAAGCATGCTAAATTTATTTAATTAATTACAAGTAGTATCATGCTAGATTTGGAATGGAAATTATGATTTAAATGTTATTAGTGATTGAATTATGAAACATGATTTATTTATAATGAATTAAGGTGGAAAATTATAGTTTGAAATATTGTTTATGAACCACACTTTTATTTATTGCATGTTAGAGATCATGTTTAATTAAACTAAATGTTTAATTTGGTTTGGAATATTAAAAGAGAACTTTAATATGCTTCATATAATTTTTATTGATGCTTAAGCATGGGAAAGGAGCTATATAAGTGTCTAAGTACACGAGGAATAAATTATATGTTGGTGCCTTAGTGCACTTTAGGTGTTTTTAACACCGAGGGATAAAAGTTGTGGCGCTTTATGTGTTTAAGGTGTCATTGGCACCGAGGTAGAATTAAAAAGGGTTCAACATTAAATATTACGTGGTCACTAATTATTCAAGAATCAAATTGGTATATTTGATTATTTTTATAATTATTGTTGATTGAATGATTATGGTTTGAGAGTCATCACTAAGTTTAATAATCTGTAAATAACGTAAAGTGGAAGAGATTACGCACCAAAATTTTTGGATCGTATATACCTTGAGTATGAACATATGGGGGAGTTATGTGACTTTATATTTGATCATAACTTATATTGGAGTACAGGACGATGTACATTCCTTTTATTATTATTATGCGCAGGAATTCCGCCACTTTTGAGTGGTTATTGATGTTGGCAAGTTAGCTCCCGTGTCAGTATCCTCAACTTTTGGGGGGAGGTTAGTGGGAAACCTGTTTGATGCGCAATCAACCCTAAAAAATTATGTAGTTGTCTAGTTGAGAAGTTTTGTTGAATGTTGTATGCTTGAAAAACAGATGCAACAAGGTAAATTGTGTGTTGATAGATAAATGCATGTTAGTGTGTTAATCACACTTATGTACTCAGCTTTGCTGATTGTGTGTTTTGTGTGTTTGTTGGCCTTGTCTTTATCTTGGCCCTATGATGACCCATTATTAATGGAGAGTAGTGGAAACAAGTAGAGAGAAGCTTTTCAGGTGATGAAGCATATTCATGAATGGACATGAGTGAAGAGCGAATCATGCTAGTTTCCATAAGTATATTATGTGTTTAAATGCTTTAATTATTTATAATATTATTAAGCATGACTAATGCAAAAGTTTTAAAGTTGGTTTGGTTTTAAGGGCCTATAATGGTTCCAAGTTTTAGATTGATTTTATTTTACTTCGTTTCACTTGGGTATGACTTTACTTTCGTTTGGTTGACTTTATAGTTGACTTGTTTTGAATGTTTTTAAAGACAGTCTTCCGCTGTGTGTCTTTGATAATTGTCTTAGTCATTTTCACTGTGGCAGTAATATCTTAGATTTTCCTACTTTGAATTTTAAACAAGGCAAAACAGGTATTTTAAAATAAATGAATTTCTAGGGTGTTACAGGTGGGATAGGGGAGGGGGAAAAAGGGGATAGCTGGTGGTGGTTTTTTATTTTATAATTAATTAAGTTGTTAAATAATAAAAAAGGGAAATAATACGAGGAGGGGGTGGGATTAGTGGTCGGGTTTAAATCTACCGCAAGTGTACGGGTCAATTACAATAAATATAGGGTGAGCAAGGTATCGTATCCACAAGGAGGTCTACTCAAGTACCAATTTAAGAAACTAAAATATTATTTAGACGAAGAAAATATGGGAAAAGTAGTACTAAACTATAAACGGTTAAGGTTGCAAACTAATAAAGCGATAGACAAGAATGAGAAGTAGTTCTAGGTTTCGGGTTTCGCCAATTACTCTCTATAATGAAATTAAACTAATTGTAGGGTTGAACATATATAATATAACAATGATCAAATTACCAAAAGTATGTTATCTCCTCTTCCAAGGTAGAAAACGTATATTTAAATCAATTTCATGTCTACTTCCGTGATCACACCAATTGAAATAAGCTCATTAAGAATAGAAATTCAAGAAGACCACCCCAAGTATATAACTATTCCTAAAATTATACTACTTGACGTATGATAATCCCACGAAATAGAATTGAAAGTTCACTTCCGCTAATAAATCAACACCTTAAACATACAATCGATTGGCCAGATTAAAAGTATGAATTAAAACAAGATTATCAAATTGCATTCATATAAATCAAACCCAAACAATATAATTCAATTCATTGATAGAAAATAAAGACTACATCCCTAACCTAGAACAAAGGAAATAATAATATTGTAGGAACATAGGATGGATCAATCAAACCTTTAGAAATAGCATCTCAAACGAAGTGACAATCAAATTCAATATGCTTCCTTCGTTCATGGAAAACCGGATTATTTGCAATATATATGCAGAGCAGATTGACTATCACAAAATAGCTTAATATCCTTAGGGTGTTGCACGCCCAAACTCAAAAGAAGACCCTTTAACCACTTCAACTCATGTGTAATAGTGGCCACAGACCGGTATTCTGCCTCTACAGAACTTGTAGAGAGAGTATTCTGCTTTTTGGTTTTCCAAGAGATAGATGACTTACCAAGAAATACAAGCCACCCTGTGAGAGATATTCGTGTTAGGGGACACGCGGCCCAATCTGAATCACACCAGCCTTGTAAGGTTAAGTCACTGTCAGAACGCAATAAAATTCTGCCTCTACAGAACTTCGTTTGAGATGCTATTTCTAAAGGTTTGATTGATCCATCCTATGTTCCTACATATGAGAAATTAGCAGATATCTTTACAAAGGCCCTCGGCAAATCACAATTTGATCTTTAACTTGGCAAGTTGGGCATCTTCAATCCACACGTTCCAACTTGAAGGGGGGGGGGGGGTTGTTGGGAATATTGGGATATCTTTATCATATATTTAGTAGAGTTAGTTTCCTTTCTTGTAGGATATGTTAATATTTATCATATCTTTTGTTTCTATCTTTTGCACGCTTGAGGAAACTGATGTACTCTATTAATATGATTGAATGAAGTGAACAAGGGCAAGCTTTAAACCCTTTACCTAATTCTCCATAAACATTGTTGAAAACTTGCAGAATTTTAGGCATGAGGATAACATAGAAAACTTAATTATCCAAAATGCATGAAAAAAAAACATGAAAGCAGTTAAGACATGATCTCATCAATTTTTTACCATTTCTGCTCTAACTTAAGGATCCACCAATTGAGTTAATGTCACGTGGTTAACTAATAGCATATATAAAAAATTCAGTTTAGCTATATTTTCTCCCCCGTTTATTTTTCTGACTTTTTTTTTTATTGAAATTGAATTATTTTTGTTGAATTTTTTTTATTGATATTAAATTATTTTCATTAATTAGATCTTAATTTTTAGGAAAAATACGCTTTAATAATCCCAACTATGGGCAATTTACCTACAATAATCCCAACTAACGTTTATTCTACAATAATCCCAACTATTAGGTCAGTTTTCCTCCAGCAGTCCCAAACCGGTCAACAAAAGTCAACAACCTATTATTGTAGGTTGTTTGACACGTGTCAGCGTGTGAGTGGTTCCCAAAAAAAAAAATACAAAAAAAAAAAAACCAAAAAAAAAAAAAAAACTGGCAGCCAACCCTAACCACCACCTCCTGTCACCCAACCACCACCTCCAGCCCTAACCACGACCAACCGCACCCCCGGAACACCACGACCAGCCACACCCCCGAAACACCACAACCAACCGCACCCCCGAAACACCACGACTAGCCGCACCCCCGAAACACCACCTAAATCGCACCAGCAGCACCCACGACCAGCCGCCCTTGCCCGTGAAACCACCATCAGTCCAGCAGCCCCAAATCGCACCAAATCGCCCCGAAACCCTAACCCGTGAACTGATTGGAGCTTGAATCCACGACGCCTTGCTGGAAACCACTCGGATTTGGGAGTGAAGGGGTGGTTGGTGGGGCGGGTTTGCGATTTTGGGTGACTAGTGGTTTTTGAGGTTGGATGAGGAAGAAGGAAGGGGAGCGGTAGAGGCATGTAGCGGCAGTGTGAGGCTACGATTGGTCAGAAAGGGCAGGCGACGGTGGGCGGCGGCGGAGCTGCGGTGTTGGGAGAAGAATTGGGGTGGAGCTTCCATGTTTCGTGGTGGGTGTAAGGTGGTTGAAGGGAGGAGGGGTGGCTGGGATTATTTTTGCTATTTTTTTTCTTTTTTTTTTAATTTTTTTTTTAAATTAAGCCAATCATGTGCTGACATGTGGCATTTAAAAAACCAAACAAAAAAGTTTACCATTTCAGCAGGTAACCGGTTTTTGGGACTGCTAGAGGAAAACTGACCCAATAGTTGGGATTATTGTAGAATAAACGTTAGTTGGGATTATTGTAGGTAAATCGTCCATAGTTGGAATTATTAAAGTGTATTTTTCCTAATTTTTACTAATTCTTTTTTTTTTACTAATTAAAGCTTTTTGTTTTACTGGACGTACTAGACTTATTTTTATAAAACTTACATGATTTTCATATTGAATATTATTTGAATAAGACGAGGAGAATTGGACCTTAGAGTAAGGTGCCACAATATTTTATGCACCTTTAATTTTAAATTTTTCATATGTCCAAAATATAGTTTAATCTCCTCAATATTTCTCTAAGTATGCTCCCAACAAATCAAAAATTGAGAATAAATATTTCATAACTTCCTTTAGGTTTATATCCCCCTTCACACATATTTTTCTATAATTATTATAACTACGTAAATACGCCCCCAACCTCCATTATGCTCACTAGTCTATTAAAAATAGCAATAAAGTTCGGTGATAAATTTATTTCTTAAAACTCACTTTGTATACATTGATAAGTGTTCGAATTAATGTGAGACCAAACATTAGTATAATTATAAAAGCTATGTTTAATTCACACGATCTGATCTAATATGATTGAATTTTAAATTTAAGCAAACAATGACCTTATTTGTACACTAATTTGTAAGTTAAAAAAAAAAAAAAAAAAAAAAAAGAAGAAGAAGAAGAAATAGCTCGGTAGAAGGCCGATCTTCGTTGTCAAATGAGATGTCTTAGAGTCATGTTAATATGTACTTTTCAAATATGAAATTTTTATAAATAATGGCAATTAAATGCAAGTAAAACATTAAGATATGATATAATATGATCAACGTGTTATGTGTGCGGTTGGTCATACCATGTATTCGCTTGTAGAGAATGAAGTAACTCTTATAACACTAACTGAGTTACCTCTCTAATACAGACCGAGTAACTCCTATAACACTAACGACGTAAATCATGTAACACTGACCAAGTAACCCCTATATATAACACAAATGAAGGGGTGTAGTCGACCACATATAATTTGTGTTAAGGGGTGTAGTCGGCCACATATAAGAATTTGTGTTAATATGATTTGGTCCGATTATTTCTAGAATAAGTTGATATCAACATACACATAACCTAAGGAGACATAATTTAGGCCCTGTTCTCTTCAACTTAATTTCACTTTAGTTTAGTTGAGCTCCAATCTATTTAGTTCAGTTCAGTTCAGTCAGCTCTAATTAGAGTTGTCAATTTGGGTAAATAGGTCGGGTAAGAGCGGGTCGGGTCAACTCAGGTCAAGTCAATTCGAATTAATGTCGTAACCTATGTGGGTTGGGTTCGGGTTCGGTCATGCTTTGAGTTGGGTCACATCGGGTCATACATCTTATCGGGTTTGGGCCGGGTTAATAAAAGGTCGGGTACATTTGGGTCGGGTGAACAATAGGTCGGGTTTAATTCGAGCTTTCACGGGTTAAAACGGGTTACGGTAATTCTCGGGTTTGAGTCGGGTTCGGTTCAAGTCAATAATTTGCGGGTTAGAATCAGGTCGGGTCATTCTCGGGTTTGATTTGAGTTCGGTTTAAGTCAATAATTTGCGGGTTATAATCAGGTCGGGTCATTTTCAAGTCGGGTCATTCTCGGGTTCAAGTCGGCTTCGGTTCAAGTCAATAATTTGCGGGTTATAATCAGGTTTGATCATTTCTAAGTCGGGTTATGTTCAAGTTAATAATTTGCGGGTTACACTAGTGGAAAAAGAGCTATCCGTAACGGGCAAAAATAGCCCGTCCGTAACGGGCAGTGGGCGTTACGTATGCTCCCGTTACGGATAGGCTATGTTATTTGTAACGGGCAGTGTCCGTTACAAATAACCAGTTATTCGTAACGGACAAAATAAGTGCCCGTTACAAATGACCCGTTATTCGTAACGGACAAAATAAGTGCCCGTTACAAATAACCCATTATTCGTAATGGACATGTAAAACGCCCGTTACGAATAACGGGTTATTTGTAACGGGCACTTATTTTGTCCGTTACGAATAACGGGTTATTTGTAACGGGCATTATATCTGCCCGTTACGATTAGTGTGTGATCCAAATTAAAAAAAAAATCCAGCACATGCTGGACCATTTTATCAATGAACTAGAAAATTATATATTTTTTTTTTGTTTTTTTATTTATTAAAACCATATTTTATTCATTTTAAATACACATAAATTATACAATGAAACAAAACAAAATAAAAAGAACAAAAACAAATCCTGATTGTTATAATAATAAAACAAGATTACTGTAATTTCCCTTTAAATTTGTACTTTATTAAATAATTTACATCTTGCCTTCAAAAAAAAAAATTACATCTTCCACCATCAGAGTTGCAACTTGGCATCCTTTTCTTCGTCATCTATCCTTTTCTTCCTCGCGCTTAACATTGTTCAAATTCAGAGAGGGATAGTCTTTTCTTCTTCATCTTCTCCGAAACATACACAATTGAAGCATCAGCCTTTAGGGTCTAATATAACAATACTAGTATTATCTGAACATCATCAAAATCACAGAACATAAGGAAGTAGCAAGCATAAGTAACACTCAAAACATAAGGAAGTGCCAATAGATTCATACTGGTTCGAATAAGTGTAATATGTATTTCACATACCTTATGACATTCCATATCATGAAAAATTCAAGGATTAAAATTCAAGGAAATTGTCATAAATAGAACTATAATAATAATAATAATAATAATAATAATAATAATAATAATAATAATAATAAAATTAAAAAAAAGGAAATTACTCTGATTTTCTGTTTCAGAAAGGACTCAATTCATGTCCAGTCTTATTTGTTTTATTCAACTTTGTGTTTATGCATACACCTTTTTTTTGTTTAAGTTAATTCTCCCAATGGTATGAAGACAATTCATTCTGAAAAAAAATGAAGGCAATAAAAATAACAAATACAAATCGAATTAAATTTTAAGATCAAAAGCAATTCAGACAGATCTATGCAAAATCAAGTATCTAAACCCTAAATAACGGCACGAAAACAAAAAAAAAAAAAAAAGAAAACTATAAGAAAACATAAAAACCTGCAGAATACAAGCAGTACGAGTGAGATGAAATTCGAGAAGCTTCAAAATACAAGCAAAAAGCTCAGATTCAGTTTTTCCAGGGTAATTTAGGATCAAAACGAGCACTATCATTCTTCTTTACAATACAACAAAAATGACCACTTATGATCTGTTCAACAAAATCTCAATTCCACTTTCATGATCAACCAACTCAAAAACCTTACATTATACAAACAACTCACTCAAAACACGACGAAATAATCGCACGTTCGCTACCAAAATCCGATGCAAATCACAACCATTATCAAATAAAATCAATCCCGAATCATTCAAATTACAAAAAAAATCAACTTCGAGACAAAACATTTCCAAAATATATCATCAAAATCCAAAAACAACATAAAAATAAAAAAGAATTAAATTTTTAGATAAAAAATAATTCGGACAGATCTCTTCAAAATCGAGCAACTAAACCCTAAAAAACGTCACAAAAAAAAAAAGAAACCACACAAACCTGTAGAATACAAGGAGTACGAGTGAGATGAGTATGAGGTCATTTGGGATCTCCGATGAAGGGGAAAATAGAGCGAGGGTTTAGATCGAAAGAGGTGAAACCCCCCAATTTAACCATTTATTGTCTCTCCTCGTTCCAATTCGTCATGAATGGAAGGGGAAGATTGATGGAGGAGAAGAGAGGAAAGGAGAGAGGGACTGAGTATGAGAGAGAAAGAGGTACGAAAAAGATTGAAGGAGAGGAGAAGATTGAAGGAGAGGAGAGAGAAAGTGAGTGAGTGAGTGAGTGTGAAATGAGCAAGAGGTGAATGCGGCTATTAGGTGAAACCCTAATAAAAAGCCAAGTAATGGGCTCCTCTCATCAGTTGGGCCAAGTTTGGGCATTTGTATCGGGCAAAATACGCCTGTTATATGTAATATAGTATTCGTAACGGGCAAAATAGTGTCCGTTACGAATAAATAAGTATTTGTAACGGGGACTAATTTGTCCGTTACAAATACATAAGTATTCGTAACGGACACTATTTTGCCCGTTACGAATAAATAAGTATTCGTAACGGACACTATTCTGCCCGTTACGAATAAATAAGTATTTGTAACTGACACTATTTTGCCCGTTACGAATATCTTAATTGTAACGGGCAAAGCTTTGCCCGTTACAAATAGCCTGTTACGAATGAGATTTTTTCCACTAGTGTTACAATCAGGTCGGGCCATATTCGGGTTCAACTAACTATAAATAGATAATTATCATTATTTATACCAAGCTAATTATTTCCTTTGACTATAATATATATGGCAACATACTAAGGAATTATAGTCTATAATTTAGGAAGATAATTATCTCTTTGACCATACAACAAATACATACAAGAAAAAGAGCCTCTAATCAGTTCACTTGCTTTTTTTTTCTTTTTTCTTTTTTTTATATGATTTAGCTAATGATATTCTTAATGACAATTGAGTTTAGGTGGGATGATTTATTTAAGTTCATTTTTATATCTAATGATATTGCTAATGATAATTAAAGCCAAATTTTATACTTTTTAGCATATTACAAAAACAACGACAATAATAATAATAATAATAATAATAATAATAATAATAATAATTTTGTCAATAATAATAATAATCCTCCTTTTGTCATCATTTCCTCGACTATCAGCATTGTGGAAATCTCAGCAGGGAGATCACACGTCTGCTTGGCTTCGGGCCATCCCTATTTCGGGTTTGGGGTCAGACGATGAACGCAAAGACTTATCGATGTGTGTTGTCCTATCGGTTGGGTGTTCCATTATTCTCTGTCTCGACGTCTGCTCTGCTTGTTCGAGGGTTTTTGCTGGAGATATTTTCGGTGATCACGCGGTGTCGTGTGCTGGTATGGTGGGTAGATTAAACATCGGCATAATGTTGTTCGGGATACCCTTATTGATGTTTGCTATCGTTTGGGGATTTTAGCGAGAAAAGTGGTTGACATTGGGTTGTCTGGAAGGAATGACGAGGCCCTCAGACTTGCGGATGTGTTACTTTATTCCTGCGATGTCTGTGTTGATTTGACAGGGTCTTCTCCTTTGACACAATCAGGGCTATCTGACTTCATTCTTGGGGCGGGTTGTGGCTGATGCGGCTCATTGAAAGCGAGATAAGTATGAAGCTCGATGTCAGGCAATTCGATATTGGTTTCATTCCCTTCTCCTTTTCTTCACTTGGGGAATTAGAGAAAGAGGCTATTGCGTTGCTGAAGCGGGTTTAAAAATTCTCAACGACGCAAGACAATGGGGCACGTGCTGCTGCTCATATATTTACTAGGATTGGATTTGCTGTAGCTAGAGGAGTAGGGGCCCAAATTGTATCTCGGCTACCCACTAACTTTTATAGGTTGTATGACTTTGTCTGCTTTTGAGATATAATAATAATAATAATAATAATAATAATAATAATAATAATAATAATAATATTGGCGTTTGCTAAGACTCAGGATATTGGTGCTCGTGCAGCTGCATACATGTTTAGCAGGATCGGGTTTGCTATAGCTAGAGGGATGGGGGCCTATATTGTATCTCGACTCCCCACCAATTTCTTGTAAATTGATTGACTTTATAGGATTTTTTTATAATAATACTAATACTAATAATAATAATAATAATAATTTTGTCAATAATAATAATAATAATAATAATAATACTATGTCGGTGGTTGATGATGAGGACCTTGATTTGGAAGAGCGTAATATCAAGCAGTGTCGTAGGAAGATTTGTGATGGTCATTACACCGCTGCAGTCCGGGTTCTTTCTTCTTCAGGTGTTGCTCCGTATAATGAGGCCACTCTTGCGGATTTGCTTTCAAAACACCCTTCTTCTTCACCTCCTTCCTTGCCTGCTGATATTCCTGTTGATCAACTTCATCTCGTTGCTTCCTCTACTGTTATTTTGGATCGGATTAAGATTTTCCCGCGTAGCACATCGTGTGGTAGGGATGGGTTACGTGCTCAACACCTTATGGATTGCTTGAGTAGTGCTGCTGTGGCTGTCTCAGACGAGTTGGTTGACTCTATTATCGGGGTGGTTAATCTGTTTCTAGATGGTAGATGTCCTATGGAACTAGGAAAGTATATTGCTAGTGCTCCACTCACAACCCTTGTCAAGCCCGGTGGTGGAATTCGTCCTATAGCTGTGGGTACCGTTTGGCGGCGTCTGGTTTCGAAATTTGGTGCTGTAATGGTTGGACAGTCTTTGGGAAGCTACTTTGATGGTCTTCAATTTGGCGTTGGGCTTTCTTCAGGCGGTGAGGCCATTCTTCATGCTGTGAATCGATTACTTGAGGTTCATGGTTTTGATGTTGGTCTTTCAATGTTGTTGGTGGATTTTCATAATGCCTTCAATCTAGTTGATCAAGCGGTCATGTTACGTGAAGTTCGTCGTCGTTGTTCGGGTATTTTGCGGTGGGTTGAATTCTGCTACTCTAATCCAGCCATATTGTATTATGGGGACCACACCTTATGGTCGTCTCAGGGGGTGCAGCAAGGTGATCCCCTTGGTCCTCTGCTTTTTGCTTTGGTATTACAACCCTTGGTGTGTAAAATCAGAGATACTTTTGATGTATGTCTTCAGGCTTGGTATTTAGATGACGGCACTATAGTGACACATTGGTGGTGGGGAAGATTTTGCAGCTGATTATGAAGGAAGGGCCTCGTTTTGGGTTACATCTTAACGTGGACAAAACTGAAGTTTTCTGGCCTACAGAAGACCCCCAAAGTAGGCTTTTGGGTGTCTTTCCACCTAACATTGCTCGACCTTCGCGTGGTGTTAAGTTGCTTGGTGGTCCTGCTAGTTCTGATTCTGGTTTTAGTAGTGAGCTTGTGATGCATAGGGTGACCAAGACCATTGCGCTTATGGATAAGGTTGCTACGCTGGATGATCCTCAGTGTGAGCTATTGTTACTTAAGGCTTGTACCGGAGTTTCTAAACTCTACTTTGCATTGCGTACATGTCCCCCTAATACTTTTGAGGCGGCTCAGCGCACTTTTGACGGGGCTCTTCGATCTTCTTTGGAGCGTATTGTTACTGCCTCAGGACCTGGGTTTGGCGATTGGCAGTGGCGGCTTGCAACTTTACCATTTGCGTTTGGAGGGCTTGGTGTTTATTCTGCAGGTGATGTTCGGCATTATGCTTTTCTTGCTTCTCGGTTACAGTCTACTGGGTTGCAGACAAAGCTTCTACGACATGTTGACATTGTTGGTCATGGTCGAGATTTTGAAGACGCTTTGGGTCTGTTTATGGCGTGGTGGAGTCTGATTTTTTAAGTAATCCTAGTGAGGTCGCTGCCCCGAAACTCATGAAGAAATTGGCAGATATATATTTCACGAAGGTTACCGATTCTGCAGAATCCACCTTTTCATTATCCCCTCGTCTATCAGCATTGTGGAAATCTCAGCAAGGAGATCACACGTCTGCTTGGCTTTAGGCAGTTCCTATTTCAGGATTGGGTCAAACTATGAACGCAAAGACTTATCGATGTGTGTTATGCTACCGATTGGGTGTTCCGTTGTTCTCTGCCTCGACACCGTGCTCTGCTTGTTCGAGGGTTTTTCTAGGGGATATTTTTGGCGATCACGCGGTGTCGTGTGCTGGTATCGTGGGTATTAAACATAGACATAATGTTGTTCGGGATACCCTAGTAGATGTTTGCTATCGTTCTGGGATTTCAGCAAGGAAAGAGGTTGACATTGGGTTGTCTGGAGGGAACGACGAGGCCCTCAAACCTGCTGATGTGTTACTTTATACTTGGGACCGTGGTCGCGATGTCTGTGTAGATTTGACAGGATCTTCTCCTTTGACATAGTCAGGGCTATCTGACTTTATTCCTGGACGGGTTGTGGCTGATGCAGCTCATCGGAAGCGGGTTAAGTATGAGGCTCGTTGTCAGGCGATTGGATATGGGTTCATTCCCTTCTCCTTTTCTTCGTTTGGTGAATTAGAGAAGGAGGCTGTTGTGTTGCTTAAGCGAATTCAGAGGTTCTCGACGACGAAGGCATTGGAGCACCTGCTGAAGCTCATATTTTTACTAGGGTAGGCTTTGCTATAGCTAGAGGAGTGGAGGCCCAGATTGTATCTCGGCTTCCCACTAATTTATTGTAGGTTGTATGACTTTTTGTTTTTGAGATAATAATAATAATAATAATAATAATAATAATAATAATTATTATTATAATAAATAATAATAATAATAATAATAATAATAATAATAATAATAATAATACTTCCTCCGTTCTTTTTTTACTGCACCATGAGGGATTTCACGCTTGCCAGTGCATTACTTTAGCTATTAATATGTTCAGTTATACTTTTGTAAAAATTATAAAAATTTGATATTTGAAAGAATGATTTTGAGACGAATCTAACTGGATCCCACATGAATATATTTTTTCTAATGGATAAATCACAAATGTTAGTTAAAGTCGATTAAGTGAATAGTGTAAAAGTCCTAATGGTGCAATAAAATAAAAACGGAGGAAGTAATAATAATAATAATAATAATAATAATAATAATAATAATAATAATAATAATGACATTTGTTAAGTCCAGTTCAGCTCAGCCCCAATCAGTTAGTTTAGTTTAGTTTAGTTCAGTTTAGCTCCAATCAATTTAATTAATAAATTCAACTTAGGGCCTGTTCATATTTACCGAATTGAGCTGAAATGAACTGAAATGATTGGAGCTGAACTGAACTGAACTGAAAATAAGTAAATATGAACAGACCCTTAGTAAATCAAAAGAGATCCTTATTCCATTCTTTACTAACCATCGCTATTTTTTACTCTTATTAGGGCCCACCAATAGAGTATTTATAAATTGAAGTTGATCAAACAACAGAAAAACACAAGTCCTAAGTTTTAAACTTTAACTATAAAAAAAAAAAAAAAAGGTCTAATCTCCACATGCAAGTGAAGTTGAACTCAAAGTCGAAATCCCATCATTCATAGCCTCTGATTCCTCAGCGCGGGATTCACAGACATTCACCCACACCTAGAGAGAGAAAACTCCTACAAGAGAGAGAAAATGTTAGAGTGAGAGTCATACTCTATAACATCAACAAACACAAAAATTAGCGTCACTCAAACCCTAGAATTTCCATTCTTAGGGTTCCTCCTTTTCTTTCAATTCAATTTTGCTTTCTTCCGATCTTTTTATCAAGTTTTTTTCAACTATTTTTTATTGTTCGATTTCTTCGAATTAGGTCAATTCCTGCGGAATTCACATCTGGGGTTTGATTTGTTGTAAGTTAAGGTGCCTATTTTTGAACTGCTGACCTGCAATTTAGCTCAGAATTTTAAGTTTTTCAGGTAATTTTTGGTTAATTTTGTATAGAATTTTTATTTCTAGCTTCAATTTTACCTGATTTTTTTTCTACTGTAGCGCCTGATTTTTGTATACTTATTTTTTGGGTGAAGGATGCCTGAAAAAATGTGTAGAATGTCGGATAAAGAAAAGAGTAGAATTGCTGAAAAAAGTAAGTTATATTTCCTCTTGCTGTCATTGTTGTGATTGTTTCATTACTTTGTTATGTCAAATTTATTCCCATATTTTTTTTTGAAGTTTTTTGTTTGATTTTGTTTCAGTGTCTGAATTCATATTGTTAATGGGGTACAATGCTGATTTTCAAGTTGTTATTGCGAAGGAACTTGGTCGGCATATATGGATGAGTTCAGAAAATCTAGGTAGAAAACAATGTAGAGAGCTTTTGTATCTTTTGTACATGGCTGATAGCGCGACATTGTTATCCTATACGGTTTCCTTGGGGAAGATTATTTGGTGTAATCATTTGAAGGCCAAAAGAAGGGCCCTCAAAAGGAAGCTTTTGGAGAAGATAAAACAGCGGGAACTCGGAAGAGAGAAGAGGAAGATGAAAGGAAGGGTGAGGTTAGTGGTAATGGTGAACAGGGGAGGGAAGAAAGGGAAAGCAGGCCCAGGATTGTGGGCTAGGATAGGATTTCACTTGAGGCCTAAATTTGTGTATAGGAATGCAAGGCGTAGGGTTGTAAAGCGCAATGTAGCGGTTGGTAGTCGGGTATACAGGCTTGCTCTTGCTATGGGTTTTCTGTCATTCCGTAATCTTTGTGTCACATCCGAGTGGGAATTTTGGGCTGTCTGCCTTGTTCAGCAAGTCTTTGGCTTTTGGAGGAGTATTGCAATTGGAGGAGGGTTGAGTAGTTCTTATACAAGTGTTGCTCATGAGTTTGGGTTGGATGTGGTTCCATGTGATGTTTTTGAGCGCCTTCAGAGCTGTTTTCGATGTTCTTCTACTACTCGCTATCCAGGTAATCAACTCTTAACAGATTTTGTAGATATATGTACTGATATTGTCAGATGCATCTATATTACGGTGCTCTTGGACCCTTTTCATTGTTCTGGAATTTGTATGATGGCTTACATAGGTTCATTTTGAAGTGGCTGTGTAGTGTTCTAACTCTTCTAAGCTGCATCTGTTATTTACCAAACAATTCATGCATTGACCGTATATCTCGACTGTTAGGAACTGTATTTGAAATTTTGTGTGGTCTGATGCCACCTGCTTTGTTGTTTACTGTCATATGTTCTGTGAATCAAGCGTGCTTGCTTATGGTACTTGTTGGCCTTTTCTGTGTCTACTTTGCGAATGAATGGATATGACTTCAAACTATCCAGTGGAACGTCCTTCAGTCCTTGTTCCAAATCTTTTTTTTCATGGGAATTAGTATAAATGACTTTGTGTTATCAAATTTGATTTTTATGGTATGAACTTGTAGAATATAATTAATCCCCAGAGTCTTTTGTGTTAAGTTCATGGGGAATTTTTTGGAAATCACTTATGTTTAATTACCACAACACAACAAAAGTTGTGGTAAGTTCTTAGCCTGTTCCTGCTTTAGAGATGGCAGTTGACTCTTTCTTCGCATGTCAATATTAGAACAGCGTTCATAAATCCAGCTTTACTACCTTGGAATTACTTCTTGTTTTATGCTTTTGAAACATACCCAGCCCTTTTCAGATTGTTTGTAGTGAATAATGGAATTGACATTGCTGGCATTCTGAAAGATATTTTGTGGGCGTAGGCATTGTCCAAGTCTTGACTAATCAAATCATATGATAGGTATACATATATTAGATTTTTTATTTTATTTTTTTTGGTATGAAAAAGCATCTTATGCACAACCAACATTTCATCTATTTTTATGGATGATGGTGGATAAATTGAAAATGCTTTAGCCAGGACTAAATTGTGGATAGACTGTTTAATTTTGGGATGAGACCTGTGGTTCATAGGATTTGAATTTTGGCTCATTTGAGAAACCATATCTTAACCATTACTGTTGCTCAGAAATACTAGTTCTTCTGAGAGTTCAACAATCTCCATAATATCTCAAGTTAGTTAAGATAAGGCTTCAAAAAGGGATTTTCAAAAGCTTTTCCTAACTCAGTGCTAAGCAGTAGTTTCCTGTTTCCTTTTACAGTGATTCGTGTATTTTGGATTTTCTACTTCCTAACTCTATCCAAATGAGTATGTAGCATTGGAATTAGTAAATCATTTTCTTAACTTGTTCACTTTAAATCATGAATCAGTTGATAGTTAGTTCTGATAAGTTGATGACATCGCCGATTTGTCGCTGTAGTTCACAAATCTCATGTAGCCTTCAGTTGGTAGTTAGTTTCTCTGTCAGTTGTCAAGATTAGCAGCCCATTGATAATTTGAGTCTTACTGTAGCAGCAAATGAACTCTGGATTTCCGTTTTGTTACTTTGGTTTCAGTGACACATGATAAGGATTGATGTATCCATTAGTTTTTTGAACCACAATTAATAACCACTTTTCTTGAAGACCCCTTTTCCTAAGAGTGACAAAGGGGGTGGGGGGTCATGATCCGTGAACCAATTTTCTTCTAATT
Source organism: Chenopodium quinoa (assembly GCF_001683475.1). Lineage (NCBI taxonomy): Eukaryota > Viridiplantae > Streptophyta > Magnoliopsida > Caryophyllales > Amaranthaceae > Chenopodium > Chenopodium quinoa. The sequence continues at coordinate 1,949,075 of NW_018744813.1, read as the reverse complement.
GTCAATTCCCAATACTACTTATTGTCTTGCTGCCTTTTTTCTCCAAGATATATTCCAATTGCTAACTGTAATTATGCTGAATGCTGCAAACTTCTAATACTACCTCTGATTTTTTTAGTTGCAACTTTGGGGTAGACCTGACAAATGGGTCATTCGGGTCAACTTCGGGTCAGGATTCGGGTCCAATTCGGGTCGGGTATGTTCGGATGGGGTCGATTTCGGGTCAAGTATGTTAGGTCATATTCGGGTCAGGTCAAAATCTGGTCGGGTCATGTTCGGGTTGTTTCATTTGTGAATCAAACTCAAATCAATAATTTTATACGCAGTATATATTTTGTTATTGTTATAACAACACTACCAATTCAGTTTATGAGCTTATTTACGATTAAAGATGAACAATTTGGGTTATTTTTGGCAAGACATTTTAAGTTCAATTATAAGGTAATTTTAGTTTAGGACATTTCGGGTATCAGGTTTATTCGGGTCAATTTCGAGTATCAGGTCTATTCGGGTCAAACAATTTTGGTCAATTTCGGGTCGAGTCAACTTCGGGTCGGGTCAACTTCGGGTGTCAGGTTAGGATCGGTTCAACTCCATTTTTGGGTCGGGTATGGGTTGGGTCGGGTTAATTTCGGGTTCTGGGTCATTTCGGGTCAATGTTTTTGGGTCAATTTCGGGTCACGGGTCGGGTCATCGGGTCTGGGTCAGGATTGCCAGGTCTACTTTGGGGTATTATTTGTGAGATAAAATCGGAGGTAATATTTTTTTTTGATGTTCAGCATTGTCTTCAAAACTGAATTATAAGTGTCACCTGCAGGTCACTTGTCTTTTTCTGCTCTGTATTCTGAACCTCTGATGTCACCTAGTTCTCTCGCTGATGCTTCTACATTTTATTTAGAGCCAAGCTTGCTTGGTCCTGTTTCATGTCATTTCACTCTATCATTGGCTCATGGCTTTTTATGTAGTTATGATACAGAGTTGTTTCATGTACTTTGCTTTGGCAGTTTTTCCCTACCCTAACCTATATTCTTTCGTTGCGTTATCAGCTATTTTTTTCGTGGACAAATTTATTGGACTCACTTGCAAAGAATATGTAAATCTTACTAGTTCACTTGGACATAAATAGATTAATTAGAATTCCACCGTCTCTCTCTCTCTCTCTCTCTCTCTCTTTGTGGTTGGTTGTGTGTAATTGCTCAATTGTTGTATTTTTGTACGATTGTGCACTTTTCCATATGGAAGGGTGCATATTCTTTGCTGTGAAAATCTTTTTAATTGATGTTAATTTTGTTAGCTGGAAATTTTATATTAATACGAAGTGTGATATAATATGACTATTAAACATTGGCCGTGAGCAAATTGTGATTTAGTTATCATGTAGCTCAATCATCTCGAAGGCCTGTCTGCCTTCATTCTATTTTTCTTCCTTTAATGAAGATGATCTTGTTTAAATGCAGGGTATGGAAGAGAATTTCCATAGGGCTGGAGATATGAGCTTGTGAAGGTTTTCACTGACGTGGATGTAAAGGGGCTCCTACTGGGATGCATTAGTCATGTTTGTGTCTGATCTGACTGGATAACTGAAGAAAGAGTTTCCTGCTTTTCATATTGAGGATGCGGCATTTTAATGGCATAACTAATGTAGGTACTGGAGAAACCCTGCGCTTTGTTGGTTAGGATTAACTAATGTAAATATGATACACAAGAATGAAGAACATGAGATTGAGATGGAAGAGCTTAGATGTGAAATTGTAAACATAATCTTACTTTTCTGTCCGAATTGATACATACTGTATGAAATGCAAAGCCTGTATTAAATGTGTTCAGCTGGATGAAGATTTAGTTACTTTGGTAGGTACCGCCTTTCGGTGGGAAAGTGAAATGCTGTCCTGAATCTTATGTAGGTCATTTTTGGTGCCCTTTATTTTTGTGTTGGTGAGAGAGTTCTTCTCAGGTCTTTTCCCAGGTTAGTCACTTGTATGTTTACTGCAAGGGACGGGTCACATATTTTTCCATGTCAAACATGCATTGTCTATATAATATGGTCTAATTGAGATGGAATTTCCTTTCTGAATGTTGAAACTTGTAGATTTTCGGTTGATAGTTTTAGAATAAAAAATACTCCGTAAAGTCGTAGGCATAAATACGCGAAATACTGAGTTTTTCAAGAATTGCATCTATGGAGCATGGAGGGATGAGTCTTGTAATTTTTTTTCTTTTCGTACAGTAGGAGACTCACTTGAGGGGGGAGAAGAAAAATCACTTGAAGGAGCCGAGTTATGTGATTACTGGGTCAGGCTGTTTTTTCATTATAACTTACGACTGTCTCATTTTCGTAGTTTTTGGTTGGTTTTCCATGTCACTTGAAAATCCAACATGTTAACTTCTCTCATCCATAAACATCAAATCTTTTAGATAAGACGATAAGCCCACGTTGCACAGGAACTCACACACTTATGTCTTTTCCCCATTAATTATCTTCTTTCCTTCTCTTTCTCTCTCTTCTCCTTTCCTCCATATACTAGAGCTAAACCATGGCAGCTTCTACTTTGATCACCCCAACTTCCAAGCTGAAACCCCTTTCCCCAACGCCAATCAAGTCCAAGCTCGTCACTGCCACCATGACCTCGGTTGCCCCATCAACGTCCGCCTCGGCCTCTGCTCCCACTATCCTAACCCGGCGACAACTCACCATTACTGCAGTCACTGCTGCCATTCTCTCTCCTCTAATCTCACCCTCTGCGCAAGCCGCTGAAGACGAGGAATATGTGAAGGAGACCCAAGAGGTGATCAGCAAGGTTCGGACTACGCTGACTAAGGATAAAACTGACCCTGATGTGGCTGATGCTGTAGCAGACCTCAGAGCCACTTCCAACTTCTGGGTGGCTAAGTATAGGAAAGAGAAATCCCTTCTAGGCCGGCCATCATTCCGGGATATGTATTCCGCCCTCAATGCCGTCTCCGGCCATTACATTAGTTTTGGCCCTACTTCTCCAATACCTGCAAAGAGAAGAGCTAGAATCTTGGAGGAGATGGACAGTGCAGAGAAGGCTCTACTAAGAGGAAGATGAGCTTCTTTTTCTTTTTCTTTTATCCACCTCCCTTTTGTCCTTTATTTGTATTCATAATTTTACCATAATCTATGTACCGGAAATCTATGTTTGAGGTTAAGGTGAGATGTGAATTGTTACAAGTAATATATGGATTCTTGCAATCGACCTTATTCGTAGCACAACATTGTTAACTCTCAGGCCAAGGGTAACCAGCTTCCCATGTGGACTAGTGGTAAGAGAATAAAACCTCTGAAGTCTATGTCTAGGGGTTCAAGCATTGGTACCACCTCTCTTTCTCTCCTCTCTCTAAAAAACCTAGCCAAGGGTAACACATAATTCACTTAGTAGTCTATTGGTTATACTTTTTAAACATGATCTATGTCCATAACTCGCTCTATCGCGTACAGACGGACTTTGGAGAGAAATTGTTAGGATGCATATTGTCAATGTTTCTGTTCCTCATGCCTTCATTTTCACTTCCACCATGGCTCGAACGTCTATGAATTCGTTTATATCTCACAATTGTCGTAAATATGTTACCCCAATTACTCTTGGTATAATTGAAAATTTGCTACTCTTAAGAGTCATTACTCTATACAATAATAGATGAGATTATATATTGAGTAGACTGATGTTGAAGTATAGTACACAGAGGAAAGGTAGTTGACCATTGCATTTTAGCCCGATCAAGCGCGGGTACAAGTGCTTTTTGATATGTTTGCCCAGTCGGGCACGAGTATAAAGTTGATGCCTGACCTAGTAGATGCTCGCCCGGTCGAGCTCGCATGTAAGTTGAGATTACGTATCACTTTTTTTTAGTCGGAAACCCAATTGGGCATAGGGGTGAAACTAATTCGGTTTAAAACCAAATCAAACCGAAAACCTTACCAAATTAGAAATATGGTTTGATTTTTTTCCTTAAGTGGTTCGGTGCGGTTTGCAAAACCAAGAATCTAAAATATTATGGTTCGGTTTCGGTTTGAGGAATTGAAAAATCGAAAAATTGAAACCGAACCAAATTTTCGGCCCCAACCCCAAATAACCCTAAGCCCAACTCTAGTTCTAGCCAAAGTATACAAAGCCAAAAAAAAAAAAAAGGAAAATTCTATGATATAACCCGCAACTTTTAGAAATTCTACGCTGTGCCCTTACTTTTTTAAACTTCTATATAGTAACCCGCAAGTTCATTTAGTGACTATATAGTAACCTTGCCGTTATCTCACTGTTAATAAATTCCGTTAGTGGGGCTCACTCTCCAATTTTTAATATTTTTTTATTGATTTTTGCTCATTGTAAAATGTTCCGTTTAAGGTTGTGAGGCTATTTTGGCTTTAAAGGGTCCAAATTGAGCTTAGATTTGGCAAATATGAAACGTAAATACCTTGTTTTGCGTATTAAGAAATGTCTCGACTTGTGTGTTTACATTTTAATATGTAAAACGAGTTATTTACGTTTGTTTTTTTTGGCAAATCTAAGCTCAATTTGGACCCTTTAGAACCAAAATAGCCCCCAAAACCTTTAACGGACATTTTACAACGCGTAAAAATCAATAAAAAATATTAAAAATTGGAGAATGAGCCCCACTAACGGAATTTATTAACGGTGAGATAACGACAAGGTTACTATATAGACACTAAATGAATTTGTGGGTTACGATATAAAAGTTTTAAAAAGTAAGGGCACATCGTAGAATTTCTAAAAGTAGCGGGTTATATTGTAGAATTTCCCAAAAATAAAAAAAACTTAATCCATCTTTCTCCTCTCATTCTCTCTGACTCTCAATCTCTCATAGACTCAAACTCCACTCAGTTCCTCACTCCACCGGCAACCGTCCACTGACCAAACTCCAAAGGTATGCTACTAATAATCTTTATAACTGCGATTCAATTGCAATTTTGCCTATTTGCTAAGCTCAATTGTTCAATTCGCCTATTAATCTATGTATGTTACTGCTTTGTCTGCTTTGCTGAGTTGCTGTATTGATTTTTTATTTTATTTTTATTTTTTTATTTATTATTATTTTTTTTAATATGTCCTAAACCAATGGCAACCAATGTGGAAGGTTAACCGAACACAAATTCAATGCGGTTTGGTTTGGTTTATTTTTATTTTTTTAAGAAAACTAAAATCTAAAGTGGTTTGATTTTGTTCGGCTTCAAAGACAAAATGGTACGGTGTGGTTTACAAAATCCAAAAACCGAAATTTTGTGGTTCGGTTTCGGTTTGGGCAATAAACCAAACAGAAAACCGAACTTTCACTCCTAATTGGGCGCGGATGCGCGTCAGCAGACCAATAACTCTTTCTCTTCCTCTTCCTTTGTACCCCCTCTTAACACCCATAATTAATGGGGTGTTTAAGAGGTTTTTAACCCCCCCCCCCCCCTTTACTCTGTGTCTATTCATTTTGGCCTCCTTTAACCTCTTGAATTTCCATGGTTGTTCTATAAATTCCATGAAAAGTAATTAGATTTTACACACAATAAAAATTAGCTAAACACATCTGGTCTTTGAGTTTACTTTAACTTCACTTTTTACTTTGACCTTAACTCTACCTTTTAATTTTAAGTATCTTATTGTAAGAGTGATGTGTAACCTTATGGAACAATCCGGCGATTATAATTGTTTACCCCGGTTGCACCCGAATTCATTTTCAAAGGCAGTGATATGTCACGCTGTAGACACCTAATTGTGTCTCCCCAAAAACCAAACCCAATGATGAATATCTTTCACGTCATTGATTATCGAACAAAGTGAAATGTGAAAGAGACTTGTGAATGTTTCTGTTTTAAAAAAAAAAAAATATATATATTTTTTTTTCCCGAAAATCTTTCTTTTTGTACCCTATTTATGAAAAACATCCAATCCAGTTTATTTTGGTCCATGATAAGGGTCCAATAATGGTGTAGTTATATGGGGCTTGAAAAGACCTTTCCAACGATATATTTTAAGCCCAATTTTGATGGATAATGGATAATGGTGTAGTTAGGACCTAATGATCATGTGGAGGGTCCAAAGGTTTAATCCCATTCCTAAACTAATTAGGATTAATTAGAATCTTCTATAAATTATTAAGAGTCTCGCTCTGGAGAATAGGTTTTTCTCGCGGCGGTCAGAGTGGTTTTCTCTTGCGCGTTCAAGCTTGACTACCCTGTTTCTGGGGGTCTGATTTGCGGTGTGATGGCGGATGACATTGTGGAGAGGTGGGCGAATTTGAAGATCACGACAGAGGCGGACAAAATTGCGGAATTGGGGACTTCTGAGTCGGGTTCCCAAGAGAGCAAGATTGCCCTTTCGGTGGTCGAGAAAATTCTTACGGTGAGTTCGTATAACTTTGATGCTATGCAAAGAACATTGAAACAAATCTGGGCCTTAAAACGTGATGTACTTTTTCGTAAGATCGAAAATAACCTATTTATAATCCAATTTTTCCATTGGCGTGACAAGGAGAAAGTTCTTGACGGAGCGCCGTGGAATTTTGATAACCAATTGTTGTTGCTTAAGGAGATTTGCGGTAATGAACAACCGGAATCAATTGATTTAAAATTATGTCCTTTTTGGGTATGGTTTTATAATTTGCCTCTTGATAGTAGATCGAATGCTGATGTTCGAGTGATAGCGGAAAAAATTAGGGATTGTTATTGAGGTTGAGAATGGTGATTTGGGTTGGGATAAATCTCGTCGTGTACGGATTATGATTGATACTTCGAAACCTTTGCGTAGAGTGCAAAAAGTAAGAAACAAACAGGGGAATGTGACTATCGTTCAACTAAAATATGAAATATTGTCTACCTTCTATTTCATGTGCGGGGTTATTGGCCATACGGAGCGTGATTGTCCTAATGTTGAGGAGGATGATGAGTCTTTGGAGAAACAATGGGGTCTTTGGCTTCAAGCGTCTCCTCGCAAAGGCCGTGCGAAGTTAATTGAAGAGATTGCTAGTCTTCAATCTGCTGCAAAGAAGGAGCTGATTTTTACTCACAGACCTACTGCCGTGCATCGCAAGGTGAAGGAGGGGGGTGAGAAGGGAGGGGGTGGGAGTAAGGGGAGTGGTGGTTCAGCTGATAATTCAGTCTTGTGCTTGGAGAGTGGAGGTGGAGTGCTGCAAAAGGGGGTGACGGAGAGTGAAAATGGGCAGGTGTGTGAGGAAGGGGGTGGTACTAATATGGGGAAGGATGGCGTTCCCCCTTTATCAACAAAGGAGGGAAGTCATGATGGTTTGATTTTTATGGCAGGGGAGGGGGAGAAGGCAGGGAAGGCTGTAGGGAGGGGCCCGAAGAAGTTTAAGAGGGTTGGGCATGTGAAGGGGAGTGGGGAAGTGTGTAGGATGGATTTTGAGGGAGAGGTCCTTCTTGGTAAGCGAAATAGGGAAGGTGATGGCAGTATGATGGAGGTGGAGTCTAATGCAAAAAAGATTATGCTTGATGGTGATGGTGGTTGGCGAGTGGCGGAGGTAGAGGAGGAGCTACCCCGCCAAGCCCAATGAGTATTCTTAGTATTAACTGCAGAGGTCTGGGCAATACCGATGCCGTTAATAACCTCCGGAATTTAGTCTCGAGGGAGGCCCCGTCTCTTATTTTCTTGATGGAGACGAAATTGAGTAGTGGTGAGATGGTGAAGATGCATTCGAAACTAGTTGGGTATGAGGGTTTGGCGGTTGATAGCCGGGGGAGGTCGGGTGGTGTGGCTATGCTTTGGGCTAAGGGGATTGAGGTGGTGCTTCGGTCTATGTCGATACACCACATCGATGTTTTGATTATGAAGGGGTTGGGTCCGGTGGTTTGGCGGCTAACAGGGTTCTATGGGTGGCTGGAAGTACAAAATCGTCACCTTTCGTGGAAGTTGTTGTCTGATCTAGCTTTGGAGTGTGATAATCCGTGGGTGTGTATTGGGGATTTTAATGAAATCCTCTCTGATTCGGAGAAAAAAGGGGGTAGAGATAGAGCTTTGTGGCAAATGGACAATTTCAAGGAGGTGGTGGATTTGTGCAATTTGAGAGATGTGCCTTTTTCGGGGTACGAGTTTACTTATGATAATGGTCAAAGTGGGGACGATAATATCCAATGTCATCTTGATCGTGCTCTTGCCTCTCAAGAGTGGTTTGATATTTTTCCTAGTGCTAAATTAATTAATTTGGAGCGTGAGTTGTCTGATCATGCACCAATTAAGTTGAACTTGGAGGAAAAAGGAGATGGGAGGTATAGAGAAAAGGAAAAGATTTTTCGTTTTGAGCAAATTTGGGTGGAACATGAAGGGTGTGAAGGGGTAGTGGGTAATGCGTGGCAGGGGGGTTTGACTTTGGGGCATAAGCTTTCTCTTTATGCTGCTGAGTTGAGGAGATGGAGTGATAAGGAGTTTGGCAAGATTTTTAGAGAAATTCGCAAAAAGAGGAAGAGGTTGGGTATCTTGAACAAGGGGAGTCGGTCATCTGCTCGTGTGCAAGAAAGGAAAAAGGTAGTAAAGGAGATAAATGATTTATTACATAAGGAGGAAATCTATTGGAGGCAGAGATCGAGATCGTTGTGGCTTGAGGCAGGAGACCATAATACAAGTTATTTCCACCGAAAAGCTTCTCACCGGAGTTCCAAAAACCGCATCTATCATTTGGTGGCGGAGGATGGTACTAGATATGAAGACCTGGAGGAGATTGAGCAAGTGGCGGTGGGATATTTTCAGAATTTGTTCACATCTACGGTTCCTTCTAGTTACGATGATGCTCTAACCAGAATTGATCACAGAGTCACCGAGGATATGAATGCCGTACTCTGCGCCCCTTACACTAATGAGGAGGTTTTTATAGCTCTCAAGCAAATGCACCCTTTGAAAGCTCCTAGCCCAGATGGTATTTGTCCCTTATTTTTTCAGACTTATTGGCATATTGTTGGTCCTACAGTGTGTGGTTTAGTAATTGGTGTTCTTAATAGTGGCGTGATTCCTGAGAAGGTGAATGATACTTTTATTGTTTTAATTCCAAAAAAGAAGGACCCGGATAATATGACTGAATTTAGACCGATAAGTTTGTGTAATGTGGTCTATAAACTGATTACCAAAGTTCTTGCCAATCGACTTAAATCATTTTTATCAGAAATTACTTCTATTAATTAAAGTGCTTTTGTGACAGGGAGGTTGATTTCTGATAATATTTTGGTGGCATTTGAATTATTTCATCATATGAAGAATTCTGGTAGTGAGAATGGTTATTTAGCTCTGAAGTTGGATATGGAAAAGGCTTATGACAGGGTCGAGTGGGGATTTCCGAGAGCGGTCATGATTAAAATGGGGTTTGTTGATATATGGGTGGATCTTGTGATGCATTGTGTGTCGACGGTCTCTTTCTCAGTTTTGATAAATGGTGCACCTTCAAGGGAGTTTACCCCGACTAGGGGTTTACGGCAAGGTGATCCTTTTTCCCCATATCTTTTTATCTTGTGTGTTGAGGCTCTATCTGGTTTATTATCTAGGGCGGTTGAGGTAGGAAGTTTACATGGAATTAGAGTGGCTTCGTCGGCTCATTCGATTTCACATTTATTGTTTGCTGATGATAGTGTGATTTTTGCTAAGGCTAGTGCAGATGAGGTGAATTCTATCAGAGAGGTTCTTCACTCTTATGAGGTTGCATTGGGTCAGATGGTGAATCTTGGGAAGACTAATGTGACCTTTAGTAAGGGTGTTTCGGTAAAGAAGAGAAGTGAATTGGCGGAGTTGCTTGGGGTGAGAGAGGTGGATGTGCATGATAAGTATCTTGGTTTGCCTATGGTGATAGGTCGATAAAAAAAGGTACTTACTAAAGGGGTTAGGGAGAAGGTGTGGAATAGACTCCAAGGGTGGAAGGGGGGATTTTTATTTAAGGCGGGGAAGGAGGTTTTGATTAAGGCAGTGGCCCAATCTATCCCGACCTACGCGATGATGTGTTCAAATTTCCCTCTACTTTTTGTGATGAATTGCGATCAATGGTAGCTAATTTTTGGTGAGGTCAGAAAAAAGGCGAACGAAAAATTCATTGGGTGGCTTGGAAGAAATTATGTGAGCCTAAAGCAGTGGATGGTCTTGATCGAGGGTTGAAGTAGGTCTGTGGGACTACTAACCCTAACCAAATTAGAAATTTATAATACCTAAACTTACACTAAACTAGTTAGTGACAAGTAAAGGTTCGAACCCAAAAGGACTAAGTGCATCAATTTGTGCTAATTAGACTACTAGGAAAGCTTGTGAGATAGAGAGAGGTTCAACTAAACACAACTAAGAACAAATAACTAGAACTAGGGAAAGTGGAATCCAATTACATCAATACATTCAATAACATCATACAATTAGATGAAAATGACCTTGATTAGGAACAATCAACACATTTAACTCACTCTTGCACAACTAAGGATGTTAATTATCCTACTAAACTAATTCACTCTCGTGCAACTAGCCTAGTAAAGGTATGGAAGAAATTAGGGCTCTCAACCAACTCACTCTCGCACAATCGATTGAAAGCACAATTAAGAACATAGAATCAATTAGCTAGAAAGATTCTAATCCATAAAGCATCATCCATACACAATAATCAAGAAACAATTCCATACTAATCACAATCAATCATTCAATTTATTAACATAACCTTCATCCATTTCCCTAGAACAAAATCTAAGCTAACATAATGAAGAAAGACATGGAAAACAAGGTAAAATAAGAATAAAAACAAGATTAAATAAATAAACTAATTAATCTACTCAAATCAACAAACAAAAAGCAAAAACTAAGAATTTAAGCAAAGAAATAAAGATGAGAGAAAGTTAGAAAATGCTCATTGAATAGATGAGAAGAAGTTCCACAAAGTTTCTTCTTCAACCTCTCAAAAAATCCATGGAAATCCAAGCTTTCTCTCTCTACACTACTCCTAAAACTAACCCTAAGAGAGAGAAAGTAAAGGCTAAACTAATCTAATCTATCTAAACTTAAAATGTTGATTGATAGTTTTCTAGAAAATAACCCAAAGAGGGTATTTATAATACAAGCTAAAATAAAATTAAAATAAAAGAAAGAAACTAAAAAGAAATAAAAACTAAACTAAAACAATTAAAATAACTAAACTTAAAAACCAAAAAAAAAAACAAAACAACCATAAAATAAAATAAAAGGAAAATAAAAATGAGAAGGAAAAACCCAAAACCCACTAAAATTCCCACCCAAACCACGAAAACAACCATCAGACTCTTTTCTCCTTTCACTGTCGAATTCCCCTGCTCCAATTCAAGCACCCATTCACGCATCATCATCACCGTTCATACTCCATCATCATCAGCAATTATCACTTTGCAGCCGTTCGATTTTCATTAAAAGTCACGCGCGAAGCTCGTGAAATGGTTCGGTCGAACCACGGGTTGGTGCGGCCGAACTACGGGGTTGGTTCGATCAAACCATGGGTGTGTTCGACCACATCTCTTCAAATTACAAAACCACAAAAGTTTCTGACTCGAACTTCGACCGAACTCCTTTGGTTTGCTCGAACTTGATTAATTGTTATTTGCTCTGATTTTGGGCGCTTGATTGAAGTGAATTGTTGCGATTTGTTGGCTGCTACTGTTGCGGTGGTTTTGGCGGCTGACGGAGTGCGAGTTGGCTGGGATTGGTGGCGAATTGCGTGGCTAAAGGTGGTAGTGGCTGCTGTTAAGGGTGGCTGAAGGTGGAGGTTGGTGATTTGGGTGGTTGTTGTTGATTGGAGGTGGGTGTGAGAAGGAGGAGCAGGGGCTGCTGGTGCGAATTGCCTCGAACCTCGGACCTTGAACCCGATCGACCACGGACCCGAAAACATCTACAACCAAAAACAACACGAGGGGATTTTTAAAAGATAAAATAAAATAAAATAAGATAAATAAAATAAAATAAAATAAGATAAATAAAATAAAATAAGATAAGATAAATAAAGTAAAATAAAAAGATAAAACTAACTAAATAATAAAATAAAATGAAATAAAAGAAAATAAAATAAAACAAACTAGAAACTAAAAAAACATAAAATAAATAAAATGAGAGAAGCGGGAAATTATTAACTAAAACTACAAAAATAAACTAAAAACTAATAAAAACTACTAAAATACTCAAAATAAAGATAAAAGACGAGAATAAGCAAATAAAAGAAATAAAGAATAAAATGGGCTAAATTTTTGTAAAATAAACCGGAAAGCGGCTCAATAAACACCCTAAAAGTGACATAAAAGTCACTTATCAGGTCTCGGTTTCCGTGACATGAAGGCATTCAATTCGGCTCTGCGTAGAAAACAGGCATGGCGTCTCATGCAATTACCTTCTAGTTTGGTGGCTCGAGTATTGAAAGCTAAATACTTTACTAATGGTGATTTTTTAAGCTCCGAGCTTGGAAGTGCTCCAAGTTATACTTGGTGGGGGATTTGGGGGGTTAAATGGGTGGTACAAAAGGGTATGCGGTGGAGAGTGGGAGACGACATTAATATTTCTGTTTGGAAGAGTAATTGGATTCCGGGGACCCAATCGAGAAAGGTGGTTTCTCCTATGGGTAATGCGCCATCTGAATTGAAAGTATGTGACTTAATTCATCTTCCTACTGCTTCTTGGAATGTAGAGGAGGTGAAGAGAATTTTTCTTCCTTTTGACTGTGATCGTGTGTTGAGCATCCCGATTAGTATGCGGCTCCTGAAGGACTCTTTGTGTTGGGACCTTGAGAAGAATGGTGAGTACTCGGTTCGATCAGCTTATAAGGCGATTTATGGTGAGTGGGATATGGATAGTGGAGCATCTACTTCGGGGCCTACTAAATTTTGGGCAAGCTATGGAACGCCTCTACCCTCCCAAGAGTGACAGTATTCTTTTGGAGGGCTTGTAGAGGAGCTTTGCTGACTCTTGTGGGGCTGGGTAGAAGGTTGTCCGGAAGGGATACTTTGTGCTCATTATATGGGGTGGGGGAGGAATAGGAAATCCATAGTCTTAAGGAGTGTGTTATTGCTCGTCTTTTGTGGGATGCGAGTGGCTTTGGTGGGGAGGTGCAGGGGCATTTTAATTCATTTATCGATTTTGCATATGTGTGTTTTGATAGGCTGCCACATCGCGAGCATGGTCTCTTCATGACCATTTGTTGGTCGATATGAATGCAAGAAATCAATGGATCTTCGAGGGGGAGACTTGTGACCCGTAGCGATCGATGGAGTACATTTCGAAACTGATGAGGGAGCTTAGTAAGGAAGAGGGAGGTGCGTTACCTGTGGGCAGAGGTGTCAAGGTGCGTTGGAAGCCTCTGAATGAAGGCTGGGTGAAGCTTAATGTCGACGGGGGAGTGTGTGATGGGCTAGGGTCTTGTGCAGGAGTGGTGGTTCGTGATTGCAGGGGGGACGTGCAGCTCGCTGCTGTGGGGCAGCCATTGATTGCTGAGGCGAAGGCTTTGTTCTTTGGCCTACAAACTGTTGTTAACTCCGGATTTCGAAGGGTGGTGGTTGAGAGTGATTGTCTCGGGCTCATCAATGCGATCGTATCACAAGAAGTTGGGAGGAGTGACTTGTTTATGATCTTGGATGATATTTATCATATGAGTGGCTTTCTTAAGTTGGTTTCATGGTCTTTTGTTCGTAGGGAGGGTAATAAAGTCGCTCATGCGCTAGCTCATTGCTTGCCATAGAGTGTTGGTAGTAATGTTTGGTTATCAAACTTTCCGTCTTGTATTGCTAGTTCTTTGGATCTTGACCTTCCTATGAATGAAAATTAATCGCTCTTTGAGCGTTTTCCCTCAAAAAAAAAAAAGAATCTTCTATAAATTTCTAAAATATCTTAAATTATTCTTTTTGAAAAGATAAGATTAAAGAATTTAAAATTGAATAAAAACTTTCCTTTTTTAAGTTCAAATTCTATTCAAATTTAAAGATGTTTGAAGACAGTAAAATATTATTTCGTGCCTCATAATTTTTATCCAAATCTTACATGTTTGGATAGATCTTGAAATTATCTTTCCAATGATATATTATAATATTAATTCCGATCTATTACCAAAAAGATATGAAAGAAATACAAAACTCTATCCAAAACTGACACCGTCTCACTATTTCGGCCATATCTTTTATTCTAGAAAAGATTTTAACTGGATTCTAATTTGTTTAGAAATTTAACTTCAAGAGATTTTCAAAGACATATTATATGCCTTATTTGGACTTTTAGATCAAAAGTTATGATAAAAAGAAAATTCGCAAAAACTGCTGACCGTCGAGTTTTATTTCGGTTCGAATTCAGATTCTTTTCTATCCCTTCGACCTTTTTTTTTTTTTTTTTTTTCCTGATACATAGAGTTCATATCACCCCTTTTTCAAGAATCAACAATCATATAATTATTTTCTGTTCTCTCTCAAGCTAGAAGCTTGTTCTTTCTCCCTCTTTCTAAGCCTAGCCTTTTTACAAACACAATACCACATTTACGAGTTCTAGACACATCTAGCCAAGTTCAAAGTTGCATTCTCCCTAGACATGAAAAGTTGATAATTTATGAGGGTTTGGTCTCAAATCCCTATTTCAATTATTTAAATTAATTGTTTGGTTTACTATTTTCCTTAATGTTAATAACGTGTGTATTTTGTTATGAGAAAGAGATACAAGGAATCAAAGTAAGTAATTTAATTACTTAATTATTCTTTTGATATAGAAATCATGCTTAAATTATTTTAATTCCTAGTATCATGTTAGGATGTTTTTATTGCTTCATAGTATCATATTAGGATGTCTTTTTGCTTCCTGGTATCATGTTAGGATGTTTTTATTGCTTTCTAGTATCATGTTTAGGTTGCTTCCTGTTTCTTCTATCATGTTAGTATCATGTTGGGAATAAAGCTTTAATCTTTATTGCTTAGTGACATGATAGGATTTGTTATTAATCTTGTTCGTATCATACCTAGGATCTTGCTAATATTATTATGCTTTGGCGAGATTGAAAATATTATTGATGATGATTGTTGTTATGATTATGCTGCTTGATATTATTGTTATTGCTTGATCACGCCATCTCTTGTAGGGTTAAAGGGAATTTGTACTTGTAAACACGCTTAATAAGATAATTAATAGTCTTGTTTAGGCTAATATGATTTTAATTCAAGTGATCCCCAATAATAGATTTGTTTGTGCATTAATATTCAACCAATATAGATTAAACAGGTTTAGGGTTAATATATTGATTGTATGTTAGTTAGAGAGTGCACATGAATATGAGAAGAATAAAGTAGAGGCCTATTTTTAGGGTAGGTTCAATCTCTTTTAGGTTGGATTTGTACCATCATCCCCGCATGGTTCCAGACCACTATGGAGTTAGCGATCTCATGGATCGTGAAGGGGTGTAACCTTCACCATGTGAAGGGTTTACAAGTTCCTAAAACTTATTGGCTACTCTTTTGCTCTAGTTTCCTTCCCTTCCGACGCCACCATACTTAAGTGTATGATCACAGTGGGGCACAAGTGTAGGATGCTTGAAATATTCCCTACACACGCTAAACCAAATTTCCTCTATTATGTTGTTTTTGTTTGTTTTTGTTGATTGTATTGGACTCCAATTTAACAAAAACTCCAGAGTCTACTCACAGGTCACAATGATCATAATTCAAATATTATATCAACATGTCCTTTAGGCTTAATACAAATGAAAATAATGTAGAAATTGAATGTCTACTGTTGTAGGTGTCGTTTGAAGTGCGCCTACATTAAATCATGTTGTGAATATGCTTGGCACTCATAGGAAGTGAGAATTGACATATATGATAAGGGACAATGATTAGGGACAAGGAAAGTAGGGAGCCGCCAACAAGTTTTTAAGGAACTTGTAAACTGTTCACGGATCATATAAGGCAATCACGAATAAAGGGACAACGATTGACCCGGGAAGGTTACACCCCATTAATAATCCATGAGATTACTATCTCCATGTGATTCGAAACCACAAAAGCAGGATCGGA
This sequence comes from Chenopodium quinoa, assembly GCF_001683475.1. Taxonomy (NCBI): domain Eukaryota; kingdom Viridiplantae; phylum Streptophyta; class Magnoliopsida; order Caryophyllales; family Amaranthaceae; genus Chenopodium; species Chenopodium quinoa. The sequence goes on along the minus strand of NW_018744813.1, from coordinate 1,933,084 downwards.
GAGGATAGTACGAAATGAGTCATGGAGTCACATTCGCCCATATTGGCCGCTACTCGATTCTTATTGTGAAAAGTGATTCATGCGATCTCAAAGGCATGCAAACGAAATATTCAATTTTCTCCAAACTATTATTAGGATAAATTGGTTGAATATTAATGCAACATATCCATAACCTTAAAAGCCAAATTCAAGGGTTAAGGTAGCATTTTTTTTTTTGCTTTTCCTTATGAACACTGAAGTACTGATTTTTCCCTTACTTCATGCCTTTTTGTTTTTGGTTGAAAATCCTTATGAACAGTGATTTGGCTTCCTTGGCCTTCTCCTTTTCATTTTCTTTTCGCATTTTTTGTTTGTTTTACTTCTGATTATGTTTTTCCTTTTTTTTATGCAGGTTGCACATGGAGCTGTTGGTGGATGTATTTTATGAACTGCCATACTCTACAGACGTATACATTATCCCATGAAGAGAGACACTGCGTAAATCTTTATGAAGAGGAAAGTGTTAATTAGATAATGTAATCAGAGAGTTTAGTTTTGGGTGTTTTAATTCTGGATTTTGGGTTGTAGTTAGTTACTTGCATTCGAATAAGAATGTGTGTTTGCTTTCTAACAAGTGTTGCTAATTTTAATTCAGCTTGTGCTATGTAGTTAATGTGAAAAAATTTATTTAAATTTGCTGTTTATACATTGTAATCAGAATGTTTGGCTAATTTTAATATATATTTTGATGGTTTATCATTTGTGGCTGCTTCAATTTATTATATTAGTATCACTTAATGTTGATTAGTAAGTTTGAGTTTATATAGCATTGATCGATGTTGATTATTTAGTTTGGAATTAGACAATGCCAATGGTTAGTGTGAACATTGATGTGTCAGGTGGGTTGCAGTTTATTGTCTGGTGGTTAAAAGGTAGTTATTTGGATATTACAGTGATCAGCTCAGTTCAATCTATTATCCAGGGGATTTAAAGGTGAATGCGCATGCTACTCAGCGCTGTGTTTGACGCTGTGGGTAATGATGCTTAATACCTTTCAAAGAAGTCTTTGGTTGGAAAGTTTAGGTGTGCAATTCATGACTATATAAAGGGTCCTGTATGATTGATATTTCATCAACAAAACAAAGGCAATTGAGCTAGAAACAGAGGGGAAGGGGAATAGGAATAGGTGAGACACTTATCAGCTCATACTATTTATATGGTTCTCTGGTTTAAATCTTATTTAATCTTCAGATATTAATATATGATGTGCCTTATTTCTATGCATAATTGCAAATGTATTGTATAACCAAAATATTGTACTAAACCTTGACAAATAAACATTGGACATTATACAAAAATATCAGAACAAATTTATTGATAGCCTATGGATTGTATTGTTTGGACTGATAAAATGGATAATTGGTTAGATTGCTGGGGGTAATTATGTTGTTGAAAGTGCTGCAGTTATATTTTTAAATTGGCTTTCATGTTATTTTGCTTGGAATTTTATGTCAATGCTGTTATAAAATGGTATAATGGGTTGCTTAAAATTACAGTATTTTGTTTTGTAATGGCCATTGGATCCGACCTACCGTGAGTCATACTCTTCCTGATATGGGTTGCTTAAAATTTTAGTATAATGATGTAACAATTTTTTGGTATTTTGTTTTGCTTAAACGTGTGTTATATCTTATTAGTTGTGTTGATCAGAGGCATGAGATAAATATTATTATTGTGGTTCAATATGGGTGAAATGTAATTTTGGTTTCAGATTGACTGGGTGATTGTTGATGTCTTGCTATTAATGTTTGTGGATGATGATTAATGGTGTTGATAATTTTTTGGTTTTTAGTTTATTTTAGTTTTGATTTCTGGTGTAGGTTGTAAATGAAGGATTTATGTCTTCATCGTTGACAAGGGTTGGAACTAGGTCGTCATCTAATTCTCCCTAAGTCAAACTAAATTTGTAAACGCTTAACAAACCTTATACGAGCATAGAGGCAAGCTAAGTAGGGGTGTTAAAAATACCGACCCGTTTGACCCGACCCGTCGACCCGCAAAGTACCCGACGGGTATTTTTGCTTTTTTCCAATTTTTGCAGGTCGGGTAATGGGCCACCATCGGGTAATGGGCCTCCATCTGAGTGTAGCGGGTACCCGATAAATACCCGATTTTTTTTTCTTGTTTTTCTTGGCTGGAATTCCCTTTACTCCTTTAGGTTAGTGTTACTCACTCACACTCACTTATTGGGCTTGTGAGTAGTCGCATCTCACAATTCTCACCCCTCTTCTCTCTTCTCTCTCCTCTCTCTTCTCCCCTCTCAAACATTCAAACACTCCCTCTCAGGCGACGAGCACTGTCCTTCATTCCTCTCAGGCGACCACCGTCCTTCCTCTTAGGCGACCACTGACCTCGCTCCGTAAGTCCCTCAACGTCAGCCGCGCCTTTTTTTTTGGTGGAAGTAGGTTTTGTGTATTCTAGTTTGTTTGTTGGAGGGGGCAAAATCATCCATGTATGTTTGAAACTACTAGTTTACTACCCACTGTTAAGAATGTTATTCTCAAAGTAAATATCTTCTATTATTTTGTAAATATTCTCTACCTTGATTCTAGGAATATAAGTCAGTACATTAGTCTATATAATTAGCCTCAATCTCCTCCTTAATCTTATTGATTGATTGATTGTAATCTTGTATAGCCTAACTTAGCCAAAGCCCATACCAATTGTAATCGGTTAATGAGAAAAAATAATAACTTCCTTCATAATTCTTAATTTCTTATACTCACCTATTGTAGATGGGTTGGTTTTGTTTGTTGGTAGTAGTAAACTAGCAGGTTTTTCTTTTTCTTTTTTTTTTTTTTTTTTTTTTTTTTTTTTTTTTTTTTTTTTTTGAAAATAGCAAGTTATTTGTAAAATAAAAACACCATTTTTTTAATGAAAAAAGTAGGTTATTTTAATAAATAAACATATTAGTTTTTGTTTTTAGGAAAAATGGAATCTAAAAATCCAACCTTTGGCCGATCTGACAATAAAAATCCAACCTTCGTTTAATCTCACAAAAATCCAACCTTTATACCCCACCTTCTTTGACAGATCCATTTGACCTTTACCTGTTAAACATGTTTTTTTTTTTTTTTTTTTTTTTTTTTTTTTTTTTTTTAAATTCTCACTTTCCTTCTCACTCCTCTTCTTTCTCTCTCCTCTCTACACCACCACTAGTCCACCACCTTTGCCACCACTTAACCACCCTACCCAAACCCGAAACCTTCTTCCTCCACTTTCACTCTTTCTCTCCTCCCAAACCAAGGCAACCTCCTCTTACCTCCCCATCCCTCTTCTATGCCCACCATAACCACCACCCCAGCATCTCCCTCGCCCAACCTCACCCATACCCAGTACGTGTTGAATAAAAAAACCCTCAAAATGAAGACGGTGAAGTGCGTGTTGAGATGGACGGCGAAGCTTGGACAACAATATTAGGTGGTGCGATTTTGGGGGTTGAGCAGGGACTGATTTCCGCTGCAATTAGGCCTATTATTGTTGTTGGTGGTGGGTGGTAGGCTAGACGGGCTAGGCGAATTGAGGTTGCGTGGGGTGGTAGGCTAGACGGGCTAAGCGAATTGAGGGTGCGTGGTGGCCGGAGGGCTGCGGGGAGGGTGGTTAGGAAGGAGGGTGGGGCTGGTTTTTGGTGGGTTTGGTTGAATGGGTGTTTGGTGTGGTGGTTAGGGTATAGATTCGAAGAGGGTTTTGGTGGTTGGGGAGGTTGTGGAAAGGGGTGGGGGGGGGGAGATCGCCGGAATCCGACTACCCCGATGATGGGGCTAGTTGGGGTGGGGGGAAGTTGCCGGTGAGTGGGGGAGGTGGCTAGGGTGGTGCGGGGGCTAGGGGAGGTGGCTGATGGTGTTTTTTTTTTTTTTTTTTTAAATGATTAGAAAAATAATTGACCAATTTACGCCTGAAACGTGGCACATAAATTATAAAAAACGATCATCAACAGGTAATGGATCTGTTGGAGAAGGTGGGGGGCAAAGGTTGGATTTTTGTGAGATTAAACGAAGGTTGGATTTTTATTGTCAGACCGACCAAAGGTTGGATTTTTAGATTCCATTTTTCCTTGTTTTTAATGAAAAAAGGTTTTTCTGTTATAAAATCCGCATTTTTTTTTATAAAAAATATAGTATATTAAAATTTCGGGTACCCCCGGGTACCCGATAAGTGGGTACCCGCTTTTACCGGGTCGGGTAATGGGCCGCCTAAATGACTTCCCGCACTTCCGGGCACCTAAAATCCCGGGTACCCCGGTAATGAACACCCCAAAGCTAAAGGTCGAACCCAAAGGAATGAATCAAAGCCATGTTATAGTCTAACGTTAAGCTAAATCGAGATTGTCTATGGTTGAGTATGGTAACTGTAGGGAATAATTTCAAGCTTTTAAATCCCACTAGCTTGAACCCCACTGTGATCATACACTAAAGTATGGTGGCGTCCAAAAGGGAAGAAGATAGAGCAAAAGAGTTGCCAACAAGTTTTTAAGGAACTTGTAAACCGTTCATAGGATGAAGGTTACACCCCTTAACGATCCAAGAGATCGTCAACTCCATAAGGTCTAGAACCAAATAAGGGTTCGGGGATGAAGGTACAAATCCAACCTAAAAGAGATGTAACCTACCCTAATAATAGGCCTCTACTTTATTCTGATCGTATTCATGTGCGCTTTTTAATTAACATGCAATCAATAGATTAACCCTAAACCTGTTTAATCTATGTTGGTTGAGTATTAATGCACAAACAAATCTATTATAGGCGATCACTTGAATTTATAATCATATTAACCCTAACAAGATTATTAATTATCTTATTAAGCGTGATTAAAAGTACAAATTCCCTTTAAGTATGCATAAAAGGCGTGATCAAGCAATAAAGAATAAATATCAAGCAACATAATAAATAATCAACATCATGAATAATAATTAAAATCATCATAAATTATAACAATCATAATCATAATCATGTCCATGTTAATATTAAGGCATAATAGAAGCAAGATCCTAGGCATGATACTAACAAGATTAATAGCAAACCCTAGCATGTCACTAAACAATAAAAATCCAATCTTTAACCCTAACATAATACTAACAATCATAATTATTAGGAAGAGAATAGGAAGCATCACAACAATCATATTAAATGTTAAAATTACCCTAGACATGATACTAGGAATATCATAATAACAATATAAACATGATTTCTACATCATAACATCAATAAAACCAATTAAAGCACTTACTTTGATGCCTCTTACCTCTTTCTAATAACAAAATACACACGTTAGTAACTTCAAGTAAAATAATAATCAAAACAATTAAATCAAATAATTGAAATAGAGATTTGGGACCAAACCCTCAGAAATTAAAACCTTTCACGTCTAGGGCGAAGGAAACTTCGAATATGGCTAGGTGTTTTTAGATCTTGCGAATGTGGAATTTTGTATGAAAACAAAGTAAGAAAAAAGAATTGAAGAATTAAAGAGAGAATGCTAATTAAAACTTGTGAATGAGGAGAATTGGTTGTAGGTGAATGTAGATGATGAATTGGTCCGTGAAAACGGAGTTTTTGATACGATATTTATAGAGAAAATCAGCCAAAAAAGATAATTTAACAAAACAGAGTTTGACGCACGCAAAATAAGAATGGCGCCAACCCTGGCTAGCTGGCGCCAGGCACCAGTGGCTAGCGCCAGGCGCCAATGGCTAGCGTCTGGCGCCAAGCCTGGTTCCAGGCGCCAAGGCCTGGGGTTGGACGCCAGTCTTGGTTTTAACGCGTTTTCAAAAATCCGATAATTTTACCGTACTGGAGGATAAAATAATATGATTCTTTCGAAAATGCTATTTGATTTCGATTAAAACTCTGAAAAGTCAAAAAAGTCAACTTATCAATGCTAATTTGATTAGGAATGAAAAGAACCTTCTAGAAGATTCTAGAAGACTAAAACCATTCCTAATTGCATTAGGAATGATAAATCACATTAGGCCCTCCCCTAGATCATTGGGCCGTACATAAAGCTCAAAGGGCCCAGTTTGGTGATTTGGCCATAACTTCCTCAATATTCATCGGAATTGGGCTTATAATATATCGTTGGAAAGGTCTTTGCAAGCCCCATATAACTACACTACTATTGGACCCATATCATGGACCAAACAAACTGGATTGGCTGTTTTTTTAAAATAAAGTTTTCAAAACAGAGAGAAGAGAAAAGAAATTAAAACTTTCCGCAACACTAGACCTTTCCACACTTTCGTTTCATTCGATTATGATTCGACGTGAAAGGTACTCATCACTGGGTTTGGTTTTTGGGGAGACACAAATGGGTGTCTACAGAAGCCCCCACTTTGACTGAGTTTGGAGAAACGCAAGTTTCGAAAACAAAAGTCAAAGTATCGATAGGGACGGAGAATGATTCAGAACGTTCTGCGATCCTAAATAAATCTTGTAACGCCGATACCTGCAAAACTAGCATTAGTTAAACAGATAAAAGAGTTAAGAAACGCGTATCTTGCACCGCCGAGCACACGTCTCTGAAAGTAACCGATTGTTTTGATGACCTGTTGCAAGCTAGAGAATGCCATCCCGCTTGAAAACCGCTACGCCTGTAACTGCTTCCAAATTAGAAGATTGCTTCGCCTGAAACGATCCTCCTCTGCTATGATAATATTCCACGTCCAAGGGAATATCATCGAAGATTATTTCTCTCGAAACAATCCCCATCTGCATTGATAATATTCCACGTCCAAGGGAATACTATCGAAGATTATTTCTCTTGAAACAATCCTCATCCGCATTGATAATATTCCACGTCCAAGGGAATACCATCGAAGATTATTTCTATTGAAATAATCCTCATCCGCATTATGATCATACTCCATGCCTAAGGGAATATGATCAAAGACAACTTCGCCCGAAATTACCTTCAGTTGTTTGTGACAACTTTCCGCAAGCTAGGGAATGCCACCTTGCTGCTTTGACGTTCTGAACAAAGAGCTTCTTTTTTCCGCTGTGATAGTCTTCGAAAAGATCACTGCTTTTTAATATTTGCTATGCTAGTATGTCGGCGCTTTGCTGCTTGTGAACCAGTATGTCGGTGCTTTTGCTGTGATGACAATCCTCTTTTCTTTGGGAATAGTTGCCAACACATGACAATCCACGTTGAGGAACTTTTGCCGATATTTATGATGAATTGAAACCTAAAACAATCCTTTGGGAAATTTTGCTATAGGGAACTGAGTGTATGACAATCTAATCTCGGAAAACTTGCCAGACAGAGAAGGAGCACAACAATCCACGCTTGGAAACTTTGCCAGAGATAACAATCCAATCTTGGAAAAATTGTCGTTGAAGAAGATGCACGACAATCCATTTTTTAGAAATATTATCAGTTGGGGATGACAATCCAATTTTTGGAAAACTTTGTCGTTTAATAAGAATGCGCGACAATCCATATTTGGAAATATTATCATTTAAGTGCTTGCTTTTGAACCGATTGTAATGAGCCAGTGTTTTAGGCGCTTAAGCTAAGTGAGACGACTTTTTGTCAGGTCAATCACTTACTACGATTGTAATCGAGCCGACTACTAGTCATGTCAAATTGCTTATAGGGGCTAACTGGCGTACCAAGAAACCCGAAATTGCTGCATGAGGTCGAAATCACCATTCTGGGAGGCTTCGAGCTCTGTCGCTGCTGAGATATCTCTGGCGCCAAGAATTAATTCTGTCGCCGAACGCTGTTATAGGGTCTTCCCTGTTTTGCTGCACCTGTATTTATTTTGACTATAGAAATTTGCCAATCTTTTTAATCATCTTAGGGTTGACCTAAGGTTTAGCATTGCTTGACTCATCGACTTGACACGACTCAAGGTATAAACATGACTCGCTGTGATTGACTGACTCGAGGTTGACTCGACTCAAAGTGAAAAGACACGTGTGACTCATGACCCGTGTGTGCATTGTAATGTGATCGTGCGACTCGAAAATGCAAAAAAGCAAAAATTTTCCGGCATTTTTGTGGAGGGTACTGACTTTCTCCCGAAAAAGAAAGACGCGAAAAAGAATCAAAGTTTTGAAGGTGCATGTCGAACGAGTTTAGTCAAATGTTGTTTGATACTATCTCTCAAGGTGTAAGGATTAATCCATCCTAGGCTTTCTCAATTGTTGACTCAATGATGAAAGTATTTGGGTAACTTAGGCACGGAGGCTAAGCACTTCATACTTCGTGATGCAATGACGATTATGATTGATGAGTGATGTTGATATGATAAGGCATGCTTCAGCGTTGTGTTAAGATTTCATGACAAAGGGTTCCTAAGGGAAGTATATTTGGTCATGTATCTGTGATGTGTGTGATAGTGATTCTAAAGCTAGGCCACAAGAGCTAAGTTTGTGGAAAGATATATTGAAAAGAGTCAAATGGTGGTGACTCTTAGGCTAGGTAAGCTAACGATGTAGGGATCAAGCCCCCAAGTCTAGCTCTAAGTGAATAGGGATGAAAATTGGAGATCCCTTGATATGATCATGGTGCAAGTGTGTGAATGTGAATAAGAATGCATGTTTATTACGGCCGCACCTCGATGTGGGGTTGCCTACGTATCCGTTAGGAATTAGGCCGAACGTAGCTCTAGCCGAACCTCGCACAAGTGTGTGTATACCTAAAAAAGGTCTTTTTAAGGGTTGTAACGTGGTTAGGCTAAAGGCTGTATAAAAAAGGGATAAAGGCGCAAGACCCTAGATAAGCCCCCAAGGTGTGCAATGACAAGCGCACTTTAGGGCGCGCTTTAGAGCATATTTTAGGATGATTTTGGATGTATTTGGGGCCGTTTTGTCCGATTATTACCTTGTTATGCTTACGTCCCCCATATTACGTGCTTCACGGGTTTTTGGTTTGTTTTTGATGTGTTTTCAGGTAATATCAACCGAGTTTAATCGGATCCCGAGCCCTTGATGCGTAACCGAGCTATCCTTGACCGAAGTCCGAGGAGTTAAGGAAGTTCAAGTGCCGTGCATTGATTACATAGCACAGGCAGCACGACCGTGTTACCATAGGCACACCCGTGCTGGCCTATAAGCAAGCAACCCCAGGCAAGGCAGCACGGCCGTGCAAGCCAATAGCACGGCCGTGTTAGTATCCACGCACCCGCACGACCGTGCAGGCCATTAGCACGGCCGTGCCAGATGTTGCCCGTGCCCGTGTCAGCTTCAGTATGAGCCCCGTGCTAGAGCATATTCAGCACGGCCGTGTCATTTTTAGCACGGCCGTGCCATATATAGCACGGCCGTGCCATATATAGCACGGCCGTGCCAAATTGAAGAAGAAATCCGGTTTACCTACTGACAAGCTAGCACGACCGTGCCAAATACAGCACGGCCGTGCTGATCCAGGGTTGACTGCGCGCTTGACTTCTCCGAATTAGAAGACGTATATAAGGCCCGACTTTAAGAGGATTGCAGAGACAGTTTTAGAGATAGTTTTTGAGAGCCTTTGTAGAGAGTTATTAGAGAACGTTCTTAGTATTAGAGATTCAATAGTTTTCTTAGAGATTATTCTAGCGATTTTAGTTTTCTTGGATTGATTTGAAGCAAGATTTGTGAAGATTCTTTGTATTATTCATTGACGACGGATATCAAAGTTCTGAACTTTTCCTTTGATTCGCATCAATACAATTGGTATTATTCATTCTTGTTTATTAATCAACCTTTATTATTCCTTAATCAGAATTCATGTGTTATATCTATTATGCTTTTGGAATTCATTATTGCTTTGATTATGAATATGTGTGAGTAGTCTCCTAGCTAGGGTTTCGGGATGAAACCCGGCCTAGGTAACCTATGTAATTGAGGATTGATTTTGATAAACGGATTGTGATTAAATTAATTATATGCGATTGCATGTTATTCATTATAATAGGAGTAGCTAACCTAGAATCTTGAATTTGATTGCATGATATCCTTGATTTGAACAAGAGATTGTGAATTGAGTATTTCATTGTTGAATGTGGTTTGATTATGTATCGAGTAATGTTAAGTGCATGAGAAATCCAAGCTTAATATTGCCCGTTGTCTTCCTACCTCATGATATTGATCAGACATATAGTCTTTGCATATCCCGTTTGTCTCTGTGATTCCTTGTTGCGTAGTTACCAATGGTTTGGTGAATTCCCGTCTTCCCTAGTGTCTTAGTTTATCTGGTTTATCCCATCTTATTAGTAGTATTTTAGAACACCATTTTCCATTGATTTCGAACTAGCTTAGGTTTAAGATTGATTTGCAATTACTCTCGTTCCTCGTGGACCGAACCTTTATTTGCCATTGTACTTGGTTATAGGGTGTTCGTATAAGTATTGTTTGATTGAGAGTTAGATTGTAGCGACCGATTTAACCCTCGTCATGCAACCTTGCTTTTGAATATTTGTATTTTCATGGTTGAGGTTTTCTACTCTTTGTTAGCTCTTTCTTTTGCTTTAGCATTTATTTCATTTTTATAAGTGTGAGCAATCTCGATCATGCGGTCTATCACTCACTTGGCATTCATGTTTCTCAGGCACGGTACCGAGCACTCGATAAGAGACGCAATCTGAGACGTGTTCTTATCGAAGATATTTTCATATCAAAGACATTGGAACACTTGCCTTTTGTACACTTTTATTTATATTTGCTTTTGCTTATTTTTAATTTTTTTGAATTCACTCAAGCTTAGAATTGCATAAGTTACACACCATCCCATCCCATGGTTAGGTAAATGTAGGTTGAAAAAAAGAAAGGTCTATCGTTAGACGAGACTCAAAGTGGTTTATGAAGAAAGGATTTGTAAAATAAATAAAGAATCTACAAAAATTAATCTAAGGGAAAAGAAAGGTGCCTATGCTAGACTTATTGGGGAAAGGAAAAAATGAAAAAGAAATAGAAAAAAGGTCATGAAATCTTGTCATTGCAGCTCGCCTCTTGTCTTGTGTTGTTCGCTTCATCATCACCCGGTCTTCTCGCTAGCTAGAGGCAATGGGATCTTGTTTGCTTCTATGAGGTCTTGAATGAGGTTTTGAATCCTGTAGCATTCATCAGTTGTATGACCGTTTCCTCGATGGTACTTGCAATAGGAATTTGTATTCCATCTTGAAGATCGATTTTCTGGTGTTGGATCCTCGGTAGGGCCAATAGGTTTGATTAATCCTCGATCATAGAGACGATCGAAAGCAGCATCGTAGGTCATCCCAATGGGTGTGAACTCTCGGCTGGGTTTCCTTCTAGATCTTTGATTGTCTACGGCTAAGACATCATTATGGTCAAAGGTACTAACATTATTACTAGAGTGGGCGTTTTCGGAAGAAGAAAGATTGTCGCTCTTCTTTCCTTTCTAGCCACCATGGTTACTATTGTTAGTAGCTTTTTTCTTTGCGAGGTTGTCTTTGATTTCAATTCCGATGTCATAAACGACCTTGAAAGTATTCAAGTTGTGTTGATATTTTAAGTGCTTTGAATACTTTTCTTGGAGATTCTTGATAAACATCCTCACAGATTCCTTTTCGGTGGGGAACTCGATCATCTTGGCGGAAGTTTCCCTCCATTTATTAAAGAAAGAAGTAAAACCTTCATTCTCTTTTTGTCTTAGCATCTCAAGTTGTCTATGGTCGGTTTCAACTTGAATATTGCACTTGTATCTATCAACGAAAGCATTTACTATCGATTCCCAAGTAGAGGTTTTCTCTTTGTCAAGGGAGAAGTACCATTGTTGGCAAATGGTTTCAAGAAATGGTGAGAACAGAGAGGGAAACACCTTCTTATCGATACCCTTAATACTCATTATGGTTTCAAAAGCTCTTAGATGAAAGTAAGGATTATCTGTTGCCTTGAATTTTGGGATGTCAGTGGCGTTGATTTTATGTGGAAGAAGTTCCTTGTCCAGCGAGACCCCTTGCGAACTTATGCCCTGAAATTTATAGTCACTAGATAGCTTCCTCAAACTTTCTTGCATGAGGTTCATTTGTTGTTGCTTCACGGGATCATCGATCTTGAGCGCGAGAAGCTTCAGTGTCTCAGTCACGGATTCAGTTGGTTCTTAAGATCATTGAATTCTTCTTGTGTTGCCATTATAGTCTTAGCCTTCCTCTTTTGACGAATCGGTTTATAAAAAAGTGAGACTTGAACAAAGAGGTTGTCCTTGATTAATCGCCCTTCTCTCCTCGACCAAGTACTGTGGAAAAGGAATTTGGGGATATTCATTGTTAATTATTTGACTCAAACTTTATTCAACATGCAATGGATGGAGGAAGTGAAGAAAGATGGAATAGAATGTGAAGAAAAATAATGCAGGGATATGAAGGATTAGGAATAGAATGTACCCCCAACTCAAATGACGGGAAAGACCGACTCATGCATGAACCTAAGACATAGTCATGGTGACATATAAAAAGTGTGTGCTATGACTAGTGAGTGTAGGTTATATGTTAAGACTCGTGTCATGACCATGTGGCTAGACTATGTGACTAGACTCAAGCAAATAAGTTAAGACTTCACGTATATGCATTAAACTTGACAGACTGTGGTATTTTAGTAATAACTTTTGATATGTGACTCTGATTTAGATGTAACCAACGCCAAATTAAAGATAAAACTCGGGGCTACAGATCCATAGGTTATACGACTCGTCGTTCTTCCTAGAACTCCGGCTATGACCAAAACAAGTTGGCGTTTGTGCAGTATACGGAATAAAAATCCGGGTTGACTTAAAGGGACTATGACTCGATTTTAAATTTATTTTTTTAGCTCAAATTAATTAATTAATTAATTAAACTAAGTGATTGAAACTTTGAGTTACTAAATTCTATGATTTTTTATTGAACTTTGTTGATTTAATCATTTTTTAAGTTGATCGGAGTCATAACGTTTGGAATAATTAAACCAATTTAATTATTTTTGTTGCACCAAGTTAAACCAATTTTATTAAAGAATGGTTCTTGGAATAATTTTTGTTTTTATGCACTTGAATGAATTTATTTAAGTTGGACTTGTTATATTTTCATTTTTCCTCAAAATTAATTACTTCTAAAATTAATTTAGAATTGATTAAATATGTCACACAAAATCGGGATTTTTCCCGAGGCATGAGCACTAAAAATCAAGGTCGAAGAAGCCCTGAGCATGCTCTCCGCCAGCCGGGCTGCTCACGTAGCCATGGGCTGCCAAGGCTGCTAAGGTGCCTCAACTTGATGCTGCTATGTGCCGGGGAGGAGCTGTTATGTGCACACCTTGGCGCACCATGGCAGCCAAGGCATCCACAACGTGCCGTATGAGCTAGCTACTGTGCGAGCACCGTGTGTGCGGCCTTCTGGCTTGCCATGGGTGAGCCATATATGGTGTTTGCATAGAGCTTGCTTTGAGAATGTTTTTAGTGCGTAGCCTGGTATATAATTAAGGGTAATATGCGTAGACATTGCTTGCGAAGCAATGTGGTGCAATGAGCTCGTGCAACATGGCCATATATAATGGGCCACGACTTGGTGTGTGAAAGTTCGCTGATGTGGGCGGTGTAACGCCTAGCGACATCGTGACCCACTCCCACTATCCTTGAGCATCATTTGGTTGTGCGAGTTGTGAGCACTCCAAGTCTTTGTGCTAGGAATTTGGATATTTTGGACTACTTAATTTTTTGCTTAATTTGTCATTTTAATTATTTTATACTAATTAAAATTTTAGAGGCTTGGCCTCGATTTTATGAGCGACATTTGCAAAATTCTATTTTTGCAAATAATTGGGTTTTACCGGCTTAATTAATTGGATTAATTAAGTTGGATGCGGGATTTAGTGGGAACTTCAAATATTAATTGCGCTTATTTACATAATATGTTAAAACAACTTTGACTAGTTTTAATTCGGCGTGTTAATTAGATTAAAAACCTAGATTAGTTAATAGTTATCGCGTGTTTATGCATTGTTACTTGTTTTATCATTGTAAAATGCTTGGGTCATTAACAAATAGTGAATGGATGAATGGAATGTATATTCTCTCACAGGTTTTATAAAATGGCAACTAGTGAGGCCCGATTAGGATAGAAAATACAGAATGCGATCCGTGATGTATTTTTGTTAATCTAAATACGGTCTGCGTATTGTTGAGTATTTTTGTACCTTAATATTTAGATTAGTCCTAATCGTGGATACTAGGGAGTTGCATAATTTTGATCAAGTCTTGAAAACGGAGGTTCTTGGAAACAAAGCCATGATGTTGCAAAAGAAGACATTTGAAAGAATTCAAGGAGTCATACTAGTTGCCAAATGCATCAAAATGCTTATGCTTTACATATTTATGATCACTAGTTGTTGGAGCACGCGTGTTACGCGTGCACCCCCGACGGCAAGATAACTAAAATTCGTGGTTGTGTTTTATTTTTTTGATATTCGTGGTTGTGCTCGTGTTTTGTAATAGCAAGAATACATACATTTGTAAGAAGTAACAAGAAGTTAAAAGCGAAGTTATCTAGAATTTGTTAGAATTTTAAGTTTTTAAAAACATTTTACTACTGTTTTAGAGATTATTTTAGAGCACTATATGGTTTATTATTCAGTAGCTTAATAATTTTCAAATAGTCCCGTTCTAATATGATTGTGATAATAAGGAGAAGTTTTAGGGATCTTGCTTATTTGCCTATAGAATTGGTGTGATCTAAACTTCTTCAAAGCTTATTTTTATATTGGTATAATTTTTCTTTAAGTTGCATATTGAATTTTAGTGCTATTTTTATCCTCAAAATTTGTTTTTCCTAAATGAATATAAGATCTAATTTAGGAAAAAGTAATTGTCTTGGTGGTGAACATAACTGTAGGCGTCGTTTGAAGTCCGCCTACGTTAAGCATGTGCGAATACTTGGCACTCATAGGAAGTGGGAATTGACATAATACGATTAGTGACAAGGAAAGTAGGGAGCCGCCAACAAGTTTTTAAGGAACTTGTAAACTGTTCACGGATCATAAAAGGCAACCACAATTAAGGGACAACGATAGGCAACAACGATTGACCCCTGAAAGTTACACCACATTCATAATCCATGAGATTACTAACTCCATATGGTTCGGAACCACCAAAGGAGGATCGGGGATGATGGTACGAAGTGAGTCATGGAGTCACATTCGCCCGTATTGGCCTATACTCGATTCTTATAGTGAAAAGTGATTCCCGCGATCTCAAAGGCATGCAAACAAAATATTCAATTTGCTCCAAACTATTATTAGGCTAAATTTGTTTAATATTAATGCAACACATTATTATTGATCACTTGATTAAAAAACAAGATTAAAAAGGAAAACCCCGTGACACAGTGGAAAGCAGTGGGACACTGATCTAGGGTGAGACTAGGTCGTTGAAAATAAATCTACCCTTGGTCAAAAGAAAATTTTTAATCTCTCAACACACCCCTATACAAAGCATAGAGTAAGTCGAGGGTCGAACCACTAGGAATGGGAGGTGAATGCTAAAGTCAAAGCTAAGCTATTTCGAAGCAATAAAGTGAGGTGTGTATATTTAAAACAATCAAACAATCAAACAATCAAAGTGAAATCAAATTTATCAAGCACTAGGGTTAGGATCCGCATATACTCGGAATAGATATAGCTAATTGGGATTGGAGATGACTAAGTCAAGTGTTGTGAGGGAAAATCAATTAAGCAATCAAGAGAGTAAGGTAGGCTAATCTCCTAGAGGTCAAGCTAGTGCCAACAACAAGAGACTCTAACTAGGAACCTTGAAAACCTACTCAATCAATAAAAGCAAGCCACAAATCAATTTTCCGTATCAATGCAAGCCTAGAATGCATTCTAGTGTAACAATCAAAGTTACTAATCTTTAATTAATCACAAACATGTAATTAATCAATCAACCAATTTAATCACAACATCAACTCCATCAATTTCCCCCAATTAGCATCAATCCATTACTCATACGTGCTTCACCATTCCCATAGCAAGAGAACTACTCTCAATCCATTGAAATTAACAATTTCATCATCATCATATCAATAGAACTAATTTAATCACGAATTAAATACAAACTTGAACAATCAACAAAGCAATTGAAATGATAAACTAAAGATTGCATTAAAGTAAAAGAAATTCTTACAAAATTTCTTCAATTTAATGGAAAAAATGCTAGAATTACTAATCTTAAATCATCAATCATCAATCAACAACTTCTCTCTCTACAATCTAGAGTTTCTCTCTCTAAAATTCTAATTCTTATTCTATTCTAATTTTTGAATTAATTCCCCCCTTCTAAAAAGAGAAAGAAAATTTATATATAGTAAAACTAACTAAAATAAGTTAGTTAGATCGTCCCCAAATAAACCCGTACAGGCGCAGCCAACTATAAGGTAGAGCGCGGCCACGACTTGAATGCATAGCTCAAAGACTTGAATGCATAGCTCAAAGACTTTAGGAACATTACACATCCTAACCAATGCCAAACTTGGGAAGAGGCCTCGGGAAACTTGGATAACGACCTTAACCTGAAAAATAAAGGAAAACAAGCAAATAAAAGAGAAAATAACAAAATAAACCAAGAAATGCATAAAGAAAGAAATCCAACTAAGAAAATGCAAACTAAAAGAAATAACGAGTAAAATAAAGGAAAAGCTAAGTAAAAGAGCTATAAAATAGCATGAAATTTACCCTAAAAGGAACCAAATGAGTGCCATAAATGACATTCTCAAATTCCCCCAAGCTAAACTTTTGCTCGTCCTCGAGAAGAACAAAGCAAGAAAGAATAAGGATGAAATACTTATTCAAAAAGAAAAAGAAAGACATAAGACGGGAATATACACTAAGACTCACTAACGTAGGAATCACGGTTGTTTTTAGCTATAACAAGCCCGTTAAACCCCAAAGTCGCCTATGAGGACGTACGAGTGAGGTCTCGTAAAGGTTTCCTAAAAGCTTAACCTATAACTCTCGACCAACATACATGAGTGTAGGGAATATTTCAAGCATTACCCCTAGTTTGAAACCCACTGTGATCATACACTAAAGTACGGTGGCGTCCAAAGGGAAAGAAGATAGAGCAAAAGAGTCGCCAACAAGTTTTTTAGGAACTTATAAACCGTTCACGAGGTGAAGGTTACACCCCTGAACGATCCAAGAGATCGTCAATTCCAATAGTTCTTGAACCAAGACTTGTAGTTCGGGGATGAAGGTACAAATCCAACCTAAAAGAGATTGAACATGCCCTAATAATAGGCCTCTACTTTATTCTAATCGTATTCATGTGCGTTTTTTGACTAACATGCATTCAATAGGTTTAACCTAAACTTGTTTATCTATGTTGGTTGAATATTAATGCAAAATAAAACTATTATTGGCGATCACTTGAATTATAATCAAAATTAACCCTAAACAAGATTATTAATTATCTTATTAAGCGTGATTACAAGTGCAAATTCCCTTTAAACATGAATAAAAGGCGTGATCAAGAAATACCAATAAATATCAAGCAACATAATAATAATAAAAATAATAATAATAATAATCACAATAATAATAATAATTATAATAATCGTCATCATAAAAATAATCATGTTAAGGCATAATAATAGCAAGATCCTAGGCATGATACTAACAAGATTAATAACAAACCCTAGCATGTCACTAAATAATAAAAATCAAAGCTTTAGCCCTAACATGATACTAACATGAATATTAGGAAAGAAAATAAGAAGCATCGCAGGAATCATAATAAGCATATTTGATATTATAACATTTTCCCTAAACATGATACTAGGAATTATAATAACAACCTAGACATGATTTCTATATCATAATAACAATAAGTCAATTAAAGCACTTACTTGGATGCCTCGTATTTCTTTCTAATAACAAAATACACGCGTTAGTAACTTCAAGGAAAATATAAAATCAAAGAATTAAATAATAATTAAAAGAGAGATTTGGGACTAAACCCTCAGAAATTAAAACCTTTCACGTCTATGGCGAAGGCAACTTCGGATATGGCTAGGTGTATCTAAGTCTTGCGAATGCGAAATTTTGTATTTGAGAAAAGACTAGTTTAGAAAAGAGAGAGAGAGAGAGTAATCAAGAAGATCTTGATGAGAGTTGGTGAAAAATAGAATAAGAATTGGTGAATGAAAACGGAGTTTTTAGGAGGCTATTTATAGAGAAAATCAGCCAAAAAGGTAAAAAAATCAAAACAGAGTTTTGATGCGTAAAACAGAGGTTAGCGCCAGACGCTGACATTAGCGCCAGGCGCTAAAGCTAGCGCCATGCGCCAAGCTTAGCGTTAGGCGCTAATGCTGGCGTTTGGCGCTGTCTAAAATATTGACGTGTTTTCTAAAATCAGATAGAAATTGCCGTACATGAGGATAAAATCGTAATTTCCTCAAAAACGTTCTTTTATTCTGATTAAAACTCTAAAAAGTCAACAAAAGTCAATTTATTAATGCTAATTTAATTAGGAATGAAAAGAACCTTCTAAAAGAATCTAGATGACTAAAACCATTCCTGATTGCATTAGGAATGATAAATCTATATTAGACCCTTCTCAAACCAGGCCTAGTTCAGTAATTTGGCCATAACTTCCTCAATATTCATCGGAATTGGGATTCTAATATATCGTTGGAAAGATCTTTTCAAGCCCTATCCAACTACACTACTATGTGACCCATATCATGGACCAACCAAACTGGATTTGCTGTTTTCTTAAAATAGATTTTCAAAAACAAAGAGAAGAGAAAAGAAATTAAAACTATCTGCAACACTAAACTTTCCATACTTTCACTTCATTCGATTATGATTCAACGTGAAAGGTACTCATCACTGGGTTTGGTTTTGGGGAGACACAAATGGGTGTCTAAAGAAGCCCCCACTTTGACTGAGTTTGGAGAAACGCAAGTTTCGAAAACAAAAGTTAAAGTATCGATAGGGACGGAGAATGATTCAGAACGTTTTGCGATTCTAAATCATTCTTGTAACGCCGATACCTTCAAACTAGCGTTAGTTAAATAGATAAGAGAGTTAAGAAACACGTATCTTGCACCGTCAAGCACACGTCTCTGGGGGGAATCGATTGTTGCATTTTGCTGTATTGACGACCTCCTGCAAGCTAGAGAATGCCATCCTGCTTGAAGATTTCTACGCTTGTAACTGCCTCCAATTCCGCCATGATAATCTTCCACAAGCCCGGGAACACTATCGAAGATTGCTTCGCTTGAAACGACCCTCTTCCGCTTTGTGACCATCTTCCACATCTTAGGGAACACGATCGAAGACAACTTTGCTTGATTCAGTTGTTTGTGACAACTCTCCACAATCTAGGGAACGCCATCTTGTTGTTTCGATGTTCACTCGTCTCTGAACAAAGAGCTTTTGAATGATATTCCCACGCGTCTTTGGAGCAAAAGAGCTTGATGATATGTCCACGCGTCTCTGAACAATAGACCTTTTAAATAATATGCCCACACGTCTCTGAGCAAAAGAGCTTGAAAGAAATGTCACGCGTCTCTGAACAATAGAGCTCAAAAGAAATGTCCACGCGTCTCTGAACAAAAGAGCTTGAATGTTTATTGCGATAATATTCCAAATACCAACGCTTGTTGATCTCTAAAGCTCGCATGAACTTTGCTTCCGCTATGCCAGTACGTCGGCGCTTTTGATGCTTGTAAACCAGTATTTTGGTATCTCTGCTGTTTATGAACCAGTATGTCGGTGTCTCTGCGATGAGCCAATGCTTAGGCACTTTAAGCTAAGCGAGACGATCTTTTGTCAGGTCGATCACTTATTGCGATAGTAATCAAGCTGACTACTTAATCATGTCAAATTGCTTATAGGGGCTAATTGGCGTACCAAGGAACCCAGAATTGGTGAAAGAGTTTGAAATAAGTGCTCTGAGTGGTTGAGCTCTGTCGCTGCTGCTATGCCTCTGGCGCTGCGATTTGGCTCTATCGCCATCGCCAGACGCTGGGATCTAGCGCCAGGCGCTGAAATCTGTTGCCAAACGTTAGATGATTTCACCTGGCGTTGGAGTAGGGTCTTCCCTATTATGCTGCACCTGTATTTATCTTTGACTATAGGACTTTGCTAATCTCTTTAATTATTTTAGGGTTGACCTAAGGTTTAACGTCGCTTGACTCATTGACTTGACACGACTCAAGGAATAAACTTGACTCGCTGTGATTGACTCGAGGTTGACTCGACTTGAAGTGAAATGATATGTGAGACTCATGACCCGTGTGTGCATTGTATTGTGATCGTGCGACTCGAAAATGCAAAAAAGCACGACTCGAAAATGCAAAAAAAGCAAAAATTTTCCGTTATTTTTGTGGAGGGTACTAACTTTCTCCAGAAAAAGAAAGACGCGAGAAATAAAGAAGCGAAGTTTTTGAAGATGCATGTTGAATGAGCTTAGTCAAATGTCATTTGATACTATCTCTCAAGGTGAAAGGATTAACCCATCTCTCAAGGTGAAAGGAGTAACCCATCCTAGGCTATCTCAATTGTTAACTCAATGATGAAAGCAGTTGGGTAACTTAGGCACAGAGGCTAAGCACTTCATACTTTGTGATGCAATGATGAGTGATGAGTGATATGACAAGGCATGCTTCAGCGTTGTGTGAAGATTTCATGACAAAGGTTTCCTAAGGGAAGTATATTTGGTCATGTATTTGTGATATGTGTGATAGTGACACTAAAGTTAGGCCGCAAGGGCTTAGTGTGTGGGAAAATATATTGAAAAGAGTCAAATGGTGGTGACTCTTAAGCTAGGTAAGCTAATGATGTAAGGATCAAGCCCCCAAGTCTAGCTCTAAGTGAAAAGGGATAAGCATAGGAGATCCCTTGATATGATCATGGTGTAATGTGTGAATGTGAATATGAATGCATGTTTATTATGGCCGCTCCTCGATGTGAGGTTGCCTACGTATCCGTTAGGAATCAGGCCAAACGTAGCTCTAGCCGAACCTTACACAAGTGTGTGTATACCTCAAAAAGGTCTTTTTAAGGGTTGTAACGTGGTTAGGCTAAAGGTTATAGAAGAAG
Organism: Chenopodium quinoa; assembly: GCF_001683475.1. Taxonomy (NCBI): domain Eukaryota; kingdom Viridiplantae; phylum Streptophyta; class Magnoliopsida; order Caryophyllales; family Amaranthaceae; genus Chenopodium; species Chenopodium quinoa. Next base: position 1,912,030 of record NW_018744813.1, on the reverse strand, counting down.
TGATAAAAGCTCAAGACCCTAGATAAGCCCCCAAGGTGTGCAACCTTGCTTTTGAATCTTTATATTTTCATGCTTGAGTTTCTACTCTTTTTTAGCTCTTTTTTGCTTTAGCATTTATTTCATTTAAATAAGTGTGGGCAATCCCGATCATGCGGTCTATCACTCACTTGCCATTCATGTTTCTCAGGCACGGTACCGAGCACTTGATAAGAGACGCAATCTGAGACGTGTTCATATCAAAGACATGTTCATGTCAAAGAAATTGGAACACTTGCCCTTTTGTACACTTTTATTTATTTATTTTGCTTTTGCTTATTTTTGCTATTTTAATCTTTTGAAGTCACTCAAGCTTTTTATGAAATTGAAAATTGCATAAGTTGCACACCATCCCTTCCCAAAGTTAGGTAGATGTAGGTTGAAAAATGAAAGGTCTATCGTTAGACGAGGCTCAAAGTGGTTTATGAAGAAAGGATTGTAAATTAGAAAGGTGAAAGGCAATATGATGTGGCTACAAGGGGTGCCTTAAATCTTTGGTATACCTTGTGCTTAGTTTGACATGATTTTTTATTTTTTTTAATGTAATGAAATGATCATATGCAAGAAAATAAATGCTCATTTTATTAAAAGGGAAAAAGAAATAATCTACAAAATTAAACTACAAGAAAAGAAAGGTGCCTATGCTAGACTTATTGGGGAAAGAGTAAATAAAAAAAATAGAAATTAGATCATGAAATCTTGTCGTTGAAGCTTTCTTCCTGTCCCTTGGATCATCATCACTTGGTGTTCTTGCCGACGGGAGGAATTGGAAGCCCATTGTTGTCGATTAAATATTGGATTTCTTCCTTTAGCTTCCAACAACTCTCAATAGTATGACCCCTACCTTGATGGTACTTGCAGCGTGCACTTGGGTTCCAACTAGGCAATCTCTTCTCAAGCGGGGGATCTTGAATAGGTTCAATAGGAGTAATGAGCCCCATTGCATGGAGTCGTTCGAAAGCATCATCGTAGCTAATTCCAATAGGGGTGAAATCCTTTCTTAGTTGCTTTCTAAATCCTCAATTATCCATGGCTAAGATCTCATTAAGGTCAAAAGTACCAACACTATTACTAGAGTAGGTGTTTTTGGAAGAAGAAGGATAGTCGTTCTTCTTCCATTTACAGCCACTGTTACTATTGTTACTAATCTTAGCCTTCTTGTCGCGCGGAGGAACATGAAGGATATTTGAATCAATGAGGTCTTGAACACGATCTTCGAAGGCGAGACATACTTCGGTGGTGTGACCACGACCTCTATGGTATCGACAATAAGAATTTGGATCCCAATTGGGAAATTGTTTTTCAGGCGGAGGGTCTTGACTAGGACCAATGGGGTGAATAAGACCTTGATCGTGAAGACAGTCAAAAGCTTCATTGTAAGTCATTCCTATTGGTGTGTATTCTTCAATGGTCCGTGTTGCCCGTGGCTTAGGAGCATTGAGTTCTTCATTAAATCCTTGGTGAGAATTTTGTTCAATAACCATCATCCGATTTGCTAGTCCTTCTACCACATTCAAGAGCATGGAAACGACATCTTGCAGTTTTTGAACGTCCTTTTTTAGACTTGACGAGTCTTCCCTGGTATTATCTGAGAAAAGACTTTCATCCTCCTCAATTATGGCCACTTCATCGAGAGAGGTTATATAAGTTGTCTCGATCATGGGCTCACCTACAAGTGTGATAAGAAATGATGGATCGAAGGATGTTTGATCTTCTTCGATAGCTAGAATCTCGGAAGTTTCATTGTTATCGATCAGGTCTTGAATAGCTTCTTTGAGCTTCCAACACTCCTTAGTATAGTGACCCTTTCCTTGGTGATATTTGCAATGTTTATTAGGATTCCACTTAGGAGGCCTGGCTTTTGGAATTGGGTCTTTGATAGGCCCTATGGGCATGACTAGTCCTTTGTGATGTAGCTTCTCGAAAGTTGTTTCATAACTCATACCAAGTGGAGTGAACACTGTTTTTGACCTTTGGATTCGCGATTTAGAGGTGTTCGTAGTATGTACTTCATTAATGGGAGAGGAAGAAGAAGGATGGTTGTTCTTCTTTCCTCTCGCACTATTATCTTTCAGAAGGTCATCTTCAATGTCAATGCCTATATTATAGACAGCCTTGAAAGTATTCAAATTGTGTTGGTATTTTAAGTGCCTTGAATACTTCCCTTGGAGATTCTAGATAAACATCCTCAGAGATTCTTTTTCGGTAGGAGCCTAGCTTGACCATATTAGCGAAAGTTTCCCTCCATTTATTGAAGAAAGATGTGAACCCTTCGTTTTCTTTTGTTTTAACATCTCAAGTTGTCTATGGTCTATTTCGTCTTGGATGTTGCACTTATATCTATCTATGAAAGCGTTTGTTATCGATTCCCAAGAAGAGGTTTTCTCTTTGTCAAGGGAAAAGAGCCATTGTTGACAAACGATCTCAAGAGATAAAGAAAACAAAGAATGAAAGACTTTCTTATCGATCCCCTTAATGCTCATTATAGTTTCAAAAGCTCTTAGATGAAAGTAAGGGTTATCTATAGCCTTGAATTTTGGGATGTCATTGGCATTGAACTTATGCGGAAGAAGTTCCTTGTCCAGTGAGACCCCTTGTGAACTAATGCCCTGAAATTAATAGTCACTAGATAGCTTGCTCAAGCTTTCTTGCATAACGTTCATTTGTTGTTGCTTCACAGGGTCATCAATTTTGAGGGTTAAAGCCTTTAACACCTCCGTCACGTCATTCAATTGACTCCTAAGTTCATTAACTTCCTCTTCAGTTGCCATTATCTTTTTAGCCTTCCTCTTTTGACGAATCGGTTTATAAAATTTAAGACTTGAATAAAGAGGTTGTCCTTGATTAATCGTCCTTCTCTCCTTGACCAAGTACTGTGGGAAAGGAATTTGGAGATATTCATTGTTAATTATTTGACTCAAACTTTATTCAACATGCAATGGATGGAGAATTGAAGAAAGATGATGTAGATGGAGGGATATGAAGAATTAGGAATGGAATGTACCCCCAACTTAAATGACGGAAAAAACCGACTCATGCGTGAACCTAAGACATGGTCATGGTGACATATACTCAAAGTGTGTGCTAAGACTAGTGAGTGTAGGTGACATGTTAAGACTCTTGTGTAAGACCATGGGACTTAGTGCCTAGACTCAATAAATAATTTAATAAGGTATTATTGACAGTAAAATTTAACCGAATTAATTAGTAAACTGGTTAATTAGACACAAAGTGATGACTCGATCAATAATCCGAACTGTCGTCAAAACGACAGGACTGGCGCCTCTCTTTGCAGTGTAGCGCCAGACGACAGAACTGTCGCCAGGCGCCACACTCCACATAGTGGCGCTACAGTTCAAATTTTGGCGCCATTGCTGGAGCTTCGATATGGGACTTTTTTCGGTATTATTAATCAATAATGGTATGCCTAAAGTCGTACTAGGTCAATTCTGGTTAAAAATATTAGACTTTATTTACTCAAATTAATTAATTAATTAATTAGGCAAAGTTCTTTTAGTCATTAATTTATTTAGTCTTAGCACAAGCCAAACAAACGGTTAGGAAAAACACATAGAGTATGCACAACAATAATGCACAATAAGTCAAGTAGTCACAACATGATGCAATGAGTTTGCAACCTAACCATGGCTCCAGTTCTCTAAAGTTCGGGATATAGGTTAGTCAATAGAGGGTCCATGGTTAATTGTCCGGATGCACCGCGCGGAAGCCTAACCATGAAGGGTTGGGGTGAGTGGATGGGACACCGCGAGTTTAGAAAAACTCACTTCCATGGTTCAGTGAATTCAACATTCTCGGATGTACCCTTTGTTGCTCAGAGCGTTCAATCAGGTAGATAGAGTATGAATTCCCAGAGGGTTATGTCCATATGTAGAACACATATGGGTTTCAGAAAAGTGAGAAAAACTCAATCAGGATGTAGGATCGAACAAACAATGCTAAAATCTGGTCGAAATTAGAACGCATATTTCTGGCTCGGTATTAGAAGAATTTGGTGCCAGCAAACAGAGGTTGGCGCCAGCTTTTGGATTTAGCGCCTGGCGACAGATCTATCGTCTGGCGCTAAAGTCAAAATACTGGCGTCAATTTCTGTTTGCTGACGCTAATTCCTACATGCCTCAGCAGCTTTCTGTGCTCGATAAAATTTTTCAGTTTCGCACAGTGTTATTTCGATCCTAGTTGTGAAAGATATTCCTAAAATTTCCTACGTGTAAAAAACCTATGTTTTAACTAATTACAGATGGTCTTTCCAATGAGATCTTTTTTATGCATATGACAATAATGTTAGTCAAAATTACGCACATGAAATACTTAGAAATTTTCGACTCTCATCCACTCATTCTAAATCATTGTCGAAATAAATTTCAGGAATTAAAATAGAAATCCTCTCCAGTGGAGTCGCCAAAAACCGTAGGGAATATTTCAAGCATTACCCCTAGCTTGAACCCCACTATGATCATACATTAAAGTACGATGGCGTCCAAAGGGAAAGAAGATAGAGCAAAAGAGTCGTCAATAAGTTTTTTAGGAACTTGTAAACCGTTCACGAGGTGAAGGTTACACCCCTTAACGATCCAAGATATCGTCAACTCCAATAGGTCTTGAACCATGACTGGTAGTTCGGAGATGAAGGTACAAATCCAACCTAAAAGAGATTGAACATTCCCTAATAATAGGCATCTACTTTATTCTGATCGTATTCATGTGCGCTTTCTGACTAACATGCAATCAATAGGTTTAACCTAAACCTGTTTATCTATGTTGGTTGAATATTAATACACAAATAAAACTATTATTGGAGATCACATGAATTAAAATCAAAATTAACCCTAAACAAGATTATTAATTATCTTATTAAGCGTGATTACAAGTACAAATTCCCTTTAAACATGCATAAAAGGCGTGATCAAGCAATACCAATAAATATCAAGCAACATAATAATAATAATAATCACAATAATAATAATAATTATAATAATCATCATCATAAAAATAATCATGTTAAGGCATAATAATAGCAAGATCCTAGGCATGATACTAACAAGATTAATAACAAACCCTAGCATGTCACTAAACAATAAAAATCAAAGCTTTAGCCCTAACATGATACTAACATGAATATTATGAAAGAAAATAGGAAGCATCGCAAGAATCATAATAAGCATATTTGATATTATAACATTTTCCCTAAACATGATACTAGGAATCATAATAACAACCTAGACATGATTTCTATATCATAATAACAATAAATCAATTAAAGCACTTACTTGGATGCCTCGTATTTCTTTCTAATAACAAAATACACGCGTTAGTAACTTCAAGGAAAATATAAAATCAAATAATTAAATAATAATTAATAGAGAGATTAGGGACCAAACCCTCGGAAATTAAAACCTTTCACGTATAGGGCGAAGACAACTTCGAATATGGCTAGGTGTATCTAAGTCTTGCGAATGCGAAATTTTGTATGTGAGAAAAGGCTAGTTTAGAAAAGAGAGAGAGAGAGAGTAATCAAGAAGATCTTGATGAGAGTTGGTGAAAAAGAGAATAAGAATTGGTGAATGAAAACGGAGTTTTTAGAAGGCTATTTATAGAGAAAATCAGCAAAAAAGATAAAAAATCAAAACAGAGTTCTGATGCGTAAAACAGAGGTTTGGCGCTGACATTAGTGCCAAGCGCCAAGCTTAGCGTCAGGCGCTAATGCTGACGTTTGGCGCTGACGAAAATATTGACACGTTTTCTAAAATCAGATAGAAATTGTCGTACAAGAGGATAAAATCGTATTTTCCTCAAAAACGTTCTTTTATTCTGATTAAAACTCTAAAAAGTCAACAAAAGTCAATTTATCAATGCGAATTGAATTAGGAATGAAAAGAACCTTCTAGAAGAATCTAGAAGACTAAAACCATTCCTGATTGTATTAGGAATGATAAGTCTATATTAGGCCCTCCTCTAGATCATTGGGCCGCATATAAGTCTCAAACCAGGCCCATTTCAGTAATTTGGCCATAACTTCCTAAATATTCATCGGAATTGGGCTTATAATATATCGTTGGAAAGATCTTTTCAAGCCCTATCCAACTACACTACTATTGGACCTATACCATTGACCAATCAAACTGGTTTGGCTGTTTTATTAAAATATTTTTTCAAAAACAGACAGAAGAGAAAAGAAATTAAAACTATCCGCAACACTAAACTTTCCACACTTTCACTTCATTCGATTATGATTCGACGTGAAAGGTACTCATCACTGGGTTTGGTTTTGGGGGGACACAAATGGGTGTCTACAATGAGGCAAACCAAAAAAGGAAAGTATAAGAAAGAAAAACAAAATTGAAACCTTTACGAATTGGACTTTACAAAATGACCACATTTCAAATGGATAAACATCTTTCTTAAGCAATAGAGGTATGCACATTTCAAGATATCCGAGGTTGATTAAAACATAGAGTATGCTAAACATAGAGAACTAGTTATCACAATTCACCTTTATCCCGTTCGATCTTACCGCGTTCTTCCTATAGTCTCAAATCTTCCTCTAATGAACATCACAATAGCTCCTCCAAGGAGCCAGAAAAGAAACACTTTTGGGCTACACGACGTCTTGACTATGCACCCCTCTCTTTAGGCTTTAACTCATAATGCCCTCCCTCGAAATTTAACTTAACCTCTAGGTCTTAAGGTCTTTCCCAATGGTTGTAACGTAAGTGAAAAAAGGGTTAGGGGTAGGCTAAAATTTTAAAATTTGGTGGTATCCCTAATAGTGAAGCAAAGAACGAGCCCTTTCTTAGAATCACAATCAAGTAGTCACCAAACAAAAGCAAACTAACATCCCCAAGTTTATTCAAGGCTATACTCACAAACATATATACAAAAAGCGTAAACGTTGTTCCCCCAAGCTTAAAGGAAGCATTGTCCTCAATGCTTGAAAAGGGGAAAAGAACTACATCAAAATATATTTGATCTTTCTTATTTTCATTATTTTTATTTTTATTTTCATTGTTTGTTTTCAAAATTTTCAAAGCAAATGTCCATGCCTCTTTCACTTAGGACGACTTTTATAATTATGCATTTATTAAGTCCTTGCCTTTTTGACACTTGGGACGGCTTTTTCAATCAAACATTTGCCATTATTCATGAAATATTCACAAAACACAAGCTTTCTTACAAAAGGAACCAATATCCATACTTATAAACCACAAACTCCAAAAACATGACCATTTGCTTCACAAAAACCAAAAATGAAACAAAAAGAAACAAAAGGCTCAAAATTCTAAAGATATGGATTGAAAAGAAGGGAAAAGGCTCAAATGGTTAGCAAGAAGGCAAATGTAAACCCAAAGAACTAAAAGAAGAAAATTAACGTAGAAAAAGAAAAATTACCACCCCGAAAAGATGTCTTTGTCCTCCCTAGATGGTTCGGTCTCGTGTTTGAGAATTATGAGTCAAGATTCAAGATTAGGTCCGCAATAGTCAAGGATCCATGCCATTCATACAAAATATGTAGAAGGCTTGAAAAATAATGAACGTCACATGGATGTAGCAAAAACTCACTATAGGTGTCAAATCGACCATAGGAAGCAACTACCAACATGCCACAAACAAGTAGAATCCGATTTCATGATCCTCCTAGTTCTAAAACATGCTACCTTAGCATACACCTATCCTAAAGTCAACAAGAATATTCTCAAACCGTGCATACCCATACTATTTAGGAAGATATTCATTCAGAAGCAAAAATTTGTTGTATATAGTCCAATTCAAAAGAAAAATACAAAAAGTGAAAAATAAAGCCTCAAAACATACCAAAATCCAAAAACAAAAAGAAAGAAAAATAAAAGAGAAAAAAAAGAGAAAAAAAAACATAGATAAAGGAAAAGAAGGAAAATAAAGAATGGAACGAATATGCAAGTAAAACATGTAACTCCAAATCGACAAATAAACGATCAAATGACAACATCGCCGATGATCCCAAACACTTTAGGTGTTAAAGGCATCCATCCTCGAACCATTCAACTTTTCCTAAACTAATCCTAAATTATGCATCCAAGAAAATAAAAGAGAATAAAGAAAAATAAGAAAGATTTCATCGGCTTCCGAGTAATGCTAAAATAGTAAGGTGAAGAATCAACCACCTCATGAAGCTCCAAGAAATAAAGCATCGTCATCAAAGCCATATGAGAACAAAAATGGAAAAGAGAACTATGGACAAAGAAAACTGTTAGTAACTTCAAAACAAAAGAAAAGAAAAGAAAACGAAAAGGAAAGAAAATAAAAAGCAAAAATATGCAAAACTAAACCATCAAGAAAGAAAAAAATAAGAAAATAAGAACTAAAGAACCAACTAAAAATCTAACTAATCAACAAAGTACTAAACTAGAAAATTCGGATTGAAGGCCGGGTTTGGATTCATGGGATTTGGATACTAGGGGTTTGGATTCTAGGGAGAAAATCATGCACCATAATCACAACAACAAGAACATCAAGAATGAGCAAACATCATCAAAGAAGAATCAAGAAAGAGATCATCATACAAAGAGGCAAAAGAAACAAGGTGAGTTTCAACAACAAATTGGCCACCGAGACAAACCCCTAAGATAAGGAAAAATTCCCCCAAGTTAATCATAGATACATCTCAACATCCTAGCAATACAAAGCAAGCACACATAAGTCAAGGGATGGAGGCACCTGTCACAAAAATGAAGGAACTAGCTACTACTATCACTCACACCGAAGCCATCATTGTTATCCCCATCATAGGAAAACCCGGTTGGGAGACCATAAGGATCCCATCCTCCGGTGTAACCGGGTGGCCAACCATAATACCCTCTAAAGTTATCTTATTGCCAAGGGGAAAAGGGAGTGAATTGTTCGGGCAAGGCGAGGGTAGTGGGTGATCCGGGTGTACATAGGGGTAGTTAGGATCACCCCTATTGTCTCTCCCACCGGGAACACGGTAATCGTAGTTACCATGCTCATCGGGAAATGAGCGAGTCTCGGTGTTGGAACCTGGGGTCCTTGCCAATATGGGTATGTAGGTACCCCATCACTCCAAAAAGATGGTATAGGACCATATTGGGATGGAAAATAAGGGTAGTTAACCGGGGGAGTAATTTCTCCCCGGTTAACACCCGCATCATACAAATGTTGTTGTTGGAGAAACATACCTTTTTGCATCTCCAAAATCCTCTCATATGAGAGTAGAGGGCCTCAAAATTTTGATCATACATGCCCTCCAACCGGATTTGCATGCCCTTCATTTGAGAACTAAGGGCATCCAAGTCAGAGTTAGCAAATTGGTGATGTTGCTCTTAATGTTTTTGTTGTTGTTGTTGATGTTGTTGTTGTTGTTGTTGTTGATGTTGTTGTTGTTGTTGTTGCGGCTCTTCTTCCTCTTTTTCACCCATCTCCTCATCATCATCATAGTAGGGAGGGCGGTGACTCATGGGGACATGCCTAATGTTTCCTACATTCTCGCGGTGGAGAGAAGTCAAGGAGGGGTTAGGGAGATAGCACCAATGTTCATTATCCCTTAGCCAATTAAACACCTTGTCATCATTATTCTTTGCTAAGAAATGGATTTGCTTCAATTGCCGGACGTCAAGTTAGAGAGAATCAACATCCCCCACTGGAGTGCAAGATGGAAAATAGTGCCCGAGCTCAAGGTTGGTCACTAGCCTTGTGACCATATGCTCCCAAAAGGGATCTCGCCGGAATCCCTATCTTGCAATCCTTGGCAATAGCTTGCAAAAGTATACCCCAAATTTAGGCGACCCCGGTACTCTGCACGAGTATCCACCCATAGATACCGAAGTTCCAACTGGCTCATCTTTCCCAATTCCTGCTTCGGAAACACCGAATACCCCAAAAGCCTATGGAGAACCCGGAGACATGGCTGGTACACCTTATTGTCTTTGCATACCGGGTCACAAAGTCACCACATCTTGAAATATCGTCCCACCATAAATTCTGATCATATTCATCATTGAAAAAGAGCTCGGGATCAAAAATATCTGAATTTGGATCGAAGTCTAGAGTCGAATTGAACTCTTCTAGGGGTTGATCAAATTGAATGTTGAAGAGCTGAAATCGGACACGGTAGATACCACCCTCGACCACCACAAGATCAATCATGGCCAAGAACTCCAAAGTTGGTTGGATATAGGTACGGAAGCTCCGGCTCACAAAAGATCCCATGTGAAGGTTGCTAAGCAATTCCCTTAAATCCCAATCAATTCCCAACTTAATTATGTCCACTTGAAAGTAGTGTTGGAAAGGTTTGACGGAATAGTTTGCTTTGAGTTTGGTGAATCTAGCTTTTTGAATAGGGTCGGTAATTCGAAGTTTGGGGAAAGGGGTAGGTTGACGAGGTTGTGAGGTAGAGGGAGAAGGAGTGGGTTCTTCATTGGTTTTTTTATTCTTGAGGAGGTTTTTATATGTGTTTAGACATGATGAATTTTCAAAGGTAGTAACTCAATACACCACAATCACCATAAGAAACTTTAACCAACAATCTAGAATGCCTCAATCAAACTCTTTTACCAAAACCGACAAACAACAACTCACTACCAAAATCGAGCAATCCCAAATGTACACAATTACCACCAATTCAAGCCAACAAATGCATTCAAACCATACACCAAGCACAAAGGAACCAAGAACCAAAGCTCAACATTATCAATGTAGCCTTACCAAAAATCCGACCACAACAATTCTCAATAATTACGATCAATCTAGCTACACAAACATCAAACAACACAATGTAAGCAATATCAATCATCATACATGACAAATAACGAAACAAAATCCAATTTCAAACATCAAAATAACCAAAATACATAATACTACTATTCATACCCATGAACTACCTAAAACATGCAATTATATGGTATAATAAAGTAATTTAGAGTAAGAGTAGATGATTATACCATACAAGAAGCAAGTTATAGCAAGATTTGGCCACCAATTTCCACCCACACGAAAAACCCCAAATTAGTTTCAACAATGGAGGGGAGAGAATGGTGGTTGTTATGGATGAACGGTAGTATGAATTTTGTTAAAAATAGAAGAAATGTAAAAGGATTTGATGAATTTTAATGGAAATTTGGAGGAATTTGAGTGAAAATTGATGAAGGTGAGTAAGGAATGGTGCGGTCTAGATGAGGGTGAAGGGTGAAGAGTGCGTGAGAAATGAGGATGAAGGGGAAATGACGGAAAAGAAAGAAGAAGAAAGAAGAGATAAGGCACGGCTTGGGAAGGTGCGTGGCCGGCGACCTGGCAGCGCGGCCGCGCTAGTATCGAGCGCGGCCGCGCACGGGCTAGGCGCGCCCGCGCGAGCTGATGCCCCTAATGCATTGCTCCTTGGTGTGTTCATGATCATAACGAACAGTTTCTAAATATGAAAATTGTGGGTTCAACACCCCTAAAATAACGGTAGCACCACGATGAACTCACCAAGTTCAAATTTTCTTCATACTTAAGCACAAATTTCGTATCTTACCTTGCAAACAATTCTTACCCCTTTTACCTCAAAATTTCGACAAAATTTTATATAAACACATCAAAAACAGTGAAACACCATTCCATTGCTCGTTCTCACTTGATGTAATCCAACTCCAAGAATTCAACCTATAAATCCAAAATAAAAACAAGTGAAAGAAAATAAAAGAAACTAAAAGAAAGAAAATTAAGAAAAATAGAAATCAAAAGAAAAGGTTAAAAATCTCCGAGTTGCCTCCCGAGAAGCGCTTGCTTAAGGTCCTAAGCTCGACCCTTCCTCCAAATCATGGAGGGTCAAAGAACACCACCTTCTTCAAAGTGGCGGGAGGAGCAAATTTCACTTCAATTTCTAGCAAATTCTCGTTGTTGTTTGATGAGACTTCATTCGATAACTCCTCAAAAGCAAGCTTCTCTTTCCATAACCTCATTCTTTTTCTCTTTTTCCTAGAAGCTCGTGCTTTTTTTCTTTGCCTTGTTCCTCTTTGTAGATGGTTTCACACCATCAAAAATCTTAGGATCATCGTCCTCCTCTTGAGGGTGAAGCTCAAACCAATGAAAAATGTCAATCTCCTCCTCATCTATGAGCTTGGAAACTCCTTTTTCTCTTCACTAACCTTCTTGCAATCAAAAATCAAAAGCACATCATCACAATTCTCAAGAATATCGTTAGTTGAAGTATCAATCATGCATACATTATCAATAGAGTGAGGAGAATTAACACACATGATTTCTTTCACAAAAGACAAAGACTCATGCTTCAGTTTTAGCTCAAAACTTTCCTCATTGTTACCAACTCTCAAAGTAATACGACCTCCTTGACATTTATCAAAGCTCCCGAGGTAGCTAAGAAAGGTCTCCCTAAAATGATAGGAATATGATCACTTTCGGCAATCTCTAGCACAATGAAATCAACGAGAATTGTAAATTCTCCTATCTTAAAGGGAACATCCTCAACTCTTCCCTTTGGGAACTTAATAGAACTATCGGCTAATTAAAGGGTCATGTTGGATGGAAGGAGCTCACCTATATTAAGTCTCTTGAAGACGGAATAAGGCATGATACTCACGCTAGTACCGAGATCACAAAGGGAATTTTGGAACAATTTTCCTTTGATTTTGCAAGGGATGGAGAAATTCCCAGGGTCTTTTAACTTTTGGGGGTAAGTCATTATGGATAAAAATCACTACAAAACTCCCCCAAATTCACTGGTTCCACCATATTGCAATCTCTTTTACCGCTCAAAATTTCCTTAAGAAACCTATCATAGTTTGGCATTTGTTCCAAGACTTTGGTGAAAGAAATGGAAAGATGAATTTTCTTAAGCATCTCAATGAATTGTCCAATTTGAGCCTATTAAACTTTTGGGGGTATGGAAGTTTTGGCTTGTAAACCTCATCTTTCTTCTTCTCTTTCTCCTTTGGCTCTTCATTGGATTTCTCACTCATCTTGCTAGACTCTTCATACTTATTCTCTTTGCTCGAATCACTCTCCTCTTCGCCCTCCTTACTTTTCCTAGGGACACTTTCTTCAAGGACCTTACCACTCCTAGTGGTGATAGAATAAAACGGTTCCTTAGGATCAATTTCTTGCGAGAGTAAAGAAGATGGGCTAGCACAATCTTTCAAAGGGTTAGCTAGTTGAATGATTTGGTTCTCAAGCATCTTTCCATGAGTTAATAGGCCATGAAACATTTTGCCACTAGAGGATATGTAATCGTCCAACTTCTTGGCTTGATCTACCATGAAATTCTCTAGCCTACTCATAGTTGAAATTGTTGATCATAGGAATCATCACTTTGGCATTGCGTTATTGGAGTAAATTTGGGTTAGGAACCCCTTTGAGCATCATTTTGAAAATTTCCACTACTTTGGTTACTCCAATTACCCTTATCAAGATTTTGGCCGGAATTATGACTATGATTACCATAACCTTGGTTATGATCCCCATATTCTTGGTCGTAGCTTTGATCATTACAACCAAAGTTGTTAAGGTTACCACGAAACCCTTGGGTTACTTGGTTCCTATAACCACTATTTTGGTTATAATTATCGTAGCTCCCATGGTTGTGATAGTTCCTATTTCAAACATTCTTTTGAGCATTAAATCTAGATCCAAAATAACTATTACCAACATAATTCACACGCACATTTTCATTTTCATCGTATTCATCACATCCATCACAATGAACATTAGGACAATAAGAAGCATCATGATCATTTCTTCCACATAAATCACAAACCAAACATTCTCTAATCATGCACCAGGAAGCGAAAACAGGGTAAGAGTAAGAAGATGTACCTCTCCCCTTAAATTGGGAGGGAAGACCTTGTGCTTATGAAGATGAATTTTCAAGTATAGCTTTAATAGAAGCCACCTCCTTCCCTAAGTCCGAAAGTATAGTAGACAATTTATTGATGGCATTGACTTGATCAACCGAGGCACGCTCGTTTGTTGACTCTTCCTCAACCTCTTGCCAACTCATGTACTTCCTCAGTCATCATGTATCACATCAATAAACTCTTCCACCGTCTTGTTCATGATTGGGCCGCCGGCTCCGGCATCTAAACTCAACCTACCTTTGAGGACTCAAAGCACCATATAAAATTTGAATTGTTTGGTAAGTTGGATATCCGTGGTGAGGGAACTATCTTTGATACTCTTTGTACCTCTCCCATGCTTCATAGAGATTTTTGTTAGGCCTTTGCTTGAAATTTTGGATCAAAGTTCTAGCTTCCACCTTTTTCTTTTGGGGGTAGAAACAGGATAAGAATCCTTTGGTAACATCGTCCCATGTTCTTACAGAATTCGTCTTGACCTCCTTGTCCAACCATTCCAAGGCTCGCCCTATGAGGGAAAAAGGGAACAATTTGAGCCTTAAAAACTCTTATGCAACCCCACTCACCATAATAGTGTTGCAATATTTCTCAAATTCCTTAATGGTGTGTTTGGATTCTAGAATTTCATTTGAAATTCCGGAATCGGGACAATTATAGTGTTTGGATGTCCAAGAATTTCAAATGAGGAATTTGCCCAAATTATACAACTACCAAGTAATAACCCATGAAGGTAAGGATTTAAAATGACAAGGTAAACAATATCATTTGAAATACTCAAATTCAATAATTCAAATGATGCATTTGAAATGAAATCTATCTTCCCAAACACAACCTAAGGTGGTTGAGAGGACTTTCATTCGATGCACCACTATATTGTCACCTCTCAATAAAGGTAATCATTGCCGGCTTGATTTCAAAATCACTATCTGGAATCAACAATGGAGCAATCCCTCTCTCATACTTGTATGCACCTGGAGTACCCAACTCTTTCAATGTAACCCTTTGAGCTTCTCCCATGTTCACTTGGACAAACAATCTCAAACAAAATTATTATTAGTACGGCTACAAATGTAGCCTAAAGAAGAAATTCTTATTTGTATTTTTGCAAATAAGGTGAAATAGACTCAACAACAATAGCAATCATCTACGCCATTCCCGGCAATAGCGCCATTTTTATGTAGCGCGAGACTAAATCGTTGAAAACTAATCTACCCTTGGTCAAAACAAAGTTTGTAATCTCTCAACACACACCTATACAAAGCATAGAGTAAGTCGAGGGTCAAACCACTAGGAATGGGAGGTGAATGCTAAAGTCAAAGCTAAGCTGTTTCAAAGCAATAAAGTGAGGTGTGTATATTCAAAAAAATCAAACAATCAAAGTGAAATCAAATTTATCAAGCACTAGGGATAGGATCCGCATATACTTGGAATGGATATAGCTAATTGGGATTAGAGATGACTAAGTCAAGTGTTGCGAGGGAAAATCAATTAAGCAATCAAGAGAGTAAGGTAGGCTAATCTCCTAGAGGTCAAGCTATCGCCAACTACGAGAGGCTCTAACTAGGAACCTTGCAAACCTACTCAATCGACAAAAGCAAGCCACAAATCAATTTTCCGTATCAATGCATTCTAGTGTAACAATCAAAGTTAGCTACTCTTCAATTAATCACATACAGGCACGTAATCAATCAACATATTTAATCACAACATCAACTCCATCAATTTCCCCCAATCCATTACTCATACATGCTTCACCATTCCCCTAGCAAGAGAACTACTCACAATCCATTGAAATTAAGATCAAAACTAAGCTAATCAACAATTTTATCATCATCATATCAATAGAACTAATTCAATCACAAATTAAATTCAAACTTGAACAATAAACAAAGCAATTGAAATGATAAACTAAAGATTGCATTAAAGTAAAAGAAATCCTTAAAAACTTGCTTCAATTCAATGGAGAAAATTCTAGAATTACCAATCTTCAATCATCAATCAAGAACTTCTCTCTCTACAATCTAGAGTTTCTCTCTCTAAAATTCTAATTGTAATTCTATTCTAATTTCTGAATTAATTCCCCCATTCTAAAAATATAACGAAAATCTATATATAGTAAAACTAACTAAAAGAAGTTAGTTCGATCGTCCCCAAATAAACCCATACAGGTGCGGCCAACTATAAGCGGCCACGCAAATCAGGGTACGGAACAAAGACCTAGACAGGCGCGCCAGTGCCCAAAAGAGGCGCGCCCACGCCACCAGGCCGCGCCATAGCCGCGGGCGCCCACACCTGGGAACATGGCAGCCTTCTTCCCTATCATGCCGATGCTCCTCGTGCGCTCCACGTAATGCTCTTGATAAACACGGGACCTTGCAGTTTCTAAACTACATGTTTACGGGTTCAACACTAGAAATCATGCCCCCACGGCTTGAATGCACAGCTCAAAGACTTTAGGAACTTGCACTTCTCCATGCTTGAGCTTCAAATGGAGAACATTAGACATCCTAATCAATGCCAAACTTGGGAAGAGGCCTAGGGAAACTTGGATAACCACCTTAACCTAAAAAATAAAGGAAAACAAGAAAATAAAAGAGAAAATAACAAAATAAACCAAGAAATGCGTAAAGAAAGAAATCAAACTAAGAAAATGCAAACTAAAAGATATAACGAGTAAAATTAAGAAAAAGCTAAGTAATTGAGCTATAGAATAGCATGAAATTCACCCTAAAAGGAACCAAACGAGTGCCATAAATGACACTCATCAGACGCGGGAAATAATTACGGTACATGGGGATAAAACGCATGAAGGGTTTACGCGGAAAGGGCACAGAGATGCCCCGTATCACATCACAGGCATCGTGGCACGGTTGTAGACACCCAAATGTGTCTCCCCAAAACCAAACCCAGTGATAAATACCTTTCATGTCATTTAATTATCGAACACAGCGAAACAGTGAAAAGTCTAGTGATGAGGATGTTTTTATTAAAATATCTCTTCTTTCTTTTTTGAAAATATTTCTTTTCTTACCTTATTTATAATAAACGTGAATTCTAGTTTATTTTGGTCCATGATAAGAGTCCAATAATAGTGTATTTAGATTGGGTTTGAAAAGATCTTTCCAACGATATATTATAAGCCCAATTCCGATAAATAATGAGGAAGTTATGGCCAAAATACTAAACTGGGCTCAGTTTGGTTTTTATACGCGGCCCAATGATCTAGAGGAGGACCTATTATTAATTATCATTCCTAAAGCTATTAGGATTGATTATAGTGTTCTAAAATACTCTCGTTCTTTTAAATCCTAATGGAGTTAGGATTGATAATTATGTTTCAAAGAGTTTGAAATTGAATAAAACTACTTCTTTTTAGAATCCTTGTTTTGTACGAAGTAGAATATATTAAGATTTTATTTTCATGCCTCATAATATTTATCCATATTTTATTTGGTTGGATAGATCTTGAAATTATATTTCCAATGATATATTATAATATTAAATCCGAGTTATAACGAAAAAGATATAAATGGAATATGAAACTCTATACAAAACTGACACTCGTCCTTCTATTTCGGTCATATATTTTTATCTACAAAAGATTTTAATTTTATTCCAATTGTATTGTAAATTAGCCTTCAAGAGCTTTCTAACGACATATTATATGCCTTATTTGGACTTATGGATCAAAAGATATGATAAAAACAACATCTGCAAAAACTGTTGTCCATCGAGTTTTATTTCGATTCGAATTCGGATTCTTTTCTTATTCTTCGACCCTCTTTTTTCTCTATAAATAGAGGTCATATCTCCCCTTTTTCAATCACCAACTCTCATCAAGAAACTCTTGATTCTCTCTCTCTTTCTAAGCTTTTTACAAACACAATTCCTCATACGTTAGCACTAGACACACCTAGCATAATTCGAAGTTGCTTTCTCTCTAGACGTGAAAGGTTTGATATTTCTGAGGGTTTGGTCCCAATTCTCTATTTTAATTATTTAATTTAATTTTTTGATTTATTATTTTCCTTGAAGTTACTAACGTGTGTATTTTGTTATTAGAAAGAGGTACGAGGCATCCAAGTAAGTGCTTTAATTGATATTATGATATAGAAATCATGTCTAGGTTGTTATTATGATTCCTAGTGTCATGTTAGGGCGTTTTGATCTTCCTAGTATCATGATTAGGGTAATAACTATAATTTTTATTATCAAATATGACAATTGTGTTTCCTGCGATGCTTCCTATTCTTTCCTAATATCATGTTAGTATCATGTTAGGGTTAAAGCTTTGATTTTTATTACTTAGTGATATGCTAGGGTTTGTTATTTTTCTTGTTAGTATCATGCCTAGGATCTTGCTATTATTATTATGCTTTATCTTTAACATGATCATGATTATTATTATGATTATTATTGTTTTGATTATTAATATGTTGCTTGATATATATTTATTGTTATTGCTTGATCACGCCTTTTACGCATGTTTAAAGGGAATTGGTACTTGTAATCACACTTAATAAGATATTTAATAATCTTAATTAGGGTTAATATGATTGTAATTCAAGTGATCGCCAATAATAGATTTGTTTGTGCATTAATATTCAACCAACATAGATAAACAGGTTTAGGGTTAAACCTATTGATTGCATGTTAGTCAGAAAGCGCACATGAAAACGATTAGAATAAAGCAGAGGCCTATTATTAGGGCAAGTTCAATCTCTTTTAGGTTGGATTTGTACCTTTATCCCCGAACTACCAGTCTTGGTTCCAGACCTATTGGAGTTGACGATCTCCTGGATCGTTAAGGGGTGTAATCTTCACCTCGTGAACGGTTTACAAGTTCCTAATACATGTTGGCGACTCTTTTGCTCTAACTTCTATCCCTTTGGACGCCACCGTACTTTAGTGTATGATCACAGTGGGGTTCAAGCTAGGGATAATGCTTGAAATATTCCCTACAACGAGGAATCCCACCGTGGCGCGGTACTGGATCCCGTGACACGGGTCTTACTGCCGTGACGCAGGAATCTAGAGTCCGTTTTTCCGTCGAAAATCATTTTTATCCTAATTTCGTTCAGCCTTTTTAAGTGTCGATTGATAATTTCGGGCCATTTCTAATTTATTATTTATTAATTGGGCTAAAGAAAAATAAATAAAATAAAAAGGGTTGGGCCAAAATAATAAAATAAAGGATAATAATAAAATAAAGGATAATAAACCAAATTAAAAATGAACTATGCTTTGACTAAATATCATGACTGATCCATGCACTATTCAAATACTGAATTTAATTAAATAAGATTTGTATGCACTATCGGGATTAAATACTGAATCCGACTAATAATGGCGGTGAAAGATTGTTCATCATCGGGTTTAGTTTTGGGAAGACATTTTTAGGTGTCTACAGAAGCCCCCACTTTGACTAAGTTTGTAGAACGTTAGTTTCAAAAACGATAGTCAAAGTAGTCGATAGGGATGGAGAATGATTTAAGACATTATGCGATCCTAAGTCACTCTGTATACGCCGATACCTGCAAAAAAATGTTAGTTCTACAGATAAAAGAGTAAAAGGATATAATACGTATCCGACACAAATGTATCAGTGACAAATGAGTTTGGTACCTTCCTATGCTTGAAGGAATCCACCGGACGATGTTTCGCTGAAATAATTTTCATGCCTGAGGAAAGTCTATTTATGAACTTGGTAGCTTTCTAAGTCTGAAGAAACCTACCGGATGATACTTTCCATGGCTGAGGAAAGTCGACATATGATTTTGGTGTTTTTCTATACTAGAATAAATCCACCGATAATGCTTCCATGCTTGAGGAAAGCCGACTTGGCGGTTTTCTATACTTGAAGAAAAAACCACCGATAACACTTTCCATGCTTGAGGAAAACCGACTTGGCGGTTTTCTATACTTGAAAAAAAAATCCACCGATAATGTTTTACATGCTTGAGGAAAACCGACTTGGCGGTTGTCTATACTTGAAGAAAAATCCACCAATAATGTTTTCCATGCTTGAGGAAAACCGACAACTGATATAACGCTGAAATTTGATGGTTCGATTATCAACTGATTATTTATTAATTATTTCAATCTTTTAAGGATAAATTGATAGGTTGTATTTGTAATATAGAAGCTTCAATTATTTAAATTTCAAAATCTATTAAATATAATGGCTCTAAAAAAATAAAAAATAAAAAATAAAAAAAAAGGAGAAGAAGAAGAAGAAGAAGACATCATCATGCATTTAGGTGGAAAATTTTTTATTATGAGAGTGACATATGGACAATGATGACATCAACAAAGTTTTATTTTAGTAATAGTTAATAGATAACTCAATCCAAAAATTGCTCACGTTAACTGGTTAGTTTGTGTTGACTATATCATTAGAACTCATTATGATTTGACCGAAATGATTTTTTCACTCGAACAAAACTCAATCCGAACCAATATGTAGAATTGTAGAGCAAAAGTTGACGGACGGATAAATTTTGTAATTATTTTTCTTTTTAGTTTAATTATTATTATGGGCATAAGGTGTTAGAAGACCATCTCAACCAAAAGCTTAAACTGATTGTTGAGGCCCAGGAATATGTTTTATACTCTATCACTCTCCCTCACATAATTAATTCTACTTTAAAGGAGGGGAGGATGAAATTCGAACCCATAACCTTTGTGTCACGCTGGCTCCGATACCATGTTAGAAGATCATTTCAAACAAAAGTTTAAGCTGATGGTTAAGGCCCAGGAATATGTTTATATTCTGTTATAAGGGTTGCAAGATGCAACCAATATTTACCTTGAGATTACAAGGTGAATTTTTACCAATATCTCTGTACAGTAGGAAATAGAGAATTTGGAAGGGGTACTCCATACAAGTAAAAATGTAAAAGGAAAATGAAAAATAGCGTGAAAAACACGAGGTAGAAAACGAGAAAGGGGGAAAACAAAGCAGTTGTCGTTTTCAAGAGTCTACATCAATTCCAGAAAGAAATATGGGTGAAATTCAAGAGTATATTTGTGAGTATATTACTAAGTTTTCTGTTTGTTTTCAATTTAGAGAGGGTGGGGAGCCACAGGGGGACCAACTCACGACTCTTAACGCTTTTCTTAACGTCACTTGAGCGGACGGAGAACACGACAACTACTTTTTTTCCCCCTTTCTCGTTTTCTACCTCGTGTTTTTCACGCTGTTTTTCATTTTCCTTTTACATTTTCACTTGTACGGAGTACCCTTCCAAATTCTCTATTTCCTACTGTACGGAGATATTGGTAAAAATTCACCTTGTAATCTCAAGGTAAATATTGGTTGCATCTTGCAACCCTTATAATAGAATATAAACATATTCCTGGGCCTCAACCATCAACTTAAACTTTTGGTTGAAATGGTCTTCTAACATGGTATCGGAGCCAACGTGACACAAAGGTTATGGGTTCGAATTTCATCCTCCCCTCCTTGAAAGTGGAATTAATAATGTGAGGTGGAGTGATAGAGTATAAAACATATTCTTGGGTCTCAACCATCAGTTTAAGCTTTCGGTTGAGATGGTCTTCTAACACCTTATGCCCATAATAATAATTAAACAAAAGAAAAATAATTACAAAATTTATCCGTCCGTCAACTTTTGCTCTACAATTCTACATATTGGTTCGGATTGAGTTTTGTTCGAGTTAAAAAAATCATTTCGGTCAAATCATAATGAGTTCTAATGCTATAGTCAACACAAACTAACCAGTTAACATGAGCAATTTTTGGATTGAGTTATCTATTAATTATTACTAAAATAAAACTTTGTTGATGTCATCACTGTCCATATGTCACTCTCTTAATAAAAAAATTTCCACCTAAATGCATAGTGATGTCTTCTTCTTTTTCTTTTTTTTTTAATTTTTTTAATAGCTATTTTATTTAAAGATTTTGAAATTTAAATAACAGAAGTTTTTATATTATAAATGCAACCTATCAATTTATCTTTAAAAAAATTGAAATAATTAATAAATAATCAGTTGATAATCGAACCATCAAATTTTCGAAAGAAATATGAGTGAAATTCAAGAGTCTTCTGTTGATAATGATGGAGGGGAAGATATGATGGAAATGTTATGTTTTTTTTTTTTTAATATCTAATGAATCTCCATCAATGGATTTTGAGAATAATGAAAAAAATGTTAGTGCGAATAGCAATAATCCTCATCCTGATGTGGAGAAGTTTATTAAGTTTCTAATGGATGTTGATAAAGAACTTTATCCGGGCTGTGAAAGATACAGTCGACTTTCTTTTTTGTTACACCTATACAACATCAAGTGTCGATTCGGTTAGTCTAACAAATTCTTTAAGTGCTTCTTAAATTAGTTAAAGGCGCTCTCCCAAAAAGCGAGAGTTTACCAAATTCATTACAAGAGTCGCAAAAGATAATTGAGGGTTTGGGTCTCACATATGAGAAAATTGATGCATGCCCTAATTATTGTATGTTATTTTGGAAGGAATATGCAGATGCTAATGAATGTCGTATATGCCATGCTTCAAGATGGAAGGAAGTTGAAAGGAATGTTGATGATGATACATCAATCTGAGTAAGGAAAAAAAAGAAGCCTATTCCCATGAAAGTTCTGCTATGTTTTCCTTTAAAGCCAAGGCTACAAAGGTTATTTATGTCATGTAAATTATCAAATGATATGACATGGCATAAAACAGATAGCAAAATTGAAGAAGGTGTTTTAAAACATCCTGTTGAATATGAATCTTGGAAGAATTTTGATGCAGAATTCCCTGAATTTGGTGATGAACCTAGTAATGTGTGATTAGGGCTTGCAACTGATGGTTTCAATCCCTTTGGTAAAATGGATAGTAGGTATAGTATTTGGCCTGTTATTCTTACACCATATAACTTACCACCATGGCTATGCATGAAAAGGGAAAACTTCATATTGTCATTACTTATTCCTGGTCCAAGATCTCCAGGAAATGGCATAGACGTTTATTTACAGCCCCTTATAGAAGAATTGGTTAGTTTATGGGAAAATGGGGTTGCTACATATGATGCCTCAAGCAGCAAAGTTTTTCAACTACACGCAGCACTAATGTGGACAATAAATGATTTTCATGCACGTGGAAATTTTTCTGGCTGGAACATTAATGGAAAATATGGATGTCCTTCTTGTAATATGAATTTCAAAGCTCATAGCTTGAAATATGGTAGAAAATTTTGCTTCATGGATCATCATCGATTCTTAGATGATGCACAAAGTCTAGGCCACCTTTAGGGTCACAAATCTTGGAGCAACTTAAAAACATCAACTTCACTTCAGAAAAAATGACCCACTTGACGGTGTTTGTGATAAGACATGGAAAAAATTAGCATTTTTTTTAAACTACCGTATTGGGAGTTTAATCTAGTGCGTCATAATGTTGATGTTAGGCATGTAGAATAAAATGTATGTGACAATATTGTCTACACATTGTTGAATACTGAAAAAAAGTTAGAAGATAATTTGAAGGCTAGGCGTGACTTAAAAAATCTAAAAATAAGGAAGAAATTATGGCCTCAAAAACGTGGGTATGGAAAGTGGTTTTTGCCCCCAGCTTGTTTTCATTTGAGCAAAGAAAGAAAGAAGCACTTTCTTAATGTGTTAAAGAAGGTAAAATTTCCTAATGGGTATGCATCTAACATAGCCCGTTGTATTCAGAAGAACACCATACATTAAGTAGACTCAAAAGTCATGACTACCATGTACTTATGCAATGTCTTCTTCCAGTTGCTTTGAGAGGAAATATCGATGACAAAGTAGCTTCTGTTTTGATTGAATTCTGTAGTATATTTGGGGTATTATGTGGGAAGTCTATTATTGTTAGTGAGTTGGACATGCTTGAATTAAAGGTGGCAAAAACTTTTTGCTCCCTAGAGAAGATATTTCCACCTTCATTTTTCACTATCATTGTGCATTTGGTCATGCATCTTGCCATGAAGCCAAAGTTGCTGGCCGGTTCATTATTGATGGATGTACCACTAGGTGAAAAAAGAGATTTAGCAGCGGTTCAAACCCGGCTTAAGGCACCGGTTTGAACTACTGCCTATGTGGGGGGTGCCAATTACACCCCTTTTTGGCACCGGTTAACCGGTGCCTTAAATAATTTCGCGGAATATTTTTTGTTAGTGGTAGTTGTTTTAGGCACCGGTTAACCGGTGCCTTTTTGGTATATATATATATATATATTTTTACTTTTTTCTTGCAATAATAATAAAAATAATATACAAACAAACATGAAATACGAACCAAACAAAAATAAATGGTGAAATAAGGATTCTTGGAATTGTTATATTCAACATCAAAACAATGGTAAATCACGTTATATTCAACAAGTAAATTGTTATTGTACCATACAAAAAAAAAAAATTTACAACATCAAAATAATATTCCAAAATCGAAATCTTGAATCCTTGTTGCATGAATTAACACCTGCATAAATTAAAACCCAGAAATTATTAAAACTAAAAAAAAAAAAAAAAAAAAAAAAAAAAAAAAAACGAGAAGCAAACCCAGAAAACTAATGCATGAACGAGAAAATCAAACCCAAAATCAATTAACCCAAAATCAAACCCAACAATCGATTAAACCCAGCAAAATTAGTTGACCCCAGAATTTTGCTGGGTTTTCTAAATTAATCGATTAATCCCAGAATTCAGAAAACGATTAACCCCAGAAAATCAATTAACCCCAGAATTCAGAAAATCGATTAAACCCAGAAAATCAATTAAACCCAGAAGCAAACCCAGCAATCGATTAAACCCAGCAAACCCAGAAAATCAATTAACCCCAAAACTTTAGAAAATCAATTAAACCCAGAAATTTCGAAAAATCAATTAAGTGCAAAAAATGACAAAATCAATTAACCCAAATAATTCCAAGATCAATTACACCAATCAATTTTGAACAATATTACAACAATCAAACCCAAAAAAAGTAAGGCACATAGCATAAATAATTAAACCCAGAAACCCTTACCCCGAATTATCAAACCCAGAAACATTGAGTTCGTCGCCTATAACTCACTCTAAGGAGGTGGTTCTAGAAAGAGATCCGAGGCGAGGCGAGGCGGTTAACCGGGAAACATAGCATGCATGTCACAAGAGCGAGGCGAGCAAGAAGCACCTACTGCGAGAGGGGCGAAGCCGGGCTTAGATGTAGTTTTCAGGTCAAAAGAAGAGGACAGAGAGGGGAGAGAGACAGAGAAGAGAGGTCGGAAAGCTGAGAGGAGAAAGAGAGGAGAGAGGAGGAGAGGCGCTAAGTTGGAGGAGAAGGAAGAGAGGCGCTCAGTTGGAGCCTTGGAGGAGAAAGAGAGGAGAGATAAGGATGTAAGGGTTTATAAATGAATCCCTGTTTTTTTTTTTTTGGTACACCGGTTCAGTGGCACCGGTTCAAACCGGTGGCCTTGTTATTTTTGGCACCGGTTTGATCTGAACCGGTGCCATTGTTCTTGGTCTAAATCCCCGCCCAATTTTAGGCCGGTTTTTCGCACCGGTTTGGTCTGAACCGGTGCCAATTGGGGGTTGCCTATTTGTATTTTTCTACTAGTGTACCCAATTGAAAGGTAATTGTTATTATTTTTAAAAACCTTCTTGTTTCTAGTATATATAATTGTGCAATAAATATTATTAATTGTTTTTTTTCTTAGGTACTTGAAAACATTGAAGTCATATGTACAGAACAAAGCTCAGCCTGAGGATTCAATTGCGGAAGCATATCTTGTCGATGAATGTCTTATCTTTTGTTCAAGGTACTTGAAAGGAGTCGAGGAAACAGATCATAAGCGTAACAATGCTGATGGAGAAACTCTAGTTGATTATGAAATATGGTCGAGCATATTTCATGTTGATGGAAAGCCGTATGGGAGTGTTCAAGGATTCAAACTAGAGGAAAAGATTTCGAAACATTTACATCGATATGTACTTTTCAATTGCGAAGATTCAAATCATGATTCTTTAAAGAAGTTAAATAGCAAATTAATAATTTAACTATTGAATATTTAGATATCTAATCATATTCAAACTATGCAGGGATCACATTGCTCACATTAACAGAATAATTAACTCGAAGGAGACGGGCATCTCAACTTGAAAAAGAGCGAATGCATAGTGAAGAATTTGGTGACTGGTTACTAGCTTATGTGTGCATTTTATATTTTGATATATATAGTAAAATATTAATATTTTAATTTCTATATATTAAATTTATTAATTATTTTTCTTATTGAATTCTAAATAGGTTAACAACTCAGAAAATGCTACGAAAGGGAAAATCACAAGTCTTATCCAATTACTTGCACGAGGTCCCAATCCAATTGCAAGGAAATTTCATGCTTTTGATGTGAATAATGGATATCAATTTAGAACCAAAGAGTATGAGAAGGATGTGAATACACAAAATAGTGGAGTTATGGTTGTTGCAAAGACACATAGCTATGCAAGTTCTAGTGACACAAGCCTTTACTAGGAGATGTTGTTTATTATGGTCATGTTACCGATAGTATTGAGCTAGATTATTTTGGAGATTTCAAGGTTGTATTGTTTAGGTGTGATTGGGTGGATGTTGTTTAAGGGAAAGGAGTAAAGCAAGAAAATTGGGTTGCACACTGGTTAACTTTCAGCTTCTAATACATACTGGTTATAGATTAAATGATGAACCATTTGTGTTCCCGTCCCATGTTCAGCAAGTCATATATATTCAGGATCCCAGGGAATTTCAGTGGTGTGTTCCAATACCAATAAAACCTAGGGATATCTATAATGTAGGAGATGATGGTTTCCAAGACAATAATGCTATTTTTGTGGGAAATGAATCTCAAATTATGGCGTTAAATGAAGATATATCTACAGAAATTGATGATCTTCCATCTTTTGAAAGGACTTATGTAGATGATCATATGGAAGACAGCGAAGAAGAAGATTGAGATTTAAATGGATGAATTTTCTCCCATGTATTAAATTTGTCATTTGTGTATTGTATGATGACATAATTTAGTTGCTGCAATGTGTACTTGTTGAAGTTTTTCATGTGATGTATACTTTTCAATTTTTTGCATTATTTAAAATTGATATTTATGTATAAGTGTTTGTATTTAGCTTTTAATACCATGTTAACTTCTATATAAGTTCAATGTTGTATCTTACAGATTTCAATGGGAAGACGAAAGAAGCCTCGAACTATAACTCTTCAATCTCATGAATATGTAGAAACTTAAGCAGCTTATGATGAAAACATGAGCACTCCATCGAAAAATAGTGGTCCTTCAATACAGATTCTTGACTTTCTGAATTGGACTTTTGGAAAGACCATTATTTGGGCATCGGTATTTGTGTGATGCTTGTTTATATGATTGTCATTTTGTGTTGAGCATATCAAATTAATTAAAAATTTCAAAATTTTTTTGGCATGACTATTGATGGGGTTATACCATCCAGAGCTATGGTATTCTTGGATACTCATAAGGAACGTAAGATTGTACCATCACCAATGGATGAAAAATCAAAACAAGTTGTGGTAAGCATGCACTATTTTAAATATTTTAAATGTGGAATTATGAGGGTAGTATCAAGCTACAATAATTTCCAATTTTGACTCCTAAAATTGCATTTATAATTGTGTAATATATAACAGTAATTAGTTGCTTGTGAGTATTTACATCTTTAATGTTCAACTAGAAATGATAAATGAAAAGTTAATGAGCTCCCAAATGGTGTTGAGGAAACAAATGGCAAGGTTGCATGGGAGGGTGACATATACTCACAAGTGATGAATGTAGTTGTAGGCCCTGAAAAAAAGGCCAAGTTCGTAGTCTCGGTAGATGTCCAAAAACTTTGTCTTACATTTCATCTAATCAAGAAAGGCAACAACTTGAGGATGATCACGACATATGTGAAGAAAAAATTCAGTTTTTGGAGTGCGAACTCAAGAGAGTGCAACAAAAGTTTGAACAGTCATAGAAGAACAATGCTGAATCTCAAGCTCAAATGAAAGAAGTGCTTAAAATGTTAAAAAGCATTGTTGCTAGGTAGAAGAATTCTCAATGAGAATACTATGTGATCAGGTATATGTTAAATATAATTATCTATATTTTATGCTTCGTATTAACAATTTATATGGTCAGCTTTTTCAGTTACCCTTTTCTAAATTAGTTTTCACCTTGTTCAATTGTAGCATATTAATGAATAATTCTCTATTAAATGTAGCCATATATATTCTTCATTGTGTGATAGTTACATTTGTGATTGCGGCATAAATTTATTATGGAATTGTGAAATATCTTCTAATAAAATGAGTACTTAGGTTATTTGTGATTTTTCTTGAAATTTTTCAGATCATTGCATGATATAGGTGTTTGCTTTGTTTAGGAAAATGAGTTGATTGATAAAGAAGAATATGGCGAGCTTTCTAAATTAGATTCGATTTTCCACTTTATATGTTTCAAGTGTTTCATCTAACTATAGTCTGTCTTCCCTGGTTAGATACAAAGACTTGCTTAGTAAAGTTTTATTCCTTATTAACCATTTCTTATTATTAAAATAACATCAGTTATCCTTAGCAATTGATAAAAATCTTGTTAATTTTTTTTTAATGAATTATAAAAGTTAAATAGGAAAGAGTATTTATGCTTTCGGTAAAAAAAAATCACAGCAAAAGCACATAATATAACCATCCTGCACTTGTTCATTTACAAATTTTTGCAGATCTTCTGAAAGTCATGATGTTAGTTGCTGTTACTGTAAGTTTTTATGTAGAGTACATCAATTAGGGGTAGTAGTCTAAAATGTCATTACATTGCAAAAACATTATGCTGGAATCTTAAACAATATTCACAATTCCCTTGTATCTTTTGCCCATTACATTATTATTAATAAAATATTATCTATCTTTGCTTTTAAGGTAAATTTGATCAAGTGGCCAGGGTTGGATTTCACTATTAGTTGTGATGGTTTAATGACATTATTTTGAGAATATATCTCTTTTGGGAAGTTATTAAGAGCACAATTAGAGCTAGAGGTGTAGATTAACATCATGTGTAATTGTATTTATAATTATTGTGTACTTGAATTGACGATCAACAATATAAAAAAAATGTAATTTAAGTGTTATTTTGGATGATATAACTATTAAATATATTCAAGTATTTTGAAAATGTTGGCCTTTTTTCTATATACTAGTAGTTATATATGAGTATAAAAATAAAAAAAATAATAATTTATTTGTTAAGGTACATAAGAATATTCATTGGTATATCAAAAAGATCATGGCTATGGGCCCATATAAAATAGGGCTTCTACCGGCATTTATTTGACCTTTTAGCTGAATAAAAATAACATCCCGCCAAACGTTTTCCTGGATCTAGCGGGATTGCTATAAATACCGCTACATGTTTTAGCGGCATTTATACACTGAAGCACTAATTAAATACCGCTAAACCCGCTTCTGTTGTAGTGTCAAGTCAGTCAATCACCTTAGGTCAACCATAAGAAAAACACTAGCAAAGTCTTTTGGCAATCTTTTTATTTTTACAAGATACAATCATTCAGAAAAGCTCCTGTTCGCAGCCAACCGAACGATCTCAATAATCATTCAAGTATCAAGCTCTTTTGTTTAGAGACGTGTGGACATATTAAAGATCTTTTGTTCAGAGACGCGTGGACATTCCAATCAAGCTCTTTTATTCAGAGATGCGTGGACATATTATCAAGCTCTTTTGTTTAGAGACACATGGACATATTATCAAGCTCTTTTGTTCAGAGACGCGTGGGCATCCTACCAAAGCTCCATTGTTTAGAGACGAGTGAATATTCCTCAAAAAAGAAGCTCTTTTGTTCAGAGACGAGTGAACATCAACAGCGGCGAAGCACGACAACAACATTAACAACAACAAAACTGAAGATGGCTACAAGCAGTCACCTTCAACGACGTCCCCTAGGATGTGGAGAGTTGTCATAAACAATAGAAGATGGATACAAGCGGAGTTATCTTCGATGGTGTTCCCTAAGATGTGGAAGACTATCAATACAGAAATTAAAGGCAACTACAAGAGGAGCAGTCTTCAGGCAATATCCCCTAGTTTGAGGAAGATCATCAAACAAAATCAGTTACTCTAGAGAAGTGTGTTCGATGGTGCAAGATACGCGTTTCTAAACTCTTTTATCTGTTTAAAAACGCTAGTTTGTAGGTATTGGCGTTACAAGAATGAATTAGGATCGCAGAACGTTCTGAATCATTCTCCGTCCCTATCGTTACTTTGACTTTTGTTTCCGAAACTTGTGTTTCTCCAAACTCAGTCAAAGTGGGTGCTTTTGTAGACACCCAAATGTATCTCCCCGAAACCTAACCCAGAGATGAATACCTTTCACGTCATTTGATTAGCGAACGAAGTGAATGTGTGAAAAGTTTAGTGATGTGGTTGTTTTTATTAAAATATCTCTCTTTCTAGTTTTTGAAATATTTCTTTTTATACTTTATTTATGAAAATAGCCAGTCCAATTTAGTTTGGTCCATGATAAGGATTTAATAATAGTATAATTGGATTGGGCTCGAATAGAGATTTCCAACGATATATTATGAGCCCAATTTCTATGAATAATGAGGAAGTTATGGCCTAAATACTAAATTGGGCTTGAAATAAATTTTATATGTGGCCCAATGATCTAGAGGAGGGCCTATTAACTATTATTCAAGTTATTATGATTGATTTTAATCTTATAGAATAATCTAGAAGGTTCTTTTAAATTCTAAAGGAATTAGGATTGATAATTATATTTTATGACTTTTATTTGGAAAAAAATAAGTGTTTTATGATAAATTCGATTTTAATGTGATAAACATGGACTTTTCTACTAAATCATGTTGGGAAAAGGATTCCGTACAAAGTGCATTTTATGTTTTAATTAGCGCCAAACAATGGAGTCTGTAGCCTGGCGCTGATGTCTGTTGCCTGGCGACGGATGCCAGTTTTATTCCGTACAGTACCTGAAGTATTTTCTATCGTTTCCGGACTATTTTTCTATAAATAGGGGTCGTATCTCCCCGTTTTCATTAACAATCATAAACTATCATCTAATTCTATTCTCTTCTCTCTAAAAGCTAGAAGCTTACTCTCTCTCTATTCTTTTTCTAAGCCTTCCCTTTTACAAAATTCTTCATACATTAGTTCTAGACACACCTAGTAAAGTTTAAATTTGCCTTCACCCTAGATGTGAAAAGTTTATAATTTATGAGGGTTTGGTCTCAAATCCCTATTTCAATTATTTAATTTAATTGTTAGATTTATTATTTTCCTTAAAGTTACTAACTCGTGTATTTTTTTTTTATTAGAAAGTGATACGAGGCATCCAAGTAAATAATTTAATTTACTTTAATCATTATTTTGATATAGAAAATCATGCTTTGATTATTTTAATTCCTAGTATCGTGTTTAGCATAATATCATGTATGATGCTTCCTATTTCTTTCGAATATCATGTTACTAACATGTTAGGGATGAAGATTTGATCTTTAATGCTTAGAGACATGCCAGGGTTTGTTATTAATCTTTTTAGTATCATTCCTAGGATCTTGCTATTATTATTATGCTTTGAGATCATGAATATTATTATTTTGATGATGATTGTTGCTTGATATTATATATAATATTATTGTTATTGCTTGATTACGCCTTTTATGCATGTTTAAAGGGAATTTGTACTTGTAATCACGTTTAATAAGATAATTAATAATCTTGTTTAGGTTAATGTGATTATAATTCAAGTGATCACCAATAATAGATTTGTTTGTGCATTAATATTCAACCATCATAGATTAAACAAGTTTAGGGTTAATATATTGGTTGTATGTTAGTTAGAATGCGCACATGAATATGAGAAGAATAAATTAGAGGTCTATTATTAGAGCAGGTTGAATATCATTTAGGTTTGATTTGTACCTTCATCCTCGAATATCTAGTCATGGTTCAAGACCACTATGGAGTTAGTGATATATGGATTGTGAAGGGGTGTCACCTTCACCCTACAAACGGTTTACAAGTTCCTAAAACTTCTTAGCGACTCTTTTAACCTAGATTCTTTCCCTTTTGGACGCCACCATACTTAAGTGTATGATCACAGTCGGGCTTAAGTGTGGGATGCTTGAAATATTCCCTACAATAGGCTTCCGCTACCATTAGGGTTCCTTAGAGGGTGAAGGTTTTCTTGCAAACGAGTTCGAACTTGAAAGTCGACCCGTCCTTCAGACCTTTGAAAAATTCTGTATAAGCCACCTCGTCAGACAGTCCTTAGATCTGGATTCTCACCTGATTGGCCGCCTAACGTAGGAGCGCAACCCTTCTCTATCCCCCTGCTACACATTTCCTAAATTAAGGCTCGTTTTCTTTGCAGGGATGTTCATAGAGATGTTAGAAGAAAACAAGATCACAAGCGTCTTGAAGCAATTGATATAACCAGCCGGCAAATTGCTGAACCACTGTTGGGCTATCCCCTTCAGGGTAGCTAGAAAGCAAAGACACCATGCGGCATCATCCAACCCCTATAAGTACATGAGGTGGTGTATAGGTCCCAACCAACACATTTTTAACCTTGGTCGGCTATTCGGCCTCAGCTATTTCCCTAGAGAACACAGAGGGTTGTTCCCCAAGGTTTTGTAGCCAATGCTTACAGTCCATAGGCTGGTAGTTATATGTAGCCTTTCCTCTAAAGAAGGCAGATATGTAGGGCAAAGCAGGCAGCCTATATAATGGCTGGGCCATATTTTACGCCGAGTTAATTACATGGGGTCCTGGCTGGATGAAAGGGACGCTTGACAGGGTCCCTTACACTGATTGAGAGTTCCTCACAGAGTTATTCTGGAAGCTATCATGATAAGTCGACGTGGATGCTAACTCTGGCATTTGTTGGTTCTTCTTTTGCTCAATGTAATGTCGAGCATCAAAGAATGTCTTTTTGCTACCATCCAGCTGTACATGCCGGATGGCTTTTCATGTTACCGATCCTGGAAAACGGAGTCTTGAGAGGTCGATCTGGGGTCGAGACTTATCCTTTGAAGTAGGATGAGGAGTCGGTTGACGGTCCTTGAGCGACTTCTGCTTTCCAGCCTAAGCGGGTTTCTTTTCCTGCGCTGCTTTCCAGCCTGTGACGGATCAACCAGCTGCCCTGAGGGCTTGCTTGCCTGTCTAGGGGGCCTACTTGTACCCGCCTGGTCAACATTGCGCTCCCGCTTGTCTTTATAACGGATGCACTTACAGATGAAGGAACCATCATAGGCCACATATGTTTTGATGTCTCCATCGTCACCAAAGTCATGGTCCGACTTGACCACTATATTTTCTAGAGGAACAGGTAGTTCTTATGACGCCATCTTTGAGGTACTCTCCCCACAGATGGCGCCAAATGTTTTGGGTGTTTTTGTGTCCCTAAGGTAAGCTACAACTCGAAGACTGGATTCGACAAGGGCGCATGTACCTGTAAAACAAACGACGATCCAAATGGTTATAGGTCCGCCTCCAAATATTAAGTTAGTACGGATTCAGAGAAAAACGTGCGGAAAGTAAGTATCTTCTCGGATTTCGAGATCAGGTGTTCTCTGTTTTTAGAGCAATGAATGTCCTAATGATTAAGACGTAAAGTTCAAGATTGTAAAGTTATCCCAATTATTGGGGAAATATCCCTATTTATAGGTTCCTAGAAAAATGTGCCCTATCGTAGGGTTTGATGACCTAGGAATTAGGGCAGCGCCGTTTTGCAGCTCCCCTTGGGATTTGGGCCTTGAAGGCCACCATTCCCAGGGGCATATCTGAGTGACACGTGTCGTACATCTGGGGAGTCTATTTGGACACCTCTGAGAGCGACACGTGTCATACTCTCATTGGTCCACTTGGAGGGGTATAAATACCCAAATCACGGCTTTTGCAAGTTCATGGCTTCGTCTTCCAAAAACCTTTGTCTTCAAGGCATGACCATAATTATACAAATACTAGTATCTACGATTAGGACTAATTTATATATTAAGGTACAAAAATACTCAACGACTCGTAGACCGTATTTAGATTTACAAAAATACATCACGGATCGCAATCCATATTTTCTATCATAATCGGGCCCCACTAGTTGTCACTTTATAAAACCTGTGAGAGAATATACATTCCATTCATCTATTCACTATTAATAACGATAAAAAAGTAACCATGCATAAAAAGCGCGTAAACTAGTAACTAATTTAGGTCGTTAATCCAATTAACATGCCTAATTAAAACTAGTAAAAGTTGTTTAATTGATTATGTAATTTAACGCAATTAATTATTGAAGCTCCTAATAAATTCTGCATCCATCTTAATTAATTCAATTAATTAAGCCGGTAAACCCAATTATTTGCCAAAATTAAATTTTGCAAATGCCGCTCAAAAATACGAGGCCTAGCCTCCAACATTTATTAAAATAATTAAAACCAAATTAAATTAATAAAACAATTAAAACGGAAAAATTAAGCAAAAATACGTAGTACAAAATGTCCAAATGCCTAGAACAAAGAATTGGAGGGCTCACTACTCACACAACCGATTGATGCTTAATGAACGTGGGAGTGGTCCGATGTCGCAAAGTGTTTCACCGTCCACATCAGCGAACTTTGACGCACCAAGTAGTGGCCCTTGATGGCCATGTTGTACAAACTCATTGCATCGCATTACTTCGCAAGCAATGCCTTTGCTTACTAACCCCTATTAAGCACCAACGTACATACACATACGTAATACGCCCTACACCACAAGGCTCGACCACACGCAAGTAACCACAGGCAGCCAATCCATTGCACAACAACCGACACATGGTCAGCTTGCTACCGCACCATGGTGCTGTTGCCGCCACGGCTTGGCAGCATGCTTGTTGGCTGTGGCAGTAGCCACGCATGGTTGCACCATGTCGAGGCTGCCCTTGGCAGCCACATGCAGGCTGCTATGCAGCCCGGCTCGCCAAGGGGCATTTCGCCCTAGATTTGCATGCAAAACCACGGGTTTTTAACCCCATTTTTGTGTGATTATTAGTTAGTTTCAAATTAATTTTGGAATTAATAAAATTGAGCCAAAAATGAAAAATTAAAACAAGTCCAACTTTAATTAAAATTCATAAAGTGCATAAAACCAAAATTATTTCCAAGAACCATTCTTTTATAAAATTAGTCTAACATGGTGCAATAAAATAATAAGGGCAATAACTTACAATTAATTTAATTAATTTAAATTAATCATGAGATTTTGAAAAAAATAAAAGGCTGTTGGAAATGTGAACACAAAGTTCAATATAAAAATTACAAATTTAACACTTGTGAATCCTTGAAAAATTATATCTTCCAATATGAAGATAAATGAAATTTCTATCACAAGATTCAAATTTTATGACTCCAATCACTTAATACATGATTAAATCAAAAGTTCAACTAAAAAATTCATGGAATTTAGTAACTCAAAGTTTCAATCACTTTAAACAATTCAAGATTGAAGCTTTAGTACATGGAAGCAACAAAGAACAAACTTTTCACACTTAATGCAATTAATTTGCAATTATGTGAAAAATAAAACCAAATTTTCAAGTACCAATTACTACCCATTAACCAGCTTAAAGAGGTTTAAAATTGCATATAAATTAAGGAATGAACCAAATACATAACCTCCATAAATATGCAATGAATTTTCAAGGTTAGAAAGACTTTAAAATTTTCGTCAAAAATGAAAAATCGCTCGAAAAGTGCATTTCTGGTCGTTTTTTTTTTTTACTAAAAACACATGTTTGAAAGGGTAAAACCATTTTAATAATGCCTTTTCCACCCAAAATTCACTATTTTTGGGAAAAAATCTGGGTTCGGGGCTATAAATCTAATTAGCAACATAAAACCTGAAAAATTAAGCCGTAAAAAAACCTTGAAAAATATAATTATAAAAATAAATGAGAAAGGCTCCGATACCGTTGTTGGGTTTCAGTGAGTCCGTCCCACCGCGGAAAGAATCCCGACCCAAAACCAAACTAACAATAATTATAAACATAATGCGTAATTAAAATAAACACAAGACTAAGTAAGAGATTATTACATTTATAGCGTGCTTCGCTCATTTAATTGAGCTCTTACTTCTAAAGCCCCTTAGCCCTGCTCACATGGATACCTCCTAGGAAGTCCACCCACAATGCGAGCACCAAACTCGGTCTATTGCTTTGGAGTTAGTAAGGCCCGAACTAAACCTGATTAATTTGTGTTCAAAGATTTTCACACTGTAATGCCTTTTTCAACACTTACTCAAGTGAAGAATCCCTACTCCCATGGTTGGTAGTTATAGGCAAAGGCTCACAAAAAATTCCCATCATCCTTCCATGTGGGAGATTTAATTTTTCCATTTTATTTTAAATCTAAAATAAAATAAATAATCAAGCTACTAATAAATCAACAAGTGTCAAGCTCACATGAGAGGTTAGGTGAGGACCATTTGGAAAAGGGGGGACCAAACTTGCTCCCCACTCCCTATCTAAAAATCGGGCAACACATCATCCTACTTTCCTCTTAGCTTGCGCCACATGGCTTCCCCACATGGTTGCCCCACTTGGGCACCAAGGCACCCCAAGTGCGCTGCCATAGCTGCTGCCACCCTTGCCCATCTAGCCCAGCACATGCGTGCGGGCTGCTGCTAGCAGGCCTCTTACCATATGCGGGCAGCTAGTCGCGACTTGCTAGCAAGCCCTGCACTTGGTGCGGGTTGCTTGCTCGACCATGCCCCTAGCACTCGGCTTTTTGATGCTAGGGGTAATTTGGTCATTATGTTGATTTATTAGTTTTTCCCATCTCGTCTTTCTATCATTTTCGACTCGACTTTTGACGCTCTAAGCTCGAATTTTCGACGTCTAAATAGTAATTACTCGGGCGACTCATTAATTCCTTCCGAATTAATACGTCGCTTTGGTTTGTTAGTTGCTTGGGTGTGACCTGAATGGTTCAGTCAAGATTAAGTTGTAATAGTAATTATACATTATTATTACTGATCGGAAGCGACCTCCACCAAAAAAATCCAATCACTTAACCTTACTGAATTATTAGCTTTCTAATAATTCCTTTCATTTTTGTCTCTCGGGAAAGTTACAACTCGAAGACTGGTCCAGCGCGATCCGTACCTACAAAACATGGAGACTCCAGTTGGAAGGAGCTCCGCCTCTGACGATCAAGTTAGAACACGTTCGAGAAGGTAAAAAGTGTGAAAAGGTAAAAGTAAGATCTTATCGGATTCCAAGATCAGGTGTTTTCTTTGATGTAAGAGAATGTAGGGTATGTTGTAATAAATTGTAGATGTCCCCAAAATGGGGGGAATCTCCCTGTTTATAGGGTCATCAGTAAATGTTCCCTTGAATAGGTCACTCTGACCCAATTCTGATGGGCTGCATCGAATTACGGCTTTCTTAGGATTTTGGCCCTAAAGGCTGCCTTTTCTCCCAAATTCTGGGAACGCCACGTGTCATATGGGGGGGGTTGGTACAATTTGGACTAATCTTAGGCTGACACGTGTCTTCACCTGATTAGCCCCACGTGGCTTGGGTAAAAATTACCCAAAACATTTGCCCTTCACATATGTGACGTGGAATGCCACGGGGCATATGTGACACGTGTCTCCATGACTTGATTTTCAAACATGGAATCCATTTCAGATCTCATGGCCTCTTGCCATTTAGTAGAGGGTCCGTGCTTGCCATCGCTTGCTTGTAAGTTGTCGGTTCATCTTCATCCATGATCAGGATATCCTGATTCTCGATTAATACCAAACAAAGATATCTATCAGGTTGAGATCCCGGCCTATGAGACTTACGTAGGGTAATGGATTGAGCCTTTGCATTTTTAGTTCGACTTTGCATATTTTAATCACTTTAACCTTCGTAAATAGATGTTGTTTGAGCACCTTGACTGTCATTCTAATTTTGTTGCTAATCCTCACGAACTTAGTCGAGTTCGATTTTCTTCCCACTTGTCATTTTTGAAAGGTTCTCCTTCTCCAAAAAGACAACATAGCGAGAAACAAACACTTTGTTCTCCAATCTGTTGTAGAAGTAATACCCTTTGGTTTCTTTTGGGTAGCCCACAAAGTAAACCTTATCAGATTTGGGATGAAGTTAGTCAGAAATCAATTTATTGACATATGCTTTGCATCCCCATATCTTTAGAAAAGACAACCTAGGAGGTTTCTTTGTCCATAACTCATATGGAGTCTTTTCTACAGCTTTTGATGGAGCACAATTCATTTATAGTGCTGCAATTAGAAGTGCGTGTCCCCAGAAAGAGATAGGAAGATCACTAAGACCTATGGTTGATTGTCCCATGTCTAACAAGGTACAATTTCTCCATTCGGATACGCCGTTCCATTGTTGAGTTTCGGGAGATGTCAGTTCTGAAAGTATACCATGATATTTCAGATGGTCATCGAATTCTTGGCTCAAGTGTTCAGCACCTCAATCAGATCGAAGGCCTTTGATTTTCTTACCAAGTTGATCTTCAAATTCACTCTGAAATTCTTTAAACTTTTCAAACGATTCAGATTTATGCAACATTAGGTAGACATATCCATATCTACTATAGTCGTCCGTGGAGGTTACGAAATATCGATAGCCATGCCTTGCGAGTGTAATCATTGGTCCACATACTTCGCAATTCTCCCAACTTTGAGAATGGTTGCTTTATCATCTTGTCTAGTAAACATCCTTCGCAATTCTCAAAAGATTCTAAATCGAAAGAGTCAAGAACGCCTTCTTGTAGAAGCTTTTTGATGCGTTTGATGTTATCGTGGCAAAGACGACAATGCCATAAGTAAGTTTGATTTGACTCCATGGTCTTAGCTTATTTGGTATCATAATAAATAATTTTGTCTAAACACACAAAAGTGTCATTTCCATAAAAGTAAACAAGACATGAAACAAAAGTCTTGCCTTCAAAGTTAAAATGGCGTCCAACGTCATGAGATCAAAGTATGGTAGATAAAACTCAACAAGTTTTA
Source organism: Chenopodium quinoa (assembly GCF_001683475.1). NCBI lineage: Eukaryota > Viridiplantae > Streptophyta > Magnoliopsida > Caryophyllales > Amaranthaceae > Chenopodium > Chenopodium quinoa. Next base: position 1,873,086 of record NW_018744813.1, on the reverse strand, counting down.
GTATTTAGAAAAAACGCATGAGATTACAAGCTTTCCTTGGATAGATTATCTTCATCTTCCACTTGTGTACTCATGTCCACTAAAAAGCGTCGCTCACTTTGTTCTTGAAATAGGAGCATAAAGTGAGTCAATTTTCCAGTATGTAATACCTTATAAATTGCTTGTATTCAAGTGTCAAGATGATACCTAAGATTGAGGCTCTTTTTCCTCTTGCCTAATCTTCCATATACTCGCTACATTCTCTTTTGTAGTGACCTTTCTTACTACAATATAAGAAGCACATCCATGCCTTGTTCTTGAGATCCTTCTTCTTGGTCCTTAGAGCAAACTTAGCCGCCTTGCAAGAATAGGTTTTCTTGAGCTCTTGGACAACTTCCTTGTAGGATAGTTTGTTTCAATTGTTGGTAAGTTGCATCTTAATTGCACCTTACCCCGAGTGGAGTGAGCTTAAAAGCATATGAGCCGCTTGCTCATCCTCCACCGGTCTACCAATCAGTTCCAGATGGTTAAATAACCTTGTCATCTATAGCACATGGGCTTAAAGTGGCATCCCTAGTCTAGGTCTTGCACTATAGACCCTATCCATAACGAGGGGTGTGGAACTAGGTTGTTGAAACTAATCCTCCCTCGGTCAAACTAAATTTATAAATACTTAACCAACCTAAATACTAGTATAGAGGCAAGTAAAGGGTCGAACCTGATGAGTGTCATTTATGGCACTCATAGGATAGTCTTTTAGGATGTTTTCACCCTATTTTTTCATGGTTTTCGTTAATCATTTTCGTCTTTTCACCTTTAGTTTCTCTATTTCTTCTTTCTTCGTGTTTTACTTTCCTTTGTGTGGTTTTCTTCATGTTTCCTTTTTATATTGCTCTTTTTCTCTTCTATTTTCTCTCCTTGGTTACTTTTATAGGTGCTTAAGGAGTTGGCTTTATAAAAGGAATTAAGAAGATCAAAAAGAGCTAATCTAAGAAGAATCAAGCTCCTTGGAGAGGGCTTGGAGAGGGCATGGAGAGGGCGCTCTACATCTAATTATTGCCGCGGGCGCGGGTCCTGAGGGCCGCAGGCGCGGATAAAGTTAATCAAGTTGATGATTTTTGGCAGGAACTCTCCACGCCCTAGCCGCGGGCGCGGAGAAGCTGGAGAGACTGCTCCTGTTGGAGAGACCGCATCCCCCCTCTATTCACTTAGAATAGGGCATTTGCCGCGCCCTTAGCCGCGGGCACAGGTGTCTTCGCCGCGGGCGCAGGTGTCTTCGCCGCGGGCGCAGGTGTCTTCGCCGCGGGCGCGGGCAACAGTACCCGCGTGTTGTAGCCAAGCCTAACAACTTGGTTATGGATGTTTCTTTGGTTCAAGATGTAGCATCATGCATTGGTGCTATGCATCCTATCCATGTGCAGTAAGATATTCAATCCCTTGAATTTCTTGTTGTTCTTATTAACTAGTTTATTCTAGTTCTGTTTATGCTTTGAATAAATTGTAAACTTTAGTCATATTTTAAGTTCGCAAATTAGTTATATTTTTCTTAGTTCGTTTTAGCTGATTTTAGTTCGAAAATATAATGTCACATTCACATAAAGTACAAGTGCAAGATACATCAAGAAGGCAGCCATTTAAGCTTATGAAGAAGTATGGAATCCGAAATCCTTTTAAAAGGAATTTCAAAGCTTTGACTTGGGTGTTACAATCAGTTTCAATGAGGAATTAGAAGCCTTCAATTCAGCCTTCAAGTGGCCGTTTATTTCAGTCAGCATTGGAGCATCTAAAGGGCGTCCAAGTACATCCTTGTCCACATACATTCAAGCTTATTTCAAGGCTTGAATAAGGAGGAGTTACACTTCTTTGCTGTTTGAATTTCGGCGTGAATAAAGGGGTTGATACATCTCCAAATTGCTGCTTTGTTGGGCGTGAATCAAGGGGGAGTTACACTCTCTTATTTCTGATTTTATTTCAGCCATAATTTGGAGGTTACAAACCACCATTTTCTCTTTGATGTATCTAGTTAAATAAGCCTTCTTTTATTAATGTACCTAGACAACAAAAAGCTGATTTGTACTTAGCTTAGGCGTGTAACAAGTGAGCTGAAAAGCCACTTAAGTTAGCTTGTACTTAAGGATGCTTGTTTACTATAAATAGCAAGCAAATGTGAATGAAAAAAGCAGATTATTCAAACAAACAAACTTGTCTTACATTCATTTCTTGGATTAGATACAAAAAAATCAGAAATTCTTGGATTTGGAATTTCGTTCCTTTGCTTATTTAGCTAGCTTAGGCTACTAGTTAGCTTGTGATCTTAGGAATCCAAACCGTTTCTTAGTGGTGTGACTTTATCTAAGAAGCCTTTGGTTGTTTAGCCTTAACTATCCTTTGATTTAACCCTTGTGTATTTCGAGTGCTACTCCAAATATACAACACCGCGGGCGCGGGTCTTGCCTAAATTGCCCGCGGAGTTAGTTATGAGTTCTGTACCCATTTCTCCGCCCCCACGGGATATTATTCTTGGAGAGGCGCAGCTGATCAGTTTTTCTTCTTTGTCTATAAATACTCTTGTAAATCCTTTTTAAGGCCAACTTTTAGATAATATTTCTTTTGCTTAGTTTTTAGGGAGAGAAAGTAGAGAGAAGTAAGAGAGAAAGTAGAGATTGGAATTCTTGGATTTGATTTGTATTACAACATTGCTTCAATCAAGTTTGGATTTCATCTTCATTATCAATGAAAGTTTGTGAGATTTCTTTCCTTTGAATTTACTTCAATTGCAATTTTCTCTTATGATTGAATGTTTGATTTGGATTTTGATTGAGGTTTGAGAATTTGTTAATTGATTGATTGATTTTCCTTTTGATTTAGCTTGAAATGAATATGTTTGTGATTGAATTTGTCTTGTCTTTCAATTTCACCATGATTAGTGAGTATATTAGTTGCTAGGGAGAAGGGGGAGCATGCTTGATTAATGATTTTTGCTAGTTGATGATCATTGATTGATTAAATTGTTGCAATTAAATTGGTTGACTTAGTTGTGCATGTGATTAATTAGACTAGGAGTGATCAACATATAAGATTTATCTAGATTGCATTGCAAATTTCAATGACATGAACCCTTGATTTGAGAATTGCTTAAATTGATTGAATTCGATTGTAATTCTTCTTGTTAGCCATTGATAAGTCTATTATATATATATATTTATTCCCCGTCCAACGGTCATATTTGTGCTTATTTGAGCTCTGCAGAGCTCTTTTTATTACTAATATACGTTTTCTAGTGTTTTTGTAGAGTTGGTATTATTTTGTAGAAATTTGCAGATTTACGACAATTCCTGAGCTTATTGAGCCACTGCAAAGACAATGGAGTCTGATCGTATTTTATCACCAAATATTTTAAGCCCAAGGCCGAGTTAGATTAATTTAATCCGGTGATTAAGGGCTCGATATGTGAAGAGGTCCATCATCTTACAAGTTATTTTATTACGGACCAAACAAGGAAGAAAATTGGGTCCAAGCTTGAGGAGCCCAATCCCAAAAGAGCAGCTCAAGAAGCCACGAGATTGATTGTGTGGCGTAATGTCTGGCGGGCCCAATCAATCAAGAATCATTTTGGGCCACGGAATGCGCATGATTGCTGAGCTGATTCTGGGACTTTGATTCCCAGATTAATTTTGGCAATTTTATCATAGTTTGAGACTTTGAGTTAAGCTAGGATCATCTTTTTGTTTCTTAATAAGATTCCTTTTCCTTATAAAAAGGGAGTAGTAGTAGTAGTAGTAGTAGTTACGGGGATAGGCTATCATTAGGTAGCTTTTAGATTAATTAGTTTAGTTTTCTTTTCTTTAGTTTAGTTTTAGTTTTCTTTTCTCTTTCTCTCTCCAACTTTTCTTTCTCTCTCCTCTTAATTAAACTCTTAGTATTATTTTTTCTCTTGTTTTCTCTCTCTACAACTCTTGATTTAATTTCAGAAATTTATTCTCTTTTTTTTATCATGTCTCCTTTAATTGTTTTGTTTAGTTTAGATTTAATTATGTGCGAGTAGTTTTCTTTATAGGGTTGTGGGGATCCATAAATAATATAAAGGGGTAATTTATTGTTGTTAATTGTCAATGCTAGATTAATTTCCTATTGATTGGTTTAATGCTCTGTGACTAGATTTGCGCAGATCTTTTATGAATGAGTTTAACAATATTGATTCGAGATTCGACAGATGAGAATTGATGTTTAGGTCTAGTTTCAATAAACAGGTTAATTTATAAATGGTTAAGTCGCGATTCGAGAGATGAGATTTAATACCGGTAGATTAATTATGTGATTGTAATACGTAGCGAAAGCGCTTTATGATCTGATTAATTGATGCATTGATGATTGATTATTATGTTTTACCCTGAAATGTTATTTATTGGTGAACCTATGCCCTAGGCCTTTTATTCACTGTTTCTCCTCCTACTTTTATTCTTTCCCACTTTTACTCTTAGTAGTTTAGTTTCCTTCGACTATTATATTTTGGTTACTTTATAATCTAGATTATATTAATTAATTAGGAATAGAAAGACTTGTTTTTCTGTGGATTCGACCCTACTTCCCTATCTACAAAAGTTAGAGGATTTAGGAATTACTTTTGATTAGGGAATACGACTTTACCCTGTCAAAATTTGGCGCCGTTGCCGGGGAAATGATTTTATTTTTTATTTCTAATTATTATTAGAGTCTAGATTATTTTTAATTTTTTTTTTTATGAGTTGAAAATACTCATGCTTACGTCACTACAAGAATTATATAATTTTTATGCAGCACCTAACTACTGTAGTTGTCAACGTCTTTGTCATGAAAATCCTGAATGCCCTTATAGTGAGTTTTTTGTGCGTGCTCCGGATAATTTTAGAGTCTTTCCATATACATATGACCATATTCGGAAATGATTAGTTGCTAATGAAAGTTATTGGAAGGCTCTTGATGAAAAAGTCTATGGACCCTATAATAATGTGAATGTTATTGAGGATGAAGAACCATCGGCTATAGAATTTGTGGTTGAAACATCATTGGTTGACGAACCGGTGGTTGAAAAATCATTAGTTGTAGAAACGGTGGTTGAAATTCCTTTGTTGATGATGAGGTTATTAGTGAGGGTAAAATTTTCAAGTCATTATTGGATGATAAAGACAATGACTACCTCCATGTTCGTTCTATTAATTCTAAAGTTTAACGGAGGAAGTAGAAGGTTGTGTTGTATTTTCATCTCTCTCTTTTGATTTTTCCTTCTATCTTGAGTTCTCTTTATGCGCTCCTAACCTTTTCTTTGTAGGGATTAATGTGCTTGCAATTAAGCCCTATATAGTGTTTAATGAAATGTTTGTAGGAGTGTTTGATAAGTTACTCAACGCGTTTAATTCTTCCGATTGAGAAAAGGAGTATGGTCGAGCGGGACCTTGATGAAATAGCGTTTTGCGGGAGGCAACCCGTACTTTATTTTGCTTTTAGTTTTTTCTTATTTTTGTGTGTGTGTGTTTTATTTTATTTTATTTATTAATTTTTTTCTTTTAGAGAGGTAAGGAGAGTGTATCTTATGCTTGTGGGAGTTTGTTTTTGTGCAAATTTTGAGCCAGAAAAGGCTTCATCCACGCTGGAACTGCACTCGTATTCGATCGGGCAGAGCTCGCCCGATCGGGCGCACGTACGTGTCAGCAAACTTTGTCAAATTTGACAGGCCATAACTTTTGCGTTTCTTATCCGATTTTTGTGTGTGACATTTCGTTGGAAAGCTCTTCAAGTCTAGTTTCCAATGCAATTAGAATCACTGTATTATTATTTATATATAAAACGTTATGATTAGAATAGTGCACCTGACTCAAATTTGAACTTTTTCCCAATAACACTTTGTTTCTTTCTTGCGCAATTTTGTTTCAAAGTGATGCATTGCAATCCTCGAGGTTTTGGTGATATTGATGTGGTAATGATGAAGAGTAGTCACGTTGACTACTAGCTTCCCTTTAGGACAATGAGGACATTGTCTGATTTAGCTTGGGGGGAGGTTCTCGTGTTTGTATGGTACATCTTTCACTCTCTCTTCTCTTTTTATTTTTATTTTTCTTAGTATAGATTTTATTGCTTTCTTAGGTTAGTTTTATTCCAATGAATTATGAATCATGCTTCCATGTGCCCTTTTTTTAAAAAAAAATTCGAAATTGTTTTGATTCTTGGTTATTGATGATAAATATTGAGGATTAGTTGATCATGATTTGATATTTGATTGCCTTGAAACCTTAACATGCGTCAATTTTGCCAACTATTTGTGAATATAGTGCTTGACTAGTTGATTTGGTTAGGAATGTCTGATAGTTCCTGGTATGTCAAGGAATTTGAGTATTGATTTGCAACTATAAGTAATGTTTATATGATTCATTATTATGCACATTGAGGAGGACGAAGGCGTTCATTCTTTTAGGTAGCCTCCAGATGATTGTAGATACATTTGTTCCCTTCTTGCTACCCATGTTGTTGTCTTGACTTTTTGTTGTTTATTAGCCACATTACAAGCCTATTTTTCCCCATTGGTTACTAGTCCCAAGCTTGGCTTGGGGGAGCTATTAGTGAGTGAGGTGAGGGATTCTATAGTGTGCTTATTATTTGCACAATTTGGGTGGGTTTTGAGAAGTAGTTTTGTTTTTTATTATGTTTATTTTTGATGAGTTTGAGAGTTATATTTTCTTGAAAAAATAAAGCATGATGTTATGAAATAAAAAAGAGAAAGAGAAGTTCAAGAAAAAAAATGAATGAAAAAAATAAGTGAACTTCAATAGCAAAAAAAAGAGCAAAAAAAAAAAAAATGTTCAATGTTCAAATGTTCTAGTTGGAGGTAGATCAAAAGAAAAGATAAAAATAGAGCTTCAATGGAAAAATTCAAGTTTGGAAATAAAGTTTGTTTATTCACTCCACTTCTTCATTATTATATTTTATGATTGATATTAGATTGTAAGTGTTGGGATTGTTTATTATGATTGGAGTATATTTGGTGGATTGATGTTAGAGTTGGTTATGTAGGAGATGTTGATCATTATTTATTTTGATCATGGGCTTTATTAGGATTTTCTCCCTTAACCATAGCTTTTCTCTCACTTATTCCCAAATTTATCATACCATTTACCCTAACCTTACATTACAAGCTTTAAAGACCTTCCGACCTTTGTGCTTAGAGTTGTATGAATGTGAAAGTGTTGTTTATCAATGCAAGTTATGATTTAACATATTTCGAGTCGACTAGTAGGTTGAGTGTACATCTTTTTATACACACGAGAGTGTGAGTTGGGAAGGCATTGCTCACATTAAAGGGGTTGGTTGGAGAGCGATCGAGTACATCTTTTAATCGCCACATAAATGAGAGTTGAGTGTGTGTGCACTAGTCATGTATTCTACATGCTCTTGTGGTTTGCTCTATTTAACAATTGTTAGAGAAGATTGGTAGTTGGATGGATTTGATTGGTTGACTTTGATACATGTTTGTCAGATTTACCTTGAATTATATTTATTGATTTTAAATTATTTTTGGGGTGAAGTTTGATTTATTTATTCATTGCTTTGCTTAGGGACAAGCAAAGGTTTGGCTTGGGGGAGTTTGATAAATCTATTTTATATATTTTTTATTCCCCGTCCCACGGTCATATTTGTGCTTATTTGAGCTCTGCGGAGCTATTTTTATTACTAATATACGTTTTCTAGTGTTTTTGTAGAGTTGGTATTATTTTGTAGAAATTTGCAGATTTACGACAATTCCTGAGCTTATTGAGCCACTACAAAGACAATGGAGTCTGATCGTATTTTATGACCAAATATTTTAAGCCCAAGGCCGAGTTAGATTAATTTAATCCGGTGATTAAGGACTCGATATGTGAAGAGGTCCATCATCTTACAAGTTACTTTATTACGGACCAAAAAAGGAAAAAATTGGGTCCAAAGATTGAGGAGCCCAATCCCAAAAGAGCAGCTCAAGAAGCCACGAGATTGATTGTTAGGCGTAATGTCTGGCGGGCCCAATCAATCAAGAATCATTTTGGGCTACGGAATGCGCATGATTGCTGAGCTGATTCTGGGACTTTGATTCCTAGATTATCTTTTTGTATCTTAATAAGATTCCTTTTCCTTATAAAAAGGGAGGAGTAGTAGTAGTAGTTACCGGGATAGGCTATCATTACGTAGCTTTTAGATTAATTAGTTTAGTTTTCTTTTCTTTAGTTTAGTTTTAGTTTTCTTTTCTCTTTCTCTCTCTAACTTTTCTTTCTCTCTCCTCTTAATCAAACTCTTAGTATTATTTTTTTTTGTTTTCTCTCTCTACAACTCTTGATTTAATTTCAAAAATTTATTCTCTTTTTTTTATCATGTCTCCTTTAATTGTTTTGTTTAGTTTAGATTTAATTATGTGCGAGTAGTTTTCTTTATAGGGTTGTGGGGATCCATAAATAATATGAAAGGGTAATTTATTGTTGTTAATTGTCAATGTTAGATTAACTTTCTATTGATTGATTTAATGCTCTGTGACTAGATTTGCGCAGATCTTTTATGAATGAGTTTAACAATATTGATTCGAGATTCGACAGATGAAAATTGATGTTTAGGTCTAGTTTCAATAGGCAAGTTAATTTATAAATGGTTAAGTCGAGATTCGAGAGGTGAGATTTAATACCGGTAGATTAATTATGTGATTATAATACGTAGCGAAAGCCCTTTATGATCTCATTAATTGATGCATTGATGATTGATTATTATGTTTTACCCTGGAATGTTATTTATTGGTGAACCTATGCCCTAGGCCTTTTATTCATTGTTTCTCGTCCTACTTTTATTCTTTCCCACTTTTACTCTTAGTAGTTTAGTTTCCTTCGATTATTATATTTTGGTTACTTTATAATCTAGATTATATTAATTAATTAAGAATAGAAAGACTCGTTTCTCTGTGGATTCGGCCCTATTTCCCTATCTACATTAGTTAGAGGATTTAGGAATTACTTTTGATTAGGGGATACGACTTTACCCTGTCAAAATTTGGCGTTGTTCCCGGGGAAATGATTTTATTTTTATTTCTAATTATTATTAGAGTCTAGATTATTTTTAATTTTTTTTTTAATTTTTAATTTTTTTATGAGTTGAAAATATCCATGCTTACGTCACTACAAGAATTATATAATATTTTAAGCAGCACCTAACTACTGTAGTTGTCAACGTCTTTGTCATGAAAATCCTGAATGCCCTTATAGTGAGTTTTTTGTGCGTGCTCCGGATGATTTTAGAGTCTTTCCATATACATATGATCATATTCGGAAATGATTAGTTGCTCATGAAAGTTATTGGAAGGCTCTTGATGAAAAAGTCTATGGACACTATAATAATGTGAATGTTATTGAGGATGAAGAACCATCGGTTATAGAATTTGTGGTTGAAACATCATTGGTTGACGAACCGGTGATTGAAAAATTATTAGTTGTAGAAACGGTGGTTGAAATTCCTTTGTTGATGATAAGGTTATTAGTGAGGGTAAAATTTTCAAGTCATTATTGGATGATAAAGACAATGACTACCTCCATGTTCGTTCTATTAATTCTAAATTTTAACGGAGGAGGTAGAAGGTTGTGTTGTATTTTCATCTCTCTCTTTTGATTTTTCCTTCTACCTTAAGTTCTCTTTATGCGCTCCTAACCTTTTCTTTGTAGGGATTAATGTGCTTGCAATTAAGCCCTATATAGTGTTTAATGAAATGTTTGCAGGAGTGTTTGATAAGTTACTCAAGGCATTTAATTCTTCTGATTGAGAGAAGGAGTATGGTCGAGCGGGACCTTGATAAACTAGTGCTTTGCGGGAGGCAACCCGTACTTTATTTTGCTTTTAGTTTTTTCTTATTTTGTGTGTGTGTGTGTTTTATTTTATTTTATTTATTAATTTTTTTCTTTAAGAGAGGTAAGGAGAGTTTAACTTATGCTTGTAGGAGTTTGTTTTTGTGCAAATTTTGAGCTAGAGAATGCTTCATCCACGTTGGAACTGCACTCATATTCGATCGGGCAAAGCTCGTCCACGTCAGCAAACTTTGTCAATTTGACACGCTATAACTTTTGCGTTTCTTATCTGATTTTTGCGTGTGACCTGTCATTGGAAAGCTCTTTAAGTCTAGTTTCCAATTCAATTAGAATCACTGTATTATCATTTATATATCAAAAGTTATGATCAGAATAGTGCACCTGACTTAAATTTGAACTTTTTCCCACTAACACTTTGTTTCTTTCTTGCCCAATTTTGTTCCAAAGAGATGCATTGCAATCCTTTAGGCTTTGGTGACATTGATGTTGTGATGATGAAGAGTAGTCACCTTGACTACTAGCTTACCTTTAGAACAATGAGGACATTGTCTGATTTAGCTTGGGGGAGGTTCTCGTGTTTGTATGGTACATCTTTCACTCTATCTCTTCTCTTTTTATTTTTATTTTTCTTAGTATAGATTTTATTGCTTCCTTAGGTTAGTTTTATTCCAATGAATTATGAATCCTGCTTCCATGTGCCCTTTTTATTTGAAATTTTTCGAAATTGTTTTGATTCTTGGTTATTGGTGATAAATATTGAGGATTAGTTGATCATGATTTGATGTTTGATTGCCTTGAAACCTTAACATGTGTCAATTTTTCCAACTATTTGTGAATATAGTGCTTGACTAGTTGATTTGGTTAGGAATGTCTGATAGTTCCTAGTATGTCAAGGAATTTGAGTATTGATTTGCAACTATAAGTAATGTTTGTATGATTCATTATTATGCACATTGAGGAGGACGAAGGCGTTCATTCTTTTAGGTAGCCTCCAGATGATTGTAGATACATTTTTTCCCTTCTTGCTACCCATGTTGTTGCCTTGACTTTTTATTGTTTATTAGCCACATTACAAGCCTATTTTTCCCCATTGGTTACTAGTCCCAAGCTTGGCTTGGGGGAGCTATTAGTGAGTGAGGTGAGGGAGTCTATAGTGTGCTTATTATTTGCACAATTTGGGTAGGTTTTGAGAAGTAGTTTTGTTTTTTATTATGTTTATTTGAGATGAGTTTGAAAGTTATATTTTCTTGAAAAAATAAAGCATGATGTTATGAAAAAAAAGAGAAAGAGAAGTTCAAGAAAAAAAATGAATGAAAAAAATAAGTGAACTTCAATAGCAAAAAAAAAAGAGCAAAAAAAAAAAAAAAAAAAGTGTTCAATGTTCAAATGTTCTAGTTGGAGGTTGATCAAAAGAAAAGATAAAAATAGAGCTTCAATGGAAAAATTCAAGTTTGGAAATAAAGTTTGTTTATTCACTCCACTTCTTCGTTATTATATTTTATGACTGATATTAGATTGTAAGTGTTGGGATTGTTTATTATGATTAGAGTATATTTGGTGGATTGATGTTAGAGTTGGTTATGTATGAGATGTTGGTCATTATTTATTTTGATCATGGGCTTTATTAGGATTTGCTCCCTTAAGCATATATTTTCTCTCACTTATGCCCAAATTTATCCTACCCTTTACCCTAACCTTACACTACAAGCTTTAAAGATCTTCCGACCTTTGTGCTTGGAGTTGTATGAATGTGAAAGTGTTGTTTATCAATGCAAGTTATGATTTGACATATTTCGAGTCGACTAGTAGGTTGAGTGTAAATTTTTTATACACACGAGAGTGTGAGTTGGGAGGGCATTGTTCACATTAAAGGGGTTGGTTGGAGAGCGATCGAGTATATCTTTTACTCGCCACATAAATGAGAGTTGAGTGTGTGAGCACTAGTCTTGAATTCTACATGCTTCTGTGGTTTGCTCTATTTGACAATTGTTAGAGAAGATTGGTAGTTGGATGGATTTGATTGGTTGACTTTGATACATGTTTGTCAGATTTACCTTGAATTATATTTATTGATTTTAAATTATTTTTGGGGTGAAGTTTGATTTATTTATTCATTGCTTTGCTTAGGGACAAGCAAAGGTTTGGCTTGGGGGAGTTTGATAAGTCTATTTTATATATATTTTTGTTCCCCGTCCCACGGTCATATTTGTGCTTATTTGTGCTCTGCAGAGCTATTTTTATTACTAATATACGTTTTCTAGTGTTTTTGTAGAGTTGGTATTATTTTGTAGGAATTTACAGATTTACGATAATTCCTGAGCTTATTGAGCCACTACAAAGACAATGAAGTTTGATCGTATGTTATGACCAATTATTTTAAACCCAATGCCGAGTTAGATTAATTTAATCCGGTGATTAAGGGCTCGATATGTGAAGAGGTCCATCATGTTACAAGTTATTTTATTACGGACCAAAAAAGGAAGAAAATTGGGTCCAAGCTTGAAGAGCCCAATCCCAAAAGAGCAGCTCAAGAAGCCACGAGATTGATTGTTAGGCGTAATGTCTGGCGGGCCCAATCAATCAAGAATAATTTTGGGCCACGGAATGCGCATGATTGCTGAGCTGATTCTGGGACTTTGATTCCTAGATTAATTTTGGCAATTTTATCATAGTTTGAGACTTTGAGTTAAGCTAGGATTATCTTTTTGTTTCTTAATAAGATTCCTTTTCCTTGTAAAAAGGGAGTAGTAGTAGTAGTTACGGGGATAGGCTATCATTAGGTAGCTTTTAGATTAATTAGTTTAGTTTTCTTTTCTTTAGTTTAGTTTATTTTTCTTTTTTCTTTCTCTCTCTAACTTTTCTTTCTATCTACTCTTAATTAAACTCTTAGTATTATTTTTTCTCTTGTTTTCTCTCTCTACAACTTTTGATTTAATTTCAAAAATTTATTCTCTTTTTTTTATCATGTCTCCTTTAATTGTTTTGTTTAGTTTAGATTTAATTATGTGCGAGTAGTTTTCTTTTTAGGGTTGTGGGGATCCATAAATAATATGAAGGGGTAATTTATTGTTGTTAATTGTCAATGCTAGATTAACTTTCTATTGATTGATTTAATGCTCTGTGACTAGATTTGCGCAGATCTTTTATGCATGAGTTTAACAATATTGATTCGAGATTCGACAGATGAAAATTGATGTTTAGGTCTAGTTTCAATAGGCAAGTTAATTTATAAATGGTTAAGTCGAGATTCGAGAGGTGAGATTTAATACCGGTAGATTAATTATGTGATTATAATACGTAGCGAAAGCCCTTTATGATCTCATTAATTGATGCATTGATGATTGATTATTATGTTTTACCCTGGAATGTTATTTATTGGTGAACCTATGCCCTAGGCCTTTTATTCATTGTTTCTCCTCCTACTTTTATTCTTTCCCACTTTTACTCTTAGTAGTTTAGTTTCCTTCGATTATTATATTTTGGTTACTTTATAATCTAGATTATATTAATTAATTAGGAATAGAAAGACTCGTTTCTCTGTGGATTCGACCCTACTTCCCTATCTACATTAGTTAGAGGATTTAGGAATTACTTTTGATTAGGGGATACGACTTTACCCTGTCAAAATTTGGCGCTGTTGCAGGGGAAATGATTTTATTTTTATTTATAAAAATTATTAGAGTCTAGATTATTTTTAATTTTTTTTTTAGTTTTTATTTTCTTTTATGAGTTGAAAATATCCATGCTGACGTCACTACAAGAATTATATAATTTTTATGCAGCACCTAACTACTGTAGTTGTCAACGTCTTTGTCATGAAAATCCTGAATGCCCTTATAGTGAGTTTTTTATGCGTGCTCCGGATGATTTTAGAGTCTTTCCATATACATATGATCATATTCGGAAACGATTAGTTGCTAATGAAAGTTATTGGAAGGCTCTTGATGAAAAAGTCTATGGACACTATAATAATGTGAATGTTATTGAGGATGAAGAACCGTCGGCTATAGAATTTGTGGTTGAAACATCATTGGTTGACGAACCGGTGGTTGAAAAATCATTAGTTGTAGAAACGGTGGTTGAAATTCCTTTGTTGATGATGAGGTTATTAGTGAGGGTAAAATTTTCAAGTCATTATTGGATGATAAAGACAATGACTACCTCCATGTTCGTTCTATTAATTCTAAAGTTTAACGGAGGAAGTAGAAGGTTGTGTTGTATTTTCATCTCTCTCTTTTGATTTTTCCTTCTATCTTGAGTTCTCTTTATGCGCTCCTAACCTTTTCTTTGTTGGGATTAATGTGCTTGCAATTAAGCCCTATATAGTGTTTAATGAAATGTTTGTAGGAGTGTTTGATAAGTTACTCAACGCGTTTAATTCTTCCGATTGAGAAAAGGAGTATGGTCGAGCGGGACCTTGATGAAATAGCGTTTTGCGGGAGGCAACCCGTACTTTATTTTGCTTTTAGTTTTTTCTTATTTTGTGTCTGTGTGTGTTTTATTTTATTTTATTTATTAATTTTTTTCTTTTAGAGAGGTAAGGAGAGTGTAACTTATGCTTGTGGGAGTTTGTTTTTGTGCAAATTTTGAGCCAGAAAAGGCTTCATCCACGCTGGAACTGCACTCGTATTCGATCGGGCAGAGCTCGCCCGATCGGGCGCGCGTACGCGTCAGCAAACTTTGTCAAATTTGACAGGCCATAAGTTTTGCGTTTCTTATCCGATTTTTGCGTGTAACCTGTCGTTGGAAAGCTTTTCAAGTCTAGTTTCCAATTTAATTTAAATCACTATATTATCATTTATATATCAAAAGTTATGATCAGAATAGTGCACCTGATTCAAATTTGAACTTTTTCCCACTAACACTTTGTTTCTTTCTTGCCCAATTTTGTTCCATATAGATGCATTGCAATCCTTGAGGCTTTGGTGACATTGATGTAGTGATGATGAAGAGTAGTCACCTTGACTACTAGCTTCCCTTTAGGACAATGAGGACATTGTCTGATTTAGATTGGGGGGAGGTTCTCGTGTTTGTATGGTACATCTTTCACTCTCTCTCTTCTCTTTTTATTTTTATTTTTCTTAGTATAGATTTTATTGCTTCCTTAGGTTAGTTTTATTCCAATGAATTATGAATCATGCTTCCATGTGCCCTTTTTTTCTTAAATTTTTTGAAATTGTTTTGATTCTTGGTTATTGATGATAAATATTGAGGATTAGTTGATCATGATTTGATGTTTGATTGCCTTGAAACCTTAACATGCGTCAATTTTGCCAACTATTTGTGAATATAGTGCTTGACTAGTTGATTTGGTTAGGAATGTGTGATAGTTCCTGGTATGTCAAAGAATTTGAGTATTGATTTGCAACTATAAGTAATGTTTGTATGATTCATTATTATGCACATTGAGGAGGACGAAGACGTTCATTTTTTAGCTAGCCTCCAGATGATTGTAGATACATTTGTTCCCTTCTATCTACCCATGTTGTTGCGTTGACTTTTTGTTGTTTATTAGCCACATTACAAGCCTATTTTTCCCCATTGGTTACTAGTCCCAAGCTTGGCTTGGGGGAGCTATTAGTGAGTGAGGTGAGGGAGTCTGTAGTGTGCTTATTATTTGCACAATTTGGGTGGTTTTTGAGAAGTAGTTTTGTTTTTTATTATAATTATTTTTGATGAGCTTGAGAGTTATATTTTCTTAAAAAAATAAAGCATGATGTTATGAAAAAAAAGAGAAAGAGAAGTTCAAGAAAAAAAATGAATGAAAAAAATAAGTGAATTTCAATAGAAAAAAAAAGAGCACAAAAAAAAAGAAAAAAAAGTGTTCAATGTTCAAAAGAGCAATGTGGTTTGCTCTATTTGACAATTGTTAGAGAAGATTGGTAGTTGGATGGATTTGATTGGTTGACTTTGATACATGTTTGTTAGATTTATCTTGAATTATATTTATTGATTTTAAATTATTTTTGGGGTGAAGTTTGATTTATTTATTCATTGTTTTGCTTAGGGACAAGCAAAGGTTTGGCTTGGGGGAGTTTGATAAGTCTATTTTATATATATATTTTTATTCCCCGTCCCACGGTCATATTTGTGCTTATTTGAGCTCTGCGGAGCTATTTTTATTACTAATGTACGTTTTCTAGTGTTTTTGTAGAGTTAGTATTATTTTGTTTGAATTTGCAGATTTACGACAATTCTTGTGCTTATTGAGCCACTACAAAGACAATGGAGTCAGATTGTATTTTATGACCAAATATTTTAAGCCCAAGTCCGAGTTAGATTAATTTAATCCGGTGATTAAGAGCTCGATATGTGAAGAAGTCCATCGTGTTACAAGTTATTTTATTACGGACCAAAAAAGAAGAAAATTGGGTCCAAGCTTGAGGAGCCCAATCCCAAAAGAGCAGCTCAAAAAGCCACGAGATTGATTGTTGGGCGTAATGTCTGGCGGGCCCAATCAATCAAGAATCATTTTGGGCCACAGAATGCGCATGATTGCTGAGCTGATTTTGTGACTTTGATTCCCTGATTAATTTGGCAATTTTATCATAGTTTAAGACTTTGAGTTAAGCTAGGATTATCTTTTTGTTTCTTAATAAGATTCCTTTTCCTTATAAAAAGGGAGTAGTAGTAGTAGTAGTTACGGGGATATGCTATCATTAGGTAGCTTTTCGATTAATTAGTTTAGTTTTCTTTTCTTTAGTTTAGTTTTAGTTTTCTTTTCTTTCTCTCTCTAACTTTTCTTTCTATCTCCTCTTAATTAAACTCTTAGTATTATTTTTTCTCTTGTTTTCTCTCTCTACAACTCTGGATTTAATTTCAGTAAATTACTCTCGTTTTTTTTATCATGTCTCCTTTAATTGTTTTGTTTAGTTTTGATTTAATTATGTGCGAGTTTTTTTCTTTCTAGGGTTGTGGGGATCCATAAATAATATGAAGGGGTAATTTATTGTTGTTAATTGTCAATGCTAGATTAATTTCCTACTGATTGATTTAATGCTCTGTGAGTAGATTTGCGCAGATCTTCTATGCATGAGTTTAACAATATTAATTCGAGATTCGACAGATGAGAATTGATGTTTAGGTCTAGTTTCAATAGGCAGGTTAATTTATAAATGGTTAAGTCGAGATTCGAGAGATGAGATTTAATACCGGTAGATTAATTATGTGATTGTATTACGTAGCGAAAGCCCTTTATGATCTGATTAATTGATGCATTGATGATTAATTATTATGTTTTACCCTGGAATGTTATTTATTGGCAAACCTATGCCCTAGGCCTTTTATTCATTGTTTCTCCTCCTACTTTTATTCTTTCCCACTTTTACTCTTTGTAGTTTAGTTTCCTTCGATTATTATAATTTGGTTACTTTATAATCTAGATTACATTAATTAATTAGGAATAGAAAGACTCGTTCCTCTGTGGATTCGATCCTACTTCCCTATCTACATTAGTTAGAGG
Source organism: Chenopodium quinoa (assembly GCF_001683475.1). Lineage (NCBI taxonomy): Eukaryota > Viridiplantae > Streptophyta > Magnoliopsida > Caryophyllales > Amaranthaceae > Chenopodium > Chenopodium quinoa. The sequence continues at coordinate 1,855,800 of NW_018744813.1, read as the reverse complement.
ATTTAGGAATTACTTTTGATTAGGGGATACTACTTCACCTTGTCAGCCATTTATAGTGAACCCTTGCTTTGCTTATAGGAGATAGCCTTTCAATTCTTTTGATTGCAACTATTGTTTGTCCCTTGTAATGCTTGAATCAATTAAGTGATCTATCAATTAGCATAATCATTGAGCATGCATTTGGAACCTATATCCCTAGTGTTAAGCATATTGATTGAATTCTTTGATTTTTCTATCTTCTTGATATTCTAGTTACCGACCCAACCATTGATATACTTTGATTTAGCTTGACAATAGACTATAGTTCCTACTCATTCCTTTGGGTTCGACCCTTGATTTACCGCATACTTGTATAAGGTTTGTTTAGTGTTTATAAATTTAGTTTGACCAAGGGAGAATTAGATGACGACCTAGTTTATCCTCTCGTCAAAATGGCGCCGTTGCCGGGGAATGACATTGGTGCTTTGTTATAGTTATTGAGTCTATTTCATTCTAAAAAAAAGACAAAAATATTTTCCTAGTGCCATTTGATCCGGAGATTGAGAAGACTATTACAAGATTAAGGGTTGCTAGGAAATCCTTGAGCTCTAGCATTACAAGTGAGGAAGAACCGCTATTAGAGGAACAAGCAAGAATGGGAGGAACAAGCAAGAATATGAGAGTGGCGTTGAAAGAATTGAGGATTCCCGGTGCATATAGATTTGAGAGTGGAATTGCTCCACCTATAACACCGGAAAATGATTTTGAAATTAGGCCGGCTATGGTCACTTAGATAGAGAGGCGACGATTTAGTGGAGCCAAGCATGAGAGCCCGCTAAATCATCTCAAGGAATTTGAAAAATATTGCAATACTATCAAAGTGAACGACGTTTCCTGATGAGTGACATTTATGTTACCCTTAGGAGTAGTGTATTGGTCTCTTTTCTCCTGTTTTTCTTAGGTTTTTCTACCTCTTTTCTCCTCTTATGGCTTCCTTTTTTTTTATGGATGAAAAGTATGCTTATTTGCGCTTGTTTTGATAATCTTTATGCATAATTTTATCATCCCCATGCTCTCGTGATCTTTGCTATCTTTTGCAGGTTCCATGGCGGTCCTAAGCACGGTAGGAGGCCCCTTGGCCAAGTATGGAGGCATGGACAAAGACAAGAGGAGCAAAAGGGAAGGAGAGGAAGCAAGAAGAGGAAGTTCAAGAGGAGGTGTGGCCGAACCTCTAAGAGGTTCGGTTGAACCAAGGTGTGGTCAAACTTTTGAAAAGTTCGACCGAACCTCCAAGGCAGTTTCAACCAAGTTTTCAGCATGTTTACAGGAGGGGTCGAACCAGGAAAGTTCGACCAAACAAGGATCAGGGAGGTTCAACCGAACCTACCCTGAGTTCGGCCGAATCTTCCCTGAGTCCGACCGAACCTACCCAGAGTTCGGTCGGACCTTTTCCCGTTTCAGCTGACTTTTTGCGGAGCTTCCTAAGCAATTTTGTAAGGGGTATAAATAGATTTTTTTTGCTCATTAAAGAACAGGATTTTTCAGTTTAGAATAGATTTTAGGTTAGTTTTAGGTTTTAGAGAGAGAAACTCTCAAAATTTTAGAGAGAGAAAGTGAGGAGCACAATGGTTTTCATGGATTTTGGATAATCAAATGAGGAATTTGAAGATCTCCACCTTATATCAATGAGCATTTCTTACTTTCTCTTCTCTTATTGCTTTATTTAGTTGCTTTCAGTATGCTTTAGTAGTTTCCCTTCTACTAGGTGTTGAGTGATGCTTTGTAATGATTATTTGAGTTATTTGAGATAAATTTGATGATAATTGTGTGATTAAATTGATTGAATTGATGTTGGCATGTTGTTTGTTTTAGATTGGATTGATCTCCCATGATAGCACACTTAATTGCATATTGGTTTTAGTTTGACAAGGGATTGTGAATTAGAATTGATATATTTGATTGCATTTTGGGTAATTTTCTTCTATGCACCTAGTCAATGAGGGATCTAGGCTAGGAATTTGAGAGATTACTTTTGAGTGTAGTTAATTCTCATTATAATTCTTTCTTTGCATGATTGATTATCAAATGGATTCTCATTAGCTTATTAATTGTTCTAAGTGGATCTTTTCCCCTAGTAGACTTTATCATACCTTGTTCTTTATATGTGTTTTAGTGTAGTTGTAGTGTCCTTTATCCGTAAATCGACTTCGGCATAGCTTAGGCATTAGATTAAGAACAATCTAGCATTACCGTTCCTTGTGGTTCGACTCCGAACTTACCACTAGACTTGTTTAGGGGTTAGTTTTAGGATTTATAAATTTATTTGATTGAGTGTGGAATGTGCGACCGTTCTAGCGCTCGTCATTTCCCAAGAATTCATTCGCCTCAAGCTCTTTCCATATTCTCTCATTGGGCGTGCTTTGGAATGGATAGATAAGGAGGTTAAGACAAATTCTCTAACAACATGGGACGAGGTTACAAAAGAATTTCTATCTCGTTTGTATCCACAAAAGAAAACGGCGGAGGCAAGAGCTTTGATTCAAGGCTTCAAACAAAAGCCAGGTGAGAGCCTCTATGAAGCGTAGGAGAGATATAAGGAGTATCAATGGAAGTGTCCTCACCACGGAATTCCAACCTATCAAATTATTCAAATTGTCTATGGAGGCCTAAGTCCCCAAGGGAAGTCATGCCTTGATGGGGGAGCCGGAGGTCCCATCATGAATAGGACGGAAGAAGAAGTGGTAGATATCATTGAGGATGTTGTGAGGTATAACAGAGATTGGCAAGATGGTGAGAGGGATTCAACTAGCAAGAGTAGCTCTTCGGTGTACTCGGTTGATCATTTAAATGCAATTAACTATCTCTCCTCACAAATGACAAACTTGGGGAAGGAAGTGAATGCAATCAAGGAAAAATTGGAGAGTTCTTCTTCCTAAGTTCCAAGTCTTCCCTCACAATTGAAGGGGAGAGGTACTCCTTCTTACACTCATCCCCCTCCTTCTTCTAATAACATGCCTAGTGGTTCATTGTTTTTTGATGGTGTTGTTCATATGATCATGATTATAGTAATTGCCCTCATACTTTTCCGGATGGTAATGATGATTTCGATAATAATGAGAGTGAACATGTGAACTATGTGTCAAACAATAATAATGTGCAAAGGTTTGATAACCAAAGGGGTCAATGGAATAGGAGTTACCAAAACCATGGTAATTTTGACAACTATAACCAAGGTGGTGATTATAGGAACCAAGGGAACCAAGGTTCTCGAGGTAACTATAACAATCAAGTTTATAGTAGCCAAAATCAAAATCAAAATTATAGTAATCAAAACCAAGGTTATGGATATCATAAATCAAGGTGGTGGTAACCATAATCATGGTTATGGTCAAAATCAAAATAGGGGTAATTGGAACAATAAAGGGGGAGGCAATTTTAAAAATAATGCTCAAAGAGGCCCTCCACCCGGATTTGCTCCAAAGACTCAAGTTGATAATTCCTATTTATATTCCCCTTCTTCTAGGACTAATATGGAGGAAATCATTGGAAAACAAACAAAGTTTTTGAGCACTTACATGGCCGTAAGTGAAAAGAAATTTAATGAGGTGATGACTCATAATAATATGCTTAAAAACCAAATTTCGCAACTTGCCAATGCTTTGAAAGACCATGCTAGTCTTTCTTCTTTACCTTCTCAAGGCTTAGATCCTAAGAGACCCGTGAATGCTATTGTTACAAGGAGTGGTAAGGTTCTTGAGGAGATTTTGCCTAGGAAGAGTGAAACTAAGGAGGTCCCCAAGGAGGTCTTGGTAGAGGATGAGAGAGATGGTGCATCTTTGAGAGAGGTTGTGATTGAGACACCTAGAGAGGTGAGAGTGGAGAAAGAAATTGTGAAACCCAAGCTTCCATATCCACAAAAAGTTATGAGACTTAAGTTGGATGAACAATATGGAAGATTTATTGATATTTTTAAGCAACTTCATCTTTCTCTACCATTTACCGAAGTTGTTACCCAAATACCCAACTATAAAAAATTTCTCAAAGAAATTTTGAGTGGTAGGAGGACTTGTGATGTGGTTGAGATAGTCAACTTGACCGAGAATTGTAGTGCAATTATAATGAAAAAGATGCCACCCAAGTTGAAAGATCCCGGAAACTTCTCTATTCCTTGTGCTAGTAATAAGATGTAAATTGATAATGCCTTATGTGACTTAGGAGCTAGTGTTAGCCTAATGCCATATTCGGTTTATCAAAGACTTGAGTAAGGGGAACTTATGCCTTCCAAAATTACCTTGAAATTGGCCGATAGGTTAATTAAGATTCCTAAGGGTAAGGTGGAGGATGTTCCTTTGAGAGTATGGATGTTTGTAATTCCAGTAGATTTTGTGGTTCTTGAAATGGATGAAGATGCTACCATTCCCATTATTCTTGGTAGACCTTTTCTTGCTACTTCGGGTGCCATGATTGACGTAAAGATGATGAGTGACATTTATGTCACTCTTAGGAAGTATTTTTAGAGTCATTTTCGTGTTTATTTTCCCTTTTATACTCTTGTTTTCTTTTAAATAAAGTGAATTTGGGTCCCAATTTGAGTCAAACGCTAAATGCCCATTTCACAAGCATGCTGCCAGCTTACCTCCCACCATCTCCTATCCTACACCACACACTCCCTCTCTATTCCCCTTATTCTACACCACACTAAAACAGCGTCCCTTGATCCAACTCTTCTTCACCTTTACTGCACCAACCTCCACCATCAACCACTAAGCTCCCCTGCTCCAATTCGCATCCAGCAATTCCAGCCAACAACAACCACGCAATTCCCCTGTTCCAATTCGAACAGCAGGAAGCCATTATAGCAGCCATCACATCCACCCCGTCAACACCAAAGCACAACCGCAATTGCAACCATCTCCAATTAACTGCACCTAAACCACCATCACCCACCAATTCCACTCCATCTCCCACGCAACCAACACCCCGCAACATCCCTCACACCAACCATCCTGCAACAGCTACACCGGTATAACACCTGCACCAGCCACCGCTGCTGCCTTCAATCGCCACCAAAACCAGAGCAGCCCCTTAGCAATACGAGCTGCAACCCAGACCACCGCAATCAACCACTCTCACCACCAAAAGAGCAATGCCGCATCTCCACCAGCCCAAACCTTAGCACATCCGCACCAAAATAAGAGTAAATTGCAAATTGATCGAGTTCGAGCAAACCGTTGAGGTGTTCGGTCAAAGTGCCAAAAGAGTTAGAAACTTTTAAGGTTTTGTAATTTGCAGAGGTGTGGTTGAACAAACCCATGATTCGACCGAACCAACCCTTAGTTTGGCCACACCAACCCATGGTTCGACCGAACCATTTCACGAGCTTCGCGCGTGATAGTTAATGAGATCAAACAATTGAAGCTTGATGATTTTCGTTGATCTTCGATTTGTGATGATGATGTGCGGTGATGATGGTTTGGAGTGGTGATGAAGTTCAGAAGACAAGAAAAGTCGAAGAAGAACACTGGGGTCTTATTGGTTTTGTTGGGGGGATTTTGTTTTAATTTTTTCTTTTTCTTTTATGTATTTTTCTTTATTTTCTTTTCCCTTTTCTTATTTCTTTCTTTTATTTTTATAAGTAGTTTCTTATTTTATTTTTCCTTTTTACTTTATTTTCTTTTCTTTTATTTAATTAGTATTTTATTAGCTTGGTATATATACCCATTTTTGGGGTAATTAGAAAAAGGAGAGGAAATACAATCACCATTTATTCAACTCTCTAATTAGTTTTAGGAGAGATTTTCTCTCTAGGTTTAGGGTAGGATTAGAGTAGTTTAGAGAGAGAAAGTAAGGGTTTCACCATTGTTGAGCTTGGATATTGAAGAGGAAGATTGATCATCTTGCTTGTAGATTTTCACATTCAATCAATGAGAATCTCTAACTCTTCTCTCCTCTATTTTTATTTTCTTTATTTTGATTATTATTTTAGTTGTTGGTATTGCTTGTTAATCATGTTTATTCTTGATTATTTGTTAATTAATCTTGTTATTAGCATGATTAGTGAGTAATTTCCCCATTAAGGGGATGGTTGTGGTGTAGTTGGATCTTGAGCATGTTCTAGGGTTTAGAATTTATTTATTTGTGATTAAAGTCTTTATATGCTTGATATTCTTTAATCTTGTTGCAAGTGCACATTGTTGGTTGATTAAAGGTGACTCTTTGCTAACAAGGAACGGAAGTTGACTTAGTTAAGGTTCATTACTATTGATTGTTATTTAATAGTACCTCCTAGTATATGGTTCTAATGTGCAAACATAGAGGCTATGTTAGGAGAAGCCAATTGACCCTAGAAGGCGGCTAGATTGGATTCTTTACTTCAATAATCGAGCATGTTTAGTTCATAATTAATTCAATTACTATGCCTTTGTTTATGTTTAAGTGAATGTTATAACTAAACCATTTCCCTTAATGTTTTATTTCTTGTTTTAGAATCTTTAGACTTTAGTTTATTTATCTCTTATTCCGGACTAGCTTAATTGTCGATAACATTTTGTGGTGTTTTTTCGTTCCCTGTGGTTCGACCCCTATGCTTGCCTTATACTCGTATTAGGTTTGTTTAGGTTGGATAAATTGTATTGGATCTAGGGATAGACAATTGTCGACGCGTTTATTCCATTGTCAAATTGGCGCCGTTGCCGGGGAACGACTTCCATTACCGTTGTGTTATCTTATTGAGACTAGTCCATTGTTTATAATTTTCATTCTATTTGTTGGTTTTTATTTGTGTTGCTTTATTTGAAAAAAATGGCTTATATTTCTATACCTCAATTCGATAATGAACCGTTTTGGGTGTATTTCAATAGACTTGAGGATTTCCTAGATGTTGTTAAAGGTTTTACCAAGGGTGATTATTGTGAAATCATTAAATTGGGATTAAGTGAGTATTTTAGAGGAGTAGTTGACAATATGTTAAATGGTAGATTTCAAGACATGTCTTCAGATGAAGCTTGGGATTTCCATTCATGGTTAGATAAGTATAATTATGATTGGGAGAGGGCCAATCATGAGACTTATGTTCAGGATTCTCATGCTTTCAATGTTGATGCTAATTGTCATGATTTGTCTAATATGAATTCCCATGATGTGCTTGATGCTCCCCATAGTGACCATGTGATGCATGATTTCAACTCCCCTCCCTCTATAGCTCAATGTAATGAGGTACATTCTAATGATGATGAAGTGCATGTTCTTTCTCATATTGCATCCGATTTTTTCATGAATTCTAAAGGTGTGCCCCATAGTCCCTATGATTCCAATGAGCATGCTTTTGACTCGTCTATCCATGATGATTTGTACTAATTTGAGATTATGGCCCAAATGTTTCTTGAGTTTCAAACGGTAGCCCATAACCTTATGAGTGAGTTCATTGATAAGGCTTCATTAGAAAGAGATGAGTTTGAGAGAAATATTCCCCCATTCACTCTTGATTTTGAGATGGTAGGCCTTGCAAAATTTAAGGGAGATGTTGTTCAAGGTTGTGAAGAGGAGGATGAGGTTGAATCATTTGGAGTTTTTGAGCTTAAGGGAGATGTAGAACGTGAGGGTTATTCATTTGAGGATTCCATGATTGATTTTCATTCCCTCATTAGTGATGTGATATCTTGTGATGAGGGATTAGGTACCCCTTTTTCCCTTTCTCATGCACCTTTCTTCCAAAGGTTTAACCATATCTCCTACTATCCTATGTTCCTCCCTTCTTTTCTCAAAGAGCCTCTTAGGGATCCTTTTCCTATTCATGATTCCGAAGCCCCCAACTCTTTCATTGTTGATGAGGAAAAGAGTTATAATGCCAACCAAAATGATTTTTTTGAGGAGAGTTTGCCTTCCTATCTTTCTTTTTATTCTTCTACCTTTTCTTCTTATTTTCTTGATTTTTCTTTTTATTCTTTTACTTTTTCTTTTCTCCCTTCTCCCAAGCATAAAGTCTCCTTGTACTTTATGTTTGTTTGTCATATGAGCATCGCATATGCTCTATTTCTTGATATGTTTTCTAGTGCATATGACAAGCTTTTGCATTCTTTGTCGGGTTATTTACTAGATTGGTCATGCTTGGGCGTTAAGCAAGCCTTTCTCGGGAAGTAACCCGTGTTTTATTGCATTCTTTTTCTTTTTTTTTACGTTTCTCATTTTTTTTACTCTTTTGTCTATTTTTATAGGTACTTGATGCATATACTCATGTGCAAGGATTTTGGATTGAGTTTCTTGAGAAGAAGCACACCAATGATTGCTTGCCTTTGGAAAAGCAACAAAGACGAGGAATTAGATGAAAATGTGGACAATGTGCTCAATTACGGGTTTCAACACCCACCTCACATTTGGTTTATTCTTTCCTTCTTCCCTCATCTTAAATTTACTTTCTTATATGCATTTGGATTGAATGAATATGATTTTTTGTGTGGATATGGTTTCTTTCTTCCCCTCCCTTCCCCCTTTGTGCCTTTATTTTGAGCATTGGGGACAATGCTCCATTCTAGCTTGGGGGAGTAGCTATTCGCTAGCTTGGGGGGTTATCTATATCTCTTGGTGGTTTCTTAATCCATAGTCTCATGATTGCTTAATTTATTTCTCTCATACTTGCCAAAGTCTATTATTGAGATTGGTTTTTTATGTTTAGATGGCCATGAGCGCCTTATTGAGTTGACTTTTCGTATTTGGAGCTTTGATTGTTCATGCTTTCATCTTGCACAATTGTATATGTATTCTCGAGTACTGTTGGTTTTGTGAATATTCGTGTGTATAGTGTCTTTCCATGGCATTCAAGTCAAGGTTTCAAAATGTTTTGTTTCAATATTGGACATATTTGGGCTTTAGCACCTAGAATACTCTCTTTCCTAGTTGTTAGAGGTTTTCGTGCACTTGGATGTCGGGGTTGGTTCACACATATAGCGTTGCCAAGGTAGTAGAATTTAAGGGCTATGAGACCTTAGCTCACTTGGTTTGTGGTAAGATGGTTGTCGCTCTCTAGCTAGTTGAAGCTTTAAAGGTGATTTTTGCTATTCCACTACCGTCATTCTTGTGAGGATGTGTCTATATTGTTCTAGCCTTCTACATTTCTTGCATGTGTGGCGTTTGGATCCTTGGCATTGCTAGCTCATATCGAGAATTTGACTTAATTCTACCCGAGATAGAGACCGAACCAACCTAGGGGAAGACGAAGGCAATTAGGATTTTTGTATTGTTTTATTATTTTCTATTCTTTTATCTTCCTTTTGCATTTTCTCATTTAGTAACCCAATTTGATCCATTTTCCCTTCTTTGGCATAACCACATTATAAACCATGGACCTTTGCTTTATTTTCACCTTTATTAGTTTTTGTGAAGCATTCTTGGGACTTGATTTGTATTTTTGGTTAATGAAAGTGAGAAAAAGAATGAAAAAGAAGTGAAAACTCAAATTTTGGTACTTGTTATTATATTTGTTATGTTGAACGATTTGAGCAAATGAGAAGAAAATAAAGGAAATAAAAGAAAAATCCGCTCAAAGTTAAAAGAGGCGAGAGCAAAGAATGAAAAGAAATGAAAAAAAAAGAGAAAAAAAAGAGAAAAAAAGAGAAAAAAATATTGAGAAAATACAAAAATACTTGTTGTTTGGTTGAAAAAGAATAAGCTTGGGGGAGGAGTTGCTAGAATTTTTTATCTGAAAGTTGGTAGTTTATTGAGTTTGAATTAAGGAATGATCAACCTTGCTTCACTTCTAAGTTTACCACCAATTTCCAAATTTATTTCCACGCCCTTTACCCTAGCCTAAACGTTTCAACCCTTTTAAGACCTTTTGACCTTAGTGAGGTTTAGTTACTACTGGTGGAGGGTAGTCAAGCCAAGCCTATTGAGCGAGCTATCGATGCCAAGATGTCGGGTAGCCTAAATGTTTTTCATTGTTTATTTCTTCCGGTTCCTTTGAGGAATCTCGGTATATCACCTTGAAAGTGGATGCAAAACTAGTGAGGACGCGGAAGTTTGGTTGGAGATAAGGAGGAATGTAAGTCCCTCTAAGTTCTCTACCCTTTGCATGCTTTATGTGTGTACCAACCTTAGCTATTCTTTTGCTTGGCTACTTTTAATGTCTAGAAAGGATTGTATTCTTGTGCACTTAGCCAGTTTTTTGTGTTTGGTTTGAAATGTCAAAACTCGAGTTTTCTTGATTTCACCTTTGCCTTGAATGTTATGTATTGCCAAGAGTTGTGGGTTAAACCTCTTAGGAAACCCTCGCGAGAGCTTACTCGTCCTCTTTGGCGACATGGGGGTTTAAAGGGCTTGATGCATACGCTAAATGCATCCGTGATTCCTACAGCAGTGAGTTAGTGTACATTCTTTCTCTTTGTTTCTGTTTTGTTTCTTTTGCTTTCAATAATTCCATCTTGTTCTCTTGTGCCTTAGCTTTTCTCGAGGACGAGCAAAGGTTTAGCTTGGGGGAATTTGATGAGTGACAATTATGTCACTCTTAGGAAGTATTTTTAGAGTCATTTTCGTGTTTATTTTCCCTTTTATTTTCTTGTTTTCTTTTTAATAAAGTTTATAGTTTATTTCTTAGATTTAGTATGTTTTAATTTAATTTCTTTATTTAATTGGTTTCTAGTTTATTTTCGTATTTTATTTGCTTTCGATTTATTTTGTTTCTTTCCTTTTCTTTGTTACTTTCGTAGTTTTAATTAGCTTTATGTTTATTTTGTTATTTTATTTTAGGAAAAATACACTTTAATAATCCCAACTATGGGCGATTTACCTACAATAATCCCAACTACAGTTTATTCTACAATAAACCCAACTATTAGGTCGGTTTTCCTCCACCGGTCCCAAACCTGTCAACAAAAGTCAATAACCTATTATTGTAGGTTGTTTGACACGTGTCAGCGTGTGAGTGGTTCCAAAAAAAATACAAAAAAAAAGAAAACTAAAAAAAAAAATCTGGCAGCCACCTCTACCACCTGCCTCCCAAACACCACCTCCAGCCCTAACCACCACCTCCACCTCCTGCCGAACACCTAAATCGCACCACCTCCAGTCCTAACCACCACCTCCACCTCCTGCCGACCACCTAAATTGCACCACCTCCAGCACCAACACCCTCGAAACCCCTGAATCGCACCACCAACACCCCCGAAACCCCTAAATCGCATCACCAACAACCCCGAAACCCCTAAATCGTACCACCAACAACCCCGAAACCCCTAAATTGCACCACCAACATCCCCGAAACCCCTAAATCGCACCACCAACCGCACCCCCGAAACACCTAAATCGCACCACCAACACCCCCTTGCCCGTGAAACCCTTGCGCGTCACGACCAGCCGCACCCCCGAAACCCTTGCCTGTGAAACCACCAGCAGCTCCAAATCACCCCGAAACCCTTACCGTGAACTGATTGGAGCTTGAATCCGTGACACTCCGTCGAAAATTGCTTCGCGAGATCGCAGGCGGTGGTCGGATGTTAGCTACGGGGCTGGGATTCGGGATGGTCGATCTCCCGGTGGTCAGATTTGGGAATAAAGGGTGGTTGTCGTGGCTGAAGGGAGGAGGGGTGGCGGGCTAGGCTGAGCTGATTTTTCTTTTTTTTTTAATTTCTTTTAAATTAAGCCAATCATGTTCTGACATGTGGCAATTAAAAAACCAAAAAAAAAGTTTACCATTTCAGTAGGTAACCAGTTTTTAGGACTGCTGGAGGAAAACTGACTTAATGTTTAGGATTATTGTAGAATAAACATTAGTTGGGATTATTTTAGGTAAATAGCCCATAGTTGGGATTATTAAAGTGTACTTTTCCTTTATTTTATTTTATTTGCTTGTATAGTTTTATTTAATTTTGCTAGTTTTAGTTTATTCCTCTTATTTTTTATTTTATTTATTTCCATTTTATTAATTTTATTTTATTTATTCCAATTCCTTCCTTCGGTTTTGTGTGTAAGGGTTCGGGTTTTATGTCAAGTGAATTCGGGTCCTAATTTGAGTCAAACACCAAATGCCCATTTCACAAGCATGCTGCCACCTTACCTTCCACCATTTCCTATCCTACACCACACACTCCCTCTCTATTTCCCCTTATCCTACACCACACTAAAACAGCCTCCCTTGTTCCAACTCTTCTTCACCTTTGCTGCACCAACCTCCACCATCAACCACTACGTTCCCCTGCTCCAATTCGCATCCAACAATTCCAGACAACAACAACCACGCAATTCCCCTGTTCCAATCCGAACAACAACAAACCATTACAGCAGCCGTCACAGCCACCCCGTCAACACTAAAGCATAACCGCAATTACAACCATCTCCAACTAACCGCATCTGAACCACCATCACCCACCAATTCCACTCTAGCTCCTATGCAACCAACACCCCGCAAACATCTCTCACACCAACCATCCCACAACAGCTACACCGGTATAGCACCTGCACTAGCCACCGCTGCTGCCTTCAATCGCCACCAAAACCAGAGCAGCCCCACAGCAACACGAGCTGCAACCCAGACCACCGCAATCAACCACTCTCACCACCAAAAGAGCGGCGCTGCATCTCCACCAGCCCAAACCTTAGCACATCCACACCAAAATCAGAGTAAATCGCAAATTGATCGAGTTCGAGCAAACCGTTGAGGAGTTCGGTCAAAGTGCTAAAAGAGTCAGAAACTTTTAAGGTTTTGTAATTTGAAGAGGTGTGGTTGAACACACCCATGATTCGACTGAACCAACCCCGTAGTTCGGCCACACCAACCCATGGTTCGATTGAACCATTTCACGAGCTTCGCGCGTGATAATTAATGAGATCAAACAATTGAAGCTTGGTGATTGCGGTTGATCTTCGATTTGTGATGATGATGTGCGGTGATGATGGTGTGCAGTGGTGATGAAATTGAGCAGCCAAGAAAAGTCGAAGAAGAACTTTGGGGTCTAATTGGTTTTGTTAGGGGGATTTTGTTTTAATTTTTTTCTTTTATTTATTTTTCTTTCTTTTCTTTTCCCTTTTCTTATTTCTTTCTTTTATTTTTATAAGTAGTTTCTTATTTTATTTTTCCTTTTTACTTTATTTTATTTTCTTTTATTTACTTATTATTTTATTAGCTTGGTATATATACCCGTTTTTGGGGTAATTAAAAAAGGATAGGAAAAACAATTACCATTTATTCAACTCTATAATTAGTTTTAGGAGAGCTTCTCTCTCTAGGTTTAGGGTAGGATTAGAGTAGTTTAGAGAGAGAAAGTAAGGCTTTTACCATTGTTGAGCTTGGATATTGAAGAGGAAGATTGATCATCTTGCTTGTAGATTTTCACATTCAATCAATGAGAATCTCTAACTTTCTCTCCTCTATTTTTATTTGCTTTATTTTGATTATAATTGTAGTTGTTGGTATTGCTTGTTAATCATGTTTATTCTTGATTATTTGTTAGTTAATCTTGTTTCTAGCATGATTAGTGAGTAATTTCCCCATTAAGGGGATGGTTGTGGTGTAGTTGGATCTTGAGCATGTTCTAGGGTTTAGAATTGATTTATTTGTGATTAATGTCTTTATATGCTTGATATTCTTTAATCTTCTTGCAAGTGCACATTGTTGGTTGATTAAAGGTGAATCTTTGCTAACAAGGAACGGAAGTTAACTTAGTTAAGGTTCATTACTATCGATTCTTATTTAATAGTACCTCCTAGTATAAGGTTCTAATGTGGAAACATAGAGGCTATGTTAGGAGAAGCTAATTGACCCCGGAAGGCGGCTAGATTGGATTCTTTACTTCGATAATCGAGCATGTTTAGTTCATAATTAATTCAATTTCTATGCCTTTGTTTATGTTCAAGTGAATGCTATACCTAAACCATTTCCCTTAATGTTTTTTTTCTTGTTTTAGCATCTTTAGACTATAGTTTAGTTATCTCTTATTCCGGACTAGCTTAATTGTCGATAACATTTGGTGGTGTTTATTCGTTCCCTATGGTTCGACCCCTATGCTTGCCTTATACTCGTATTAGGTTTGTTTAGGTTGAATAAATTGTATTTGATCTAAGGATAGACAATTGACGACGCGTTTATTCCCTTGTCAAAAGAGTGCAAAAATTTCAGACAAGGTAGGAGAAGAGGTCATTAAATTTGACTTGAATGAAAGCATGAAGTATCCATGTTCTTATGTAGAAAATTGCATGTTGATTGATTCTCTTGATCTTGTTGTGTCTTCCATGCATGAGAACTTGCTCACTTCTAATGATCCTATTGAGAATGTCTTGTTGAACAAGGATAAAATAGGTGCTGCTATCAAGGAAACGACAATGTATGAGGATTTGCTAAATGGAGGCATTGAGGAAGTGGATGAGCATATGTGCATGAATATTTCAAGCCAAGAAGCTTTACAAGCCGCCACTTCGAAGGAAGGTAAAGGTGTACCTATGGTTGAGCTCAAATCTCTTCTATCACACCTTAGCATCAAGGGATCAAGATGGAGCGGTCCTAATTTGGCCAAGAGAGTTTTTCTAAATGGTTTTGTAAAAGTCTCAATGAAAGATTCTCCTTCTCCGTTCAAGGCCAATGGCAATCGTCTAATGAAGTATTTCGATGATGCTTTTGTTGGCTTTGTTCATTCATTGCTTCTCCTACAACCACCTTGAATGGGTGGTAATCGTCGAGCTAACGACGATAAACAAAACCGCTTACGGGAGGCAACCCGGATTCTCAACCTCTTTTCTCTTTTCTTTTCTCTCTTTTATTTTTGTTTGTTAGTCTTTGTTTTTACTATTTTTCTTGTTTTTGATTTGTTTTGTAGTTTTCTTTCCATCATCAACTACGGATTTAGGGTGAATGATGAGAAGAGTACAAGAAGAGTCTATGATGCAAGGGAGAGGACATCCCGTGGACATGGAGAGGCCGCGGGGGTTTTGAGTTTTAAAATGATAAATTTTGCATATTTCGACCAGGAACTCACCGCGGTTTCCCCGCGGACTACTAGGTGAAGGAGAGAGGCCACGGGTGATATAGAGAGGGCGCGGCTCATTAATATGGCAAAAATGTAGAAAACCAATTAGTTTGTAGCCGCGGGCTACCCGCGGATATGGTGATGCTCGAGCGGGTGCGTCTTTCTGGAGAGCCCGCGGATCCTCATTAAGGTAATTTTTAACTAAATCTTCCAAGAACTTGCCGCAGGCTGTCTGTGAACTCCCCGCGGGCATGGCGATTTTGGGAGCGGGCGCGGCGTGATGAGGTTAATTATGCACGGTTGCTCTCTTGTTCTCCCTCCTCTCTTTTTTTCTTTCACTCATATTTTACCCTCTTTCTCTCTCATCGTCCTCTCAAACCCTAACCCCTAGTTCATAATTTTCACATCAAATTCCTTGATTTCACTCAAATTTTCACCTTAATCTCTTACTTGTCATTAAGTTTGGAATTTTTTTCTCGTTGTTTTTCGAGAAAATTCGGGTTTTTGAAGCAATTTCAAGCTTGTTTGGTGCTAAGTCCATTTTGGTGTTCTTGTGCTTCTTTGTGTCTACAACTTTGGTATAATCCTAATCCATGCTCTATTTTTGTCAAGTTTTAATTATTTTGTGCATTTATTTTGATTTACCTTGGTTTTGAATGCATATGATGACTATGGTTAATTGTTTGGTGATTTTGAAATTGTTTTGAGTAAATTGGGTTTACTTTTGATATTGATTGTTAATTTTGTTGGTTGTTGTTTGTATTTTGGTTGTTTTGTTGTTTGAAACAGGTACTTTGTAGTATTGGGGGTTGTTGCGAATTTGTGTGGAGTATTAATGGTAGCATTAATGTTGAGAAGTTGTTCGTGTGAATTCCTTTGAGCTACTTGGTGTTTTTTATTTGGTAATCATGGATTTGTTGAGAAAAGCCAAGAGTAGCAAGAAGATTTCTCACCAATTTCCCGACCAATCTTCTCATGGCCAATCTTCTCAAAGCAAATCTCCTCCCAACCCCACTCCTCAAGAAACTAACCCACTTCCACCTGTTCCACCTCTCAAATTTTACAATCGGTCTAAACAAGCTCCCTCATATAATAAAATGAAATCCCGAAAGTTTAGACCAGCAAGAAATTACCATCGTGATGACATGGTCAAGTTAGGAATTTAATCTGACCTTCAAATCCTTCTCCACAATCTCCGTTTCACTGAGTTTGTTCAAACTTCTCCTATAACATACTTGGAACCCACCATTGAATTTTTCTCTACATTTGAATATAATAGGGTGGGGGATACAGATTATCTCATTTCATTCCAATTGTTCAATGTCAAACACACTTTAACCCTCTTTAAATTCAATGAAGGTCTTGGATTCAACCCTCATGTAGATATTTTAGAGCCACTCCTTTTCAACCCGGCTACTTACAATGAGGTTACTTGGTGGAGAACCATTGCCCATAAAAGAACTTTTGACTCCAAGAATTGAATTGATAGTGAAATTATTCACCCAGCCCTTAGGATTCTTCATAGGGCCCTTGGTTATGCCGTATTCAACAAGCAAGATCTTGGTAAGCTTTCAAGGGAAGAGATTATGGTTCTTTGGATGGCCACCAAGTCGGATTTTGTGGAAGAATGGTGAAGAGTTTAATAACTCATTTCAAACTAGACGCGTTCATGAGGTCTTGCACTCCGGTTGGAGGGAGTGAAGACATGTTACCAAATTTGAAGCAACTTAACACTTTACGATTCATTACTAGTACAAGGAACGCCGATGTTTATTCTTGGTTAGTGCGAAATGAGCACTATTGCTTGCTTCCAAACTCAACCACAACTTCTATTAGTAGGGAGGCTAGGAATGTTTGGATTCCCATTAGGGATAGGGGGCAAGTAGTAGTGGATATGGAGGAGGATGAGGATGTAAATGAAGATGGTGATGGTGATGGTGATGAGGAACAACAACAACAACAACAACAATAACAATTCTTTCAACAACATCGAGGTTGAAGAAAACATCGACAACAACATGACTACCAACAAGATCCCTATCTTAGGGAAATGACGGCCATGTGAGAGAAAATGGAGCGCATGCAATTAAGCATGCAAGGTATGTATGCCGAGAACCAAAACTTGGCTTTTCAAACTAGCGCCTTATACGATGCTAGTGTACGTAAGGGGGAAGGTCACTCCTCCGGTTAACTACCCTTATGAGCTGGCCCAACTAGGGCCCGTGCCATCTTGGGGTGGTGACAACCTTCGTATGTACCCTTATTGGCAAGGGGTCTCAAACCCCGATGTGCCTAGGCGCAATTTCCCCGAAGAGTCCGTTCATTATGACTACCGGGTTTCGGGGGGGGGGGAGTGACTATAGGGGTGATCCAAACCCCTATGTTCACCCCATTCACCCCGAGCTTTGCATCCAACCCGAGCCTTATGACCAGTTGTCCGCATCCCAACTTGACCTTTTTAAAGGTCATTATGGGTGGCCACTCGGTTACACCGGTGGTTGGGATCCCTATGGCCCCCCATCGGGCTTCTCTTATGATGGGGATGCGGGTGATGGTGGTGCTGGGCCTAGTGGCCATTAGCCCCCCTTGGGTTTTTTATTTACCCCTTTTTGATACCTCTCCTATAGTTTCCTTTGTGTGAGGGGGGGTGTCGAAAAGGGTGTTTTAGGGTAGGTTTTGGGGAGGCACCTTGGACTTTCATGGATATGTTTGAAAAGGTTTTGGTCGGTTTTCTTGCTTTTCTTTTGTTAGTCCAGTTGGTATGTTGTCTGTTATGTTGTCTTACTTTTGATGATGATGTTTTGGGATTTCCACCATTGATGATGATGATGTTTTTCTAGGTTTTTGTATATAGTTTTTTAATAAGTTTTCTTTTGTTTGCTTTTATTTGGAAGTTACAAACAATTTTCTTTGTATATAGTTCTTTATTTCTCCCCTTGCTCTATTGCTTATGCTTTGGATTTCGACGATTCGTAAGGTGCTCTATCACCTTTATTTATGTAACATAGCTTTAGCACCTGGTGAGATCTTTCTATTTCTCTTCCCTTTCTTTTCTTGGTTTCTTAGATTAGGATTAGCTTTAGGATGAGTTGAATGGTTCGAGGATGTTTTCCTTGTAAAACCTAGCGTGTTTGGGGTCATTGGCGTTGTTGTCAAATGACCGCTTGTTTGACGATTGGGTATTACTTGTGATTGCTTGCATTCTTGTGCTTTTCTCTCTTTATTTTGATTTTTAGTTATTTTCTTTCTTTAAAATAAAAAAAAAAACATTTTTGAGGCTATTCTTTTTCTTCTTGCTTGTTTAGTTCTGATCTTTGGACATTCTATAATTTGGAATTTTGCCTTTGAATGTATGCTTTCCTATGTTTTATCGGTATGCATACTTTGAGAGTATTTGTTGTTGAATTTAGGATAGGGTATGCTAAGGTAGCGATTTAGACCTTTTGGGGACTTGAAGCCAGATTCTTTTTGTTTGTGGTAAGACGGAGTTGCTTTCTTTGGTGGATTTGACACCTTTAGTAAATTTTCGCTACAACCGTGTGAGGATTTTTCTTTTTCAAGCCTTCATCATTTTTTGATTGTGCGGCGTGGATCCTTGACCTTTTCATACCTAATCTTTAATCTTGACTCATAATTCCCAAACACGAGACAGAACCAACTAGGAAGGACAAAGACATCTTTTCGGGGTGATAATTTTTCTTTTCTAGGTTAATCTTCTTTTTTTTTTTTAGTTCATTGGGTTTACATTTGCCTTCTTGCTAACCATTTGAGCCTTTTGTTTCATTTTCGTTTCCATTCTTGGTTTATGTGAAGAAATTGATCATTATTGTTGGAGTTTATGATGGAGGAGTTTGGATATTTGGTTCTCCTGAAAGCAAGATTATGTTGTGATATTTGTGTGAATAATGGAAAATGAATAAATGAAAAAGCCTTCCAAACTTATATAAAAAAGGCAAGGACAAAGCAAATGCAAAATTGTAAAATTTGTCCTAAGTTAAATAGGCATGGGCAATTGCTTTGAAAGAAGTGAAAAGAAAAAAAGAAAAAAAAAAAGAAAAAGAAGTGAAAATGAGAAAATTCATAAATATTTTGATGTAATTTCTTTTGCCTTTTCAAGAATTGAGGCCAATGCTTCCTTTTAGCTTGGGGGAGAAGCATTTACGCTTTTTGCATATATGCTTATGGTTATAGCTTTGAATAATCTTGGAGGTGTTAGTTTGTTTTTGTTTGGTGACTTCTCGGTGTTGGTGTTGAGGTTTGGCCAATCTTTGCTTCATAACCTAGGTGTACCACCAAATTTTAAAATTTTAGCCTACACCTAACCTTTTGCCCTTACGTTACAACCTTTGGGAAAGTCCTTTTAACCTAGTTGTTGAGTCATATACCGAGGGAGAGCATTAAGAGTTAAAGCCTAAGGAAAAGGAATGCAAGGTCAATATGTCGAGAAACCCTCAAATTTTACTCTTTTTCCGGTTCCTTCGAGGAAATATAGAGACGCTTACTAAGGGAAGATTTGAAGCCATAGGGAGAACACGGTTAGATTGGTTGGGATGAAAGTGGATTGCGCCTCATTAGTTCTCTACGCTTAGCATACCTTATGTTTCAATCAACCGTAAATATCTTGAAGCATGCATACACATTTCATATAGAAAAGTGTTCATTCATTTGCAATTGACCGTTTGTGAAAATCCTTATTAAGAGCTATTTGTTTGAATTCTTTTTTTTGGGTAAATATAATATTTTATTACCAAAAATAGAGAGAGTTACAAACTTAAAAAAAGCTAAGTTGTAACAAACACCAAACACCACAGACCAAAACAGGCCACATAACACCAAAAGTCCAATAATCTGCCCAAACCACCTTCTAGGAAGGGGGCTCGAGAGACCAAAGGACACCTACTGGACTCGAACTCACAGCGACCTTCTAGGAAGGGTTCTGAGAGCAAGGACCAGACAAGAACAACAAAGACAGCAAGCAAAATAAAACAAAGAGCTGAACAGAAACTGAAAGCTGCAAGATAAAACCAAATCAGCACCCAAAACAAACAAAACAGCTGCCAGAAAACAAAACCTTCAGCTGCCAACTAAGGAAATCCAAGCTGCTGAAGACTGCAGACAGAACAACAGACACAGAGCTATAACCAGGGGAGCAACAACAGCAACCTGACCTGAAAACCAGCTGCCACCCAAAAACAAACAAGCTGCAACAAACAGAAACAACAAAACCAAGCTGCTGCAGACTTCAGAAAACCAGAATAGCACCAGCAACCTGGCAGATCTGAAATCAGACTACTACAAAATAGAAAATCAGTGAAGCAAAAGCAGCTTCTTGTCTTCTCCATTGCACCTAACAGCAACATGAAAAATAATGTCTTTAAAAACAGATTCTGCAGGTTTACAATCACCTGTAAACATCAAACTATTCCTTTGCAGCCATATACTGTAAATAGCCTCAGCAAAACACATGGAGTATACTCTTCCCTAGCTGCTAGACTTCCTGCAATTCTTAACTATCAATTGCTGTTCAATGTGAAAAGGTTGAATTGATTTTTTTCACATCAAGAAGCTTCAAAATCTGTTCCCAAATAGTCTTAGAGTAAGGACAACAAAAGAACAAGTGAGAAACAGTTTCACAAGAGTTCTGGCAGAAAAAGCAAATAGGATCACAACTTGCATTCCACTTAACAATTATGTCCTTAGTGGGAAGTTTATCATGCAAAGCTAACCAAGTAATGAAAATACTCTTAGGAGCAGCTTGGTTATAGCAAACAATTCTTTTCCACCCTACTTTACATGAGGTCGAATCCGGGCATAAAGTTTAGCAATACTCATTTTCCATTTCATAATAGATGACCAACCACCAATATCATCAATAATATCTCTGCAAGTCTAGATTTTCTTCAAAACCCAGAAGCATTTCTTGGGAATAGTAGCAGTCCAAATATTTCTATTGCTGAAATAATAGGTATGCACCCATTTCATCCACATATTGTTAGATTTATGAGCAAGATCCCAAAGAATCATAGAGATAGCAGCTTTATTCCAATCACCAAGAGAGGTAATATTCCAGCCACCACACACCTTAGGAAGAGTCATATGACGCCAG
Organism: Chenopodium quinoa; assembly: GCF_001683475.1. Taxonomy (NCBI): domain Eukaryota; kingdom Viridiplantae; phylum Streptophyta; class Magnoliopsida; order Caryophyllales; family Amaranthaceae; genus Chenopodium; species Chenopodium quinoa. The sequence goes on along the minus strand of NW_018744813.1, from coordinate 1,834,767 downwards.
GAGACAGGGGCCTTTTTTGCATAAGTGTTCTTCCCAGTTTAAAGAAAAATCCTGAACTTAGATTCAATTTCCCTAAGAATCTTCTTAGGTAAGATGAAAATCTGAGCCCAATAAGCCTGAATACCAACGAGAACACTTTTGATAAGCTGTAACCTACCATCATAAGACAAGTTTCTAGAAGTCCAGCATCCAATCCTAGTAGTAACCCTTTCAACCAAAGGCCTACACTGAGCAACAATAAGCTTTTTAAAAGACAAAGGCACCCCAAGATATCTAAAAGGCAAGCTACCTCTACTCATGCCAAGAGCAGTTTGCAACTGATCTTTATCAAAATCAGAGATGCCTCCAAAATAAACCTCACTCTTACTTAAATTAGCCATCAGACCAGAAGCACAAGAGAATTTCTGGAAAGCCTGCAAGAGAAGCTGAATAGAGATGGAATCAGCCCTAGAGAAGAGGAGAAGATCATATGCAAAAATCATGTGGGTAATACCTAATTTCTCACATCTAGGATGAAAATTGAAATTAGGATTCCCAGTCATTTCCTTAAGGCACCTAGATAGGTACTCCATACATAGAGAAAAGAGAAAAGGAGACATAGTATCTCCTTGTCTAAGACCCTTTTTTGCAGGAAAAGGCTTAACAGGAAAACCATTAACCATCACAGAGTAAGAAATAGAACAGACACAAGTCATAATCCACTTCACAACAGAATGAGGGAAAACCAAGCTCTTCTAAAACAGTCTGCAAAAAGGGCCATTAAATAGAGTCATAGGCCTTTCTCAAGTCAATCTTGATCATGTACTTAGGAGAAACAAACTTATGAGAGTAACCTTTGATAAATTCAGTAGCCAAAAGAATATTGTCACCAATGTGCTTACCCGGGATAAATCCAGCTTGAGCATCATTAATAACTGTCCCCACCACTTTAGAAATCCTGTTTGTGAGAAATTTAGAGATCAACTTGTACAACATGGTACAACAAGCAAGAGGCCTAAACTCTTTGACATAAGAAGGATGTTGAACCTTAGGCACTAAGGTGATTGTTGTACAATTCCACTGCTTAACAATGATACCAGTCTCAAAGAAAGAGAAGATAGCAGCATAAATATCAGTTTTGATCATAGGCCAAGCCTTTTTGAAGAAAACAACATTGAAACCATCAATCCCAGGCGCCTTCTCATCTCAAATCTGAGCTAGAGCATTATCAATCTCAGAAGTAGTAACAACAGCAGTCAAAATGTCAATGGAGCCAGAACTAAGTTGAGAACCTCTCCTAATAGTGGCCAAGTCAACAACAGGCAGAGAACTAGCACTAGAACCAAGGAGTCCTTTGTAAAATCCCACAATCTCATTTTCAATAAGCACAGGATCTTTCAAAAGGACATCATCCTCAGTGAAGATAGAATCAATTCTATTTCTACCTTGCCTGTGCTTCATAACAGAAAAGAAGTAGTGAGAACTAGAGTCCCCCAGCTTAATCCAATCAACCCTAGATTTTTGCTTATAAATGGACTCCTGGATATACATCCAATGCTTCACCATATTTACAGCTTCAGCCTCTTTAACATGAAGGTCAGAATTAGAATAGTCCACAGCAAGCTGGTCTTGAATAGCTTTCAAAGAGGCAAGAGCCACATCAACTTTCTCATCAACATTAGCAAAATACTTAGGGTTCAAATCTTTCAGGTTCTTTTTCACAGTTTTTAAATTCTGCCAAATAGTAACCATAGCAGAAGAATCTGTAACACTATGCCAGCTGTTTTCCACAATAGAACAAAAAACAACATGATCAGCTAGGCAATTGAGAAACCTAAAAGGTCTCCCCTTAGCAGGAACAAATCTACACACTTCAACCAATAGAGGATTATGATCAGAAAGAAGGGGAGGAAGATAGATGGATTCAACATGAGCATACTTGTTCAACCAAGCCTGATTCACTAGCCTCCTGTAGAGTAGCACCATGGCCCTTATTAGACCAAGAGTAGAAAGAACCTTTGCTCGTGATTTCACAAAGATCAAGATTGTCAACAAAACTTCTGAAATGATTAACCTCATAATCAGTGACAGCATTACCATTAATTCTATCTTAAGAATTGAGAACAGAATTAAAGTCACCAATAATAATCCAAGGCCCAGAAACAGCTCCAAGACTAGAAATACCATCCCAAAGAGGTAACCTGTCATGAATAGAATGCAAGCCATACAGAAAGGTACAAAAAATCTGATGCTGAAGATCTTTAGAGCTAATTTGACATGAATGAACTGCTCATGAGAGGAGAGGACTAAGAGATTAACCTTGTCATGCAACCAGCCAACCCAGAGTCTACCCCTATGTGAAGATGAGTAGTTACAAAACCAAGACCAAGCAGGTCCAAATTTCTTCTAAATATTAACACTCTTATCACATTTAACCTTAGTATCCATGATACCAATAACATCCACAAACTGTTCAGCTAGCAGTTTCTTAACAGAAACTACTTTGTAGGGATCATTAAGACCCCTGATATTCCATGATATGATAATCATGACCCCAGAGGGGGATTACCATCACCCCCCGACAGGAACAAGATCTCTAGCACCATCACCATCCTTAATCAGAGCAACATAGGTATTAGAATTAGGAACATTAGTAAAGACAGGAGGATTACTATGACTTCTATGTTTCCTTCCCACCACTCTCCAATCATCATCAGAATTAGCTTGCAAAGTAGTTGGGGCAGGAGTGAAAACACCAGCACTATGAACAGAACCATTACCCCCAGATTCAGGCACACTAGGTTCAGGTGCAGGAACAGTGGCAGGTTGGGGCTTAGCAACCCAAACCTTTGCTTGCTGCTTAGGCTGCTCCTTAGAAGCCACCTGCTTCTTTTGAGGCTGAATCTTCCTAGGAATAGTATAGTCATGGCCCACTTTGTTACATTTGCTACAAAAGGGGGGTGTCCATTCAAAAACAACTTTTTGTTCAATCAAAACACCATCTGGACTCTCAAACCAGATAGTCTTTGACAAAGCCTTGGTTACATCAACTTCAATGAGCAATCTAGCAAAAGAGACCCTCAACTGTTTTGAAGTACATTCATTGGCACATAAAGGAACTCCTAAGACACTTCCCAGTTTGCTCAAAGTGTCCACACCCCAGCAATTCAAAGGTAAGTTAGGTAACTTAACCCATATAGGAACAATTCTCAAAAACTCAGTATGAAAGTCAAATTTCTCAGACCAAGGCTGAACAGTAGTTGCCTTACCAAAGAACATATGTGGACTAACACTAAGAACAACATTCATATCATTAGAGTTTTGCATTTTAATCAGAAAGTAGCCATCATCATGGCAAAACACATCATGTTTAGCTACAACACTCCAATTCTCAGCAATATATCTATGAACAGAGCAATAGTAAGATAATAACCTATTATATAAAAAAGTACATAATTCTTCAACTTGAGATTACCTTCATTAATTTCAGCTTGTTGTAATATGTCAATAGACTTGCCATCTTTGAGCACAGGAGCTACAAAAGAGAGGGAAGAGCCCTTAGCTGTGAGCTTATCAGACCCTGGCTTAGCAGCAGGAATAGTATCAGATTGAGGAGGCACCTCATCATTCTCAAGAGTAATCGGGTCAGCAATTGGAGCATAATCGAGCACAAAAATCAATGGAATAGTACGTTCGGAAACCCTAGGCACTGTTGTGTTTGGGATTCGAGGAACTGATCCAAAATTGAGGACAGGATTACATTCATCCATCTTAGAATCATCCTTCGAAGCACTGCCTGCATTAAAACCAGAAGGGGTAGCTCTGAAATCCAATGGAACAGTAGATTGGGGTACTGTTTTATTAGCTTTGATCAATCGGCCATGAAAATCCTCAAGAGCTTTAAGCTCAGCTCTAGTAATCTTCTCAGTTGAGAATCGACTCAAATGAGAAGGTGGAGTGACAAGTTCATCAGGGTCCTCATCAACTTCTGGAATTGAAGCAGATCCAGAAAACATAGAAACATTCAATCGATTAACACCATCATTGAACAAAGATAAAGAAGATTTGGAAGGGTGATTCAAGTTATTTAAAGGTTTAGGAGTAGATTGCCTCTTCTTCTTCGCCATTAAGACTCAACTAAGCTGAAGGAAAACCAGCAAACTCAAATCGCCATGGGAGGAAAAAGAAGAGAGAAAAGTCAACGCAAAGTCAAACCTATTTTTGTTATTTGTTTGAATTTTTGTTTCACCTTCTATTCTTTTTAAATGATTTTGCCTCATTTTATTTCAAAAAGTTGTGGGTTAAGCTCTTAGGAAACCCTTACGAGACCTCACTTGTCCTCATAGGCGACTTTCGGGTTTAAAGGGCTTGTTGTAGCTAAAAACAACAGTGATTCCTACCTTAGTGAGTCTTAGTGTATATTCTTCTTCTCTCTTTTTCTTTTCTAAATAAACCCTCCTTATTCCTTTTTAGCTTTTGTTTTGCTCAAGACGAGAAAAAGTCTAGCTTGGGGGAATTTGATGAGTTTCATTTATGGCACTCATAGGGTAGTCTTTTAGGATGTTTTCACCCTATTTTTTCATGGTTTTGTTTTATCATTTTGGTCTTTTATCCTTTAGTTTCTCTATTTCTTCTTTCTTCGTGTTTTACTTTCCTTTATGTGGTTTTCTTCGTGTTTCCCATTTATATTTCTCTTTTACTCTTCTATTTTCTCTCTTTGGTTACTTTTGTAGGTGCTTGAGGAGTTGTCTTTGCAAAGGAATCAAGAAGAGCAAAAAGAGCTAAGTTAAGAAAAATCAAGCTCCTTGGAGAGGGCACGGAGAGGGCACGAAGAGGGCGCTCTACATTTACTCATTGCCGCGGGCGCGGGTCCTAAGGGCCGCGGGTGCGGATAAAGTGCATCAAGTTGATGATTTTTGGCAAGAACTCACCGTGCCCTAGCCGCAGTCTAGCCCCCTGACCGGAACAGGGCATCTGTCGCGCCCTTAGCCGCGGGCGCAGGTGTCTTCGCCGCAGGCACAGGCTACGGTACTCGTGGGCGCGGGTCTTGCCCAGATTGCCCGCGGAGATAGTTATGGGTTCCGTACCCATTTCTCCTCACCCGCGGGATATTCTTGGAGAGGGAGCGACCGATCAGTTTTTCTTCTTTGTCTACAAATACTCTTGTAAATCCTTTTTAAGGCCAACTTATAGATAATATTTCATTTGCTTAGTTTTTAGAGAGAGAAACTAGAGAAGTTAGAGAGAAAGTAGAGATTGGAATTCTTGGATGTGACTTATATTACAACATTGCTTCAATCAAGTTTGGATTTCTTCTTCATTATCAATGAAAGTTTGTAAGATTTCTTTCATTTGAATTTACTTCAATTGCAATTTTCTTTTATGCTTGAATGTTTGATTTGGATTTTTATTTAGTTTTGAGAATTTGTTGATTGATTGATTTTCCTTTTGATTTAGCATGAAATGAATATGTTTGTGATTGAATTTGTTTTGTCTTTCAATTTCACCATGATTAGTGAGTGGATAGTTGCTAGGGAGAAGGGGAAGCATGCTTGATTGATGATTTTTGCTAGTTGATGATCATAGATTGATTGAATTGTTGCAATTAAATTGGTTGACATAGTTGTGCATGTGATTAATTAGACTAGGAGTGATCAACCTATAAGATTAATATAGATTGCATTGCAAATTTCAATGACATGAACCCTTGATTTGAGAATTGCTTTAATTGATTGAATTTGATTGTGATTCTTCTTGTTAGCCATTCATAGTGAACCCTATCTTTGCTTATAAGAGATGGCCTTTGAATCCCTTTGATTGCAACTATTGTTTGTCCCTTGTAATGCTTGAATCAATTAAGCGATCTATCAATTAGCATAATAATTGAGCTTGCATGTGGAACCTATATCCCTAGTGTTTAGCATATTGATTGAATTCTTTGATTTGTCTATCTTCTTAATATTCTAGTTACAACCTCAACCATTGATATACTTCAATTTATCTTGATATTAGACTATAGCATAGTTCCTACTCATTCTTTTGGGTTCGACCCTTGACCTACCGCATACTTGTATAAGGTTTGTTAAGTGATTATAAATTTAGTTTAACCAAGAGAGAATTAGATGACGACCTAGTTTTTCCTCTCGTCAGAACCCAAAGGAACAGTAATGTTCAAGTGCTCTCAATTATGACCCTAAGCTAGCTCGGAGACAAAGATAAAGAGAGAACACTAACCACTAAACAAAGAAACCAAACAAATAAAGCAATAGGAACGGGGATCAACAAGTAATCATGAAAATTGTAGCTATTTCGGGGTTTTCTGATGTCCTGCGGGAGAGTTACAATTTTGAGACTGGAACCGGACGCCTGTACCTGCAAAACAAACGGATGCTCCGGATGATTGGAGATCCGCCTCCGACGGTGAAGTTAGTACTTGATTAAGGAGTAATTAATGCGGAAATTAAAGTGATTGGGTCTCTCTAGGTGAGAGTGTTTAATGTGTGTAATCTGCGTTTTTTTTTGCGTCCCCCCCTTAATGAGGATTAAGGGAGGTATTTATAACCTCGGGAAACGTGCCAATCTAGGTTTAGGTTAACCTTGGGCTGATTGGGCTTCCCTCGGAAGTTGGGCCTAGGTGACCGGTTATCCCAGGTGTCATGGGAAGGACACGTGTCGTGTCGTAATTGGTCCATTGTGGATGGATCATTGCTTGACACGTGGCAGGCTCCTATTGGCCCATGTGACGGACACATGGCGGAACCTGATTGGTCCACTTGTCAGATGGTGATTGGTGGGGAAAAATCCACTAATCATTTGCCCCTCACAGGTGGCACGTGACTGGTCACGTGTTATATGTGACAGGTATCGCCCTGTAACAGGCGACGGCCTGCTACAGGTGTCACTTGGCGAGAGGCAGAGAGATTCTCCCGCCAAAGTTTTGAATTCTGGAAGTGACCCTTCGCCTTCTCACTTCGCCTATATAAAGGAGTGTTGACTTCGGTCATTTTCACACTTGAAAACTTTGTGAGAGAACATTCGGACCCCTGAACTTGCTCTGACATTTTGGACCCTTTCTGCCTACCGCCTGCTCTGACAAGCCGACTACAAAGGATTTTCAGAACTTCATCAATTGTCACTCGTTCAGGTAACCGTCGGTTCTCTTACTCTTAATTTTCTCTTTACTTTATTCTTTTTTGAAATGGCACCACGGAAGCACACGACACGACCTAGGTTAGTGATCAGCCGGTCACCGGGGACGGCTGAATCTAGGACTAGGAGTGCCGCCTGCCCTTTTCTGGACCCATCTTTGCCCTTTATACAAAGTCCGACTGTATCTGTGTCTATGCAGAGCATGATGGCCAGAACAAAAAAGACTGCCAGGATCTCAAACTCAGACGGCTCCTCCCACAGGGTGCCGATTAGTGAAACATCTGACCAGGCGCCAGATGTGGTAGTGAAACAAAGCGGCTTGAAAGCCGGCAGTTCTGAGGGAGGAGTCAAAGTGACCCCTTCCCATTTTACAGTTGACAATTCTACATTCTCTCCTGCTCCTTTTAAAGGAGAGGAGGCGGGCCCCTCCGGGAGAGGGGAGGGGTCGTCCTCTTCGGACTCGTCAGAGGACGATTCCGAGTCTAGCTCTTCTGGCCATGCTTCTCTGGACACAGAAGAGAAAAACAGTCGCCTACAAGAGGCGAGGTTTTGTCACGCAGTTGAGAAGGGGGACGATTGGGCGGAGCCATCCGCCTCTCACCGAGAGCAAAATACCCCCTACTACTGCACGGTACCTCGGGGCCGGATCACAGCCATGCAAGAGAAAGTGGAGAGCTTTATCGCAAACCACACAATGGGCCCCGACTTTTTAGTGTTCGTGCCGGATCCAGAAGACACAATCGTCTGGCCGGCTGGTACCAGTTATGATGGCGCCTGCTTTGGCTGCTACGAGGCGGTCATCAAGGCTGGGCTGCGCTTCCCACTACATCCGGCTGTTTAGCGGATCTTGGATGGGTATGAGTTGGGGTTATGGCAGTTAGCCCCGAACTCCTGGGTCAACGTACTCGGCTATGTGGCCGGGTGCGAACTGCACGGGGTGGAGCCGAACTTCGAGGCTTTCACCCACATGAACTACCTCAGCCGGACCCCTAAGGCAGGCGGTACCGGCTGGTATCAATTGACGAGCCACAGGGGCTACCTCATGACGAGAGGTAAAGCAAACAAATTGAAGGACTGGCGGAGCACCTTCCTTATCATTGAGAGTTCAGACACAGAGCTGAACAAGCGCTTCAACAGGTGGAACAAGAATCCGCCCCTTCTTGTAGGCGGCCGCAGCATGCCGCCTGTTCCCCCCAAGGCTAAGAAAGAGATCCTAGATAAAGGACTCTTCAAAGTAGAGTCGAAGGTGAACTCTACTTCAGGGGTACGAGAGCAAGTACCCCTGCTCTGCGTTTCGAGCTTCAAATGGCTCTACGACGAGTACTTTTTGGCCGCCTGTGGCCTCAGCAGTCGGTGCTCAAGAGGTAGCCGGCCTGTCGAATACTCTGTTGTTCCATGCATTTCTTGTTATGACTTTTATTAACTTTGCTATTTGTTTTTGCAGCGGACGCCATGAGCAAAATTACCGCCTCCAAGACTGCGGCGGCCATGTTGCGGGCCTCCATCATGCAACAGTCTTCAACCGACTCCCCCAACAAGGGGGCACCCTTGGTGGGCTTCGAACCTTTCACCCTCTTTTTGGAGTTGTGTTTATGCATATACTGACTCTTTTATTCTTTTTTAGACGGGCGCTCCAAGAGCTTCTTCTTCCCAACAGCCGGACCCCAAGGCCCGGAGGACGACTGTTGCGAGCTCTCCTGGTTTTGCCAGGAAACATGCGGCGGCTGAGAAACAGCCGGCCACTTCTTCTAAAACTCCAGCTGGGCCACCTAGAAGTATGAAATTATCCTTGTAAATTTTAGACTTGCTCCCTTCTTTACTAGGTCTAATCCGTTTGTTTATGCTTGATGCAGCCGGTCCTCAGGAGCCTGACTTGGTCGAGGTGGCCAAGTCTATGATCAAGGCCGTTCCTCCAGCTGAAAGGGAGGCGGTCAGGGGTGTCGGCACCCTTGACCTAGACGGGATTGCAGGGGTCCTTGCTGAGGTATACTTAGCATATTTTTGAGTATTTGAATTCCAGGACGCCTGTTTTCTTTTTTGTTTGGAAACTGACGCCTGTTCCCCTTTTTACTTAGGCCTTGCTCCGAGTGAACAGCCTTCGCAAGCCCCTTGACCGGAAGAACAAAGAGGTAAAGGCTGCAAAAGCTATGGCCGCCTCTGACTGTGATAAGGCAATGTTTCAAATTGCCCAAAATGAAGTTCTGACCATTGATATTCTTTATTATCAGGCGCAGGCTACCGCCGCTATCCGGGCTCAGTTAGAGGCGGCCCAGAAGAGGAATAGCGAGCTGGAGGCGACCATCAACAACCTCAAGGCCGAGCTGAGACCTCTTTGCCAAAAGATGTCCTCATACGAAACCTTGGAGAAATCCTTGGCGAGCGTAAAGGAACGCCTGGTGACCCAGGAGAAGAGTCTTACTCAGGAGCTCTCAGAAAAGGCCGAGAAAGAAAAGAAAGAGCTGGTCCGGGAGATGATGGAAGACTCTGCTTAAATCCAACGCATGACTTGGGGCCGCCTCTTCCCCAATGCCGACTTTGCCTCATGGGAAAAAACGTACCGCCAATGTTCTGATAGATATAATCAAGAGATCCTGGCGGTTGCTGAGGAAGAGGCGTTGGAGGAGGAGGAGCAGCCGGTAGTGGCGCTTGTGCCGCTTGGGGGTAATGCATCAAAGAAGGATGCAGCTGAAGCCGAGTCCAGCAAGAAGAGTGCTGACCAGGCGGCAGCTGCTAATATTGAAGATCTGCCCCCTTCTTAAGCTTTATGTCTTCTTTCCACGGCCTGCGTGCCGTTTGTTTGTATTTACCCGGCCAGGGGGCCGGGGCTCTGAATATTTTGCCGGTCTTTAATGACCGGCTTCCTTTTAATGAATATTTTTGTTTTGCTTCAAATTTGTTTAAGTATTGAATATTCTGATATCCAATTGTACACTATACCGACTGTTTTACATGGCCGATAGTTGCAGACAGGTACGGATAGTTAGTCACGTCGCCTATGCCCCTGGACGACTGGTTGTCTGTTTCCAGGCTAAACGATCAGTCGGCCATTTATCCAATCGGTATTCGAAACATTTTAAAGACTGAATCCCCTTTAGGCAGGCGGTCCTGTCATTTGTAAAATTAACCAAGTAGGAAAGTGGTTTCCTACTTGTCATGCTTTTAGGCTAGAGACTTTGGGCCGTCTAGGCCGACTGTTCCCCGCCATATTTAATCTAGTGTGAACAGGTGCTGTATGAACACCTTTTTAGTTTCATACTAAATTTTTAAGGAGTGACCAAGTAAACATGATTGTTACCTAGTCGCCAAGTAACTGAGTAGTAGAGGTATAAAGCGGTGGGTACCGGTTGTTCCCCTTTATTCGCCAATGTTTGTTGGCTTTTAACTCATAGGTTGTTAACCTAGCAGGAGTAGTGGTTGAGAGCCCCTGTTTGCTAAAAACAGGCGGACGACTCATACCTTTTAGGCTCCATACTAAGTTTGAGAGAGTGACTATGAGTTAACTTTGGTGTTACTCAGTCGCCGTCACTCCTGCTTGAGTAGTAAAGGTACCAGGCGGCGGAGGCCGGCTGAACCTTTTGATTCGCCAATGTTTGTTGGCTATTAACTCAAGAGGTACCCCCTACATTTATCCCAAGTAATACAGGCGGTCATCAGACTCAGATGTCAACTGCTACCACTGGTTTGGTTAGTGATAGAGTTATCCTTGTCTCAAAAACGGCTACGTGGTTGCCCTTGGGGACAGTCGTATAGGTGCCGTGTAATTTGTTTATAGAGCAATGTTCCACCCAAAAGGGAGCTGCTCTTTGCGACGAATTTCATCCGGAGGGATGCCGCCGGACGCCTGCTATGATGTTGGGACAGGTCGTATTAGTTTAAAGATTGGATCAGTTGGCTTGGCGCCTGGAATGATCATTCGGCTTGTGGCCTTGGTTAGTTCTTGGTGAACGTATGTGCTAAGTAAGAGGAGGGTAGCCGCCTGTTTAGGCACAGGGTCGGCCAGGCCCTGATCATTTTTAGCTAAGTATAAGGGGGGTGGCCGTGTGCTTTGGAACTAGTCGGCCCTCTTCTATGGAGAGTAGCCGACTATATGTCCAGACGGCATGCCCCTATGGTGATAGAGTAAAATATTCAATGGAGAGTAGCCGACTGTAAAGGTACAGGCGGCATGCCCCTCTGAAGATAGAGTAAAATACTCAATGGAGAGTAGCCGACTGTAAAGGTACAGGCGACATGCCCCTCTGAAGATAAAGTGAAATACTCAAAGGAGAGTAGGCGACTGTAAATGTATAGGCGGCCTGCCCCTCTTAAGTAAGAATAAAAATTGAACATGGAGAGTAGCCGACTGTTTGTCAGTAGGCATGCCCCTCTTCAGTAAAAATGAAAACTGAGTATGGAGAGTAGCCGTTTGTTTGTTAGTAGGCGTGCCCCTCTTAGTACAAAATTGAATGAAACAACAAACTTTAATTAAGTAGCCCTTGACTATTTATATCATTCAAAAGAAATATTTCTTAAGATTATCTACATTCCAAGTTCGAGGCAACGGTTGTCCGTCTGGTGTTCCCAGACGGTAGGTACCGTCCCTGACCTCTTCACAGATTCGGTAGGGTCCTTCCCAGTTGGGAGTTAGTTTGCCAGACTCATTAGCCCTACCAACTACTTCCATTTTTCTAAGTACAAAGTCCCCCACTTTGAGTGGACGCCTGTGTACTTTTTTGTTGTATGATCTAGTCATTCTTAGGCGGTAAATTTCATGGCGCAAGACAGCATTGCCCCTCCTTTCAGGAAGTGAGTCTAATGCCAAGCGCATGACTTCCCAGTTTGCCTCTTCGTCATATAGCATTACTCGAAGAGTCGGCTCGTCGTGTTCTATTGGAAGAACAGCTTCCGCACCATAAGTTAGGAGGAATGGAGTTTCTCCAGTCGCCCCTTTTTAAGTCGTCCTAATGGCCCAGAGAACATGTGGTAATTCATCCGCCCATAGGCCGCCTGCTCGTTCAATCTTTTTTTTGAGACCGTCTGAGATGATTTTATTAAAGGCTTCTACCTGGCCGTTTGCTTGTGGACGACCGACAGATGCAAAGTAGTGTGCAATTCCTTGGTCACCCAACCAGCTTTTGAGAACAGACGTCTCAAATTGGGGACCATTATCAAAAACCATAGACATGGGAACCCCGAACCGAGTGATGACATTTTTCCAGATGAATGAAATTACATCCTTCGTCTTGATTCCCTTTACAGCCTCCGCCTCTACCCATTTAGTGAAGTAGTCGACGGCAACAAGTATGTACCTCCTTCCGCCTGTAGCAGGCGTATATGGACCCAGAATATCCATGCCCCACTTAGCAAACGGTAGTGGGCTATGAATGGTAGTGAGGTCAGTAGCCGGACGGTGAATTAGCTTGCCAAACCTTTGGCACTTGTCACATTTTTTCACCATCTCCATTGCATCTGCTTCTAAAGTAGGCCAAAAGTAGCCCTGCCGTCTTGCCCATTGAGCAAGCGTCCTACCACCTATATGGGAAGCACAGTAACCAGAGTGAAGATCGTCTAGTATCTCTCGTCCCTTTTCTGGAGTAACAAACTTTAAGAAGGGTTGAAGGTACCCCCTTTTGTGAAGTTCTCCCTTCATTATTTCAAAACTGGTTGCTCGTTTTTTCAGTGCTGCCGCCTGTTGATGATCATCCGGCAGGGTACCATTTGTCAGATATGCCCTGATTGGATCCATCCAGGTTGAGCTTCTGTCTAGGATTCCAATAGGTTCATCCTCAATGCTTCTCCTCTCCATTACTTCCCAAAAAACAGTTCGAGGAGTATCACAGGAGGCGGATGATGCTAATTTTGAAAGTGCATCCGCCTGGTTGTTTTCTGATCTCGGCACTTGGGTCAGATGGAAATCCTCAAGGGAGCCGACTGCTTGTCGGACCGCCTGTAAATACTTGATCATGACCGGATGGGTTGCTTCGTATTCGCCATTGTACTGACTCACTATCAATTGTGAATCGGAACAGGCGTTTATTTTTCTTGCTCCTGCCGCCTTGCACATGCGGATTCCGGCTAGTAAAGCTTCATATTCTGCCTCATTGTTTGAGGCCTGAAAACTGAAGCGTAAAGCATACTCGTACCTGTCGCCCTCTGGCGACTGACATATGACTCCTGCTCCACAACCATTTGAAGTAGAGCTTTCATCCACATATACCTTCCAGACTTGGTCTGTAACTTGAGAGTCAGGAGGACGAGTCATCTCAACAATAAAGTCAGCAAAGGCTTGCCCCTTCACTGCTTTTCTAGGCTCGAAAGTAACTTCGAGGCTCTGTATTTCTATGGCCCATTTGATCATTCGGCCTGACGACTCCATGATGGTCAGTGGCCGCTTGATAGGTTGGTCTGTATACACGACAACTGCATGTGCCAAAAAGTAGGGCTTCAATTTTTTAACAGCCATGAAGAGTGCAAGACCAAATTTCTCCACTAAGGGATACCTCAACTCGACATTTTTTAGTAGATGACTGACAAAGTAGACCGGGAGCTGACAGCCGTCTCTTTCAGCAAGGAGAACAACGCTTAACGCATGATCAGAGACGACCAGGTACATGTAGAGTACTTCTTTGGGCAAAGGGCTGACCAGCCTCGGCAAGGAATGCAAGTGAACTTTCAATTTCTGGAAGGCCGCCTCAGCATCCGGCCCCCATTCAAACCTTGCCTTTTTCTTAATTGCCTGGAAAAAGTATAGGCATTTGTCGCCTGATCGGCTTAGAAATCTTCCCAAGGCCGCCAGACAACCTGTTAACTTCTGAACCTCTCGGATGGTACGAGGCGACTGCATGTCGATGACCGCCTGCACCTTCTCAGGGTTCGCCTCTATTCCTCTCTGATTGATAAGGAATCCGAGAAATTTCCCAGACTCAACTCCAAAGACACATTTCTTGGGATTGAGCATGACATGGTGCCGCCTGAGTGTGGCGAAAGTTTCTCGGAGGTCCGACAGATGATCTTTCTGAAGTTTAGACTTGACAATCATATCATCAATATATGCCTCGACATTTCTCCCAATCTGATCAAAGAACACAGTGTTTATCATTCGCTGGAAAGTGGCCGGGGCATTCTTAAGACCAAACGACATGACCGTGTAACAGTATAACCCCTGATCAGTGACGAAGGCCGTCTTCTCCTGATCTTTCTCCCATAAAGGAATTTGATGGAAACCAGAGTAGGCGTCCATAAAGCTCATCAAAGCATGGCCGGCTTTTGACCAGGTTATCAATTTTAGGCAGAGGGTAACTGTCTTTGGGGCACGCCTTGTTTAAGTTTGTGTAGTCTACACACATTCGCCAGGTGCCATTCGGCTTTTTAACAAGCACCACATTTGCAACCCAGTCTGGGAAGTAACATTGCCGAATGAACCCTGCATCAAGTAATTTTTTAACTTTGGCGGCTGCCGCCTGACTTCTTTCTTCGCCATGGTTCCGCTTCTTCTGCCGTACCGGCTCTTTTTTGGATCCACGGCCAGTTTATGTACCGTCAGATCAGGACTAATGCCTGGCATTTCATGGACTTCGAATGTAAAGATGTCCTTGTATTCTTTCAATACTTTGTGAAAGTCGTCACCCAGGTCCCTTAGAGCAGTCGTCCCAACCTTGATTGTTCTGTCAGGACGCGAGTCATCTAAGATCAGGTCCGTATGCTCACCAGCTGGCTGAGGGCGGAATTCATCTGACCGCTCCTCTGCCAATGATTGCTATTTTTTGTCTTTTCTTGCGGCCCCTGTCTGGGATGCCTTTCTCTTCTTGCCGCCTGCTTCTTGAACAGGCGCACTCTCCTTGACATTGTCAAGGTCTATTTTTCCACCGCTCGACATAGTGGCCATAACAGTGGGCTTGACATCCGAGAGATAACACTCTCGGGCCATCCTCTGATCTCCCCTTAGGGACCCGACTGTTCCATTATCCCTCTCAAACTTGAGCAACATAAGAGATGGGATTATAACAGCCTTGGAATTATTCAGGGTTGGTCGTCCCAGAATCATGTTGTAGGCCGAGAGTTCTTCTACTACCAGGAACCGGACTACCATGTGTCGCCCTTCCCCTTTTTCGCCCAGGCGGATGGGTAAATCCACTCGTCCCACTGGGTGGACTCCTCCTCCTCCAAACCCTACTAAAGGGTGGGATGCCGGATGTATGCAATCAGTCCGATATTTTAGTTTCGACAGACATTTGCTACTGATGAGATCTGAGGAGTTTCCGGTATCTATGAGGATTCGGCCAACTCTCTGGTTGGCCACTTTACATTCAATAACGATAGGGTCGTCATGCGGCCCTCTTACCCCTCCTAGATCTTCTTCAGAGATGACAATCTCAGGAAATGAATATTTGGAGGTCCGTTCTTGGTGAACGGAATTTACATCTAACCGTCTGATATTGTCTTTGTTGCCCCTAATAGTGGGGCCGCCTCCTGAGAAGCCGCCTGCAATGGTGTAGACGACTGCATCATCTGTATCGGAGCTGTCGGCCTGTTGATTCTTTTTGGTCGACTGCTTTTTCGAGGAAGTGTTCCCCGTAGATTTCTTGACATAAGTGTCAAGATCACCTTGCTCAGCCAGGCGGTCCAGATACCGCATGAGACTGATGCATTCATTGGTGTGATGACCAACATCTTCATGATAATCACAGAATTTTTCTTGGTTCCGATTGTTTGCAGAACCCTTCATGGGGACCGGCTTCTCAATTGAGATCCGTCCCTTGATTTCCTTTAGGATAAATTGGCTATCCTTGTTAAACACATACTTTGGGGAGTATGGTTTGAATTCTTTTTTCTTTTTCTGGGACGACTGTTTAGAGGAATCAGTTGCCCATACCTCTTTTCTCTTCTCGTATTTGTTTGACGACTGCTTCTGTCGTCCTTCTCTTTTGTCGGACCTTTTCCCGTCTGACTGTTTTACCGTACTACAAAGATCAGTCGCTTGTATATAGGCTTCCGCTTCAATCAAGGCCTCTTGAAGAGTCGCCACCCTCTTTCGGACCAAATCAAATTTGAAGGTCGACCCGTCTTTGAGACCTCTGAAAAAGTCAGTATAGGCTACTTCATCCGGTAACCCTTGAATCTGTATTCTCATCAGGTTAAACCGCCTGATGTAAGAACGAAGCCCCTCCTTCTTGCCCTGCTGAATTGTTCCTAAATCAAGGGTCGTCTTCTTCGCAGGGATGTTCATGGCGAAGTTGGAGGTGAATAAGTAAGCAAGCGTCTTGAAGTTATTTACACAACCAGTCGGCAGGTTTCCGAACCATTGTTGTGCGATTCCTTTGAGAGTCGCTGGGAAACACTTGCACCAAGTGGGATCATCCAACCCTTGAAGGTACATCAGGTTGATGAATGCCATCAGATGGTCTTCTGGGTTAGTAGTGCCGTCATAGGCGCCTACTAATACATTTTTCACTTTGGCTGGCTGAGCGGCTTCAGTAATTTCCTTGGAGAAGGCCGACGGCTGTTCACCAAATCTAAGCAACCGTACCTGCCAGTCCATAGGTTGGACATTTTTTGCTGCATGTCCACCAAACGGAGGTGGCTGTAAAAATACAGTTGTTGCGGTACAAACGGTAAGTTTGGTACCGCCTGGTCGCTATGAAAGTCGGACTGACGGGAGGTGCCGCCTGACTGACTCTCATGATACGACAGAGTATGCCTCATCGAGGTATTTCGCAGACTGTCTTGGAAGTTTGAAGTAGAGGCCGACTCTGACAATCGGTCACTCTTCTTCTGCTCTAGCAGTAGCCGAGCGTCTGTGTATGTTTTCCTCGACCCGTCCGCTTGAATATGACGAACAGGTTTCCTATTTCCTGGAGTAGGAAAACGGTATTTTGTGAAATCAAGGGCAGGTGGCTCCCACTTCCTAGATTTAGGATGAGGGGTCGCCTCTCGCCCTTGAACTGGCTTCCTCTTCCGTGAAGTGGAGGGTTTCTTAGCCGACTGCTCCTTGTCCAGAGCAGGCGGCTTCTTGTTGATCAACTCTTGAATTTCTCCCTTGAAGTCCCTCATGAAGGTCATGAGTTCGTTCCTTGTGATGGGAGCAGACCCATCAGTCGGCTGCTGCCGAACAGGCGGTGCGCCTGCTGGCTCGCTTCCAGTTTGAAGATGTTCCCGTTCCCTCCTTTCGGTATGACGGGTACGTCGGGCCCTTAGGGTCCCGTCTGAAGCTGTGTGAGCTTCAACTTCAAATTCATTCTCAGTATCGTGGTCCGACTGAACTAGAGGGTCGTCCAGGGGACGTCTCTCTTCAGGAGCCGGTACAAACGTGGATGCCATCTCAGAAGTACTCTCCCCACAGACGGCGCCAAGATGTTTCGGGGTTTTCTGATGTCCTGCGGGAGAGTTACAATTTTGAGACTGGAACCGGACGCCTGTACCTGCAAAACAAACGGATGCTCCGGATGATTGGAGATCCGCCTCCGACGGTGAAGTTAGTACTTGATTAAGGAGTAATTAATGCGGAAATTAAAGTGATTGGGTCTCTCTAGGTGAGAGTGTTTAATGTGTGTAATCTGCGTTTTTTTTGCGTCCCCCCCTTAATGAGGATTAAGGGAGGTATTTATAACCTCGGGAAACGTGCCAATCTAGGTTTAGGTTAACCTTGGGCTGATTGGGCTTCCCTCGGAAGTTGGGCCTAGGTGACCGGTTATCCCAGGTGTCATGGGAAGGACACGTGTCGTGTCGTAATTGGTCCATTGTGGATGGATCATTGCTTGACACGTGGCAGGCTCCTATTGGCCCATGTGACGGACACATGGCGGAACCTGATTGGTCCACTTGTCAGATGGTGATTGGTGGGGAAAAATCCCCTAATCAGTAGCAATTCAGGAACAAGATGCAAATCAATGGTTGCGAAGACTAATGGTAAGAGCAATATTAAGAGCTCGACAAGCTATCTCCTACAGGTCTAACTAGCGCTAACTACGAGAGACACTAACTAGGAACGTCATCAAACTCAATTGACTATTGCAATTCCTAAATCAATGGTCCGTATCTTTAGCCATTACAATGCAATCTAGCATAATTCTCAAGGCCTATCGAATCAAACACATGAAAAATTTCCATTAATCACTTTAATCTCAACAATTAATCAGCATAATCCCCAAACTAAGCACAATTAATCAATCATACAAGTTTCACACAATCCCTAGCCAAACAACTACTCTAACATTATCATGTTTCAACAATCAACTAAAGGAATCAAGAATCAACAATATATGAAGAACAACTACACTAATCAAGCATCTAACATCAAAATCAATCCAAACAAACAAGAATATTAAACAAAGCAATAAATGAGATAGAGTTTAGAAATGCTCATTGATAATAGAGAAGATCTCCAACATAACTGTCACCATTGAATCTTCAATCTCTCAAACACCATTGAAATTCCTCACTTTATCTCTCTAAAATATACTCCTAATCTTACCCTAAAACTAGACAGAGAAGCTCTCAAATAAGATAAAATTATGACCTAAAAATTGTGAATTAAGTTCTTCCAAAATCGTGTTATAAAGAGGTATAAATAGGAGGCGCAAAGCAAAAACCGAGCTAGTAAATACCCAGGAGAGCGCGCCCGAGCGGGCAAGGATGCTCGCCCGCGCTGGTAGGTGACGCGCCCGCGACCGTTGGTGGCCCAGGCTCTTTCCTTGCGCGCCCCGCTTCTCTGGGTTTCTTCGGCTCTTCTTGCGGTTTTGTGCGTTCGCTAAGGTCTTCAGATGAACGTGCAATATGATGATGATGATGATGAACACTAAGAGTGGTAGTACCAAAAAGCACTTGACAGTGGGTTCAACAACCCATCTTCATGAGAGCACGGCTTGAGAGCGCAAGAGCTAGAAATTGGAGAATCCATTTCCTTGCATCTTGAGCTTTTCAATTGCCATGAGCTTTCTCCAAAAGCATCTTTCACCTTAGTAAATCACCAATTTCAAGACCCGGATCTAGTACAAAACCTACAACCACAAAAATAGAGCAAATAAAGGAGAAAAGAGTAGAAAAACCAACAAAATGCACAAAAGGTGCAAAATAAGAGAGGAAAGGTAAAACCAAGACCACATGCAAAAAAAACTAGGCATTTGTTGAGCATGAAAGCTATGAAAAGAGGAATAAAATAACCTTAATGCTCATCAAATGGGTGCCAATTTATGACACCCATTAAATACCCCCAAGCTTACCTTTTTCTCATCCTCGAGCAAAACAAAACCAAGGGAGAAATGCTGAGCTTATTCAAACAAACAAAAAGAAGAGAAGAGACAAGAATATAGACTAACTCACTTTCGTAGGAATAATACTCAATGTTAGCAATTAAAGACCAGCAATTTAAACCTGTAGATCACCATAGAGGACGAGTAATGCTTTCGTAAAAGTTTCCTAAGAGATTAACCTATAACTCTTTTAATAATACAAACAAGGAAAAGCATGAAAAAGAAACCAAAATACAAGAAAAGAAAACAAATGTTCATGAAAGGACTTTTCCAAATGTACAAACACAAGTGAATGCAAATCTTTTTAAACAAGTAAGGGAGTGCACGTTCTAAGATATATAAGGTTGATTGAAACATAGGACATGCTAAGCATAGAGAACTAAAGAAACGCAATTTACTTTCACCTCAAAATATTTTAGTACATTCTCCTAACTAGCTTCAAATCTCCTTTTAGTGAGCATCTCTATAGTTCCTCGAAGGAACCGAAAAAAACAAATAGATTTGAGGTTTTTTGACATCTTGACTCTGATCCCCTCGCCTTAGGCTTAAATTCATAATGCCTTCCCCCGATATGTGACTCAACCTCTAGGTCATAAGGTCTTTCCCAAAGGTTTTAATATAAGGGCAAAAAGGTGAGGGTAGGCTTAAATTTTAGAATTTGGTGGTATTCCTAATTTGTGAAGAAAAAGTGTGATCAAACCTTCTCCTCTTAACCAAGTATTCAAAAAACAAAAACAAAATAACACCCTCAAGCTTATTTAAAGCTATAACCACAATCATATATACAAAAAGCGTAAGAACGCTTTCCTCTAAGCTTGAACAAAGCATTGTCCTTAATTCTTAACATAGGGTGAAACATCTACATCAAAATGTTTTTGAACTTTTCATTTTTCATTTTATTTTTTTCAATTTTTCCCAAAGCTTTTTGAATTTTATTTCCTTTTTCTCATTTTTGTTTTCAATTTTTGTTTTCATTTTTCACTTTATTCATTGTCCTTGCCTTTTTTTAACTTTGGACGGCTTTTTCATTTATTCACTTGCCATTATTCACAAGATATACAAAACACAAGCTTGCTTAGAAATAAGGACCAATATCAAAACTCATATACCACAATCTCCAAGAACATGGTCATTTTCTTCACAAAAACCAAAAATGGAACAAAAAGAAACAAAAGGCTCAAAGTTCTAAAGATGTGGCTTGAAAAGAAGGGAAAATGCTCAAATGGTTAGCAAGTAGGAAAATGTAAACCCAATGAACTAAAAAGAAAGAAGATTAACCTAGAAAAAAAAAATTACCACCCCGAAAAGATGCCTTTTCCTCCCTAGATGGTTCGGTCTCGTGTTTGAGAATTATGAGTCAAGATTCAAGATTAAGTCCGCAATAGTCAAGGATCCAAGTTGCTCATGCAAAATATGTAGAAGGCTTGAAAATAATGAAACCTCTCATGGTTGTAGCAAAAACTTGCTCTTAGCTTCAAATTCACCAAAAGGGAGCAATTGAAAATTTTCATAAACAAATAGAATCCGGCTTTAAGATCCCAAAAGTTCTAAGCAACTACCTTAGCATACTCTATCCTAGAGTTAACCTAACATACTCTCAAATCGTGCACACTGTTACCATTTAAGAAGAAAAGCATTCAACTATACAAGTCCAAAAGTATTATGTCTAAAGCAAGAACAAAACAAAACACAATGCAAATTTTCCTTGATAGAAACAAACATCTTTTTGGAGTTTTTCAAAATGTAAGAACATGGAAAGTCATATACAAAGGTGCATAGCATATATGAATCAATATCCCATCAAACATGATAGAATACCCTCCCCCAAGCTTGAATAAGAAAATATGCTCAAACACAAATAGAATAATCCAAGGGAGGGGAAAACAAAGAGATCAATCCAACAATACCAACACATGTCCAAAAAGGCATCAACTATTAGAAAAAGAGAAAGGAAAGATATTACCGGATGTTAGGTGGGTGTAAATACACGCAAATAACCCAATTAATATTTCAAAGCTAAGTTCATCTAGAATTGAGTATTGTTTTCCATGTGCTAGCAAAATAGGAGTCAATCTTCCTTGATTCTTGATCCAAATCGAAGCACGAAAGTATATCAAGTCATGTACCTAGAAAAAGGAACACAAACATTTCCATGAGAGAAAATATATTTTCTATAAAGAAAAGAAAATGAAAGCAATAAACACGGGTTACTTCCCGAGAAAGGCTCGCTTAAGGTCCAAGCTTGACCGCTCTAGTAAAATAGTATTACAATGATCGCAAGAGCTTGTCAAATGCACTACTACACATTTCATAAGAAATTAAGCGTGCACATGACAAAAAGAAGACATGAAAAAAATCTTAGTGCACACCTACAAGGAAAGAGATGCCAAGAGAAAGAAGAAGAATCAAAAGAAAATTCAATAAAATAAGAAAAGGAAAAAGAAAAGGAAGAAGAAGGCAAACTCTCCTCACAAAATTTTGGGTGGAAACATCACCCTTTTACTCAATTGGGGACAAATGAGCCACATACAAATCATCATAGACAAGGGGGTCCCCAATAGGCTCATTGACAAAGGAAGGGAGGGATATAGGAGTGTAGGGGATAAGGTTGAAATTGCTTGAAAAAGGAATATGAGAGGAGGGAATAGGGGCTATGGTTTTACAAATGAACTCTTCCTCACCACCATGCCTCGAATCACCAATAAGAGCATGGAAATCAATCATAAAATCCTCAAAAGAAGAACACTAATGATCACCATCTTCTTGAAACATCCAACTCTCAAGAGGAACCACATAATCTCCTCCACTACCTTTATGAAACAACTCCCTCAACTTCCTTAAAGCCTAAAGTCTCGAAACCATGCATGAACGGATGCAAATTCATTTCAAAATCATCTCTCTCCCATGAAAAATTCTCAATGAACTCGCTCAAAAGGCTATGATTTTTCTTTTGACTCTTTAAGAACTTATTGGCCATAACCTCAAGCTTGTCCAAATACTCATGTATAGAAGAATCACAATCATTCACAAGAGACTCATCAAAATGGGTGAGAGGGTTGGAGTTTTCAAATTGAACACTCTCTTTATTCTCAACTCCTTCCCCATCACACAAATGCTCATCAATGGTATCCTCACACTCTCTTAGTTGCTCAAAATCATCATCATCATCCTTAACACACACATTGGATTTGAAATTTTCACACACAAGTATCAAAGATGAAAATTGACCATCAAGCGCTCCACCTCTCCTTCTTCTCTCCTTAAGATGATCCTCACTCTTTTTAAGACACACCTAACTCTTTTTCATCATCTCCAATTGACTTCTCATAATATTTAGAATTGAATCCTTTTTAGGCCTAAGATCATTACTAAGCTCAATATGCCTAATTTAAGTTTCCAAAGTAGCAATAAGAGATTCAAAAGGAGTAGAAGATTGAGGCTCAACAAGAGAAGAAGAAGTACAACCAAGATTGGAAGAATCAACATTAAAATCATGAGCATATACATCACATTAGGGAGTGGGGGAACAAGTAGGAATGCAAGATTCATCATTCATGGAACATGGACCATAAAAATCATCAATGGAAGCATTTGAATAACCATGACCACAATCACACGTATCTCTAGCAAACCATACATAAAAATCCCAAGCATCATCGATTGACAATGCTCGAAATCTACCATTAAAAATGCTTTCAACTATGCCTCTAGTTTCCTCATTCTAATCAAAACGACAAATCTCACAAGCCTCCCAATGACTACAACGATTATAGTCAAGAAATCCCTAAAGTCTATTGAAACATTCACAAAAGGCTCATTGTTATATTGAGGAAGTGAGAAACATGGCATTTTTTTACAAAGCAAACAAAAACAAAATAAAAGAAAAGTATATACAAAGACCTACACTCAAGCAATCAAAAACACTCAAACATAGACACCGTTTCCCGACATTGACGCCATTTTGACGAGGGGTGTGGAACTAGGTCGTTGAAACTAATCCTCCCTCGGTCAAACTAAATTTTAAACACTTAACCAACCTAAATACAATATAGAGACAAGTCAAGGTCAAACCCAAAGGAACGGTAATGTTCAAGCGCTCTCAATAATGCACCGAAGCTAGGTCAAAGACAAAGATAAAGATAGTACACTAACCAACTACCAAACAAAGAAACCAAACAAATAACGCACTAGGAACATGGATCAACAAGTAATCATGAAAATTGTAGCAATTCGGGAATAAGATGCAAATCAATGGTTGTGAAGACTAATGGTAAGAGCAATCAAAAGAGCTCGACAAGCTATCTCCTAAAGGTTTAACTAGCGCCAACTACAAGAGACACTAACTAGGAAAGTCACAAATCAAACTCAATCGACAATTACAATTCCTAAATCAGTGGTTCGTATCTTTAGCACTTACAATGCAATCTAGCATAATTCTCAAGGCCTATCGAATCACACATATGCACAATTTCCTATAATCACTTTAATCTGAACTATTAATCAATATAATCCCCAAATTAAGCACAATCAATCAATCTTACAAGTTACACCCAGTCCATAGAAAATAAACTACTCTAACATAAAAGCTTTTTTGGGGTTTGACTTTTGTTGGCTTTCTCTCCTTTAAGGCGATTTCAATGGCGATTTGCTGAAGCTAGTTTTTCTCACTCAGCATCCATTGGTCATGGCTCGCAATAAGAAGCAATCAACTCCTTTGCCTCAAACCCCATCTTTTGGTTCCATAGCTCCCTCAGATCTTCATCGATTGAGTTGTGTTAATGTGACTGCAAACCCTAACTCTATCCCAGAGGTTGATGATGAACTCGAGCTGGTTACTCCACCTACTCATCTTTTTCATCCTTCTGCTAGTAAAGTTACTAGAGAAGATTTGAAGACCCATCAGCATAATTATCAACTGTTTCAGAATAAAAATCAGTAGAAACCCAATGTAACATTTACTAGATTTTCCCCAGTTACTGTTCCATTTCCTGAATCAACGGCTAAGCTTTCAAATGGTACTGTTCCTGTTGTTCCTACTTCTGAAGATCACCATGAACATCCCCTATCATCTCCTTAGGACAAAAACTTTGAAACATGGTTGTAGACACCTAAAAATGTCTCCCCAAATCCAAACCCGATGATGAACAACCTTTCACCGCCATTATTGGTCAGGTTTAGTATTTAATCTTGGAGTGCTTAAATCCATATTTCCATTTCATAAACCAACCCAAATTCTAGCCCGTTTCCCCAAACCATAACTTATTTTCCTCTTTTCATGCCTTTAAACCCAAAATAATTCATTTCGTGTCCTATAAAATCATTCATTTCATGTCCTCTTTATAAAAACGTTTATTTCTGTTTATTTTGGTCCATTATCTGGGTTCAATGATTAAATAATTGGAAGGGGATTCCAAAGAGCTTTCCAATGATATATTATAAGCCCAAATCAGAGTTATAACGAATAAGTTATGACCAAAATATTAAACTGAACCCAAACCGAACCTAAGCCCACCTTACCTACGACCAAATGATCATGTGGAGGGTCCAAATGATTTAATCCAATTCCTAAACCAATTAGTATTAATTGGAAGCTTTTATAAGTTTCTAAAAGATCCTAATTATCCGTTTTGAAAAGATAAGATTAAAGAGTTTGAAATTGAATAATACTCCTTTTTTTTAAAGTCCTAATTTTATCCGAATTGAAAGACATTCAAAGACTGAGAGATATTATTTTCGTGCCTCATAGTTTTTATCCAAATTTTATATGTTTGTATAGACCTTGAAATTATCTTTCCAATGACATATTATAATACCAATTTCGAGCATTAACGGAAAAGATATGAATAAAATGTCAAACTCTATCCAAAATTGACACCATCTCATTATTTCGGACATATATTTTATTATACAAATAATATTTTAATCTGATTCTAATTTATTTAGAAAATAGACTTCAAGATCTTTCCAAAGATAGACATATATTATTTTCGTGTCTCATAGTTTTTATCAAAATTTTATTTAGTTTTATAGCCCTTGAAATTATCTTTCCAATGATATATAATAATATCAATTCCCAGCATTAACGGAATAGATATGAATAAAATGTCAAACTCCGTCAAAAACTAACACCGTCTCACTATTTCGGCCATATATTTTTTTCTATAAAATATTTTAATCTGATTCTAACTAAGTTAGAAAGTAGAATTTAAGAGCGTTCCAATGATACCATATTCATCTTATTACAATTTCTGGATCAAAAGATATGATAAAAACAAAAAGCGCCAAAGCTGCTGTCTATCGCAAGAGTTTTATCCGATTCGAATTCTTATCTTTTTCTTGATTCTTCGGACTTCTTTTTTCTCTATAAATAGAGACCATATCACCTCTTTTTCAATTGTCAAAAATCTTGATCACAAAATAATTCTCTTCTCCCTCTTTAGCCTAAATACTAGCCACCCTATTCTCTCATAATACTTCCCCTAAGCGCTCCAAGGAGTCCATACAATACCCGAAGTTCTATACTTAAACCAAGGCGTGAAAGTTATAATTAACTGAGTGTTTGGACCAAATCAACTCTACCACTAGTAGAAAAATACAAAAAGGCAACCCCCAAATGGCACCGGTTCAGGCCAAACCGGTGCCAAAAATAGGCTAAAAAAAGCGCGGGTTAATGAACCAAGACATAAGGACCCGGTTCACTTCAAACCGGTGCCAAATACTTAAAGGCCACCTGTTTCGGGGTTTTCTGATGTCCTGCGGGAGAGTTACAATTCTGAGACTGGAACCGGACGCCTGTACCTGCAAAACAAACAGAGACTCCTTGTGGTAGGAGCTCCGCCTCCGACGAACAAGTTAGTACTTGTTTGAGGAGTGATAAATGCGGAAAGTAAAGGTAGGAGATCTGGTTCCTCTAGGGGAGGAGATCAATTTGTTTTGGTTCTCTCTAGGTGAGAGTCATTAATTGCTGAAACCCCTTTAATGAGGATTAATTAAGTATTTATAGTCTTGAGAAGCGTGCCAATTTTAGGTTTAGGTTAACCAGGGCAAATTAGGCTTCTCTCGGACTTTGGGCCTTGGTGGCCATTTTGCCTATTTGGCATATGGGAGGCCACGTGGCGTGGCCTGATTAGTCCATGTTGGACCTCTTAGGGTGACAAATGGCGGACGCTGATTGGCCCACGTGGTGGACAAGTGGCAGGTCCGGATTGGTCCATTTGTCATGGGTAATTTTTACCCTAAACATTTGCCCCTCGGAAGGAGTAATTTCTCTTTCCAGGAGGGATTGCTCCTTTCGAAAGTTAGACCCTTGAAGCTTTCCTAGGTCGGCATCTTTTCTAGTTCTAATGGGAGATGGACTTGATTAACTTAGAAAATTTTGATACCTTGGGCGGTATGACATTTTCAAAGTTAATCAATCATAATAATGATTGCCGCGGAACTAGACAGATGCCGATTCTTTGCCCCACTATGCAGATAGCCCCTGATCAGGTGGACTGTCAACTATTGCATAAGGGGTAAGCGTTTAGCATTATTCGGCCATTGGCCTCTTTTGATTCAATATACTAAGTTTGGTACTTAGTTTATTTTGTTGGGGGATGGCTGGTCGTCTGCTTTGGTGGCTGCATAGAAGCAGGCGTTAGACAGGACGTTCAACCAAAGTAGCTACGCCTGCTGGGTTACAGACGTCAGCTTTAAGTATAGCCAACCTAGTAAGAATAGTGGTCGAGTACCTCTGTTTACCAAAAGACAGGCGGACTCCTCATACCTTTTAGGTTCCGTACTAAGGAGGGCGACTGGTTAACCTTGCGGTTAGTCAATCACTGCCTATTTTTTTTGAGTGGTAGGGAAACCAGGCGGCGGGGGCCGGATAGTCCCCTTGATTCGCCAAGTTTTTCTTGGCTATTAACTCAAAGGTTGTTAACCTAGCAGGAGTAGTGGTTGAGAGCCCCTGTTTGCTAAAAACAGGCGGACAACTCATACCTGTTAGGCTCCATACTAAGTTTGAGAGAGTGACTATGAGTTAACTTTGGTGTTACTCAGTCGCCGTCACTCCTGCTTGAGTAGTAAAGGTACCAGGCGGCGGAGGCCGGCTGAACCTTTTGATTCGCCAATGTTTGTTGGCTATTAACTCAAGAGGTACCCCCTGAATTTATCCCAAGTAATACAGTGGGTCATCCGACTCAGATGTCAACTGCTACCACCGGTTTGGTTAGTGATAGAGTTATCCTTGTCTCAAAAGCGGCTACGTGGTTGCACTTGGGGACAGTCGTATAGGTGCCGTGTAATGATTTTATAGAACAATGTTCCACCCAAAAGGGAGCTGCTCTCTGCGACGAATTTCATCTGGATGGATGCCGTCGGACGCCTGCTATAATGTTGGGACAGGTCGAATTGAATTTTTATATTTTGATCAGTTGGCTTGGCGCCTGGTCTAATCATTTTAGCTATGAGCCTTTGATAGTTCTTGGTGAACTGTATTATGGGAGTGTAGCCGGTTGAGTGAAACAAGCGACGTGCCCCTCTTAAGTAAGAATAAAAATTAAACATGGAGAGTAGCCGACTGTTTGTCAGTAGGCATGCCCCTCTTAAGTAAAAATGAACACTAAGTATGGAGAGTACCCGACTGTTTGTTAGGAGTTCGCACCCGGCCACATAGCCGAGTACGTTGACCCAGGAGTTCGGGGCTAACTGCCATAACCCCAACTCATACCCATCCAAGATCCGCTGAACAGACGGATGTAGTGGGAAGCGCAGCCCAGCCTTGATGGCCGCCTCGTAGCAGCCAAAGCAGGCGCCATCATAACTGGTACCAGCCGGCCAGACGGCTGTGTCTTCTGGATCCGGCACGAACACTAAAAAGCCGGGGCCCATTGTGTGGTTTGCGATAAAGCTCCCCACTTTCTCTTGCATGGCCGTGATCCGGCCCCGAGGTACCGTGCAGTAGTAGGGGGTATTTTGCTCTCGGTGAGAGGCGGATGGCTCCGCCCAATCGTCCCCCTTCTCAACTGCGTGAGAAAGCCTCGCCTCTTGTAGGCGACTGTTGATCAAGTTAGTACTTGTTTGAGGAGTGATAAATGCGGAAAGCAAAGGTAGGAGATCTGGTTCCTCTAAGGGAGGAGTGATCAATGTGTTTTGGTTTTCTCTAGGTGAGAGTCATTAATTGCTGAATCCCCTTTAATGAGGATTAATTAAGTATTTATAGTCTTGAGAAGCGTGCCAATTTTAGGTTTAGGTTAACCAGGGCAAATTGGGCTTCTCTCGGACTTTGGGCCTTGGTGGCCATTTTGCCTATTTGGCATATGGGAGGCCACGTGGCGTGGCCTGATTAGTCCATGTTGGACCTCTTAGGGTGACAAATGGCGGACGCTGATTGGCCCACGTGGTGGACAAGTGGCAGGTCCGGATTGGTCCATTTGTCATGGGTAATTTTTACCCTAAACATTTGCCCCTCGGAAGGAGTAATTTCTCTTTCCAGGAGGGATTGCTCCTTTCGAAAGTTAGACCCTTGAAGCTTTCCTAGGTCGGCATCTTTTCTAGTTCTAATGGGAGATGGACTTGATTAACTTAGAAAATTTTGATACCTTGGGCGGTATGACATTTTCAAAGTTAATCAATCATAATAATGATTGCCGCCGAACTAGACAGATGCCGATTCTTTACCCCACTATGCAGATAGCCCCTGATCAGGTGGACTGTCAACTATTGCATAAGGGGTAAGCGTTTAGCATTATTCGGCCATTGGCCTCTTTTGATTCAATATACTAAGTTTGGTACTTAGTTTATTTCGTTGGGGGATGGCTGGTCGTCTGCTTTGGTGGCTGCATAGAAGCAGGCGTTAGACAGGACGTCCAACCAAAGTAGTTACGCCTGCTGGGTTACAGACGGCAGCTTTAAGTATAGCCAACCTAGTAAGAATAGTGGTCGAGTACCTCTGTTTACCAAAAAACAGGCGGACTCCTCATATCTTTTAGGTTCCGTACTAAGGAGGGCGACTGGTTAACCTTGCGGTTAGTCAATCACTGCCTATTTTTTTTGAGTGGTAGGGAAACAAGGCGGCGGGGGCCAGATAGTCCCCTTGATTCGCCAAGTTTTTCTTGGCTATTAACTCAAAGGTTGTTAACCTAGCAGGAGTAGTGGTTGAGAGCCCCTGTTTGCTAAAAACAGGCGGACAACTCATACCTGTTAGGCTCCATACTAAGTTTGAGAGAGTGACTATGAGTTAACTTTGGTGTTACTCAGTCGCCGTCACTCCTGCTTGAGTAGTAAAGGTACCAGGCGGCGGAGGCCGGCTGAACCTTTTGATTCGCCAATGTTTGTTGGCTATTAACTCAAGAGGTACCCCCTGAATTTATCCCAAGTAATACAGGGGGTCATCCGACTCAGATGTCAACTGCTACCACCAGTTTGGTTAGTGATAGAGTTATCCTTGTCTCAAAAACGGCTACGTGGTTGCCCTTGGGGACAGTCGTATAGGTGCCGTGTAATGATTTTATAGAACAATGTTCCACCCAAAAAGGGAGCTGCTCTCTGCGACGAATTTCATCCGGATGGATGCCGTCGGATGCCTGCTATAACGTTGGGACAGGTCGAATTGAATTTTTATATTTTGATCAGTTTGCTTGGCGCCTGGTCTGATCATTTTAGCTATGAGCCTTTGATAGTTCTTGGTGAACTGTATTATGGGAGTGTAGCCGGTTGAGTGAAACAAGCGACGTGCCCCTGTTAAGTAAGAATAAAAATTAAACATGGAGAGTAGCCGACTGTTTGTCAGTAGGCATGCCCCTCTTAAGTAAAAATGAAAACTAAGTATGGAGAGTACCCGACTGTTTGTTAGGAGTTCGCACCCGGCCACATAGCCGAGTACGTTGACCCAGGAGTTCGGGGCTAACTGCCATAACCCCAACTCATACCCATCCAAGATCCGCTGAACACACGGATGTAGTGGGAAGCGCATCCCAGCCTTGATGGCCGCCTCGTAGCAGCCAAAGCAGGCGCCATCATAACTGGTACCAGCCGGCCAGACGACTGTGTCTTCTGGATCCGGCACGAACACTAAAAAGCCGGGGCCCATTGTGTGGTTTGCGATAAAGCTCCCCACTTTCTCTTGCATGGCCGTGATCCGGCCCCGAGGTACCGTGCAGTAGTAGGGGGTATTTTGCTCTCGGTGAGAGGCGCATGGCTCCGCCCAATCGTCCCCCTTCTCAACTGCGTGAGAAAGCCTCGCCTCTTGTAGGCGACCGTTGATCAAGTTAGTACTTGTTTTAGGAGTGATAAATGCGGAAAGTAAAGGTAGGAGATCTGGTTCCTCTAGGGGAGGAGTGATCAATGTGTTTTGGTTTTCTCTAGGTGAGAGTCATTAATTGCTGAATCCCCTTTAATGAGGATTAATTAAGTATTTATAGTCTTGAGAAGCGTGCCAATTTTAGGTTTAGGTTAACCAGGGAAAATTGGGCTTCTCTCGGACTTTGGGCCTTGGTGGCCATTTTTCCTTTTTGGCATATGGGAGGCCACGTGGCGTGGCCTGATTAGTCCATGTTGGACCTCTTAGGGTGACAAATGGCGGACGCTGATTGGCCTACGTGGTGGACACGTGGCAGGTCCGGATTGGTCCATTTGTCATGGGTAATTTTTACCCTAAACATTTGCCCCTCGGAAGGAGTAATTTCTCTTTCCAGGAGGGATTGCTCCTTTCGAAAGTTAGACCCTCGAAGCTTTGCTAGGTCGGCATCTTGTCTAGTTCTAATGGGAGATGGACTTGATTAACTTAGAAAATTTTGATACCTTGGGCGGTATGACATTTTCAAAGTTAATCAATCATAATAATGATTGCCGCCGAACTAGACAGATGCCGATTCTTTGCCCCACTATGCAGATAGCCCCTGATCAGGTGGACTGTCAACTATTGCATAAGGGGTAAGCGTTTAGCATTATTCGGCCATTGGCCTCTTTTGATTCAATATACTAAGTTTGGTACTTAGTTTATTTCGTTGGGGGATGGCTGGTCGTCTGCTTTGGTGGCTGCATAGAAGCAGGCGTTAGACAGGACGTCCAACCAAAGTAGCTACGCCTGCTGGGTTACAGACGGCAGCTTTAAGTATAGCCAACCTACTAAGAATAGTGGTCGAGTACCTCTGTTTACCAAAAAATAGGCGGACTCCTCATACCTTTTAGGTTCCGTACTAAGGAGGGCGACTGGTTAACCTTGCGGTTAGTCAATCACTGCCTATTTTTTTTGAGTGGTAGGGAAACCAGGCGGCGGGGGCCGGATAGTCCCCTTGATTCGCCAAGTTTTTCTTGGCTATTAACTCAAAGGTTGTTAACCTAGCAGGAGTAGTGGTTGAGAGCCCCTGTTTGCTAAAAACAGGCGGACAACTCATACCTGTTAGGCTCCATACTAAGTTTGAGAGAGTGACTATGAGTTAACTTTGGTGTTACTCAGTCGCCGTCACTCCTGCTTGAGTAGTAAAGGTACCAGGCGGCGGAGGCCGGCTGAACCTTTTGATTCGCCAATGTTTGTTGGCTATTAACTCAAGAGGTACCCCCTGAATTTATCCCAAGTAATACAGGGGGTCATCCGACTCAGATGTCAACTGCTACCACCGGTTTGGTTAGTGATAGAGTTATCCTTGTCTCAAAAGCGGCTACGTGGTTGCACTTGGGGACAGTCGTATAGGTGCCGTGTAATGATTTTATAGAACAATGTTCCACCCAAAAGGGAGCTGCTCTCTGCGACGAATTACATCTGGATGGATGCCGTCGGACGCCTGCTATAATGTTGGGACAGGTCGAATTAAACTTATATTTGGATTAGTTGGCTTGGCGCCTGGTCTGATCATTTCAGCCATGAGCCTTTGATAGTTCTTGGTGAACTGAGTATAGTGGAGTAGCTGTCTGTTTTGGAACCAGTCGACCCTTTCTTATGGAGAGTAGCCAACTATATGTCCAGACGACATGCCCCTCTGGTGATAGAGTAAAATAATCAATGGAGAGTAGCCGACTTTAGAGGTACAACAGCATGCCCCTCTGATGATAGAGTGAAATACTCAATGGAGAGTAGCCGACTGTAAAGGTACAAGCGACATGCCCCTCTGAATTAGTATCAAGTATTGAAATAATTTCAAGTGTTAGAGTAGATAGATCACTTAGCTCCCTTCCATGGAAGACTTAGCTCCCTTCCATGGAAAATTGGTGACTCTACTTTCTTCGAATGGGAACAGTTGTTTTAATGTGGTTTGCGACCTTGCTGTTCGGCCCACACATTGTCCGCCGGTCTTTAGCCCCTTAGTGAAATTAATGAGGGTCGACTGCTTTCATAGCTTCGAGACTTCGTCGTATAGGGGGCCGACTACTATTCATGTCGCCTCTCTTGCTTGATAGATTGTCACACAAATAAGTGGAGGACGGTCTTCAGTAAGGTGCCGCCTAAACAGAAGGGAGACGGTCTTCAATAGGGTGCCGCCTAAGCAGCCGGTTTTACTAACCTTAGGCAATTTTTTATTTTTATTTTTTTTATTTTTTTATTTTTTTTTTACTTGCAATCATAA
Organism: Chenopodium quinoa; assembly: GCF_001683475.1. Taxonomy (NCBI): domain Eukaryota; kingdom Viridiplantae; phylum Streptophyta; class Magnoliopsida; order Caryophyllales; family Amaranthaceae; genus Chenopodium; species Chenopodium quinoa. The sequence goes on along the minus strand of NW_018744813.1, from coordinate 1,801,868 downwards.
TAATGATAATGTGCTTATGGTGACAACTCACACATAAGATGAGACTTCCTGAACAATCATGCGGCAGGTTTTATACGATATGCAAGGCGTCAAGCCCCACACATGCTTGCAATGAACAAGCAATCGACTACTCTTTGGGTTTTGAGGCCGGCTGCTTGAGCTACGACGCTTTACATGCCGCCTGCTCAAGCTTCACATCCGGCCAAGCATGGTGCCGGTCTCCTTTGGTGGTTGATCAAAGAGAGCTGGCTCTCTCATAGCACCAAGATACGAGGGGGTGTTTTCAATAATCATTTGGCATGCCGCCTGTTGTATGATGTCGATTGCCGAGCCACTTGTATATAGCTTGCATATTCACAGGTGGCTTATTATGCCGCTTGTGTTTCTAATTCATCTTCATTTTTCCACTCAGCAAGGAGTCTATCAAACATACGGCTTTCGCCCCTTGCTTGTGCTACTGCCGGATGCTTTAATCATAGGTGCCCATGCTCCACCTTGTAATTTCTTAATGATTTCAAAGGCCGGCTGGTTCTGCCGTGATGTGCCGGCTGTTTTTAATTGCCGTATAGCCTGACTTGTGATGGTAGCGAGAGCCGCCTGTTATGAAAATTTACAAACTCTCAAGATTAGACGTCCACTCCCGTCTTGTGTATTATGATTAAATTTTATTTTTGCCATGCATAACGAACACACTCTTGTCTTGCTGTGCCTTTGCTTGCTAGCTTGTGGCACAAATTTATGCAATTTCAATGGTTCATTGGTTTAGTTTTATGAGCGTAGGACCCACACTGCTTGGGAGCTTTGATATATCAGGCGTCTAGGAGAGACAATTACATCAAATAGCCCTTGTTTATATGAGCGAAGCCATTCAGCTGCTTATTAGAGACGCTTGTCCTTGAAGTGCCGTATCACAACCTGTGCGACCACTCTTAAACTCCCAGGTGTAGGGAAGTATGCTACGCATTCCATAGTCCCGCATTCGTTTACTGAGTTAGCTGTGAATGTCGCCTGCTTATATGAACTAGACGACTCTTGTAAACCATAGTCGACTGTTTTTGCGATGGCCATTGAGATGTGAGATGCTCGGCCCTCCAGACTTGCCTAGTTTTCTTAATGCAAGCTAGGTAGAATTTGCAAGTAACACAACTATGATGAAGGCCAGCTGGTTTTGTTATGAGGTGACGGTTGTTCCGTATCGTTCCTGCCCATTAGATATTTGTAGCTGTCCATAAAAGAGTGCCGGCTGTTTCGAGCCATTCGAGTCTTGATTTAACGTTTGTATGTGTTTGAGATGAGAGCCATCAAGCTCTCGCTTACAAGTTTCAATAGCGGAGAGCCGAATGTTTAGGGTAAAATATGGCTGAACGATGTTTTGGCTGGGATGAGGGCTGGTGCCGCCTACTCAAGCCCCTGCTCAGTCCAAGCACAAAACTCGTAGTCTGAACTTACATAGCCTGAATTTACTCGACCATGACCCTTCGAAATTCAAGAATCACATAGCCTGAACTTACATGAGGAGCAGGCCGGCTGCTTCCATGGTTATAAGAACTTGAGCTTAGCTATGCTTTTAATAATCAATGGTTGCGAATGCCGCTTCGTTCTTTGCGAATGGTTTTAATGGCCGGTATCCTTCTTGTAGGCTAGCTGATAGTATGAGATAAGCACTTTATTTTAAAATAATTCTCTCGGCTGTCGTTGAATGATTATAGAGCCGATTGTATTAAACCAACCGCGCGTTGATTTTGGTTGCTATGTAGTTGCGGTTGTTTTTGCTGGGTAGGTGCCGCCTGTTTCTCCTTGAAACAGGGCCTCGTACAGTCGACTCATATGGTGCTTTGCTCTTAAAGGGCCAAATGCTTGGAGTGCCGCACTATTATTCTCAATTCTCAAGTGTGGCTCGGTTTCTCGCCTCAAACTCGGCATTTGGCCGCCTATTTTTGAAATGTTTGGGCCGGCTGTATCAAAGAGGAGCATTAGCGTCTCGGTTATTTTGAGGCCGCCTGCTCTGAAATCATTCGGACTTATGCCGGTTGTTTATCCCAACACAACCAAGTTCAATGCACGTTTGCTAGTGGCAAATACATGCTATGTATTTAATATACCATCTGGTCAACCACATGTGCTGCTCCTATTAGCGCAGCTGGTCAACCACTCAAGCAGTACTACCGGGTTTCCTTGATATACGGTTGCCTATTATGCTTGTCCATTCGTTGCCGAGAGCTCTATTAGTGGCTTGCTAGACACATTACACTGGTTGAACACTCATGGAGGGCCGACTCCCTGAATACTCCCAAGAATCACTTAGCTTGAGCTTTACATGTGGAGCATGCCGGCGATTTTCCATTTGTGAAGTTGCCCGCTGTTTGTTATAATCATGAGGGGCTAGGCTAAATGCCGCCTCATAAATAAAAAATTAACTTGATTGTGGCCTTGATAAGCTAATGCAAACAGGCGTCAAATCCCAAGGGCTCCACTTCTTTGACACCTCTCTTTAATGTAGAAAATGAGAGGCTTTTAATTGTGTAGTGGATTGCCACCTAAGGCTTTAAGTGGAGTTTTTCCATAGAATTAGTAAGTTAGGCGACTCCCTCTTTTTTATTTTTTTTTTCTTTTTTTTTTACAATCATAACAATGATTAATAAAAATGAGTAATAATGACTTGATAACAATAGCTTACAAACCTATCCATACGACTCTTGGCATTCGGCCGTATGACGCTTGTAGTACTCGGCTGCCGGGCCGAATGCTTAGAGGCTGCTATCTTGCCGGCTGTACTCATTGAGTGATGCTAGGCGCATCTAACTTCAATTGGGGGTGGTTACACCTGGCCGGATGAACAAGACAGATGGGTTTCCTCTTCCCTGGAGAAGGAAAGCAGTACTTTGTTAGGTCGATCACTGGTGAGTGCCTTGCCCTTGATTTTGGGTAAGGGGTCGCCTCACGATCCTTTACACGTTTCGTCCTCCCAGGTTGGGAGGACCTTCTGGCCGACTGTTCTTTTGGGGAAACAGGCGCCCTTTTATTTATCAAGTCTTGGATCTCCCCCTTGAAACTACTCATAAGGGTCATGAGTTCGTTCCTAGTAATAGGGGCAGATCCCTCGGTCGCTTGCTGATGACCAGACAGCAGGCCTGCTGGTTGACTTGGTCCAGCCTGGTCCTCCCGTTCCCTCCTTTCGGTGGGACGGGTGCGTCGAGCTCTTAAGGTCCCGTTAGAGGCCGTGTGAGTCTCGACTTCGATTTCATTATCAGTATCCTGGTCCGTCCGAACAAGGGGATCGTCCATGGGACGCTTTACTTAGAATCGGTACAGACTGTGATTCCATCCCGAAAGTACTCTCCCCACAGACGGCGCCAAAATGTTTCGGGGTTTTCTGATGTCCTGCGGGAGAGTTACAATTCCGAGACTGGAACCGGACGCCTGTACCTGCAAAACAAATGGAGACTTCTTGTGGTAGGAGCTCCGCCTCCGACGATCAAGTTAGTACTTGTTTGAGGAGTGATAAATGCGGAAAGTAAAGGTAGGAGATCTGGTTCCTCTAGGGGAGGAGTGATAAATGTGTTTTGGTTTTCTCTAGGTGAGAGTCATTAATTGCTGAATCCCCTTTAATGAGGATTAATTAAGTATTTATAGTCTTGAGAAGCGTGCCAATTTTAGGTTTAGGTTAACCAGGGCAAATTGGGCTTCTCTCGGACTTTGGGCCTTGGTGGCCATTTTGCCTATTTGGCATATGGGAGGCCACGTGGCGTGGCCTGATTAGTCCATGTTGGACCTCTTAGGGTGACAAATGGCGGACGCTGATTGGCCCACGTGGTGGACACGTGGCAGGTCCGGATTGGTCCATTTGTCATGGGTAATTTTTACCCTAAACACCACCGGTTTGAACCGGTGCCTTTGAACCGGATCCATAAAAAAAAACGAACACTCTTTAAATCCCCTAACCCTAATACTTCTCTCCTCTCATCAGATCAGTACCCTTCTCTCTCCTCTCATCCTCTTTCTCTCTCCTCTCCTCTCCTCCTCTTTCTCCCTTAGATCTCGATCTCCTTCTCCTCCTCTTTCAATTTATCTTTCTCGATCTCCTTCTTCTCCTTCTAAAGCTATCTAGGTTTATGAAGACAACATGCAAGACCGATGACTTTGCGAATTTATGGGATTTATTTTTTTTAAAATTGTAATCTGTTTAAATTCTTTTTTTTTTCAGGGCTATTGTTTTGATCGATTTCAAACGAATTTCTGGGTTATTGTTTTGATTTTCAATCGAATTTTTGGGTTTTTTTTTTAAATTTTAATCGATTTTAATTAGAATCGAATTTTTAATCTATTTTTATTTTATTTTAATCAATTTCGATTTTGATTTTTTTTTTTCAGATTTTAATCGAATTTTTTTTCGATTTAATTTTTTTTTTGTTTTCTGGGTTTTTCGATTTTAATTTAATTTTTTTCTGGGTTTTTTCGATTTAAATTTTTTTTCAATTTTTGGGTTTATTCGAGTACTGGATTTAAATGGATTTCAAATATTTTTTCGTTTTCTGGGTTTAATTTTTTTTCCTGGGTTTTTTTTCGAGTTCAATTTTTTTTTTCTGGGTTTTTTTTTCGAGTTCAAGTTTTTTTTGGGCTTTTTTTTTCGATCTCAATTTTTTTTTCGTTTTCTGGGTTTAATTTTTTTTTCTGGGTTTTTTTTTTTCGATTTGAAGTTTTTTTTCGAGTTCAAGTATTTTTTTTTCTGGGTTTTTTTTTCGATTTCAAATTTTTTTTCTTTTTCTCGGTTTATTTATTTTTCTGGTTTTTTTTTATTTAAAGTTTTTTTTGCCTAGTTTTTTTTTCGAGTTCAAGTTTTTTTTCTGGGTTTTTTTTCGATTTCAAGTTTTTTTTTTCTGGGTTATTGTTTTGATCGATTTCGAAGTTTAATTATATTAATAGATTTTTTTTTTGTTTTAATTGGTGCAGGTATGAATTCTAGATCTGACATCGAAGAATCAAGATACAAGAATGAATGGGGTTTTTTTTATTTATATTGTAATTTGGAATGTTAATTTATATTGTAATTTTTTTTATTTATATTCTGTAGTCGAAGTTTTTATATGTTGTAATATTTTTTTGATCATATATTGCAAATTTTGATGATGATTGATATTGGTTTTATGTTTTGCTGTTGTTATTTAGTTTAGGCTATTTAATTTTTAGATGGAAAAAACAAAAAAAATAAAATTATATATTAACATTGGCAATTTTGGCACCGTTAACCGGTGCCAAAAACAACAAAAAAATTTTTGTTCACCATTTTTGGCACCGGTTAACCGCTGCCATTGCCGAGTTTTGGCACCGGTTTAAACCGGTGCCTTTTAAACCACTCTTGGCACCCCCACATAGGCACCGGTTCAAACCGGTTCCTTAGACCGGGTTTGAACCGGTGCCAATTACATTTTTTCACGTAGTGTACATTTATTAAATTTAATTTAATTTTCATTTGATTTATATTTTTTTATTGAAGTTACTAACGGTTTATTCATGATGTAGCAATTCAAGGAAACGCGAAAAGTGAGTAATTATTCACTTAATTACTCTTATTTTTGTTCTTGTTGCTAGTATCATGATTAAGTTTATTTATATTTGATTTGACTAACGTTATCATTGTTAAATTGCTTCCAATATTAATGTTTACTTTATTATATTATTTATTGATCACAACATTGCATGTTAAAGGGAATATATAACTGAAAATCACGCCTAATAAGATAATTTGGACAACCGGTTTAACTCCCTTTTTAATCTATTTATTTAATTAAGTGATCACGATATTTTAGAATTATGTGGTGCATTAAAATTCAATCAGTTTAGCATAATAATAGTTTGGAGCAAATTAAATATTTTGTTTGCATGCCTTTGAGATCGTAGGAATCACTTTTCACTATAAGAATCGAGTAGAAGCCAATACGGGCGAATGTGACTCCATGACTCACTTCGTACCATCATCCCCGATCCTCCTTTCATAGTTCCGAACCATATGGAGTTAGTAATCTCATGGATTATGAATGGGGTGTAACCTGCACGGGTCAATCGTTGTTGCCTATCGTTGTCCCTTTATCATGGTTGCCTTTTATGATCCGTGAACGGTTTACAAGTTCCTTAAAAACTTGTTGGCGACTCCCTACTTTCCTTGTCCCTAATCGTATTATGTCAATTCCCACTTCCTATGAGTGCCAAGCATATTCACCACATGCTTAATGTAGGCCGCACTTTGAGTGACGCCTACAATTTGGCGACTCCATTGGGGAGGATTCTTGGTTAATTATTGATTTGAGTTATTGGTATTTAATTGAGATGATTGGATGAGACTTGAAAGATTCTTGACTTGTATTCCTGCGATTTAATTGGCATTGTCACATATGCATATGCATTTTAGGACTCCTATTTTGCCATAATAGTACGTGTTCTACGTATGTGGCTAGCCCGGGGGATTTAAGCTCTATCAACCCGAAAACGTTCATGACAATAAGGGTTCATCCGAGTTTTTAAATCCACCAAACAATGGAGTTGAGTTCGATTTCATCACGAACTCGCGGAGCCGCCCGTTGGCATACACCCTCAAGGGAGGCTGCCTTGCTAATGCGTCCAAACTCTTAACCATGGTACCCTTTGACACCCAAAAGCTTGACCATAGTGGAAACATAGATCTTGACTCTAGGTTGCGAACTTCATTGCATCATTCGTGACGATGTGCTTATATGTGCATTTTTTTTATTGATTTTTTTTAATATTTTTTTTATTAAACCCTTTTTATTTTTTTTATATTTTTTAGAGTCGAGTCATAGATTTTTTTTTTAATTTTTAAGTCACCCGGATTTTTTTTCCTGTATACTGCACAAGAGTCAACTTGTTTTGGTCATATCCGGAGTTCTATAAAGATTTACGTTCCGTAAAAAATATGGATCTGTAGCCCCGAGTTTTATCTTTCATTTGGAGCTGGTTTCGTTTTAATCAGAGTCACAGATCAAAAGTTATAACCGATATACTACAACATGTCCAGTTTAGGTGTCTTTTTAACGTTACCTTTTTTATTTTATTTTAAAAAAAAAAATCGTGTCAAGCTAGTCTTAGCCAAGTCCTTTAATCCGTGTCAACTCGTATAACATAGGATTATAGATTTTATTTTTATTTTTATTTTTATTTTTATCTCCATGAGTCATAACTCTTCTAGAATTCTAGTCCTCTTCCTAGTTTCTTGTGATCGATTTTTGTGTTAACCTTAACATGTGTTCTTTGTCTTTGATTGTGGTTGATCTTATTTATGACTAACGATTTCCAATGGACCATTTTCACCTAGTAAATAGCATAAACATTAAAATTGGACAAAATTAATCAAGTTAGTTTGTCTTTTAGTCTTCCGTGCTATTTGGTCATTGGGTCCTTTGTTTTACACAACGTCCTCATGTCTAGCCATGCGATCATACCAAAGTCTTAATAAACTCACCTAATCACACATGTTGAGTCTTGCACACACTTTGTCTTCGAGTAATGCACTATATTGTTTATGATCGTATACTAGGACCACGCATGCATCGCTTTCCGTCGTAATAGGAATGACTCTTCCATTCCAATTCGAGTATTGAGTGAATGCATTAAGTGAGTTCATCCTTACACAGTACTTGAGTCTAAAATCACTAGGCAATAGTTGGAAGAATAAGGGGAACATCACTCCTTCCTTCTTTACTTCTAATCAAAACATCAACAACAAGAAACTTTTTTCCTCACCAGGCGGCAAGAAGTTACTCATAAACAGCCATGAAGATAAAGCACAATGCAAGCTTCTCACCAAGATTTCATGTTTTCTTCTTCTTTTGTTTCAAACCCTTCCCCCTAAAAGTCTAGCATAGGTTCTCCTTATCCATGTGTCTATGTGTCACATTTCTTACCTTCTTCATAAATGAGCATCTCTTTCTTACATTCGATCCCGTATTTATCAAAAAAAAAATTGCCAAACTAAACCCAAGGTACACCAATGACTTGAGGCACCTTTGGAACCCTGTCATTCCCTATTAACCATTTAATCACATATCCATTTCTTCGTCAACCACTTTGAGCCTCGTCTAACGATATTCAACCCACATTCACTTAACCCTGGGATGGGAAGGTGTGAAATTTGTGTAACAATCAGAAAGCAAGTTCAATTAAAAAAAAAGGGGAAAAGAATAAGTAAATAAAAAAAACAATATCTAAAGGCAAGTGTTCCAATGTCTCCGATATGAACATGTCTCAAATTGCGTCTCTCATCGAGTGCTTGGTACTGTGCCTGAGAAACATGAATGCTAAGTGAGTGATGGACCGCATGATCTGAGATTGCCTACATTGATTCACAAGAATGGAAAAAAGAAAAAAAAAAAGTAATGCAAAACAAAAAAAAAAATATATGAAAAATAAAACTTGCAAAGTCTAATACATAATTGCATATCTTGGGGGCTTCTCTCGGGTCTTGAGCCTTTTACCCCTTTCTTCCTTAAACCTTCAGCTTAACCACATTACAACCCTTGAAAGACCTCTTTAAGGTGTACACACACTTGTGCAAAGTTCGGTTAAAGCTACGTTCGGCCTTATTCCTAACGGATACATAGGCAACCTCACATCGAGGTGCGACCACATTCATATTCATATCCATGCATGATCGAGTCAAAGAATATCCAATGCTTACCCCTACCCATTTAGAGCTAGACTTGGGGGCTTGAATCCACATCATTTAGCCTACCCAGCCTAAAGAGTCATCATCTTTGACTCTTCTCACATATATTTCCATCACCATAACCCTTGCATCCAGCCTTAGTATCACATTCACACACTTCACTCACACATCCATATCATCTTTCCCTTAGGAACCCTTTTTCATGAAATAATTAATCTTGTTTCAACACTGTGCATGTTTCATCATCTTTCAAGACAACATTCATTAGAAGAAACATTGTATACTTGCTTAGCTTCCTGAACTGAGCAATGTACATTGTTTCACGCATCGCATAATGTGCTGAGCAACATTTATATATATTTTTTTAATACAACGGATATTATGCTTAGCTCCTTGACCTAAGAAACATTCATTATGCAATACTCATCAATCATTTCATCTATATACGTGCTTAGCTTCCAGACCTAAGTGACATTCAAGATCGCTTCTTTACACCATATATGATGCTTAGCTCCATGACCTAAGTTCATTCATCTATCGTGTCGCATGGTGTAATTGTCCTTAGCCTTCTGGTCTAAGAACATTCATCATGCATACATTATTTTCAAGACAAGCAATTCAATCCATACGATTCATTTCGTCTTGCTTAAGGAGGAAGTTCAAAACTTCTTCCCTTTTTCATTATTTTCATTTTGGGAAGTAAAAAACTTTTTCAAAATTTTTATCGAGGGAAGTTCGAAAACAAAACTTCATTTTTCACGTCTTTCTTTTTTGATAGAAAGTCGGTACCCTCCACTCATGACAAAAATTGACGGAAAATTTTTGCTTTTGCATCTTCGTTTGCTTGTGTCTGCACACACACATATACACACACACACACTCACAAGTCATACATATGTAATGTCACATCAAGTCAAACTTGGTCAAGTCAGTGGTCAAGTCAATCACAATATATACGAGTCCATTGGCAAATTTATTTTTGCAGGTCTCAGCTACAGCCCACGTTTGGGGACAAGCGAACAAACAACAACCCACGTCCGGGGACAAGAGGACCATCTACAGCCCACGTCCGGGGACAAGCGGACCATCTACAGCCCACGTCCGGGGACAAGCGGACCATCTACAGCCACCGTTTGGGGACAAGCGAACCATTTACAGCCCACGTTCGGGGACAAGCGAACCAACTACACCCCACGTCCGGGACAAGCGGACCATCTACAACCCACAATCGGGGATAATCGAACCACCATCATGTCATGACGCAAGGTTCTCGATACACATAGACGTGCAATCTCATCATCAGACAAGTCTTTCCTCAAGCATGGAAAGCATTATCGGTGGATTTTTCAAGCATAGAAAAACGCCAAAATCATATGTCGACTTTCCTCAAGCATGGAAAGTGTCATCCGGTAGGTTTCTTCAAGCTTAGAAAGCTACCAAACTCATCTGTTGGCTTTCCTCAAGCATGGAAAGCATTTCAACAAACGTCATCCTGTGGATTCCTTCAAGCATAGGAGAATACTAAACTCATTTGTCACCAATACACTGGTGTCAGATAAGCGTTCTATCCTTTTACTCTTTCATCTGTGGAATTAACATTTTTTGCAGGTATCGGCGTATACAGAGAGATTTTGGATCGCAGAACATATTAAATTATTCTCTGTCCCTATCAACTACTTTTAATATCGTTGTCAAAACTGACGTTTTTACAAACTCAGTCAAAGTGGGGGCTTCTGTAGACACCTAAAATTGTCTCCCCAAATCCAAACCGATGATGAACAACCTTTCACCGCCATTATTGGTCGGGTTAAGTACTTAATCTGAGTGCTTAAATCCATATTTCCATTTCATAAACCAACCCAACTTCTAGCCCATTTCCCCAAACCATAACTTATTTTCCTCTTTTCATGCCTTTAAACCCAAAATAATTCATTTCGTGTCCTTTAAAATCATTCATTTCGTGTCCTTTTTATAAAAACGTTAATTTCAGTTTATTTTGGTCCATAATCTGGGTTCAATGATTAAATAATTGGATGGGGCTTTAAAATATCTTTCCAACGATATATTATAAGCCCAAATCCGAGTTATAACGAATAAGTTATTACCAAAATATTAAACTGAACCCAAACCGAACCTAAGCCCACCTTACCTACGACCCAATGATCATGTGGAGGGTCCAAATGATTTATTCCAATTCCTAAACCAATTAGGATTAATTGGAAGCTTCTATAAGTTTCTAAAAGATCCAAATTATCCGTTTTGAAAAGATAAGATTAAAGAGTTTGAAATTGAATAAAACTCCTTTTTTTTAAAGTCCTAATTTTATCCGAATTGAAAGACATTCAAAGACTGAGAGATATTATTTTCGTGCCTCATAGTTTTTATCCAAATTTTATATGTTTGTATAGACCTTGAAATTATCTTTCCAATGACATATTATAATACCAATTTCGAGCATTAACGGAAAAGATATGAATAAAATGTCAAACTCTATCCAAAATTGACACCATCTCATTATTTCGGACATATATTTTATTATACAAATAATATTTTAATCTGATTCTAATTTATTTAGAAAATAGACTTCAAGATCTTTCCAATGATATCTTATTCACCTTATTCCAATTTCTGGATCAAAAGATATGATAAAAACAATAATCACAAAAGCTGCTGTCTATCGCAAGAGTTTTATCCGATTCGAATTCTTATCTTTTTCTTGATTCTTCGGCCTTCTTTTTTCTCTATAAATAGAGGTCATATCACCCCTTTTTCAATGATCAAAAATCTTGAACACAAAATAATTCTCTTCTCCCTCTTTAGCCTAAATACTAGCCACCCTATTCTCTCATAATACTTCCCCTAAGCGCTCCAAGGAGTCCATACAATACCCGAAGTACTATACTTAAACCAAGGCGTAAAAGTTATAATTAACTGAGGGTTTGGACCAAATCAACTCTGCATTTATTTAATTTAATTTAATTTTCATTTGATTTATATTTTTTTTATTGAAGTTACTAACGATTTATTCATGATGTAGCAATTCTAGGAAACGTGGAAAGTGAGTAATTATTCACTTAATTACTCTTATTTTTGTTCTTATTGCTAGTATCATGATCTAGTTTATTTATATTTGATTTCACTAACGTTATCATTCTTAAATTGCTTCAAATATTAATGTTTATTTTATTATATTAATTATTAATCACAACATTGCATGTTAAAGGGAATATGTAATTGAAAATCACGACTAATAAGATAATTTGGACAACCGGTTTAAGTTCCTTTTTAATCTTTTTATATAATCAAGTGATCACGATATTTTAGAATTATGTAGTGCATTAATATTCAACCAATTTAGCATAATAATAGTTTGGAGCAAATTGAATATTTTGTTTGCATGCTTTTGAGATCGCAGGAATCAGTTTTCACTATAAGAATCGAGAAGAGGCCAATACGGGCGAATGTGACTCCATGACTCACTTCGTACCATCATCCCCGATCCTCCTTTTGTGGTTCCGAACCATATGGAGTTAGTAATCTCATGGTTTATGAATCGGGTGTAACCTTCACGGATCAATCGTTGTTGCCTATCGTTGTCCCTTTATCATGGTTGCCTTTTATGATCCGTGAACGGTTTACAAGTTCCTTAAAAACTTGTTGGCGGCTCCCTACTTTCCTTGTCCCTAATCGTATTATGTCAATTCCCACATCCTATGAGTGCCAAGCATATTCAACACATGCTTAATGTAGGCGCACTTCCTATGAGTGCCAAGCATATGCACGCGAACTCCTATCAAGACAAAGAGTAATGGAAATGAGAATCAAAATGAAGATCTGCACTCGCTGCTCAGGTGATGTCTCCACCATGTCAGAACCACGGGCTAGAATCGAAGCAAGCTCTAATTGCCCGCTCCTAGGACCACCTCGAGACACTGGCTGGGTCCTGATATGCTGAACGATCGGACCTAACAAATTGGCTGCCTCAGCCGCTCCCCAAGAAAGATCATACATTTGTGCTACGGCCGGTCAGTGAAGCGTAGATCGCTAATCATGCTAAAGTCCAGAGGGGTCACTGTCATCTCCCCCAAGAAAAGTGAAAGGTGTTGGTAGTATCCCAAAAATACACCAACAACGCGTGAACGACTGTTGCACCACGACCCCGGGGGCTGTGAAACCCTACGATCGCCGAATAAAAGTCCACTAAACCAGCTGATTCCCATAAGGCGTTCGTAGCAGGATCCCTCGTGATAATCCGATGAAGTCGAGGAATCAAATCTTTGGCTCCAGAACCATGATGACGAAGCGTGCCGTTAACTATGCCGACAAGTGGGCGATGAGAAACGTGGTTCTCACGACAGAAAACCAACTGGTCTGAGGTCCACGGGGGTGGAACCCACCTACATCTACTCGTAGAGGCCCGAGGCTAAGACTCTAAGACGTCGTCATCCATACCCTCGGGAATTGTTGGAGTGTCCTCACGAAAAGCCTGACGCCGGCTATGAGTGAAAAGATTGCGATCCCTTCGTCTAGGCATGCTATTATAAAAATAAAAATCTAAATGCTTTGCATCATTTCCTAAGACATTTAGTTATTTATATCAAGATGCATTTAATAAAAAATCTAAATGCTTAGCATCACTTCCTAATTTATTTAGTTATTTATTGCATTATACGCTAAATTTTTACCTCAAGGCTAAAAATTGGAAAAATAATGGAATTATTTATAGTACTTAGTTTCTCCATGACGAACTAATACTATGTTCTCCTAATTGCATGATAATATGTTCTCCATGACAATGTAGTACATACACAACACAAAACATGTCTCAAAATTGCACAAAAACAATAGATCAACGCATCATGGCATATTTTACAAAGATCTACAACCAATATGTCATCATTTCAAGTGCAAAAGAACAACATGAACAACAAGGAACACCATTTACCACAAGTAGTACCAAAAATGGTGATTTGCTCAATTCTTCACCAAATCATGCAATTTTTGTCTAAAATCGCTCACAAACACACATACACACATATGCAAATAAATTCATGGCAATAATTTCAACATAAAGCTTAAAATAAAAAAAAAATCCCCAAATTGCTTTTTTAAGGGTTTTTACATGAAATTATTCCTTTGAAGCAAATTCGAGACAAAAATCAAAGGAAACTTACATGGATCCTTGTGGAGAATCAAAAATGAGGAAAGTAGCAAAAAATTAGAGCAGAATTGATGAAGATTTGAGCTCTAAAAGCTCGAAAAACCGTGAAGACCGCAGCACAGCCGCCGTGACACGATCAGCAGCAGCCGTGACACGGTAACAGCAACCCGTGTCACGGTGAGCCTAGGACGTGACGGAGCTCTGGAAACCTCAGGTGATGGCGAACGCAGCGCAGCAACGAGAAGCAGCGAGATTTCGGTGAAAGAAAAAAAAAACTCGCAGAACCACCGTGACACAGGACGGAGATCCGTATGACGGGAAACAAACCGTGCGCCGGTGAGTCATCGCCGTGGCACGGGAATCTGAACAAATTAAGGTAATGAATAGAGATGAGAAGTAAGAGCAGGAGAAGAAAGAAAAATGGTGAGTGAACAAAAATGGGAGCAATGTCTGATATTTAAAGCCAAAAAATGACTGTTACACGACCCCGTTTCCGTTCCACTTTTCCCGTTACTGAGTAACGGATTTCAGGCGCGTGGTACGCGGCGCGTGGAATTTTTATGCCAAAAGGAATCCCGCGACACGGGAATTCCTCCCGTCTGGCGACCACCGTGTCGCGGGATTGGTCCACGTGGCATGAAGTTCCGGCTTCTATCTTGCACACTTTTCGAAGCTGGCAGCGAATATTCCTGGAATTTTGACCAAAGTTACATGGTTTTCCGCGCAAATTGGACAGTTAATTTTTCAGTAAAATTACACGGAAAATTCTAACTGACAGTTGGAGGGTACCAAAATTACTATTTTGCCCCTAGGAAGCATCAAATTCAATTTTGTCGATATTTTAAACACCTAATATGGTTGAATAATTGACTTGAAGGTGTGAATCATCTCCGGCCCATGTTCGATGATAATCGAATTATCATACACCTGCAAATTTCAGCGATTACGGTAGTTGTCGGCTTTCCTCAAGCATGGAAATCGTTATCAATGGATTTTTCTTCAAGTATAGAAAACCGCCAAGTCGGCTTTCCTCAAGCATGGAAAGCGTTATCGGTGGATTTTTCTTCAAGTATAGAAAACCGCCAAGTCGGCTTTCCTCAAGCATGGAAAGCGTTATCGGTGGATTTTTCTTCAAGTATAGAAAACCGCCAAGTCGGCTTTCCTCAAGCATGGAAAGTGTTATCGGTGGATTTTTCTTCAAGTATAGAAACCCGCCAAGTCGACTTTCCTCAAGCATGGAAAGTATTATCGGTGGATTTTTTCAAGCACAGAAAACCGCCAAATTCCTTTGTCGGCGGCTTTCCTCAAGCATGGAAAGCATTATCGGTGGATTTCTTCAAGCATAGAAAAACGCAAAAATCATATGTCGACTTTCCTCAAGCATTGAAAGTGTCATCTGGTAGGTTTCTTCAGGCTTAGAAAGCTACCAAATTTCTTCAGTCGACTTTCCTCAGGCATGGAAAGTATTTCAACAGAACGTCATTCGGTGGATTCCTTCAAGCATAGGAAGCTACCAAGCTCATTTGCCACCAATAAACTGGTGTTAGATAAGGATTTTATCCCTTTACTCTTTTATCCGTGAAATTAACATTTTTCTGCAAGTATCGGCGTATATAGAGTGATTTAGGATCGCAAAACGTCTTAAATCATTCTCCGTCCCTATCGACTACTTTGACTATAGTTTTCGAAACTGGCGTTTCTACAAATTCAGTCAAAGTGGGGGCTTTTGTTGACACCTAAAAATGTCTCCCCAAAACCAAATCTGATGATGAACAACCTTTCACTGCCACTATTGGTCGGGTTCAATATTTAACCCCGAGAGAGCTTAAAAAATCGTTTTTAATTAAATTCGTATTTTTGAGTAGTCCATGGATTAGTCTTGATGTTTGGTCAAAGCATAATTTTAATTTCAGCCTAAACTTATTATTTAATTTTAGCCCAAACCTTTTTTTATTTTATTGTTAAATTATTTATTTTGGCCCAAATTTATTTATTTATTTTATTTATTTTAGCCCAAATAATAATAATATCATAAAATGGCCCGAAATTATCGATCGACACTTAAAATGCAGAACAGAATTAGGGTTAAAAATGAATTTAGACGAAAAAGCGGCTGAAAATTCCCGCGTCACGGCAACAGTCCACCGTGTCACGGGAAACTTTCCCGTCTGACGGTGGGATTTCCCGTGACACGAGAAACCTGCTATGACACAGGAATTTTCGTGTCCTTTCCGCGTTTTCTCCCCCGTTTACTAAATATTTCCCGCGTCACACAAAATATGGCAAAGTGTACCGTGACACAGGATACTTTTTTAGGGTTTTTATCATTTTAGGGTTCCGTGTGTTCCCTCAGCACATTTTTTCTATAAATACCCCCTCATTTCTGATGTACGGGGCATCAATTAATTCTCTAGTTTTTCTCTCTTCTATGTTCTAGCTTAAACACTAGCCATCCTCATTTTTTCACTATTCCTTCCTTTAAGCACTCCAAGGAGTTCATACAATACCCAAAGTTCTATACTTAAACCAAGGCGTGAAAAGGTAAAATTAACTAAGGGTTTGGACCAAATCAAATCTAATATTTATTTAATTTAATTTTCATTTGATTTATATTTTTATTGAAGTTACTAACAATTTATTCATGATGTAACAATTTAAAGGAACACGCGGAATGTGTGTAATTAGTTAATTTAATTACTCTTATTTTTATTCTTATTGCTAGTATCATGATTAGGGTTGTTATTATTATTTGATTTGACTAATGATATTATTGTTGAATTGCTTCCAATATTAATGTTTATTCTTTTATTATATTTATTGATCACCATATTGAATGTTTAAAGAGAATATGTAATTGAAAATCACGCCTAATAAGATAATTTGGACGACCGGTTTAGGTTCCTTTTTAATCTTGTTGTTTAATCAAGTAATCACAAATATTTTAGAATTATGTGTTCCATTATATTAACCCAATTTATTTTAATAATAGTTTGGAGCACATTGAATATTTTGTTTGTATGTCTTTGAGATAGCAGGAATCACTTTTCACTATAAGAATCGAGTAGAGGCCAATACGGGCGAATGTGACTCATGACTCACTACGTACCATCATCCCCAATCGTCCTTTCGTGGTTCTAAACCATATGGAGTTAGTAATCTCATGGATTATGAATGGGGTGTAACCTTCACAGGTCAATCGTTGTTGCCTATCGTTGTCCCTTATTCGTGGTTGCCTTTTATGATCCGTGAACGGTTTACAAGTTCCTTAAAAACTTGTTGGCGGCTCCATACTTTATTTTTCCCTAATCTTATTATGTCAATTCCCACTTCATATGAGTGCCAAGCATATTCACAACATGCTTTAACGTAGGCGCATTTCGAACGACCACCTACAATGGTCGAATCTATTTCGAGGAAAACTGACTGCTAAAGGTGTTGCCCTAAACTTTGTGGCTCCTGTCATGTAGAGTGGAAAACATGTTGCTCAAATTCAAGAAGTAAAGATTGAAGCAGGTAATTCTAAATGGTACAATGCGATTATCTTTTATGTTGCTTGATTTTATCCCACAATTGTTGTTGTTCATAGGTTTATTGCTCAGAATTGGAGCAATTTTTCTAAACCTGAGATTTTCTGGCACGATGATGGTTAATTATAATCAATTTGTGTTCAAGTGAGGATAAGGAAGCTATTCTAAGTTCAGGTCCTCATATGTTTAATAATAAGCCTGCTATAATTAGACCATGGAGTGATAAATTAAATTTTCAAGCTGAGATACTTAGAACAGTCCCATTATGGGTTAGATTGCCGAACCTACCTCTGAACTGATGGGGTTCAGCTACTTTGAGTAGAATTTGCAGCATAATTAGGGTACCTTTGTATGCTGAAAAGTGTACAACTAGACCACATAGGGTTCTTTTTGCCATAATGCTTATAGAAGTTGATATTACTAAGCCCCTCCCTAGCATTGTGACTATTGAAAGCCCTATGGGGGAAATCTTGGAGTTAAAAGTGCAGTTTGAATGGTCTCCTCCTTTTTGCAAAAAATGTGAAAAAGTTGGGCATGATTGTAAAGCTCCCAAGCTAAAGGTTGCTCCTAAACCTCAGGAAAAGCAAGATGAGAAAGCTCAACTAAAACAGAAGAAAGTATGGGTTCAAAAGCAGTCTGTCCATGCTGCAGCTGTTAGCTCTTCTGTCCTAGCTCCTGCAACTATTCATGTCCAGGAAAATGCTAAGCAGCAGGATCCTGTCTCTCAGCCACTTATTACCCCTGCTCATACATCTTTTCCTGCCAATTCTGATGCTGATTGGAAAGTGGTGAGTAAAAGATCTAGACCCCATTTAGCTGATAGACAGTTAAATATTCCTAGTAGTTCTAACACTTATTCTGTTCTTTTGGAACATGAAATTGCGGAAACAATTCCTAGTGAGGGTGATTGTAATCCCTCTCCAGGGGAATGATTATCCTTTCATGGAACATTAGGGGTCTTAATGACCCTAATAAGGTAACTTCTATTAAGAAGTTTCTTTTTGAACAATATGTAGATGTGATTGGTATTCTTGAAACTAAAGTGAAAGTGAGAAATAGTGTTAAGTTACAGAAGAAGTTTGGTCCTTCTTGGTCCTGGTATTGCAATTACTCTAGTTCTCACAAGGGTAGAATTTGGATTGGTTAGTTGCAAGATAAAGTTACTTTGAGTATTCTTTCTTCTCATAAGCAATTTGTCCATGTTGATATCTGTTCTAAGGATTTGCAACATCATATTTTGTGTTCCTTTCTGTATGGTTTACACTCTATTCATGATAGAGTTTCTCTTTGGAATGATATTGGTAACCTTACTGTTGGTCCTGCTCCTTGGCTTCTCATTGGTGATTTCAATTCTGTTCTTAATGATGGTGATAGGATTAATGGTAACCCCATAAATAACTATGAGGTTAGGCATTTCAAGGAGTTTGTTGTGTCTCTTAATCTTTGTGAAATTAAGAGTAAGGGTTGCTTCTTTTCTTGGTCTAATAAAAGTCACTGTGAAAACAGAACTGCTACTAGAATTGATATGGGCTTGGTGAATCAAGCTTGGATTTCTGCTAATGGCTCTGTTCAAGCTATTTATCTGCCTCCTCTTTTATCTGATCATAGTCCTATTTTGGTTGAAGTCTGTAAGTATGCTCCTGGGAGAGGTAGGCCTTTTAGATTTCTCAATTTCTTAGCTGATCACAAAGAGTTTTGCTCTACATATGAATCTAATTGGAAGCAGGTCACTACTTCTTCTGCTATGACTGATGTGTGGCATAATCTTAAGACTATCAAGCAGTGTCTTAAGAACCTTAATACCAGGAATTTTTCCAATATTGCTGAGAAGGTGGATAATGCTAACACTGCTCTTGTTCAAATTCAATAGAAATTTACTCTGGATATCTCTAATCCTTCTTTATAGCTTCAGGAATCTGATGCTATTGATCAGGTTAGATATTGGATGCATATTCAGTAGAGCATTTATAAACAGAAACCAAGGGTTAGCTGGATTAAACTGGGTGATTCTAACTCCCAATATTTCTTTGCTAGTATGAAACAAAGGCAAAGTAGAAATAGGATTGATTCTATTTTTACAGATTCAGATGTTTTTCTGAAAGATCTTGCTTTGATTGAGAGTGAAATTGTGGGGTTTTAAAAAGTTGTTTTAGGTACTAGAGTTACTTTTCTCCTTGCTGTTGATATTCATACTATGAGAGCTGGGAAACAATAGGATAGGAATGCTATTGATATTCTTATGGCTTACTCATGCTGAGATTGATTCTACATTGGCTAGTATTGGTAATGACAAGGCCCGTGACATTGATGGTTTCAATGTTGTCTTCTTTAAAAAAGCTTGGCACCTCATTAAGCATGAGATTTATGTTGTTATCACTTAGTTTTTCAGTTCTGGTGTTATTGCTGAGAAGTGGAGCTGCACTACTGTCACATTGGTTCCTAAAGTTTAGCACCTTCTTATGTCAAGGATTTTAGACTAATAGCATGTTGTACAATGGTTTATAAACTTATTTTTAAGGTTCTCACTAACAGAATTGCTCAGGTTGTTGGTTCTATTGTTAGTGAGGCTCAAGCTGGCTTTATTACTGGGAAACATATTGGGGACAACATCTTTCTTGCTACTGAGCTCATTAAAGGGTATTCTCATAAGTTTATCACTCCTAGATGCATGCTTAAAATTGATTTGAGGAAAGCCTATGATTTAGTAAAATGGAGCTTTTTGAAGACTGTCTTGGAAGAAACTGGTTTTCCTAACAAGGTGGTTGATTGGATTATGGCTTGTGTCTCCTCTGTCTCTTATTCTATTATGGTGAATGGTTTTCCTTGTATACCTTTCCCTACCCAAAAAGGTTTGAGGCAAGGTGATCCTATATCTCCTTTTCTCTTTGCTTTGTGCATGGAATACCTCTCTATGTGTTTGGTTGAAATGACTCAGGATCCTAATTTCAACTTTCATCCTAGATGTGAAAAATTAGGAATCACTCATATGATTTTTGCAGATAATCTGTTACTTTTTGCTAGAGCTGATCCTATATCCGTCCAGCTTCTCTTGGATGCTTTTTAGAAATTTTCCAGCGCTTTTGGTCTTTCTACCAACCTCAATAAAAGTGAGGTTTATTTTTATGGAGTTACTGAGATTGAGCAGGATTATCTGCAGACTATTTTAGGCATGAGAAAGGTAATCTTCCTTTTAGGTATCTTGGTGTTCCTTTATCTTCTACGAAACTGACAATTGCTCAGTGTAGGCCCTTAATTGAGAGGGTTACTGCTAGAATTGATAGCTGGACTGCTAGATAATTGTCCTATGCTGGCAGGCTTCAACTTGTTAAAAGTGTCCTCTTTGGTATCCAGGCTTATTAGGCTCAGATATTTATTTTACCAAAGAAGATCCTAAGAGAAGTTAAATCCAGGTTTAGGGTGTTTCTTTGGACTGGTAAAAGTGCCTTTTCTAAGAAGGATCCTGTCTCTTGGGCTCAAATGGCTCTTCCTAAAGTATGTGGTGGCCGGAATATCATTCTTCTTAGTAACTGGAATAAGGCTACTATCTGCAAGATCCTTTGGGATTTAGCTCATAAATCAGATAGTTTATGGATTAAATGGGTGCATACTTACTATTTCCATGACAAAGATTTGTGGTCTTCTCCTATTCCTAGCAAATGCACTTGGGTTTTGAAGAAAATATTAGGTTGCAGGGATATCATTGATAGAATTGGTGGTTGGTCTTCTGTTATGCATGCTGGTTAAAGTGTGCATTACTAAAATATATGCTCAAATCAGACCTCATGCTGCTAAGGTTAGCTGGAAAAGAATCATCTGTAATAATTTTTCTTTTCCTAAGAGCATTTTTATTACTTGGCTAGCTTTGATGAACAGGTTGGTCACTAAAGATAGATTGCTGCAATGGAACATCAACTGTGACCCTACCTGTTTCTTTTGTCAATCCAATAATGAGTGTGTGTCTCATTTGTTCTTTCGTTGTCCTTACTCCAAATATATTTGGGAACAAATTCTTGCTTTACTTAAGTTTCAAAGACCAGCTCAAGATCTTCACGCTGAACAACAATGGCTTCTCAGAAACTCTAGGAGATCTAGCAGTAAAGGTAAAGTTTACATGATGTGTTTTTCTAAAGCTATCCATAGTATTTGGATTCAAAGGAACAGTTTAATGTTCACAGGTACCTGTATGCCCACAGAGTTGGTGTTTAGGGATATAGTGTACAAAGTAGCTATTAGATACAATGATGTTGATAGGAAACTACTTTTATTGTGATGTCTTGGTTTAGTCTGGTTTGTTGTTCTGGTATGTAAATTGTTCTGCTGTTCTGCCTCTTTTGTCTAGTCCAATTGTTTTCTGCAGCTGAGTCTAGGGGAGGTTGTGTTTTTCTGTATTTTGCAGGTTGTTTGCTCTTTGTATGCTGGTTAGAGGTTTTGTCCTGTTTCTCTGCTTTGTTGATGTTTGTCTTGTCTTGGCTTCTAGAACCCTTCCTAGAAGGTGGCTGGAAGCTTGAGTCCAAGCTGTTCCTATTTCTTTCTCTAGAAGAACCCTTCCTATAAGGTGGCTAGAGAAGTTACTGGAACTAGTTTTTAGGTGGGTGTTTGGCCTTTTTTCAGGTCTTGTGGTGTTGGGTGCTAGTTATAACTTAGCTTTTGCAAGTTGTAACTCTTCTCTTTTGGTAACAAAATTTTCTATATACCAAAAAAAAAAACAAAAAAAAAATACTCTAACA
Organism: Chenopodium quinoa; assembly: GCF_001683475.1. Classification (NCBI taxonomy): domain Eukaryota; kingdom Viridiplantae; phylum Streptophyta; class Magnoliopsida; order Caryophyllales; family Amaranthaceae; genus Chenopodium; species Chenopodium quinoa. Next base: position 1,779,776 of record NW_018744813.1, on the reverse strand, counting down.
TTATCATCTATCAACAATCAACTAAAGGAATCAAGAATCAACATTTATGAAGAACAACTACACTAATCAAGCATCAAACATCAAAATCAATCCAAACAAACCAGAGTATTAAACAAAGAAATAAATGAGATAGATTTTAGAAAAGCTCGTAGATAAATATCTCAACACAATTGTCATCATTGAATCTTCAATCTCTAAATCACTATTGAAATTCCTCAGTTTCTCTCTGTGAAATCTACTTTTAACCTAACTCTAAAACTAGAGAGTGAAGCTCTCAACAAAGCTTATATTATGATCTAAAAATTGTGAATTCAGTTCTTCCAAAATCGGGTTACAAAGAGGTATAAATAGGAGGCGCGAAACAAAATCCCCAGAGGAGCGCTCCCTCGCTGGCTGGTGGCGCGCCCGCACTCGTGCCTTGCGCGTCCGTGCTTCTCTAGGTTTCTTCAGCTCTTCTCGCGGTTTTGTGCATTCGCTAAGGTCTTCAAATGAACACTCAATATGATTATGATGAATACTAAGAGTGGCTGTCCCAAAAAGCACTTGACAGTGGGTTCAACACCCCATCTTCATGAGAGCACGACTTGAGAGCGCAAGAGCTAGAACTTGGAGAATCCACTTCCTTGCATCTTGAGCTTTCCAATTGCCATGATCTTGCTCTAAAGGCATCTTACACCTTAGTAAATCACCAATATCATGACCGGACCTCGTACAAAACGTACAACTACGAAAATAGAGCAAATAAAGGAGAAAAGAGTAGGAAAAACCAACAAAATGCACAAAAGCTACAAAATAAGAGAGGAAAGGTAAAACCAAGACCAAATGAAAAAAAACTAGGCATTTATTGAGCATGAAATCTATGAAAAGAGAAAGAAAAAAACCTAAATACTCATCTAATGAGTGTCATTTATGTTTTGCTGAGATACCCATCTTGCGGTAACTTGATCCTCATCTTCTAGAGCCTTGAGGAGTACATCCGGAAGGTAGTTGGAGAATTTCTTCTTGCAATGTTCCGGAATGGAGTTTTCCATATGTCGCAAGACTCTCTTGCAATCATAAATCCACTCCTCATGAGCTTCATCGCTCTTAACCCCTTTTGAGTAGAAACTCGGGATGGGAGTATCCAAGATATGCTCTAGGTAGCAATTGCGGAGTGTCGTACGAAGTTCTTCCTCCCATTCTTTGAATTTCACCAAATTTAAGCTAAATGGTAACTTCTCGGGAAGATCTTGGAATATTAGATTGTTGTCGATAGTTAAATTCATGATTCTACAATAGAAAGAATTTTAATGAAAAACCAATCATGATACTTAAATAAGATTGAATTTTAATTCATTCTTATTTCAAACTTATTTAACGTCTTATTTACACAAAAACTTGTCCCTATTTTATGAAAATAAGCCGATTCAAAGATCTAAAGAAACAAAGAGTGGTTAAGCATGCTTTGGCTTTTCTTAACACTCAATCTCCAAAGGTAAGCAACGCTTTGCTAATGGCTTCAAGCCACTCTTGGTTGAACAAATTGTCACATCTAATGCTCTCTCAACAATTTATTCACTTTGCCACGACATGTTGGACTCCATCACTCATATCGTTGACTACAAACAAAACAACCTTGCATACCCGGTATGCCTTATGAGTCTAGGGAGTAATAGTGATGCCTCGCTTTGGCGTAGCCCATCACTACTCTAAATAGGTCAATAAGTGTTGTTTTGGAATGGCAATTTCGCTCAATATTTTAGGGACCTAGGGTTTCTATGTTGGTTGATTTAAGTGAACTTAATTAATCATCACAACATTCGAAATCCTAAACTTGCATCTAACATATAATTCATATAGAAATGATCATAAATATGTAAAGCATAAGCATTTTGATGCATATTGGCACCTAGCATGACCCCTTGAATTCTTAAAGTCTTCAAAAGGTCTTCTTTTGCAACTTCATGGCTTCGTCTTCTAAGAAACCTCTATCTTCAAGACTTGACAAAAATTATGCAACTACAAGTATCTACGATTAAGACTAATCTAAATATTAAGGTAAAAAAATACTCAACGGTAGGCAGACCGTATTTAGATTTACAAAAATACATCATGGATTGCAGTCCGTATTTTCTATCCTAATCGGGCCCCACTAGTTTCCATTTTATAAAACCTGTGAGAGAATATACATTCCATTTATCCATTCACTATTTGTGAATAGCCAATACATTTTACAATGATAAAATATGTAACAATGCATAACACGTGATAACTAGTAACTAATTTAGGTGGTTAATCTAATTAACACGCCTAATTAAAACTAGTCAAAGTTGTTTTAACCGTTTATGTAAATAAGCGCAATTAATATTTGAACCTCCAACTAAATTCCGCATCCATCTTAATAAATCCAATTAATTAAGCCGGTAAAATCCAATTATTTGCCAAAATAGAATTTTTGCAAATGCCCCTCATAAAACCGAGGCCTAGCCTCCAAAATTTTTATTAAATAAAACAAAATAATTAAAACGACAAATTAAGAAAAAATTACGCAGTCCAAAATATCCGAGTGCCTAGCACCAAGATTTGGAGTGCTCACAACTCGCACAACCGAATGATGTCCAAGGAACGTGGGAGGGGGTCATGATGTCGCTAGGCGTTCCATCGCCCACATCAGCGAACTTTCACACACCAAGTCGTGGCCCATTACGGCCATGTTGCACGAGCTCATTGTACCATATTGCTTCGCAAGAAATGTCTACAAATATTACCCTTAATTGTGTACCAAGCTACGCACACATACACGTTCAATGCAAGCACCACCACGGCTTACCCAGGGCCAGCCACAAGGCCGCACACATGTTGCGCGCACAGCAGCTCCCCCGCACACATGCACCACTTCGAGGCGCCCAACAGCCTCGACAGCCCCATGTGGACTACGTGAGCAGCCTGACTGGCCGAGAGCATGCTTGGGGCTCTTAGGCCTCGATTTGGTGCTCATGCCTCGGAAAAATTCCCGATTTTGTGTGACATTTTTAATCAATTCTAAATAAATTTTAGAATCAAATAATTTTTGAGGAAAAATGAAAATAACAAGTCCAACTTAAATAAATTCATCCAAATGCATAAAACCAAAAATTATTTCCAAGAACCATTCTTTAACATGGTGCAACTGAATTAAGAGGGCAATTATTAACTATTTAATTAATTGAAATTAATCTTGAGATTTTTGACAAAATACAAGGGAGTTAGAAAAATGAACAAAAATTCAATAAAAATCCCAACTTTAATACTTGTGAATTCTTGAAAAATTATATGTTCCAATATGAAGATAAAACAAATTCCTATCACAAGTTTCTAACTTTATGATTCAAATAAACTTAAAAACGATTAAATCAACAAAAATTCTTGGAATTTAGTAACTCAAAGTTTCAATCACTTAACATAATTAAAGATTGAATCTTTAGTACCTAGAAGCCTCAAAGTACAGATTTCACACTCAATGCAATTAGTTTGCAATCATGTGAAGAAATAAAACCAAACTTTCAAACACAAATTACTACCAAGTAATCATGCCTAAAAAGGTTTAAAATTGCTTGTAAAATAAAGATTGAACCAATTACATAACCACCATAAATATGCAATGAATTTTCCAGGTTAGAAAGACTTAAAATCTATCGTCAAAACGAAAAATCCCTCGAAAAGTGCATTTCTGGTCGTTTTTCGACTAAAAACACAGCTCTGAATAGAAAAAAACCATTTCCAGAACGCCTTTTCCACCCAAAATTCACTATTGTGGGCGAAAATCTGGGTTCGAGAGCTTAAGTCAGCACTAATACGAGATTAAAATTAATAAACCGAGCTACAAATCTAATTAGCAACTTAAAACCAGAAAAATTAAAGCCATAAAAACACCTTGAAAAAAAATATGATTTTAAAAATAAACGAGCGAGGCACCGATACCGTTGTTGGGGTTTAGTGAGTCTGACTCACCGCGGAAATAAAACCAAAACAAGACCACACTTGCAATAAATAAAACCATAAAGCATAATTAACTTAATGACAAGATTATGATAGTAATTATACCTTTGACGCGTGCTTCGCTCGAACTCAAGGGGCTCTTACTTCTAAAGCAAGTCTCAAAAGTACGACGACCTCCAACGGAAGTCCACCCACAACTTGACCACCGATAAGGGTCTAATGCCTTGGAGTTAGCAAGGCCCGACCTAAACCTATGTAATTAATGAGTTCAAAGGTTTTCACAATGGTGATGGATTTATCAACTCTTACTCAAGTGCTTTTCCCAATACCCTTAGTTGGGTATTTATAGGTAAATGCAAGATTGTGAAAAGCCCTCCCATCAATGTGGGAGAATTTGATTTTCCCATTTTATTTTAAAGCTACAATAAAATTAATAATAAAACTAGTAATAAATCAATAAATGGCAAGCTCATAAGAAGGAGAAGATGAGGACCACTTGGAGGAGGAGGGGACCAAACTTGCTCCCCACTCCCTCTCCTATAACCGCCCACCTCAATCCCCAAAGCCCCAATTATTTCGCACCATGTGGGAACTCACTTGTGCACTAAGGCACCCTTATGGGCTGCCACCGGTGCTGCTTGTGCCTCGTCCCAGTACGCCACGCACCAAATGGCGCGGGGCTGTTAGTTATCATCTGCTAGCATGCCACACACATTGGTGCGGGCTGCTAGCTGCGGTATGCTAGGCAAGCCCCACACTTGGTGCGGGCTGCCAGCATGGCCGCGCCACTAGCAATCGATATTCCAGTGCTAGGGGTATTTTGGTCATTGTTAATTTATTATTATTTTCACATCTCGGCTTTTTACTTTTGTTGACTCAACTTCCGACGCTTAGTTTCGAAGCTCCAAGCTCAAATTTTCGACGTCTAAATATTAATTACTCGGTCGATTCATTAATTAATCCCAAATTAATTCGTCGCTTCGGCTCGTTAGGTACTTGGGGGTGACCCGAAGGGTTTAGTCAAGATTAAGATGTAATATTAATATACCTTAATATTACTGATCGTAAGCGGCCTCCACCCAGGCATTCCAATCACCTGACCTCACTAAATAATTAGCTTTCTAATAATTTTGAACCCTCTATCGAAATAATACACTTGTTCGAAGGACACCATTCCTTTCAAAAGCTTGGGTTAATATTCTAGGGTACGTTGCCGCCTGCAAGATGCAAGGTCTGCACCGCCTTGTAGGCTTTTGCCCTCATGCATTATCTTAGCCGCAGCCCATGTGGCTGAAAGGTGTTGTACACTTTGACCACGTACCTAAGTATCAGATGACTTTGGCCAAGGTGTCCAAATATGATAATTTGAAACACCAGTTCTATCTGCTGACATAATAAGAAGCATGACCTTCTAGGTCAGAAGTGTACCCACCCCTAGATTTCGGAGGAGGACTATGAGAAAATAATAGAATCAAAGTTCTTTGAACTTGACACAGATATTCTCTCAACCAGGGACGTAATAAATTTTCAAAGAATTTGATACCCATAAGTGCATGGTTGAGAGACGAAGCGTTCTTGTCTGCCTTCGATTTTAGCACAATGTTTTCAAAGTGTAGGTTTTTTGCACATCCGGCTACTTGCCATATTTATTATTACAGTGTCCATATTGTTAATCTTTTTACTGATTGTTTCTTTGCTTTTTTTGCAAAAGACGCTTTGGCAATGTTCCCTGAAAACAAGACCCTCAGGCGGTCCTCCGCCCAAATCCGCATGGATCTTGCGGAGGATAGAGCAGCCCAATTAAAGGCCAAGGTAAGAACTCGTCTAACCCTTTGCTCCATTAGATTCACTGTAAAGATGATTTGTCGGTTGCATAATTTCTATGCAACTTCATTTGCAAGGCGGGGAGGTTCCTAGATCCTTCAACAAGCTCATTAGATAGGAACGAGAAAACGGTGCCTCCACCCCTGCTAAATCTCACAACACTTTATCCGCCTAGAAGGCTCTAGAAGCTTTGTCTAGGAAAGGCCACATGCGCATCAAGGGGAAGAGCATCACACTAGGAGGCTTCGGCCTTCGCGTGGACTTAGCCAAGGGCGCTCTGACTTTGGCCAGAATCAATGCGGCTGTAGGTGGTGCTATCCTACAGATTACTAATGGTATGGCTAATCCTTTTAAAACTCCACCTGAGCTTGGATGGCCTTTGCAAGTGAAATCACACTCTCAATAGACCTCTTCGTCGGACAACCATCAACAAGTTGGTGCCGTCTATATAGTTCACTCATCAACTATTACATTTGGTGCAGAACAATCCCTCAGATGGCCGGATTTGCAGGAGCATGCTAAGGATATGCTTGACGCTATCCCAAAAAGGGGGAAGAACGTCATTCCAGGCATGGAGACGTTCAATATAGAACGAATCTTGGTCCTCCTGTCTGAGGTATAATTTCTCTTTGCAAAATAGCATGTAAACTTTTGCCTATATTTTTCACACCGCTTGTGTTTATAGGCTATGCTGAGGGTTGATGGACTTAAGAGACCTTACACTCGGAAGAGAGATGAGGTAAAACGAGCAAATAAATCAGTTATGGATTCTCATGATGTTGCTTAATATCAATGTACAATAAATGAACTTGAATTCAAAGCCGTGCAACTTAAATAGGCAGAGAAAATCAAGAACTTGACGGCTGCTCTGGACACTACTAAGAAAAGGGCCAACGATACTGAAACCTCCTTAAAAAAAGGCTTAGGTGGACCTCAAGACCCTAAAGGGTGCAGTGTTGCCAAGGAAATTACTTATCGTAAGGCAAATGTTGAACGTTTGAAGAAATAGGCAGCCCAAGTCAAGGAGAACTTCAAGGCCATCTTGGAGGCGGAGAAAGATCGCCTTATTGTTTAAGAACTAGGCCGACTATGACACCCGGATGAAGATTGCATTGAATATGCTATATCTGGGAAGGAGTACGGTATTTTGATGAGTGCCATTTATGGCACTCATTTGATGAGTATTTAGGTTGTTTTTACCTTATATTCATAGCATTATTTCTTAATAAATTCTTAGTTTTATGCATTTTCTCTTTATTTCCCCTTTCTCTCTTGTTTTATGTTTTTAAGGTTTTTCTTGTGTTTTCTCCTTCATTTCTTCTCTTTTCTTGGTTATAAGTATTGAACAAGTTTCGGGACACGATATTGGTGGTTTTCTAATTTGGAAGATGCTTTTGGAGTAAGCTTTTAGCATTAGGAAAACTCAAGATGCAAGAAAGTGGATGAACCATGTTCTACATCTTGCGCTCTAAAGCACTGCTCTCATGAAAGGTGGTGTTGAACCCACCTTAGATTCCATTTGAATCTCCCATGCGAAGTTTTGATTATCATCATCATGCCTCGTGCACTCGAAGACCCAATTACGAATGCACGAAGCGGCGAGAAAGTCGGAAAGAAACCCAGAAGAGAGTGGGCGCGCAACCCTCTTGCGCGGGCGCGCTGCATTTCTAGGTGGACACGCGCCACTCCCCGGTCGGGCACTTTTCCCTGTTTTTCGGCTTCGACTTAGGTTTTTCTTCTCTTCTAAATACCCCTTTTCAGTCAATTTTTGAGAAGAAGTTTTAGACATAATTTTGATCATAATTTTAGCATAGTTGAGAGCTCCTCTCTCTAGATCAAGGGTTAGTTTTAGAAGTAGATTTAGAGAGAAAAAAGTGAGGAATTTCATTGTGGATTTGAGAGATTGAAGATTCAAGGTGACAATTGTATTAAATATCTTTATAATCAATCAATGAGGATTTCTAACTCTATCTCATTTTGTTGCTTTGTTTAATTTCACGTTTGTTTGGTTTGATTTTGATGTTTGATTCTTGATTAGTGTAATTGTTCTTGATATTTTGTTGATTCTAGATTTCTTTAGTTGTTTGTTGATAAATGATGATTCTTTAGTAGTTGTTTTTCTAGGGATTGGGTGAAACTTGTATGATTGATTGATTGTGATTAATTTGAGAATTGTGTCGATTGATGGTTAAGATTAAAGTGATTATGTAAGTTTACATGTGTGTAATTTAATTAGGCCTTGAGAATTATGCTATATTGCATTGTGATTGCTAATGACATGACCAATTGATTTAGGAATTTCAATTATCGATTATTTTGGATGTAAGTCTTTTAGTTTGTTATTGGTAGAGCATCTAGCTTAGCGATTAGGAGATAGCTCTTCGATCTAAATTCATAGCTCTTATCATCAGTCTTCACAACCATTGATTTGCATGCTTGTCCCAAGTTGTTGCAATTGTCATGATTACTTGTTGATCCTCATTTGTAAACGCCTAATTATATACCTCCTCGAAAATCAAACCCAATGATGAATACCTTTCGCGTCATTGATTATCGGAAAAAGTTAAAGTGTGAATTTTCTTGTGATGTGGTTGTTTTAATAAAAATATCTTTCCTTCTGTTTTAAAAAACACACTCTATTCATGAAAATATCAAGTCCAATTTAGTTTTGTCCATGATAAGGGTCCAATAATAGTGTAGTTGGATTGGGCTCGCAAATAGCTTTCTAATGATATATCATAAGCCCAATTCTAATAAATAATGAAGAATTTATGGCCAAAATATTAAATTGGGCCTGAAGTGGTTTTATATGGCCTAATGATCTAGTGGAGGGCCCATTAATTAGTATTCCTAAAGTAAATAGGATTGATTTTAATCTTCTATAATAACCTAGAAGGTTATTTTGAGATCTAATGGGATTAGGAATAATAATTAGGAAATTTTTTAAAAAAAGAAACATTTTAAAGGCACCATTTTGCGAAAAAAAAAACTTTTAAAAGTTTTATCGTAAAAAAAAAACCCAAAGTTAATTTTTGTTTTTTTTTTGTTCAAAGAAACCTAGTACTACTAATTCACTTGATTAACCTATAATCTCTTCTAATTACTCTCTAACTCTCACTTAACTAAAAAATAATTAATTAATTTATAAATTAAAAAAAAACCATCACCACCACTTAACCACCAGCTAGCCACCCTCCTCCCATGGCAGAAGCTCCCGTCACCGGCGACGCAACTCCAACGCAACCCTCCCTAAACCCCGAAACCTCACCTACGAACCTACCCACCACCTCCAAACGGTCTGAACCGTCGGCCGAACCCCCTCCAGCCTTAACCCTAATAGCCTACCTAGCCACCACCTTAGCGGAGAAAATAACCCCGGCCACACCCACTCGATCGGAATTCCCGAAATTCCACCCATAGACATCCACCTCGACCTCGACCTCGACAGGGAGAGGGGATTTTTTTTCTTCCTCCCTCTTTTACTTCACTTTTTCCCCTTCTTCAACCACCATCAAAATTAAACCATTTACAATCAAAAGTTATTCAATTTATCAATTTTGACAAAGATAAATGAGTGAGAAGGTGGTTTGCAAAGATTAATAATGCTTTTAAAAGGTTATAAATGGCGAGAGTTGCAGGTGGTTTGAGGGTCTCTCTTAAAGGCCGCCATTAATGGAGGAGGAAGGAGAAAATGGACGTTTTGAGAAGGGGGTGGTAGTGGGAATCGGATTCGAAGGGAGTGATTTGATTGTGTGGTGGGAGAGAGTTGTTGTCAGGGGAGGGGAAAAGGAGAAGGGTGGCTGGGCTAGTAGTTAAAGTGATGGTGGTGTTTATTTTATTTTATTTTATAAATTAATTTAATTATTTAATAGTTAAGTGAAAGTTAGAGGGTAATTAGAAGAGATTAGAGGTTAATCAAGTGAATTAGTGGTACTAGGTTTCTTTAAACAAAAATTTTTTAACTTCGGGTTTTTTTACGATAAAGCTTATAAAAGGTTTTTTTTCGCAAAATGGCACATTTAAAAGGTTTTTTTTTTTGACAAATTTGCCTAATAATTATATCATTTATGAAAATAAAGAATTCTATTTGGATTAAAACAAGTGTTTCAAAAAGATTAAATCTGATTTTCAACGATAAGTACGGACTTTAATTAATAGAATTTAATGAGATTAAGGATTCCGTACAGATTAAAGAAAACACGTTCTCCATCGCTAAACGACAGGACCCTGACGCGCGGCAACGGAGCTTTTGCACGGCGACGAACCCTATCGCGCGGCAACGGAGCTTTCGCACGCAACAGCCCCTGTCGTGTGGCGACGTAGTTGTTGCACAACGACGACCCTTATCACGCTGCGATAAAAGCAGTTTTACTCTAAATCGAATTCGATCTTTTTCTAATCATTTCGGGACTATTTTTCTTATAAATAGGGTCATATTTCCCCTTTCATTGACACACAATTCAAATCATTAACAATCTTCTATTATTCTCTCTGTTAAGCTAATAGCCTTTTCTTTCTTCCTCTTTCCAAGCCTTCTCTTTTCAAATAAAAATACTGCATTCACAAGTTCTAGACACACCTATCCAAGTTCGAAGTTGCCTTTTTCCTAGACGTGAAAGGTTGATAATTTCTGAGGGTTTTGTCCCAAATCCCTATTTCAATTATTTAAATTAATTGTTTGATTTAATATTTTTCTTATAGTTACTAAAGTGTGTGTTTTGTTATTATAAAGAGATACGAGACAACAAAGTAAGTTGTTTTATTGCTTTATATCTATAGGTGACAAGGGGTAAAACTAGGTCGTCATCTAATTCTCCCTTGGTCAAACTAAATTTATAAACACTTAACAAACCTTATACAAGTATGCAGTAAGTCAAGGGTCGAACCCAAAGAAATTAATAGGAACTATGCTATAGTCTAATGTCAAGCTAAATCGAAGATTATCAATGGTTGAGGTGGGTAACTAGGATATCAAGAATCAAGACAAATTAAAGAATTCAATCAATATGCCAAACACTAGGGATATAGGTTCTACATGCAAGATTTATGATTATGCTAATTGATAGATCACTCAATTGATTCAAACATTGCAAGGGACAAACAATAGTTGCAATCAAAGGAATTCAAAGGTTATCTCCTATAAACCAAACTAGGGTTCACTATGAATGGGTAACAAGGAGAATCACAATAAAATTCAATCAATTAAAGCAATTCTCAAATCAAGGGTTCATGTCATTGAAATTTTCAATGCAATCTAGATTAATCTTATAGGTTGATTACTTCTAGTCTAATTAATCACATGCACAACTATGTCAACCAATTTAATTGCAACAATTAAACCAATCAATGATCATCAACTAACAAAAATCATCAATCAAGCATGCTTCCCCTTCTCCCTAGCAACTAATCTACTCACTAATAATGGTAAAATTGAAAGATAAAACAAATTCAATCACAAATATATTCATATCAAGCTAAATTAAAAGGAAAATCAATCAATAAATAAATTCTCAAAACTAAATCAAAATCCAAACCAAACATTCAAGCATTAATGAAAATTGCAATTGAAGTAAATTAAAAGGAAAGAAATCTCATAAACTTTCATTGATATGAAGAAGAAATCCAAACTTGATTGAAGAAGCAATGTTGAAATACAAATCAAATCCAAGAATTAAAATCTCTACTTTCTCTCTAGTTTCTCTCATTATAAACTAAGCAAATGAAATATTATCTAAAAGTTATCCTTCAAAAGGATTTAATTACAAGAGTATTTATAGCCAAAAAAGAAAAACTGATCGACCGCGCCCTCTCTAAGAACATCCTGCGGGCGCGGAGAAATGGGTACGGAACCCATAACTGACTCCGTGGGAAATCAGGGCAAGACCCGCGCCCGCGAGTACTGTAGCTCGCGCCCACGGAGAAGAAACCCGCGCCCGCGGGAAGGGCGCGATAGAATGCCCTGTTAGAAGTGAAGACAGGGGGCCGCGGTCTCTCCAAAGGGAGCGGCCTCTCCATATTCTCCGCGCCCGCGGCTAGACCGCGGCAAGGGCGCGGAGAGTTCCTGCCCAAAATTCATCAACTTGCGGCCCCAGGACCGCGCCCGCGGTAATGAGTAGATGCAGAGCGCCCTCTCCGAGACCTCTCCAAGAAGCTTGAATTTCCTTTGCTTAGCCCTTTTTGCTCTTCTTGATTCCTTTGCGAAGCTAATTCCTTAAGCACCTACAAAAGTAACCCAAGAGAGAAAATAGAAGAGAAAAAGAGCAATATAAAAGAGAAACACGAAGAAAACCACATAAAGGAAAGTAAAACACAAAGAAAGAAGAAATAAAGAAACTAAAGAATAAAAAACCAAAATCATAAAAGAAAACCATGAAAAATAGGGTGAAAACATCCTAAAACACTACCTTATGAATGCCATAAATGACATTCATCAAGTTCCCCAGGCTAGACTTTTTCTCGTCCCGAGCAAAACAGAAACTATAAAGGAATAGGGAGGTTTATTTAGAAAAGATAAAGATAGAAGAAGAATATACACTAAGACTCACTAACGTAGGAGTCACGGTTGTTTTTCCGCTCTGCTCTGCTCGGCTCTACTTAATTTTCAAATAATAATTAATAATAACAACAACATTAATTAATATTAAATAATAATAATTAATATTGTATTGATGATAATAATTTATTATTTTGAATAACTATAATAATTTAATAATTATTAATATTAAAAATAATTTTAAAAATTAATCATAATAATAATAATAATAATAATAATAATAATAATTTAATAATTAATTATAATTATTATTATTATTATTTTAATAATTAATAATAACAATAATAAATAATAATAATAATAATTATAATAACAATAATTAATAATAATAATAATAAATATAATAACAATAATAATTTTAATAATTAATAATAATAATAGTTAGTAATAATAACAATAATAATAATAATTAATAATAATAATAATAATAATAATAATAATATTTTAATAATTAATAATTAATAACAATAAAATTTTTTATAATTGGTAATTAATAATAATAATAATTAATAATAATAATAATTTTAATAATTAATAATAATATTATTAATAATAATTTTAATAATTAATAATTATATTAATAATAATTATTGTAATAATTCATAATAATAATAATTAATAATAATAATAATTATTATTATAATAACAATAATAATGTTAATAATTAATAATAATAATAATAATAATTAGTAATAATAACAATAATAATAATAATAATTTTAATAATAATTAATAATAATAATATTTTAATAATTAACAACAATAATAATAATAATTAATAATAATAATAATTTTAATAATTAATAATTAATTATAATAATAATAATTAATAATAATAATAATTTTAATAATTATTATTAATAATTAATATAATTTAATAATAATATTATTAATAATAGTATTAATAATAATGTTGAAATCTGCTGTGATCTACTCTACTATCATGAAATCTGCTCTTCCTAGAAGCTCAAAAGAACAGGGCCTTAATCTAGTAAGGTGAATAGAATCAGGCCATGAGTTATGTTCTTTTCACTTTATTTATTACTTATTTCAGAAAAAATAAATTCATATCAAATTTAAAAAGATAAACTTTTGACACACTTTATTGTTTAATGAGCGCGCGGTTAATTCACCTATGAGTTATGTTATTTTCATTTGTTTTATGAGCGCGCAGTTAATTCATTTATGAGTTATGAGTTATGTTCTTTTCATTTTTTTTATGAGCGCGCGGTTAATCTAGTAAGGTTAATAGAATTAGGCCTTGAGTTATGTTCTTTTCATTTGTTTTAAACCCCAAAGTCGCCTATGAGGACGAGTGAGGTCTCGTAAGGGTTTCCTAAGAGCTTAATTCACAACTCTTTGAAATAAAATGAGGCAAAATCATTTAAAAAGTAAAGAAGGTAAAACAAAAATTCAAACAAATAGCTCTTGATAAGGACATTCACAAATGGTCAAAGGCAAATGAATGAACAGTTTTCTATATGAAATGGGTATTCATGCTTCAAGATATTCACAGTTAATTGAAACATAAGGTATGCTAAGCGTAGAGAACTAATGAGGCGCAATTCACTTTCATCCCAACCAGTCTAGCCGCGTTCTCCCTATGGCTTCAAATCTTCTCTTAGTAAGTGTCACTTTGGTTCCTCGAAGGAACCGGAAAAAGAGTAAGATTTGAGAGTTTCTCGACATCTTGACCTTGCATCCTTTTTCCTAAGCCTTTAACTCATAATGCCCTCCCTCGGTATATGACTCAACCACTAGGTCGAAAGGACTTTTCCAAAGGTTGTAACGTAAGGGCAAAAGGTTAGGGGTAGGCTAAAATTTTAAAATTTGGTGGTATCCCTAAAAGTGATGCAAAGAACATGCTCTTTCTTAGAATCACAATCAAGTAGTCACCAAACAAAAACAAACAAATACCCTTAAGCTTATTCAAAGCTATATCTACAAGTATATGTACAAAAAAGCGTAAACGCTTCTCCCCCAAGCTAAAAGGAAGCATTATACTCAATGCTTGAAAAGGGAAAAGAAATTAAATCAAAATATTTTTGAAATTTTCACATTTTCACATCTTTTTCCCTTTTTTTTTTTTTTTTTTTTTATCTTTTTGTATGTTCAATTCTTTCAAAGAAATTGTCCATGCCTATTTATCGTAGGACGGCTTTCACAATTTTGCATTTGCTTTGTCCTTGCCTTATTTTTTTATTTTAGACGGCTTTATATTCACTTTCCATTATTCACACAAATATTACAACATAAACTTGCTTTCAAGAGAACCAAATATCCAACCTCCACCACAAACTCCAACAATAATGATCAATTGCTTCACAAAAATCAAGAATGGAAACGAAAATGAAACAAAAGGCTCAAGATCTAAAGATGTGATTTGAAAAGAAGGGAAAAGGCTCAAATGGTTAGCAAGAAGGAAAATGTAAACCCAATGAACTAAAATGAAAGAAAAATCCTAGAAAGTTGCCTTTGTCCTTCCTAGTTGGTTCGGTCTCGTGATTGAGAATTATGAGTCAAGATTCAAGATTAGGCATGCAAAGGTCAAGGATCCATGTCGCACAATCAAAACATGATGAAGGCTTGAAAAAGAAAAATCCTCACAGGGTTGTAGCAAAAACTTACTAAAGTTGTCAATTTTACCAAAGGAAGCAACTCCGTCTTACCACAACCAAAAGAATCCGGCTTCAAGGCCCCAAAAGGTCTAAACCGCTACCTTAGCATACCCTATCCTAGAGTCACCCGCAAATACTCTCAAAGCATGCACACCAATAAAACATAGGAAATCATACATTCAAAGGCAAAATTTCAAGTTGTAGAATGTCCAAAGAAAAAAGCTAAACAAGCAAAAAGAAAAAGAATAGCCTCAAAAATGTTTATTTTTATTTAAAAGAAAGTAAAGAACTAAAAATCAAAATAAAGAGAGAAAAGCACAAGAATGCAAGCAATCACAAGTAATACCCTATCGTCAAATAAGCAGTCATTCGGCAACAACGCCAATGACCCCAAACACACTAGGTGTTACAAAGAAAACATCCTAGAACCATTCAACTCATCCTAAAGCTAATCCTAATCTAAGCAACCAAGAAAAGAAAGAGAAGAGAAATAGAAAGATCTCACCGGGCGCCAAAGCTATGCTACATAATCAAGGTGAAAGAGCACCTTACGAATCGTTGAAATCCAAAGCATAAGCAATAGAGTAATGTGAGAAATAAAGAACTATATACAAAGAAAATTGTTTGTAACTTCCAAACAAAATAAAAGAAGAAAAGAAAGAAAATAGAATAATGGAAATAAAGGAAAAGCAAGTAGTAATAGCAACAGGAATAGTATCCAATGAGTCATCAGACCAAAACAGTAAAAGGAAACAAGATACCAGATAATCATCATCAGGAATCATCATAATAACAGAGATACAGAGAAACTCGTCAAATAGCGATCAGCGAATCAAACAACAAGGCCAATTGCCGGGCAGATTAGAGAAATCAACAGAAGCGCATCATCATCATCATAAAACCAAAGGACTCAAAGATCGATACTAGAAGCATATGAGACCAGGAATGACGAAGCACAACAACAAACGACATAGAACACCCCCAAGCTTACAATGGGCCACCCCACTAACTTTAAACCTAAATATGTATAGGCAATAGAAAAACATCATATAAAGCGCAAAAGAAGGGGGGTATCCATGGTAGTATCATTCCGCACTATGGTAAGGGGTAAAATGAGAACTCCCCTCACTGGTCTCCAACAAATGACTAGAGCTTGCCATCTCGCTCTCCTCCATAGGAGCCTTACCCCTTAATCGACTTTCCCTTCTAATTCTATCAAACTCAAAATAATGAAACCAATCATCTAAGACCGGCTCACCCAACTTACCCCACCTAAAAAAAGTCTCGGGATTCGGAAAAGGCGAAGGATTAGCCGGTTCATATGCATAATCACAACCACCGGGCCGCCTACATTCGTAAGTGCCCAGGGTAGTGCTTATGATAGAACTAGGGTGAACATGAGGGCCCTCCCAATAAGGGTAACAAGGTCTAGGACCCATAGTAGGATCAAAAGGCTCCCATTGAGGGACAAGTCCTTGTTGGACCTGGAGATACGGGTAATTCACATAAGGCTCGATCTCCCCCCTCCGAACATGCAAATCATACAATTGATACATGCGATAGTCGTAACAAAGATAAGGATGTTGCATAGATGGCATGGAGTACAAAACGTTAGAAATAGAATCAAGCTTGGCATGAATGGTTGACATATCAAAAGTAGAAGGAGTGGTAGAGGGGGAAAGAATAGGTGTACCTCCCGGTTCAACCAGGGGAAGAGAATGAGCATTCTGAGTAAGCAATTGTTGAGCGACCTCTCGTATAATTTGTCCTTCGTCGGATAGAAGGATTAATATCTTGCACCGGGGGCCTCAAAGACAAGGAATCTCTCTCCTCGGGTCGGGTAGTTGCCTCCTTGCATGGGATGAGGAACAGTTCCTTAAACCGAGAAACTTTCCAAATGAAAACATCATCCTTCCTAGTTCGATCGAGAAACTTTTGATTCACAAGGGCGGAGATGTTGAGGAAATGAGAAGGAGAATCTTCTTGAGGATCGATAATCGGGGGAAGCTCATCTAACAAAGTCTTGTAGTAATCATTAATGCAAAGAGCTAGGATAGAAATCATCCCTCCCAATTGAATGCACCCCGATAAGCAAACTCCATCATGTACATCCAAGAATCGAGTAATCAAATGATTTATGAAATCCACTAACTCAATCTCAAAGTCGTTTGGTCGGCTATCCACAACCAACAAAGCTCCTCATGGGAGATAGCTACCAAAGAGTCCTTTGAGCAAAGAGCGTACGTGAGGATTCGGTTGAAATACGGCATAGCCGGATGAATCATGGAAGCAGACTTGGAAGATTGAGGGTCATACTTTCCTTCCTCCGAGACACTCCTCCACCAACGTTGCTCATCATATCCATGATCACTTGCCATTCTATTATGTCCCGGATAGATATAAAGATCCGCATCCTCGGCCCAAGGAAACTTGAAATATGAACATAGTTGAGCATACATCAATGACTGATCATTTTTTAAGAGTTGGAAAGTCAAAATATTTGAGTAATTTACACCCGGTACTTGGACAACTTTAAGAGAAGAAAGGAATTTATAAATCACCCAAGCGTAAGTAAGGGCACTAAAATCCAAAAACTAAAAAATTTCAAGGCCATCCGCAAGTAGGCGAACATCCTCATCTATCCCTAGAAAATTGGTTGTTACTTGATCGTAGAATCTCGATGGTCTAAGCTTCCTCATGGATAGACGCTTGAAACAATCCCAATGTAATTCTTTTGAAAATTCAATGCCATAAGTTTCTTCAACCTTGAGTGGAGGTGGAACAACATGCATAGTGTAGACATCTACTTTTCACCTCTCGTCCAGACAGGTTGTGCAATGACGATAAATACCATCTTTGTGTTAGATTGATGTGGAGAATGCTTATGGATAACTGGTTAAGCCACAAAACAGAAAAAGTAGCCAAAACTAAATAAACAGAGCTAGAACAAGGTCGAATTAACTAAATTCGATCCATAATAGGCTTAAGCCTGTGCTTAAAACCTAATAATCACGAA
Organism: Chenopodium quinoa; assembly: GCF_001683475.1. Classification (NCBI taxonomy): domain Eukaryota; kingdom Viridiplantae; phylum Streptophyta; class Magnoliopsida; order Caryophyllales; family Amaranthaceae; genus Chenopodium; species Chenopodium quinoa. The sequence continues at coordinate 1,761,808 of NW_018744813.1, read as the reverse complement.
TTTAGGAGCGCCTAGCTATGTTAAATTTTAATGTTGCCGCCGGAAAAACCGCGCGCATCTCAATTAACCGCGCTGGGCAGGCGCGCGCAACTTATTCAGTTGCGCACAACACTCAGCACAATCTTAAGAGATGCGCTCGCGGAAGATTCAGAATTTTGTAAAAATATAAAATCGAATCTTACCAAAATGCCGCGCGCAAGAAAATCTGTTGCGCTGCCAATAGCAGCGCAACCAAATCACTTGCGCTAGGATGTCGCACGCAACTAATCTTGTTGCGCGCGACACCTGTTGCGGCAGAATTTTCAAAACCCTAAATTTACTCATTCCCTATATATAGAGGCTTAAACACACAGAAAATAACCTAAAAACTCTGGCAAAATATTTGTGAACTTATTCTACCTAAACCCTCTTGTCCTAAACACTCACCCCTTGATCTTTGGTTATTACGGTGGAGGTTCCCCAATAAGGTGTCCATAAATGTTCTAAATGGAGATCTAGCAAATAGAAGTCATAAATTCCCGAGCACTTAGATAAATCACATTAATTTTCTTGTTTAAAGGAACCTTAATTAATTAATTAATGTTGTTTGATCATCTTTAAAGGACTAATTAATTAATTTCATATAGTATCTTGCGTGAAATAAAGATTAGAATTGGATAATTAATTTTTGGTTGATCACTTAAGCCAAGGAGAATATTGTTTATTTTCTTGTTCTTTTCACGAATTTGTATTAAATAATGAATAACGGCGTTGCAATGTGATTCCTACGTGAATTAACATGCGTAAATAAAATCAACTAATTTAGTTCTAGGTATCGCGTTGCATATATTATTTGGTAATGAAATTGCAAAAAAGGAAGAGCTAGTAGAGGCCATACTAGGGCTAGAATAGCGTTTCCTCCCTAAAAGGAACGTTATTTTATTACCTTCGGTCCCAAACTCATTTCTGGTTTATGTAGACTAATTTTGGCATGGGTAAACTTACGATTCGTGCTAATTATTCCATGAACTCCTCATGGAAGAAAGGCATGAACGAGGTTTATGAGTTTTCCTAAATCGCATTGGCGACTCCTACTTGTTTCTTACAAAAAAGTGTGATGAGAGTATCAATTCTAATTCAAGGCCTCCCAAACAGTCAGGAATTCAAATCCAAATACACCCTAACAAGTGTAAAGTCCTAGGGTTTTAAGTGGCCATGGGCATCAAAGGAAGGACCCCCTACGATGGGATCACCCGGCATCCTTACAGTAGAGACTTCACCGGGGACTAAGAGGTTACATGATTTGTTCTTAGCTACGGTCCAAGGTTTCCAACACTAGGTTGCTTATGGGTTGTAACGAGAATTAACTTGGATAATATTTAGTTAGAGGAGTCGAACGCATAATATCTTCCTTTTGCGCAAAATTAAAAACCAAACAAGCAACATTGCATCATGCATAAGTATATCACACATTAACCATAAGGGATTGGCTCATTGCTTAGGGGTTGCCAACACTAGACTTCTATTCCAAAATCAATAACAATCATCCCACCCATATCACCAACAAAATGTTGGGAGGACGATGTCATGAGTCAACTTGTTGAGTGATTGATTTGTGCATCGTTTCTTAAGATATGGTACCTTTGGACAACCAAGCCTCTTTGACTTTAGAATGGAAATACGTGAATCTCGACTTATGATATGCTTTATGTGCTTATGTGACTATGTGCAACGTGTTAGGATAGTCTTCTTCTTTTTCTTTTTTTTCGGCCTAAGTTCCCAATTACGAAGTAGACTCTTCGTAATTTTGAGTCATATTCGAAGGGTAACATAAAACAAATAAAAAAAACGATGACAAAACAAAAAATTAAGCGCTCAAATTAAAAAAGAAAAATTTTACGAGAAGGTGGCGCGCGAAACTTAATAAGTTGCGCGTCCCCAACCAGCACAACAGATTTGGTTGCCCGCGATATCCGCGCACAACTCAATCTCTTACGCGCGCCTACTGTTACAAGTCGGTTTGATTTCTCAAAAAACAAGTCGACTCGTTCAAACAATACCTTTATCGGACAATCGTTTAAGGGTGATGTTATTCGTTCGAATATATTTTGTGTTATTTCTTTTTTTTTTCTTCTTTTAAACAAGCGTATCGATTCACTTATCCTCTTGTACTTCGTCGTTTCTCAAGCTTGGGAACGAAGACTCCCGAGCGCTCTTATTCTACGTTTATCACCAAGTAACCCACCTCTTTCAAACTACTTTCCCTCGACAACTAGTCCTAGCCCAACAACAATGTCAACCATCGAACAACTCCAATAAGAGATTGCTCGATTAAGAGAAGAAAAGGCTCAAGAGGTCGAGGAAAGAAGAATTAAGAAACTTGAAAAAGCCAAAAACAAAAATGCCGAGGCTCTAGCCTTGCAACAAATGATGGAACAATTATCCGTCAAAGAAAAATCGTTAAGGAAGCTTGTTCTTCGTTCTACCATGGGGAACAAGTACTTCGACGCAGAAAAGTTTTCTCCTCCCTCAGGACTTGCTTTGACAGAAAAATTCGTAGCTACAGACTTGCCAATATTTAAGGTGACCAATAATCCACAAAACCACTTAATGTGTTTTACTAGCACCATGGCATTAAAGGGAGTTGAGCCTAATCTCTATGCTTTGACTTTCCCTTTATCTTTAGACCCAATCGCAAGAGAATGTACTATGGGTTGGATCCAAAATTTAAAACAACATGGGAAGATGTAGTTTCGGCTTTCATTACCCAATATGAGAGTAACGTAGAGTTCAAATCGACTCTACGTGAACTTGAAATTCTTAAGCAAGGCAACAATGAAGGTTTCCTTTCTTTCTATGGTAAATGGCGAGAAAAGGAGGCCCACCTTGCCCAAAGGCCACCTGAACTCGAGTTGGTACAAAAATTCATTGACAACTATCATGAAAAGTACAACAAACATCTACGTTACCTTGGTCTAGACACTTTCCAAAAGGTCTATTCTTTGGCTACTAGGATTGAAGATGATCTTGCAAAAGAAAAAGCAAAGAAACCCCATTATCATCATCATCCTAAGAATAACTACAAACAGGGGAATGTAATACATTATCCTCTATTGATGTATTTGCGACCACCACGCAATATAATAATACAAATCAATACAATAATAATGATCCTAGAAGGAGGTGGACAAAAGAAAGAAAATTTACACCATTTCCTATAAGCAATAAAGAGTTATTAGAAAAATTAAGTGAAAAAGGCTTACTTGCGCCAAAAGGGCCAACACCACCCACTCCACCAAAAAGAAGGTTTCCTCAATGGGATGGTAATGCTTATTGTGCTTATCATAGGGGCGTTGGTCACGATATTGAACGTTGCTACGTCTTAAAGCACAAAATACAAGATTTAGTAGACGATAGGAGAATTCCCATGCCTAAACCTAACAATAATGCATCCCCATTAGGGGTGTTTCATATTGATGAGGATTATATGGGAAGTGGTACGTTCAATCCTTTTGACTACATCACACCTATAGAAAAACCTCTAGCCACAATACTCATAGGGGCGACTAACGAAGTATGTGGATTATGGGGTGACGACTTTCAAGACTTATATGTCTCTAAGTATGCCGCCATTCCACCTCCATCTTGTTTACAAAATGAGACAAATGGAACGCTTGATTGGGATCATTTCTTAGGGAAGTCACAAGACCTATCAAATCTCTCCTTGGATGAACAATGGCATCAAGCACAACTCATGGAACATCTTGAAATGGAGGCACATCCAAAGCCTCTATAAGAAAGTTGGTTTGTCAGTCCTACGGCTAATCTAAATGAGGTACATCATCTAACTTGTTCTGGGCGAGTTTATCAAGCACCACGACAACCAAATGGTTCTTCGACCACACAAAATCAAACTCAAGGTCAAATGTAAAACACGATACCACCTCCAGTTGAGGTAGAAGATCCATTAGTTAAACAACTTCGCCATCCATGGCGAATGTTAGCATTTCGGAACTCTTAAGTACTTCTAAAGAACATAGGAATTCTCTTATGAATGCTCTAACGGCCTTGTTTGTAAGCACAAACACGACCCCTCAGGATTTCGTTAGCTTGCTTACTAGCGAAAAATCCGATAAATCAATCATTTTCACTAATGATGATTTGCCTTCAAAAGACACTACCCACAATAATGCATTATACTTAACTGCGGGGTGCAAGGGATACAACATCCCTCTTACTTTGGTTGATAATGGGTCAGTTGTAAACGTATACCAATTGCGAACTGCGAAATATTTAGGCCTTAATCCAGAAAAAGACTTTCAATCGACAACACAAAGTATTAGGGCCTATGACAACTCAAGAAGATCGGTGTGTGGAACTGTTAAGCTACCAATTACCACAGGCCCAATTCAAAAGATGGTTAAATTCCATGTTATGGACAGGAAACCTACATTAAACCTTCTACTTGGACGTCCTTGGATACATGAGCTTGGTGGAATACCATCCTGACTTCATCAAATGATTAGGTTGAACTATCAAGGGCTTCCTATGACTATACATGCTTCTCCACTCAAAATAGCCATAAATCACCAATCACTTTTGGAAAAAAACCATGATAATGATGAAGAGGACATGTGGGGATTTGCCGCAGATCCAATCTACACAATCGAAAGGAAGAAAGCCTTGAAGAATCATTCAAGCTTGATCCATATTCTACCAAGATAGTAAACAACATCTTATTCAAGAGTAGTTACTTTCCTGGGATGCCTTTGGGAATGGGAATGAAGAAATCCCTTTTACTTCCTATCCCAAAGAAAAGATTCTCCTTTGTATTGGGATATAAACCAACTAAATAAGAACTAGAGTCTCACGATGCAAAAAACAAAATATGTAGAGACACCAACAAGAAAGGGATAGTCACTTTACTCCCATCCTACCAACGAACCCTTAATGGACAATTCATTAGGGAGGAAGTAGATTACCCATGCTACGACTTTCCAGAACCATTAGTTCTAGAAGGAATCAAGAAGCCTGGATTAGAAATATTCCACGATTGCTACTTCTTGAATGAAGATCTTACAATCGTTGAATCAAAATGCCCAATTTCAGGGTGCTATGATGGGCAGGCATTTAACTTGTTATTTGGAATAGAGAAAAATCATGTTACTACAATGACCAATCAGAATGCCATTCAAGATGAAGCTTTTGACCCAACCTCGTTGATTACCCCTTCTAATGAAACCTTTGAGCATGAATGGAGGAAAGCTTTCAAATGGATCAATCACAAAGGCGATAAATTAGAGATCATCACAGGCAAAGGGAAGATGCTTGAAGAATCAGACGATGAATCTAACATAGACTCTAGCGAAGCTGAAAATTTAGGCCTTGTGGCCACTACTGAATCTTTATTTTCTAGTTATAAGGATAAGGATCCCAAAAAGGATTCTTCTCTTGATGTACACTCTTTTGAATTTAATAATATGAGCTCTATTTCCGAGTATATTCCTTCTCTTAAATCATTCAAATGCTATAACAATCAATCTAATAAAGATGATGACATAATAAATTGGTTGAACTAATGAATGAACAAGAACAAAAAGAACCCTATCATTGAAGAAATTGAAATAGTCACTATAGGAACCAATGAAAACAAAAGAGAAGTCAAAATTAGCTTAACTTTAAATCCGAAAGAGCGATCGACCCTCATATCGACGCTCAAAGAATTCGAAGACGTGTTCGCTTGGTCATACAAGGACATGCCTGGAATAGATAGGGAAATCGTGGAACATACCATTCCCTTGAACCCTGCCTCTAAACAAGTAAAACAAAAACTTCGACGAATGAAACCTGATGTTGCATTAAAAATAAAAGAAGAAGTACATAAACAATTGGACGCTGGTTTCATTCGCGTATGTATTTACCCAGAATGGGTGGTGAACATCATTCGAGTCCCCAAAAAGGATGGACGAGTTCGCATGTGTGTCGATTTTAGGGACCTTAATAAGGCTAGCCCTAAAGACGATTTTCCTCTCTACCACATGTTGATATATTGGTAGATAACACGGCTGAACATGCGATGTTATCCTTTATGGATGGATACGCAGGTTACAACAAAATTTTAGTGGCAAAAGAAGACGAAGAAAAGACATGATTTATTACCCCATGGGGTACATATTCTTACACAGTCATGCCATTTGGTTTAAAAAATGCAGGAGCTACGTACCAAAGAACGACTACAACTCTCTTGCACGATATGATGCATAAAGAAATAGAAGTGTATGTGGATGATACGATAGTAAAATCCAAAGATAAAATGGGACATGTAAAAGCCTTACACAAATTTTTCACTCGCATAAAAGAATACAAAATGCGATTGAATTAACAAAAATACGCCTTCGGAGTAACTTCTGGAAAGTTACTCGGATACGTGGTAAGCACACGTGGTATTGAGATCGATCCCTCTAAAATAAAGTCAATTGTTGACATGACTCCACCTCAAACATAAAAAGAAATTAGGGGGTTCCTTTGATAAAATCAAAGATTATCTCAAAATTACACCAATTTTAGCATCACCAGTACCCAAACTACCTCTTAGGCTATACATCACAGTTACAGACACAGCCACAGGCGCCATGTTAGCACAAGAGGTAGAAAAAGTTGAGCGTGAAATATATTACATAAGTAAAAAGTTCACTCAATATGAAATAAAATATAGCACCTTGGAAAAAACGAGTCTAGCATTAGTGTGGGCAACTAAAAAATTACGACATTATATGCTACCACACACCACTCATGTAATTTCTCAACAAAATCCGATAAAGTATTTGTTTAAACAACCACCTATACAAGGAAGGATATCCAAGTGGTTGGTGATGTTGGCCGAATTTGAGCTAAAATATATTCCTGAAAAGTCAATGAAAGGAAAAGTGATTTCCGACTTTCTAGCCCAACATCCAATTCAAACAAGTCATGCAGAAACTACTCATCTTCCAGATGAAGAGATTCTGACACAAGATGACAAATGGGTGATGAACTTCAACGGTGCATCCAATCAAAAAGGATGTGGCGTAGGGGTGTTACTCATAAGTCCAGAGGGAGCACATACTCCAATCTATGTCAAATTAGACTTTGAGGTAACTAATAATGCCGCGAAATGTGAAGCGTGCATTATTGGATTAGAAGCAACCACTAGCATAGGTGTGCAAAAATTAGAGGTATATGGAGATTCTAGTTTGATTAAAAATCATATAATGAAAAAATTGAAAATAAAGAACTCCACAATGATATTATACCAAGCACACCTAGAGCAACTCATCGAGCATTTTGAATATATTGATTTTAAATATTTCCCAAGGGATGATAATCAATTTGCCGATGCGCTAGCAAAATTATCCACAATGATCAACATTCCAGATCACTTATATATGATTCCATTATACGTTGATAGAAGAGAAGAACCACCGTATTGCAACACAATAGAGGAAATAAATGACATAGATGGAGATAATCCTTGGTATGATCATATCCTCCAATATATTACCCATGGCACATACCCTGAAAATACTTCATCTAAAGACCAAAGAGCCTTAAGAACACTTGCGGCACAATACGATCTAGTAAATAGTCAACTATGCAAAAAAGGACCTAATGGTCAAAGCTTATTATGTATAGACCAAACCGAATCCACACGTCTTATGGAAGATACTCACAAAGGTGTTTGTGGACATCACATGAATATTAAAATGCTTGCAAAAATAATTTCACGAAAAGGGTACTATTGGTCCACTATGGAACATGATTGCATACAATAAGTTAAAAAATGTCCAAAGTGCCAAATGTTCGCTAATTTACAACACCTTTCACCATTTGAACTATACAACCTCACTTCCCATTGGCCTTTTTCAACTAGGGAATTGACATAATTGGTAAAATTTCTCCCACAGGAGTAGGAGGGCACGAGTACGTATATGTAGCCATCGATTACTTTACCAAGTGGATAGAGGCCGCTTCTTACGTGAATATAAATTCTAAACATGTCACAAAGTTTCTTGAACGAAACATATGTTGTAGATATGGAGTTCCACATGAACTAATTAGTGATCAGGGATCTCAATTCAAAGCTGAAGTCGAGACCCTCTTAACTCGTTATAAATTAAAACATCATCACTCATCTCCATACAGACCACAACTGAATGGAGTTGTGGAATCGATAAACAAAAACATAACAATCATCGTTAAGAAAAAGGCAGAAAATTATAAAGACTGGTCGAATAAACTACACTTCGCATTATGGGGTTATAGAACGTCTATACGAACATCAATAGGGGTAACTCCATACTCTTTAGTTTTCGAAATGGACGCAGTTCAACCAATCGAATGGGAAATACCATCCCTTCGCATCGTACTTAAAAGTAAGCTACCGGAAGCTGAATGGGTAAGAGCAAGGTATGAAGAGCTTTTATTCCTCAATGAACGACGGTTAAGAGCTTTGCATCATGTACAAGTCTACCAACAGCGCATTGCGCGTCATTTTAATAAAAGAGTAAAACCCAGAAATATCAAAGAAGGTGATTTTGTAATAAAGGCGGTTAGGGGTCCACCAACCGATCCAAGAGGGAAATTCAAGCCTAATTGGATAGGTCCCTACCGCGTAATTGAAATCCTATCAAGAGGAGCAGTCAGATTAATGGATATTGGAGGAGATGAAATTTTCCAATTAATAAACATTCATCGACTTAAAAAATATTACATATGAAAACCGGATAAACTCGTTCATTCATTAAATAAATCATTTTTAGCATTGAATTGAAAAATTCTAAGTTTTATGCACTTTACAAAATAACACGGCAAAGCACATAACACTTGGGGGGGGGTAATGTAAATTAAATAGATCATTCTAAGTGTTCAGATTTTTTCGAACATCACAAAAAAATCTTCACACTTGGGGGGGGGGGGGTAATAATGAAAAAAAATTTAAAGTTTTTTATAACGCTCGTAGCACAGGTGTCGCGCGCAACTGGAATTGTAACGCGCGGATGTCACGCGCAACAAATTTCGTTGCGCGGGACAAGCTCTCGCAACCTCGGATGTTGCTCGTGCCACCTGACGATGAACTACGAACCCGAATTTTTATGCTTGAAAAAAGTTTTGACTTTTACTTGAGACAAAAAGAGGGCGTTTCTTAAAAATAACATATACTCGGAAAATAAAAATTAAACTTTGATTTGAATCTTAATCAAAGATTGATTAATTTTTTCATTTAATTTCTATTCAAGATATTAAAGAAAAAAATACAATAAATAATAAAAAAAAAAAGAACTACGCAAGACCTGATTTCGTATTACGAATACGTAGGCAATCTCTATAATTTAGTCATATCAAAATTAAAAATATATATATATAATAAAGCTCATTTTTATTTTATTCAAAATCCAAAAGAGAGAGAGACATTATTGAATTAGGTAGTAAAAACAAACAAAAAAAACAAAGTAGTGATTACAGTTTATTTGAATTAAACTAATGAAAGAATTGTGTAACATTCCTCTATTGTCACAGATTATGGAGGAGTAGTTTCCATCGCAGTGTTTTCAGAAGCCTTGGAGCTCTCCCCTACACTTTTTTTTTTTCACCCAAACATTGTTTTTCAATTTAGGGATTAGGGCCTTTGCAACTTGTTTTCCTTTCCCTTTGACGATTAGAGCTTTCTTGCAAGTGTTTGGTGAAGGTTCATTGATTTTCACACGTTGTTGCGCGGGTTTTAAGGGAGCATTCCTTTTTGTTTCCTTTGAACGAGCCTTAGGGGATGAGAAGTCTAATTTTTTTCTCACTCCTTTGTTTTGGCAACTAGGAGGAGTAGTAATGGTTGAATGCATCAAAGGCTTAGTTGGATTGCGAGCTGTGGCAGCTTGAAGTTGAGATCGAGCCTAATTTAATTCGCCCTTATCCGCCACATTCATCCAAGCTTTGTAGGACTTTGTACTACCCACCTAGGAAGACTTGACCAATATACCATCCAACGAGGAATTCTTTTTGGTTTAAAGATCATATCTTTAGGGGAATCACAGTCTTGTGGGGGAATGATTTGTTTCATCCCGTATTGTCTCATTACCCTACAAGGAAGAATATAAGTGGTACTAGATAGGCCTAGAAGCCTAATATAAGTGCAATAAAAACTATTTTTCACCATACTACTTATGTTCCAGCAAGGAATCACAAAGCGTATGTTGGGAACCCCGTGACAGAAAACGACGTCCATTCTTCTTCATTCTTATGCTTGTAAAGGATTCGACGTCCAGGGCATGTCCTTACTCCGTTAACTTAAAGATTTTGTGGCTAATCAACTATTCGCAAATGCTCTATGAGCCAAATCTAAAAAAAAAAAAGAGTTTGCGATTTACACAAGTAGGTGGCGCACGCATCAAAATCAGTTGCGCGCGCCAACCGCTCGCATCACAGAAGATTGCGGTGGTCGTACCACCGCAACTTCATCACTTGCGCTGGAATACGACGAAAAAAAACGTACGTGTAATAGGAGTGGACTTCCCATGAAACTGTTTTCGTTAGTAGTCTCCTCTAAGGCGATTCAAGCACAGAACAGTTTCCGCCAAAACCAAAAGAGTGGGTGAATGACATCCCTCTATTTGCTCTACTATGGACACCATGGAATAATCTCCTTACTCTTTGCCTGTCTAAAGTAAACAATTAACAACAAGACCATAACATAAAGAACGAATTTAAAAACGTTGTTTAGTCATGTTGTCACGAGGGGCGACAAAGTGTTCAATAAATTGGATCAAATCCACGCGTTCTTCACTTCCAATGTTAGTCATATCATTGTCAGATAAAACAAAAAATATTTGGAATATAGGTTTGAAATCCTACAAGGTAGGCGCATAGGTCATAGGGAGAGTGTTTGTAGGGAAGCCTAGCAAAGCCTCAAACTCACCAGGAAGTGGGACAATCTCGTCACCTTTAAACAAGAAAAGATGATGGTTAGAGTCCCAATGGTCGACGACAACATGAAGAAAATCAAAATTGATAACTAGTTGCATATAGTTCAATAAAGGGTCTGCTCTGTCGCAACCAATTCACATGCGCGTGACAGCCGCGCACAACTCTTACAGTTGGGCGCGTCTGCTCTGTCGCAACATGTGAGTAAGGATTATTACCGTATTTTGGACAACATAATGACGGAATCCCATGAGATCTTAAGACAAGTCACATGCTTAACTTTTTACTAACCTTTGTGTCATTTTCCTTAATATTTTCTTATTTTTTCATACTCTATTTTTTATTTTCCTTTATTTTCTTTTTCTTTTTTTCTTTTTTTCTTTTTTTTCTTTTTTTCTTTTTTTCTTTTTTCCTTTCTTTTTTCTATTCCCTTGTTTCCTTTTTATTTTTTTTCGAGGGGGGGTAAGTCGAGAACCTTTCCATCCCTCGGAATATTTTTGCAAATTTTTTTTATATAAACAAAGAGGAAATGGTAAAAAAAAATAATTAATAAAATAAAAAATGTCCATATGAAAACAAAAGAAAATGACATATATACAAAAAACGTGTCATATGTACAAAAAAAAAGGATATACATTTGTTTCCTAATATAAAAAATGTGTGTACAAAGGAAGTCAGGATGGTCGGCGACTCCCAGACGGCTGCTGCACATCCTACAAAATCCGAACGAAGATTAATACATAAAACGGGTGATAACTTCATTAAAAGAAAATTAAATAAATAAACTTACCGCGACCATCCGATGATCACAGCATGACAAAGTGAGGAGAGCTCTCCGATAAGCATCTCGGAAAATGCGCCAAGTCCTCACCATGCCGTTCACGGTCTCTCGCGGAACCTGTTCCAAAAGACAAGGACAGTTAGCAAAAATATATAAATATGCATAAGGAACATACCCACTCAACCATCTCAGGAACAAACGGTATCCCCTCCTCATCCTCCGCTGCTAAAAGGATCTCACGAATTACCGAACCAACGGCATCGGTATACGTGAACTCCGGTGCAGGAGGCACCCAACTACCTAGCTCGACCAGCTGAAAAATAATTAAAAGGGTCAAAGTTCTGAAAAAATAAATATAAATAACAAAAGAGAGTTAAAGTACAAACCGGAACAAAAGCTTGGAAAGGAGTCAGCCTGGATGCAATGACAGTCAGATACGATGCATCCGGCAGCACCAACTACTCCACTAGATAAGCAAGGATCGCCTGAGCTCGATCCTCGGTAGACAACAATTCCGGACGTAACATCTAGATTTGAGGATCCACGGGAACCATGGGCTCCTCCAATGCAGACTTCCAGAGAACACGCTCGCCTAAAAACCAAGCGTATGTCCTCTGAAGGACTGGAAGTTCATAGTAAAGTGCCCAAAAACGGCAACGAATCATGCCGGACTGGACAGCCTCACGGACTCCGACGATCAAACATTTAGGACGGAGATCGATCTACAAACACAACCACATAAAAAATCGTCAGAAAACAAATAAAATCAAAAGATGCACATGTAGTTGGAATAATCACCGACGCACGAGTCGCCGAAAGGATCCTCTTGCGAAAGTCACTGGCATAAGTGGCTCATCTCTTCTTAATCGTGACCAATCGATGGCTGATAGGAAAACGAGCAGCCCCAAGCATCCTGGGGGATAAGAAAGGCAAGTACGAGTATCCCCAAGCCTGAAACCGAAAAAGGAAAAAGGCTAAAGGAGAAAAGCAAAAATAATAATCGAAAGAAGCTTAAAGTACGTACCTCAAGGATACACTCGTGCCACGTAAGAGAGATCCGAGGCACCTTAGTTGCTGCCGCGAAATCCATCACCTGGGTCGCCTTACCCATAGCTGTAAGCATACGGGTATACGACACCTCCGCCCAACTCAGGTTACTTACTTGCCCCAAATCACTGAGGCAAATAAGTAACCTAATAGCAAAACGTTCCCCTCGATCACTAACGATAGTGATGGAAAGAATGTGAGCAATGTATATCCGAGCTAGTTGCTCAGGTATATACTGCCGATCAAGCTCGTTAGCCGACAACTCATCGGCAAGAACCGAGTACGGACAGGACTGCTCGTACACATGAAGGGCCGACCCAAGACAACCCCTTAAAAGGTCGCGCAGTCTCTCGTCTGACCCCTTAACGAAACTATGGCTATGGGCTCGCCTCCAAAAGGAAAACCCGTAATCATAGAGAAATCGAAAGGGGTAACTATCATCTCTCCCCATGGAAAGTGGAAAGTGTTGGTGGAATCCCACCAAAACCTCAGGAATCCACGGAGGAAAGCTGACAACGTAGACTGACTTGATAAGTTCCGAAGAGCCGCTAGTTGGGAGTCAATCCCTGAAAGCGCCACAACCTCCTTTGTCATCTCGGGCAAACTCTCAAAACGGGCTCGCAGGTCACTAGAACCGTATAAACGCATTCTAGGATCACTCTAAGGAAAATAAAAAAAAATATAATAATAAAAAAAGGTTATGGTTTAACAAGGAGAAGAAACAAAGGAAAAGAGAAAGAAACGAAGGCGCAAAGAACTCACGATGCCGCGCCACCCTCTAATCGAGACATGATGGTCTGGGTCCCACTTAAGGACCCTAGGGTCCCAATTGGGAGGAGCCTCCAAACCACATCCTCCTGGCGACGTCGATTGGTTGCGACACGCTCGAACTTCCTTTCGAGGATGGGTCACCCTCTTTCGAGGGCAAACCGCCTCGTCAGGACCCCCTAGAATCTCCTTATCATCGATGAATGGAGGCGAGTCCATGCTATGATGGATAAAGTTTCTTTATTAGTTTACTTTATTTCCTAAACTAAACTAATATACGTATTCTAGACTCATTTCGGTAGCATAAAAGCTAACGATAGGGCAAAACACGAAAATCGAACGCAACCCATACTTGGGGGCTAAGATACCTGCAGTTAAACTTAGTAAATGTGAGCTTCTAAAACCAACAAAGCCATCCTATACCAGTTTCAACTAAGTATTCAAGGGATTGTATTTCAAAATCTCAAAGAATCAACTACTCTTAGACGAATAAAGTAATATAAACATGATTATCGTCTACCAAATAATTTTGAGGTTTAAACATGGCAAATATAAGCTAAGAGTATGTTTCGCGCCATTTTTCAACAATTCAAAATTTGCGAAAATGAATTATGAATGTAATATTTGTTCCATCACTATAATCTACTTTATAATCAGCAAGTGTAACCAAAATGAGCAAGAAACGACAATAAAATCAAGTAAAATTCAAAGAAAAAATGCAAGAACGAACTTGGACAAAGTAATGTTCATATAAGGTTCAATAGATAACCATTTTTCATGAAATTTGTTGCAAAACACTCCTTAATCATAGTATCATAATATAGAATAAACAATTTCAAGAATAATGGACCGAATCGAAAAACCCCTAAATTCAAAATTTAGGGTACAACGGTTCAAAAATCGTCCCAATTAAGCCTAAATCGAACAAAATATAACAAAAAACTTGCATTAGATTATGGAAAATATGAATAAGGGATGAGATCTACTTCCTTTAGCTTCGAAAAACAAGAAAATTCGAGCTTCCTAGAGAGAGAAAGGGGCAAAAATGGCGAAGGAAGGAGAAAGAAAATGCGAAATGAAAATCGTGCTCAGCAATTTAATTTTGCTGACATAAATGTCGCGCGCAACTGAATCTCCTACGCGTGACATACCAGCGCAACTCAGAACGATGCGCGCGCCTGGCCAGCGCGACCCACTAAGTTGCGAGCGGATACTGGTCACTAAAATGATCGAAATCTTAATTTTGATCTGTTCGATAATTTTCCAACGGTTTTTTCTCTTTATTAGACGTAATGACGTGCAAATTATCAAAATCTTTTAAATTGCTTTGCATATTGTAGTTTATTTTCTTCTTTGTTAGTTTTTTGCATCATTCTTGCATGCACACCGTGCTTTGTGCCTTCCCTAAGCATACGTTTTGAACGTTTTTCCTAAGAGTGTCTTAAGACGTTTCGTGGTGGTGCTTCACGTAAAAGCACCCATGGACAGGTTTGTCATTTTAGTGTACTGACGTTACAAATGTCCGGCTTTTCTTCTTTTTTTTACGTCCAAAACAAAAAGGAAGGTGTTTTCATGCAGCGTAAAAATGAAAAAGGCGTATCGTATGGCGCATAATCGTACGACGTAGGTGTTGCGTAAAATTTCACTTCAGCTCAAACTTTGTGAGATCCATCTCTCGGAACTAAAATGTGGAGGATTACTTTAGGCGTTAGCTCACGAGTCGACAGGCGCGCCGAACCATCAGGAAAAAAACACTTCTTGATTGGAAGCAAATACGGTAGTTAGTGGGATTACTAGCTTACCGGATAGTTAGGGTGTCCGTCCACCCCCAATATAACGAAGCGACGAGACAATGCCGCGCCTATGTAGTAACGTTCCCCTAGTCCTGAGACACGTGTACTCATCTTGTGGACAAAACTGCTTAGAGAGTTGCTCACTTTCTTTCCTCTCACTGGATTTGGATATATGCCTCCAACCCTGAGACATGTATTTCTATCTTATGGACATCCAGCTCGAATACCAGACCATTTCGGCTCGAATACCGAAAACCCTTTTTCATATTTTTACTTTGTTAAAGTTAAGCTAAAGTTTCAATGACATATCGAGGGACTTTTGACCAACGATGACATGATTGAGAGGAAATCATCCCTTTTATTCTTTTAAAACCGATCTCTTCTCATGACTTGACATCACCCAGAACACCATTACTTGTAAAAGAGTTCTACAATTGCAAAGGGTCAATCTAGATTCTTTAGTGCGGTAAGACTAGGGAAAAAACTTTCTAGCCTTAATAGCTACTTGTTTCGAACACTTACCGAACCAAGGATCGTTTTCGCATCCTTAAACATTTTTTTAAAGATTCTCTTTTCTTTGAGAACTTTACAGAATGAATCTCGGATTTATTTCCTTGACTATTTTGATCATTGTCTATTCTAGACTCGATCAAAGCGGGGGCTAACTATAGACATCTACTTTTGGCCTCCCGTCCCGACAGGAAGTGCAATGACGATAAATAAAACCATCTTCGTGTTAGATTGAAGTGGAGAATGCTTATGGATATCTAGTTAAGCCACAAACAAAAAAACTAGCCTAAACTAAATAAACAAAGCTAAAACGAGGCCTAATTAACTAAATTCGATCAATATTAATGATGCCGCAGGAAAAACCGCGCCCATCTCAATAATGACGGATTTAGAAGCGCCTAGGTTAAATTTTAATGATGCCGTAGGAAAAACCGCGCCCATCTCAATAATGACGCGCTGGGCAGGCGCGCACAACTAAATCAGTTGCGCGCGACACTTAGCGCAACCTTTAGAGATGCGGTCGCGGAAGATTCAAAGTTTTATAAAAATATAAAATCGAATCTTAACATAATGTCGCGCGCAAGAAAATCTGTTGCGCTGCCCGTAGCAGCGCAACCAAATCACTTGCACTAGGATGTCGCGCGCAACTAATCTTGTTGCGCGCGACACCTGCTGCGGCAGAATGTTCAAAACCCTAAACCTACTCATTCCCTATAAATAGAGGCTTAATCTAAGGCTTAAACACACAGGAAAATAACCTACAAACTCTGGAGAAATACTTGTGAACTTGTGCTACCTAAACCCTCTTGTCCTAAACACTTGCCCCTTGATCTTTGGTTACTACGGTGGAGGTTCCCCAACAAGAAAGTGTCCATAAGTGTTCTAAACGGATATCTAGCAAATAGAAGTGGTAAATTCCCGAGCACTTAGATAAATCACATTTATTTTCTTGTTTAAAGGAACCATAATTAATTAATTAGTGTTGTTTGATCATCTTTAAAGGACTAATTAATTATTTTCACATAGTATCTTGCGTTAAATAAAGATTAGAATTGGATAATTGATTGTTGGTTGACCACTTAAGCCAAGGCGAATATTGTTTATTTTCTTGTTCTTTTCACGAATTTGGATTATATAAATAATAACGAGGTTGCAATGTAATTCCTACGTGAATAAACATGTGTAAATAAAATAAACTAACTTAGTTTTAGGTATCGCGTTGCATATATTGTTTGGTAATGAAATTGCAAAAAAGGAAGAGCAAGTAGAGGTTGTACTAGGGCTAGAATAGCAATTCCTCCCTAAAAGGAACATTATATTAGTACCATCGCTCCCAAACACATTTCTGGTACATGTAGACCAATTTGGGCATGGGTAAACTTACAATTTGTGCTAATTATTCCATGAACTCCACATGGAAGAAGGCATGAACGAGGTTTATGAGTTTTCCTAAAACTCATTGGCGACTCCTACTTGTTTCTTACAAAAAAGCGTGATAAGAGTATCATTTCTAATTCAAGGTCTTCTAAACAATCAGGAATTCAAATCCTAATACGCCCTAACAAGTGCAATTAAAGTCCTAGGATTTTAAGTGGCCATGGGCATCTAAGGTAGGACCCCCTATGATGGGAGCACCCTCCTTACACATAGGCTTGCTTGAACTTGATCTAGCTTGTTTCTTTTGATGGAGTGTGGCTATCTACAATGTTTCAAGACTTAGCATAAGTAATTGCTTCAGAATCAAGCACAAAATGAAATTATCTCATAATAGAAGCAAGAGATGGTAACAAGTGAACAATGCTATTAATATAAAATCATGAATTTGAAGCAAATAAGCATGGATTAAAGGCAAAGCTGAACATAAGAGACCAAATCATGAGTCAAATTGAGCAAAATAATCTCACTCATTGAATTATCAAAGATATAAAACCATCATAAAGAATACTCATGAGAGAGAAAATAGCCAACAATGGCTATTCAAGAATTCAATAAAAGATTACACATTTATCATGAAGAAGCTTAAATTCAACACTCAATGACATC
Source organism: Chenopodium quinoa (assembly GCF_001683475.1). Lineage (NCBI taxonomy): Eukaryota > Viridiplantae > Streptophyta > Magnoliopsida > Caryophyllales > Amaranthaceae > Chenopodium > Chenopodium quinoa. The sequence continues at coordinate 1,743,937 of NW_018744813.1, read as the reverse complement.
ATTCAACAAAAATTTCAAGTGAAAAGAACTAACCATATATAGAGTTCCACCATGAAAGCAAAACAAGGGTTTCAAGCTTGAATAAATAGGAAGAAGATGACTACAAAAAAAGAAACCATACCTCAATGAAGCCTTGAAATGCTTGTAAAATCCCCAAAATGAAGATGTAAGAAAAATTAGAACTCCCATAAACAAGCTCAAAACCTCAACACAAAACATAAAAAATTTGAAGAAGTCCCAATTTTTGATTGAATTGGGGTAGAAAATCTGAAAATTTTGGGTTTTAAATTAGAAAACTTGATGTGGCAATTGTAATTGATGTTGAAATGATAGCAAAAGAGGTGAAATAGGTTTGATTTTGCAAGAGAAGGTATAGGGTTTTAGGAGGGAAATATGTAATAAAAAAAAAGAGAATAGGGTGCGTTTTAGGGTTATAAGGGCAACCGGCTGGTGCGTGCGCGCAACAGAAGGCCGCGCCCGCTCCCAAAATATTCGCGCCCTCGACATCTAACCCGCGGCCATCCCACGGGGAGTTCTTGGTCGAATTTAGAGATTTTTGAGATGCAGACACCCGCGCCTGCGGGTAGTCTTTGTGGTGTGTGCACACCACATGCAACTCGGGAGGGCTCTAAAATATATTACCAAATGCTAAAACTTGCCCCAAGAGCTCTAACCCCTATGATGCATTCGCGCGGTAACCATAGGGTGAGGTATGCATGCGCACCATAGGATGATCAAATTTGTTTGAAATACGGCAATAATTTTAGAAAAAGGTTAAAGAAAAACACCCTTAATGATGCTTTTGTGCTTGCATTCTCACCGTCCCTATTGAATTCATGATCAAGTGCTCAAAAATTTCATAAGAAACAATCCAAAATATGTTTGATCATGAATAAAAATCGATGGGAATGCAAACACGATAACATATAACCTCAGTGAACCCCTTCCTCTAAGCTTAACCAAACCTCATGAAATCTTGAAGTAACACAAAAATTATTGGAAATTTTCTCTGATCCAATCTTATGGTATCTAGGATCAAGAGAACAAACAAAATTAAAGAGAAATAAGAAAAGTTCTCAAAGGAGGAAAATTGTAAAATCAAAGAAAAAGGTTAGAAAACCGGGTTGCCTCCTGGGTAGCGCTTTTGGTTAACGTCGTCAGCTCGACGTCCTCCACCAATTATGGTGGTTGTCGGAGAAACCATGATTGAACGAAACCAACAACAACATCCTCAAAATACTTCATTAGACAATTGCCATTGTCTTTGAATGGGGAAGGAGAATCTATCATTGAGACTTATACAAAACCATTTGGAAAAAACACTCTTGGCCGAATTAGGTTCGCTCCATCTTGATCCTTTCATGCTAAAGTGTGGTGGAAGAGGTTTGAGCTCAACCATAGGTACACCTTTACCTTCCTTTGAAGGGGCTTCTTGGCTTGAGATATTCATGCACATATGCTCATCCACTTCCTCAATGCTTTCATTTAGCAAATCCTCATACATTGCCATATCCTTGATAGGAGCACCTATCTTATCCTTGTTTAACAAGACTTTCTCAAGAGGATCATTAGAAGTGAGCAACTGCTTATGCATGGAAGATACAACAAGATCAAGAGAATCAATCAACATGCAATTTTCTAAGGAAGAACATGGATACTTCATGCTTTCATTCAAGTCAAATTTAATGACCTCATCTCCTACCTTGAGTGAAATTTTTGCACTCTTAACATCAATCATAGCACCTGAGGTAGTAAGAAAACGTCTACCAATAATAATGGGAATGGTAGCATCTTCATCCATTTCAAGAACAACAAAATCTACCGGAATCACAAACTTCCCTACTCTCAAAGGAACATCCTCTATCTTCCCCTTTGGAATCTTAATTGACCTATCGGCCAATTGCAAGGTAATTTTTGAAGGCATAAGTTCCCCTAAATCAAGTCTTTGATAAACTAAATATGGCATTAAGCTAACACTAGCTCCTAAGTCACATAAGGCATTATCAATTTGCATCTTGTTAATGGAACAAGGGATAGAGAAGTTTCCAGGAACTTTCAACTTGGGTGGCATCTTGTTCATTATGATTTCACTACAATTCTCGGCCAAGTTGACCGTCTCCACCACATCACAAGTCCTCCTACCACTCCAAATGTCTTTGAGGAATTTTTCATAGTTGGGATTTTGGGTAACTACTTTGGTAAAAGGTAGAGAAAGATGAAGTTGCTTAAGCATGTCAATAAATTTTCCAAATTGTTCATCCAAATTATGTCTCATGAATTTTTGTGGATATGGAAGCTTGGGTTTCACAATTTCTTTTTCTACTTTCACAATCAGAACATCACTCAAAGATGCACCATTTCTCTCATCCTCTACCATGACCTCCTTGGGGACCTCCTTAGTTCCGCTCTTCCTAGGAAAACTCTCCTCAAGAACCTTACCACTCCTTGTAACAATAGAATTCATGGGTTTTTTGGGATCCAAGCCTTGGGAAAGTAAAGAAGAAGGACTAGCATGGTCTTTTAAAGCATTGGCAAGTTGAGAAATTTGGTTTTCAAACATCTTATTATGAGTCATCACCTCATTGAATTTCTTGTCACTTACGACCATGTAAGTGCTCAACAACTTTGTTTGATATTCAATGATTTCCTCCAAATTAGTCCTGGAGGAAGAGGATTGTTAATAGGAATTATCAACTTGAGTCTTTGGAGCAAATCCGAGTGGATTTCATGAGTTTGTCTCGGGTTACTTGAGCCTGACCCCCTGCCGCCTTAGTTTTATCAGGTGGTGGTCCAGCAGGCTTGCTAGTACCAGCTTCATTATTGACTAATTCCAGCTTGTCTCTGGAACGAATGTGTTTAGCAATGAGTGACCCGTTAGTGGCCACGTATGTCTCAACGTCCACATCATGGTCTATAAAGACCTCCCCATCAACCGTAGGATGGTGGGTTCTGTAGGTGGTACAGACTCTTGAACCATCTTTGAGTTACTCTCCCCACAGACGGCGCCAAAAGTTTTTGGTGTTTTTGTCCCTCAGGGGAGTTATGGCTCAAAGACTATTCTGTTGCGGTCCGTACGTGCAAAACACGGAGATTCTGATTTGTAGGAGCTTTGCCTCCAATGATCAAGTTAGAACGCGTTGGAGAAGGTAAAATGTGTGGAAAGGTAAATGTAAGATCTTCTCGGATTCAAAGATCAGGTGTTTTCTCTTATGTGAGAGAATTTAGGGTATGATGTAATAAATTGTAGATGTCCCCAAAATGGGGGGAATCCCCCTATTTATTGGGTCATTGATTAATGTGCCCCTGATTAGGTCACTCCAAACTAATTGTGATGGGCTATGCCGATTTACGGCTTTCTCGGGATTTAGGCCCTGAAGGTTGCCTTTTCTCCCAAATTTTGGGAATGCCACGTGTCAAATGGTGATTTGTCCGATTTGGACTAATCTTGGTCTGACACATGTCTTCACCTATTTTCCCCACGTGGCTTGGGTAAAAATTACCCAAAACAACTTTTACTGCTCCTTAATTTTGCTCTACTACTTGGTTGTAAAAGGCTTCATTAGTTTTTTGCTATTCACTACCCTGGGTGAGAACTGTCAAGTTTTATGCCATTTATCTTTTTGTGACAAAGACTTTTACTTTATGTCATCCACTTAATTTTATTTGCAGAGACTTGTTCGTATATCATTTAGCTTATTTGGGAGTGACTTATTCGAATGTCATTCAGGTTATTTGGACATGACTTATTCACATTTCATTCAGCTTGTTTTGTTGTGACTTGTTTGCATGTCATGCAACTTATTTTGTTGTGACTTACTTTCATGTCATGCAGCTTATGTTGCTGTGACTTATTATTTATGTTCCTTACTTATCTCTTGTAAAGGCTTATTTCTCATCTATCTCTTCTCCTTCCAAAAAACAGATGAGCTGGGTGGGACCAAAAGAATCTTGGTGATTCACGCTCAGCCTGCTCTTTTGCCTTTCATTCACTTCTCCCTACTAGGCCTCCTCCTTGGCATCCCCGAGGTGGCACACTATTTTACTTTGAGCAGGTAAGTTAAACTTAGAGAATTGTGATTTTTGCTTGTGTAATGATGTCTTACTGCACCTTATTTTGATGCTTTCTACTTTTACTTTAATGTATGTATGGTATTCTCTGCATGTTAGTGTACAATGCTAAAGCATAATTTAACGAATGAACATGTTTAGGCAAACTCATATATTATACTCCTCATGTAAAGGCTTGTATTTCATTGAATTTAAACAAATTTTAAACAATGTTAATGTATAACGTAGACAAAGTTTTTCAATTACTACTTGGCCACATATCCGTTAAAGAAAATATTTCCTTAACACATATGCATTGAAACTATTCCTTAAGACCTGACCTTCTTGATCTTCGAGGAGGAAGGCACCAGGCCCTACTTGCTCGTGGATCAGGAATGGGCCTTCCTAGTTTGCTGAATCTTTCCATACTGATTCCCTCTTCGCACTGCTATAGTCCTTCTAAGAACCAAGTCCCCATGTAGTATTTCCCAGTGCTTGACTCTTTCGTTGAAGGCTTTTGAGATTCTTCTCTTTTGGGCCGCCATCTTGAGGGCTGCTTTCACCCGTATCTCCAGCAGACGCTTTTCATTCCCTTGCTGCTCAAAGTGTTGGATTCTCAGGCTGGGGATTTGAACCTCCACTAGAACTATTGCGTCTGCCCCGTAAGCTAGGGTGAATTGACTTTACCTAGTAGACTCCTTCTGTGTTGTCTTGTTTGCCCGTAATACCTCTGGGGTAGGTCAACCTAGAGGCCTTTATGGTCCTCCAACTTTTTGTAAGGCTATTAGGATCAACTTGTTTGATTTCCTCTGTCTGACCGTTGCTCTGCAGGTGGCAGACTGAGGCGCTTGCATACTTGGTACCCATCTTTTCTAAGTAATCCTTGATGGTGTTACAGTCAACTGACACCCATCATCAAAGACTATGCACTGTGGCACCCCAAATCTTGTAATGATGTTCTTCCATATGAACGTCCTTACTTGGGAGGTTTTTATGGACTTGGTGGGCTCAGCTTCTATCTACTTGGTGAAATAGTCTACTGCCACTATGAGATATTTCATGCCCACTGAGCTAGTGTTGAAAGGTCCTAATATGTCTATTCCCCACGGAGCAAACGAGATCAGACAAAGAATTGGGATCAGATCCTTTTGGCACTTTATAATTGGATCGTACTTTTGGCACTTCTCACATTTTTTTTACCTATGCTAAGGCATATTGCGTCAGGGTTGGCCAGTATGCTCCTCTACTTAGCATTTTAACACCCAGGGCCTTTCCGACAATGTGGTTGGCGTAGATTCCTGAGTGCGCTTCTTCCATAATTTTCTCTTGCTCATATTCTTGAATACACCTCATTAGTGGCTTGGAGAAGCCCTTTTTTGTTGAGCTCCCCATTCATCACCACGTACTGTAGGCGTCATTAGAAGTGCGCCTACTTAAAAAGCATGTTGTGAATATGCTTGGCACTCATAGGAAGTGGGAATTGACATAATACGATTAGGGACAAGGAAGGTAGGGAGCCTCCAACAAGTTTTTTAAGGAACTTGTAAACCGTTCACGGATCATAAAAGGCAACCACGAATAAGGGACAACGATAGGCAACAACGATTGACACGTGAAGGTTACACCCCATTCATAATCCATGAGATTACTAACTCCATATGGTTCGGAACCACGAAAGGAGGATCAGGGATGATGGTACGAAGTGAGTCATGGAGTCACATTCGCCCGTATTGGCCTCTACTCGATTCTTATATTGAAAAGCATTCCTGTGATCTCAAAGGCATACAAACAAAGATTCAATTTGCTCCAAACTATTATTTAACTAAACTGGTTGAATATTAATGCACACATAATTCTAAAATATTGGTGATCACTTCAATTAATAATAAGATTAAAAAGGAACCTAAGCCGGTTGTCCAAATTATCTTATTAGGCGTGGTTTTCAATTACATATTCCCTTTAACATGCAATATGGTGATCAAATTAAATATAATAGAACAACATTAATATAAAAACCAAATTAATCACAATTACAACAACATAAAATCGTTAGAAAAATAATAATAATAAAAAAGAGCATGATCCTTACTTTGAATCTGTTTGTTTGCAACTACAAAATAATAAACGAGTTAGTAACTTCAAGAAAATAAATAAACAATAACTAAATTAAATTAAGTAAAATAAAATTGATTTTGGGGCTAAACCCTCAAACGATTCTACCTTTTACGCCTTGGTTTAAGGACAGAACCTCGAGTAAAATATGGACTCCTTTGAGTTCTTGAAGAAGGAATTTTGAAGTGAAAAGGGTAGGCTAGTGTTTAGGCTAAAGCATAGAAGAGAGAAAATAAAATAATAGAATTACTCTGTGCCCCGTACATTAGAAATGAGGGGGTATTTATAGGGAAAATGTGTTGAGGGAGCACACGGAACCCTAAAATGATAAAAACCCTAAAAAAGTATCCCGTGACACGGTCAGACTGTACCGTCAGACGGTGCACTTTCCCGTGACACGGTACAGTTTTGGAGTGATGCGGGAAATTTTCAGAAAACGGGATGAAAAACGGGTTAAGGGTTTACGAGGAAAGGACACGGAACGTCCCGTGTCACGGCAGACCTCCCGTGTCACGGGAAGTACTACCGTCATACAGGAAGCATTCCCGTGACACGGTGGCAGTCTGCCGTGGCGCGGGAATTTCTCAGTCCATTTTCTGTCTAAATTCATTTTTAACCCTAATTTCTTTCGGCTTTTAAAGTGTCGATTGATAATTTCGGGCTTTTTTCTGACTTTTATTATTCGGGCTAAAATAAGAAAATAAATAAATAAAAATAAATAAAAGGATTGGGCCTAAAATAATAAAATAAAAAAAAGTTTGGGTTTAAAATAAGTTGGGCTGAAATTAAAACTATGCTTTTACCAAACATCAAGACTAATCCATGGACTGTTCAAAAATATGAATTTAATAAAATACGATTTTTTAAGCACTCTCGGGATTAAATATTGAACCCGACCAATAGTGGCGGTGAAAGGTTGTTCATCATCGGGTTTGGTTTTGGGGAGACATTTTTTAGATGTCTACAGAAGCCCCCACTTTGACTCAGTTTTTAGAAACGTCAATTTCGAAAACGATAGTCAAAGTAGGCGATAGGGACGGAGAATGATTTAAGACGTTCTGCGATCCTAAATCACTCTGCATACGCCGATACCTGCAGAAAGATGTTAGTTCTACAGATAAAAGAGTAAAGGGATAGAATGCGTATCTGACACCAGTGTATCAGTGACAATCGAATTTGGCAGCTTCCTAAGCTTGAAGGAATTCACCGAGTGACATTCGTTGAATTGCTTTCCATGCTTGAGGAAAGCCGAGTGAAGAGTTTGGTACCTTCCTAAGCCTGAAGAAAGTTACCGGATAATACTTTCCACGCCTGAGGAAAGTCGACAAACGAATTTGGTGTCATTCTATGCTTGAAGAAATCCACCGATAATGCCTTCCATGCTTGAGGAAAGCCGACAAAGGAATTTGGCGGTTTTCTATGCTTGAAGAAATCCATCAATAATGCCTTCCATGCTTGAGGAAAGCCGACAAAGGAATTTTGCGGTTTTCTATGCTTGAAGAAAAATCCACCGCTAACGCTTTCCATGGTTGAGGAAAGCCGACTTGGCGGTTTTCTATACTTGAAGTAAAATCCACCGATAACGCTTTCCATGCTTGAGGAAAGCTGACTTGGCGGTTTTCTATACTTGAAGAAAAAATCCACCGATAACGCTTTCCATACTTTAGGAAATCCGACTTGGCGGTTTTCTATACTTGAAGAAAAATCCACCGATAATGCTTTCCAAGCCTGAGGAAAGTCGACGATTGCTGAAATTGGTAAGTGTATGATGGTTCGATTATCCCCGAACGTGGGCCTTAGATGATTCACAATTTTAAGTCGATTATCCGACCATATTAAATGCTTAAAATGCCGAAAAATAGACTTTGACGCTTGCCAGGGGTAAAATGGTAATTTAGTCCCCCTTATATATCAGTTGGAATTTTCCGCGTAATTCTAGCGAAAAATAACCGCTCAATAATCTCGAAAAATCAGTCAAACTAGTCAAAAAGGCCACGAATATTCCCTGACCAAGTGCAGAATTGCCTCACCACGTTAAATACTTCCCGTGACACGGGAATGACTCCCGTCAGATGGGACAGAATCCCGTGTCACGGGAACTTTTTCCCCCCTTTTTTTATTTTGCTGTTTGAGTTGGTCAACGCGCCACGTCAAATTGTGCCGTTACAAAATAACGGTAACCGTGGCACGGTTAACGGGGTCCGTTGCACAGTTACTTTTTGTTTTAAAATCACATTTTTGCTTCACATCTTCGCCATTTCTCATCTCCTCTATATTTCTCCATTTTCACTTCTTGCTTACAAAAATTGTCGTGCCACGTTTAAGGTAAACCGCCGGCCGTCGAAGCTCACCGAGACACGGTAATCGGCAACCGTGACACGGCGGTTCTGCAGATCTATTTTTTTTCTGTTTTTTATTTTTGCTGCGATTTGTTGCTGTTGTTCGCTGCTGCTGTTGCTGTCTCCGCCGGAGCTGCCGTCTGAACCGCAAGAGCTCCGTCGCCTGTGAAGCTTGCCGTGACACGGGACAGCCTCGCCGTGTCACGGATTTTGTTGACCGTGTTGCAGCGATCCTGCTGGTGGCCGGAAGTTTTTTTTCATGCTTTTGGAGTTCGAATTTTCACCAATTTGTTGTAATTTCTTGCTATTTTCCTCATTTTCGACCCTTTACAAGCATCCATGTAAGTTTCCTTTGATTTTTTGTCGTAAATAATTCATGACAAACCCTTAAAAATCAATTTGGGGTTTTTTATGTTGAAATTCTTGCCATGATTTTACTTGTATATGTATGTATGTGTGTTTGTGAGAAATTTGACACAAAAATTGCATGATTTGATGGAGAATTGAGCAAATCACCATTTTTGGGTGCTACTTTGTGAAATAATGTTCATGTTTTGCTCTTGAAATGGTGAAAAAATGGTGGTGAATCTGGTGAAATGATGTGTTGATTCATATCTCGCGTATGTACTATATTGTCGTGGAGAACATAGTATCATGCGGCTAGGAGACCTGTAGTATTAGTTTGTCATGGAGAAACTAAATACCATAATTTTGCAAATTTTTAGCCTTGAGGTAAAAATTTAGCATATAATTTCAACAAAAATTAAATAACTTAGGAAATGATGCTAAGTATTTTTATTTTTGCAACTTGAATTAAATGTTTAGGAAATGATGCTAAACATTTAGATTTTGATAATATATGCCTAGACGACGAGATTGCGATCATTCTACCCACGGCCGGCGTCGGGCTTTTCGGGAGGACACTCCCACCATTCCTGAGGGTATGGACGACGATGCTTTAAAGTCCGAGCCTCGGGCATCCACGAGTAGAGGTAGGTGGGTTCCACCTTCGTGGACTCCAGACCAGTTGGTTTTCTGCCATGAAAACCATGTCTCTCATCGCGCACTCTCCGGCATAGTCGATGGCACGCTTCGCCACCACGGTTCTGGAGCTGGCGATTTGATCCCTCGACTTCACCAGATCATTACGAGGGATCTTGCTACGAGCGCCCTATGGGAATCTGCTCGTTTAGTAGATTTCTATACGGCGGTTGTAGGGTTTCGCAGCCCCCGGGGTTGCGGTGCGACAATTGTTCGCGCATTGTTGGAGTATTTTTAGGATACTACCAATACTTTTCATTTTTCTTGGGGGGAGATGACGGTGACCCCCCTAGACTTCAGTATGATCAGCGGGTTGCGCTTCACCGACCGGGCTGTAGCTCAGATGTCTGATATGTCTTAGGGATCGGCTGAGACAGCTAATTTGTTGGGTCCGATTGTTCAGTACATCAGGTCCCGACCAGTGTCTCGAGGTGGTCCTAGGAGCGGACGATCGGAGCTGGCTTCAGTTTTAGCTCGTGGCTTCGACATGGAGGATACAACGGCTGAGCAGCGAGTGCGGATTTTCATCCTGATCCTGATTCCTATGACCCTTTCTCCCGATAGGAGTTCACGTGTACTCCTTTGCTACCTCCCTGCTCTGGTCAGGATCCATGAGATAGGATCCTATAGCTGGGCCAGCCTTGGATACGTCGTTCTCCTCTTATCGCTAAGTCAAGGCTGTCGGCAGCTGAATGACGAGTCTCCCATCACCGTCTATGGTCTGTGGAGAGTCGTAGAGGTGACGATCTTTTCCCTTTTTGTTTCACTTTAACTTGTTCGACTCATGTGCTAAAGATTACTTTTCATCGCAGCTGTGGTTCTACGAGTACTTCCTAGGCTTGGCTCCTCGCCGGTATCGTGGAGCGGTCCATGATTTTCCTGTCGGGGCCAGCTGGCGTGATCGAGGAGAGTCGCGGGTGGAGTCTGTCCCTGCACTACGTGGGCTGCTACGCCGAGGCACCTCTTCTGTCGGCGTAAGAATCAGTTTTGTTGCTGTTATTTTCCCTCTGACGTTGTTTCACGCCGACTTTTTATGGTTTTCAGGTTGCCATTGATGTCTAATATCGTCCTTGGGCCGGGATGACTGATCTACTTGAGGCCTTGCGTCTTTCTGCGCACCGCATCATTTTGGTTGGTACCGGACGCTTTGTCTGGTATTTGGGGGAGCGAGTCGTTCGTTAGCATAGCGGCGATCGTTTTGTGGTGCCCTCATCTCCACCAGAGTTGATACTGGACTCACGCTTGATCAGAGAGTTGATCAACAGGGGAGAGCGCTATACTTTTCCATGGCAGGAGCTTGTACACATGGAGAGTGACTATGCGCGGGATTTGCTTCCCTCTCTAGCTCCTCCACCCCGTCTTCCTGAGGTATGATTTCTTTTGAGGATCTTCTTTATTAGTCTCTGTTTTAAATAGTCGAATAACTTGATTATTCGATCATATTTTCAGACGACTATTCGCCCTGTGGGGAGGATCGAGATTCCTCCTCAGTCTGTTCGCTATCCACGGCCGATTGGTAACACAGAGGACCATATTGCTGACGCGCCAGAGGGTTACAGACAGGCGCAAGAGTCTCTGCCCGAGGTCTTTGAGCCGGTGAGTTCTCTTGGATGCATTATTCATCCTTTTAACACTGTTTGTTACTGACTTTTCTTTGTCTTATCCTCAGCCTAACCGCCCGGAGATGATGGGACTCATGAAGCTGGTTGACGCCCTGAAGTATTGCATCATCAAGCTTCGGCGTGGTGCGAGTTGTCGGAGCTCTAGCGACGTGCTTGAGGTATCATTCATTTTTATTTCTACCATTTGTTTTATTTTGCATTGTTGACACCTTTTGGTTTTGTATCTTTCAAGAGCAACGGAGGTCCCGCTCGCGCTCGAGGCATAAAGGCTCGGACGAGGAGGAGCTTGGTCGTGGTAGACGATCTCCTGAGATTCACCGACGTTTTCATTTTTTAGCGAGAGCCTCAGGTTACTCTGCCATTTCAGGAGGCTCAGTGGCAGCAGTCTCAGTCTTCTCAGCGCTTTCCGGGCTAGAGTCAGGAGCAACGTCAGTTGTTTTAATAGCCTCCAGAGCCTGAGTTTGGGTCTGTTTTGACTCCCTTGGATCCTGGTTCGTTCAGCTCCATTGTCCGGGATTCCTCCACCGGTGTCGGGCTTATTCTCAGTTCCGCTGACCTTCCCCAAAAGAAAAAGAAATAAAACGACAAGCAAAATAAAATTACTTTCCCCAAGACAAAATATAAATAATGTGATAAAGAAATAAAATCTTAAAAAAAATAAAATAAAGATAAAATTAAGAATATAAAAGGTGAGAATTTTATTAGAAATAAAACTCTCAGAAAAAAAAAACTGAAAAATAAACGTTGAGGATAAAATATTATAAAAAATCCGGATAGATACGGGAAATGATTCAAAAAGGAGAACGCGTGAAGTGCCGTGACACGGCACTGTGTACCGTGTCACGGCAAAGGTTCCCGTGACACAGTAGAACTTCTTGTGACACGGGACGCATATTATTCAGCGGTGTGTTTTACGCGTATGAAAAGATAAATTCTGGGCAGTTTCGAGCGCTTTTGCTATAAAATAAGACCAGATTATTCATGATATGCATAATAACGAAACACAAAATAATTTAGAATTTCATATTTCAATAATCAAGTCTCAGAATTTTTATAATACATTGTGCGACTGGTCTTATTCTTTGACCAATGTTAAAAAAAGAGAGTTAGAATTATTTAATGTCAGGGGTTTGCTAGCCCTGTGACACGTAGCTATTGAACATGATTTTCTTAGGGAAACATTAGATTACTGGAGTCCAGAAACACATTGTTTCAAATTTGATTATGATGAAATCTGTTCTCTGCCGGAGGAATTTGATGCAATCTTTGGATTTCCTGCTAGAAATCTTATCGCCATGCCTACCCTACGTGAATATTATTACCAAGATTTTGAACGCCATCTGAATCTAACAGATCCAGATTTAAATAGAATTGATTGTGGTAATGAAGTAGACTTAGAAAAACTGGCTAATTTATATTTTAATCGCCCTATCTCTGAGTCTTATCATGTATATCGTAGAAGGGTATATATTTTTTGCATGTTTAGCAAGCTACTATTTGCAAACGGTAGGGTAGGACATGCTTGTCTAGCGTCTGTGCTTGAGCATGTTAAATCCGGAAGATCTCTTATGCCGACGTGCCTTGGAGAAACATTTTGTGGTCTTGACGAGGCAAAAGCTGACCGGAAAGCCATCAGGAAGGGCTCTCTTGTACTACTGCAGGTAAAAACACGCTCCGAATAGCCCCCGTGACACAAAACAGGCACCGTGTCACGGTGGGTGTCTGTCGTGACACGGATAAAACTGCCGTGTCACGGGAATTTTCAATTTTTTTTTTATTAATTAATTTTTTTTTCTTTTTTGCAGATTTGGTTGATGGAGCGTTTGGAATTATTTGAAGCCGCCGACGATATAGAAAAATATGGCCCTAACGACCTAGTCCGTAAGAAAAAGAATTACTCTACGAACATGTCGTTTGAAGATTAGAAAAATTTCTTTGCAAAGAGGGAATTTTCCATTCGTTGGGTGGTGCCTTGGTGGAGGTTTACTAGGATGGTTGGCAAGAATGAAACTCCATATTGTCGTGTTCCAAGTATCTCCAAACTGACCTTTTACTGTCCTTCTCGACTGATGCGGCAGTATGGACTTGAACAAGTAATCCCACGCTATAACGATAGTCCTCGTGAAGTATCGTTGCATGAGCGTAACGTTCACAAGTACGAGGCTTATTAGATAGGAAGACCTTTGTGGACCGTTTCTGCAAGTGACCAAGCTCCTCCTCCTTTATCTAGTGCATACAAGGCAAGGTTGAACCCTAGAAGTAGGAGGGAACGATTCGGATCACGCAAGTCTGATGTTAAAAAAAGAGAGTCGTCTTGGAAATAAGAAAGCTCCTCCTAAATATCGTCTAGGTCCGAGAACACAAGTAATTGAGTTTAAGACTCCTATGATGCCAAGAAAGAATAACTATGTGAAAGGGAAGGGTAAAGAAAAAATGGTGTATAGGGAGAAACAACCGAAAAAGTTCAAGAGAGGTGAAAGGGGTGAAAGTTCGACTAGGGGTGTGACGGTTCGGGCTATAAAAGACACATTAATGGTGAAGGCCGACCTAATTGAGCAAGAGAAGGATGTTCTTAAAGAGAAGAGAGATTAGATCAATAGTTCTTTGCATTTTATGATTTATAATTATTATTTAAAATAAGGCATATGATGCTAATACTTGTAGTCGCATTTATTTTAATAATAGCACCTTTATTTCAGCCTTAAAAATAAAAATTACAATGACTTTATTTATTATTTATTTATCCGAGTCAAGGAGTCGGACGCAATGGAAGAACGAAAATAAAACTCGAACAGTTAACGAATGCACCAATATTCCAAAAATAAAACGGAAAAACTGAAATTCCACCGTGTCACAGTGAAAGGGTCCCGTGACACGATACAAATTCCCGCGTCACGGCAATATATATATATAATATATATATATATATATATATATATATATATATATATATATATATGTATACATATATATATATTATATTTTTTTGGTTTTGCTGACAGAGGGTGACGTGGCACGGGAACTTCTCCCGTCAGACGGGATAAATTCCCGTGTCACGTGAGTTCCTCTTTCCTTTTTTTTCGTTCAGGCCTAACGTGTCATGGTGAACAGTACCGTGACACGGTAGGATGTCCCGTGTCGCGGCAATTTCCTTTTTTTTTTTTTTTTTTTTGGCCGTGACGCAGTGCTAAACAAACGCGCGTATTTGATCAACAGAGGGCGGATTTTTTATTTTAATGTGGCCGGGCCCCCTTGAGGGGTTGCCTACGTATCCTAAAAAGGAATCAGGCCAACCCATGCGACTAGGCATAGAATTTCTTGAGCTGATCCAAGTTGGTTAAATTATGGAAGCCGTTACCATCCATGTCTACCAATTGTGCCGCTCCGCCAGACAGGATGGCTTTAACAATGTACGGGCCTGACCAGTTCGGTCTGAATTTTCCTCTTGGATCTAACACATTTTTACGAAGTGCCTTAAGCACTAGGTCACCCTCTTTGATATTTCTGGTCTTGACTTTTTTATTAAAATGTCGTGCCATACGCTGTTGGTAGGTTTGGACATGATGCAAAGCTGCTAAGCGTTTTTCATCAAGCAAGACCAGTGGGGGCTTCTGTAGACACCCATTTGTGTCTCCCCAAAACCAAACCCACTGATGAGTACCTTTCACGTCGAACCATAATCGAATGAAGTGAAAGTGTGGAAAGTCTAGTGTTGCGGAAAGTTTTGATTTCTTTTCTTTTCTCTCTGTTTTTGAAAACTTATTTTAAGAAAATAGCCAATCCAGTTTGTTTGGTCCGTGATATGGGTCCAAAAGTAGTGTATTTGGATGGGGCTTGCAAAGACCTTTCCAACGATATATTATAAGCCCAATTCCGATGAATATTGAGGAAATTATGGCCAATTTACTAAACTGGGCCCGGTTTGAGCTTTATATGCGGCCCAATGATCTAGGGGAGGGCCTAATATGATTTATCATTCCTAATGCAATTAGGAATGGTTTTAGTCTTCTAGATTCTTCTAGAAAGTTCTTTTCATTCCTAATTCAATTAGCATTGATAAATTGACTTTTGTTGACTTTTCAGAGTTTTAATTAAAATCAAAAAGCATTTTCGAGGAAAAGATACGATTTTATCCTCCAGTACGGCAAACTTATCTGATTTTCAAAAACGCGTCAAAAACAGGCCTGACGCCTGACTCCAGGCATTGGCGCCTGGAACCAGGCCTAGCGCCTGGCGCCAGCCATTGGCGCCTAGTGCTAGCCATTGGCGCCTGGCGCTAATAAGCTGGTGCTGGCGCCAGCTCTGTTTTGCGTGCGCCAAGTGCTCTGTTTTGATATTTTACCTTTTTGGCTGATTTTCTCTATAAATTACGTATTAAAAACTCCGTTTTCATACACCAATTCACCTACATTCAGGTTTCATTCGCAATCATTAATTCTTTAATTCTCTCTTAATCATTCACCAATTCTCATCAAATTTTCTTGATTTTTTCATCTCTCTCTCTTTCTCTTTTCTAAACTTGCTTTTTTAATACAAAATTCCGCATTCACAAGATCTAGAAACACCAAGCCATATTCGAAGTTGCCTTCGCCCTAGACGTGAAAGGTTTAATTTCTGAGGGGTTTGGTCCCAAATCTCTCTTTCAATTATTTGATTTAATTGTTTGATTTATTATTTTCCTTGAAGTTACTAACGTGTGTATTTTGTTATTAGAAAGATGTACGAGGCATCAAAGTAAGTGCTTTAATTGGTTTTATTGATATTATGATTTAGAAATCATGTTTATATCATTCCTAGTATCATGTCTAGGGTAACTTTAATACTAAATATGATTGTCACGATACTTCCTACGTTCTTCCTAATATTTGTGATTGTTAGTATCATGTTAGGGTTAAAGATTTGATTTTTATTGCTTAGTGACATGCTAGGGTTTGTTATATATCTTGTTAGTATCATGCCTAGGATCTTGCTATTATTATTATGCTTTAATGTTAACATGAACATGACTATGATTATAATTGTTATGATGATTATGAATATTATTATTATTATTATTTTGATGATGATTTTATCTATGATGATTATTATTATGATTATAATTTTATTGTCATGATTATTATCGTGTTTCTTGTTATTCATTGTTATTGCTTGATCACACCTTTTATGCACGTTTAAAGGGAATTTGGTACTTGTAATCATGCTTAATAAGATATTAATAATCTTGTTAGGGTTAATTTGATTATAATTCAAGTGTTTGCCAATAATAGTTTTATTTGTGCATTAAAATTCAACCAACATAGATAAACAGGTTTAGGGTTAAACCTATTGATTGTATGTTAATTAAAAAGCGCACATGAATACGATCAGAATAAAGTAGAAGCCTATTATTAGGGCAGGTTCAATCTCTTTTAGGTTGGATTTGTACCTTCATCCCCGAACCCTTATTTGGTTCTAGACCTTATGGAGTTGACGATCTCTTGGATCGTTAAGGGTGTAACCTTCACCCTGTGAACGGTTTACAAGTTCCTAAAACTTGTTGGTGACTCTTTTGCTCTATCTTCTTCCCTTTTGGACGCCATCGTACTTTAGTGTATGATCACAGTGGGGTTCAAGATAGGGGTTAACGCTTGAAATTTATTCCCTATAGCCGAGAATAGTAAAACATAAAGAGTTTACTCTATTGTAGACACCCATTTGTGTCTCCCCAAAACCAAACCCAGTGATGAGTACCTTTCACGACGAATCATAATCGAATGAAGTGAAAGTGTGGAAAGTCTAGTGTTGCGGATAGTTTTAATTTCTTTTCTCTTCTCTCTGTTTTTGAAAACTTATTTTAAGAAAATAGCCAATCCAGTTTGGTTGGTCCATGATATGGGTCCAATAGTAGTGTAGTTGGATGGGGCTTGACAAGAGATTTCCAACGATATGTTATAAGCCCAATTCCGATGAATATTGAGGAAGTTATGGCCAATTTACTAAACTGGGCCCGGTTTGAGCCTGATGTGCGGCCCAATGATCTAGAGGAGGGCCTAATATGATTTATCATTCCTAATGCAATTAGGAGTGGTTTTAGTCTTCTAGATTCTTCTAGAAGGTTCTTTTCATTCCTAATTCAATTAGCATTGATAAATTGACTTTTGTTGACTTTTTAGAGTTTTAGTTAAAATCAAAGAGCATTTTTTGAGGAAAGATACGATTTTATCCTCCTGTACGGCAAAATTTATCTGATTTTAGAAGACGCGTCAAAAACGGCATTGGCGCCTGGCGCTAACGTTGGCGCCTGACGCCAATGGCCAATTCCTAGCGCCAATCTCGTTTTGCGTGCGCCAGACTCTGTTTTGATATTTTATCTTTTTGGCTGATTTTCTCTATAAATAACGTATTAAAAACTCCGTTTTCATTAAACAATAACTAGATTTTCAATTATAATCATCTAAAACCAATTTTCACCTATAATCATCAATTCTCATCAATACCAATTCTCTCTATTCTCTTTTCATCAATTCTTATCAATTCTTATTCATTCGCTTACAACCAGTTTTCATTCATCAATTCTCTCATTCTCTTTAATCATTCACCATCTCTCTCTCTCCCTTTTTCTAAACTTGCTTTTTACATACAAAATTCCGCATTCATTAGATCTAGAAACACCTAGCCATATTCGAAGGTGCCTTCGCCCTAGACGTGAAAGGTTTAATTTCTGAGGGTTTGCTCCCAAATCTCTATTTTAATTATTTATATTGATTGTTTGTTTATTATTTTCCTTGAAGTTACTAACGTGTGTACTTTGTTATTAGAAAGAGGTACGAGGCATCCAATTAAGTGCTTTAATGGTTTTAATTGATATTACGATGTAGAAATCATGTTTAAATTGTTATTAAGATATTCCTAGTATCATGTTTAGGGAAAAGGTTATAATATTAAATATGCTTATTATGATTCTTGCGATGCTTCCTATATTCTTTCCTAACATGCATGTTAGTATCATGTTAGGGTTAAAGCTATGATTCTTATTGCTTAGTGACATGCTAGGGTTTGTTATTAATCTTGTTAGTATCATGCCTAGGATCTTGCTATTATTATTATGCTTTAATATTAATATGAACATGATTATGATTATAATTCTTATAATTTATGATGATTATGATTATTATTATTATTATTTTTATGATGATAATTATTATTTTGATTATTCATTATGTTGCTTGATATTTATTTTTATTGCTTGATCACACTTTTTATGCATGTTTAAAGGGAATTGGTACTTGTAATCATGCTTAATAAGTTAATTGATAATCTTGTTAGGGTTAATTTGATTATAATTTCAAGTGATCGCCAATACTAGATTTATTTGCGCATTATATTCAACCAACATAGATAAACAGGTTTAGGGTTAATCCTATTGATTGCATCTTAGTCAGAAAGCGCACATGAATACGATCAGAATAAAGTAGAGGCCTATTATTAGGGCAGATTCAATCTCTTTTAGGTTGGATTTGTACCTTCATCCCCGAACCCTTATTTGGTTCAAGACCTTATGGAGTTGACGATCTCTTGGATCGTTAAGGGGTGTAACCTTCACCTCGTGAACGGTTTACAAGTTCCTAAAACTTGTTGGCGACTCTTTTGCTCTATCTTCTTCCCTTTTGGACGCCACCGTACTTTAGTGTATGATCACAGTGGGGTTCAAGCTAGGGGTTAACGATTTAAATTATTCCCTAAAACTATCATGTTTAATGTGCAATATGTGAACATATTTTGAGACTAACAGGTTTGTTCCCATCAAACAGGTTATAAAAGATGAACTCACAAGTTCTTGTAGAACTAACCGAGTTCCTAGTAAAGAAATATGTCACTAAGGATAACAGCAAGGGTTAGCTACACATGTTGAGGAACTTTTAGATGTTAAGTTCCAACTCATGCAACAAAATTCAATGAACTCAATACAAGAAAGCAAGTTCCGACGAAGTTCTAGAGCTGAGATAATATTTGTTCCGACCAGCAAAATCTCAACAAACTATGGAGCTACAGTGTCTTATATGCATATGTAACTAAGGCCGAGCCTCAAGACATTGAAGCATTTGAGGATGGAACTTGAAGGTTAGATGTGTAACAAGAACTCAATGAGCTTAAAAGGAAGAAGGTGTTTGTTACATCCTGAACCTATTCTAGAACACCTAAAAAGGGTCGGAGATTAAAAAGGGTGTTCTGTAAAAAGCTTGTTGAGTAAGGCACGTGATTGGAACAAGGCCATGTTGGTTCTTATAGGAAACAACCAATACAGAGGTATGTATTGTTTTTCAGGAACTTGTTGCTCGTATAGCTAGACTTGAAGGTAATTGAATATTATTTTATCTTGCTGTTTATATGGGATTAGAGTTGTACCACATGGATGTCATGGATGTCTTTTGTATAACTTTCTGTTATAGATGTCTATGTGGAACATACTCTAAGATAGATTGCTATCCAAGTTCCTTCTTGAAAATTGAGCTTTAAAATTGTCAATTTTTGTTTTCAAGATGGACTAAGGTATTAGTTGTACTTATTTTCATTGATTATAATTTTTGGTACAACTAACGAGCCATTGTGCATTGGTTTTTGATAATTCTATGATGAGAAAATATATTTGTAAGCATTAACCATTGACAATGGAACTTGAGTTAGAAGTGGAAGTTCATATTAGATTTGAGATCATCAAGGAACAAAACAACCACTTCAAGAACTCCAAGGTAAGCCATCATGTCAACCAATGTTTTAAAAGTTATATTTTTACTGGTTATAGACTACATAAGATATAAGTTCCTTTTCACATGTCGGCATTAAATAAATTGAATTGATATATTTTTGGTATGAATGCAATATGTGAATTTGTGAATGGATTCTCTTATGGTTTTGTCTTGACTTGTCATATTCTTGTATATTGCTTAATGGAACAAGACTTGATGAAACATAACATGAGTATAAAGTATTTTTCCCTTAAGTTATGTCAAGTTGGGGTTCCTATGCATGTAAAACTTGAAGTAAAGAATGTGCGCTTATTGTTTATGTGTCCCACTTAGTTCTTATGTTGTAAAAGACATACTCACTTGCCTAAGAGTATTAGAGGTCTCATAATAGAACTATGGGTGCTGTCAAACACGAAGTTCCTAAGTTGCCAAAGGAAAAATGGAAGAAACTTTGATGGAACAAGACAGGTAAGTTCCTAGACCGTTTGTACCTCACTTGTTTAAATTTCAGAGGGAACTAACCTATCTTTTACCCAACTTTCAAGCATCCACACCATATTTCTTCGAATGCAACATTATTCTACAACTTTTGGTTGTGTGTCCGTGTTGCGCTATACTTATTTCATATTTTCATATATTCAAAGATTCTATCGACCCTATTTCCTTATCTTTTCATATAGCCATACTTCTTATTCTTAATTCACATGTGCTCTAAGTTTGTTCATAATCTTTTTATGGATCAATGAAACATGAAGAATGGTGATTACATGTTGAGGGGGAAGTTGAAGAAAAAGAAAAGAAGTAAGCACTTGAAAAGGAAGAAGAATGGTAAGGAACTCAGGGGGAATAAGGTAGGAACCAAGAAATCAAAATGGTTCAAAGCTGGTTGTGGAACTCAAGTGTATGAGTAAGTATTATCTTCATTGATTTAAAATGTGTTATTCTAAGAAATCATGCAAAATCTGTGTAATGACACCCTAAAAAAAAAAAGAAGAAGAAGAAGAAGAAGAAGAATAAGGGTGATCCAATATTTAATTTCCTAGATATCTAAATATGAAGAATATTGACTATGTTGATGTCGTGTACTCATATACTTGGTAAGCTAGCTAGTGAAGGAGCAACATTAAACGTTGAAGGAACTTGACTATGAAGCTGAAATCTGTTTAAGTTCCAGTAAGCAGAATGTTTCTCAAAGAAGTTGGTAGTTGAAGTAAGGGAACTTGGTTATCAATTAGCAAGATGTATATGTGTTGTGTTTAGCAGGAGGTTCAAGAGTATGAAATGAAGAACAAATGTGATGAATCTTATCATCTCAAAAGGTCTAAACGAAGAGCACAAATTCCACTTCATGTTCCCTCTACTTATTTTGTTCCGTATGTTTCTTTATATATCCTTTGAGCTTGCGCTTTCATTTGCCTATTTATGCAATCCATTTCTAACTTTTTAGCTCTGTTATTTACTTGATTTTTAACTTCTTATTTGTCAAGTTCAATTAAGGGTTTTGAAGTTGGGCCTTTGGATTGTGAGTTGGAAATTAGTGTGGAAATGGTATCCGTGTTTGAATAGTGAGTACCTTGAGAATTTTAGGAACAACAAGTGTTTAACCATTATATATTTACTTATTATATGGTGGTAGGTGTGACATATATGACTTTACGCGTGTGTATTTTACGGAAAACAAATGTGTGGAACAATACCCTTTTTGATAATGACAAAAGGGGGAAGAATATGTATGATGTTTATGGTATGCAATAGTTAAGTTTAAAGTTCTAACATCATTATCGTTGGAAGTATATATATATTAATAATGGTGTTTATTGCTAAGTTCCAAACTGTGTGAAGTTCCTTTGTATGTTCCTAACTTGTTCTAATGTTATCTCGTTGAAGAATTAAGGTGGAATAAATGTACATCGATTTATTCTTTAATGTGTGATAAGAATCATTAGTTTGTCATCATCAAAAAGGGGGAAATTGTTGAGTAATTAGGTTTTGATGATTGTAAACTAATGATGATTATCTATCTAACGTGTTTGTTAAGTTATGCGTAGAAAGAACAAGTTATTCTTGGAACAGGATACAAGGAACCTGAGCAATGTCACACACACACACACACACACACACACATATATATATATATGTAAGGAACCTGAGCAATATATGATAAGCAATAGAGAAACAAGAACAATGATGAGTGTTATGGTTGATAAACATGATGATGGCTAAAGAACCATGATGGATATAACTCAGCATACAATACCAGTCATTCCAAGTATGAAGCCTATCAAACAAAAGCTACGCCGTATGATACCTGATGTGGCTCTTAAAATCAAGGAAGAGATTAGAAAGCAACTGGTTGCAGGTTTCATCTAAATGTCCAAGTATCCAGAGTGGATAGCTAATGTGGTTCCTGTTTTGAATGTATTTGGTCCCTCAGGAGAGTTACAGCTCGAGGACTGATCCAACCGCGCATGTACCGACAAAATAACGGAGACTCCGGGTGCTTTGAGCTCTGCCTCCGACGTCAAGTTAGTACTGAAATATGAGTAGGAGAAAGTGCGGAAAATAAAGTGAGATCTTCTCGGATTCGGAGAGCAGGTGTTTTTCTGATGTGAGAGAATGTAAGGTATGCTGTAATAATTGTAGATGCCCCAAAAATGGGGGAAATCTCTCTATCAATAGGGTCATCGGAAAATGTGCCCTTGATTAGGTCACTTTGACCTAATTATTCTAGGCTGCGCCAAATTATGGCTTACTCGGGATTTGGGCCATTAAAGGCCGCCTTTTTCTCTCGAGTTCTAGGAAGGACACGTGTTGAATAGAGATTGGTCCAATTCGGACCAACCATGGTATTACATGTGTCAAGATATGATTAGTCCACGCGACATGGGTAAAATTACTCAAAACATTTGCCCCTCACAGATGTGACATAGCGCGCGCGCCACGTGGCATCTATGACACATGTCATTCAACAATTGGCAATATATTATTTATTTCTATTTATTTTTTTTATTTTTATTCATTTTTTTTACTTTGAAAACTTTAACATTTCACGTTCCGGGGAAATTACGGATTTGCCTTCAATTTTACCCCTCTATAAATACTAACTTCACCCCCCTAGTTTTAGACGTTTCCAAAACATTTTAGAGAGATAAAGTTAAAAATTTAGAGAGAGTATGCCTTCCGTTTGTATGTGTGAATGGAAACTCTGCTATTTTCCTGCCTCCCTCAACCGGTTATCAACCGTCTGTACCCCAAGCAAGCAAGATCAACTGCAGCATCAATCGCAGTTTGTCATCACCATTTGCCCCCCTTTCAGAGACAAACGTGAGGTACCGCCTCTACCCTTTCAACTCATTTTCATTTGTTTCAATTCATTCAATAAATGGACTCATCACCAACACATACGGCACGACCTAGGTCAGTAGTCAGCCGGTCACCTAGGACGGCTAAGTTTAGGACTCTGGGTGCATCGACCAATTTTGTACTCCGTGTAGGACACGATGGCTAGAACCAAATAGACAGCATGTGATAACCCCGGTTGAGGGGTCTGAGAGCAGTGAAGGCTCAGGGGAATATTCCCCGTTTGGGATTCTTAGAACTCTCAGCGACACAATCTTATATGCAGTTAGAGACGGTGAGGGGGTCGTCTCCTAAATGGGCATTGACGAAGCTGACCCTACCAGATGGGGAAGAGTCTACCTCGGGGTCAGCATGTGATGAGGGAGAGGGCGAGGATTTCGCTATAGGGTTCGGCTCTGAGGATGATAGTGACACCCCCCTCTCCTTGCTTGAGGATAGTGAGGTTGTGGAGAAAAAGAAGTGGAGAGAGAAATATGATCCCTTTAAAATTAACATCTCCGCTAAAGACAGGCGGGTGATGTCAAACGATATTGAGAGCTTTGTAGTGAAACGGCCCCTGGGAAAGGGATATACTATCCGGTTGCCGCCTGAGCTAGACACAATCTCATGGAAGGATGACTAGGAGAATGTCGATGCTTATTTTGGATGCTATGAGGCGGCATTCCTGACAGGCCTCCGTTTCCTGCTTCATCATGCAGTAAGGGCCTTAATTAGGGCTTATAGCCTAGGAGTATGGTAGCTCAACCCAAACTCATAGGCCAACATTCTTGGATATGTTTCCGCCTGTGCGATGCAAAATTTGAACCCCAGCTAGGAGGCTTTTACTCACATGCATTATCTAAGTCGCAACCCAAGCGGCTGGAGGGCGTGGTACACTCTGACCACCCTCCCTCAATATCAGATGACTTTGGTCAAGGCGTCAAAATATGACGGTTGGAAGACCCAATTTTATTTGTAGTCTGCCCCAACCCACCTAGAGAACCGGGAGCTGCGCCGGTATAATAAAAAACCTGACCTTCTAGGACGCAAATGTGCCCTCCCCCGGATACCGAGAGATGACTACCATGCAATCATGGAAACCAAGTTTTTTTAGCTCCATCCAGAGACTCTCTTAACCGGGGACGTAATCAAGGTCCCCAATAATTGGATTCCCATATGTGCATGGTTCAAGGATGAGGCGTTCTTGTCCGCCTATGGCCTTAGCACCATGTTTCTAAAACGTACGTCTGACCTACATCTTGTTTAATGCCGCTGGTACTTCTACTATTCAATCACGATTCTGTAATTAATGTGTTGGTTATTTTTGTAGAAGAATCTTTGAACATGGTGGCTGAGGAGAAGACCTCAAGCAATCCTCTGCACAAATAAGGAGAGACCTGGCGGAGGATAAGGCCGCCAAGTTTAGGGCGGAGGTAAACACTTTTTTTTCTTAGCCTAAATTTTTATCAGGCGTCACTGGTTGCTCATTTAGTAATTTCTTAAATTGCAGGGTGGAGTACTTCCCAGGTCCTTCACCAAAAATCTTTTCAAATGGAGCCTAAGGAGACCGCCTCCACTCCAATCAAGCATGTTAAGTCTGCAAAAGCAACTTCATGTAAGATGGGCTCTGAGGGGTCTTCTAGGAAGTACCACCTCCACACAGGGGGAAGAACACCACCGTGGGAGGCTTTGGAATTGGCTTTGATTTGGTCCCATCCGGCCTTTCGGCGCCTGTGGGTTGATTAATCCCACAAGCTTTTGAAGGTTAATACAATCCCTTCGAATCCCTGCATGAGCTAGGCTGGTCGTTGTGAGTGAAATCTCACTCTCAACAAACTTCCTCGTCAAACAGCCAACATCAGACTAGTGTCGCCTATATACTCACTCACCTTTCACATATGGTGCAGATCAATCCCCCCGATGGCCGAGCGTTCAGCTGAATGACCAGCCATGCTGGCGGCCGTGCACAAGAAGGAGAAGGACGCTATTCCCGGC
Source organism: Chenopodium quinoa (assembly GCF_001683475.1). NCBI lineage: Eukaryota > Viridiplantae > Streptophyta > Magnoliopsida > Caryophyllales > Amaranthaceae > Chenopodium > Chenopodium quinoa. Next base: position 1,718,716 of record NW_018744813.1, on the reverse strand, counting down.
ATTGAGACGTTCAATGTCGAATGAATCCTTGCACTATTGTCTGAGCTATAACTAATTCCCTTTTTTTAAATTTAATTATAAAATATCCCGCATGATTGACGCTGTTTGTATCTACAGACCATGCTCAGGGTTTAGGGACTTAAGCGGCCATATGCCTGGAAGAGGGAGGAGGTAAAAAGAGTCATTAGATCAGCTAGGGATTCCCTAGATGTTGCTAAATTTCATTGTTCAATTAATGAACTTGAAACTAAAGCCAAATTAATGCAAAAGGCGGATGAGATTAGGGATCTTAAGCAGGCCTTGGAGGAGGAAAAGGAGAAGGCCAACACAGTGAGACAACCCTCAAGAAGGCGGAAGAAGACCTCAGGACCTTGCAGTGTGCCTCAGCTCCTAGGAGAATACCAATCTCAAGGTGGAGGTTGAGAGGCTGAAAAAAGATGCAGAGTAAGTCCAAAAGAATTTCATGACAACGATCGTGGCGGAGCAAGAGCGCCTGATTTTTTAGAGTGAAGAAGACTTCGATACTCGAATGAAGATCGCCTGGGCTGATAATCACCCCAACAAAGACTATGGCATGTGGGCTCTAGCTTTCCAATATGCTAAACACGTAGTTTATTTAAGAGAAAAAAAGAGTCGAAGCCCGAGTCCTTCGCCGCCTAGGCAAACAAAGAGCTTGAGAAGCCTGCTAATGACCACCCTGAAGAAGGGGAAGCCATTGAGCTTCAATTTGATGAGGAGATTCCCAGGGAGAGTCAGGCGGCTTAAAACCAAGCGGCTCAGAACTAGGATGTCCAGCATCAGGAGGACCAAGCGGCCCAACCTCAGCCTTGATGTTTCAGCGCTAGTATGCCAAATTTTAGATCTTTCCGGCCTGCGTGCCGAGTATTTGTCTGTTTTACCGACTATGGAGTCGGGTAACAATTTAACTTCTCTTCTCCCGGATGTTGATCTGGTTAACAATATTTATCCGGTGTTTAGCCGATTTTGAATTAAATATGCCGACTAATTCTTGATGAAATTATATATTTTTTATTCAATTTTTGCATGTGAATTCTGCAATTTTTATTTCGAAATTTTTGCCTAACTTTTTAAAGCATGCGGCAATTCAGATAGTATACCGGCTACTCTTGCCCCTGGCGGCTGTGTGATTTGTTTTAGTACTTGTATGATTGATTGAATTTGGAATGTTTGATACTTTAAAGAGTATGGAATGTTCCTAAGTCAACCAATCACGATAGTGATTTCCCCAAACCAAGTACACAGCCGTCAACAACGACCGTTTTACCTAACCGGGTATTCTTATATAATATGTTGAGTCCCTTAGGTTTTGATTGATAGTTTTGAATGATGACAAACAGCTAAGGGAAACAGGTCCTTGAAAGTGTTCGATACAGTTGGGGGAACCAGCTAACATAGAACACTGTTTCCCCAGACAAGTTATTACTTACATGAGTTTTCTTATTGAACTAACTTGTCTTTATACAGGGAACAGTTATATGATAAAAGTGTTATGTACTGGTAGGGAACCAGTATGTAATGTTTCCATGGTTGCTACGTGGTAAAGCAGTCACATACTCTTTATTGTGCATTAACCATGTTACATGTGCAGTAGTTGAGTTGATTCCAAGACTTGGAGCATAGAAGCCTTTCGAAGATATTTCGAAGAAAGATTGTTTGCTCATAATAGAAGTATTCAAGGAAGATTCAAGTCTTGAAGATTACATGAAGAAAAGACGATTTATGCTTTAATATGTTATCTAGGTTTTCATGTAATATGCTCCGTAGTATGCTTGCATGTTTGGGTTATATAAGTGCTTAAAAAATATATTGAAGTATGATATGAAATCTGGTACAAAGTTGGAACAGGTTTCATAACATGTTTCAATTCAGGGAACCAGGTCGGGGAACCAGGTTCACTGTATTCGAGCTGCCGTTTTGGAAAAAGATTTTACAAAAAAGATTTTTTCGAAAAGATTATCTTGAAAATATTTTGTGCAGCTGGAAATAAGATGAAATATTCTTGGTTACCTAAAATCTAGGAGTATTTATCTTAATTGATTCTATCTTTGTGATTAAATCAAATAAGATAAAAACTTTCCTAAAATTACATTATATCTTATTCTCTAAGATTGTGTGATTTAAGGAAACTAGGTTTTAGGAATCTAAGCTTATATAAACTCATCTTATTTCACATATTTCGTGTGCCTCTCCAGAAATTAAAAGAGCAATTATTTGAGAGCATATACTTAAGCACTAATCCCATTCATCAAGTCATATACAAGAGCATTCTAGTACTTAAACTTTTTCTCTTAATTAGCTTCGTAGAAGTGAGATCAAAGGGGAGTTCTTGATTCTTGTATTGAGTCTTTAACAAAGGGGTTAAAGGCTGGGTGAGTGTTTGTGAGTTCAAACACATTGGGCTTACGAGTGTAAGTCGAGAGCACACTCGGAGTAGAGTGTGGGGTTTGCTGGTTCCCGGAGTAGGGAACAGCAGAGTGTTCTTTGTCTTTGTTTTTCGGAGTAGATTAATAAAGAAATTAGGATAGGAGGACGTAGGCCTGAGTTGGCTGAACCTCGTTAAATTTGTTGTCTTTTTTATTGCTTATTTATATTCCGCTGCGTACGGGAACCAGCACAACTGGTTCCTCACACATAATCCGAAAAGAAGCAAAATTAGCCAACGATTACTTAACACTCAATTCACCCCCCCCCCCTCTTGAGTGCCCATTGAACCTTCATAATATCTTTGTGAGTCAGGCGGGAAAATGTCGCCTAACAATCAATGGAACAAGGGACATATAGTTCGCCTGTCAGATGGATCCCAGATAACTTAAAGGTCATCTAGGATACCTGCAATCCATTGCACCTTAATCGCCTGCTCCATTGGAGTAGCCGGTACAATATCATTGAACAGTCTAACAGAGAACTTCAATAATTTACCGGCTGATGTCACTTGGCATTCGGTTTTAAACTTAATAATTTACCGTCTGCATATGCTGGTAGAGCAAACGATAGAATGCCCTCTACGACGATAACACCCGAAGGGGCGTCGCCGGACGCCATACTGAAATAGGAGCAGACGAATTTTTAAAAATAATATAGCATCCGGTCGTTGGCCTCGATTTTAATCTTAGTTTTAGCCACTAAGTCTTTTGACTTAGTTTAATTTCACTTATTTTAAGGCTCGCCTCTACATTGCACAGACGAAGGTCCAACTTAAATATCAGGATAGCCACTAAGTTTTAACCTAGCTTATTCCTTTTACGGTGCGTCTGTGTTTTCCACAGATGGTAACTTTAGTTGTGCATGTATATATACAAAGTTATTAAATCAATATTGAAAACAAAAAGCAACTTTTTCATTGATGGGATTTTTATTTACAAAAATTTACAAGTCTCAGAAGTATTACTTTTTCAAGTTATCTACATTCCAAGTTCTAAGCAGCCGCCTGCCGTCTGGAGTTTCCAGCCGGTAGGAGGCGTTTCTTACTTCTTCATAAATCCGGTAGGGACCTTCTAAATTAGGAGTTAGCTTTCCCTACTCATTTTCCCTACAAGTTGCCTCCATTTTTCGTAACACAAAGTCCCTAACTTTCAAGGGTCGTTTATGCACTCTCTTATTGTAGGCACGAGTCATTCTCAGACGGTAGATCTCATGACAAAAGACAACATTGTCCCTGCGCTCCTGGAGTGAGTCCAATGCTAGCCGCATGGCCTCCCAGTTTGTCTCTTCATCATATAGCATGACTCGTAGAGTTGACTCGTAATGCTCGATGGGCAAGAAGGCTTCGGCACCGTACACCCTGAGAAATAGGGTTTCATCGGTTGCCCCTTTTTCAATTGTCCAGTTGGCCCATAGGACATGAATTAGCTCTTCGGCCCATAAACCACCGGATCTTACATTCTTCTTTTTAATACCGTCTTAGATGAGTTTGTTGATGGCTTCAACTTGGCCGTTTTCTTGGGGTCGGCCGACTGATGCAAAATAGTGTGAGATCCCTTGATCTCCCAACCAAGTTTTGAGCTGAGGCGTCTCAAATTGAGGTCCATTATCAGATACTATAGACATAGGTACCCCGAACTGGGTGATAATGTTTTTCTAGATGAAGGAGATGACATCTTTTGTCTTAATGCCTTTGACCGCCTCTGCTTCAACCCACTCGGTGAAATAGTCCACAACCACAAGAATATAGCGCTCTCCGCCTGGTGCATGCGTATACAGACCTAGAATGTCCATGCCCGATTTAGCAAACGAGAATGGGATGTGGATTGTCGTCAGGTTAGTATCCGAGCGATAGATAACCTTGCTAAACATTTGACACTTGTCACATTTTTTAACAAATTCCATGGCATATGACTCAAGAGTTGGCCAGAAATAATGTCGCTTGGCTCTGACGGCTAAGGATCTGCCGCATGAATGAGAGGCACAGTATCCCGCATACAACACTTCGAGAACTTCTCTTGCCTTTTCCGGGGTAACAAACTTCAGAAAGGGCTTAAAAAAGCCCGCCTTTAAGAACTCTCCATCTGTCATTTCAAAGTTTGTTGCACGCATTTTCAACACGGCTGCCTTTTGGGGTGAATCAGGAAGCGTGCTATTTGAGAGATACGCCCAGATGCCATCAATCCAAGCAGAACTTTGGTCCAGAATTTTAATAGGCTCGTCATCAGATATACTTTGCTTTTCCATTATTTCCCAACTGACTGACTGAGGCGTATCACAGGAGGCGGGGGATGCTAATTTTAACAAAGCATTCGCCTGGTTGTTTTGCAATCGAGGCACTTAATTTAGATGAAATTGTTCAAGTGCCCCCGCTTCAGCCTTAACGGCCTAAGATAATTGATCATAGCTGAATGGGTGGCTTCATACTCACCATGGTATTAGCTAACGACCAACTAAGAGTCTGAGCAGGCGTCAATTTTTGTTGCACCCTGCCGCCTTACACATGCGGATACCGACTAATAGGGTTTCATATTCTGCCACATTGTTTGAGGTCTGGAACTTGAACCGTAGTGCATACTCATATCTGTCCCTTTCAAGGTATTCATAGATTATGCCTGCACCAAAACCGTTCATAGTAGAGCTCCCGTCTACATGCACCTTCCAAACCTGATCAAGGTTATCCGAAGCAACCGACATTGTTATTTGGACAATGAATTCGGCAAACGCCTGATTCTTCACTGCCTTTCTTGGTTCATAGGTGATTTCAAGACTTTGCATTTCAATAGCCAACTTGAATATTCTGCCGGATGAGTCCATAGTTGTCATTGGCCGCTTGAGGCGCTGATCTGTGTAGATCACCACCGAATGTGCTAAGAAGTGTGGTTTCAACTTCTTAACAGCCATGTAAAGCGCAAGACAAAAATTATCAACCATGGGGTACCGGAGTTCGACATTCCTGAGCACATGGCTAATGAAATAGATCAGAAGCTGATTGGCGTCTCTCTCAGCAAGGAGAACAACACATGGAAAAGGGTTAACAAGCCTTGGCAAGGAGTGTAAATGCTCTTTTAATTTTTGAAAGGCCTCCCCACCATCATCTCCTCGTTCAAATCTAGTCTTCTTCCTGATTGCCTGGAAGAAGTAAAGGCATTTGTCACCTGACCGGCTAAGGAATCTCCCAAGCGCACCCAGACAACCGGTAAGCCTCTGGGCTTCCTTGACAGTGCAGGGTGACTTCATGTCAATCAGCGCCTATATCTTCTTGGGGTTAGCCTCTATCCCCCTTTGATCAATAAAAAATCGGAGAAACTTCCCAGGCTCAACACCAAAAACACACTTTTTGCGATTTAACATGACCTTATGCCGCCTAAGTGAGGTGCAGGTTTCTCGGAGATCAGCAAGGTGATCCGTCTTTAGCTTGGATTTGACTCTCATGTCATCAATATACGCCTTTACATTCCTCCCAATCTGATTAATGAAGACTATATTAATCATCCATAAGTATTAAATTGTGATCATTACCATTGTTTTTGGGTTATTGGTAACAATGAAGAACTCTAATAATCCTTTATTGGTATTAAATTATGATCATTACCATTGTTTTTGGGTTTCAGTGAGTCCGACCCACCGCGGAAGGAAACCCGACCCCCAAACAAAACTCACAATAATTAAAACCATAAACATAATTAACCTAAACACAAGACTAATTAATTAATTATTACCTTTGTAGCATGCTTCGCTCACCAAAACGAGCTCTTACTTGAAAGCCTTCAAGTCCCGCTCACACGACAACCTCCTTCGAAATCCACCCGCAACGCGACCACCGAACTCGGTCTATTGTCTTGGAGTTAACAAGGCTCGACCTCAAAACCCGAGTAATTAGTGTTCAAAGGTTTTCACAATGTGATGCCTTTTTCAACACTTACTCAAGTGAAGAATTCTCAATTACCTAGGTTGGTATTTATAGGCAAAGGCTCTCAATATTCAGATCATCTTTTTATGTGGGAGATTTTGATTTATTCATTTTATTTTAAATCTAAAATAAAATAAATAAGCAAACTACTAATAAATCAACAAGTGTTAAGATCACATGAGGAGTTAGGTGAGGACCATTTTGAGGAGGGGCGGACCAAACTTGCTACCCACTCTTCTCCTAAAAACCGTTTAACTCACCCCTCACACCCCCTCTAGCTTTGCGCCACTTGGCACCCACAATTAAGCACCAAGCCTCACAAGCGTGGGCTGCTATGTTTCTGCCATACACTCAGCCAGCAGGCCTCGCACTTGCGTGCAGGCTGCTTGGCCGAGGCCCAACTGCACGCAAGGCCAGCAACACGCAGCCATGCTGCTACGGGCTGGCGCGCCTAGCTTGCTGGCCCTTGCGGCTGGATGCTGTAGCTTGGCTTGCTAGCCAATGCACGCACATGGCTGCGCTCCCAGCCATGCTAGCATGGGTGCGCTAGCATGCACTAGCCAGCCAAAGCTCGTCTTAGTGCGCATGCTAATCATCATGCTAGGCCATATGCCCCTAGCATTCGGTTTGCTCGGGGTTTTATGATGTTAGGGGCATTACAATAATTGTTGATTTATTAGTTTGTCTCATCTCGTCATTTTATTATTTTCAATACGACTTTCGACGCTCGGTTTTGACGCTCTAACCTCGAATTTCCGACGTCTAAATATTAATTACTCGGGCGACTCATTAATTCCTTCTGAATTAATTCGTCGCTTTGGTTCGCTAGTTGCTAGGGTGTGTGGCCCAAAGGGTTCAATTAAGATTAAACTGTAATATTAATTATTCATTAATATTACTTATCGGAAGCAGCCTCCCGCCAGGTATTCCGATCACTTGACCTCACTGAATAATTAGCTTTCTAATAATTTCGAACCCTCTATCGGAATAATACACTTGTTCGAAGGACACAATTCCTTTCAATCTCCCACTTATCCTTCTGGACAAGTGTGCATTTAGTGTATATCCTTTTTCCTATGTCACTTAATGTCTCTTCATGAACTATAAGGTAAGATTTATTCGTCATCCTTGTTATGTCCAAAAGTGTTTCTCGATTCCCGAGTTTGACTGTTAATAAACAGATGATTTCTACAATTCATCCGAGCACGGCCATGCATTTTACAATCTTGCTCTGTGAGAGGCCCTGTAAACAACAAATACATCTTCCCTATTTTTAATAAGGGGGACATTCCCAGTCTTGTAATGTAGCTTCTTTTACTGAGAGGACCTAGCCGCCCAAGTATTGCTGTTATAATCCCCTATTATGGCAGACGTTTGACAACATCAAAGCGGACTAGTACTCAAACAAGAGAACTCACAATACTCATGGTCGAGTAACTAGGTTCCGATAGCCATAATGAGAAGTATACTTATGACGTTTTTTTTTAAAATCCTAAAGTATTCTCATAGGTCGATCCAATATGGTTCCAAACCTATACCTGTGCAAATGATTTATGACAATCATGTTCTTGTAGCACAATAAACGGTGCTATAAATCAAACTACACACTAATCTCAAGTGGTCATTAAAATTCCATTGTTAAATGACCTAGATTTGGGATAATTTTCAATTATAATATTCAACGTTCACTTAATATGTGTTTCCTTATCAAGATTGGTCTTGATACCCTATTTTGAATATTCTCATAAACGAATGGACTCATTATTTAATCCTAAACCATAATTAAACAGAAAATAGAGTGATAAAATTGCATGTAATTTTAAATTAATCCAAAACCTGAATGATTTTTCTTCATGCCTTACAGTAAAATGTTTAAAAATTAACTAAAACACTAAACAAAGAAATCAAAGCCATTCTCCAATGTCCCTGATTCCCACTACCTCAACGTGCTTGTTATGCTTCACTTGAGGCAAAGTTTTAGTAAGTGGATCGACTACATTGTCATATGTTCCAACTTTACAAATTCTGATTTCACTTTCTGATTTCCATTCTCGAATCATGTGAAACCGCCGCTTGACATGTTTGACCTTCAGATGTTCCCTTGGCTCTCAGGCTGAGAAATAGCTCCATTGTTGTCACAATAGAGGGCTATTGGACCCTTGATGAAGGGTACAACATCAAGTTCACCAACGAACTTACGAATCCAAACAACCTGCTTAGCTGCTTCAACAGTTGCCAAGTATTCGGCTTTATTTGTAGAATCTGCAGTTGTGCTCTGCTTGACACTCTTACAACTAAACGCTTCTCCATTTAGACAAAACACATATCGACATTGCAATTTGAAATCGTTTATGTCTTTCTGGGAGCTTGCGTCGGTATAACCTTTAACAACTAATTCCTCCAAACCACCATACACCAGAAATTTATCCTTGTTCCAATAGTAGATAAAAGGTCATTGACACCGATCAATGGCCACCGGTTTTTAAAAATCGGTGGGAAAAATAAGGGAAAAATTGGGTGAAATTTTGAGGGAAGATTATTACCCCCGATTCAAACCGAATCGGTGGGGAAAAGATTAATCCCACCGGTTTTGAACCGGTGGCAAAAGTTTAAAAAAAAAATCCAAAAAACGCCCCTCTATTTTCTGTCTCTTTCCGCGTTCTCTTTCTCTTTCCTGACCCTCGACCTTCAATCTCTCTTTTCTTTCTCCACCCTCCTCATTTAGATCTCCCTCTTCTCTCTCTCTTTCCTCTCTCCAACGTGCCGTCGTCCATTTCACCTCGACGGCGCACTCTCCTCTCAGCTCTCTGTCTATCTATCCATCCCACCTCGCATTCACTCTCGTCTTAGCTCTCTATTTCTCTCTTTCATTTACCCTTGCACAACCACCAACGCCGCCGCCTATTCGAACCATGCAAGCATCGATTGGCCACAACCACCGTTGCCGCCGTCGTCAATTTGAACCAACTACTACAACCACAACAAACTTGAATCAATTATCGATTCAAAAATCAGAAATTTGATGATAGGGTTTCTGGGTTCTTCAAGTTTGCATTTGGTCCAATTATTCAAGTTAAATGCCTTGATTTTTTTGGGTTTAACTTATGTAATATTGTTCGAAAAATTACTCCATTTTTACTCACGATCCACTCTTCAAATCCTAGGGTTAGGGTCCAAATGGACCCAGTTGCTTCGGTTGTCGATAAGACCATTATCAGCAGTGAGGAGAAAAAAAACCTCTCAATCTCTCTCTACCCACTTTCTCTCTCTTTTCATCCAATTCCTCTCATGAGAGGTTTTTTTTACTACATCAATGCTTAAAAAAAAAAAACTCCTCATCACTTTATCCTCCACTATTTACTATACCCCATCATAATACACATCACCTTTTTTATTTTCTCTTCATTTTTTAATAATATTTATACTACATATTTAACTTTCCAATACAATTAAAATGTAATTAAATTCATAAGTTTTTATTTTTAGTTTAGTTAATTACGTTTTAAATTTAATTGAGTGATTAATGAATATAGGATATTTTTTTTGTTTTTGAAAATATGTCAAAATATATGGAAATGGATGTCTATTTATAGAGAAAAAAAAATTATGATCATGGGTAAACTTTTTTTTTAAAAAAAAAAAATTAAATATGATTTATAGCCGTTATAAAATTACTTTTAGCATTTTTTAGTGGGTCCCGTTGCTGCACTATTCATTTCCAGAACTCCTCAAGACTTGAGAGGTTCTTGTTCTCCTCATGAGGAGAATTAAAACTCCTCACTAGTGTGAAGCATTTTTTTTCTTTTTCAACCCTTATTTCTCCTCGTGAGGAGTTTTTCCCTCACTGTTGGGAATGCTCTAATATAAAATCATTTGCAAAATTCGGCCAAGATCTTATCACCGGCATCACTCGCCGCCGGCAAAATTAGTCCCATCAAAATCCGGTACGTTTTTTTGTTTCTCACTTCTGTTTTAATTTCTTTATATTATTATTTTGTTTGGGCTTGTTAATTTCTCAAATTTGATACTGCAATGTTGTAAAATGTTGAATTTTATCTTGTTTCCAGCTTATTATATGATAATTTACAATTTTTATTTTTATTTTTTTTGTAATTATTGATTTGATAGTGTCAAATTTGATCTTAATTACTTGACTTGCTTTAGTTTCTGCCAATTTTACGCAGAAATTATCATTTTAGCCAGTACAATTTGATCTTAATTTGAAGTTTTGTGGAATATATGTTATGTTTTATTTGGTAGAATAATTGCATTGTTATTGAATTTAGTAAAGAAATATTCTTGATTGTGTATGAAGTATGAAATCATCTGTTTTCTGAATGATAATTAAGATAAATGAGGAGTTGTTCCATTGTTCTGTATGAATTTAGTTGGTTAAGGTGGGTTCGAGTTAGGGTTAGGGTGGGTTAAAGTGGTGGATCAGGTGGGTTTAGGGTGGGTTAAGGACAAAGTTATAATTTATAAAGACCATTAATTGTAAATGAAAACTCCAATGAATTTGTGTTCTATCTAGATGAAGCTAACATAAACTTATTTATACTAATGCCAAATTTATAGGATTCAGTTATATTCTGCTCTTGTAGTAATATGACTGCACAATTCTTTTTTGTTGGGTTAATGAAAGTGCTAAACTTTTAATGACATTTTGGTGTATGAAATAGGTACTTTTTGATATATCTCATATAACAAGGTTGTTAGACAAGTGTGTATGATCTTAGATCTGTTTTTAATTATAATCTGATCAACATCTGATTATGCCATTCCAAATTAATACGGTTGATTCTTTTATGGTATTGGACATGATGATTTGAGCAATTAACCAATTACTGGCACAAATATGATTTATAAGAATGAAATAGGAACCCTTAACTAAGAATTGTCCAATGGAAGCTTCCAAAATCCATGTTGCTAGGTCTGTAAAAAAAAAAAAAAAAAAAAAAAACATTTCACAAGTATATACTTGGTCACCTCTTTCTTTCCAAAGACACCGGAAGGCTAGGAATATTGTAAGTTAAATTCCTATCCTATCTTATCTATGGCAATTTGCATATGAAACCATGAATTTAAAGCTGTAATTGAAGTTGCAGTATGATGTTGTTTAAACTCCATGGTGCTAGATAATATAGTATTTTGTGCGCCAAAAAATACCATATATCTTTTTTGAAAAAGGGATATTGGCCTTTTATTCTCATATATGAGTTCATTTGTTCCTTTCTTTTAATTTGTATACTTTCTTCATTTGCAGGAAACAAGTGAAATGTCTTGGGAAGTATTTAAGCATTAGTCTAATCTGGAGCTGCTTTAAGTGGTTTTTCAGCGGTATTGGTGATTCATGTGGGTTTGATAATTTTCCCACTCTTGGCTTAACACTATTCCACAATATGTAAGCTTCTTATATCATCTGTTTCTTTCATATTTCTTTCCTGCTTGTAACTATACAATTTTTTTTATGATTATTGAAGTTCTTGTTGTATAATAATTTCTAGCTCTACTACCAGATTAGATTAGGCCTTGTAATAATTAAGGTAAATGCAGAATAATGAAAATGAGGTTAAACTAGGACTTGTAAAGACACAGTAAACTCAGTTTAGGATTTTTTATTCCTTGAAATATTAGCCACTTGAATATATGGACAAGAATGGATGAAGTCGTGGAGGGATGTGATATGCATGAAGATGAATGATAAATGTTGTTTTATTATTAGTAGTTTATAATGACTTCATTTTCCGTATGTTATAAATTTGGTGCTCTGACTATACCCCTAAGAAGTCTGCAGATAATTGCGTAAGATTATGCAAAAGACTATAACCATCGTATTGGCTATGTAGGTTGTATAATGGAATTCTACATTCAATTTTAAATGTAGGTTGTATAATGGAATTCTACTAGGAATGAGGGACTAGTGAAGCTAACCTGGCAATGTTGCAGCTTCTGCTATCCTGCCAAGGCTGCTGCTATAGCTGCCTTGCCATCGAGGAGTTCGGTGTGATTGATATGTGAACCCAAAAGATCATGATAAACCAGTTGAAAAGGGTATGATTTTTACTCCATACTCTGGATCCTAAATGACTACATAACATGACCTTATTGCGACTGTGATTTACTAATTCATGTTTTTATGATTCTTTCATCAGATAATTGCTGAGATGACTTATGGAGGCGTGGACAGAAGTGTCGAATGTACTGGAAATATTCAAGCCATGATTTCTGCTTTTGAATTTGTTCATTATGTATGTTCTAAACAATCAAATTTTTGACTTGTTGAATCCCTCCCTTCTCTATTAAATAAGCCTGAACTATCCCTTACTCCTTAAGATGTGTATTGATTGATTTTATGCGGATTTGATTGTTGGGGTTTGGTGAGTCCTACTCACTGCGAAAAAAAAACCCGAGCCAAGGATCACGCTCGCAATAATTAATATCACTAATACATAAAATAATCATAAAGGGAAAAATAGGAAATATACCTTTGTCGCGTGCTTCGCCCGACCGATTGGGCTCTTACTTGAAAGCTAGCCCTGAAAACACGAAGGCCTCCAACGGAGATCCACCCGCAAAACGACTACCGACTTTAAGGTCCGTTGCCTCGGGGTTAGCAATGCCCGACCAAAACCCGAGTATTATGTGAGTTCAAGGGTTTTTGCAATGGCAATGCCCTATTAAACTCCTACTCAAGCATCATTCCCAAAATCCCAACTTGGGTATTTATAGGGAATGATGAGAGTATGAAATTCTCTCCCATCATTGTGGGACTATGAGAATTCCACATTTTATTTTAAAGTTAAAATAAAATAAATAAGCAAACTACAACAAGTGTCATCAATACATGTGAAGGGAAGTGAGAACCACTTGGAGGGGGGGGGGGGCAAACTTGCTCCCCACTCTCTTCCTCTTCTTGTGCCACATGTCCCTCACACTTAAAGCTCCTCACATTCTTCCCTATTGCTCACGGACCTAGCTAGCCCCACACTAAAGTGCGGGCTTCTGCTGCTAGCTCTCTCGGTCAGCACGCCCACGCTCATGCGTGCGGGCTGCTGCAGCCGAGGGCTGCTGCTAGATGCTAGGGATGCTAGATGCAGTGCGCCAGCATGGCACGCAAAAAGTGCGGGCTGCTGGCAGCAGCTTGCTAGCAAGCCTCGCACTTGATGCGGGCTGCTAGCTTGGCTAATCCCCTAGCACTCGGGGTTCCGATGCTAGGGATATTTTGGTCATTGTTGATTTATTACGATATTGCCGTCTCATCTTTTATTATTTTTGACTCGACTTCCGATGCTCGGTTTTGACGCTCTTAGCTCGAATTTCCGACGTCTAAATATTTATTACTCGGGCGACTCATTAATTTCTTCCAAATTATTTCGTCGTGTCGGTTCGTTCATTGCTTGGGTGTGACCCGAAGGGTTCAGTCAAGATTAAGCTATAATATTAAGTATGCATTAAAATTACTAATTAGAAGCGGCCTCCACCTAGGCATTCCGATTACTTGAACTTACTGAATATATTAGCTTTCTAATAATTCTATACCCACTATCAAAATAGTACACTTGTTTGAAGGACACCATTCCTTTCATTGATCGACTTCAGGGCTGAAATGTTCTTTTTGGTATTTGACGACTGATTTTATGCTTTGCCTGAATTTTAAATGACTGAATTTGGTGCAAATTGTTGTTAGAGTTAAATGAAATGATTCTACTTGATTATCCTTAGTGACAACATCTTTTGGTGCAAGTGACTAATAAATGTTTGAGTGTGTTGTGTGGATTTGGTGCCCTGTTTTGTTTGTAATGGTTTTGTGAGTATAATAGTATCTAATGTGATTTTGTTTATAATTTTATATGTAAATTCATATGATTATAGAGGCTGTAACGCACTTGCTTGTGAATAAGAGCTGTTGTGGTGTGTGCCTGTGGTGTGATTGTGCATTGGTGTACAGGCTGCCTTGAAGCTTAAATTGAAATTACGGGCTGCTATGTGTGAGGAGCAGAGTAGGGGCAATGAGGGAGTTATGTGGGGTAAATTGGATTTGAGAATTTTGTTTACTTGCAGAATAACTCTTACGACTTATTATCGTTTTGATAACACTGCTCCTAGAAATTAATCTTAAGTTTGGGTGGAGTCCTTCGAACAAGTGTACTATTCCGTTAGAGGGTTCAGAATTATTAGAAAGTTAATATATTCAGCAAGGTCAAGTGATCGGAATGCCTGGGTGGAGGCCGCTTTCGATCAGTAATATTAATGCATAATTAATAATTACACCTTAATCTTGACTGAACCCTTCGGGTCACACCCAAGCAACTAACGAACCGAAGCGACGAATTAATCCGGAAGGAATTAATAAGTCGACCGAGTAAAGAATTCGAGCTTAGAGCGTCGAAACCAAACGTCGGAAGTCGAGTAAAAAATAGTAAAAGACGAGTCGTGAAAATAATAATAAATCAACAAAGACCAAAATACCCCTAGTATCAGAATGCCACGAGCAAACCGAGTGCTAAAGGCATATGACCTAGCATGGTGGCTAGCATGCGCACCAAGCCGAGCCTAGGCTGGCTGGTGCGTGATAGCGCACCAATCTTAGCATTGCAAGGCTAGGCGCGCCAGCCGCAACAGCATGGCTGGGCCAATGTGTGCTGCCTAGCAATGCTGGGCCAAGCCACGAGGCCAGCAGGAGCTCTCAGCAGTAGCCCGCATCCTTGGTTTTTAGTGAATTTTGGGAGGAAAAGGCGTTCTAGAAATAGCTTTATCCTTTTAGGGACTGGTTTTTAGCCAAAAAACGACCAGAAATGCACTTTTCGAGGGATTTTTCGTTTTGACGAAAATTTTTAAGTCTTTCTAACCTTGAAAATTCATTGCATATTTATGGTGGTTATGTATTTGGTTCTTTCCTTAATTTATATGCAATTTTAAACCTCTTTAGGCATAATTTCTTGGTGGTAATTTATGATTGAAAGCTTGGTTTTATTTTTCACATAATTGCAAATTAATTGCATTATGTGTGAAATTGTTGTTCTTTGAGGCTTCTAAGTACTAAAGATTCAATCTTTAATTATGTTAAGTGATTGAAACTTTGAGTTATTAAATTCCATGTTTTTTGGTTAAACTTTGTTGATTTAATCATTTAAGTTGATTGGAATCATAAAGTTTAAAACTTTTGACAGAAATTTGTTTATCTTCATATTTTAAGTATTCACAAGTATTAAAGTTGGAGTTTTATTGAACTTATGTTCATTTTTCAAACTCCCTTTTATTTTGTCAAAATCTCAAGATTAATTTAAATTGATTAAATTAATAATGAGAATTGCCCTAATTTATTTTGTTACATCAAGGGCCACATTATTGACGCGTGAAAGTTCGCTGATGTGGGCGGTGTAACGCTTAGCGACATCGGGCCCACTCCCACGTTCGTTGAGCATCAAATGGTTGTGCGGGGTTTGAGCTCTCCAAGTCTTAGTGCTAGGCACTTAGACATTTTGGACTACGTAAGTTTTTGTTTAAATTGTCGTTTTAATTATTTTAATTATTTTGTTTATTTGATTAAAATTTTGGAGGCTAGCCCTCGGTTTTTTGAGCGACATTTGCAAAATTTAATTTTGGCAAACATTTGGGTTTACCGACTTAATTAATTGGATTAATTAAGTTGCATAAGGAATTTAGTGGGAGCTTCATTTATTATTTTCATAACTGGTTAAAACAACTTTGACTAGTTTTAATTAGATGTGTTAATTGGGTTAACCACCTAGATTAGTTACTAGTTCTCGCATGTTTATGCATTGTTACTTGTTTATCGTTGTAAAATGCATGGGCCATTCACAGATAGTGAATGGATGAATGGAATGTATATTCTCTCACAGGTTTTATGAAATGGCAACTAGTGGGGACCGATTAGGATAGAAAATACGGTCTATGATCCATGATGTATTTTTGTAAATCTAAAAACGGTATGCGAACCATTGAGTATTTTTGTACCTTAATATTTAGATAAGTCCTAATCGTAGATACTAGTAGTTGCATTTATATTGGTCAAGTCTTGGAAGACGAAGCCATGAAGTTGCAAATGAAGACCTTTTGAAGATTTGAAGATCTCAAGGGGTCATGCTAGTTGCCAAATGAATCTCTATTTATGTTTTTCGATATATATACATTTATGTATATGATGAATTATATGTTAGATGCATGTTCAGGATTTCAAATTTTGTGATGATTAATTAAGTTCACTTAAATCAACCAACATAGAAACCCTAGGTCCCTAAATATTGAGTAAAACTTGCCTTTCCAAAACAACACTTACCAACCGAACGAGGGTAGTGGTGGGCTATGCCAAAGCGAGGCATCACTACTTCTCCAAGGAACGTAAGGCATACCGGGTATGCAAGTTGGTTTTGGTTGTACTCAACGATATGAGTGATGGAGGCCTAACATGTCGTGGCAAAGTGGATAAATTGTTAAGAGAGCATTAGATGCGACGATTTATTCAACAAGAGTGGCTGATAGCCATTAGCAAATTAAAGCGTTGCTTACCTTAGGAGATTGAGTGTTAAGACAACCCAAAGCATGATTAACCACTCTTTGTTTCTTTGGATCTTGGTATCAACTTATTCTCACCCACAATGGGGACAACTTTTAAATGTGTGAATAAGACGTTTTAAATAAGTTTGATTAAAATGCATGAATTCAATCTTATTTAAGTATTATGAATGGTTCTTCATTTCAAATTATTTCAACTGTAGAATCATGTCTTCCACTAATGACAACAACCTTATGCTCCCGGAATTGCCTGAAAAGTTGCCAATTTCTCTGAACTTGGTAAACTTTAAGGAATGGGAAGATGAACTCCGAAAGACCCTCAAAAATTGCCACTTAGAGCACATTCTTGACACTCAAATCCCGAGTTTTTACTCAAAGGGGATTATGAGTTATGAGGCACATGAGGAATTGAGTGTGGATTGCAAAAGAGTTTCTAGAATCATGGCAAACTCCATCCCGATTCAATGGAAGGGGAAGTTCTCCAACTATTTTCCGGAAATTATGCTTAAAGCTCTTAAGGATGTAGTCAATTTGATGGTCAACAAGAGTACCAGAAGCAATTATGATGGACTTGTGGGAGATGTCACTAGGTCACTCTCGAACATGAGGATCAAGCCACCGCAAGATGGGTGTCTCACGAAAGAGAGACAAGAAGTATGGGCTAAGGTCTATAGTGCATGACTTAGTCCTGGGATGCCACTTCAAGCTCATGTGCTCAAAATGACAAGGCTATTCACCCATCTGGAGCTAATTGGAAAACCAGTGGACGATGAGAAAGCGACTCACATGCTACTAAGCTCACTCCACTTGGGGTATGTTGCATTAAAGATGTGACTCACGGCCAAACGGAACAAACTGTCCTTGATGGAAGTTGTCCAAGAACTCCAAAAAACCTATTCTTGCAAGAAGGCTAAGGTTGCTCTAAGATCAAAGAAGAAGGAGTTCAAGAACAAAGCTAAGATACGCTGCTTCTATTGTAGTAAACCCGGACACAACAAAAGAGAATGTAGCATGTATTTGGAAGATGAGGTGAAAAGAAAAGTAACCTCAACATCAGGTATCATCTTTACACTTGAAAATAAGCAATGTTTGAGGTATTAGATACCGGAAAATTAGCTCACTATTTGCTCCTATTTAAGGAACAAAGTGAGCAATGCTTTTCAAGTGGATATGAGTACACAAGTGAAAAATGAAGATAATCTTTCCAAAAAAGGCTTGTAATCTCATATTTTTGTCTATATTTAAAACTTGTTTAGTTTTATCTACCATATTTTGATCTTTTGGCGTTAGACGTCATTTTGAATTTGATCACAAGACTTTTCTTGTTTATATTTATGGAATGAAACGTTTGTGTGGTTAGATAAAATTGTTTATAATGATACCAAAAGAGCTAAGACCATGGAGTCAAATCAAACTTACTTGTGGCATTGTCGTCTTGGCCACATTAACATCAAATGCATCAAGAGACTTCTACGGGATGGTGTTCTTGACTCTTTCGATTTAGAATCGTTTGAGAATTGCGAGGGATGTTTATTAGTCAAGTTAATTAAACAGCCATTCTCCAAGTTGGGAGAAAGGGCAGCAGACTTATTAGGCTAATACACACTGATTTATGTGGACCAATGAGCTCCACCACAAGAAATGGACACCGATATTTTATCACCTTCACATATGACTATAGTAGATATGGTTATGTCTACCTAATGTCACATAAATGTGAATCGTTTGAAAAGTTCAAAGAATTTCAGAGTGAAGTTGAAAATCAACATGGAAAGAAAATCCAAGTCCTTCGATTGGATCGAGGTGGTGAATACTAGAGCCAAGAATTCGATGACCATCTGAAAGAAAAGGGTATACTTTCAGAATTGACACCTCTAGGAAATCCACAATGGAACGGAGTATCCGAAAGGAAAAATCGGACCTTGTTAGACATGGTACGATCAACAATGGGTCTTAGTGATCTTCCTATCTCTTTCTGGGGACACGCACTTCTAACTGCGGCACTAACACTGAACCATGCACCATCAAAAGCTGTAGAAAAGACTCCATATGAATTATGGGCGAAGAAAATTCCTAGGTTGTCTTTTCTAAAGATATGGGGATGCAAAGCATATGTCAAGAAATTGATTTCTGACAAACTTCATCCCAAATCTGACAAGGTTTACTTTGTAGGCTACCTAAAAGAAACCAAAGGGTATTAATTCTACAACAAATCGGAGAACAAAGTGTTTGTTGCTCGCGATGGTGTCTTTTTTTGGAGAAGGAACACCTTTCCAAAATGACAAGTGGGAGGAAAATCGATCTCGACAAAGTTCGTGAGGATGAGAAACAAATTTAGAATGACAGTCAAAGAGCTCAAACAACATCTGTTGACGCGGGTCAAAATGATCAAAATGTGCAAAGTAAAACCAACAATGGAAATTCTCAATCCATTACCCTACGTAGGTCTCAAAGGCCGAGATATCAACCTGATAGATATCTTGGTTTAGTATTAACCGAGAATCAGGACATCCTGATTATGGATGGAGATGAACCGGCAACCTACAAGCAAGCGATGGCAAGCACCGACTCTGCTAAATGGCAAGAGGCCATGAGATCTAAAATGGATTCCATGTTTGAACTTCAAGTCTGGGACTTGGTTAACTTACCCGAAGGTTATACACCTATCGGTGTAAGTAGATTTTCAAGTTGAAAATCGACAAAGATGGAAATGTATTCATTTACAAAGCTAGATTGGTGGCAAAAGGTTACAGACAAGTTCATGGTATTGATTACGATGAAACCTTTTCACCAGTCGCAATGCTGAAATCCGTTCGGATCCTCCTAGCAATTGCTGAATATTACAATTATGAAATATGGCAAATGGACGTCAAAACCGCCTTCCTTAATGGTATTTTGGAAGAAACTGTGTATATGACACAGCTTGAAGGTTTTGTCGACCAAAACAATGCTGAGAAGGTTTGTAAGCTTAAGAAGTCCATTTATGGACTTAAGCAAGCAAACAGAAGTTAGAATCTGTGATTTGATGAAGCCATCAGTAAGTTTGGTTTTATCAAGAATCCAGATGAATCTTGTTCTTACAAGAAGGTCAGTGGGAGTGACATCGCCTTCCTAGTCTTATATGTCGATGACATATTTCTTATTGGAAATAGAATTCCATTGTTAGAGTTTGTAAAGGCCTGGCTTGGAAAGTGCTTCTCAATAAAAGACTTGGGAGAGGCTCAGTACATACTAGGCATCAAGATCTATAGGGATAGATCAAAAAGGATGATTAGATTGAGTCAAAGTACTTTTATTGATAAGGTACTTGCTCGATTTGGCATGGAAGAGACCAAGAGAGGTCATCTGCCAATGTTACATGGCATAACCCTAAGCAAGAAGCAGTGTCCATAGACACTTGATGAGCGAGTAAGAATGAATCAGATTCCATATGCTTTGCTTATTGGATCGATCATGTATGCCGTGATATGTACTAGGCCAGATGTATCGTATGCCTTGAGTGCTACGAACCATTACCAATCAGATCCAGGAGAGGCTTATTGGACTGCGGCCAAGAATATCCTAATGTACCTGAAATGGAATAAGGATAAATTTTTGGTGTATGGTGGTTCAAAGGAATTAGTTATGGAAGGTTATACCGACGCAAGCTTCCAAACTGACAGAGACAATTTCAAATCGCAATCTAGATATGTGTTCTGTCTAAATGGAGGGGCGTTTAGTAGGAAGAGTGCCAAGCAGAGTACAGCTGCAGATTCTACAACTGAAGCCGAATACTTAGCAGCTGCTGAAGCAACTAAGGAGGCTGTTTAGATTCGTAAGTTCGTTGATGAACTTGATGTTGTACCCTCCTTAAAGGGTCCAATAGCCCTCTATTGTGACAACAATGGAGCTATTGCTTAGGCCAGAGAGCCAAGGGAACATCAGAAGGTCAAACATGTCAAACGACAGTTTCACATGATTCGAGAATGGAAATCAGAAGGTGAAATCAGAATTTGCAAAGTTGGAACGGATGACAATGTAACCGATCCACTTACTAAACCTTTGCCTCAAGTGAAGCACAACAAGCACGTTGTGGCAATGGGAATCATGCATGTAGGAGACTGTCTTTGATTTCCTTATTTAGTGTTCTAGTTAATTTTGAACATTTAATGTAACACACTAAGAAAAACCATTCAAGTTTTGGACTAATAAGATTTCATGCAATATTTTATCACTCCGTTTGCTATTTAATTGTGGTTTAGGATTAAATAATGAGTCCATTCAATTATGAAAATATTCAAAATAGGGTATCAAGATCATTCTTGGTAAGGAAACACCTATTAAGTGAACATTGAATATTATAATAAAAAATTATCCCTAATCAAGGTCATTTAAACGGTGGACGATTAATGACCAATTGAGATTAGTGTGTAGTCTGATTTATAGCCCTTTTTCTTGTGCTACGAGGACATGATTGTCATAAATAATTTGCATAGGTATTGGTTTAGAACCATAATGGATCAACCTATAAGAATACTTTAAGAGATTAAAAATCGTCATAAGTATACTTCTCATTATGGCTATCGAAACGTATTTCCTCGACCATGAGTATTGTGAGTTCTCTTGCTTGAGTACTAGTCCGTTTTTATGTTGTCAAACGTCTACCGTAATAGGGGATTATAACGACAACACTCGGGCGGCTAGGTCCTCTCAGTAAGAGGAGCTACATTACAAGACTGGGAATGCCCCCTTACTAAAATATGGAAGATATCTTTGTTGTATACAAGGCCTCTCGTAGAGCGAGACTGTGAAAATGCATGGTCGTGCTCGGATGGATTTTAGAAATCATCTATTTATTGACAGTCGGACCCGGAATCGAGAAACACTTTTGAACGTAATAAGGATCACAAAATAATATTACCTTATAGTTCATGAAGAGACATTAAGCGACATAGGAAAAAGGATGTACACTAAATGCGCACTTGTCCGGAAGGACAAGTGAGATATTGGAAGGAATGGTGTCCTTCGAACAAGTGTACTATTTCGTTAGTGGGTTCAGAATTATTAGAAAGCTAATATATTAAGTAAAGTCAAGTGATCGAAATGCCTGGGTGGAGGCCGCTTCCAATCAATAATATTAATGCATAATTAACATTACATCTTAATCTTGACTGAACCCTTCGGGTCACACCCAAGCAACTAACGAACCAAAGCGATGAATTAATCCGGAAGGAATTAATAAGTCGACCGAGTAATTAATATTTAGACATTGGGAATTCGAGCTTAGAGCGTCAAAACCGAACGTCTGAAGTCGAGCCGAAAAATAGTAAAAGACGAGACGTGAAAATGGTAATAAATTAAGAAACACCAAAATACACCTAGCTTCGGAATGCCCCAAGCAAAACAAGTGCTAAAGGCATATGACCTAGCATGGTGGCTAGCATGTGCACCAATGCTATCATCGCAAAGCTAGGCGCGCCAGCCGCAACAGCATGGCTAGGCCAATACGTGCTGCCTAGAAATGCTGGGCCAAGGTGCAAGGCCAAAAGCAGCCCGCATCCTTGGTGCGTGGCTCGCTGGCTGAGAGCCCTAGCAGCCTGCACAAGCATGCTGGGCTTGCTGGCTAGTAGGGCTAGCAGCCCGTACGCTTTTGCTAGGCCTGCTGGGCGAGGCAGTCGCGGACAAGGCAGCCCACCTTGGGTGCCTTGATGCCCAAGGGTGGGTGCCATGTGGCGCATGGTGAGAGGTGTGTGAAGTGTTGTGTTGGCCGGTTTTAGGAGAGGGAGTGGGGAGCAAGTTTGGTCCCCCCTCCTCCAAATGGTCCTCAGCTAACCTCTCTGATGAGCTTGCTACTTGTTGATTTATTACTAGTTTCACTATTAATTTTATTTTAAGCTTTAAAATAAAATGGGAAAATCCAATTCTCCCACATTGATGGCAGAGCTTTTCACTTTCTAGCTCTTCCCTATAAATACCTAACTTGGGGCATTGGGAAGAGCACTTGAGTAAGAGTTGAAAAAGGCATCACCATTGTGAAAACCTTTAAACTCATTAATTACTCGGGTTTTGGTCGGGCCTTGCTAACCCCAAGGCATTAGACCGTTTTCGGTGGTCGAGTTGTGGGTGGACTATCGTTGGAGGCCGTCGTAATTTCAAGGCTTGCTTTCAAAGTAAGAGCCCCTTCCGGTCGGGCGACGCACAGTCCAAAGGTAATCGTTTTATCTTAATCTTGTGATTAATTTAATTATGTTTATGGTTTTATTTATTGCGAGTGCGGTCTTGTTTTGGGTTTGTTTCCGCGTTGAGTCGGACTCACCAAACCCCAACATTACTTTATTATAACTTGCATAGATCTTCTTACTTGCACATTAATATCTTTTTTCTTTGTCAATTTTTGTACAATCTTAATTACTTATAGTTAATCATTCAATACTTGCATAGAGTTTACAAGCTCTGCACTAACCAGAGAACAGCCAGTGGCATGGTGTGAGATTCAGGATTTGAATGCTGCATTTCTGCTCTGTGCTGCTGTTTCAGAGCTGAAACTGTCTAGTAATTGTGATGTTGCTGTTCTGCTACTATGTTGTTGCTGCTTTGCTAGTGAATTAGTGAATTTATGTAGGAATTTGTTACTCTTGTTATAGTGAATATATCCAATGTATTTCTTTTTCTTTGTTTTTGCAAGGGTAAATTACAGGCTATCAATGAAATTATCAGTTTCAAGTATATTATGTATATATATAACAGTTTGCTGACAGTTTCAGGTGAAAAAAGCAAAAAAAAAAAATATATTTTTTTTGTTTTTGTAAGGCATTTTTTGTGCCCTAGTTTTGAATAAAACCAGTGCTAATAACTGTGTTATTCCCACCGAATCTGAATCGAAATGGTGCCAATAATTATTGTATTGCCACCGGTTCAGAACCGGTGGCAAAAACTCTCACTTTTGGCATCCCTCAAACGAACACCAGTTCAAAACCTGTGTTATAGGGGGGTTTTGAACCGGTGCTCTTTTACATTTTTCTACTAGTGTTCCTTTCAAGTACTTTAGGATATTCTTGGCCGCAGTCCAATGGGCCTCTCATGGGTCTGATTGGTAACGGCTCGTAGCACTCAAGGCATACGATACATCAGGCCTAGTACATATCATGGCATACATGATCGATCTAATTAGTGAAGCGTATGGAATCTAATACATCCTTTCTCGCTCATTACGTGTATGTGGAAACTGTTTCTTGCTTAGGGTTATTCCATGTGACATGAGCAGGTGACCTCTCTTGGCCTCCTCCATACCGAATCGAGCTAGTACCTTATCAATATAAGTAATTTGGCTCAATCCAATCACCCTTTTTGATATATCCCTATAGATCTTGATGCCTAATATGTACTGAACCTCTCCCAAGTCTTTCATTGAAAAACACTTTTCGAGCTAGGCCTTTATAGACTCTAACAACGAATTGTTGTTTCCAATGAGCAATATGTCTTCGACATATAAGACTAGGAAGGCGAAGTCACTCCCACTGACCTTCTGTATTCATATGGATTCTTGGTAAAACCAAACTTATTGATGGCTTCATTGAATCGCAGATTCCAACTTCTACTAGCATGCTTTAGCCCATTAATGGGTTTTTTAAGCATACAAACTTTACCAGCATTGTTTTGGTCAAAAAAACCTTCAGGTTGTGTCATATACATAGGTTTTTTCAAAATACCATTGAGGAAGGAGGTTTTGACGTCTATCTACCATATTTCATAATTGTAATATGCATTAATTGCTCGGAGGATCCGAACAGATTTAAGCATTGCGACTAGAGAAAAGGTTTCATCGTAATTAATACCATGAACTTACCTGTAACCTTTTGCTACTAATCTAGCCTTGTAAACGAATACTTTTCCATCCACTAGTAGAAAAATACAATAAGGCACCCCCATAAAGGCGCCGGTTCAAGCCAAACCGGTGTCCTAAACCGGCCCAAAATTGGGCGCAATTTTATATAGAAAAGGCACCAGTTCAGCCCAAACCGGTGCCAAAAATAAAAAGGGCACCGGTTTGAACCGGTGCCTTATTTTAAAAAAAAAACGCGCCCTACCTATACTTTCTTTCTTCTTCCTTCTCTCTTTCTTCACTGTTTCATTCATTCATTCGAGCCCTAAGCTCTCCATTTTCATTCTCCATTTTCCCACCACCATTACCACTGCCACCGTCGCCGGCCACCAGCCCCACCCTTCTCTTTCTCCCCTGATCGGGTTTTCCCCCCTGTTCCTTCTCTTTCTCTGTTCAATTTCAAGAGGGTTGTGAAGGTGTAGAAGCTAAGTCGCGCCACCACCTGCTTGCCACGCCGTTCCCTCCTCCACCACCTGCTGCTGCCCTCCTCCACCACCGAGGTAATTTCCTCACTATTTCAAGGTTTTTCCTTTTTTTTTATTTCACAATTATTTTCTAATTATTTACTTATATTATTGTGTTTTGCATGTTGAATCATTGTTTGCAAATTAAAATTTAGTTTTGAATATAAGTATACTCTAATTTTTCTCAATTTTAGGTTGCTTTATTGGGAATTTGTGAAAATATTAGTGATTCTCAATTAGTTTTATTTTATTATGTTTTAATGGTTAATTTAATGTGTTTTGGTGGATAATTTTGAAATAATTATAGACTATATTTACCTTGGTACTTAAATAAGTGAAATTTGGTATGTTACTTGGTTAATTTGAAGGTTTTTTGATGGATTATTTTGAATAAGTTAGAGATAAGTGAACTTTGTTATTAATTTAGTTGAATTTTGGAATGTTGAAATGGTTAATATTAAGTTGTTTTGATGGGTATATTTGAATAAATTTGAGATTAGTAACCTTGCTTGTTACTAAAGTAGATGAATTTTGGAATGGGTGAATGGTTACTTTTAAGTTGTTTTGATGGGTAATTTTTAAAAAATTAGAGATTAGTAACCTTGTTAGTTTAGCAATTTTGAATAAATTAGATGAATTAATGTAGTGAATACATTGTTTAGCAATTGTTAGTCCGATGAATGATGTGTTTTAGCTTATAAATAAATTAGTGAATTGACATGTTATGAGAAAGAAATAGTACATACCTTATATTTAACCTAATTTTTGTTTATTGTTTTTTTTTTAATAGATTTGTGAATTGAAGCACGAGTTTAGCTTGAGGACTACATATTCAGCTGAAGTGGGTAGTTGCTATATTGGTATGACTTATAAACTTTACTTAGCTATATTTCTTTCTATTTATCCATTTAATAAAAGTTTATTCATGAAATTGCAACTTGTGTATTGTTTAATTGCAAATAAATACAACAATATATAGAATACTTGCATCATCATATGCCTAGATACCCGTTCAAGGCTTTCTCATTAGGAGAAAGTCTTGAATAGTCCCCGGTTGGGACTGTTCTTGAATGTGTACTCTCACTTAGGTGGTGAATGTATGTTTTCTTTTCGATTTTAAGGAACATCTTGGCTTACCATTTCCTCACTATGTTCTCTGGGTACATATGTGGGTAATTAATTATCTACATCGTGTACTTGGAGAACTAGGGGAAAATGCTGCCCGATTTTCCTTAAAATTGGAAAGTTGACATACATTCACTAGTGAGAGTATACATTCAAGGATGGGTTAGGTTGGAGTGATAAGGACCCTTTGGAAACATGCATTTTTTCACTATATGAATGGTATATTCACATTTTGTACTTGAATTTGATTTAGATAAAATATGTAGCACTTACACATTATAAATTATATGTTGTTATATATGTTTAGAGACAATTTACTAAATGGAGAAGGATCGTGGTTGGATTTATGGTAGACGCGATACATTGGAATTTTGGAATGGGGTTCAAGAGTTTTGCGAGAGGGCTTTAGCTTATCAACGCAAACTGGGTGGCAAAGGCCTTTATTGTCCTTGTGTTGATTATAATAATGTGAATGTGGTCGATAGTTTTGAAATCATTAGAGATCATGTATTAGTCGTGGGTTTAGGAAATTATACCATGTGTGGATTTGGCACGGAGAAAGTGGAGAGTACAATGGGGATCTTGATCGGGATGATGTGCATGTTAGAAGCAATGAGATTCATGTGGACGAGGAATACGAGAATGATGACTATATTGTTGATAATGGTGAGGATGGAGCCGATGATTATCAGGAGGATGAGGTCGAGGATGAACAAGTGGATGAGATGTTGCATGGTGTTGAAGGTGAAGTGTTTGAGTTATTATCGGAGGCTTCCAAAAAGCCTTTGTATCCCGGGTGCAAAAAATACTCCAAACTATCGGCCGTGCTAACACATTTCAACATTAAGTCGAAGCATGGGTGGACGGACATCAGTTTTACTTCTTTGTTGACCGCATTAAGTGATATGTTGCCTGATGGGAATGAAATTCCTAAGTCTTACTATTACGCAAAGAAGCTCATGTGTCCCTTTGGTTTAGAGTATAAGAAGATACATGCATGTCCTAATGACTGTATTCTGTATCGAAATGAGTATGAACAACTGCATGAGTGTCCACGATGCAAGCGGTCGCGGTACAAGCGCATGAGTTGAAATCCTGGCACGGAGGGACCTCCTGCTAAGGTGTTGTGGTATCTTCCCATTATTCCAAGGTTTAAGCGTCTATTCTCAATACCAAAAGACGCTAAAAACTTGAGGTGACATGCAGAGGGAAGAAAGAAAAACAGAATGCTGAAGCATCCAGCTGATTCTCCACAGTGGAAGAACATTGATTTGAAGTTTGAGGATTTTGGTAATGAAGTCAGAAATTTAAGGCTTGGGTTGTGCACGGACGGGATGAATCCATTTGGCTTTCTTAGTACCCAACACAGCACATGGCCGGTACTTTTAGTGATTTATAATTTGCGTCCTTGGCTGGGTATGAAACGTAAGTATGTAATGCTTTCATTGCTAATAATTGGTCCTAAGTAACCTGGAAACGACATAGATGTTTACCTTGCGCCGCTTATTGACGACTTGAGAAAGATGTGGGACGAAGGGGTTTCCGTTTTCGATGCTCATTAGAACGAGATGTTCACATTGCGTGTAGCCCTTATGTGGACCATGAATGACTTCCCTGCATATGGCAACTTGTGTAGGTACAATGTCAAAGGGAAAAAAGCATGCCCCATATGTATTGATGACACATCAAGCATATACCTGACTCATTCTCACAAAGATGTCTACCTACGGACTCGAAGGTTCCTTAAGCGTGATCACTCGTACCGTAGGCAAAAAAGGCTTTCGATGGAAACGTGGAAGAGGATACTGCGCCTAGACCATTGACTGGTACTGAGATTAGTGCTCGGGTGAAAGGGATACGAACGGTGTTTGGGAAATCAGAAAAAACTTTGGTCTCAGGTGCTTTGTTTAAGAAAGAATCAATCTTTTGGAAGCTTCCGTACTGGAGAGAACATGACGTTAGGCATTGTCTTGATGTGATGCATATAGAGAAGAATGTGTGCGATGCTCTTTTGGGGACGCTTATGAATATCCCAGGCAAAACAAAGGACGGAAAGGGTGCACGGTTAGATTTGAAAGAGATGGGGATTCGTCCAGAATTGTGGCCTCAAGAAAAGGTTAAAAAGGGGAAGGAGCCGAGAATAGAAGATGATAATGTTTCGAAAAAAGGGAAGGATAAGAGCCAGGGAAAGGGAAAGGCCAAAGATGCGTCAAAGAAGAAAGTTAAGGGTAAAGGGAAGGATGAAAAGAATTATTTACCCCCGGCTTGCTATACATTGTCAAGGGTAGAGAAACGTATGTTTTGTGCATGTCTGTACGACATTAAGGTTCCATCAGGGTACTCATCTAACATGAAAAGATTTGTAACCTTAAATGGAGAATTGAAGCTGACAAGTATGAAATCCCATGATTGTCACATTATGATGCAAGTATTCATACCGATTGCAATCCGTGGTATTCTATCGAAACACGTGAAGGAAGCGATTACAAGCCTTTGTCCGTTTTTCAATACAATTTGTAGCAAAGTTCTTGATCCTTATACACTAGATGCTTTGCAAGCAGATGTGGTTGTGACTTTGTGAAAATTTGAGATGTATTTCCCACCCTCATTTTTTGACATAATGGTTCATCTGGTTCTTCATTTGGTGCGTGAGATTAAGTTGTGTGGTCCAGTGTTCATGAGGTGGTGCTACCCTTTTGAAAGACACATGTGTACATTACAAGATAAAGTACGGAACCGGGCTCACCCTGAAGGAAGTATGATGCAAGGGACCGGGATCATCATAACAGTGCTTGTCATTTGGTCGATCCCATGGATGTTGCACTTCCTAAGGCAATGTTCCACTATGATGAGGATGCAGTTGCATGGATCAGCAAAGAAGTTGTGAAGGAATTTCTACGTGGTGCAAATCTTAACATTTCCCTCATTCAAACATTCATGAGGTACTTTAATGCCCACATAATCTACTTTTTTCAAGTTATTCAAATTGATGGTGATTATCCTACATCTGATTAATTATTCAATGTTCATGCACGCAGAGCACTACAGGAGCACTTAACTGAAACTGATTCTCCTTGTAAAGTTGGGTGGTTATGCCCCGAGCAGTTATCCACTACTAGAATCATAGGCAACCCTCATGATGTGTTGTACTATGTTGAACAGAGTATCAGGGAAACAGTGCGTGCAGGAGACAAGTTCATATTCGCCCCATGTTATAGAGAGTAAGTCTAACCATGTCAAATTCAATCGATTTGGCCTCATTATATGTTGACTCCTAAATATTAATTTGCTTGTCTATTGTGAACTTATGTAGGGAT
Organism: Chenopodium quinoa; assembly: GCF_001683475.1. Classification (NCBI taxonomy): domain Eukaryota; kingdom Viridiplantae; phylum Streptophyta; class Magnoliopsida; order Caryophyllales; family Amaranthaceae; genus Chenopodium; species Chenopodium quinoa. The sequence goes on along the minus strand of NW_018744813.1, from coordinate 1,689,058 downwards.
CATTGGAGCCTCATGGTGATTTGTAATTCCAATAACACAATTTATCACCTTGATTCAGCTCGATCATCAGAGAAGTGGCTCGTGAAGTCTATATTGCAAAAGTAAATATATATAGAAACCTAGTGATGATTATTGCTAATAATAACTAATTTAGTGGTCATACGACTAATCAAATTTGAATGTACTTTTTTTACAACAGTGTTATAAAGAAGCTACATTGTCGTGCTCCAAAGGGGCCAACATGGAAGTCACCGTTGGTAATTTACATGATATTGTGATTATCTTGAAAAACTATGTTAGTAAATATTTGCTCATTTCCTTTGCATGTTTCACTGATGTGATTTGTTTGTCATATGCTAGTGCACACAATAAGAAAATGGACTTGATTGTGCTTTGTATGTGATGAGATTCATGCTTGACATTGTGACTCATTGTACGGACACTCAACAGCTTGATGAGGTAAGTCCTAAAACTTATTGAAATGCTAAATTGATGTGATTTCTAGCCTTAAACACCTAATATTACCCAACAATGACATGTTATGAGAAACAAAAAGGTCATTTGACAAGAAAGGTAGAAAATGGGCTGAATAAAAGTTATATGGGCCATATTAGGGCCATTTTATATTAATATTCTCTTTTGATGTGATTTCATTCCTTGTACACCTAAATCTAGATAATATTGACATGTTATGAGATAAATAAAGTTCATTTAATAAGAAATGTAGGAAATGGGCCAAGTAAAGTCATATAAGCCATAATCGGGCCATTTTAAGTAAAAAGCGTCATAAACCTTAATAAAATGCTCTCCTATACAATTTTAGGGCTTACACACATACAACTACCCAACATTGACATTTTATGAGAAAGAAATAGTTCATTTGATAAGTAATGTAGGAAATGGGCTACATAGAAGTCATATAGGCCCTATTTGGGCCATGTTGAGTAAAATGCGGTGTTAAACTTATTGAAATGCTATATTGATGTGATTTCTAGCCTTAGACACCTAATATTACCTAACAATGACATGTTATGAGAAACAAAAAGATCATTTGACAAGAAAGGTAGAAAATGGGCTGAATAAAAGTCATATGGGCCATATTAGGGCCATTTTGTGTTAATATGCACTTTTGATGTGATTTATTTCATTATACACCTATAACTAGATAATATTGACATGTTATGAGATAAATAAGTTCATTTAATAAGAAATTTAGGAAATGGGCAAAGTAAAGTCATATAGGCCATATTCGGGCCATTTTGATTAAAAAGCGTCATAAACCTTAATAAAATGCTCTCCTATACAATTTTAGGGCTTACACACATACAACTACCCAACATTGACATGTTTTGAGAAATAAATAGTTCATTTGATAAGTAATGTAAGAAATGGGCTACATAGAAGTCATATAGGCCCTATTTGGGCCATGTTGAGTAAAATGCGGTGTTAAACTTATTGAAATGCTATATTGATGTGATTTCTAGCTTTCGACACCTAATATCACCTAACCGTGACATGTTATGAGAAACAAAAAGGTCATTTAACAAGAAAGGTAGAAAATGGGCTAAATAGAAGTCATATGGGCCATATTAGGGCCATTTTGTGTTAATATGCTCTTTTGATTTGATTTCTTTCATTATACACCTATAACTAGATAATATTGACATGTTATGAGATAAATAAAGTTCATTTAATAAGAAATTTAGGAAATGGGCAAAGTAAAGTCATATAAGCCATATTCGGGCCATTTTGAGTAAAAAGCGTCATAAACCTTAGCCCTGCCTACTCCGATTGAACTCGCTTCTACTTGTCTTTTTTTTATTGGCTGATTTGTACCCGGGTGGTTGGAAGATCTGGCCAAAGAAGGTGATAGCCCTGTAGATTCGTTCCCATGGTTCGATCCTAAAATGCTCTCCTATACAATTTTAGGGCTTAAACACATACAACTACCCAACATTGACATGTTATGAGAAAGAAATAGTTCATTTGAGAAGTAATGTAGGAAATGGGCTACATAGAAGTCATATAGGCTCTATTATGGCCATGTTGAGTAAAATGCGGTGTTAAACTTATTGAAATGCTTTATTGATGTGATTTTTAGCCTTATACACCTAATATCACCTAATAGTGACATGTTATGAGAAACAAAAAGGTCATTTGACAAGAAAGATAGAAAATGGGCTAAATAGAAGTCATATGGGCCATATTAGGGCCATTTTGTGTTAATATGCTCTTTTGATGTGATTTCTTTCATTATACACATATAACTAGATAATATTGACATATTATGAGATAAATAAAGTTCATTTAATATGAAATTTAGGAAATGGGCAAAGTAAAGTCATATAGGCCATATTCGGGCCATTTTGAGTAAAAAGCGTCATAAACCTTAATAAAATGCTCTCCTATACAATTTTAGGGCTTAAACACATACAACTACCCATCATTGACATGTTTTGAGAAATAAATAGTTCATTTGATAAGTAATGTAGGAAATGGGCTACATAGAAGTCATATAGGCCCTATTTGGGCCATGTTGAGTAAAATGCGGTGTTAAACTTATTGAAATGCTATATTGATGTGATTTCTAGCCTTAGATACCTAATATCACCTAACCGTGACATGTTATGAGAAACAAAAAGGTCATTTGACAAGAAAGGTAGAAAATGGGCTCAATAGAAGTCATATGGGCCATATTAGGGCCATTTTGTGTTAATATGCTCTTTTGATGTGATTTCTTTCATTCTAAACCTATAAATAGATAATATTGATATTTTATGAGATAAGTAAAGTTCATTTAATAAGAAATTTAGGAAATGGGCAAAGTAAAGTCATATAGGCCATATTTTGACCATTTGGAGTAAATAGCGTCATAAACCTTAATAAAATGCTCTCCTATACAATTTTAGGGCTTACACACATACAACTACCCAACATTGACATGTTATGAGAAAGAAATAGTTCATTTGATAAGTAATGTAGTAAATGGGCTACATAGAAGTCATATAGGCCCTATTTGGGCCACGTTGAGTAAACTGCGGTGTTAAACTTATTAAAATGCTATATTGATGTTATTTCTAGCCTTAGACACCTTATATCACCTAATAGTTACATTTTATGAGAAACAAAAAGGTCATTTGACAAGAAAGGTAGAAAATGGGCTAAATAGAAGTCATATGGGCCATATTAGGGCCATTTTGTGTTAATATGCTCTTTTGATGTGATTTCTTTCATTATACACCTATACCTAGATAATATTGACATGTTATGAGATAAATAAAGTTTATTTAATAAGAAATTTAGGAAATGGGCAAAGTAAAGTCATATAGGCCATATTTGGGCCATTTTGAGTAAAAAGCGTCATAAACCTTAATAAAATGCTCTCCTACACAATTTTAGGGCTTAAAAACATACAACTACCCAACATTGACATGTTATGAGAAAGAAATAGTTCATTTGAGAAGTAATGTAGGAAATGGGCTACAAAGAAGTCATATAGGCTCTATTTGGGCCATTTTAAGTAAAATGCGGTGTTAAACTTATTGAAATGCTTTATTGATGTGATTTTTAGCCTTATACACCTAATATCACCTAATAGTGACATGTTATGAGAAACAAAAAGGTCATTTGACAACAAAGATAGAAAATGGGCTAAATAGAAGTCATATGGGCCATATTAGGGCCATTTTGTGTTAATATGCTCTTTTGATGTGATTTCTTTCATTATACACCTATACCTAGATAATATTGACATGTTATGAGATAAATAAAGTTTATTTAATAAGAAATTTAGGAAATGGGCAAAGTAAAGTCATATAGGCCATATTTGGGCCATTTTGAGTAAAAAGCGTCATAAACCTTAATAAAATGCTCTCCTATACAATTTCAGGGCTTACACACATACAACTACCCATCATTGACATGTTATGAGAAAGAAATAGTTCATTTGAGAAGTAATGTAGGAAATGGGCTACATAGAAGTCATATAGGCTCTATTTGGGCCATGTTGAGTAAAATGCGGTGTTAAACTTATTGAAATGCTTTATTGATGTGATTTCTAGCCTTATACACCTAATATCACCTAATAGTGACATGTTATGGAAACAAAAAGGTCATTTGACAACAAAGATAGAAAATGGGCTAAATAGAAGTCATATGGGCCATATTAGGGCTATTTTGTGTTAATATGCTCTTTTGATGTGATTTCTTTCATTATACACCTATAACTAGATAATATTGACATGTTATGAGATAAATAAAGTTCATTTAATAAGAAATTTAGGAAATGGGCAAAGTAAAGTCATATAGGCTATATTCGGGCCATTTTGAGTAAAAAGCGTCATAAACCTTAATAAAATGCTCTCCTATACAATTTCAGGGCTTACACACTTACAACTACCCATCATTGACATGTTATGAGAAATAAATAGTTTATTTAATAAGTAATGTAGGAAATGGGCTACATAGAAGTCATATAGATAATATTTGATAAAATACATATTGTTTTGCCCAATTAATTAATTTTAGCATAATGTTTTTGTATTTCAAGTTTTGCAAGGTCCAAAAGGATGGTCCGTTGACAATTACGGAGCTTAATGAAGTTCGTGACATGTTGGCGTCTTTTATCACCTTCAACATGTAAATGGCATTGTAATTGTAAATTATTTATGTTAACTTTTGAACTATATAACTTATTATTCATTATATATTTACTTACTATTATTTGTATATGTAAGCAACTTTTTTTTATTGTATTGCGTTTGGAAATATTTATATCTATATATATAATTGAATTCTTGTTTTTAATATTATTTTTGTATCTTATTGTAATAATTAATAATATTATTATTATAAGTAATTATAATAATAATATTATTAATAATTTTATTTAATATAATTGTTGGAATTACAGGTTATTATTATTGCTGGAAACAGGTTTTTTTTTAAAATATTATTGCACGAAAATTGGAAAAAAAATTATTGGGTGAATAGGTACCGGTTAACCGGTGCCTAAAATAGCTACCACCCCAAAAAAAATGGCGGGAGAGAAGTTAAAGGCACCGGTTAACCGGTGCCTAATTGGGTATATGGCACCGGTTTTGAACCGGTGCTAAAAAGGGGGGTTTTTGGCACCCCCCATTTAGGCAACGGTTCAAACCGGTGCCTTAGACCGGGTTTGAACCGCTGCCAAAGCACTCTTTTCACCTAGTGATCTTTGTCGGTTTTCAACTTGAAAATCCGCTTGCATCAGATAGGTATGTAACCCTTGGGTAAGTTAACCAAGTCCTAGACTTGATTTTCAAACATGGAATCCGTTTTAGATCTCATGGCCTCTTGCCATTTACCAAAGTTTGTGCTTGAAATCTCTTTCTTGTAAATTTCTGGTCCATCTCCATCCATAATCAGGATGTCCTGATTCTCGGTTAATACTATACCAAGATATCTATCAGCCTGAGATCTCGGCCTCTGAGACATACGTAGGGTAACGGACTTAGCATTTGCATTGTCGGTTTGACTTTGCACATTTTGACCAGCGTCAACAGATGTTGTTTGAGCACTTTGACTGTCATTCTGATTTTGTTGCTCATCCTCACGAAATTCGTCGAGTTAGATTTTCCTCCCACCTGTCATTTGGAAAGGTGTTCCTTCTCAAAAAAGACACCATCGCGAGCAACAAACACTTTGTCCTCCGATTTTTTGTAGAAGTAATACCCTTTGGTTTCATTTGGGTAGCCCACAAAGTAAACCTTGTCAGATTTGGGAAGAAGTTGGTTAGAAATCAATTTCTTGACATATTCGCATCCTCATATCCTTAGAAAGGACAACCTAAGAGGTTTATTCGTCCATAATTTGTATGCAGTCTTTTATATAGCTTTTGATGGGGCACGGTTCGATGTTGGTGCCACATTTAGAAGTGCGTGTTCCCAAAAAGAGATAAGAAGATCACTAAGACCCATTGTAGATTGTACCATGTCTAACAAGGTTCGATTTGTCCTTTCGGATACTTTGTTCTATTGTGGAGTTCCTAGAGGTGTCAATTCTGAAAGTATACCCTTTTCTTTCAGATGGTCATCGAATTCTTGGATCAAGTATTCACCACCTCGATCTGATCGAAGGGCTTTGATTTTATTGCCAAGCTGATTTTCAACTTCACTCTAAAATTCTTTGAACTTTTCAAACGATTAAGATTTGTGCGAAATGAGATAGATATAGCTATATCTACTATTGTCATTTAAGAAGGTGATAAAATATCAATTTTCGTTCCTTGTGGCGGATCTCATTGTTCCACATACATCGGTGTGTATTAGACCTAAAAAGTCTCCTGCCCTTTCTCCCTACTTGTAGAATGACTGCTTAAACATCTTTCCCAATAAACATTCTTCGCAATTCTCAAACGATTCCAAATAAAAAGAGTCAAGAACACCTTCTTGTACAAGTTTCTTGGTGCGTCTGATGTTAATGTGGCCAAGACGACAATGGCACAAGTACGTTTGATTTGACACTATGGTCTTAGCCCTTTTGGCGGTATTATTCACATTATAAACTTGTTTGTCTAAAGAAAGCATATAAAGAAAATTTTCAGAATGTGTAGTACCATTTAAAAAATTATCGAGATAAAACAAACATTCATTGTCTTTTACTTGAAATTCAAAACCCTTGGCGTCCAATGCCGAAATTTAAATGATGTTTTTGGTAATGTTGGGAACATAAAAACAGTTTTCAAGTTCCAAAACAAGCCGAGAGGGCAAAGAGAAACTGAGAGTTCCTACAAATACGGTTGTAAATCTGGCTCCATTGCCTACCCGCAGTTCAACCTCTCCCTTCACTAGCTTCCTAATGTTCCTTAGTCCCTAAGAATTGGAACAAAGATGTGAGCCAAATCCGGTATCAAATACCCATGATGTTGAGCTAGCAAAGTTTAAGTCTATAACGAATATACCTGATCCAAAAGCAATGGTTCCGTTCTTCTTATCTTCCTTAAACTTGAGGCAATCTCACTTCCAATATCCCTTCTTCTTGCAATAGAAGCATTCTGAATCAGATTTAGAAGACGCTACCTTCTTCTCCTTGTTATCGTAGGTAGCTTTAGACTTAGGCAGAATGGTCTTTTTCTAACCTTTCCCCTTATGGTGAGAATAAGTTGATTCCAAGAGCCAAAGAAACAAAGAGTGGTTTAGCATGCTTTGGCTTGTCTTAACACTCAATCTCCTAAGGTAAGTAACTCTTTGCTAATGGCTCCAAGCCACTCTTGTTGAATAAATCGTCGCATCTAATGCTCTCTCAACAACTTATCCACTTTGCCACAACATGTTAGGACTTCATCACTCATATCGTTGAGTATAACCAAAACCAACTTGCATACCCGGTATACCATACGTATCCTAGGGAGTAATAGTGATTCCTTGTTTTCGCGTAGCCCATCATTACTCTCAATGGGTCGATAAGTGTGTGTTTTGGAATGACAATTTCATTCAATATTTTAGGGACCTAGGGTTTCTATGTTGGTTGATTTGAGTGAACTTAATTAATCATCACAACATTCAAAATCCTAAACGTGCATATAACATATAATTCATATATATATATAATCATAAATATATATCGAAAACATAAATAAAGATGCATTTGGCAACCAGCATGACCCCTTAAGTCTTCAAGTCAAGGGACGACTTTTGCAACTTCATGGCTTCTTCTTCCAAGAACCTTCATCTTCAAGACATGACCATAATTATGCAAATACTGGTATCTACGATTAGGACTAATCTAAATATTAAGGTACAAAAACACTCAACGGTTCGCAGACTGCATTTAGATTTACAAAAATACATCACAGATTGCAGTCCGTATTTTAAATCCTAATCGGGCCCCACTAATTGCCATTTTCTAAAACCTGTGAGAGAATATATATTCTAGTCATCCTCACTATTTGTGAATGGCCCATACATTTTACAACAATAAACAAGTAACAATGCATAAAATACGTGCAAACTAGTAACTAATTTAGGTCGTTAATTCAATTAACATGCATAATTAAAAATAAAACAATATAGTCCCACGCTTCCATCTTTCACCTTCTTCGAAAAAACAATAAAGAACACCCACTAAATAATATTATTACTCACTTACTTAGAAAATCCCACCACCAACAGTAATACTAATAGTAATAGTAATAGTAATAATAATAATAGTAATAGTAATAGTAATAGTAATAGTAATAGTAATAGTAATAGTAATAGTAATAGTAATAGTAATAGTAATAGTAATAGTAATAGTAATAGTAGTAGTAACAATAGTAGTCGTAGTAGTAGTAATAATAATAATAATAATAATAATAATAATAATAATAATAATAATAACAACAACAGTAGTAATAAGTTGGTATAAATTAAGGAAAGATCCAAATACATAACCACCATAAATATGCCATTAATATTCAAGGTTAGAAAGTCTTCAATTTTTTTTTTCAAATCGAAAAAAATCCCTCAAAAAAGGAATTTCTGGTCCGTTTTTGGCTAAAAACACAGTCCTTAAAGAGTAAAACCATTTCCAAAACACCTTTTCCACAAAAAAATCACTATTTTTGGGCGAAAATCTAGGTCTGGGCTGAAGGCAACTTTAATACGAGCTTAATATTAAAAAAACCGAGCTACTAATCTAATTAGCAACATAAAAGCAGATAAATTAAGCCATAAAAACACCTTGAAAAATAAGATTCTAAAAATTAATGAGCAAGGCTCCAATATCGCTGTTGGGTTTCAACGAGTCCGACTCACCGCGGAAGAAAACCTCGAGCCAAGACCACACTCACAATTAATATAATCATAAAGCATAATTAAATTAAACAACAAGATAATAGAAATATTAATACCTTTGGCGCATGCTTCGCTCACTAAAAGAGCTCTTACTTCGAAAGCTCTAAATCTCGCTCGTACGAAGACCTCCAACGAAATTCCACCTGCAACTCGACGCCGACAATGGTCCAATGCTTAGAGGTTATATAAGATTCTCCTAAACCCGAATAATTATATGTGTTCAAACGTTTTCTCAACGGAGATGCCTTTTTAAGCACCTTACTCAAGTGATTTTGCCAATACCCCAACTTGGGTATTTATAGGGAAAAACAAGAGTGAGATTTGCTCTTTCATCAATGTAGGAGAATTGATAATTCCTTTTATTTTTACATCAAAAATAAAATTAATTATCAAGCTACTAATAAATCAACAAGTGACACATTTAGGAGAAGAGTTATGTGAGGACCACAAGGATGGAAGGGGACCACACTTGATCCTCAAGGAGCACACTATGGCCAGCCACCTTGCATCTCCCATACCCAACCAGTAGCTACCACGTGGCACCCCAAGAGAAGCACCAAGACTGCCAGTTTTAGGCTTGCTGCTAAGGCCCAACTACTGCGGCCAAGGCGCGGCTTGCGAGTGTTGCCTCAGCCAAACTAGCTAGCCTTAGCGCGGCTGCTACCCCTTGGCCAGTTGCTGTGGCTGACACTTGCTAGCCGTTGTGTGCTAGCATGCACCAGCCAGCCTAGGCTCTACTTGGTGCATTTGCTATCCACCTCAGATTTTACCAAATGCCCCTAGACATCGGTTCGCTCAGGGCATTCCGATCCTACGGGTATTTCAGTAATTGTTTATTTATTATTATTTTACAGTCTCGGCCTTCATTATTTCGACTCGACTTCCGATGATTGAATTCGACGCTCCAAGCTCAAATTTTCGACGTCTAAATATTAATATTAAGATAGCCTAGGTTGCTACAATCCTTGCACCATGAGTTATAACATCAGCACATACATTTGACTAAATTCATTCAACATGCACCCTCAAACACTTCACTTCTTTCTTTTCACGTCTTTATTTTTCGGAAGAAAGTCAGTAAAAAAAAATGACGGGATTTTTTAAATTTTCTGCATTTTGATTCGCACGAGCACAATTACAATACAATGCACGCACGAGTCATTTACAACTTGAGTCATGACGAGTCACACATGTCAAACACATTGAGTCACACAATGAGTTGAATAGCAACAAGCCTTGGGCCAACCCTAACACTACAACAAATCATCACTTATGCCATGAATTATGCTATGAGAATTTAAATTTCGTGGCATAATTTCATCTAGCCACGGGAAAAATGAATTATGATTCAAAACCCAAGTTAGAAGAATAATTTATGCCACGGGTAATTATTTCCCGTGGCAAATATCACACATGTGCCACGAGTAGCGCTTTTCCCGTGGAAAATTTTATATTTGTGCCACGAATAGCCCTTTTTCCCGTGGCAAATTTTATATTTGTGCCACAAGTAGCTCTTTTCTGTGGCAAAATTAACATTTGTTCCACGAGTAGCTCTTTTCCCATGACAAACTTTATATTTGTTTAATGAGTTTTTATTTTTCGTGGAGAAATGCATTAGTTTTGTAAAAACCACAATCACTATAGTGTATATTATTATTATTTAGATGTGGGGTTAATGGAGAAGATAGAAAATCCAAAATACTCCCCTCTCAATGTTTCACATCAACAGTCGTGTGATAGCTCAATATAGATAATTATGTTACAATGTACACTTTTAATAACACACACCAATTAAACACGAAAAAGGGAAAATTACCTTAAATCTGTATCAATCAAACAACATTTTTTTTAATAGATATCAATACATAAAAGAAATTTTAATTGGGTTTTCTTTTTAAAATTCATACATTCGTGTTTTGATACGGTCACACAGGTGCGTTCTTAAATTTTTGTAGAGGGATTTAAGTATTAATGTTCCAACAACAATAATTGTATATATACATACATATATATATATATATATATATATATGTATATATATTTAATTAGTGACTAAAGTCCAGTATTATTTCTATTCTCTCTAGGAAATTAGAGCCCCTCCCCTTAATTCCTCAACTCCTTTTTTATTTTTATTATAATTATTATTTTTTTTGGTGAGAAATTACCCATTTCTCTAGTCTAACCTCAAATTGTTTTAAAATAAAAAAAAAAAAAAAAAGTGTTGTTGTGAAATAAAGGGGAAATATGAGAGTTTGAGAGAGAATTAATCTATATGTGTTTATTCCATAGAGTAGGGGATATATACAAATACAATGCTAGGATTTGCTTTGATTATGATAAACCCTAAATCTAGAATGTTCGGAGGGTACATGAGTATATAGACATCCACAAATATTTCATAACACTCCCCATTCGATGTCTATTATCGAAGACTATGCCTCATCAAAACCTTAATAGGAAAAACCCTGTGGGATAAAAACCTAATGAAGGAAAAAGATTACAACATTCTTCGTATGTAACCACGCTCGAGATGCTGCCTCATTAAAAACCTTACCAGGAAAACCCAACGTGGGACAAAACCATGGTTAAGGGAAAAAAAGTGCAACGCGTATTTTCTCCCCCCGATGAATACACAACTGGATATTATCTAGTGCTGCAATGAATCCAACATGGTTAGGTGTCATCTCATATGTAGTACAATATCATTCCTTATCTTGCTCTTCGACCCTCCTAATTTGAATTTGCATCTTCAAGTCTTCACGTGAACATATGAAGTGCCTTTTCACCATGTATGGATTTATCTCTATATCATTCAAGACCTCTATTTAAATAAAGTTACTTTAATTGTTAAACTTATGCGGTTATGCCTTCTTCTAGAGGTCATGAATAATATAAATTGATGATCATTATTTGATCAAACATTCCTTAATGGAAACACATTGATATTATTAATGTTGGCTTTCAATCTCGTATGAATTAATATAACACATGTAATTATATACATTGATCATGGTTCTTCTAGACTATAATAAAACAGCTCCACGCATAAGTATTCCGTTGATATTATTTATAATATTCATAATTGGCATGATAGTTCTCTTGCAAATACAAATAGGAATTTTCACTAACTTTCATATGCGCCATCTTCAGGTTGAGATGCCAATGATGTATTCACATTGACTAAAATTTTGATAATAATTACAATGTTCAAAATATAAAATTTGTACGGCTATAAAATACGTTGCATATAAGTTCTTCGGGAACTATTCTAACATGATTCATAAATAATATTAGATCAACGTCATATATAATTTCTTCATAATTATAAGCCCATTTGAATATAAACATGTCTTTATAATATTCCATCAAAGTTGTAGTAAATATGTCTTACTATATATATAATGAACATTTTTATATACCACAAAATTATTGTATAGAATTAATGCATGTAAATGAGACGTAGAATTCATGACATATGAATGATGCAATTGAACAAAATGTGTGTAAGGAATGATGCATCTAATGACTTCCTACACATGCAATAATTAAATGATAATTTACCTATGATTCACATATGCACATAAGACTCAAAAATGCAAGACACTGTATTAGAGCGGATTCTTAAAATCCCTTTTTCCATGGACTTCTGGTCCATGAAAACTTTGATCATGATCATCATTTATATTTCGTTAGACTTCTGGTCCATGATAAGCTTTTGAATATCATCAATATGTCGACAGGAAAGTGGACATTTATTTCAAATCCCTTATTCGCAAGTCCACTCCTTTTGCATATGCATAATATTTATCGGTTCCATCATATGCCGGCATTATAAAACTCTTTCAAGGACGTTTAGCAATCTATTTCACAATGATGTTTGAAAACATTTCTCAATGGTACCATTATAACATTCTCATATCATAGGTCATCTATTATAGATTATTCAGATATCTATATTACTCCTAGAAGATTTCAAACACGATGAAATTAATATATTATAATGAAGGGAATGGTGTCCTTCGAACAAGTGTACTATTCCGTTAGTGGGTTCAGAATTATTAGAAAGCTAATATATTCAGTAAGGTCAAGTTATCGGAATGTGTAGGTGGAGGCCGCTTCCGATCAGTAATATTAATGCATAATTAATATTAAAGCTTAATCTTGACTGAACCATTCGGGTCATATCCTTTGCAGTAAACGAACCGACTCGACGAATTAATTCGGAAGAAATTAATTCGTCGCCTGAGTATTAAATATTTAAACGTCGAAAATTCGAGCTTAGAGAGTCGAAACCGAGCGTTGGAAGTCGAGTCAAAAATAATAAATGACTAGACGCACAAATAATAATAAGTCACTAATATTTCCCAAAATACCCCTAGCATCGGAGTGCCCCGAGCATTCGAGTGCTAGGGGCAAAAATGTCCTAGCATAGGTGGCTAGCAAGCGCACCAAGCCGAGCCATGCATGGCCAGCTGGTGCGTACTAGCGCACCACAGCTAGCAGCAACTAGCAGCCGCAAGCATGCGTGCTAGCAGCAGCTTGATGCCGCAAGCCGTGCGTGCTAGCAGCGCACGCACGGGCTGGGCTCTCGGCGGGCTGTGGTTGGGCCATACGGTCGTGTACTAAGGGAGCAAGTGGGAGCATATGGAAAGCAAGTGGGGTGAGGGACATGTGGCACAAGGAAAGTATTGAGTGGGGAGCAAGTATGGTCCCCTACTCTCCATGTGGTCCTCACCACCCTTTACATATGATAGTGCCACTTGTAGATGTATTATTAGTTTGCTTATTTTTTTTAATTTAGCTTTAAAATAAATTGTGGAATTTCATGACTCCCACATTGATAGGATAGAAATTCCTACTCTCGCTCTTGCCTATAAATACCCATCTTGGGTTTTTGGGAAGAGTGCTTGAGTAGGAGTACAATAGAGCATTGCATCAGCAAAAACTCTTAAACTCACATAATACTCGGGTTTTGGTCGAACCTCGCTAACATCGAGGTAACAGACCTAAAAGTCGCTGGTAGTTTTTGCGAATGGACTTTCGTTAGAGGCTCTCGTGTTAGCGGGGCTAAGCTTTCAAGTAAGAGCCCGTCTTTGAGGGCGAAGCACGCGTCAAAAGTAAATTTCAATTTTATCCTTTTATGTTTATTTGTTATGCTTTATGGTTTTATTAATTGCGAGTGGTTCTTTGGGTCGGGGTTGTTTCCGTGGTAAGTTGGACTTGTCAAACCCCAATAGCGGTATCGGAGCCATGCTCGTTTATTTTTAAAATCATAATACTTTTTCAAGGTGTTTTTTATGGCTTAATTTTCTGGTCTTGAAGTGCTAATTAGATTAGTAGCTCGTTTTATTTATTTTAACCTCGTATTTAAGCTATCTTCAGCCCCCTAACCCAGATTTCGACCCAAAAATAGTGAATTTTGGGTGGAAAATGTGTTATGGAAATGGTTTCATTCTTCTAGGGACGGTTTTTACCCAAAAAAATGACCAGAAATGCAATTTTCTAGGGTTTTCAATTGCATAGTTATGGTGGTTATGTAATTAGTTCAATACATATTTTATATGCAATTTTAAACCTCTTTAGGCATGATTACTTGGTAGTAATTTGTGCTTGAAAGCTTGGTTTTATTTTTCACATAATTGCAAACTCATTGCGTTAAGTGTGAAATTGTTGTTCTTTGAGGCTTCCAAGTATTAAAGATTCAATCTTTAATTATGTTAAGTGATTGAAACTTTATATTACTAAATTCCATGAATTTTTGTTAAACTTTGTTGATTTAATCATTTTTTAGTTGATTGGAATCATAAAGTTTGAATTTTTGTGATAGAAAATTGTTTATCATCATATTGGAAGATATAATTTTTCAAGGATTCAAAAGTATTAAAGTTGGAATATTTATTGAACTTATGTTCGTTTTTCCAACTCTTATTTTGTCAAAAACTCAAGATTAATTTAAATTAATTAAATTAATAGTGAGTAATTTCCCTCTTATTTTTGTTGCACCAAGTTAAACAAATTTAATTATAGATTGGTTTTTGGGAATTATTTTGGTTACATGCACTTTGAAAATTTTATTTAAGTTAGACTTGTTTAAATTTTTTATTTTTCTCAAATAAATTAGTTCTAATATTGATTTAGAATTAATAATTATGTCACACAAAATTGGGATCAAAATCCCGAGGCTATGGCACGCAAAACGAGGCAAGAACATCACTTGGCTAGCCGGGCTGCATAGCAGCCCGCATGTGGCTGCCAAGGATGGTGCCTGTGCTTGCGCGCAAGCCTATGCGTGGCTGCTGCTTGCTGCCAGCAGCATGGCGCGCCAGCAAGCACCAAGCAGCAACACGGCGCAGCAGCAGCATGGTGATGTGCGCGTTGTGTGTGCTGCCTTGCTTGGCTGGCCGCGGCTGGTGCAAGCAAGAGCATGTTGGTGCGTGGCTTGGGACTTGGTGCATGTGTCGTTTAATAGGGGATATGCGTAGACGTTGCTTGCGAAGCAATGTAGTGTAATGAGTTCGTACAACATGGCTATCAAGGGCCACGTTATTGATGTGTGAAAGTTCGCTGATGTGGGCGGTGTAACGCTGATAGGCTTATCGCGTACCTAACAAAAATAACCTAACTATTCCTTCTAACTGTGTAGTAGGGCAAGTAAGGATCGAATCCCAAGAGACTATGGTTCATTCAATTAATCAGACTCAATTAATCACTAAGCACGTCACCAATCAATAATGGATGATAATAATCAACTAATATATTAAATAACACAATTAACTAGAGGAAATATTAATCAATAAACTAAAGCATCCAAGATCAAGCATTACCACGATTATGATTGATAAACTAATAAATCTACCCCCAATATATAAATCAATTGACAAGAAGAAAAGCAATCCCTAATAATAATACCAAAGGTCTCTTCCAAGTTATCAATGGCTTCCCAAATTAACTATCAAGCCTACTTCCGTGGAATCAAGCGAATAAGGGACATTAAACACCATGCCTAGATTCCTAATTATTCAATCATCTACTTCCGTGATGATCTTCAAACCCTTAATTGGAATAACCTAATCCCGTTAATACCCAACTTCCGTTGCAATAAGAACAAAGGGATGATAACAATACTAATTATTCCTAATCTAGTATTGGCATAAACACAATCAATTAAGCATGTCAATTGGGATTATTATTGGGGAATTTAAAGTTTTAATTCATGCATCAATCATAATTGGGCTACCCTAGATCTTGGAATAGAAAATCTACTCACACATATTGAAAGAAACAATAACAATCATGAATATGGAAAACATAATTGAAAAGCAATTATAATTGAAAGAGAATGAAGTAGAAGTGAATACCAAGGATTCTTCAATTGAAAGGAATTAAATTGTTGAAAAACAATGCTCAAATCTAATGGAAAGAATTAAAATTGCTTCAAAGTAATAAACTAGAACTCTAGAGAGAGAAAGAGGAATAATGGAAAACTTAAAACTTCTTTCTAATGAAGATTACAAGGGGTATTTATACCCTTAATGACCTAAAAATAAGAAAATAATAATACGGAGTGTCGCATAACTGTGCCCGGTCCAACCGGGCAAGCACCTCCCGATCGGGCGGTGAGAGTACGGAGTTGCTTTCCTTCGTAGCACTTCTTCCACCACGTGCCCGGTCCAACCGGGCGGACCTTGCCCGATCGGGCGCGTGGGGCGGTCTTCATAAATTGCTTTCTACCTTCGAAAATACCAAAAATCATCTAACTCCTATGTGCCCGGTCCAACCGGGCGGACCATGCCCGATCGGGCACGTAGAGGCTGCAGCAAATAGTTTGTATTTAACTCATCTTAAATCAGTCATAACTTCATATCCGGAGCTCTGTTTGAGGCGTGTAATATATCGTTGGAAAGGTCTTCAAGTCTACTTTCCAATGCAATTTGAATCACTCCATTATCATTTGTATATCAAAAGTTATGAGCATAATAGTGAACAGGTGTCATATTTGTCAAGTATTTCATCAACGTTTTGCTTCATTTTCACTCAAGTTCGTCTCGAACACATGATTTGATATTCTTAAGCAATATGTTTTCATACTCCATGATTATTATACTCAATATTAGCCAACCATACTCCATTTGCATATAAAT
Source organism: Chenopodium quinoa (assembly GCF_001683475.1). Lineage (NCBI taxonomy): Eukaryota > Viridiplantae > Streptophyta > Magnoliopsida > Caryophyllales > Amaranthaceae > Chenopodium > Chenopodium quinoa. The sequence goes on along the minus strand of NW_018744813.1, from coordinate 1,672,104 downwards.
CACCTGAAATTCATCAAAACACACAAACGAAGAGTAGTAGAGCACAACTTAAGCAAATAATGCAAATATGCACCAAAGATCTCTAATTTTGTAATAAAATGAGCTTAGATACCCACCTAAAACATGTGCAAAATAGGACTTATCAAATTCCCCCAAGCTAAACTCTTGCTTGTCCTCAAGCAAGACAATTAACAATAATCAACAACAATCAACAACCAAACAACATGCTTCACCCCATAATGCAAAATCAAACAAGGATTCAAAATCGAAATCAAACGAGCATGCATCCTAATCAACCAATCAAATTACTCAAACCGTCGATCCACCTAATTAATCGTCAAATGAGACCAACCATTTATAATTCAAGAATCGAAGACTAGAGTATCTCACATCGGTGGTCACTCAACACACTTTTTATGTGGCGAGCTAAAAATGAGCTCGATCTCTCACCATCCCCACCAACAATGCAATCCCCCCATCTCACAACACTCGCGTGTTTAGAGGGTTATAATAACGCTCAACCTAGTCAATGTCGACTTGAAATGCAACATATACTCCAGCATTTTGACAAAAGACTCAATTCACATGAACGCAATGCTATGCACGAAGATCGGAAGGACTTTGTGAAGCTTGTAACGTAGGTCGGGAATAAGAATGGGTAGGACAATAATTTGGGGAATGAGAGCTATAATAGTCTAACCGGGGGGAACTATCAAATGCGATGAGTCACACCTCGATTCATCAACTTCGATCAATGAAACACAAACCCAATTACAATGAAAACACAACCATCATCTCATCCACCTACATTCTCAACTCTTCAACCTTCTTTTACTTGTTTGCTTCATTTCTTTATATTTTTTTTTTTATCTTTTTATTTTTTTTATTTCAATCCAACAATTTTTCATTTGAAACTTTTTCCAAATATTTTTCTTTCTTTTCTTTATTTCTCTCTTTCTTTTTCAAGAAATGTTACTTTTTTTTTCAAGTAATTCAATCAAACCTCCTTTTCTCACTTTTTCTCTTCTTCTTCCTTTTCTTTTCAATATTTTCGCATCAATTGCAACTTGAAACAGAATCACGCAAAAATACCGCATAAAATAGCTCCCCCAAGCTAGACTTGGGAAAAGTAATCAAATTGGGGCCAAGGGGTAATTTTTGTGGAGTTAATGAAAAATATAGTCAAGCTACAACATGGGTAAGCAAGAAGGGAACTGATGTTCTAATTTTGTCTGGAGGCTACCTAATGAACATGGCCTTCGTCATTTCAATGTGCACGTGCAATGCATTACGACACACTACTAAGAGTCTAAAGTCAAAACTAAGATCAATGCTACACCAGGAACTAAACACACACAAGAATGAATATATAAGGCTCAAGCCTCACGGTTAACACAGTCAAGCTCCTGAATCATACATAGTTAAATAACCTTGACTCCTACTAGGGATCAACAAATTCAAGGTCAAATCATGATCTTTTAGTCCACTATGCAAGTCTTTCAATCGAAAATAAATCAAAACCTTTTGGCATAAAGGATAGGGGCACAGGGAAGTAGTTCAATGGCCGTTGGCCGTTCATTATCATGATTCTTTTATTTTTCATTTCTTTTTCCAGAAGAAAGCATTAAACCTTACTGCTAGTGAAAACACACTAAAGTAGAAAGAGAGAGTGAAAGATGTACCTTGTGTACACAAGAACTTCCCCCCAAGCTAAATCAGACAATGTCCTCATTGTCTTAAAGGGAAACTTGTAGTCAAACCTCATCTTCATCATCACCCAAAATAATGTCACCAAAGCCTCGAGGATTGCAATGCATCTCTTTGGAACAAAATTGAGCAAAAACGAAACAAAGTGTTAGTGGGAAAAAGAATAAAATTGAGTCATGTGCACTGTTTTGATCATAACTTTTGATGTATAAAATATAATGCAGTGATTCTAATTGCATTGGAAAGTATACTTAAAGATCTTTCCAACGATAGGTCACATAAAAAAAATCCGATAATTAACCAGAAAGTTATGGCCTGTCGAAATTGAGCAGTTTTGCTGATCCATACGCGCGCCCGATCGGGCGAGCTCTTCCTGATCGAACTCGAACGCAGTCCAGCGAATTCTTCTCCTTTTAAATCAGCCTTTTAGATCAAAATCTGCACCAAGAGAACTCCCACAAGCATAAGATGTACTCTCCTTACCTCTCTAAGAATCAAAGAAAAATGAAAACACACAAAAATTAGAAAAGACTAAAATAAAAATAATGAAATACGGGTTGCCTCCCGCAAAGCGCTAGTTTATCAAGGTCTTAAGCTTGACCATTCTCCTTCCATCAGAAGAATTTAACGCCTTGAGTAACTTATCATACGCTCCTGCAAACATTTCATTAAGCACTATATAGGGCTCAATTGCAAGCACAGTAATCCTTACATAGAAAAGATTAGGAGCACACAAAGATAACTCAAGGTAAAAAGAAAAATCAAAAGAAAAAGATGAAGATACACCACAACCTTCTGCTTCCTCCGCTAAAAATTTAGAATTAATAGAACGAACATGGAGGTAGTCTTGTTCTTTATCATCACCCAATAACGTCTCTATTATTTTACGCTCACGAATAAGTTCATTAGCAAAAGAAAAAAAATTTTCAACCATTGGTTCTACAACCAATGACTTTTCAACCAATGGTTCTACAACTAATGATTCTTCTTCTATTGGAACCAATGATACCTCAACCACTGATTCTATAACCAATGACTCTTTAACCATCGGTTTTTCAACAAATGATTCTTCCTCCGACGTATTATACAAATTATGATAATATTCATCATGAATCCTCCAATAAATTTCATTTAGAACAAACCGTTTTTTAGAATAATCATATATGAATGGAAAGATTCTAAAATCATCCGGAGCTCGAACAAAATACTCACTATAAGGGCAATCAGGGTTTTCATGATAAAGATAATAACAAGAACAATGGCCAGATGCAAGACGTGACAATAAATCATCCATCTCCAAGGCATGTATATCATCAACTCATAAGAGAAAAAGAAGTTAATAATAGCCAAAGCAACAAACCAAAATCTTAGCAAAAACGAATCACAAATAATTAGATGAAAACCGTTAGTCCCCGGCAACGGCGCCAAAATTTGATAGGCTTATCGCGTACCTAACAAAAATAACCTAACTATTCCTTCTAACTGTGTAGTAGGGCAAGTAAGGATCGAATCCCAAGAGACTATGGTTCATTCAATTAATCAGACTCAATTAATCACTAAGCACGTCACCAATCAATAATGGATGATAATAATCAACTAATATATTAAATAACACAATTAACTAGAGGAAATATTAATCAATAAACTAAAGCATCCAAGATCAAGCATTACCACGATTATGATTGATAAACTAATAAATCTACCCCCAATATATAAATCAATTGACAAGAAGAAAAGCAATCCCTAATAATAATACCAAAGGTCTCTTCCAAGTTATCAATGGCTTCCCAAATTAACTATCAAGCCTACTTCCGTGGAATCAAGCGAATAAGGGACATTAAACACCATGCCTAGATTCCTAATTATTCAATCATCTACTTCCGTGATGATCTTCAAACCCTTAATTGGAATAACCTAATCCCGTTAATACCCAACTTCCGTTGCAATAAGAACAAAGGGATGATAACAATACTAATTATTCCTAATCTAGTATTGGCATAAACACAATCAATTAAGCATGTCAATTGGGATTATTATTGGGGAATTTAAAGTTTTAATTCATGCATCAATCATAATTGGGCTACCCTAGATCTTGGAATAGAAAATCTACTCACACATATTGAAAGAAACAATAACAATCATGAATATGGAAAACATAATTGAAAAGCAATTATAATTGAAAGAGAATGAAGTAGAAGTGAATACCAAGGATTCTTCAATTGAAAGGAATTAAATTGTTGAAAAACAATGCTCAAATCTAATGGAAAGAATTAAAATTGCTTCAAAGTAATAAACTAGAACTCTAGAGAGAGAAAGAGGAATAATGGAAAACTTAAAACTTCTTTCTAATGAAGATTACAAGGGGTATTTATACCCTTAATGACCTAAAAATAAGAAAATAATAATACGGAGTGTCGCATAACTGTGCCCGGTCCAACCGGGCAAGCACCTCCCGATCGGGCGGTGAGAGTACGGAGTTGCTTTCCTTCGTAGCACTTCTTCCACCACGTGCCCGGTCCAACCGGGCGGACCTTGCCCGATCGGGCGCGTGGGGCGGTCTTCATAAATTGCTTTCTACCTTCGAAAATACCAAAAATCATCTAACTCCTATGTGCCCGGTCCAACCGGGCGGACCATGCCCGATCGGGCACGTAGAGGCTGCAGCAAATAGTTTGTATTTAACTCATCTTAAATCAGTCATAACTTCATATCCGGAGCTCTGTTTGAGGCGTGTAATATATCGTTGGAAAGGTCTTCAAGTCTACTTTCCAATGCAATTTGAATCACTCCATTATCATTTGTATATCAAAAGTTATGAGCATAATAGTGAACAGGTGTCATATTTGTCAAGTATTTCATCAACGTTTTGCTTCATTTTCACTCAAGTTCGTCTCGAACACATGATTTGATATTCTTAAGCAATATGTTTTCATACTCCATGATTATTATACTCAATATTAGCCAACCATACTCCATTTGCATATAAATCACCTGAAATTCATCAAAACACACAAACGAAGAGTAGTAGAGCACAACTTAAGCAAATAATGCAAATATGCACCAAAGATCTCTAATTTTGTAATAAAATGAGCTTAGATACCCACCTAAAACATGTGCAAAATAGGACTTATCAAACGCTTAGCGACATCGGGACCACTCCCACGTTCATTGAGCATTAGACGGTTGTGCAAAATGTGAGCACTCCACGTCTTAGTGCTAAGCACTTAGACATTTTGGACTACGTAATTTTTGCTTAAATTGTCATTTTAATTTTTTTATTAATCTAATTTATTTTTAATTATTTTAATAAATTTTGGAGGCTAGGCCTCGGTTTTGAGCGGCATTGGCAAAATTTATTTTAACAAATTTTGGATTTTACCGGCTTAATTAATTGGATTAATTAAGTTGGATGCGGAATTTAGTGGGAGCTTCAAATGTTAATTGTGTTTATTTACATAACTGGTTAAAACAACTTTGACTAGTTTTAATTAGGCGTGTTAATTGGATTAACCACCTAAATTAGTTACTAGTTCACGCGTGTTTATGCATTGTTACTTGTTTATCGTTGTAAAATGCATGGGTCATTCACAAATAGTGAATGGATGAATGGAATGAATATTCTCTCACAGGTTTTATGAAATGGCAACTAATGGGACCCGATTAGGATAGAAAATACGGACTGCGATCCGTGATATATTTTTGTAAATCTAAATACGGTCTGCGTACCATTGAGTATTTTTTGTACCTTAATATTTAGATTAGTCCTAATCGTAGATACTAGTAGTTGCATTTAATTATGATCAAGTCTTGAAAATGGAGGTTCTTGGAAGACGTAGCCATGAAGTTGCAAATGAAGACCTTTTGAAAATTTGAAGATCTCAAAGGGTCATGCTAGTTGCCAAATGCATCTATATTTATGTTCTCCGATATATATATATATATATATATATATATATATATATATATATATATATATATATATATATATATATATATGTATACACACACACACACACATATATATATATAATTATGTGTATATATATATATATATATATATATATAATAATGTATATATATAATTATATATATATATGTGTGTGTTTATGTATATGAATTATATGTTAGATGCATGTTTAGGATTTCGAATGTTGTGATGATTAATTAAGTTCACTTAAATCAACCAACGTAGAAACCCTAGGTCCCTAAATATTGAGTAAAACTTGCCATTCCAAAAAACACTTACCAACCGAACGACGATAGTGGTGGGCTACGCCAAAGAGAGGCATCCCTACCTCTCCTAGGAGCGTAAGGCATACCGGGTAAGATAGTTGGTTTTGGTTGTACTCAACAATATGAGTGATGGAGTCCTAACATGTCGTGGCAAAGTGAATAAATTGTTGAGAGAGCATTAGATGCGACGATTTATTTAACCAAGAGTGTCTTGGAGCCATTAGCAAAGCGTTGCTTACCTTAGGAGATGAGTGTTAACACAAGCCAAAGCATGCTTAACCACTCTTTGTTTCTTCGGATCTTGGAATCGACTTATTCTCACCAAATTAGGGACAACTTTGAATGTGTGAATAAGATGTTTTAAATAAGTTTGATTAAAAATGCATGAATTCAATCTTATTTAAATATCATGAATGGTTTTTCATTTCATAAGTCTTTCAAATGTAGAATCATGTCTTCAACTATCGATAACAATCTTATGTTCCCAGAACTTCCCGAGAAGTTATCATTTAGCTTGAATTTGGTTAACTTCAAGGAATGGGAAGAGGAACTCCGTTTGACCCTCCGCAATTGCTACCTAGAGCATATCTTGGATACGCCCATCCCGAGTTTCTACTCAAAAGGGATTATGAGCGATATGGCTTATGAGGAGTGGAGTTATGATTGCAAGAGAGTCTCTCGATTCATGGAAAACTCCATTCCGGAACAGTGGAAGAAGAAATTATCCAACTACCTTCCGGATGTACTTCTCAAGGCTCTAGAAGATGTGGTCAATTTGAGGGTAACAAAGAGCGATAAGGGCAACTATAATGGGCTCGTGGAAGAAGTGACTAGGTCATTGTCTAACATGAGGATCAAGCCACCGCAAGATGGATGTCTTAGCAAAGAAAGGCAAGAAGTATGGGCTAGGGTCTATAGTGCAATACTTAGACCTGGGATGCCACTTCAAACCCATGTGCAAAAGATGAGAAGGTTATTTAACCATCTGAAACTGATTGGTAAATTGGTGGAGGATGAGCAAGCGATTCATATGCTTTTAAGCTCACTCCACTCGGGATACGTTGCAATTAAGATGCGACTTACCAACAATCGGAACAAACTGTCCTACAAGGAAGTTGTCCAAGAGCTCAAGAAAACCTATTCTTGCAAGGCGGCTAAGTTTTCTCTAAGGCTCAAGAAAAAGGAGTTCAAAAACAAGGCAAAGATGTGCTGCTTCTATTGTAGTAAGCAAGGCCACTATAAAAGAGAATGTAGCGAGTATCTGGAAGATGAGGCAAGAGGAAAGATAGCCTCAATCTCATGTATCATCTACACACTTGAAAATAAACAATTTATAAGGTATTAGATGCCGGAAAAATTGACTCGTTTTATGCTCTTATTTCAGGAACGAAATGAGTGGTGTTTTTCAAGTGGTCATGAGTACACAAGTGGAAGATGAAGAACATCTATCCAATGAAAGCTTGTAATCTCATGTATTTTGTCTAAATTCTAAAACTTGTTATGTTTTATCTACCATACTTTGATCTTGCGACGTTGGACGTCATTTTAACCTTGATCACAAGACCTTTTGTTTAAATGTCTTGCTCATATTTATGGAAATTACACCTTTTGTGTGTTTAGAAAAAAATTATTTATGATAATACCAAAGGGCTAAGACCATGGAGTCAAACCAAACTTACTTGTGGCATTGTCGTCTTGGCCATATTAACATCAAACGCATCAAGAGACTTCTACATGAAGGTGTTCTTGACTCTTTCAATTTAGAATCGTTTGAGAATTGCGAGGGATGTTTATTAGGCAAGATGATTAAACAGCCATTCTCCAAGTTTGGAGAAAGGGCAGGAAACTTATTAGGTCTAATACACACTAATGTATATGGACCAATGAGCTCCACCACAAGAAACGGACAGCGATATTTTATCACCTTCACGGATGACTATAGTAGATATGGTTATGACTACCTAATGTCGCATAAATCTGAATCGTTTGAAAAATTCAAAGAATTTCAGAGTGAATTTGAAAATCATCTTGGAAAGATAATCAAAGCCCTTCGATCGGATTGAGGAGGTGAATACTTGAGCCAAGAATTCGATGACCATCTGAAAGAAAAGGGTATACTTTCATAATTGACACCTCCAAGAACTCCACAATGGAACGGAGTATCCAAAATAAGAAATCAGACTTTTTTAGACATGGTACGATCAACAATGGGTCTTAGTGATCTTCCTATCACTTTTTGAGGACACGCACTTCTAACTGCGACACTAACACTTAACGGTGCACCATCAAAAGTTGTAGAAAATACTCCATATGAATTATGGACAAAGAAACCTCCTAGGTTGTCTTTTCTAAAGATATGGGGATGCAAAGCATATGTCATGAAATTGATTTCTGACAAACTTCATCCAAAATCTGACAAGGTTTACTTTGTGGGCTACCCAAATGAAACCAAAGGGTATTACTTCTACAAAAAATCGGAGAACAAAGTGTTTGTTGCTCGCGATGGTGTCTTTTTGGAGAAGGAACAACTTTCCAAAATGACAGGTGGGAGGAAAATCTAAGTCGACGAATTTCGTGAGGATGAGCAACAAAATCAGAATGACAGTCAAAGTGCTCAAACAACATCTGTTGACGCAGGTCAAAATGATCAAAATGTGCAAAGTCAAACCGACAATGCAAATGCTCAATCCATTACCCTAAGTAGGTCTTAGAGGCTGAGATCTCAACCTGATAGATATCTTAGTTTAGTATTAACCGAGATCTCAGAGGACATCCTGATTGTGGATGGAGATGAACCGGCAACCTATAAGCAAGCGATGGCAAGCACTGACTCTGCTAAATGGCATGAGTCCATGAGATCTAAAATGGATTCCATGTTTGAAAATCAATTCTGAGACTTGGTTGACTTACTCGAAGGTTATACACCTATCGGTTGTAAGTGGATTTTCAAGATGAAAACCAATAAAGATGGAAATGTATTCATTTACAAAGCTAGATTGGTGGCAAAAGGTTACAGACAAGTTCGTGGTATTGATTACAATGAAACCTTTTCACCAGTTGCAATTCTTAATTCCGTTCGGATCCTCCTAGCGATTGCTGCATATTATAACTATGAAACATGGCAGATGGACGTCAAAACCGCCTTCCTAAATGGTATTTTAGAAGAAATTGTGTACATGACACAGCCTGAAGGTTTTGTCGACCAAAACAATGTTGGGAAGTTTTGTAAGATTAAGAAGTCCATTTATGGACTAAAACAAGGTAGCAGAAGTTGGAATCTACAATTCGATGAAGCCATTGGTAAGTTTGGTTTTATCAAGAATCCAGATGAATCTTGTGTTTACAAGAAGGTCAGTGGGAGTGACATCGCCTTCTTAGTCTTATATGTCAATGACATATTGCTCATTGGAAACATCATTAAGTTGTTAGAGTCTGTAAAGGCCTGGCTTGGAAAATTCTTCTCAATGAAAGAGTTCAGTACATACTCGGCATCAAGATCTATAGGGATAGATCAAAAAGGATGATTGGATTGAGTCAAAGTACTTATATTGATAAGGTAATTGCTCGATTTGGCATGGAGGAGGCCAAGAGAGGTCACCTGCCAATGTCACATGGCATAATCCTAAGCAAGAAGTAATGTCCACACACCTGATGAGCGGGAAAAAATGAATCTGATTCCATACGCTTCGCTTATTAGATCGATCATGTATGCCATGATATGTTCTAGGCCAGATGTATCGTATGCCTTAAGTGCTACAAGTAGTTACCAATCAGATCCAGGAGAGGCCCATTGGACTACGGCCAAGAATATCCTAAAGTACCTGAAAAGGAACAAGGATAAATTCCTGGTGTATGGTGGTTCAAAGGAATTAGTTGTGGAGGGTTATACCGACGCAAGCTTCCAGACAGACAGAGACGATTTCAAATCGCAACCTGGATATGTGTTCTGTCTAAATGGAGGAGCGTTCAGTTGGAAGAGTGCCAAGAAGAGTACAACTACAGATTCTTCAACTGAAGTCGAGTACTTAGAAGGTGCTGAAGGGGCTAAGGAGGCTGTTTGGATTCGTAAGTTCATTGGCAAACTTGATGTTCTACCCTCCATAAAGGGTCCAATAGCCCTCTATTGTGACAACAATTGAGCTATTGCTCAGCCCAGAGAGCCAAGGGAACCTCAAAAAGTCAAACATGTCAAACGACAGTTTCACATGATTCGAGAATAAAAATCAGAAGGTGAAATCAAAATTTGCAAAGTTGGAACGGATGACAATGTAGCCGATCCACTTACTAAACCTTTCAAGTGAATCACAACAAGCACATTGAGGCAATGGGAATCAAGCATGTAGGAGACTGGCTTTGATTTTCTTGTTTTGTGTTTTAGTAAAATTTTGAACATTTAATGTAAGACGCTAAGAAAAACCATTCAAGTTTTGGAGTAATATAAATTTCATGCAATGTTTTAACATTCCGTTTGTTATTTAATTATTGTTTAGGATTAAATAATGAGTCCATTCGATTCTTGTAATATTCAAAATAGGGTATCAAGACCAGTCTTGGTAAAGAAACACCTATTAAGTGAACGTTGAATATTATAATCGAAAATTATCCATAATTGAGGTCATTTAAACGATTGACGATTAATGACCAATTGAGATTAGTGTGTAGTCTGATTTATAGCACCGTTTCTTGTGCTATGAGGGCATGATTGTCATAAATCATTTGCATAGGTATTGGTTTAGAACCATACTGGATCGACCTATGAGAATACTTTAAGAGATTAAAAATCGTCAGAAGTATACTTCACATTATGGCTATCGGAACCTATTTCCTCGACCATGAGTATTGTCAGTTCTCTTGTTTGAGTACTAGTCCGCTTTGATGTTGTCAAACTTCTTCCGTAATTGGGGATTATAACGGCAACACTCGGGCGGCTAAGTCCTCTCAGTAAGAGGAACTACATTACAAGACTGGGAATGTCCACCTACTAAAATAGGGAAGATATCTTTGTTGTATACAAGGCCTCTCGTAGAGCAAGACTGTGAAAATGCATGGCCGTACTCGGATGGATTTTAGAAATCATCTGTTTATTGACAGTCGGAATCGGAATCGAGAAACACTTCTGGACTTAATAAGGATGACATAATAATCTTACCTTATAGTTCATGAAGAGACATTAAGCGACATAGGAAAAAGGCTGTACACTAAATGCGCACTTGTCCGGAAGGACAAGTGGGAGATTGAAGGGAATGGTGTCCTTCGAACAAGTGTACTATTCCGTTAGTGGGTTCAGAATTATTAGAAAGCTAATATATTAATGCTAATATATTCAGTAAGGTCAAGTGATATATATTATTAGAAAGCTAATATATTCAGTAAGGTCAAGTGATCGGAATGTGTAGGTGGAGGCCGCTTCCGATCAGTAATATTAATGCATAATTAATATTACAACTTAATCTTGACTGAACCATTCGGGTCACACCCTTTGCAGTAAACGAACCGACATGACGAATTAATTTGGAAGAAATTAATTCGTCGCCCGAGTATTAAATATTTAGACGTCGGAAATTGGAGTTTAGAGCGTCGGAAATCGAGTCAAAAATAATAAATGACAAGACGCGCAAATAATAATTAATCGCCAATATTTCCCAAAATACCTATAGCATTGGAGTGCCCCGAGCATCCGAGTGCTAGGGGAAAAAAGTCCTAGCATAGGTGGCTAGCAAGCGCACCAAGCCGATCCATGCATGGCCAGCTGGTGCGTGCTAGCGCACCACATCTAGTAGCGTGCTAGCAGCCGTAAGCATGCGTGCTAGCAGCAGCTAGCTGCCGCAAGCCGTGCGTGCTAGCAGCAGCAAGCAGCGCACGCACGGGCTGGGCTCTCGGCAGGCTGTGGCTGGGCCATAGGGTCGTGTACTAAGGGAGCAAGTGGGAGCATATGGAAAGCAAGTGGGGTGAGGGACATGTGGCTCAAGGAGAGTATTGAGTGGGGAGCAAGTATGGTCCCCTACTCTCCATGTGGTCCTCACCACCCTTTACATATGATAGTGCCACTTGTAGATTTATTATTAGTTTGCTTATTTATTTTAATTTAGCTTTAAAATAAATTGTGGAATTTCATGACTCCCACATTGATGGGATAGAAATTCCCACTCTCCCTCTTGCCTATAAATACCCATCTTGGGTTTTTGGGAAGAGTGCTTGAGTAGGAGTTCAATAGAGCATTGCATTAGCAAAAACTCTTAAACTCACATAATACTCAGGTTTTGGTCGGACCTCACTAACCTCGAGGTAACGGACCTAAAAGTCGCTAGTAGCTTTTGCGGGTGGACTTTCGTTGAGGCTCTCATGTTAGCGGGCCTAAGCTTTCAAGTAAGAGACCGTCTTTGAGGGAGAAGCACGCATCAAAGGTAAATTCCAATTGCAAGTGGTTCTTTGGGTCGGGGTTGTTTCCGCGGTAAGTTGGACTTACCAAACCCCAACATATAATTATTCCACTTTTAAAGTATCAACTGCACTATCTTGCTATGTATCATATATTTTTATTGGAACTGATCAAACAATCTACACTTCAGGTGTAGTAATTCACAATTGGCAAGATTTTATCTTAATATATACACATAGTATCACTAACTCTGATCAAAATGCATCTTTCTATGCCTCCGAATGGTTTCAAATTAACATTATAGGGATCATCAATTATTTTAATTTTGCCAAATTATGCTAACTCTTCTCCCCCTAAGTTGGTAAAATATCTCATATACAGTGGCATCATAAAAATTCTTGACCAACTTAGTACATCAAGTTGCAATATAATTCACTTCATTGGGAGGGTCACATTCAATAAAATATATCACTTATGGAGATTATTATCCATGGGGAGAGTATATTGTGTGTATGGAATATTTCAAACATTACGCCAAACTTGAACCCCACTGTGATCATACACTAAAGTACAGTGGCGTCCAAAGGGAAAGAAGCTAGAGCAAAAGAGTCACCAACAAGTTTTAGGAACTTGTAAACCGTTCACGAGGTGAAGGTTACACCCCTTAACGATCCAGGAGATCGTCAACTCCAATAGTTCTGGAACCATGACTGGTAGTTCGGGGATGAAGGTACCAATCTAACCTAAAAGAGATTGAACCTGCCAAAATAATAGGCCTCTACTTTATTCTGATCATATTCATGTGCGCTTTCTGACTAACATGCAATCAATAGGTTTAACCCTAAACCTGTTAAATCTAAGTTGGTTGAATATTAATGCACAAATAAAACAATTATTAGCGATCACTTGAATTATAACAAAATTAACCCTAAACAAGATTATTAATTATCTTATTAAGCGTGATTACAAGTACCAAATTCCCTTTAAACATGCATAAAAGGTGTGATCAAGCAATAAATAAATATAATCAAGCAACATAATAATAATCATAAATCATAACAATTATAACACTAATAATCATAATCATGTTCATGTTAAAACATAATAATAGCATGATCCTAGGCATGATACTAACAAGATTAATAACAAACCCTAGCATCTCACTAAACAATAAAGATAAAATCTTTAGCCCTAACATGATACTAACATGAATATTAGGAAAAGAAAATAGGTAGCATTCTTTTAATCATACATGATATTAAGAATAAAAAAAACATCCTAACATGATATTAGGAATAAAAACCTAAGCATGATTTCTATATCATAATATCAATAAAACAATCAAAGTACTTACTTGGATGCCTCGTATCTCTTTCTAATAACAAAATACACGCATTAGTTACTTCAAGGAAAATAATAAAAATCAAGAATTAAATAATTGAAAGAGAGATTTGGGACCAAACCCTCAGAAATTAAAACTTTCACATCTAGGGTGAAGGAAACTTCAAACTTGGCTAGGTGTTTCTTGGTCTTGTGAAAGCGGAATTTTGTATGCAAAAGGCTAGTTTAGAAAAGAGAGAGAGAGAGTAATCAAGAGATTCTTGATGAGAATTGGTCCATTGAAAACGGAGGTTTTAGGAGACTATTTATAAAGAAAATCAGCCGGATATGATAAAAAAAGAATCAGAGTTTCAAAAATAATAAAACACGATCGCAGCGTCAAACACGCACGTGGCGCCAAACGCTGGACTCTAGCGCCAGACGCCAAGTCTAGCGCAAGACGCCAGGTATGGCGCCAGGCGCTGGTCCTGTTGTGAAACGCTGGAAATAAATTTGCACGCGTTTTCTTAATTTGATAAAATTTAGCCTTTCGAGAGGGAAAAATCGTATTTTCCGTAAAAACACTTCTTTTATTCTAATTAAAACTCTTAAAAGTTAACTAAAGTGAATTTATCAATGCCAATTAAATTAGGAATGAAAAGAACCTTCTAGGAGAATCTAGAAGACTATAATCAATCCTAATTGCATTAGAAATGACAAATCAATATTAGGCCCTCCTCTAGATCATTGGGCCGCATATAAATATCAAATCGGGTCCAGTTTAGTAATTTGGCCAAAACTTCCTCATTATTCATCGGAATTAGACTTATAATATATCGTTGGAAAGCTCTTTTCGAACCCAACCCAACTACATTATTATTGGACCCTTTCCATGGACCAAACCAAACTGGATTGGTTGTTTTCTTAAAATAGATTTTCAAAAACAAAGAGAAAGAAAAGAAATAAAAACTAACCGCAACACTAGACTTTCCACACTTTCACTTCATTCGATTATGATTTGACGTGAAAGGTACTCATCACTGGGTTTGGTTTTGCGGATACACAAATGGGTGTCTTCAGAAGCCCTCACTTTGACTGAGTTTGGAGAAATGCAAGTTTTGAAAAAAAAGTCAAAGTATAGATAGGGACGGAGAATGATTCAGAGCGTTCTGACATCCTAAACCACTCTTGTAATGCCGATATCTGTAAACTAGCGTTAGTAAATAGATAAAAGAGTTAAGAAACGCGTATCTTGCACCGTCGAGCACACGTCTATGGAGGTAACCGATTAGTGGTTGTTGCATTTTTTGTTGTTGTGACAACCTTCTGCAAGCTACGGAATGCTATCCTGCTATTTTTTTTTACTATCTTCTGCAAGCTAAAGAATACTACCTGAAGACTGCTACGCATGTAACTGCCTCCAATTCCGTCGTGATAGACTTCTACAAGCTAGAGAACCCTAATTGTTTCGCCTGAAACAACCATCTAGCGGTTTGTGATCATCTTCCGCAAGCGAGGGAACACGATCGAAGATTGCTTCGCCTGAAACTTTCTTCATTTTTTCCGACAATACCCTAAAGAGTATCAATAAAGACCAACCCGTGTTGATTCTTTGCTTTTGCTATGCTTGTGCTCGGCGCTTTTGCTGCTTGTGAACCAGTATGTCGGTGCCTTTGAATTGTGAACCAGTATGTCGGTGCCCTTTGCGTTGTGCACCATTACGTCGGTGCCTTTTGTATGTGTATGAACCATTATGTCGGTGCCTGAGCCAATGTTTAGGCGCTTTAAGCTAAGTGAGACGATCATTCATCAGGTCGATCACTTAATGGGATTGTAACCAAGCCGATTACTAAATCATGTCAAATTGCTGTAAAAGGTCGAAATAACCGTTCTGAGTGGCTGAGCGTTCTGTCGCCACTAAAACGTCGCTGGCACCACGATTTATCTATGTCGTCAGGCGCTGAACTCTGGCGACAGACGCCAAAGATATCGTTTGGCACCAGAGTCAGGAATTCCGTGTATATTCCCTTTTCTTCCTCATTTCGCCGCTGCTGCTGCTCTTCTTCGAAATTTAGTCACGGAACTTCGTTGCACTCGTTCTTGCTCGTTTCTCAACCAAATTTGCTCAAATTTGTTGCAAATCGAAGCTTTATTCATCTATTTTCCTGATCTATGTAAGTTTTCTTCAGACTCACCCTAGTTTTTGATGAATTTGGCATTCTTGTTCACGAATTTCTGAAAAATTCAAACCTTAAGTTTCTTAATTCATTTTGTTTATCAAATTTTATTCCATGAAATTGCTTGATTATGTTTGTATATTGCCTTGGGAGTGTTTTGAGACTTGTTTGACTCAATTTGGTGAAGAAATGAACAAATTACCATTGTTGGACCTTTAAGGTCGGGAAGACAATGTGGCTTGTTCTTAATGTTTTGCTAGCAATTCTTGTCCAATTTGTCACAATAATTATCATAGTATTGTAAGAAATTGTTTGGATGCTTGAAAAATGTCGTTTATGCTTGAATTGAAATTGTGCTCTATTTTAGTACTATGTACTCTGATTTTTGCGAACATAGTATCATGCGGCTAGGCGAACCTTAGATACCATAGAACCTTAATTTATGTTGATTTTTCACAATGTAGTATGGCTAGACAGCGAGGTTCGGGTTCACGGTCTCGAGACACACGACGGGAGCATGAGCGCGTAGAGGAGGACGCCAACCTGTCCACTTTTCTCGGTCCCCTCCCTGAGTGGGATGATCAGACTTTGTACTTTTCTCCCGACCACCATATTTCTTAGAGGGTGCGTCGTGGGATTACCGCTGGTAGGACACATTGCCATGGGTCGGGAAACGATACTCTAGGCAACCTACATAGGATGTTCATTAGCGTCGACGCAGAGTTGAGACTTCTATGGGAGTCTTGTGGGCTGACTGCCCTGTTCGAGGCCGCGGAGGCCATGATTTCCTGTGATAGCGGTCACCATGTTGCTCGCGCCTTGGTGGAGTTCTGCTGGGACACCACCAACACTTTCCACTTCCCTTGAGTGAGATGATAGTCACCCCAACCGAGACTGGAGTTCAGTTCTACTACGCTGCCGTTTGACAGCAACATCAGCGTCTACTCTCCTAAGGTTGATGAGCTGCTGGATCCGATCATCGTTCGGGCCCGTGCTGAGGTGGAGTCATTACAGTTCAGCGCCAAGGGTATTCACCGGTCGACTTTGGTGGCAGCTTTTAAGGACGATGCGACCACCCGAGAGCAGCGGGTACGCATCTTTGCGCTTATCTTGCTGTCATGGACATTTTCCCCTAACAAGGGTAGTAGAGTGCTGCTTTACTACCTTCCTGCATCCCGTGATCTTCACATGATCAGGACTTACGACTGGGCCAGCTTGGCCTATGCTGATTTTGTTTAGGTGTTGCGAGACTCGTGTCGACACCGGTCCTACACGAGGAACGTCGCTCTGTCTAGCTTTTGGAGAGTCGTAGAGGTATACTTTATCTCCTATAAAGTTAGCTCTAAGTTTTTGGTTAGCACTTGCTGATATTTTTTGTCTTTTATAGATCTGGTTCTACGAGTACTTTCCTTCGCTTGCGCCGGCAAGACCGTCGCCACGCAGGTTTCCCGTGAGCGCCTGCTGGGGAGGCCGCCACGTTCGGGCGTCTACCGCCCATGTTCGAGAGCAGATCCTCTCGGTATGACTTCTGCATGGTTTAACACTTTTGTATTGCTTTTGGTAGATTCTCATCTCATAGGCATTCTTCGCAGGAGCCTGATGTGTAGTACCGGCCGTGGAACGACTTGGTTGTCCCTGGGTTAGCCGCGTAGTACACTGCTGGGCATCGCTACTTCTTAGGGACGTATGGGGCAGTGGCATATGCTAAAGAGGGTTGCTATTCAGCACTCCTCGGATGTTTTCGTCGTCCTTGCTACTCCGTCGCGTCACATGTTCAATGACACGAGGCTGCTCAGCATGTCAGAGAGGGCAGTTACCCCTTGGCAATCTCATGCGATCCCAGGGTGGTGCTATGAGAAGGAGCTACTGCCGTTGTTAGCTCCGACCCCTGTTTTGTCTGAGGAGGCGGCGGTATGATTTTCATCTTTTACCTTTTGCTAAGTAACCCCCAAGTGATATTTTGCTCACTTTAGTTTGCTTTTTGTCAGGCTGGGCCTACTGAGTTCGTGCCCCCTCGTATGTCCATCCATTATCAGGGGGCATACGGGCCTATCGAGGAGATGATTTCTCCGGCTCCCGAGGATCAGCGCTTTGTGGAGTGATCGATTCCTCGCCACCAGACTCGGGTGAGTTTATATACTTGCAATTTGTTCGTATTTTTCATGCATTGTTACTGACTTTATTTCTTTGATAGTTCTCCCGCGAGGTGGTCACGACGATGGCGCTGTGTATAGACGCCTTCCGGAGCCATCTAGTTTGGATGAGGAACGTAGCTATGTGTTGTCGTGACGACGCTGTTCAGGAGGTAGCTTTTCTCCTTATTTCTGCATTGTTATGTTTTATTTTGATTGCTTCTGACTTGATTTCTTCTTACAGGGTCAGCTCATTCCTTCCCGTACCCGGACGAGACCTGAGGTCCGGAGAGAGTCAGCGAGGTCTAGCTCAAGGTGTCGCCGTACTGGTTCTGGCGGTCGGGGTGGTCGATCTGAGGCTGCCCGCACCGAGGCGGTGGAGGGCTCGAGCTCTTCATCTGAGGGCGCACGTGCTGAACCGGTAGGCCAGGGAGAGGCTACTTTGGCTCATAGAGGTGGTGGGATGTACGAGGTCGGCTCGTCATCGCAGCAGCCTCAGCCTCTATTGGTTCATCAGGGAGACCTTGGGTGGATGGGTCCTGAGCTGAGTTTTCCTCCTCCTAGAGAGACTGGAGCTGGAGCTGGTGGAGAGCATACACCTCGTACTGCGCAGTTCTTTGATATGATGGGCGCCCTCATCATCTGTGTCCTCCAGCGCTGTAGTTTGTATATATGTTTTTTATTTTGATTGTATAGAACTTTGTCTAATTGACACATTTATTAGACATATTTGTATATACATATTATTATCTATTTATTATAGCTTTATTTATCTTGCATTTATTTTTCATTTTTATGTGCGTATTTGTGTGTGCAAAAATTGTGATAAAAATAATTTTGCGCAAAAATTCTGTCATTTTTATTATTGATTCCCCAAAAAAGAAAAAATGAAAAATAAATTGGGCTTATAACAAACTTAAAAATAAATTAAGTCTGAATAAAATCCAAAAAGGAAAAATGGGAATTAATATATGAAATTAATTTGTAAAGGTATTTGTGGAAGGGATAAAATCGTAAAGCCATTGTACGAGTTCGAATCATAGCTAGAAAAACGCGGTTTTGAATAGCTCGCTGATAAGACACATCAGCGCCACGTTGCGCCACGTGTTTTGCGTTGGCGCCAGGCATTGCTGCTGGCGATTGGCGCCAGACGACAGAGTCGCCATTTGGTGCTGAAGAGCGCTGACTCTGAATCCTTTCTAGATTCAAACTGTATTGATGTTTTTTATAAATAGCCCCCTGATCTGCCGAATTTCTTCATAATTTCAGCAGATTAATCATAGTCTTAACTTTTGAAAAAAATAATCATGTCTTTAGTTACTAAGAGTTTTACCAACTTCACTCGTGAATGGTGTCGGTCTTTAACTGCTAAAGAGAGAAAAGAACTAGACTTTTTCCATGTGGGAGGTATCTATGGTGTTAAGGGGGTAGATCTTGATATAGACTTTATTCATCCCACCTTAAAATATTGGGACACAGATACTCATGTTTTAGACTAGGATGTGATGAAATTAGCTCTTTGCCGGAAGAATTCGGTGCTATCTTAGGCTTCCCTTCATTAGATCTTGCGGTAATCCCTAGAATAAATTAATATTATTATAAAGATTTTGAGCGCTTCTTTAATTTAAGAGACAAAGATCTAACAAATATTGTAGATGGTAGCATAGTTAATTTGAAAAAATTTGCACGCCATTACTTTGATACACCTTATTCTGAATCATTTCATATTTATAGAAGAAGGGCTTTTCTCTTTTGCATGCTTAACCAATATTTTCTCACTAGTGGTAGAACTAATGAGGGCCAAGCAATTATATCAACTGTTTTGGAGCAAATCGAATATGGGAAAATCCAATGCCAATAATTATTGGAGAGACTCTGCTTAGTCTTGATGAACTGAAGAGAAATCCAAAAGCACCTTTTCGGAGCTCTCCAATTTTATTTTAAGTAGAAAAATAATATTTTTAATTACAAAAATCAAAAACATATTTTTGTATAGTAATATTAATTTATCTGCATTGAATTTTTGCAGATATGGCTAATGGAGAGACTAGAATTAATTAGTCCTCCCGACAATGTTGAAAAATACACTCCAAAATTGAATGTAGGTCCTCTAAAGGATGCCTACTAGCTAAAGTCATGTACGATGAAGAGGATGTATATCAAAATTGGAAGAGAGCAAAGAAAGAGAAGAAAAATTAAAGCATTGCTTAACTTTCAATTTATTAGACTTAGTTTTAAATTTAAAGTTAATTTATTTTATTAAGCTTTATTTAAATTCCATCAATAATGTAATTTTTAGTTTATTTTATTAAAGAAATTTCAGCATTTTAATTAAATCATCTTCTTTAAATTTAATTTATTAAAGCAATGAAAACAGAAAAGTTTATTTTCCAAAATTTTTTTTCGAGTACGGAAGTTGAAAATCTTTCGAAATACATCAAAATTTTCCCAAGTACTCCTAGAAGAGCAGCGCCGCTACTTTATGGCTGGCGCCAGCTGCTGTCGTCTGGCGTCTGGTGACAGGAGCTGTCGCCTGGTGTTGCAGTTAATCGGCCAGCGACAGGCTCTTTTCTTTGACGCTGATGTTTCGTCGAATTTCTGTCGAATTTCTTTTTATATCTGGGATGCGAGGTTTGCAAAAATTAAAGTGGCCGCACCCGTAAAGGGTTGCCTACGTATTCTTTCATAAGGAATCAGGCCAAACATAGCTCTCTCGAGTACCCTACTCAAGTAATTATGGGTAGTACTTTTAATGTTGGTCAAGATTTGTCATGTTCGAGAACTCATTGCCATCCATATCAGTTAATTTTGCTGCACCTCCTAATAGGATTGTTTTGAAAATATAGGGTCCGAACTAATTAGGCCTAAATTTGCCTCTTGGATCCAAAAAAATTTTTCCTCAATGCTTTTAACACCAAGTCTCCTACTTTGACGTTTCTTGTCTTGACCTTCTTATTAAAATGCCTAGCCGTACGAGTTTGATAGCATTGATTATGATGTAGAGCTTCTAGTTGCTTTTAATCAAGTAGAACTAGCTCTTCATATCTTGCTCTAGTCCATTCGACTTCATCGAGTTTACTTTCTAGTGCAATGCGTAGAGACGGTATCTCTAGCTCTACAGGTTGTACGACATCCATTCCATACACCAAGGAGAAAGGCGTATTTCCTTTTGATGTGTGAATTGATGTGTGATAACCCCAAAGTACGAAATGGAGTTTGTCAGGCCAATCCTTGTAAATTTCTGTCATTTTCTCGATGATAGTATTTAGATTTTATTAGCTGCTTCGATTGCTACATTTGCTTGAGGTCTATAAGGAGAAGAATGATGGTGTTGAATGCCGTATTTTTGTAACAATTCTTCACACTCAGGTTGAAAGTGAGTTCCATTGTCATTTATCATTTCATGTGGGACTCTATATCGACAAATGATATTCCTTTCGATAAAGAGTGCTACATGATTTGCAGTGAGTTTAGCATATGATTGTGCTTCAACTAACCCACTTTGTGAATTAATCGATTACTACTAGGATGTATGCGTGACCTCCTGTTCCTAGAGGGATAATTTTACCAATAATATCTATCCCCCATGTAGAGAATGGCCATGGTAAAGTGTAGGTGTAAAGTAGAGATGAAGGAACATGTTGTAAATTGGCGTAGATTTGGCATTTAGGGCATCTTTTCATATATTGATGACAATCCCTATTCATGGTAGTCCAATAGTATCCTTCTCGCGTTATCTTTTGGACTAGCATTTTGCCATTAACATGGGTTCCACAAATGCCTTCGTGGATTATACTCATAACTCTTTGAGCATCCTTTTCCCCTACACATAAGAGAGCTCGACCCTTAAGTACCCTTTTATGCAACTCGTTGTCTATGAGTATGTATTGGGAAGCCAAGAGTCTTATTTCTTGTTTTGCTATTTTGTCGGCATGAGGAGGGTATTCAGCTTTGGTGACATAGTTAAGTATATCTGTGTACCACGGTTCTTCTTCTTCTTCTTCTTCTTCATCTTGGATCACTTCATCATCTTCTATAGCTTGAATATAAGTCGGTTTGTGCCTTTTTTCAATAGTTAAAGGAATTTGCTCGATTTCCGTAGGAATCCTTACCATTGAGGCCATTGTTGCCAAGGCATCAGCAAATTGATTTTCCTCTCTAGGTAGATATGTGTATTCTACCTTTTCTAACTGATTGGTGAGAGTTTCCAAATAAGTTTGGTAAGGGACTAGACTTTCGCTCCTTACTTTCCATCTTTTAGAAATCTGGTTGATGATCAATGAAGAGTCCCCGAATATTCGTAATTGCTTCACTCCCAATGCCAAAGCAGTTTCAAGGCCTACCACGCATGCTTCGTATTCAACAGCGTTGTTCGTAACATCGAAATCTAGCTTTATGAAGATTGGAACATGCTCTTCTTTAGGTGATACTAATAATACTCCAACGCCACATCCCTTTTGGTTTGAGGCTCCATCAAAGTATAAAGTCCAAGTATCATCTTCTGTAACCATCAAGTCTTCGTCTGGAAATTCATTGTCGTGTATTGGCGTTGAATCTTCTATTAGAAAATCTGCTAGGAAATCCGAGACTACAAATCCCTTGATAGCCTGTTGAGGCATGAATCTTACATCAAACTGGCCTAAGTTAACTATCCATCTCGATATTCGTCCATTGAGTGTAGACTTATCGAATAGATACTTAAGTGGATCCATTCGGGAGACTACAAAGACTGTATGCACTAGCATGTAATGTCTTAACTTGGTAGTGGCCCACACCAATGCGAGGCACAATTTCTCAAGCGGTGTATAGCATACTTCATACTCGAGCATTTTTTTGCTTAGATAGTAGATTGCATTTTCTTTACCTTCTACTTCTTGTGTAAGCATGGCTCCCATTGTCTCCTTGGTGACTCTTAGGTACAACCTAAGAGGTATTCCTGGAAGTGCTGGTGCTAATACGGGAGGATTTGCAAGATAGGCTTTGATCTTTTCAAAGGCTTTTTGACATTCATCGTCCCATATTACTAGTACATTCCTTTTGAGCATCTTTAGCGATTCAAATGGTCTCGGTTCAAAAGGTTTGACCTTACCACTCTCGGAGAGTATTTTGAACATTTTTGCATATGAAGTCTCAATTGGAGTATAGAGGGTTTACTACTCTTCTTGGGTCCGTCAATTACTTGTAGAGAAAAGGCTTTCTTCTTCATGGGTGGAATTTTATCACACTTTTACTGAAGCTCCTCTGCTTGTATCTTTGCGAATTCTAGAGCCTCAAGTAGCAAATATGTTCCCTCCCACATGGACCATATAAGCATTCGTATGTCTTTCTTGCTTGCTTGTTCAGGAAAGTCATCCATGGCATATAAAAAGATATCCTCCTCTTCTTCGATAGCATGAATTTCTTCAATAGGTTTGATGAGAGATGAGGGATCAACCTCGTTTTCCTCATCAGAGATGGCCAAGGAATGAGCAAGAGGTGCATTGTCGATGCTTGGCTTCTTACTGGCAGGGGGCAATGGTAGTTTGTTATTATCAATTAAATTTTGGATAGCTTCCTTAAGCTTCCAACAATTTTCAGTGAGATGGCCCCTACCTTGGTGATATTTGTAATGTGCATTGAGGTTCCAATTGGATGTCCTCTTTTCAACTGGTGGGTCCCCAAATGGTTCAATAGGAGTTATAAGACCTTTTGCATTTAGTCGGTCAAATGCGGTGTCATAACTCATAACTGTAAAAGTAAAGTTCCTCCTAAATGGTTTCTTTTGTCCTTGGTTGTTCATAGCAAGGACTTCACTCAAATTAAAGGTGCTAACATTGTTTGAGTGGGTGGTTTTTGAAGATGAAGTATTGTCGTTCTTCTTGCCTTTCCAGCCACTATTGGAGTTATTGTTAGCAGCTTTTAGCTTAGCCAGGTCGTCTTCAATATTAATTCTAATGTCATAGACGGCCATGAAGGTATGTAGATTATTTTGATACTTCAAATGCTTGGAGTACTTCTCTTGAAGGTTCTTGATGAACAATCTCACAGATTCTTTCTCGCTTGGTAATTCAATCATCCTAGCAGAGGTTTCTCTCCATTTGTTGAAGAAATAAGTAAAACCTTCATTCTCTTTCTGCTTGAGTATTTCGAGTTCCCTATAATAAATTTTAGCTTGAATATTTCACTTGTACCTATCAATGAAAGCGTTTACTATTGATTCCCAAGTAGAGGTTCTCTCTTTGTCAAGGGAGAAGAACCATTGCTGACAAACGGTTTCAAGAGATAGAGAAAATAAAAAGGGAAATACTTTCTTATCAATACCCTTAATACTCATTATTGTTTCAAAATCTTGTAGATGAAAATAAGGGATGTCAGTTGCTTTGAATTTCGGGATGTCGTTGGCATTGAACTTCTGCGGAAGAAGTTCCAAATCCACCGAGACCCCTTGTGAACTAATGCCTTGAAACTTGTAGTTACTAGATAGCTTGCTCAAGCTTTCTTGCATGAGCTCCATCTATTGTTGCTTCACAGGGTCATTGATTTTGAGGGTTAAAGCCTTCAACGTCTCAGTCACGTCAGTCAGTTAATTCCTAAGTTCATTGACTTCCTCCTGAGTTGCCATTATCTTCTTAGCTTTCCTTTTTTTAGAGATTGGTTTGTTGAAAAGTTGTACTTGGATGAAAAGGTTGTCTTTGATCAAATGTCCTTCCTTTCTTGACCACGTGCTATAAATTAATCCATTTATTTTAATGACTTGACTCAAATTGACTTTGACTTTACGAGTTTATAAAGAAAAAGAAAAAAGCAAAAATAGGGTGTATATATTTGGGAATCAAGTATAGGGTTCAAACAAGTGGTTTAATTGGAGGATTAATATCTGACTTACCCCCCTAAAAAAATGACGGAAAACACGCGCATACAAGACTCTCTTAGACATGGTCATAGTGTACATACATATTAGTGTGTGCTTTATATCGTGAGTGAAAGTGACATTCTTTGACTCTTGTGTAAGACCATGGGAATTATTGCCTAGACTCGATTATGGACTTAAAGAGGTATTATTATTAATAAAATAATCGAATTGATTAACAAACTGTTTAATTAGACACAATGTGATGACTCGAGCAACATACCTAACTGTCGCCAAAGCAACAGGATTGCCGTCGCACTTTGCAGTGTAGCGCCAGACAACAGAGCTGTCGCCAGGCGCTGCACTACATAGTGTGGTGTTGCAGTCTAAATCGCGAAGCCATTGCTGGAACGTTGATATGGGACTGCTTTCAGTACTATTACTCTATAGGGTATGCCTAAAGTCGTACTAAGTCAATTTTGATTAAATTATTAGACTTTTTAATTACTCAAATTAATTAATTAATTAATTAATTAGGCAAAGTTCTTTTAGTCATTAATCAGTTTATTTAGTCTTAACACAAGTCAAACAAACAGTTAGGAAAAACACATAGAGTATGCACAACAAATAATGCACAATTAGTCAAGTAGGCACAATATGATGCAATGAGTTTGCAACCTAACCATGGCTCTAGTTCTCTAAAGTTCGGGATATGGGTTAGTTAAAGAGGGTCCATGGTTAATTGTCCGAATCAACCGCGCGGAAGCCTTACCTTTAGAAGGGTTGGCGGAAGTGGATGGGACACCGCGAGTTAAAAACTCGCTTCCATGGTTTGGTGAATTCAACATTCTCGGATGTACCCTTTGTTGCACAGAGGGCTCAATCAGGTAGATGAAGCATGAATTCCCAGAGGGTTATGTCCATATATAGAACTCATATGGATTTTAGAAAAGTGAGAAAAACTCAATCAGGAAGTAGGATCGAGCAAATAGTGCTAAAAACTGGTCAAAATTAAAACGCATCTTTCTCGCTCAGTATAGGAAGAACTTGGCGCCAGCAAAAAGAGGTCGGCACCACGACTTGGCTCTGGCACCTGGCGACAGGAGTGTCGCCTGGCGCCAGAGTCAAATCCTCGGCGACAAACTCTGTTTTCTGACGCTAGTTCCTACATGCCTCAGCAATTTTCTGTGCTCGATAACATTTTCCAGTTTCGCACATCATTATTTAGATCCTAGTTGTGAAAGATATTCCTCAAATTTCCTACGTGTAGAAATCTTACGTTTTTAACTTATTACGGATGGTCTTTCTAATGAGATCCTTTTTTATGCATATGACAATAATGTTATTAAAAATTATGCACATGAAATACTTAGAACTTTTCGAGTCTCATCCACTCATTCTAAATCATTGCCGAAATAAATTTCAGGAATTAAAAGAGAAATCCTCCCCAGTGGAGTCGCCAAAAAACTATAGGGAATATTTCAAGCACTACCCCAAACTTGAACCCCACTATGATCATACACTAAAGTACGGTGGCATCCAAAGGGAAAGAAGCTAGAGCAAAAGAGTTTCCAACTAATTTTAGGAACTTTTAAACCCTTCACGAGGTGAAGGTTACACCCATTAACGATCCAGGAGATCGTCAACTCCATTAGGTCTGGAACCATGACTGGTAGTTTGGGGATGAAGGTTCAAATCCAACCTAAAAGAGATTGAACCTGCCCTAATAATAGGCCTCTACTTTATTCTGATCGTATTCATGTGCGCTTTTTGACTAACATGCAATCAATAGGTTTAACCCTAAACCTGTTTAATCTATGTTGGTTGAATATTAATGCACAAATAAAGCTATTATAGTCGATCACTTGAATTATAATCAAATTAAACCTAAACAAGATTATTAATTTTCTTATTAAGCGTGATTACAAGTACCAAATTCCCTTTAAACATGCATAAAAGGTGTGATCAAGCAATAAATAAATATAATCAAGCAACATAATAATAATCATATATCATAACAATTATAACAATAATAATAATAATCATAATCATGTTCATGTTCATGTTAAAGCATAATAATAGCAAAATCTTAGGCATGATATTAACAAGATTAATAACAAACCCTAGCATGTCACTAAACATTAAAAATCAAAGCTTTAGCCCTAACATGATACTAACATGAATATTATGAAAACAAAACAGGAAACATTCTTTTAATCATACTTGATATTAGGAATAAAAAAAAATCCAAACATGATACTAGGAATAAAACCTAAGCATGATTTCTACATCATAATATCAATAAAACAATTAAAATACCTACTTGGATGCCTTGTATCTCTTTCTAATAACAAAATACACGCATTAGTAACTTCAAGGAAAATAATAAAAATCAAGAATTAAATAATTGAAAGAGAGATTTGGGACCAAACCCTCAAAAATTAAAACCTTTCACGTCTAGGGCGAAGGAAACTTCGAACTTGGCTAGGCGTTTCTTGGTCTTGTGAATGCGGAATTTTGTATACAAAAGGCTAGTTTAGAAAAGAGAGAGAGAGAGTAATTAAGAGATTCTTGATGAGGTTTTAGGAGGCTATTTATAAAGAAAATCAGCCGGATATGATAAAAAAACGAATCAGAGTTTCAAAAATAATAAAACACGATCGCAGCGTCAAACACGCACGTGGCGCCAAACGCTAGACTCTAGCACCAGACGCCAGGTCTAGCGCCAGGCGTTGGTCCTGTCGTCAGACGCAGGAAATAAATTTCCACACGTTTTCTTAATTTCATGAAATTTAGTCGTACGAGAGGGCAAAATCGTATATTCCCTGAAAACACTTCTTTTATTATGATTAAAACTCTTAAAAGTCAACTTAAGTCAATTTATCAATGTTAATTAAATTAGGAATGAAAAGAACCTTCTAGAAGAATCTAGAAGACTATAATCAATCCTAATTGCATTAGAAATGAACATTCAATATTAGGCCCTCCTTTAGATCGTTGGAAAGATCTTTTCGAACCCGATCCAACTACAATATTATTTTACCCTTGCCATGGACCAAACCAAATAGGATTGGATGTTTTCTTAAAATAGATTTTCAGTATCAGAGAGAAAGAAAAGAAATAAAAACTAACCGCAACACTAGACTTTCCACACTTTCACTTCATTCGATTATGATTCGACGTGAAAGGTACTCATCACTGGGTTTGGTTTTGGGGAGACAAAAGTGGGTGTCTACATTGTGCAATTGTTTATCATTACTTTTCTTTATTCTTGTGCTGACTGATAATAGCCCCAATAATCAAGAGATTGTTATATGCTGAGTATAAGTCACTTATAAGTAATTCCACTAGATAGTGTTCTTCAAGATCATCAAATACTTTATTACTTTATTTACTGAGATACTAGATACTGTTGGGAATCTTTCAAGCATTACCCCAAACTTAAACCCCACTGTGATCATACACTAAAGGACGGTGGCATCCAAAGTGAAGGAAGCTAGAGCAAAATAGTCGCCAACAAGTTTTAAGAACTTGAAAACCGTTCACAGGGTGAAGGCTACACTCCTTAACGATCAGGAGATCGTCAACTCCAATCGGTCTGGAACCATGAATGGTAGTTCAGAGATGAAGGTACAAATCCAACCTAAAAGAGATTGAACCTGCCCTAATAATAGGCCTCTACTTTATTCTTCTGGTATTCATGTGCGTTTTCTGACTAACATGCAATCAATAGGTTTACCCTAAACCTGTTTATCTATGTTTGTTGAATATTAATGCACAAAATAATCTATTATGGGTGATCACTTGAATTATAATTGTTTCGGGGTTTTCTGATGTCCTGCGGGAGAGTTACAATTCCGAGACTGGAACCGGACGCCTGTACCTGCAAAACAAACGGATGCTCCGGATGATTGGAGATCCGCCTCCGACGGTCAAGTTAGTACTTGATTAAGGAGTAATTAATGCGGAAATTAAAGTGATTGGGTCTCTCTAGGTGAGAGTGTTTAATGTGTGTAATCTGCGTTTTTAGCGTAATCTCCCTTAATGAGGATTAAGGGAGGTATTTATAACCTCGGGAAACGTGTCAATCTAGGTTTAGGTTAACCTTGGGCTGATTGGGCTTCCCTCGGAAGTTGGGCCTAGGTGACCGGTTATCCCAGGTGTCATGGGAAGGACACGTGTCGTGTCGTAATTGGTCCATAGTGGACGGATCATTGCTTGACACGTGGCAGGCTCCTATTGGCCCATGTGACGGACACATGGCGGAACCTGATGGGTCCACTTGTCAGATGGTGATTGGTGGGGAAAAATCCCCTAATCATTTGCCCCTCACAGGTGGCACGTGACTGGTCACGTGTTACCTGTGACAGGTATCGCCCTGTAACAGGCGACGGCCTGCTACAGGTGTCACTCGGCGAGAGGCCGAGAGATTCTCCCGCCAAAATTTTGAATTCTGGAAGTGACCCTTCGCCTTCTCACTTCGCCTATATAAAGGAGTGTTGACTTCGGTCATTTTCACACTTGAAAACTTTGTGAGAGAACATTTGGACCCCTGAACTTGCTCTGACATTTTGGACCCTTTCTGCCTACCGCCTGCTCTGACAAGCCGACTGCAAAGGATTTTCAGAACTTCATCAATCGTCACTCGTTCAGGTGACCGTCGGTTCTCTTACTCTTAATTTTCTCTTTACTTTATTCTTTTTTGAAATGGCACCACGGAAGCACACGACACGACCTAGGTTAGTGATCAGCCGGTCACCGGGGACGGCTGAATCTAGGACTAGGAGTGCCGCCTGCCCTTTTCTGGACCCATCTTTGCCCTTTATACAAAGTCCGACTGTATCTGTGTCTATGCAGAGCATGATGGCCAGAACAAAAAAGACTGCCAGGATCTCAAACTCAGACGGCTCCTCCCACAGGGTGCCGATTAGTGAAACATCTGACCAGGCGCCAGATGTGGAAGTGAAACAAAGCGGCTTGAAAGCCGGCAGTTTTGAGGGAGGAGTCAAAGTGACCCCTTCCCATTTTACAGTTGACAATTCTACATTCTCTCCTGCTCCTTTTAAAGGAGAGGAGGCGGGCCCCTCCGGGAGAGGGGAAGAGTCGTCCTCTTCGGACTCGTCAGAGGACGATTCCGAGTCTAGCTCTTCTGGCCATGCTTCCCTGAACACAGAAGAGAAAAACAGTCGCCTACAAGAGGCGAGGCTTTCTCACGCAGTTGAGAAGGGGGACGATTGGGCGGAGCCATCCACCTCTCACCGAGAGCAAAATAACCCCTATTACTGCACGGTACCTCGGGGCCGGATCACGGCCATGCAAGAGAAAGTGGAGAGCTTTATCGCAAACCACACAATGGGCCCCGGCTTTTTAGTGTTCGTGCCGGATCCAAAAGACACAATCGTATGGCCGGCTGGTACCAGTTATGATGGCGCCTGCTTTGGCTGCTACGAGGCGGCTATCAAGGCTGGGCTGCGCTTCCCACTACATCCAGCTGTTCAGCGGATCTTGGATGGGTATGAGTTGGGGTTATGGCAGTTAGCCCCGAACTCCTAGGTCAACGTACTCGGCTATGTGGCCGGGTGCGAACTGCACGGGGTTGAGCCGAGCTTCGAGGCTTTCGCCCACATGAACTACCTCAGTCGGACCCCTAAGGCAGGCGGTAGCGGCTTGTATCAATTGACGAGCCACAGGGGCTACCTCATGACGAGAGGTAAAGCAAACAAATGGAAGGACTAGCGGAGCACCTTCCTCATCATTGAGAGTTCAGATACAGAGCTGAACAAGCGCTTCAACAGGTGGAACAGGAATCCGCCCCTTCTTGCAGGCGGCCGCAGCATGCCTCCTATTCCCCCCAAGGCTAGGAAAGAGATCCTAGATAAAGGACTCTTCAAAGTAGAGTCGAAGGTGAACTCTACTTTAGGGGTACGAGAGCAAGTACCCCTGCACTGCGTCCCGAGCTTCAAATGGCTCTACGACGAGTACTTTTTGGCCGCCTGTGGCCTCAGCAGTCGGTGCTCAAGAGGTAGCCGGCCTGTCGAATACTCTGCTGTTCCGTGCATTTCTTGTTATGACTTTTATTAACTTTGCTATTTGTTTTTGCAGCGGACGCCATGAGCAAAATTACCGCCTCCAAGACTGCGGCGGCCATGTTGCGGGCCTCCATCATGCAACAGTCTTCAACCGACTCCCCCAACAAGGGGGCACCCTTGGTGGGCTTCGAACCTTTCACCCTCTTTTTTGAGTTGTGTTTATGCATATACTGACTCTTTTCTTCTTTTTTAGACGGGCGCTCCAAGAGCTTCTTCTTCCCAACAGCCAGACCCCAAGGCCCGGAGGACGACTGTTGCGAGCTCTCCTGGTTTGCCAGGAAACATGCGGCGGCTGAGAAACAGCCGGCCACTTCTTCTAAAACTCCAGCTGGGCCACCTAGAAGTATGAAATTGTCCTTGT
Organism: Chenopodium quinoa; assembly: GCF_001683475.1. Taxonomy (NCBI): domain Eukaryota; kingdom Viridiplantae; phylum Streptophyta; class Magnoliopsida; order Caryophyllales; family Amaranthaceae; genus Chenopodium; species Chenopodium quinoa. The sequence goes on along the minus strand of NW_018744813.1, from coordinate 1,640,877 downwards.
AAATTTTAGACTTGCTCCCTTCTTTACTAGGTCTAATTCGTTTGTTTATGCTTGATGCAGCCAGCCCTCAGGAGCCTGACTTGGTCGAGGTGGCCAAGTCTATGATCAAGGCCGTTCCTCTAGCTGAAAGGGAGGCGGTCAGGGGTGTCGGCACCCTTGACCTAGACGGGATTGCAGGGGTCCTTGCTGAGGTATACTTAGCATATTTTTGAGTATTTGAATTCCAGGACGCCTGTTTTCTTTTTGTTTGGAAACTGACGCATGTTCCCCTTTTTACTTAGGCCCTGCTCTGAGTGAACGACCTTCGCAAGCCGCTTGACCGGAAGAACAAAGAGGAAAGGCTGCAAAAGCTATGGCCGCCTCTGACCGTGATAAGGCAATGTTTCAAATTGCCCAAAATGAAGTTCTGACCATTGATATTCTTTATTATCAGGCGCAGGATACCGCCGCTATCCGGGCTCAGTTAGAGGCAGCCCAGAAGAGGAATAGCGAGCTGGAGGCGACCATCAACAACCTCAAGGCCGAGCTGAGACCTCTTCGCCAAAAGATGACCTCATACGAAACCTTGGAGAAATCCTTGGCGAGCGTAAAGGAACGTCTGGTGACCCAGGAGAAGAGTCTTACTCAGGAGCTCTCGGAAAAGGCCGAGCAAGAAAAGAAAGAGCTGGTCCGGGAGATGATGGAAGACTCTGCTCAAATCCAGCGCATGACTTGGGGCTGCCTCTTCCCCAATGCCGACTTTGCCTCTTGGGAAAAAACGTACCGCCAGTGTTCTAACACATATAATCAGGAGATCCTGGCGGCTGCTGAGGAAGAGGCGTTGGAGGAGGCGTTGGAAGAGGAGGAGTCGGTAGTGGCACTTGTGCCGCTTGGGGATAATGCATCAAAGAAGGATGCAGCTGAAGGCGAGTCCAGCAAGAAGAGTGTTGACCAGGCGGCAGCTGCTAAAATTGAAGATCTGCCCCCTTCTTTAGCTTTATGTCTTCTTCCCACGGCCTGCGTGCCGTTTGTTTGTATTTACCCGGCCAGGGGGCCAGGGCTCTGAATATCTTGCCGATCTTTAATGACCGGCTTCCTTTTAATGAATAATTTTGTTTTGCTTCAAACTTGTTCAAGTATTGAATATTCTGATATCCAATTGCACACTATACCGACTGTTTTACATGGCCGATAGTTGCAGACAGGTACGGATAGTTAGTCACGCCGCCTATGCCCCTGGACGACTGGTTGTCTGTTTCCAGGCTAGACGATCAGTCGGCCATTTATCCAATCGGTATTCGAACCATTTTAAAGACTGGATCCCCTTTAGGCAGGCGGTCCTGTCATTTGTAAAATTAACCAAGTAGGAAAGTTGTTTCCTACTTGTCATGCTTTTAGGCTAGAGACTTTAGGCCGTCTAGGCCGACTTTTTCCCGCCATATTTAATCTAGTGTGAAAAGGTGTTGTATGAACACCTTTTTAGTTTCATACTAAAATTTTTAAGGAGTGACCAAGTAAACATGATTGTTACCTAGTCGCCAAGTAACTGAGTAGTAGAGGTATCAAGCGGTGGATACCGGTTGTTCCCCTTTATTAGCCAATGTTTGTTCGCTTTTAACTCATAAGTTGTTAACCTAGCAGGAGTAGTGGTTGAGAGCCCCTGTTTGCTAAAAACAGGCGGACGACTCATACCTTTTAGGCTCCATACTATGTTTGAGAGAGTGACTATGAGTTAACTTTGGAGTTACTCAGTCGCCGTCACTCCTGCTTGAGTAGTAAAGGTACCAGGCGGCGGAGGCCGGCTGAACCTTTTGATTTGCCAATGTTTGTTGGCTATTAACTCAAGAGGTACCCCCTGAATTTATCCCAAGTAATACAGGGGGTCATCCGACTCAGATGTCAACTGCTACCACCGGTTTGGTTAGTGATAGAGTTATCCTTGTCTCAAAAGCGGCTACGTGGTTGCCGACTGTAAAGGTACAGACGACATGCCCCTCTGAAGATAGAGTAAATACTCAATGGAGAGTAGCCGACTGTAAAGGTACAGACGGCATGCCCCTCTGAAGATAGGGTAAAATACTCAATGGAGAGTAGCCGACTGTAAATGTATAGGCGGCCTGCCCCTCTTAAGTAAGAATAAAAATTAAACATGGAGAGTAGCCGACTGTTTGTCAGCAAGCATGCCCCTCTTAAGTAAGAATAAAAACTGAGTATGGAGAGTAGCCGACTGTTTGTTAGTAAGCGTGCCCCTCTTAGTACAAAATTGAATATTAAGTATGCAAACTTTTATTAAGTAGCCCTTGACTATTTACATCATTCAAAAGAAATATTTCTTAAGATTATCTACATTCCAAGTTCGAGGCAACGGTTGTCCGTCTGGTGTTCCCAGACGGTAGGTACCGTCCCTGACCACTTCACAGATTCGGTAGGGTCCTTCCCAGCTGGGAGTTAGTTTGCCAGACTCATTAGCCCTACCAACTGCTTCCATTTTTCTAAGTACAAAGTCCCCCACTTTGAGTGGACGCCTGTGTACGTTTTTGTTGTATGATCTAGTCATTCTCAGGCGGTAAATTTCATGGCGCAAGACAGCATTGCCCCTCCTTTCAGGAAGTGAGTCTAATGCCAGGCGCATGGCTTCCCAGTTTGCCTCTTCGTCATATAGCATTACTCGAAGAGTCGGCTCGTAGTGTTCTATTGGAAGAACAGCTTCCGCACCATAAGTTAGGAGGAATGGAGTTTCTCCAGTCGCCCCTTTTTCAGTCGTCCTAATGGCCCAGAGAACATGTGGTAATTCATCCGCCCATAGGCCGCCTGCTCGTTCAATCTTTTTCTTAAGACCGTCTGAGATGATTTTATTAAAGGCTTCTACCTGGCCGTTTGCTTGTGGACGGCCGACAGATGCAAAGTAGTGTGCAATTCCTTGGTCACCCAACCAGCTTTTGAGAACAGGCGTCTCAAATTGGGGACCATTATCAAAAACCATAGACATGGGAACCCCGAACCGAGTGATGACATTTTTCCAAATGAATGAAATTACATCCTTCGTCTTGATCTCTCTTTACAGCCTCCGCCTCTACCCATTTAGTGAAGTAGTCGACGGCAACAAGTATGGACCTCCTTCCGCCTGTAGCAGGCGTATATGGACCCAGAATGTCCATGCCCCACTTAGCAAATGGTAGTGGGCTATGAATGGTAGTGAGGTCAGTAGCCGGACGGTGAATTAGCTTGCCAAACCTTTGGCACTTGTCACATTTTCTCACCATCTCCATTGCATCTGCTTCTAAGGTAGGCCAAAAGTAGCCCTGCCGCCTTGCCCGTTGAGCAAGCGCCCTACCGCCTATATGGGAAGCACAGTAACCAGAGTGAAGATCGTCTAGTATCTCTCGTCCCTTTTCTGGAGTAACACACTTTAAGAAGGGTTGAAGGTACCCCCTTTTGTGAAGTTCTCCCTTTATTATTTCAAAACTGGTTGCTCGTTTTTTCAGTGCTGCCGCCTGTTGATGATCATCCGGCAGGGTACCGTTTGTCAGATATGCCCTGATTGGATCCATCCAGGTTGAGCTTCTGTCTAGGATTCCAATAGAGTCTTCCTCGATGCTTCTCTTCTCCATTACTTCCCAAAAAACAGTTCGAGGAGTATCAGAGGAGGCGGATGATGCTAATTTTGACAATGCATCCGCCTGGTTGTTTTCTGATCTCGGCACTTGGATCAGATGGAAATCCTCAAGGGAGCCGACTTCTTGTCGGACCGCCTGTAAATACTTGATCATGGCCGGATGGGTTGCTTCGTATTCGCCATTGTACTGACTCACTATCAATTGTGAATCGGAACAGGCGTCTATTTTTCTTGCCCCTGCCGCCTTGCACATGCGGATTCCGGCTAGTAAAGCTTCATATTCTTCCTCATTGTTTGAGGCCTGAAAACTGAAGCGTAGAGCATACTCGTACCTGCCGCCCTCTGGCGACTGACATATGACGCCTGCTCCACAACCATTTGAAGTAGAGCTTCCGTCCACATATACCTTCCAGACTTGGTCTGGAACTTGAGAGTCAGGGGGACGAGTCATCTCAACAATAAAGTTAGCAAAGGCTTGCCCCTTCACTGCTTTTCTAGGCTCGAAGGTAACTTCGAGGCTCTGTATTTCTATGGCCCATTTGATCATTCGGCCTGACAACTCCATGATGGTCAGTGGCCGCTTGATAGGTTGGTCTGTATACACGACGACTGCATGTGCTAAAAAGTAGGGCTTCAATTTTTTAACAGCCATGAAGAGTGCAAGACCAAATTTCTCCACTAAGGGATACCTCAACTCGGCATTTTTCAGTACGTGACTGACAAAGTAGACCGGGAGCTGACAGCCGTCTCTTTCAGCAAGGAGAACAGCGCTTAACGCATGATCAGAGACGGCCAGATACATGTAGAGTACTTCTTTGGGCAAAGGGCTGACCAGCCTCGGCAAGGAATGCAAGTGAACTTTCAATTTCTGGAAGGCGGCCTCAGCATCCGGCCCCCATTCAAACCTTTCCTTTTTCTTAATTGCCTGGAAAAAGTATAGGCATTTGTCGCCTGATCGGCTTAGAAATCTTCCCAAGGCCGCCAGACAACCTGTTAACTTCTGAACCTCTCGAATGGTACGAGGCGACTGCATGTCAATGACCGCCTGCACCTTCTCAGGGTTCGCCTCTATTCCTCTCTGATTGATAAGGAATCCGAGAAATTTCCCAGACTCAACTCCAAAGACACATTTCTTGGGATTGAGCATGACATGGTGCCGCCTGAGTGTGGCGAAAGTTTCTCGGAGGTCCGACAGATGATCATTCTGAAGTTTAGTCTTGACAATCATATCATCAATGTATGCCTCGACGTTTCTCCCAATTTGATCAAAGAACACAGTGTTTATCATTCGCTGGAAGGTAGCCGGGGCATTCTTAAGACCAAACGGCATGACCGTGTAACAGTATAACCCCTGATCAGTGACGAAGGCCATCTTCTCCTGATCTTTCTTCCATAAAGGAATTTGATGGAAACCAGAGTAGGCGTCCATAAAGCTCATCAAAGCATGGCCGGCTGTTGAGTCGACCAGGTTATCAATTTTAGGAAGAGGGTAACTGTCTTTGGGGCACGCCTTGTTTAAGTCTGTGTAGTCTACACACATTCGCCAAGTGCCATTCGGCTTTTTAACAAGCACCACATTTGCAACCCAGTCTGGGAAGTAACATTGCCGAATGAACCCTGCATCAAGTAATTTTTTAACTTCGGCGGCTGCCGCCTGACTTCTTTATTCGCCATGGTTCCGCTTCTTCTGCCGTACCGGCTTCTTTTTCGGATCCACGGCCAGTTTATGTACCGCCAGATCAGGACTAATGCCTGGCATTTCATGGACTTCGAATGCAAAGATGTCCTTGTATTCTTTCAATAGTTTGTGAAAGTCGTCACCAAGGTCTCTCAGAGCAGTCGTCCCAACTTTGACTGTTCGGTTAGGACGTGAGTCGTCTAGGATCAAGTCCGTATGCTCACCAGCCGGCTGAGGGCGGAATTCATCCGACCGCTCCTCTGCCAATGATTGCTATTTTCTGTCTATTCTCGCGGCCCCTGTCTGGGATGCCTTTCTCTTCTTGCCGCCTGTTTCTTGAACAGGCGCACTCTCCTTGACATTGTCAAGGTCTATTTTTTTCACCGCTCGACCCAGTGGCCATAACAGTGGGCTTGAAATCCGAGAGATAGCACTCTCGGGCCATCCTCTGATCTCCCGTTAGGGACCCGACTGTTCCATTATCCCTCTCAAACTTAAGCAACATAAGAGATGGGATTATAACAGACTTGGAATTATTCAGGGTTGGTCGTCCCAGAATCATGTTGTAGGCCGAGAGTTCTTCTACTACCAGGAACCGGACTACCATGTGTCGTCCTTCTCCTTTTTCGCCCAGGCGGATGGGTAAATCCACTCGTCCCACTGGGTGGACGACTCCTCCTCCAAACCCTACTAAAGGGTGGGATGCCGGATGTATGCAATCAGTCTGATATTTTAGTTTCGACAGACATTTGCTACTGATGAGATCTGAGGAGCTTCCGGTATCTATGAGGATTCGGCCAACTCTCTGGTTGGCCACTTTACATTCAATAACAACAGGGTCGTCATGCGGCCCTCTTACCCCTCCTAGATCTTCTGCAGTGATGACAATCTCAGGAAATGAATATTTGGAGGGTCGTTCTTGGTGAACGGAATTTACATCTAACCGTCTGATATTGTCTTTGTTGCCCCTAATAGTGGGGCCGCCTCCTGAGAAGCCGCCTGCAATAGTGTAGACGGCTGCATCATCTGTATCGGAGATGTCGGCCTTTTGATTCTTTTTGGTCGACTGCTTTTTTGAGGAAGTGTTCCCCGTAGATTTCTTGACATAAGTGTCAAGATCACCTTGCTCAGCCAGGCAGTCCAGACACCGCATGAGAGTGATGCATTCATTGGTGTGATGACCAACATCTTCATGATAATCACAGAATTTTTCTTGGTTCCGATTGTTTGCGAAACCCTTCATGGGGACCGGCATTTCAATTGAGATCCGTCCCTTGATTTCCTTTAGGATAAATTGGCTATCCTTGTTAAGAACATACTTTGGGGAGTATGGTTTGAATTCTTTTTTCTTCTTCTGGGACGGCTGTTTAGAGGAATCAGTTGCCCAGACCTCTTTTCTCTTCGCGTCTTTGTTTGACGACTGCTTCTGTCGTCCTTCTCTTTTGTCGGACCTTTTCCCGTCTGACTGTTTTACCGTACTACAAAGATCAGTCGTCTGTATATAGGCTTCCGCTTCAATCAAGGCCTCTTGAAGAGTCGCCACCCTCTTTCGGACCAAATCAAATTTGAAGGTCGACCCGTCTTTGAGACCTCTGAAAAAGTCAGTATAGGCTACTTCATCCGGTAACCCTTGAATCTGTATTCTCATCAGGTTAAACCGTCTGATGTAAGAACGAAGCCCCTCCTTCTCGCCCTGCTGAATTGTTCCTAAATCAAGGGTCGTCTTCTTCGCAGGGATGTTCATGGCGAAGTTGGAGGTGAATAAGTAAGCAAGCGTCTTGAAGTTATTTACACAACCAGTCGGCAGGTTGCCGAACCATTGTTGTGCGATTCCTTTGAGAGTCGCTGGGAAACACTTGCACCAAGTGGGATCATCCAACCCTTGAAGGTACATCAGATTGGTGAATGCCATCAGATGGTCTTCTGGGTTAGTAGTGCCGTCATAGGCGCCTACTAATACATTTTTCACTTTGGCCGGCTGAGCGGCTTCAGTAATTTCCTTGGAGAAGGCCGACGGCTGTTCACCAAGTCTAATCAACCGTAGCTGCCAGTCCATAGGTTGGACATTTTTTGCTGCATGTCCACTAAACGGAGGTGGCTGTAAAAAATACTGTTGTTGCGGTACAAACGGTAAGTTTGGTACCGCCTGGTCGCTATGAAAGCCGGACTGACGGGAAGTGCCGCCTGACTGACTCTCATGATACGACTGAGTATGCCTCATCGAGGTATTTCGCAGACTGTCTTGGAAGTTTGAAGTAGAGGCCGACTCTGACAATCGGTCACTCTTCTTCTGCTCTAGCAGTAGTCGAGCGTCTGTGTACGTTTTCCTCGACCCGTCCACCTGAATATGACGAACAGGTTTCCTATTTCCTGGAGTAGGAAAACGGTATTTTGTGAAATCAAGGGCAGGTGGCTCCCACTTCCTAGATTTAGGATGAGGGGTCGCCTCTCGCCCTTGAACTGGTTTCCTCTTCCGTGAAGTGGAGGGTTTCTTAGCCGACTGCTCCTTGTCCAGAGCAGGCGGCTTCTTGTTGATCAACTCTTGAATTTCTCCCTTGAAGTTCCTCATGAAGGTCATGAGTTCGTTCCTTGTGATGGGAGCAGACCCATCAGTCGGCTGCTGCCGAACAGGTGGTGCGCCTGCTGGCTCGCTTCCAGTTTGAAGATGTTCCCGTTCCCTCCTTTCGGTATGACGGGCACGTCGGGCCCTTAGGGTCCCGTCTGAAGCTGTGTGAGCTTCAACTTCAAATTCATTCTCAGTATCGTGGTCCGACTGAACTAGAGGGTCGTCCAGAGGACGTCTCTCTTCAGGAGCCGGTACAAACGTGGATGCCATCTCAGAAGTACTCTCCCCACAGACGGCGCCAAGATGTTTCGGGTTTTCTGATGTCCTGCGGGAGAGTTACAATTCCGAGACTGGAACCGGACGCCTGTACCTACAAAACAAACGGATGCTCCGGATGATTGGAGATCCGCCTCCGACGGTCAAGTTAGTACTTGATTAAGGAGTAATTAATGCGGAAATTAAAGTGATTGGGTCACTCTAGGTGAAAGTGTTTAATGTGTGTAATCTGCGTTTTTAGCGTAATCTCCCTTAATGAGGATTAAGGGAGGTATTTATAACCTCGGGAAACGTGTCAATCTAGGTTTAGGTTAACCTTGGGCTGATTGGGCTTCCCTCGGAAGTTGGGCCTAGGTGACCGGTTATCCCAGGTGTCATGGGAAGGACACGTGTCGTGTCGTAATTGGTCCATAGTGGACGGATCATTGCTTGACACGTGGCAGGCTCCTATTGGCCCATGTGACGGACACATGGCGGAACCTGATGGGTCCACTTGTCAGATGGTGATTGGTGGGGAAAAATCCCCTAATCAATAATCATACTAACCTTAAACAAGATTATTAATTATCTTATTAAGCGTGATTACAAGTACTAATTCCCTTTAAACATGTATAAAAGGCATGATCAAGCAATAACAATAAATATATCAAGCAACAATAATAATCATCAAAATAATAATCATGTTAAAGTTTAATAATAATAGCAAGATCCTAGGCATGATACTAACAAGATTAATAACAAACTCTAGCATGTCACTAAACAATGAAAATCAAAGCTTTAACCATAACATGATACTAACATGAATATTAGGAAGAGAATAGGAAGCATCACAGGAATCATAATAAGCATATTTGATATTAGAAATTATAGTTGTTACCCTAAACATGATACTAGGAATCATAATAACAACCTAGACATGATTTCTATATCATAATAACAATGCAAACAATAAAAGCACTTACTTGGATGCCTCGTACCTCTTTCTAATAACAAAATACACACGTTAGTAACTTCAAGGAAAATAATAATCAAACAATTAAATTAAATAATTAAAATAGAAATTTGTAACCAAACCCTCATAAATTAAAACCTTTCACGTCTAGGGCGAAGGTAACTTCGAACTTGGCTAGGTGTTTCTTGATCTTGTGAATGCGGTATTGTGTATGAGAAAATCTAGTTTAGAAAAGAGAGAGTAAGAGAAAATCAAGAATTTCTTGATGAGAGTTTGTGATAAGAGAATTATAGAGAATTCCTAAGAATTAATGATTGAAAACAGAGGTTTTAGGAGGCTATTTATAGAGAAAATCAACCAAGTATGACAAAAAACAAATCAGAGTTTCGAAAAGAATAAAATACGACTACAGCGCCAAACATGCGCCTGTCGCCAGATGTCAGGTCTGTCGTCAGGCGATAGAGCAGTCGTATGGCGCTATAAATAATTTTCCATGCGTTTTCTTATTCTGATAAAATTTAAACGTACGAGAGAAAAACTGTATTTTCCTTAAAACACTTCTTTTATTCTGATTAAAACTCTTAAAAGTCAACTGAAGTCAATTTATCAATGCTAATAAAATTAGGATTTAAAAGAACCTTCTATAAGATTCTAGAAGACTATAATCAATCATAATCGCATTAGGAATGATAAATCATAATAAGCCCTCCTCTAGCTCATTGGGCCGCATATAAAGATCAAACCAAGCCCAGTTTAGTTATTTGGCCATAACTTCCTCATTATTCATCGGAATTGGGTTTATAATATATAGTTGTAAAGCTCTTTTCGAACCCAACCCAAATGCACCATTATTGGACCCTTTCCATGGACCAAACCAACTGGATTGGCTGTTTTCTTAAATAGGTTTTTAAAAACAAAGAGAAAGAAAAGAAAATAAAACTAACCGCAACACTAGACCTTTCACACTTTCACTTCATTCGATTATGATTCAACATGAAAGGTACTTGATTAGGGGATTTTGCTCCCACCAATCGGAATGCGCCACGTGGGCCAATCAGGTCCTGCCAAGTGTCCCCCAGTTGGAACTGTCAGGGCTTGCCACGTGGCACGCGCTTATTCGTCCACCTTGGACCTATTATGTCATGACAAGTGGCATACTCCATGCCTAATGGAGAAACCGGCCACCCAGGCCCAACTTCCGAGGGAAGCCCAATCAGCCCTAGGTTAACCTAAACCTAGGATTGGCACGTTTCCCAAGGTTATAAATACCTCCCTTAATCCTCATTAAGGAGGGATTACACATTAATTACAGAGATTACACAGAGATAATAGGCTGATCACGCTAACAAAGCAGATTACGCTAAAAGCTCACATTAAACACTCTCACCTAGAGAGACCCAATGACTTTAATTTCCGCATTAATTACTCCTTAATCAAGTACTAACTTGACCATTGGAGGCGGAGCTCCCACCACCAGGAGTCTCCGTTGTTTTGCAGGTACAGGCGTCCGGTTCCAGTCTCGGAATTGTAACTCTCCCGCAGGACATCAGAAAACCCCGAAACATCTTGGCGCCGTCTGTGGGGAGAGTACTTTTGAGATGGCATCCACGTTTGTACCGGCTCCTGAAGAGAGACGTCCTCTGGACGACCCTCTAGTTCAGTCGGACCACGATACTGAGAATGAATTTGAAGTTGAAGCTCACACAGCTTCAGACGGGACCCTAAGGGCCCGACGTGCCCGTCATACCGAAAGGAGGGAACGGGAACATCTTCAAACTAGAAGCGAGCCAGCAGGCGCACCGCCTGTTCGGCAGCAGCCGACTGATGGGTCTGCTCCCATCACAAGGAACGAACTCATGACCTTCATGAGGAACTTCAAGGGAGAAATTCAAGAGTTGATCAACAAGAAGCCGCCTGCTCTGGACAAGGAGCAGTCGGCTAAGAAACCCTCCACTTCACGGAAGAGGAAACCAGTTCAAGGGCGAGAGGCGACCCCTCATCCTAAATCTAGGAAGTGGGAGCCACCTGCCCTTGATTTCACAAAATACCGTTTTCCTACTCCAGGAAATAGGAAACCTGTTCGTCATATTCAGGTGGACGGGTCGAGGAAAACGTACACAGACGCTCGACTACTGCTAGAGCAGAAGAAGAGTGACCGATTGTCAGAGTCGGCCTCTACTTCAAACTTCCAAGACAGTCTGCGAAATACCTCGATGAGGCATACTCAGTCGTATCATGAGAGTCAGTCAGGCGGCACTTCCCGTCAGTCCGGCTTTCACAGCGACCAGGCGGTACCAAACTTACCGTTTGTACCGCAACATCAGTATTTTTTACAGCCACCTCCGTTTAGTGGACATGCAGCAAAAAATGTCCAACCTATGGACTGGCAGCTACGGTTGATTAGACTTGGTGAACAGCCGTCGGCCTTCTCCAAGGAAATTACTGAAGCCGCTCAGCCGGCCAAAGTGAAAAATGTATTAGTAGGCGCCTATGACGGCATTACTAACCCAGAAGACCATCTTATGGCCTTCACCAACCTGATGTACCTTCAAGGGTTGGATGATCCCACTTGGTGCAAGTGTTTCCCAGCAGCTCTCAAAGGAATCGCACAACAATGGTTCGGCAACCTGCCGACTGGTTGTGTAAATAGTTTCAGGACGCTTGCTTACTTATTCACCTCCAACTTCGCCATGAACATCCCTGCGAAGAAGACGACCCTTGATTTAGGAACAATTCAATAGGGCGAGAAGGAGGGGCTTCGTTCTTACATCAGGCGGTTTAACCTGATGAGAATACAGATTCAAGGGTTACCGGATGAAGTAGCCTATACTGACTTTTTCAGAGGTCTCAAGGACGGGTCAACCTTCAAATTTGATTTGGTCCGAAAGAGGGTGGCGACTCTTCAAGAGGCCTTGATTGAAGCGGAAGCCTATATACAGGCGACTGATCTTTGTAGTACGGGAAAACAATCGAACGGTAAAAGGTCCGACAAAAGAGAAGGACGACAGAAGCAGTCGTCCAACAAAGACAAGAAAAGAAAAGAGGTCTGGGCGGCTGATTCCTCTAAACAGCCGGCCCAGAAAAAGAAAAAAGAATTTAAACCATACTCCCCAAAGTATGCGTTTAACAAGGATAACCAGTTTATCCTAAAAGAAATCAAGGGACGGATCTCAATTGAGAAGCCGGTCCCCATGAAGGGTTCTGCAAACAACCGGAACCAAGAAAAATCCTGTGCTTATCATGAAGATGTTGGTCATCACACCAATGACTGCATCAGTCTCATGCGGTATCTGGACCGCCTGGCTGAGCAAGGTGATCTTGACACTTATGTCAAGAAATCTACGGGGAACACTTCCTCAAAAAAGCATTCGGCCAAAAAGAATCAACAGGCCGATAGCTCCGATACAGATGATGCAGTCGTCTACACCATTGCAGGCGGCTTCTCAGGAGGCGGCCCCACTATTAGGGGCAACAAAGACAATATCAGGCGGTTAGATGTAAATTCCGTTCACCAAGAACGGCCGTCCAAATATTCATTTCCTGAGATTGTCATCACTAAAGAAGATCTAGGAGGGGTAAGAGGGCCGCATGACGACCCTATCGTTATTGAATGTAAAGTGGCCAACCAAAGAGTTGGCCGAATCCTCATAGATACCGGAAGCTCCTCAGATCTCATCAGTAGCAAATGTCTGTCGAAACTAAAATATCAGACTGACTGCATACATCCGGCATCCCACCCTTTAGTAGGGTTTGGAGGAGGAGTCCTCCACCCACTGGGACGAGTGGATTTACCCATCCGTCTGGGCGAAAAAGGGGAAGGACGACACATGGTAGTCCGGTTCCTGGTAGTAGAAGAACTCTCGGCCTACAACATGATTCTGGGACGACCAACCCTGAATAATTCCAAGGCTGTTATAATCCCATCTCTTATGTTGCTCAAGTTCGAGAGGGATAATGGAACGGTCGGCTCCCTAAGGGGAGATCAGAGGATGGCCCGAGAGTGCTATCTCTCGGATGTCAAGCCCACTGTTATGGCCACTGGGTCGACTGGTGGAAAAACAGACCTTGACAAAGTCAAGGAGAGTGCGCCTGTTCAAGAAGCAGGCGGCAAGAAGAGAAAGGCATCCCAGACAGGGGCTGCAAGAAAAGACAAAAAATAGCAATCATTGGCAGAGGAGCGTTCGGATGAATTCTGCCCTCAGCCGGCTGGTGAGCATACGGACTTGATCTTAGACGACTCACGTCCTGAGCGAACAGTCAAAGTTGGAACGACTGCTCTGAGAGACCTTGGTGACGACTTTCACAAACTATTGAAAGAATACAAGGACATCTTTGCATTCGAAGTCCATGAAATGCCAGGCATTAGTCTTGATCTGGCGGTACATAAACTGGCCGTGGATCCGAAAAAGAAGCCGGTACGGCAGAAGAAGCGGAACCATGGCGAATAAAGAAGTCAGGCGGCAGCCGCCGAAGTTAAAAAATTACTTGATGCAGGGTTCATTCGGCAATGTTACTTCCCAGACTGGGTTGCAAATGTGGTGCTTGTTAAAAAGCCAAATGGCACCTAGCGAATGTGTGTAGACTACACAGACTTAAACAAGGCGTGCCCCAAAGACAGCTACCTTCTGCCTAAAATTGATAACCTGGTCGACTCAACAGCCGACCATGCTTTGATGAGCTTTATGGACGCCTACTCTGGTTTCCATCAAATTCCTTTATGGAAGAAAGATCAGGAAAAGACGGCTTTCGTCACTGATCAGGGATTATACTGTTACACAGTCATGCCGTTTGGTCTTAAGAATGCCCCGGCTACCTTCCAGCGAATGATAAACACTGTGTTCTTTGATCAGATTGGGAGAAACGTCGAGGCATACATTGATGATATGATTGTCAAGACTAAACTTCAGAAAGATCATCTGTCAGACCTCCGAGAAACTTTCGCCACACTCAGGCGGCACCATGTCATGCTCAATCCCAAGAAATGTGTCTTTGGAGTTGAGTCTGGGAAATTTCTCGGATTCCTTATCAATCAGAGAGGAATAGAGGCGAACCCTGAGAAGGTGCAGGCGGTCATTGACATGCAGTCGCCTCGTACCATCCGAGAGGTTCAGAAGTTAACAGGTTGTCTGGCGGCCTTGGGAAGATTTCTAAGCCGATCAGGCGACAAATGCCTATACTTTTTCCAGGCAATTAAGAAAAAGGCAAGGTTTGAATGGGGGCCGGATGCTGAGGCCGCCTTCCAGAAACTGAAAGTTCACTTGCATTCCTTGCCGAGGCTGGTCAGCCCTTTGCCCAAAGAAGTACTCTACATGTACCTGGCCGTCTCTGATCATGCGTTAAGTGCTGTTCTCCTTGCTGAAAGAGACGGCTGTCAGCTCCCGGTCTACTTTGTCAGTCACGTACTGAAAAATGCCGAGTTGAGGTATCCCTTAGTGGAGAAATTTGGTCTTGCACTCTTTATGGCTGTTAAAAAATTGAAGCCCTACTTTTTGGCACATGCAGTTGTCGTGTATACAGACCAACCTATCAAGCGGCCACTGACCATCATGGAGTCGTCAGGCCGAATGATCAAATGGGCCATAGAAATTCAGAGCCTCGAAGTTACTTTCGAGCCTAGAAAAGTAGTGAAGGGGCAAGCCTTTGCTGACTTTATTGTTGAGATGACTCGTCCCCCTGACTCTCAAGTTCCAGACCAAGTCTGGAAGGTATATGTGGACGGAAGCTCTACTTCAAATGGTTGTGGAGCAGGCGTCATATGTCAGTCGCCGGAGGGCGACAGGTACGAGTATGCTCTACGCTTCAGTTTTCAGGCCTCAAACAATGAGGCAGAATATGAAGCTTTACTAGCCGGAATCCGCATGTGCAAGGCGGCAGGGGCAAGAAAAATAGACGCCTGTTCCGATTCACAATTGATAGTGAGTCAGTACAATGGCGAATACGAAGCAACCCATCATGCCATGATCAAGTATTTACAAGCGGTCCGACAAGCAGTCGGCTCCCTTGAGGATTTCCATCTGATCCAAGTGCCGAGATTAGAAAACAACCAGGCGGATGCACCGTCAAAATTAGCATCATCCGCCTCCTCTGATACTCCTCGAACTGTTTTTTGGGAAGTAGTGGATAGGAGAAGCATTAAGGAAGAACCTATTGGAATCTTAGACAGAAGCTCAACCTGGATGGATCCAATCAGGGCATATCTGACAAATGGTACCCTGCCGGATGATCATCAACAGGCGACAGCACTGAAAAAACGAGCCGCCAGTTTTGAAATAATAAAGGGAGAACTTCACAAAAGGGGGTACCTTCAACCCTTCTTAAAGTGTGTTGCTCCAGAGAAGGGACGAGAGATACTAGACGATCTTCACTCTAGTTACTGTGCTTCTCATATAGGCGGTAGGACGCTTGCTCAACGGGCAAGGCGGAAGGGCTACTTTTGGCCTACTTTAGAAGCAAATGCAATGGAGATGGTGAAAAAATGTGAAAAGTGCCAAAGGTTTGGCAAGCTAATTCACCGTCCGGCTACTGACCTCACTACCATTCATAGCCCACTACCGTTTGCTAAGTGGGGCATGGACATTCTGGGTCCATATACGCCTGCTACAGGCGGAAGGAGGTACATACTTGTTGTCGTCGACTACTTCACTAAATGGGTAGAGGCGGAGGCTGTAAAGGGAATCAAGACGAAGGATGTAATTTCATTCATTTGGAAAAATGTCATCACTCGGTTCGGGGTTCCCATGTCTATGGTCTTTGATAATGGTCCCCAATTTGAGACGCCTGTTCTCAAAAGCTGGTTGGGTGACCAAGGAATTGCACACTACTTTGCATCTGTCGGCCGTCCACAAGCAAACGGCCAGGTAGAAGCCTTTAATAAAATCATCTCAGACGGTCTCAAGAAAAAGATTGAACGAGCAGGCGGCCTATGGGCGGATGAATTACCACATGTTCTCTGGGCCATTAGGACGACTGAAAGAGGGGCGACTAGAGAAACTCCATTCCTCCTAACTTATGGTGCGGAAGCTGTTCTTCCAATAGAACACTACGAGCCGACTCTTCGAGTAATGCTATATGACGAAGAGGCAAATTGGGAAGCCATGCGCCTGACATTAGATTCACTTCCTGAAAGGAGGGGCAATGCTGTCTTGCGCCATGAAATTTACCGCCTGAGAATGACTAGATCATACAACAAAAAAGTACACAAGCGTCCACTCAAAGTGGGGGACTTTATACTTAGAAAAATGGAAGCAGTTGGTAGGGCTAATGAGTCTGACAAACAAACTCCCAACTGGGAAGGACCCTACCGAATCTGTGAAGAGGTCAGGGACGGTACCTACCGGCTGGAAACACCAGACGGACGATCGTTGCCTCGAACTTGGAATGTAGATAATCTTAAGAAATATTTCTTTTGAATGATGTAAATAATCAAGAGCTACTTAATAAAAGTTTGCACTTAATATTCAATTTTGTACTAAGAGGGGCACGCCTACTAACAAACAGTCGGCTACTCCCCATAGTTTTTATTCTTACTTAAGAGGGGCATGCCGTCTGTACCTTTACAGTCGGCTACTCTCCATTGAGTATTTACTCTATCTTCAGAGGGGCATGTCGTCTGTACCTTTACAGTCGGCTACTCTCCATCGAGTATTTCTCACCATAAGGGCATGCCGTCTGGACATATAGTCGGCTACTCTCCATAGAAGAGGGCCGACTGGTTTCCAAACACACAGCCACCCCCCTTATACTTAGCTAAAAACGATTAGGGCCTGGCCGACCCTGTGCCTAATAGGCGGCTACCCCCCCTTTACTTAGCACCTACGTTCACCAAGAACTAACCAAGGCCACAGGCCGAATGATCAGACCAGGCGCCAAGCCAACTGATCAAATCTTCAAAACTAATACGACCTGTCCCAACATCATAGCAGGCGTCCGGCGGCATCCCTCCGGATGAAATTCGTCGCAGAGAGCAGCTCCCTTTTGGGTGGAACATTGCTCTATAAACTAATTACACGGCACCTATACGACTGCCCCAAGGGCAACCACGTAGCCGTTTTGAGACAAGGAGAACTCTATCACTAACCAAACCAGTGGTAGTAATTGACATCTGAGTCAGATGACCGCCTGTATTACTTGGGATAAATGCAGGGGGTACCTCTTGAGTTAATAACCAACAAACATTGGCGAATCAAGGGGTCTAGCCGGCCTCCGCCGCCTGGTACCTCTACTTCTCAAACAAGAGTGACGGAGACTGAGTAACACCAACGTTAACTCATAGTCACTCCCTCAAACTTGGTGTGGAACCTAAAAGGTTTGAGTAGACCGCCTGTTTTTTAGCAAACAGGGGCATTCAAACCCCTATTCCTACTAGGTAACCACTCGGGTTAATAGCCAACAAACATTGGCGAATCAAGGGGATCAGCTGGCCTCCGCCGCCTGGTACCTCTACTACTCAATCTAGAGTGTGACGGAGACTAAGTAACTCCTATGTTAACTTATGGTCACCCACTCAAACTTAGTATGGAGCCTAAAAGGTATGAGTTGTCCGCCTATTTTTAGCAAACAGAGGCTCTCAACCACTACTCCTGCTAGGTTAACAACTTATGAGTTAAAAGCCAACAAACATTGGCGAATAAAGGGGAACAACCGGTACCCACCGCTTGATACCTCTACTACTCAGTTCCTTGGCAACTAGGTAACAATCATGTTTACTTGGTCAGACCACTTTCCTACTTGGTTAATTTACAAATGACAGGACCGCCTGCCTAAAGGGGATCCAGTCTTTAAAATGGTTCGAATACCGATTGAATAAAGGCCGACTGATCGTCTATCCTGGAAACCGACAACCAGTCGTCCAGGGGCATAGGCGGCGTGACTAACTATCCGTACTTGTCTGCAACTATCGGCCATGTAAAACAGTCGGTATAGTGAACAATTGGATATCAGAATATTCAATACTTAGACAAATTCGAAGCAAAACAAAAAATTCATTAAAAAGAAGCCGGTCATTGAAGACCGACAAAATATTCAGAGCCCCGGCCCCCTGGCCGGGTAAATACAAAACAAACGGCACGCAGGCCGTGGAAAGAATACATAAAGCTTAAGAAGGGGGCAGATCTTCAATATTAGTAGCTGCCGCCTGGTCAGCACTCTTCTTGCTGGACTCGGCTTCAGCTGCATCCTTTTTTGATGCATTACCCCAAGCGGCACAAGTGCCACTACCGCTCCTCCTCCTCCAACGCCTCCTCCAACGCCTCTTCCTTAGCAGCCGCCAGGATCTCCTGATTATATGTGTTAGAACACTGGCGGTACGTTTTTTCCCAAGAGGCAAAGTCGGCATTGGGGAAGAGGCAGCCCCAAGTCATGCGCTGGATTTGAGCAGAGTCTTCCATCATCTCCCGGACCAGCTCTTTCTTCTCTTGCTCGGCCTTTTCCGAGAGCTCCTGAGTAAGACTCTTCTCCTACGTCACCAGACGTTCCTTTACGCTCGCCAAGGATTTCTCCAAGGTTTCGTATGAGGTCATCTTTTGGCGAAGAGGTCTCAGCTAGGCCTTGAGGTTGTTGATGGTCGCCTCCAGCTCGCTATTCCTCTTCTGGGCTGCCTCTAACTGAGCCCGGATAGCGGCGGTAGCCTGCGCCTGATAATAAAGAATATCAATGGTCAGAACTTCATTTTGGGCAATTTGAAACATTTCCTTATCACGGTCAGAGGCGGCCATAGCTTTTGCAGCCTTTCCTCTTTGTTCTTCCGGTCAAGCGGCTTGCGAAGGTCGTTCACTCGGAGCA